>NC_056075.1:28517612-30917612 GCF_016772045.2 Ovis aries | reverse complement strand
AGATGCCACCTGCCCCCAGGTTTACACATGATCCTTGTGTTCTATTTTCCCTTCCTTTCTGAGGCTTAATTTTCTCACTGATCAGATGTCAGTGCAGAACTCAAATAATCCATCTCTCTACCTTCTGCTTTTAGTGCAGAGGACATAAAACAGAATATGCAGTATAGTCTTATCTACCATTAAAAGAAAAAAAAGCAAAACATTAAAATAAAACAAGCAGTCTTGTCTTAGCCTACCTATTTGTGGTCAGGAATAGAACTAACAGGAACCGTCTTCTAGGAGCTGAGCCAGGGCGGCCGCCTCCGGGCAAGTGTCTCACTTGAGGAAGCAGCCCCAGGCTCCCTTCTGACCTTCTCAAGGGTTTCTCCAGGGCTCAGCTGAGCCTCATTTTCCCCAGCACCTTTTCCCAAACCCTCCCAATGAACCTCAGCCTAGACTCCCGCAGCCTGTCCTGTCCAGGAACCTGAAGGCACAGACCTTCAGTACCCACAGCCCGATGGGAAGGAGCTCTGCGCCTCGTAACATTTAATATCAAAGTCTGCACATGGGGTAAACTCTGAGAGGCCTTTGCCCTTCTGCCCAATTGGAAAGGGCACCTGGCAACCCTCAATGCTCCTCGGTCCTGCAGCCTTCCCTCTCCTTAGCTGCCCCCGCCTCTAAGAGACCATTTAAAAACCATCCCGCTGTGAGGCTGCTGGTACCCAGTGTGCAGGCACCAAAGGACGAGTCAAGGATGGATGCCTCTTCCTTGTTTTGGTGTCTCTCAAGCCAACCATGCACGTCTGGGAGACCAGTCTTCAACTGAAGTCTTGACCTTCTAATGTTTTAGCTGGAGGGGGAAGATGATTCTGTTTTCATTTTCATTTAAAGTGAATCTAGACCAGACTCAATATCCAGAGGAGAACAAACCCTGGCATCTCCTGAAATCAACAGGAGGGAAATGATCAGAGCTTCCAAAATAAAGGGCTCTTTCCCTCCTTAAATTTTAAGGCTTGAATCTGGTGGGCTTCTAGAACAATGGAGAGGACAAAAGAGTTATGAAAATCAGGGCTTTTCAAAAAGGTGGTTGAGCTGGAGGAGCTCCCAGCTTCTGCCTGCTGGTGGTCCAAGGCTTCCCCACTCCAGGACTGTAGGATCCAACTCAGCTCCCCCACCTCCCACACACAGGATGCCAAGCAGAGACATGGTTCTCGACCCAGGAGTCTCCATGAAATTTTTTTTTTTTTTTTTTTTTGAGGACTCAGCCTGGCTTGACCTATCCTATCCCACCAAGAATCGGAACACTGTGAAAATCCCTGAGAAGTTGGATTTTATGGGCACAGGAGGAGGGAGTGAGAGATGGAGAGGAAGAGAGACAAGCAAATTGAAAAACTGTTCGAAGGAAACACGAGTCACTGGATAGGCCAGGGTGAAGGCTCCGAGCGGGAGGCGCTCCGGGCATTTCGTGAGTCTCTGCAGACCGACTCAGGCACCGCCGTGGGCTCCCTGGTCTTCCTTCCTCTCTGGCAGGAAGGCCCCACTTCTCGGGCCCTCCTCTCCCCCTTCAAGCAGCGGTGTCAGAGCTTCTTCCTTTCAAAGTTTGGCACGATTCCGCTGTCCTGGGGCCGTGGGCTGCCCGCCCTCTCCGTCTCTTTCAGGCCCTCCTCGGCCAGCTGGGACAAGTACTTCTGTGGTGTAAAGAGGGGCAGAGTGGGGAAGGAGAAAGACAGTGGTGAGCTGAGGGGAGAGGAAGGGGCTGTGTGCCTGGCCCCCCTCTCCTCTCCTCTTGCCCCCCTGGGGTGGGACCCCTCTTCTCCCTCCCCAGATCCTCCCAGGGCCCTGGGACCCAGGCTGAGTGATGAGCTCCACCCTCTTTGTGTTAGTTTACAAATGATTCCTGGAGAAATGTAGGGAAGTGCAGATCCTAACAGCAAACACATCCATAGCCCTTATCCCAGATGCAGCGCTAACTGCTTTTCTTCTATAAACTCATTTAATCCTCACAACAACTCTACTCATTGTCCAGAATGAGCCCTAGGATCCAGGCAGCACGTCTACATGTAAAAGGCAGAGGAAAGAGAGGGAGGCTGGAAGGGCAAGGAGGGGAGCAGCTCTGTCCCATACCTACTGTGAAAGAAAAAATGCATCCCGGCATCTGAGACTCTGCAGACAGGCTGGGGGAGCCGCCTGTACCCCACCTCAGGGCACCCATGTTCCCACTGGCTCCCCAAGTCCAACTCGGTGAGCCTGTCAGGCTGCTCCTGAGGTTCTGGATTCAATGCGGTGAGAGAACCAGAAGATGCCCTAGGCCCCAGTTGGATGTCCTCTGATGGCTGGGGCAGCCCAGGGCAGTGCAAGGAGTGCTGGATTAAGAATCAGCAGGGTTGAGTCCCCCACAACCGTCAACTGTGTGGGCTTTGCCATCACATGACCTGGGTTCAAAGGCTGGCTCTCAGCCGGCAAGTTCCTCAATATCTTTGGCATCTGTTAAGTATGAGTAATACAGTAACCACTGCACAAGGTTGCTGTGACATCCCAGAGAGGTACCATAAAGCATCAAACATAGAGCCTGGCATGGAATAAACACCTAGCAATGTCATAGGCATGAACCATCAATTACTCAATCGCGATCCTATTCCTGGACATTCAGGATGTTTCCAAAAATGTTGGCAATAAGTTATACATTTATTATAATATTAACTGCAATAAGTGTTCTTGTACATATTTACATATTGGTGAATTTATTTCTGTAGGTTAGATTTCTATAAGTGGGATGGTAGGATCCTGGGCTATATATATTGGGTTGGCCAAAAAGTCAATGCCGCCTTGATCGTAACTGGCACTGGCTGTCTGATTCTGTGAAAGTCACTCATCTTCTAGCCTCAGACCCTAAACTGTTGAATGGAAGGATGATATCTTCCTTCTTCTTCCTCCAGGGGTGAATCTGAGGGTCAGACCCGATGATGTGGGAGAGGTGATGGAGTCGACCTGGTGTCTCTAGGAGAGCCTGGTTGGCTTTGAGAGGTGGGTGAGACTGATGGAGAGAGGCAGACTGTAGATTCCGGGGGATCAGGCTGCTGATGGAGGACTGGGTTGCTCCTGCACCTCATCTCACCGAAGGCAAGTGGGTGGGTGTGTCGGGCATCGGACCTGGGGCTGAGCAAGCGTCTAGTTTTCCCACCTAGCACCTACTCCACTTGCTGTTTTGACCACCTGCTGTGGCTTCTCTCAGAGCACGAGAGAACAGCAGGACTGCAGACAGAAAATGAAGATTCCTACCACCCCATCCCCAGGAGCAACCCCGGCCCCCGCCTCACAGCCTCGCGGGTGCTAGAATTACAAGCTGCCTGACTGAGGTGTTAGCCAGCACCGGCCACTCCCGTCTGAATTCTTCCCTTTTCGCACATGTAACATGGAGTGGGGGCGGGATGGGTGCATCTGTGTGGACAGAGACAGTCTGTCAAGGCCACTGGCAGAAACCCTATCTGGGACACCTGTGATTGAGGCTCCCAGCTCCCTGACAGGTGCACCAGGGAAAGCTGAACAGCAGTTGGCGGGTGTAAGGGACTTAGCCAGCGTCTGGACCTGACAGGCCTGGGACCACAGGAGTGGCTGTGGCCTGCTACAGGGAGGCGAGTCTGCCTGGGGGTTTGGCCCAGAGGCCCAAAACTCAGTGAAGTCTGTTGCCCTGCAAAAAGCAGAGGGTTTAGAATTCAAGGACCTGGGAGTCTGCATTCTTCCAACCTTCCTGGGTGACCTTGAGCTGTGTGACTCCTTGAGGGTTATGCAGTCCAGCCGAGAAGACTGGATGAGAAGGTTCTCATGTTGAGGTATCATAATCTGCTGGAAAGACTTTAAAATGCAGATTCCCAGGCCCCACACTAGAGACAATGAATAAGCAAATATAGGGTAGGTCTAGGAAGCCACATTTTAAAAAGATTCCAACTGAAGACCAGGGTTTGGGAAAATCAGGACCGGATGATCTTCAAGACCCTGTTCAGCTCTTCCATTCTAGAGGTTTCCTCTTATTGTGGGTGGGTGGTGATGATGTCTTCAGGGTTAGACAGCTGCCGTCAGCTGGCTCTGTGTAGCCCAAGCTGAACCCTTGGCCTGGTCCAGTCTCTGCCCTACCCCCTGGAAAGGCTGGGACCTGGGCCCCAGGCCCTGTGATGTTCTCGGTCATGCAACAGCTGCTTTCCGGAGGGAAATCAAGAGGCTTACATGACCTGAGTTTAGGCACAGCCAATGACAGTTCCTTGCAGATGGTGACCCAGGCCACGACACGAATCTCAGTTCACAAGACCAGCTTAGTCGAGTGAAAGCAGCCAAGTGATTCGGAATCAGGCGATCTGGTTCCAGGCCTGGTAACTCACCATCTTGATGGCCTTGGACAAATCCAAGGCTTGGACTAATCCAAGGCTTAGATAAATCCCTGGTTTCTCTGGGCCTCAGTTTCCTCAACTATAAAATAAGAGAGTTGGCCTGTATCTGAGTTTTCTTAACTAGGGATACACATTCAAATCATTTGGAGAATTTTCTTAAATTACATATTCCTGGGTCCCTCCCAAATTCTGCTGAACACTTGGCCTAAGTTGTATAAATACTTCTGAAACACTGTGTACAGGACTTTGGTTCACATCCCTGGCTAAGAACTACCAGAGCAGCCACTCTTTAACAATTAAACTGAACGGTACTATCTGCTCTGGAATTAAAGTGTCTGCCTGCAGTGTGGGAGACCTGGGTTCGATCCCTGTGTTGGGAAGATCCCCTGGAGAAGGAAATGGCAACTCACTCCAATCCCATGGATGGAGGAGCCTGAAAGGCTATAGTCCACGGGGTCGCAAAGAGTCAGACACGACTGACAGACTTACTCACTCCCACAAGGGTCTTCCAGAGCCAAGGCCTTATGCCTCAAGAAAGTAGTCTAGATTCCTTGCAGTTAGAACAGATGGTACTTTGATACACTTATCACAAGTATCTATCTACTATGATTTCTATTATATTACTAATCCTGAGCTAATACCAGAAGTCATATGAAAATCACATTTGAAAATGCTATATATTATTTAGGTATTTTTATAGGATATGTTGCTATATCTCATTGATCTTAAGAAGTGTTTTTTCCCCACGTATGAACAGTTCTGAAATTGAGATGTATTTTCCAGTTGATGGAGCCTCACCGTTTAATCTGTAACATTTTTTTTCATGTTGGTACCAAAAAATAGTGTTGTGTCTTACAACTGATGGCACCTTAGATTGGATGAAATATGGTATGTAGAATATTTTTTATATGTCACAGTTAATATACAAAGAAACACACTTATTTTTTGCTTATCTACTACTCTAGAATGGAAGGTCCATGAGGGCAGGGGTTATTATCTGCTTTTTTTGTTGTTGTATCCCCAGTGTCTAGTCCCAGATGCTATGTCTTTAATAACAGCTGCAGTATGAACAGACATTTCAGTAGAACATAACAGTGACTTTTATTCTAGCCAAACATGGATACTAGCACAGGAGAAGAGAAACACAGAAATATCTGTATCTGAAATGTCCAGGTCTTGTGAAAAGGGATCAGCTCCAACCATGGGCTAGGTGAATACTAAAAAGTCATTCAGTCTAGAGGGAGAGCCAGCTGCCAAAAATATCCAACCCAAATAGAATGTTTTGTATTAATGTGGAGACAGATGCTCTGAGAGCATAAGGCAGGCAGCCACCATGTGGAGAAGTCTGGTGGAATCAGGATTCAGACCACAGAATGAGTTTTCCATGTGATGGAAGGAGATATAACCTCCCAGAACCTTAGCCCAGGGATTGCCCCTCCTGGGCGCTAGGCAAGGAAGACCAACGGTTACCTGTAAGTTCCGGTAATGGACGGCACTGCGGCAGTGAGTCATCTTCGCCATCTCTTCACTCGTGTAGAACAGCCCACACAGCTTGCAATAAAAGCCGGTCCTGGGCACCACGAACTCAACCCCTGCAGAAGGATGGGGGATGGACAGGTAGGCAGTTTAGGAAGGTGGAGGGAGGCCCCTGGGGTCCAGACAGCAGTCAGGGTGAAACAGGAGCAATGCGATCCAGCCCTGGCTTGCTATTGGCTTGGGCTGGTTACCCAACTTCTCCAAGCCTCATTTTCCTCATTTACAAAACTGGCACGAAGGAAACAGCATCAGCTTCATTCACAGGCAGCGTGATGAAGTGTGATGGAGTGCTGGGAAATCACATGCTTTGCAACCGCCTTCCAGAAGTAGGTTCAGGCTCTACTAACATCAGTCTGCTTCCTGGGAAAGGAGGAGTAAGGAGGTTTCTTACATTTCACTGGGTGGATTTCCTTTCTCCATACTGTACGTCTCTCTGCAGCTGCTGTGGCCAAGACTCTGGAAGAACACTCATTTTTGTTTGCTTATTTTACACTTATGTTCACTAAAAAGAATTTTTTAAAGATAAAAGTGAGGAAAAATCACTCGGAGTCATTCCAATCAAAATATTTTCTTCCACACTATCTATATATAGAGCCCTTTGTGGGGTGGAAGAGGACATTTTTAATGACACCCTAAGTATAATTCTGTTTCCTCCCTTTTTCACGTGATGAGCTATCATAAACATTTTTCCGTCTTCCTCCAGTCTTAAATCTTAGCCATTTGTTAGTAGCATTTTATTTATGATGTGTTAAATAGAAGTTCCAGAATTTGGGGAGTTCCTTTGATTCCGAGGAAAGGAAACAGTGGGCCAACAGCCAGAGAAATGACGGCATCACAGCCCAGAGGATTCATCTTTGAAGGGGGACAGTGGCTGCTCCAGCCTACACCATGGTGTTCTGGGGTCACTGTTGTCCTCTTGAGGACACAGCAGAGTGGAAAGAGCCCAGGTCTGAGAAGGGGCTAAGACCAGAGGCTAAGAATCTGTGTAGCTTGGGGAGAGCTGGCTGAATACCTCCTGGGCCTTCTGACTGAGGCACCAGCTAGAAAGCAGGGCTGAGGGCCGCGGAGATCAGGACACGCTGTGGAGCTAAAGGAGCGGGGCTGGCCGCTCGGGACACACAGACGCGCCACTCCCGGCCCCGCGCGTTCTCAGGCTGAGGCCGCTGGGTACTGACCCTTCCGCTGTGCTTTGGTGCTGCCCATGTGGTGAGCTCTGCTGCGGATGGAGGGATGGTCAGAGAGCTGGCTCCACTGGGTGTCAGGGACAGTGGGGCTGGGAGCCACACACGAGGCCAGGGCAGCCTCTTACAGAGAGGGGGACAGGCCAGGTCTCCGCCAAGGCCCTGCGTGTGACCACAAGCCCAGGCCTTCCTTCACTTTCCTTATTCTGCCTCTAGAGACAGGGCTAATCGCACAGGAGACCCTGTCATAGAGGAGCAGCTTAGTCTTCTAATTACAACCTTCCCCCCAACACTCACCCCGCCCCTCCTCCCGCCTCATTTCACAAAAGCCACTTATCAGCCTGGAAGGATGGGCCTGGAGGAAGGAGGGAGCCTGGGAGGCCTGCCTGCGGCCTGCCTTGACGGATGGCTCCTCTGTGTGTGTGTGTGTGTGTGTGTGTGTGTGTGTGTGTGTTGATGGGGGGTAGTGGACTGGCTGGCCGGTTCTAACTGCCACGTAGCAAGCCTGCCTGCCGTGCCCTCAGCAATCTCCAGTGAGGTCCTTGGGTGAGGGGCCCAGTTGCCCTGCAGAAGGCCTAGTGGCCTCCCAACCTCACTGCAAAGGATGTGAACGGGCTGGCTTTGCCTGTGGGTGGCCGTCCCGCCCCTCCACCTCCCCCAGGCCCTGGCTCCTGGCTGCTGCTAGCAAACAGAGCATGAAGCAAGGCCCGCCTTCCTACTCTGTGCCTGCAAAATACTTCTCCCTTTTGCTGCTGCTCCACAGGGAGCAGAGGCCCCCACTGGACAAGAGAAGAGCAACCAGAAAAGGGGAAGCACCCCCCGACCCCCGAGGCGCAGACGCAGGCAGGGGATCAGAGCCTCTCCCTGAGTCCAGACCTCGTAGGGACGGCCAACTGGGTAAAACCAAGAAAGAAGCCTTGGGTTTTCTGTGCAGATTCCACGAGGCCTCCAGAATCCGCCATGTTTCCCAAGAGGCCTTCAAAGCTCTGTCCTGGGTGCCCCCAAAAGGGGTGCAGCTGCCTCAGAAGCCACAGAACATGAAGCAGACCTGAGCTGGCAGCTGTGGCCCATTTCAGCCCCAGCAGTGGGCATGGCTACCATCTGTAGTGTTTGGGGTGAGATTTCACTTGAACAAAGGCTTCTACTGCCAAAAAACAAAAAAGTTGGAAGCCACAGTACACTGGAGAGAAAACAGAATTTGGAGTCAGACCTAGCTCTTTGACTCACACTGTGTGACCTCAGGTATGTGTGCTAACCTCTCTGAGATCAGTTTCCTTGTCTGTGAAACAGGAATAATAATACAATAAATTGTGTAATGGGGAAGCACATGTCATTTTGCCTAGGGCTCAACAAACATTAGTTCTTTATTAAACTGTTTATCAAAAAACAATAGCAGACATGTGTGAGGCTTTTCTCCGCAGAAGTCTTCTGGCCCTCCAGCCTTTCACCAGAGCTGCCTGGAGAACCCGGGCTCCATGGCTGGGCAGCAGCTCTCTTCAAGGCCCCCGCCGGCCTCCAGGGCTACTCAGGCAGTACCAAGTGGTCAGAGATAGTGTTGAGGAGGGAGAAGCTGGGGCAAAATCCCCAAACGCCTGGGAACTCACCCTTGAGTAACCAGGAGTTGCCCGGGCACTTAGAATGCCAACACAGCCTCAGGACACCTCTGGAATGTGAGAGCCCGGGTGAGAGCCCGGGGAAGCACAGCGTGAAGAAAACACAGCCCCAGACCCAGAGAGTTCTGTAGCAACCTGGTCCTCCCATTTTTCAGCCTCTATTAAGTACCGTAATTAAAGTAACATCTGCCTTCTAATAATAGCTCCTGCCATGGGTAATTACAGCCCTGTCATCCCAGCACAGCCTGTGATGGGTGGAGAGGGGGAGCTTGCGTTTTGTAGGCTTCCCTTTAGTTCTGGGAGGAGCTCAGGCCTTGGCAGGCTCACGCTGGCTGGGGTCCCCCGGAGCTGGCTTGAACCCACGGAGCTGCCCTTCCCTACCCTCGTGCCCAGCCCAACCCCTAAGCAGCAGGACTTTGCCTCACCTCTCCTCTTCATTCCACCTCCCTGTGCTCCACAGGGACCAAGCCTGAGCTGTCCCCACTCCCTAGAAAGTCTCTCTGCAGTAGTGATAAACCATGGAGGGTGACGGGTTATGCACCCCCAGTGAGAGAAAGCAGAGTAGGTCTCAAAAACTATTCCGTAAATGAATAATGATTTCCCTGGTGGCTCAGACAGTAAAGAATCTGCCTGCAATGCAGGATACCCAGGTTCAATCCCTGGGTCAGGAAGATTCCCTGCAGAAGGGAATGGCTAACCACTCCAGTATTCTTGCCTGGAGAATCCCATGGACAGAGGAGCCTGGTAGGCTACAGTCCATGGGGTCGCAAAGTCAGACGTGACTGAGTGACTTTGAGAGAAAGAGAGAAAGAAACAAATAATAACAATAGACAACTCATAATAAGTACCTCCTACTACAAGAGACTGAGACCTTACAAGTACTCATTCATCTAATCCTCAGAATAACCCTACATGGTAGGTGACTACTACCATCCAGGATTTATAGATAAAGAAAGCCAGGGAGAGAGAGGGAGAGAGAGGGAGAGAGAGGTTAAATCAGCAGCTCTTTGTCCCCCAGCCAGCTGGGATTTGAACCCAGGGAGTCAGATTCCACACTCTGTGCTCTTAACCACTGCACCAAAATTGCCTTTCCTTCCAACTGTGCTGCCTGAATGGCAGGACAGCCAGGTCTCCAATAAGGATTCTCTCAGTTCTGACCTGAGTCTACTGCGTGCTTTCGGGCAATAAAGGGCTTCCTTGGTGGTTCAGCGGTAAAGAACCCACCTGCCAATGCAGGAGACTTAGGTTAGATCCCTGGGTCAGGAAGATCCCCTGGAGAAGGAAATGGCAACCCACTCCAATATTCTTGCCTGGGAAATCCCATGGACAGGGGAGCCTTGCAGGCCATAGTCCATGGGGTCACAAAAGAATCAGACATGACTTAGCAACTAAAACACAAAAACAACACTGGTAATAAGTCTCTGGGCTTCAGTTTCCTTACCTGGAAAATGCAGAAAAGTATCATATGGCCCTCACCGCCACTGAGATTAAAGAAACAATAGGTCTCAAAGCCAATCAGAGACTATCATCAAGCATAAAAGTACAGTCTGTAATAGCCCCAAACCAGAAAAACCCAAATGCTCATCAACAGCTGAATGAATAAACAAAATGTGATCTACCCAAACCACAGTGCAATACTCAGCGATAGACAGAAACCAATTATCCATACACCCAACAATTGGGATGAATCTCAGAATAACTGTTGAGTGAAATAAACCAGGCAACAAGAGTACATACTGTACGATTCCCTTTCTAGAAAATTCTAGAATGCAAACTAGTATTTTGTAACAGGAAGGAGGGCAGTGGCTACCTGGAGACTGGGGTTGGGAGGGAGGGGTAACAAAGGAGTATCAGGAAATACAGGGGCAATGAGTATGTTCACTGTCTTGCTTGCAGTGATGGCGCACAGGTGCATATGTGTCAAAATTCAGGTTTTATGTGTACTTCATTAACCTCAATTATACCTCAATAGAGCCGTTTTAAAAAAATAAAATGAGCTACCATTTTCCTCCAATTGGTTGGTAAAGATTAAAAACTGATAAGATCCAAAGCTGGCAAGGATGTGGAGAAATCATACTCTCACGTGAGGTAGTGCTGAACACTGGTATAATCTTTCTGGATAGCAATTTAGTGGCAATTTTGAAAATTTGAAATGCAAAGATACATGGACACGCCCCTCTCCCCTGGGCTAGCATGCCATCCAACAGAAACTCGCTCACGCAAAGGTGGCAGCACGTGCGGAAGGTGGCAGGGTGCACAGGCAGCGAGAGCACGGTGCTAGGAGGCAGGGGGCTGTTCATTAGCTCTGTAACCCTGCATCTCACCCTGAATCCCTGGTGGCTCAGTGGCAAAGAAACTGCCTGAAAGACAGGAGACATGGGTTTGATTCCTGGGTCGGGAAGATCCCCTGGAGGAGAAAATGGCAACCCACTCCAGTATTCTTGCCTGGGAAATCCCATGAACAGAGGGGCCTGGCAGGCTGCAGTCTGTGGGGGCGCAAGAGTCACACGTAGCGACTAAACCACCACCATCTCATTTCTTACCTGTAAAATAGGGCTGAAAATATTACCAACCCCATAGGTGTTTTCCAAGTTCAATGGTAAATGAAAAAAAAAAAAAGTCTAACTTTCATAGCATTTAAATTAATAATTTAAAATTTTGATAAATAATGTTACTTTGTACTTTGTACTTTCTCACTTATATTATTCTTTTCTTCTTGGCTGCTTAACATTTCTAACATTGGATATCTTACTTAATTTTATATTACAATCCTTAGAAGTAAATACGTAAGAGAAAGCCATTATTGACTTTAAAGATGGGAAAACAGGAATAAGTTTGTGAAATAGTATACCTGACAGGAAAGACACTTCCTGATAAGAAAAACAAGTCTCTTTGCTCTGGCTCCAAGGGCAGTGCCATTCAAATATATAATACTTTTAGAATGTAAGAATATATTCTGTAGAAATATGTGAAATGTTTGGTTATCGATCAGTGCTAAACTATGATGGAAATCATATTCTACCTAGTATTGTTGTCAATCTAATTTTTAATGGAAAAAAATTAAAGATATTCTGAATGTTCACCAGTAGAGAGATGGATCGGTAATGTATGGTACAGCTTTTAAGATAAAATATTTGCAGTAGTTAAGAAGAATGCATTTGATGTGAAGAGAGCTCTAAGATTCACTGTTAAGGTATAAAAGCAAACTGCATAACATTGTGTGTACAGTTTGATCCTGTTTTTGTGGGAGAAAAACTATCCATGGGTATGACTGTGGCCACCTTTGGAGAGGGGGAGAGACTGGGGAGAAGAAGAGAAACAACATTTAATGTTTACTTTACATGGGTTATAAATTTGTTGTAAAAATCTTTCACACTTTTTATAATAAAAATAAAAATAAGACATGAATTATAAAGTAGCAGAATTTATTCTTAATTTCTGCCTGTGTGTGTCATACAGATTCCAAGTTCCTGGATGCCAAGAGACTTGTGTTCCCTTTCTCAGTGCCCCTGTGCCCCGAGTGCCTCACGCAGTGCCACAATATCCAGGAAGGGCTGCTGACTGTCTGGCACCTTTTTGCTGAAAGGCAGCCTTTGCAAGTATTTTCCAGAACCCAGGGCCTTCTTGCAATCATCTCAGTTCATTCTAAGGTCAGTACCTATTTCTGTTTTTTTTTTTTTTTTTTTAAATTTTTGTCCTGGGGCATGCTGGATGCTATGTAGGAAACTCCTTCTTCTTCTTCTTTTTTTTTTTTAAAAAAAGGAAGTTTGCTCTTTGCATCTGACTAAATGGCACACTGGAGGACAGAAAAAAATAAGGGATTTTTATACAGCAGATGAAAAGGAAAAAAGAAAACTTGATGGAAAGTGTGAGCCTCATGCTGACTAGCTCCTTTGGGGCTCATCGTTGTTAATGAAGGACCTGCCACGCTGTGCTTAGTCGCGTCATGGGCTATAGTGCCATGTTTCTCTGTCCATGGGGATTTTCCAGGTGAGAATACTGAAGTGGGCAGCCTATCCCTTCTCCAGGGGACCTTCCCAACCCAGGGATTGAACCCAAGTCTCCCACGTTGCAGGTGGATTCTTTACCAGCTGAGCTACCAACTCATAAATACTGGAGTGGGTAGCCTGTCCCTTCTCCAGGGGAACCTCCCGACCTAGGCATTGAACTGGGGTCTCCTGTGTTGTAGGTGGATTTTTACCAGCTGAGCTCCCGAGGAAGCTGAAGGACCTGCTGTAACTGGAAAAAAAATTCCTGGTTATGACTTGTCTGAGGACATGCAGTCACCAACATGGGAAGGACAGGGACCCAGGGACCCCTTTATCCACTACAGAGTGCGTTCTCAGTTGCTCAGTCATGTCTAACTCTTTACAACCATATGGACTGTCCGTGGGATTTTTCTGTCAAGAATACTGGAGTGGGTTGCCATTGCCTCCTCCAGGGGATCTTCCTGATCTAGAGATTGAACCCATGTCTCCTGCATTTCCTGCATTGGCTGGTGGATTCTTTTACCTGTGAGCCACCTGGGAAGCCCCTAAATACAGTCTATTCAGTATCATTGCCTCAGAGAAGCTAGTCCCTCAAAGAGGAAAAAAAAAAAAAGCAGCGTTGTTTGGAGAAGTGCTGGGGCTAGGAGGGCATTTCTGTTGACTCTGTGGCGGCTGGTGGGCCGCCACTACCCGGGCTGAATAAGGGCTGTGCGGTTAGGAATGAAACATTTCCTGACAGGAAAAACAAGTCTCTTTGCTCTGGCTCCTAGGGCAGTGCCGTTCAAAGTCTGGCCCCATGAGCTATCTTGGTCTACTATGGGAGACTGAAATTGCAAGAAACTTTAAAGCTGCAGGTTAATCTGGGTGATTGCATCAGACATTAATACTACAACAAAATGACAAACAGCCTTCTCAAGCTCTTAAACATTATTACAGAACTATTGTCCCCTGGAACTGAATTCTCAGGAAGGACTGAGTATCTCACCCACCTAGAGGAATGCTAAGTTCACTGAACACATCCTCTGGTTCCCAGGAAGGCAAAGAAAGGGGCTGTTTTAGCTCCACTTCAGCGTCTTCAAGTGACCTCACGTCCAGAGATTTCATTTCCGAGTACCTGGAGTTTTCTGCAAAACATGAGCCGGGACAGAATACCAGTGAACACGACCTGCCTCCAAGAATCCCTGAAGTTCTGTTCCTTGCACTGTGTGATGGGAAATGGTCCTGGGGCTGCTTAATAACATGAGACCAGGGCCAGAGCTGCTAATTAGAACCAAAGTGCTAGAATAAAGAGCTTTTACGGCTGCCAAAAGAACGCCACACACAAGAAAACTTGGCGAATCTTGGCATGGGCTCTGTGGGGGATGGGCCTCTGATGCCTTCGGTTGGAATGATCTACCCCCGTGCCCCCGATTCAGTATCACTCCATTTCTGCGGGCAGAAGAATCACTGAAGTGCAAAAATTGTGCTGACATCCACAGGAGCACCGAGGCGGGCAGAAGAGGCAATGCCATTCTCACCCCAAGCCTATTGAGCAGTGTTATTAAATATGAACTCCAAACACTGGGGAAGCCAATGAGCCATGAACACCAGTGCATGTCAAGACCTATACTGCAACACAGAGGAGGTTCAACCCGAGCAAGGTGAACGGCACTCGCTCCTCCTTTATTCTTGCCTTCTCTAGACACAGCCCAGGCCTCAGCATTGCTCTAGCAACAAGGCAGCTCACAGCAGAGTTCCCATGGAGGCTCAGATCCATACAGGTGAAAAAGAGCTCAGGTCAGCTTGACATGGAGGGAAGCCCAGACCCCCCGCTCACCAACCAGTTTGTGCCAACTACAGAGCACTGAGCTGAAATATTTAAGCCCTTCCTCTCTATTTTCTGCCCTGGACTCTTATCCCCACACTTCCTTCAAACTCTGGAATGCCACAGGCTTTCTGCAAAATGAATTTCTAGCTATTTTCATTGGGAGAACATGGAGGGCCACGCCTCCCCCCTCCCCCCACAGCTCTTGCTGGATCTTAGTTTCCACTTGGCAGAGAGGACCGGGCTTAGCCTATTTTAAACTCTGTCTTCATGATGTCATAGTGCCAGGCACAGACACAACATCACCTCCAATGGAGGTGGAGGAGATCCCGAGATAAGTCTGGTTTCACCATCAGATCCTGGAGAAAAGTGAGTCTGAGATGGTGAGACGGGAAACCAGCCAGGCCCTTTCGTGAGCCCATTGTTCTGCCCTCTGCCCATTCCCTTCTCTCCTTTCTTGCCCTCCGAAGCTCTGCGCCCTCACTCAGGCCTCACAGAAGTAACTGCCTGGGTGGTCCTCTGTGGCTCAGGCAGGAAAGGCTGCTTGCTGATCCCCAGGAACCAAAGCTCCTTTGATAACCCCAAACACTTGCTAATTTAGTTGTCGGAGTTCATCTGGGCTCCTGTCAAGGCAAAGAAGTACGTCCCATCTGAGTCTGCTTTTCAGAAAATGTGTGGTCTCCTACCCAACGTCCCCTACCTAAAAGCTAAGAGCTAACCACTGCCTCAAAGCTCTAGCAGTTTAACCAGGCTTTTCAGCTTGCCTCCTGCACCAGCTTTCACGCCGGCTGAACCCTGACTTGTGTTAGTTCCAGCCTGCACTTGCTCACACACTGCTCCAGGGAAGCAGTGGTCGGATCAACCCAACCACACAGAAAAAGGGAGGAAAAAGGGAGGTAGTTACCCGGGGTCGACGCTCCTTGGCAAGCCTGGCTTTGGAGGTCGGTTTCAGTGGGGGGGCCGGCTTTCTCCTCCAGGGTGCTGCCTTCACCAGCCCCATCTTCGGGGGTCCCCCTGGCCTTGCAGTCATCGAGAAATGGGTCGGGCTGCCAGGCCCTCTCCTCTGCTGGCTTGGGGGAAGACATTTGCAGAAGTGGAGGGGCCAGATGAACATCTGAGCTCTCTCCTCCCTTTGCGGGCTTCTCGTAGCAATCTGAGCTCTCCAGGGAGAGGCCTGTCTCGCATTCAGCTGGCTTCCGCTCAGCATCCAGATTTAGGCCAGGCATCTCCACGTCCATGTCACTGGGACAGCCCATGGAAGCAGAAGGCAGTTCTTCGGGCGACTTGAGGATAATTTCCGCAGCCCCATTCCCGATGGTCTTGACTCCCTCCTTGGTGAAACCTTTGGTAAAGTCCAGGTCTAAGGCAGTCGTCACACAGGGACATATTTCTGAACAGATTTTGTCCTTCTGGTCTATGGGCACAATCTCCTCTAGTTCTGGGATGTCTGGTTCCATGATAAAATCTTCTTCCTCCCCTACCTCATCCACTGTCACCAGCTCCTCCATGTTCGTGGGGTACCAGCTCTCACCCTCAGCCTCACTTCCACTCTCCGAATCCTGCTCCTGAATAAAAATGCAGATGGAGGTCAGAGGGTGGCTGAGGCCTGGTTCTTAGTATCTAACCAGAAGAGGGTACAAATCTTGACCACAGGACCCCTCAAACCAAAAGATGCTGTGCGATCTTACTGCTACCTGGGTAATTAGGAGCTGTAAACCATTCAATCTCTCATCATTGATTTATCCCTAAGATGGGCCTCAAAATAATACAGGAGTTGGAGTAAGCCCTTAATGTTTAACCTACCAAGTGGCACAAAGAATCTCAACTCCTGGTACATAACAGGTATTCAATAAAAAGATTGGGGTTTTTTGTTTGTTTTGTTTTCAGCTGTGGGTAGCTTACATTTTTACTTGGTATTATGGCTTAGAGGTGCTTCTGTATCATAGAATCTACATCTCTACCATAACTGTTAATGCCCATGTAGGATTCCAGTCAAAGTTATTTAGCCTACTTCCTATTGTGAAGCACTCTATGGTGGTGCTTAGCCGCTCAGTTGTGTCTGACTCTTTGTGATGCCATGGACTATAGCCGATGGGATTCTCCAGGCAATAATACTGGGGTGGGTAGCCATTCCCTTCTCCAGAGGATCTTTCTGACCCAGGGATCAAACCCTGGGTCCCCTGCATTGCAGACAGATTCTTTAACCTCTGAGCCAAGCTCCACATACTTCCTATTGATGGATAATCATCTCTGCTCATCTTTTTATGATTAATTTCTAGAAACTTTTTTTTTCAAGTTTTGAGATAGTTTTTGAATGAATGAGTAAGTTATAAGCTCTAAACGCATCAACTTGCTTGCAGGGCATCACTAAATGTAACTGCAGCGAAGCCCTTACAAGGTCCCCCCTAAACACCCTCTCCCAGCAAGGGTACAGCCCTCCACAGCCACAGTTCACACTTGGCTCCTCCTGAGACTTTCCCCTCATGTCCCCAGCAGCCCAGGGGCCCAGCAGCCAGATTTAGGAGATCAGCTTCCAGCCAGTGATACTCATCTCCCTGCCTCTTCTGACTGGAAAGGCATGAAGCTGGCCACGCTCCAAGAACATTTCTTTTTGCTGTGGCAGCCCCAGCCCTGTGACTGGGTTTTTCATTTTAATTAAGTAAAATAACCTTTACAAGCACAGTAGATGTTTGGTTAATCCAAGCATCAGGGGCTACTGAGGTCAGGGCCCCAGCCTGAGTACCCAAAGCCCCCTTCTGCCTGCAGCCCTTCCCCAGGACCTGCCTATTTTAGGAGTCTGGCTCTGTAGACTGGAGTCTTTCGCGGGCACATGCTTTCTCTTATGAGCACAGCCAAGTTACTGAAGATGGAGACAGAGCCCAGGCAGGTGGTAAAGATCTCTTCAATAAAGACTGTGCAAAGATCCCAGGTGAAGCCATTACTCCAGACAGTGCTGGCTTCATTCATAGACCCACTGCTGGGGTCTCAGACACATGCCATGCAGCAAGCAGGTCATCCCCACGCAGCACGGGAAGCCCTATGACTTGAGGAGGCCTGTGACTTGGGGTCCCAGAGCCGTTGTGCCGGTGCGGCTACACTGCCAGCATCTGGCACAAACTTTACCTTCCTCGCTTTTCTGTTTTCTGTATCGGAGGATTCTGTTTCCTTCTCTTGTCTGCCCACTGATGGGGGATTCTCTTCCATGCTGTCCTGTTCCTCTTTTCCAGCCTTAGCAGTGGAAGCACAGAACAAACCAAATCAATAGTGAACAGTGACAGAGGGCACACCAGGAGAAAAAGAACGTTACTGAGAACAGTTAATGATGCCAGATGCATTTCACACACATCACATCCTTTATCCTCACAAAATCCCTTGGAGGCAGGTGCCGTTATTATCTTTTTACAGATGGGGACACTGAGGCTCAGAGAGGTTAAGTAACTTGCTCGAGGCACAGACAAATGGAGGCAGAGAGATGTTTCACTAATGTTTTCCCTGAGGACTTTAGGGAGACAGAAGTTCCTGGTAAACTGGATACTTTTTGCGGCCGTGATATCTGTAGACAGGGTGAATAAAGGGGAAAGGGGGAATCTGACCCTGGGGTTCATAACCATCATGGTGACATCTACCAACAGATCTGTATTAAAAAAATCACTTCCAGGCCACTTAGGGTTAGGAAGGGTGCTGTCATCCAATCAGGGCCCCGTCACCTCACTTTTGACTTATCTCTGTCCTAGAGTTATTGCCCCAGCTAGCAATCCTTTCCTACCTTCCTTCCTCCCATCCCTTCCCTCAGATTAAGTCCCTCATGCTAGCACTCATGTCTGGGATAGTGAACAACTGAAGCAGGTGTTTGCTTTGAGAATTAGGGTCTCTGATCTGCCTTTAAAACAGGGGTTAGCCAACTCCCATCCCCAAGCCAAATCTGACCCAGGGCTTCTTTTCTGTGCAGTCTGTGAACTAACAATGCTTCTCACGTCTCTAAAGAGTTGCATGCTAAATGATGATACAAGTACCTACATAATATCCTCAATTTAGCCTACTTGCCCACATGGCCGAAAATAATTACTCTCTGTTTTTGTTTGTAGAAAAACGTTTGCCAACCCCCATTTTAGAAGCTTGAGGAGGATATTCTCCCATGACTTAAACTTTGGCCACCAAACCAATGAGTGTTCCCGGATGTTCTTGGGAGCAAGCTGCATTTTCTCGACAACTCTGGCTGAAGTTGGCTCAAAGTAAACCACTCTCACTCTGATTTCTTACGAGCAGACACACCTCTCTTTGCTGACAAGGAGCCAGCCTGGCTGGGAGCTCAGGGCTGACGGGTTTAACTAGATATGACCGGACAGGGAAAGACAGTTGAAATCCTCAAGTCTTTGCTCTTTCCAGTGTTTGCAGCAGAATCTCTGCTCTAGCCTTCTGAGCTGACCTGAGCTCAAAGCAGCCCAAATGCCTTTTCAGCCCTCAGAACCCAGAGCTTCTACCAACAGGGGGCCACTTTTCTTTATTTTCTGTCTTCCTGAATAAATTACCCACCGCCCTCCCTTGTCAAAATAAACAGCCCATACCCTTCCCAGGCAGTTCCTGCAGCCACACATCCAAATCAACACAGTAAAGAGGCTCCCTCCAGTTCTAGCTGGGAGAGGCAGGGACAACCTGGCCTCTGAAAACCCGCTTGCCAGAAGGACCCCCTGCCCTTCATCCCTGCAGGCAAAGGTGACACCGCGGTGCCTTTCAGGGCATCCCTAGACCTGGGACCACTTCCAGGTGACAGCAGCTTATGGGGAACAGACAAAGGCAACCAGTGCACTCGCGCTCCACCCCATCTCCACCCACCAGGTCAGGGAGCAAAGTATTAGGTCCTGACTATTGCAGGCAGCGCTGTCACTACAGGGCTGGGGTCACTGCTAAACCACCTACTAACTGGTCTCCCCCTTCTGCTCGGCAGCCTCCTCCCAAGTGTATTCTCCCCAAGGTCCTTGGGAATGATGATTCCAAAATGTAACAACAATTATATCGTGCCTGCACCTTCCTGTCTGAATGCTTCATTTCCTTCCCCTAGAACTTAGGATAAAGACAAAGCCCCTCAACCTGCCTGTAAGGCTCTGCATAAGCAGTCCCTCGTTGACACATCGGCCTCACCTCCCACCATTCTATCCCTGGCTCTCTCTGCCCCAGCAACACTGGTCTCCAGCCACAGGGCCTTTGCACGTGATATTCCCTCTGTCTGTTCTCCTTCCTTTTGACCCAGTAAATACCCACCATTCCTTTCAAACTCAACAGGCACATCCTAACCCAGGAAAGCCTCTGGCTTGTTAAAGGCACTGATAGCACTGCATCCTCCACCTCCTTAACACTTAACACTCATACCCATCTGTTCAATGAAGGGATTATTTGATGAGCATGTTTTTCAAGAGACCGTGAGCTCCATGCAATCAAGAGTCATTTTAGCTTTGACTCACAGCTGCAGCCCTAGTGCTAGGTGCTCCATGACTACCGGCATGGAGACTGGTAGGAGAGGGTGAAGTGAGTAACAAGTACACACCTGCCACCCAGCATGCGTGGCTCTCTCTCTAGGCTTTGAACTGAGCATGCGTTCTTTAGATATTTCTCTCCTGTGGATCATTTATACTGGGGGCCGTATTCTGGGGACCCCTAGGGCTCCACCTGACCTACAGACATGTTTCATTTTACATAGTTTCTAAAACGTAGGAAATTTCATACTGATATCTGCATCTGGACCTTGGTCTTGCTCTAAGAAAAGGGAAACCAGACACAGGGTACGTATGCCTGCACGGCAGCCATAGAGTGGACCTGTGACGTGGCTGACCCAATATACAGGCATTTCCTCCCTGGTCCCCCACATTCCCAGTTCTCTCTGGCTTCAGTCATGCTACCTGGTCTGTGTCACCCGTCTGGTTTCCCTGCTCTAGGCATCTGGGTCTGTAAACCTGGGTGCCCCTGCCAGGAAAAGTGGAGGAGAGCCTCTTTCACTGCCTGGTCTTCTTTCGTTTTCTTCTGGTCTCATGGTCAGGGCAGAGCCTCACGTCTGGCTGTGGCCTCCCACAAACACTGAGCAGTGCATACGATGGCTTTGTCAGCACGGGCACTCCCTCCAGACTCTCCCAGGGTTTCCCATGAGCACAATCTTGTTAAAAGTCTTACAGCAGCCTTGTGATCACACCCATTTCACAAACGAGAAAACTGAGGCCAAAAAGAACAGGGTGTGACCTAGTTCTCAGAAGCCAGGCTTCTGCCTCCAGAGTCTGGACTCAGTCATTCATTCCTTTTACAAATACTTATTGAACGCCCACTCTGTGCCAAACCCTAATCCAGGAATTAGGGGGGGACTGGCAGTGACACAAATTCCTGCCCTCACTGAGCTCACAAGGGGGTTGGGGTGGGGGAGGGCTGGGAGGGAGAGCAGACCCTACACAGAATAAAGACGTTAGGAGATAGATTGGAAGGAGACAAATGCCCCTAAGAAAAAGAAAGCAGGGAAGGATGAGAAGTGGGTTGGGATGTTGTGATTTTATGCGGTGACCAAGAATAAACTTTGGAGATTGTGACAATGAATAAAGACACAGGAGCTGAAGAGGGAGCCATGTGGACGTCAGCAGGGGAGGGGCTCCCAGGCAGGGGAATGCCCTGTGGTGGGCATTTGCATATCATAAGAAAGGCAGGGACCCTGTCCTTAGCCTTCATTCCCCAAGTTCAGTTGCTGCCTGTTGTCTGGCTCCTGGGACACCCCTGTAGATTCTAGGCTGTTCTCAAGATGGTGATGAGAGTTTAACATCAGTGGGTCACAAGGAGGACTGAAGTCCTGCAGCAGATGGTGAGCCCTGGATGAGGCATTTGGATGGAAGGTGCCAGCCAACTGCTGAGCGTTTTTACTCCAATGGAAGGAAACACAATGTCTGGAGAAACACACCAAGCCCTGGGCACCCAGTATAATTTAGTGGGTGGTGGTGGCTTCTCCTTTACCACCTCTCATCAAAGCCCAACACTGGTGGATGCTTTTGGCAGGAGAAAGGACGGAGCAGACCAAAGGTCTAATCTACCCTGGCAGAGTGTGTGGGTGCAAACACCTCAGGGCCGCTCCACCCTGGACAAACAGACAAAATCCAACAGAAGGCCTCTGCATCAAGTCCTTGCCGAACTTTCAGTAGAGGCCGGAGGGTGCGGTGGGACTTGGAGCCAGATCACCTGGGTGTCATTCCAGTTCCACCATTTCCAACCATGTGTCCTTGGGCAACTAACTTAAGTTCTCTGGGCCTCAGCTGCCTCATCCACAGTAATAATAGTATTATTACTAGTATTTCTTCGTAGGGTTGCTGCGAGGATTAAATGAGTTGAGATAACATGGTTAGCACAGTGCCTGGCACAGAGTACACATTCAGTAAGCATTTCATTCATTCCATAAATGTTCATTATCCTTATTAGTCTTCTCCCCTGGGACCTGCCTTTCCTTACCTGGGGGAAAGGGATTCCATCCTTACCTCATTCTCTGCTATCCTTTCTTTTCTGTCATCAGCTCCTTCTTGGTCTCGATCAGGTCTCTTGGCTCTGTTTTTCTCACTCTGTTTGGACTTGGTGCCCTTGGGCTCCAGTCCGTCTTCCCTGCCCAAGTCGTCGGTGTGGGGGTGCCTGCCTTCTCGCAGCCTGGCCTCATCTTTCTTCCTGGACCTCCCTGGGGCATCTTGCTGCAGCTTCAGGTACTTGTCCGATTTGCCCTTGGACTCTTTCCGGTGGTAGCCGTCTTCTCGGCTTTTGTAGCCGGACGCGGAGTGGAGCGGGTTGGGGGACCCAGACCTCGGGTGCTTTTCTCTGTAGCCCCTCCCCGCTTCCAGTCGCTCCTCTAACTCGGCTTTGTCTAATTGCCGGGGGTAGTGCTTGCGATCATGCGCCCACGCGTCCGTCCTATCCCTCTTGTCCTCCCCGTTCTCCCTCCAAGACGCTGGGCCTCGCTCTTCCTCCCTCCTGGCGTAGGGAGAGTGCTCCCAGGAGCCGTTGCCCCAGTCGGCCCGGGAGGGGCCCGGGGGGCTGTGAGAAGAGCTGCAGGAGGTGAAGCTCGGAGTGTGGGACCTCGGGGACAGTGACCGGCTCACTGGACTTCGAGATCGCGGCCTTTCTGGGCCGTACCTGTGAGGGGGTGGCAAAGGAGCCGCTTTAGAATCTGTGGCACCCACAGGTCCCCCCACCCCGGCCAGATACACCCCATCTCTGCAATAGAGCCACGGAGCACGTGACCCCACCCGGCCATGCGCTCTTACCACCACCATGCAGAGCCCCCAGAGTGGTCCAGGAGCAAGCTCTGCCTCCCTGCGCCCTCAGGGAGGGATTTTCCCTGGGCACAATGCTGGCTGCCCTCAGCTTCTTTCCTCATAATGCTCCTGGAGTGGGGATGAATAATTGGGCTGGTTTGGCTCAGCCACATCTCCTCTTGGAAATGAGCTTCACTCAGGCAGCAGGAGACTATCCCAGGGAAGGGAGGGGAGTTTGGGGTCCAGCAAGGTTGCTCTGGTCCAGCCTGGTGGGAGAGGCTGCCTAACCTTGGGTTCAGTCCGACGACCTCTTGTCTAGGAGACTAAAGTCACCCCTACACCTGGCCTCCACCAAAGTAAAGGCCGCCTCTTGGCCTCCATTTTTCTAGGAAGGCATTTGGGGTTGGAAGAGTCCTTAGAGCTCTGACCTGCTCATCTATCAGATGATGAAACAGAAATCCAGAAGAGGACCTGAGCCTATCTAGGGTTCAGAGCAAGGCTTCCTGGTCACCTGCCCTCGGGACTCTACCACAGAACTGCAGGGGCAGGCTGCAGCTTCACATGTGTCTTTAAAAAACTCAAACAGCCACAATATTTGAAAAACAAAAATCCCAATCCTGAACAGCTGCAAACAAAGATAGACACAAACACACACATATAACACACACACGGTTGTTATTAAACAGGTCAGTTGAGTCATCCACCCAATATTCTAAAAGGATGGGGAACTTCCATTTGGTTTCCAAATACAGGAAAACCACGCGGTCCTCACTGACCAGGGGACAAGAGATGTGGCTCCCTGGGACCAGCTTTGACCTCCTCTGGGGATACAGCCTGGGCCGGGCCCTCTGCAGCAAGGTTAGAGCGCCACCTGTGGCAGCTCTGGGTAAAAACCACAGAATGAGCAGGCCCGCTGTCGCTCCTGCTGTTCTGCACAGTGGTCTCTGCAGGGACCGTCTTCACTCTGAGGGGTGGTGACAGGAGTGACCTTGCAGCCTCAGCCTGGCAGAGTCACAGCTTCAGTTGGGAGAGATGAGTTGGAAAACCAAATGCACTCAGTGTTGAGTGAGTGACCGGTCAAGTCACAGACGTTTCTGCACCTACATTCAGCTCAAGAAAAATCAGAAGACATACACATACACATACCACACTCAGAGCCCACATACACCCACACCACATATATCACACAAACACACACAGATTCCATAGATATACCACACGTACAACACACGTGCACCCACACCACACACAACACACACCAGATACCACACATATCACACACACACACACACAGACCCCATAGATATACCACACTTACAACACACGTGCACCCACACCACACACACACACCACTCCACACATATCCAACACACACAATACAACCATATAACACAGACAAAATACACACTGCACATAACCATACATACATACAACATACCACATACACAATAGAACCACACAACACAAAGCGAACACAACACACATACACCACACACACTCTCAGGCTGTTTTAGCAGAGTGTACCCTTGCCCCTAAGAGTCATATATCAGCAGACTCTCTCCTATATGCCTTTCCAACAAAGGAGGAGCAGCTGAGAGGAAGCTGAGCATCTTGAATTTTTCTGAGGTTTAACCTGAGCACTTGACTGGACTCGCATATTCCCTCGGACACAAAGAAGTATAATGCCCAGAAAAAGCTGATGGACAGGATGAGGCAAGGGCAGGGCACAGAATGGCTCAAGTACCCCAAGAAAGGGGAGGATGTTCCAATGACCCAGAATCTGCCCTGAGACCAAGGCCGGGCCTCACCTTTCTGCTTCCCGGAACATGTCCCTCTCCCTCTGGGAATGGATGTCCTGGATGATGGCGGCCACGGTCTTCCCAGGTTTCTAGGCAAAGTCAGAGGGTCACTGTCAGACCTGAGAAGGCCTTGCAAACACCAGAGGGAAGCAGCTAGGACTTGGGTTCATTGCCCCATCCACCAAAGGGGGGAAAGAGCCTTCTTAGGGGGAGACAGTTTAATCCAGAGGATGAGAAGTATGTGCATAATGCTGAACAGTGCGGGGCTGAGTGGTCCAGGGCACATGGCATCCATGAAGCTGGGAAGGAAGAAGTCTGAGGCTCACTCTCCAGGTGTAGGAGGAAAGCAGCATTTGTTACTACCCACCTCCCACCTCCCTCCAAAATAAAAGAAAATATCTAATATGTGAAAGGAACAAAAGGAAAGAGGGAGGGAGGGGAAGAGGCGTTACAACTTAGAAAGAGACTTGAAGATCAGAGAATGCAGCCCCCACATTTTACATCTGAGGAAACTGAGACCCAGAGACATCAAGGCAGAGTTCTGCCTGGCACAGCTCCAGTCACCAGCCACGCTGTGCTCTAGGGTGACCTCTGGAGTTGTGCTGGGTTAAGGAACACATTTACAGAGATGGTTGCTGCTGCTGCTGCTGCTAAGTCGCTTCAGTTGTATCCGACTCTGTGCGGCCCCACAGACGGCAGCCCTCCAGGCTCCTCTGTCGCTGGGATTCTCCAGGCAAGAACACTGGAGTGGGTTGCCATTTCCTTCTCCAATGCAGGAAAGTGAAAGTGAAGTCACTCAGTCGTGTCCGACTCTTAGTGACCCCATGGACTGCAGCCTACCAGGCTCCTCCACCCATAGGATTCTCCAGGCAAGAGTACTGGAATGTGGTGCCATTGCCTTCTACTTGACAACCGGCATTTTAACTCCAAGGTCCCTTCCATGCCCCCACGCTTCCAGCAGCTCCTGACTACAGCATGGTTCTTTTAGTGGGTCATTTAGTGCTAAATGGAAGTCTGCAAGGTGGGCAGTGCAGGCTAGGCCAGGTTTCACAGTTGAGGATACAAGCACCCAAGGCTCCACCCTTCCAGAAGTCACCATATGGTGACTGTGCCAGGACAGGACCAAGCCCAGCCCCCAAATCCCAACCAAAGCCCTTTCCTAACGCTAGAGTGGACAAATAAGAAAACAATAAAAATAAATGGTTAAAAATGAAATTTAGGGGCACAGAAGGATGGAAGCATTTTGCGAAAGACTACAGAGAATTCGTCCGTTCAATTAAAATGGATGGAGCAGGGTAAATTTATGCTTTGTGATTTATATCCCCAAAATTGTTGTTGTTGTTCAGTTGCTAAGTCATGTCCAACTTTTTGCAACCCCATGGACTGCTTCATATCAGCCTCCTCTGTCCTCCACTATCTCCTGGAGTTTGCTCAAATTCACAACCATTGAACTGCAGATGCTATTTAACCATCTCATCCTCTACCATCCCTATAATACTGATGTTTAAAAAAGACTTATAAGCCCTTAGTCTATAATGTCAATTTTTGACAAAGAATTTTCTTAGGAAATGTAAGTAACTGTTCTTTATATCCTTATTTTTCCCCCTCCTATATATTGGGTTGGCCAAAAACTGTGTTTAAATGCAAATAAACTTTTTGGCCAACCCAACAATTAATGTGAAATCTTAGAGCCTATATGGATGTCAGGTATCATCAAACACCTCATCTTACAGGTGTGAGACCCAGGGCCAAAGATACGAAGTGAGCTCCTTGATGAGTTGGATGCGTAGACACTGATCTGTGTTACTGCTGCCATTGAGGGTTGTGCTGAGGAATAATAAAGGGAGGAGAGAATTAAGGAGGAGCCTCCTGTGGTTTCAGAGGAGAGGTCAGAGCTAGGACTTAGGGAAGGGAGGTAAAATGGCATTGAAACATGTATAATATCATATAAGAAATGAATCGCCAGTCTAGGTTTGATGCAGGATACAGGATGCTTGGGGCTGGTGCACTGGGATGACCCAGAGAGATGGTATGAGGAGGGAGGTAGGAGGGGGGTTCAGGATTGGGAACATGTGTACACCCATGGCGGATTCACGTTGATGTATGGCAAAACCAATACAGTATTGTAAAATAAAGTAAAATTTAAAAAAAAAAGTTTCTTAATAATAAGAAAAAAATGTTCAAGTCAGGGAAGGATCGCTTGTCAACTTGAAACACGAGAGAAGAGAAGAGAAGTCAGTGATCGCTACCACTGAGGCTATGAAGGAGGAGGGGGTGGTCAAAAGCCAGACCATCCCTATTCAATAAAACGCTCAGGAACTAACACAGGTCAGCATACCCACCGAGAGCAGGCCTCGCAGTTTTGGCAAATGATCCCTTTCATCTGACCATAGCTATAAAGGTGGCCCCTCTATAAGCCTATGGAAGTGTCACCTATGAGTAACCAGATCATCCAGCCCCTGCACAGGCAACTAGCAACCTAACTGCTTAGACTGGACCAGAAGCCAGCAACCCAAGGCCAAGCAAGGGAAGGAGCTGGGGCTGTGGGCCTGCATGGAGAAGAAGGCTCTTGCCAGGGTGCCTCCTTCTACCCCACTGCAGACACCTGTCCTCCTGCCTGGGTTGCTGGTAAAACGAGAAGGTTGATCTGAACTCACTGAGTGGCCTTCTTCCTGCCTGCCCCCTTCTTGAACCACAAAGTGAAAGTTGCCTCCTGCATCATCACAGGTGAGGCCAGCCTGGGATGGTTGGTCCCTAGGAGACCTGCAGCATCACTGCCTCCACGTGGGCCAGCCTGGAAAAGCCCGTGAGAGCCATCAAGACCAAGAGCAGAGATGTGGGACAAGATCTGCTGGCACCAGGCAGGCCCAAATCTGTCCTCACCCTGCCAAGCTGGAACAGCCCAAGGTTAATGAATGTGCCCCCACACCAGGTGAAATGTACCATGGCAAATTTTCACAGCATCCAAATTCCCTGAGGGGTCTGGATCAGGGATCTTCTGTAGCAAAAAGCGTCCCCAGGGTCCCCAACACCTTTCTTCTGCCTTCTGGAACCTCAAGTCCTCATGATTGTCCCTCTAGTCCGGATCCAGAAAAGCCTGGGGTAAGAGGAGGGGCCTGGTCAGGGAGCAGCTGAGGTTCTATAGGTTACCCAGGGCAGCATTGGGGTGGGCTTGAGACCCTCAGGGAGGGGCAGGTCAGGCCAGTGGCATAGCCAGAGGCATTCAAGGAGCTCTCGGACCCTACTGACCTCCATCATCACAGACAACAGCCCCTCGGGCCCTCCTCTTTCTGGATGCCTTGCTGATGATGGGGCAGAGCTGGCCAGTCAGGTACCACAGATAAAAACATCCTCAATGGCCCAATGCAATCCCCTGGGGGTCAGAGAGGTGCTTCTAGAGTTCTCTGGGGGCTAGAAGAGCCTCTCTGGGCTTAAATATTTCCTTGCCCTTATTTTCTCAACCACAGAACAGCTTTGTGAGGCCACTGTCAGCCCAGCGCCCCCTGAATTTGCTTTTATTCAGGTGGCATGGCTGGGTGAAGCAGGGAATGGGCTTGTTAACCAGCAGTAGCACTGGGCCCCTCATGGAATGATGAGTTTCATGGCACGATGACTGGCTGGAGAGATGGAGGGATGGGTTGCAGAGAAAGGCCACAACAATCTGCAAATACTATATGCTGGAGATGGCGGTCACAGGCACCGTGACTCCCCGCTCCAAGGACTGGAGGTCAGTTCCTCTTGCCTGGAAAATCCCATGGATGGAGGAGCCTGGTGGGCTGCAGTCCATGGGGTCGCCAAGAGTCGGACACAACTGAGCGACTTCACTTTCACTTTTCACTTTCATACATTGGAGAAGGAAATGGCAGCCCACTCCAGCGTTCTTGCTTGGAGAATCCCAGGGATGGGGGAGCCTGGTGGGCTGCCGTCTATGGGGTCGCACAGAGTTGGACACGACTGAAGTGACTTAGCAGCAGCAGTAGCACTGGGCCCCCCATGGAACGATGAGTTTCATGGCACGATGACTGGCTGGAGAGTTGGAGGGATGGGTTGCAGAGAAAGGCCACAACAATCTGCAAATACTATATGCTGGAGATGGCGGTCACAGGCACCATGACTCCCCGCTCCAAGGACTGGAGGTCAGTTCCTCTATTTTAAGTGATAATTCCAAACTATTGGCACTCTCTGGCCCAAACAGCCTGCCAGCTGCCATCTGAGAAGGAGTCAGAAGTGGCCAAAGGCTTTCAAATAACAGAATCAACTTTTCACAACTCTAAGAAAATCCTCTCTCAACCTTCCTCTTCAGGCCTGGCCTCATGATCGTGTGGTTAAAGGTATAAAGGAAGCAGGTAAAAGAAAACCATAATCACTGCAGAGGAGTGGGAAAAGAAGAGGATGGAGTAGGTGTGTGATGATGTTTGGATACACCTTTTTATTGCAGAATACTTCAAACACACACGGAAGTGCAGAGGATGGTATATTAACACACACCCCAACGGTGAATCCATTTCCACTGTCAACCAGCCCCCAGGGGACCATTTACAATGCTCTCTGTCAACACATCTTGCTGCTTTAAAGCAAGAGTGAGATTCCAAGCCCCATACAGTCCCAGGGAAGTATGATCTCACAGGGAGTCTCCGTGGATGGAGAATCTCCACCCAGGAAGAGCAGCCCAGCCCTGCTGCCAGCTGGCAGGGTCACCTGGGGTCATGGCTTGTTGCCTGTGGGAGACTCACCTTCTCCACCTATAAAGGTGAGATAATGAGGCCCACCTGGCATCCAGTGAGAGCCTCAGGGCAGAGAGTGCTGTCCTGATAAAGGCCACAGAGTGCTGGGCCAGCGTAAAAGAAGCCGCTAGAGAGTTTCGTGCCTCCTAACCCCTCCTGGGCTGTTTCATTTGTCTCAAGAACCTTAGGAAGATGCTGACACCTTGCAGATGAGCCCTGAACTTGTCACAGCCACATACTGTCACAGCATCCCTGATTATTTCTGTATCACTGTGCTTTCCAGACTCTACATATCACCGACCTCCTGCCCGGAGGCCCCCTCTCTGTTTAGTTGCCTCATCCTTCAAGGCTCTACTCAGGAATCTCTCCCCTTCTTGACACAACCAAGTCATAGTGCCTTTTGCCACTGATCTTCTAGGAACTTGGAACGGATGCACTCAGGTTTAAATCATGAGATTAGCTTCTCTGCCAGTGAGATAGCAAACTTTCCCCCAAGTGAGGACCTCTCGCATGCTCACTGTTACTCTTGGCACTACATCTTACATGGAAAAGACCCTCAGTCATCATTTACTGATTCATTCGCCTTAACCAAGAGATCATGGATCACTCACAAGACTGCTTCCCAGGGCCAAAGACCATCTCTGTGCGTAGGAGGCTGGCAAGACCAATGGCTCTGAAAACAGGCCCACTGTTCCCA
Organism: Ovis aries; assembly: GCF_016772045.2. NCBI lineage: Eukaryota > Metazoa > Chordata > Mammalia > Artiodactyla > Bovidae > Ovis > Ovis aries. The sequence goes on along the minus strand of NC_056075.1, from coordinate 30,887,647 downwards.
AACCACCCGGGAGCCTCAGTCACGCCCCAGTCTACCTGGTGAGAGTCTCTGGGCAAGAGGACTTTGAATAATCAGTCTTCTCATGCAGGTCTGCAGGAAGGAAAACACTCACTTTTTATCATTCTTTCAGATTTTCTCACTCATTTCACACATTTGTAGGACACTTATTGTGTGAAAGTTTCTGTCCCAAATGCCCTGAGGAACAGAATCTCAGCCACAAAGAGTGAGACAAGATTACCAACATGAGGAAATATTTGAGAGGAGAGGAGAAATGCCTTAAAATAAAAATCTCTCCTTCTTCCTCCTCCACTTTGTCTGGTGAGCAAAAGGTAAAATTACAGGAGAAAGACCAATCAAAGTCTCCCCGACCTCTGCAAGCCCGGGTGGGGCCCCACGTGGTGGCCCTTTGGCCCAGAGACGTATATGGACACAATGACTTGCTGTCTGCCTCCCCAGGAACCATCCCCTGTCCCCAGCCTGCTCCCAGGATGCAGGTGACATGGTCTGACCAATCACACCACAGCTACAAGGACTGGCTCAGGGAAACGCATGTATCAGAGGGACTTCCCTGGTACCACTAGGAAAACTCTGGCTTTCTCTCGGTGAAGGAAAATGGGAGGCTGAGGAGCCAAAGATGCTGGAGTCACTGAAGCCATCATACCACCTAGAGGAGAGAGCCGGGGGCTGTCGGGGCCCAGCCCAGGGAGACCCCAGCAACAAGGCCAAGGGAACAGAAACCAAGTCCGAATGATAGCACTTGGGTCCTGAATCCAGCCATGCCTGCAACCCAGGGCTGCTCTTGTTTTTTTCAGTTCCATGAGCCAATAAATTCTTTCATTTATATTAGCCAGTATGCTTTAATGGAGATAAAAGAAGGACTTGGACTTGCAGAGGAAGTCCAAGCTGATTCATGTCAACATGGGGACCATAATACACCCGTTACTATGTAATTGAAACATGCTCTAAGATGCTTTCACGTAGAGGCAGTGTGACTACTTGGGGAGCACAAAATCCTCGCTAAAGGTCAGGATCCACGTGTTCTGGCCACTTACAGAGAGTGTGCTACAAGGACCAGAAACATTGATGTCTCCTGGGAGCGTGTGAGAAATGCAGAATCACAGCCCTGACCCAGACCTACTGAATCAGAAATTTCAACAAGATCCACAAGGCATGTGTACGCACACTGAAGTTTGAGAAGCTCTGTTAGAATACTATCTCTGCAGCTTAATGACTGGATGACTACAAGCAAATTATCTGATTTCTCTTTTTTTTCACATGGACAACGGAGATCATAAAAACACAATATGGAGACGCACACAGAGTGCAAAACCAAAACAGCCCTAAGATACAATCATGACTCTTCCAGTAACTGTGATTTCAGGCCAGTCACCAAACTTCTATGAGGCTCAGTTTCCTTGTCTGTAGAACTGATAATAATACCTGTCCGACAGGACTGATGTCAGGATCACAGTAGATAGTATCTTAAAGTGCTTGGCACATTAGTTGACCCAGGACTCAATTAAAGGCACATAGTCTCATTATTATTGTTGTACTATTTTAATTACTGTTATTATCCACCCTACACACGTCACAGGGGAGGGTGATTGTGAGACTCAAGGAGACCACGTGTGAAAAAAAAAATTCTTAAAACGAAAGAACACAAGGTATATAGTCCTTTACTGATCTGGAACCTGAGGTTCACAGAGGTTAAGCAATTTGTCCAAGGTCATCAAAGCAGGAAGGGGTAGAGGCTAGGCTGGTGCTACCACCCTCCAATCTGCTGTAGGTCACATGGTTGCTGATGGTTCTGTTTATGTGCTCTTCCTCCCACCAGCCTGTGAGCTCCTCTACAGACCTGCTGCCACCATATTCATGGCCCAGTTCCCACTCACAATGAGCACTCAGTGAACATTAGCTGAATGCAAACTTTGATCATCTGACCCATTTAACCTATAGTTTTTGCACCACCACAAAAGACCTCCCTTGATAAGGGACCTCGGTGCCTTGGTACTTTAAGAAGCAGAGGACTGCAGTTAATCCTAACTAGAGCCTTATGACAACATCTCATTTGGAGACCAAAGCTCCACTATGAATTCAGTGCAGAAATTCAATTCTAGCCCCCAGGGCAGAATCAGGGAGAACAAGAACTTTGGGTACAGAATAGGGCAGGATCTTTTACTTGTCTGAGAAAAGCAACAGGCTTTCATGAGCTGGGAAAAGAATGCCAGGTTCTGCCTGAAGCTGAATTGTTGGCAAAGGAACTTCAGAAGCAATAATGCAAGCAAAGCAAAATTAGGACTTTGGCAACTGGTTGACGTATTACCAATCTACATATGTAGACTTGTCAGAATGCTTGTCCTAGCTAGAAAAAGCTGCTAACCCTTTGTGTTCTGATTTGAGCCTTGAAGGCTGATTAAGGGCTGCAAGTCTTGAGCAAAATGGACCCTCAGTAAATGTGGAATGAGCTGAAGTGAACCAGAAAATCCCTATTAAATAAGACAGTAGAAAGTACAAAATAAAAAGTTAGATTTAACCACAAATATGGCATTAATTACAACAAATCCAAATGGACTCAGTGCTCCAGTCAAGAGAACTCCTGCAAACCAATAGGAAGATACAATCTAAAACAAATGCATGGGCAAATGACTTTAAAATTTCCTACCAGAGAAGATCTAGGTGGAATAACCAACAAACACATTCGAAATTGCTCAGCTTCTGTTAACACGGAAAATAAAAAATGAAGCCATGATAAACCATCACACTCTTCCTCAGAGGGGCAAAAAAGTTGCACAAGACGAAGAATTCGCAAGAAGCGGAGCTGATGAAAACTCTCAGACACTACTGGTAGGAATGCGGCTGCTGCTGCTGCTGCTGCTAACTCGCTTCAGTCATGTCCGACTCTGTGCGACCCCACAGATGGCAGCCCTCCAGGCTCCCCCGTCCCTGGGATTCTCCAGGCAAGAACACTGGAGTGGGTTGCCATTTCCTTCTCCAATGCATGAAAGTGAAAAGTGAAAGTGAAGTCGCTCAGTCGTGTCTGACTCTTAGCGACCCCATGGACTGCAGCCTACCAGGCTCCTCCATCCATGGGATTTTCCAGGCAAGAGTACTGGAGTGGGGTGCCATTGCCTTCTCCGAGTAGGAATGCTATCATCCAGCAAAGCTGAGGGTAAGCATGCCTGGTGATCCACCAATTCTAGGTGCATAGTTCCCCTAATTGTACACTCGTGTACATGGGTACTGAAATAACATGTTTGAAAATGTTCACAGTAGCTCTGTCCCTACTGCCCTAAAAGTGGAAATAACCCAAATGTCCATCAACAGTGGAATGGATAAACAAATCTATACTCATACAATGGAAATTTGCATAGCAGTGAAAATAGATACACCCAACATAGATGGCATAATGTTGAATGAAAGAATACAGTATGATTCCATTCACAAAAAACGCAACAATAGGCAAAACTAAACTACAATGTTAAGGAAGGCATGGAGAGGAAGTAAATAATAAACGGAAAAGCAAGGAAATGATTAGAGTCAGGAAAGTGGAAAGAAGAGTTAACATAAAAAGGACTCATGGGAGTTTCTGGGTGCTGTCTGTGTCCCATTTCTTGACTTTGGTGGTGGTTTTACGGGGTTTATGGAAGTTCACCATCATTACTTTTTCAGCTGTACAATACAAAATTAGTATTTTTTTTTTTGGTTGTACTTTACAATAAAACAAAAAAGAAAGGAAAAAAGAAAGGTAGAACAAGCTAAAACAAAGACAAAAGCCCTGTCTGCAATGATCTCAGTTCAATCCTGAGTTTGGACGATGGCCAGCTCAGTCATGTGCTGCTTAGAATTACTATGGACCTTAAGGCATAAATGGGGGCTTCCGTGGTGGCTCAGCTGGTAAAGAATCTGCCTGCAATTTGGGAGACCTGGGTTCCATCCCTGGGTTGGGAAGAGTCCCTGGAGAAGGGAAAGGCTACTGACACCAGTATTCTGGCCTGGAGAATTCCATGGACTGTAAAGTCCATGGGGTTGCAAAGAGTCGGACGTGGCTGAGCGACTTTCACTTAAGGCATAAATACAGAGGATGGAGGAAAGAATAAAAGATCAAGAGGTGACAGAGGAAGAAAAAGTAACTGAAAACCTAAGTAGAGAAGGAGGTTACATTCAGGTTTATGCCTGGAACTCTAACCTCTGAAAAAGCAACCACCTTTCCCTCTTGCTTTATCTTTTAAGATTTCCCTTAAAATTGTTCTTGGGTCCCAGGTAGGTAGCCATCCTGTCTCAAGCACCCCTTTGCGTCCTGTCCTTACCTCAGTGAGCACGTTTCTTGCCTTGTTAGAATGGGTTTGCCTTCCCATGTGATATCCTCAAAGGCAGTGGATCCTTTTTGGATCTTTTTGTCTCCTTCCCACCAGCACTCAGGCCAGTGGCTGACAAGGAGACACTCAGCTGATGTTTGCTGAACAACTGAATGAAGGAGAGGGTGCTTTACCTTCAGCTGCAATTCCTTGTATCTCTTGGACATCCGAATAAGCAATTTCTCACCATTGATCATGGCAGATTTTTCTTGGTAATACTGGACCATGGCCTGGGCAGCCTCTGTGTAAGCCATCTCTAAAAAGGCCTAGGAAAGAAAGGAGGAATAGACATTGGACTTGACTTGAATGGTCTTAAAGGAAATTCCATACAAGGTGTGACTCCATGTATATAAAGTTCAAGAACAGGCAGAACAAATTGATGCTGGTAAAAGTTAGAGTTGAGTTTCCCTTGGGGTTGGGGGTGGATACTGATTAGGAAGGGAAATGAGGAAACCTTCTGGGGTTCTGGAAAGGTTCTCTATCTGTATTTGCACAGTAATCCCTAGTAGCTCAGATGGTAAAGAATCTGCCTGCAATGCAGGAGGGCTGGGTTTAATCCCTGGGTTGGGAAGATCCCCTGCAGGAGGACAGGGCAACTCATTCCAGTGTTCATGCCTGGAGACTCCCATGGACAGAGGAGCCTGACAGGCTACAATCCATGGGGTCGCAAGAGTCGGGCACAACTTAACGACTAAACCACCACCAACACATGTAAAAGGGCTTCTCTGATGGCTCAGTGGTAAAGAATCTGCCTGCAATACAGGAGACACGGGAGATATGGGTTTGATCCCTGGGTCGGGAAGATCCACTGGAGATGGAAATGGCAACCCACTCCAGTAGTCTTGCCTGAAGAAATGGACAGAGGACATGGACAGAGGAGCCTGGTGGGTTACAGTCTAACAGACTGCAAAGGGTTGGACACAACTGAGTAACTGAGTACACACATGTAAAAAATGAATGGAGTTGTACACTTAAGACTGGGGCCTCTCCAGTGGCTCAGATGCCAAAGAATCTGCCTGCAAAGCAAGTGACCCAGGTATGATTCCTGGGTCAGGAAGATCCCCTGGAGAAAGGAATGGCCACCCACTCCAGTATTCTTGCCTGGAGAATACCATGGACAAAGGAGCCTAGCAGGCTACAGTCCATGGGGTCATGAAGAGTCGGACACAACTGAGTGACTAAGCACTCACACACACTTAAGATTAGTGCATTTTAGAGTATGTGTTTTATACCTCAGTAAAAAGGAAAAAACTTCAATACAAGGAAAAGAGCTCTCTTTGATCCCATCTGTTCAAAGAGACCTATTTATTAACTTTAGCAAAAGAGCTCATTATAAGATGGCCCCTCTCCTGATCTCCATGGTTACCAAACATTATTCTTAATTACGTACGTCCATCTGTGGCTACAACATGCCACAGGAGCCCCTTGGGTTGGGAGGGTCCATTAACCCACAGTTCCCTGAGAGGAGGGACTGAGCCTGTTGCACAAGTGACCTTGGGCTGATCCCTGCAAAACTTGCTGGTCAGTGGTGCCAATGGCAGGAGACAGACACAAGTCCTGGGTATCTGAGCTCTCAATTTCTTAGCAAAGAAAGAAATACTCTAAAAACACCGGGGGTTTCTGAGGCTTGAAGGAAGGCCATGTCTTTGTGAGCTGGAGAGAGAGGAAACAGTTATGTTTCCACAGTATTTCTCCTCTTTAACTATTCTAATAAAAACCTTTACAAAGAAACGGGCTTTTCCATTCAGTTGATGATACAGGGAGTTTCTACATAGACCTTTTTTTTTGGCCACACTAAGCAGCTTGCAGGATTTCAGATCTCTGATCGGGGATTGAACCTAGGCCATACCAGTGAAAGCCAGAATCCTAACCACTAGGCCACCAGTGAACTCCCTTCATAGACTGTTTTGACTGACCTGTCAGTTTGCCCCAGGAGCTGCAGTGACAGACTGGTCACTGTTATTGTATCTTAGATTCGATGGGTTTGTATTAATACCATAATCAAGATGCAACAAACTGGTCAATTGACCACTGACTGATCAACGCAACTTCTCAATGTCAATGTTGAGAAGGAAACATGGTCTGTGACCAGGGAGCCCTCACTGCGAGCCCTCACCTCCCATGTCCTTGAACTGCGTGGGCTAAACAAGCTCATCCCCTCCACTTCCCTCACATTTGCTTTTGAATTTCAGTCATGCCTTTCTCTGTGGCTGTCACAGTCCATGGCAGAAGGGTGGGAGACCAAGAAGTCAGGGTTCTTTACAGTTTTATTTCAAAATCTACCACTCAGCTTTCTAAGTGCCTCTTTTTTAAATGTTTTATTTTTATACACTTTTTAAAGATTACTTTCCATTTACAGTTATGACACAACATTGGCTGCATATTCTGGGTCATATAATACACCCCCAGCCTATGTTACACCAATAGTTTGTACCTCCCGCTGGTCCACCTATAGTGCCCCTACTCCCACCCCATTAGTAACCACTAGTTGTTTCTCTATATTTATGAGTCTGCTTCTTTCATGTTATACGCACTAGTTTGTTGTATATTTTAGATTCCACAATATAAGCTCTATCTGTCTGACTCTAAGTGCCTCATTCTTCATGCCAACATTTTAGCACCTCTAGCTTTCACCTGTCACATGGGAATAAAATGAACCCAGTGAATCTCACTGCATTTATGTTGCAAGCTGAATTTTGGAAATTTGCCCAAAATAAAATTCTGAGAAGGAGGAATGAAGAGACTACACGAGTAGTCTAAGCCCAAGTTGATGGAGGAAGACCCCTGATGATCCAAGGTGGCTTTGATTTTCCAAAGTTCGTGCCTTACTTAAGAAAAGAATTTCTCCTGTGCCTGTTCCTCTGATTCCTAAAGTTAAAATAGTCATTAGAAATAAAAGACTAAATGTTCTTACTTCTGACCAGTCTCTGTATAAATTCCTCTCCGGACTTTAGAAATGAAGACAAACATAACCCCCAAAGACTCGATCCACATGGGCTGAGGGTTCTTAGTTCCTTAGATTAACCATGCACCCATTAATTCCCACCTACTCTCCTGCTACGAGAGCCAAGGGCCTCAGATGTCAACACCAAGGATCGGTGAAAATACCTCTTCCTGGTCAGTTGTTGGCTGGCTCAAAATCCACATGCCATCAGAGATGAGAAATGTAGAAGGTGAGAAAGACTAGCATTAGCTCAGGGGGTGAGTAATATAGTGAAAAGACTCGAGTCCCTGGATTTCTGTTTTAGGAACCATCTGGCTTTTCTATGCTAAGGAATACTTTATTCCAAAACACATCCTCACCTCTAGGTAACTCGCAAAGGCCTGGGCCCATCACAAGAAGGGTAAAGTGAAACCAGAGGAAACGAAACACCAGCACCAATGACGGGAATCTCGGTGCTGCACCAGCAGGAGGCCAGCTGTGCATTACCCCTTTACGCTACGAACAGCTTCTTAAAAAAAAAAAATTATATAGTTCCCTTCCACCAGTGTGTGGTTTATCCGGTACCTACCAGTGTGAATGTGCCGAGACCTACCTGATTAGTAGACTTCATGAGGATGTAATTAGTGACCTTGCCAAAGGGCAGCCCCAGGTTAATGACGTCATTCTCTGTGCAGCTTCCCTCCGGTAGGTTGCAGATATGGACCACGCGGCCGGCGCCTGTTTTCCGTTGGGCAAACTAATCGGAACAAAGACCCACGGTTGGTCTTCAAAAGACATTTCCTTCCTGCCCTCTATTCCAAGTGCTCCTAATGGCTATCTCCCCCACCCAAATAATGACTGCAAAACTAAAATTTACAAAATAAATGCAGAAAAAGAATCCATTCGCAGACACATATGAAACATTGATTTTATGCCATCTCTACACAGAAGTTCATAACATTTTTAATGAGCAATCCTATCCAGGCTTGATAAAGAGACTGGGAAATGGGCATATCCATACATTGCTGGTAGGAAGTTATATATTGACAATCTTTTGAGAATATACTTTGGAAATATTGGACAAAGCTTAAAATATATAGGGTTTGCCCAAAATTTCCTTTCAGTTTTTCCATAAGATGTTATGGAAACTTTTTGGCCAACTCAATATATAGCCCAGGATCCTACAATCCCACTTTTGGAAATCTTACCTACAGAAATATATTCACCAATATGCAAATACATACAAGGACTTTTATTACAGTTAGCTTATTATAATAAATTTACAACTTATTGCCAAAACTTTTGGAAACAGCCTGAATGTCCAAGAATAGGATAATGACTGAGTGATTGATGGTTCACACATATGATGGAAAACTATGCAGCCATGAGGAGGAAGTGGTATATGAGTTGATCAGGACAAAATTTTTAAGACAGATCAAGTAAAAAACAGTTGCCAAGTATAGATGTAGTATAACACTATTCTTCTAAAACAAAACAAAAACCCAAAAATGTATGAGAAAAAGATGAAGCAAGTGTTGTAAAATCTTGATAATTATTGGAACTGGGGGATCAGTACATATGGGTTAACTACACTCGTTTCTGCTGTTTTGTATGTTTTAAATTTTTCACAACGGAAACATTTTAAAGGATATCAGCACAGACAGAGAAACACAGGGGAGGGTGCATATCAGCTTGTCAGTACTGGTTATCTTGAAAGAGCAGAACTGCAAGGGATAAGGGGAGAGACGTTTAACCTGTTTCTTATATACCTCGTATTATTTGACTTATAATTTTTTAAAAAAACCCAATTTAAAAAAAAGAACATGAAAGGACTGGTGAACCTAATACATACACAGAGACGTTCATAGCAACAATCTTTGGGTTAGGACAGTGGCTTTCAACACTTTGTTAGCCCTGAAATCCTTTCTTCAAACAAAAGCTTGCCCACCAGCCCAACATATTCAATAACTAAAGAGGAGCTGCTTTAGACAAACCTTATGGTCCAACACGCTGCTGCCACCCTCCATCCAACAGTCCCAAAGGCGCCTCTAAGGAACACAGTTCAGAAACAAGGACCTGGGCCTAATCACAGCTCTTGGAGGGAGGAAGTGTGTCTGTTTGGTCTGTGCAAACTTTAATCAGCCTGGAGTCTCCAGGAGGTTCAAGAATTAGTACCCATAAGCCAACCTAAAGTGGAAGAGAAGGATGCAATTTTCGAAACCCATACTAATAGCATAGCCCATATTTGCATAATCACCATCTTCTGTGATAAAGTGAACTTCAACATCTAATTACATTTGATGTAGGTCCTACTCAGCTATGGTAATACAATGGGGAAGTCTGAGGTCTCATCCCTAACAGGGTCTAATACTTGGGTAATTCTACCAAGAAAAGTCTTCATTTTTCTCATCTGGGCTGAGGACAATTAGAGTCAGTCAAGAATTTCCTTGGATGGTTCAGCCCTGAATTGGAGAAACCCATGTGCCTCTTTCAGACCTCCCTCTCTGCAGTGTCCAGAGGTCAAGCATTTCCCAAAGGGGGACAGTCTTCCGTGCCTGGCCCGGGTGGCTCCCAGAGCATGTGCGCGCCTCCCTAAGGTGCAAAAAGAGCTCTCCATAAGCTGGGAGGCTTTGAGTGTGAGCCTGGCTCAGAAGAACTGTGTCCTTCTCCAGAGGTGATGGGAGGAAAGATAAGAGGCAGGATCTTTGCCTCTCATTAGGGCGAGGGGGCCACATCAAGATATCGACCCAGCTGAGCTCTTGGGCTGGGCGAAGTTGCCAATCCTCTGAGTTCATCAACAAAAGGGCTGAGGCTGGGTGCTCTGCCGGCTTCTCTTAGCTGGGCACATTTCTGTCCACGTGACTGCTGTGGTCGGCTCGGGCTCATGTTTGCTCAGACTACAGGGCAGACACGCAGGGAGGTTCTGGGCCCCTCCAGCTCCTTGCCTGTCCTGTTGCCTAGTGACCAGGCATGAGGGCCAGCGCCTCCCCGATTGTCTCCTGCAGATTAAAAGAGCAATTCAAGAGGCTTTTATCTGAGGGTTAGTGCAGCAACTGCTGCTGAGGGCAGAGCTTGCCTCTGAAAAATAAACACCTTCACTGCTGCAGGTCACCCAAGAACAAGATGAAGTCATGCTGCAGACAGATTACAAAGATGCCAAAATAAATGGGTCTCAATTAAGGTTTTCATTTAAATTTAAAAAGTACATTGCAGCAACATGGATGGACCTAGAGACTATCACACTAAGTGAAGTAAGTCGGAGAAAGACAAATATCCCATCACTTATATGTGGAATCTACACAAATGATACAAAGGAACTTTACTCACAAAACAGAAATAGACTCACAGACATGGAGAACAAACTCATGACAACCAAAGGGGAAAGTGGTGAAGGGATAAAAAAGGAGTTTGAGATTAACAGATTTTTATTAAAAAAAAATCAATAGATAAAATCAAGAACCTACTATATGGCACAGGGAACTATATTCAATATCTTAACCTATAATGCTTGGGGCTGGTGCACTGGGATGACCCAGAGGGATGCTATGGGGAGAGAGGTGGGAGGGGGCTTCAGGATTGGGAACTCATGTACACCTGTGGCAGATTCATGTCAATGTATGGCAAAACCAATACAGTATTGTAAAGTAAAAAGAAAAAAGAAAAAGTCTGGAAAAGAATATATATATATTATATATAATATATATAAAACAATCGCTTTGCTGTACACCTGACACTAATACTACACTGTAAATCAACTGCACCTCAATGAAAAGTTGTTCATTTTGAAAAAAATTTAAAAATAAAGTACCTATTAACATATTTTTAAAAAGTACATTTCATGGATGTACCCTCTGCACTGGGAGGCAGAGTCTTAACCACTGGATCACCGGGGAAGTCCTTAGAAACATTTTCTATGTGTTGTGCTCTTTTGCAAATATTCGATTTAAGATAGTTCAGCCTACATTCTGTGAGTGATCTAAAATATCTTAGGTTCAAAATCATATTTGATTCACAAAGGGCATAGAGTTATATGTATAATCACTCTAGTCCATCCTTAAACAGTTCATATAAAACATGGCTATTATTTGCCTTATGTCCCATGGGAGATCTAAATGATGAGGGAGGAAGGGAGGATATGGTCCAGGTGGTACTTCTAAAGTCTGCTCACCAGGATCACAGACAACCCTGAGTGCCCTGGAGCAGGCAGCACAATGTTCTACATTTATTCCCTACCTGGGTTCTCTAAGAAGCCCAAGTCCTGAAGGGTCTTTGAAGGGATGGTTACTTTTGACATTTAAAAAAACCCAAGTTGAAATCATACTTTGAGTTTCTTTACTAATAAGGAAACCTTTGATTAGATCTCTAGGCTGATGAGAAAGGGTGACTCCTGTATCTGCTTTAAATTAATAAAAACAGGTAACTAGTTAATTACTCACTAAACTCACTAATAGTACTTTGGCAAATAGATAGTACTTTGCCAAACATAAAATGCAGGACAGGGGCTGCTTGAGGTAGGAGTGAATAATTTAAAAGGGTCTGGGCTGTAACAACTGCAAGACTTTCTGATGTAGTAAAAAAAAAAAAAAAAACAACTCTGAACTTGGAAGACAGAGGACTGACTGGATTTCAGACCCAGCTCAGCTACCGAATAGGGGCATGACAAGGACAAACTGGCTTTCCTTTTGGGGCCTGAGTTCCCCAGTGTCTGGTCTGAGGGAGTTGGTCTACATGTCTCAAGTCAGATGTAAAATAGCCATGCTTATGTGGCTCAGCGTTCTAAAATTCCACTCGTCTCAGAACCCTTGCCAAGCTAAACCCTAAGATCCAGGATAATGATAAGTTTCCCCAACTGTGCTGGGCAAACACAGGAAACCTGCATCTCTCCACCCCTTGCCCCAATGAATGTAATGCCTGTCTTTCTACTCTGTGTGATCAGTCATGTCAGCACGCCATTTCACATGCACAAGGACAGTCATCATTCAGACAGTCCTGTCTGTGTTGGTCTTGGTCTCCTCTTTACAGAACTGAAGGTAAGCTCCAAGCAGGGAGCACCTTGCCAAGGTGTCTGCCCCCCTGAATGACTGTGCCATCTGAAGGAACGAGAGGAGTTGAGCTCATACACTGAGATAACTAAACACACACACAGGGGCCTGCTACCACCCTGAGGACAGACACATCAGGTGTGTGCCTCTGACCTCCAGGCACTAGGGCCAGGGCATTAGGAGCATCCAGACAGACCTGGGTCTGCTCCCCAGTGTTCCTGCTCTCCAGTGACGGCCACGAGCAAGGGACTGACCGTCTCCAAGCTGATTTTGCTTCTCTATAAAACAGGGAAAATAAAAACTGACTCCATAGGACAAAAATGCCACCATGTATTACTATATAAAGTGTCTTCATGCAAAGCCTGGTGTCAGCAAGCTTCTGTAAATAAATACTTGTTCCTTTCTTTCCTGTAACAGTTCAAGAATGTGCTGGGCTTCCCGGGTGGCGCTAGTGGTAAACAATCTACCTGCAAATGAAACAGACATAAGAGACAGATGCGGGTTCGATCCTGGGTCAGGAAGATCGCCTGGAGGAGAGCATGGCAACCCACTCTAGGATTCTTGCCTAGGAAATCCCATGGACAGAGGAGCCTGGCAAGCTACAGTCCATTGGATTGCAAAGAGTTGGACACGACTGAAGCAACTTATTATGCACACACGTGATGCTACTGGACAGGGGGAAAAAATGTAACTGTACTATGATGATGTAAGAGAACATCTGTGCTCTTAGGAAATTCATGCTGATGTAGTCATGGGTGAAGAGGTACAGTGACACCAATAGTTCAGGAGAAACATGCATACAGATCATTGGATGGATGGACGGACAGATGGATGGAAGGACAGATGATACAGAGAGACAAGAGAAGCACAGAGAAAGAACGATAGAGTAAATCAGCCAAAATGTAAAAATGTAGTGAATCTAAGTAAAAGGTATATGGGGGTTCTTATATCGTTCTTGCAACTTTTCCATAAGTCTAAATTAAATTAAAATTTGAAATTACAAAAGTAAACTTTAAAAGATGTGCTGTGAGGCAGAGCAGCAGCTAGACTTAGAATCGTGAGCCTGGTAGTGATGGGCTCTGCTAACATCCCACCCACTCATGCTCTCCCGGGAGGCACACAGGCGACAGGTGCATTTGAAACTTTCTGGTCCAAGGTCAAGTCTCTAAGAGAGCTAAGGTGTCTGGGTGGTAACTGAAGTCTGCATTACTAAGCTGGGGGGACGGACAATCGTCCATCACCAGCCCAGGAGATGCTTCAGTCAGTTCACAAGCGAGCATGAGATGGCATGCCCCCACGTGTAATCAGGGCCCTGGGTACATTTTCATCGGCTAGAGCCACTCATTTAAAACCAGATGCTGCTTCTGGATTTCCCCGGTGGTTCACTGTTTAAGAATCCACCTGCCAATGCAGGGGACATGGGTTCGATCCCTGGTGGGGGAAGATTCCATATGCCTCAGGGCAACTAAACCCATGTGCTGCAACTACCGAGCCTGCGCTCTAGAGCCCACGAGCCTCAACCACTGAGCCCCACATGCTGCAACTACTGAAGTCTGTGCTCTGCAACAAGAGAAGCCACCGCAATAAGAGCCCCGCACATCACAACAATAGTAGAGTAGCCCCCACTCACAGCAGCTAGTGAAGCCCATGCACAGAAAGGAAGACCTAGCACAGCCATAAATAAATAAAGCAAGACCAGACCCTGCTTCTAATGGTTCATGCGACCGGGTCTAAGGCCTCTCCAGTTCCTCGCAGATCTTTTATGGATGGGTGGAAATGTGAGCAGACTTGTGTAGGAAGAGTCTGAGACCTTTCAATGCCCTCTGATGCAAGAGGGAACAGACTTCGAAGATGAGTTCAAAGAACAGACTCAGTTTCAATAATTCACAGAGCTGTCATAAAAATGTGGCTCTGGGCAAGAGGCCCCCAGGGTGAGAGAAGTCTCTCAATCTGCTTTTAAGAGTTACAGTATAGAGTCGCTCTTCAATAAACCATTTTCTCTGCTCCAGCCTCATCTCCTCTAGGTGTGACCTAATTTCACCTGGCACACAGTTTATAGGCCTCTGCTGGGTTTGTGCTAAACATAACTGAGGACAGACACAGGGAAAATGTTTATTTCTCGTGGGGTTGATTTGAACATACCATGCAGATAGTGAAAAAGCCAAGTCCCTCTATAGACAATACAACATGATCTGATTTTCCCCCAAGTATATACTTACAGTAAGTAAATTTGCACAGGTACACTAGCTGGAGACAGACAGTGAGAGCTGAAGACATTTACCTTTAGTTTTCACTACAGGGTTGGATTTTCTATTTTGTATACTTCTGTTACTGTTTAATATTTACATCATTTTACTATTTTTGCAGCAACAAAAAAATTCAGATTTGTAAGCAAAAAAGAAAAAAAAAGGCTCGTGCGAGTCTTCTGCGTCTTCATTCTTTGCTCTCTTCGAAAACGCACAAGGTGAGCCTTGCCGAGGGGACAAGAGCAAGGATAGAGCTGGAATGATGGAGGAGGGGAAGGGTATTTGCCACATCGGTTACTACTCTTCATGGTCTATGGGGGGTCAGGAGACCAGGGTGCTCTGAGCCAAGGACCTAAGAGGCCAGGGTGGAGAGACAGTTGTTCTAGAAACAGCCAGCAATCTGAGGGGCAACCTATGGCTTAAACCTCTGGCTTCTCACAACATTTCTATTTCGCTGTGCCTCGGTTTCTTTATTTACACGCGCTTTCTGGTGAGCAAGGTTCTAGTGGGAAAGAAACCATAAAAACAATGCATGTCGTCCCCAGCCAGGGAAGCCCCATCTGAGGCACTAGCACTAAATAAACTCTAAGGTGTCTGTGAAAACTGCAAAGGGACTTTATGGGGACAGTCAGCAGGCAAAGTGCATCTCAGGCAGGCACAAGAAGACTATTTACAGGCTGAGAAGGCCCCTCTGGCCCCCTGCAGAAACCTGATTACCCTGTTTATGACGACTCAGGCAGCCAAGGATAAAGCGCCTCTGCTCCCTCACACGGCTGGAGCTTAAGTGAAAGTGAACACCCTTCTCCCGGGAGGGATCCTGGAGTTGGAGGGGAGGGGCCAGGGCCAGGCGCAAATCACCCACCCTCAGCAGAGCACACAACTGTCACTTCAGTGCCCCATCTCTGTCAGAAATAAACACGGAGAGGCTTGCATTTCTACCAAATTGAGATAAGTGCAGATTCAGCCAGTGGACAGGTTGTGTGGTCATTTTAGATTCTGTGGCAGTTCAGATACCCCCTGAAGCCTCCGTCACGCCATGGAACCCCGTGTGGCTGTTCCCTGCTTAAAAACAGGGGGCTTTAGAAGGAAGAGGGCTTCCCTGGTGGCTCAAATGGTAAAGAATCTGCCAGCAGTGCACGAGACCCAGGTTCTTTGCCTGGGTCAGGAAGATCCCTCAAAGAAGCGAATGGCTACCCACTCCAGTGCTCTTGCCTGGAGAATTCCATGGACAGTGAAGCCTGGTGGGCTATAGCCCATGGTGTCGCAAAGAGTTGGACATGACTGAGTGATTAAAACACACACTTTTTAGAAGGAAGAACTGTTCTCTGCTCCACAAACAATAGTGATGTGACAGTGGCCAAGTCCTGGTGGTTCCCGCTTTTACTCAAAACGTGTTTCTGAAAAGATGTATGTTAAGCGGAATCAGGCAGAAACAGCCCGGCATTCAACTGGAAAACACTTCTGGAGGAAAAGGCACGAAAGCCTTCATGGGTCTCTATGGGGGCAGGAAGCGGGGAAAGTGGGAGAAATTTCAGCGTCCTCTTTAAATATTTCTTTTCTGCTTGAGTTTCCACAAAAAGCATACATTATGTAAGCAGGAAACACAATAGAAGTGTATATGCAAAAGGAGCTCTCTAGGCACTCACGGAGCCTTAAAAAAGCACCCTTGGGTAACAGATTAACCACCCCTTGGTGTATCTGCTTATCTTTGGAGACCAGCAACTGCAGACAGAAAAAGAATCAATAATTCCTCTGAGAGACTCTAGCACTACTTAAAGGAGCCTCGCAGAGTATTTTTCAGTAGTGGATTCATCAACTCATTTCTCGGCTTGTCTTCACAAGTCAGTATTTTTGGATTTTAGGTTTTTCTAAAGAAACACACCTACATTTGATTGCATTTGTCAGAAACAGCAACAAGAGGACCAACAGGATGAACCAGCACTGACGCTGCAGGGACCAGCTGGAGCAAACTCTGTCCTTGTCCCCCAAATATCCTTGGGAACCTCATGTGACCAAAGAGACTTTACAACTTACAACGACAAAATCAGTCAGATGACACCTCTTTGCCTCCACTGAGCGTGCACAAATGCCTCCAAACGTCTGGGTTCATCTTGGGAAACCCTGTCACAGTGCCGAAGAATTCGGCTGCCAGGTCTGACAGCCTCTTCACCTTTTGCTCCACGGCAGCTGCTGACTGAGGCCCAAGGAGACCTCATCACCCCCAAGACAGCCTGAGAGCCTGCTAAGCAACTTGTGGAGTGGAAGCTGGGGAGGGGCAGGGGAGAACGTACTAAGGAGAGAATCATCATGATGGAGAGACCTCAGAGATGAGCAGGAGGGCTTAGCGGTTAAAAGTGAGGCTTCTAGAGACAGGTCCCCTGAGTTCAAATCCCACAGCTGCCCTTTACCAGCTGGGTGACCTTAGGCAGGGAATTTAGTCTCTCTGTGCCTCGGTTCCTCACCTCATAGGGTTGTCTAGGGGATTAAATGAGTTAATACATACAAAAATGCTAAGAAAGTATTGAGCACCATATAATAACAGCTATTATGATTATCATCTGACTATGTCTGGACTTTCCATCACCTTTCTGCTGCCACAGCACAGAAAGCAAAATGTTTCTTGTGTTGCTTCTCAGGCTCAAGCCAGATGAACGCCCCATCTCTAGGCGTCCAGAGGAAGCTGTACTCACAAATGATCACGAGTCAGCACATTGCTGATGTCTGCCCCCTGCCTGGGTAAAGCCCTTCCGTGGGAACTCTCAGCTTCTCAGGGGGAGCAGACGGGACTAGAGGGATTCCCAGACAGAAGGAATGCTGACCCTGAGACCAGCCCCTGGTCACGCGGCCAGGAGACAGAGCGCAGGTTTATCTGGCCACAGCACGGGTTTCCCCACAGCAGGTTAAATGGACTTGTGCTCAATACCAGCCATTATTACTGCTCACACGCTGCACGGTTCACTAATCCTTGTCACCGACATGGTCTCTGACCTTCACAAGGGCAGCACAACACTGGTCTACGCTGAGCCTCACGCCCATCTTACCACTCAGACCACCGAATCAGAAGACAGTGCTCAAATGGCCACAAAGATGCTCCGAAGTCAGCGGCATCATCAGAAGGCTCACAAGCCGAAATGGAAACCCAACTTCAAAAGTCATTATCAGGGGAGTATTTGCCCCACTTGAGGAAAAGGAGTCTCCCAGAAATAAAGTGACTTGTTTGAGGCCACACAGCAGCGGGCTCCAGACCTGGGACTTGAACTTGGGCTCTGGCCCTGCGGTTCACTGGTCGAGGCCGGAGGATGTGGCTAAGGCACAGGCCGACACAAAAGTATTCTGCCCTTCTCTCCTCGCCCCACTCAGCCCCCGCCCCTTTATAAAGGGCTCATCTGCCCCAGTCTCTCTTTCCTGTGTCCAGATCCTTGGCCCACCTGCCCCCTAGTCCTGCCTCCTCCATCTGGGTCACAGCCCCTTCTGCTCAGTGCTGGGGTCTCAGAGTGGGCAGAGAGCTGGCTCCATGGTCCACAGTGTGGGCAACAGGCCCTGGGGTGGGAGCCGGGCCAGAGCTGCCAGCGCCTGCATCGGACACAAGGTCATGGAATCCAGCGTCTGACTCAAAGACAAATGACAGGTTCACTCAATTCACCCTCTCTCCTGGGACTGACCCAAAGCTGCTGCTGACCAGGCGTGGCTTTCCATCTGAAGACTGCACAGAGAAACCACAACGTTCTCTCTCACCAAAACATGGGCTGCAGACAGGGGCACCCCCTTGAAGCACTTCTCCCCGAAACACAAACAAACAGAAATTGCGGTCCAAGCAGGCCTCGCTTCTCATCATGAACTTCCTCACCTCCCCACTCATTCAGCACCCAGGGTCTAAACCTAAACATCTCAGCTTGCTCTTCCCAAGCTTTGCTCTGATGCCCTGACGCGTGGAGAGGATGGCATGTGGGGAGACTGGCTCTTCTGAGCTGGAGAAGAAAGAGCCTGCAGCTGCTCACATGACAAACAGGAAAAAAAAACCCAAAACCCACAGATTCAGGCAAAACCACACAGACACTCGCCCTCAAGCAGGGTTCGGTCAAACGCAGAGGATGAGGTGGTTAGATAGCATCACCGACTCAATAGACATGAATTTGAGTAAATTCTGGGAGACACTGCAGGACAGAGGAGGCTGGTGTATTATAGTTCACAGAGTCACAAAGAGCCAGACACGACCTAGCGACTGAACAACAACAAATTCGCTTTATAGGGGGCTCTGTGGCTCAACCCCTTCCACGCATTTCCCAGGGAGGAAAGGAAGCTGGGTAGCTCCTGGGAGACCAGGCTACACGGAGTGGGAGAAGCAAGTGGGGAGAGCAAGTTGTCACAATTGGTGGGAAAAAGAGGGATGAGCCCTTAGAGCTTCGGGACCAAAGTGCACACTGTAGAGAAGAAGGAACACAAACACGACTAAAAAAGGCGTGATGCAGATGTCACCGTTTCCCCAAGGAGCCAAAAATAACCCTGAGCGCCGGGCCCTTACTTTTCAAGCACATCTTCTCTTTCTGTTCAAGTTTCAGAATTGAAACTTGAAGGAAACGGTCCACTTCATTAAATTTCAAAGTGCTAGAAAACACACACACACACACACACACACACACACACACACAGACCTCAAACTTGTTTTTTTCTAAACCAGGACTGAATGCTAGAAAGTCTTTGAGTGCTTTCAATTGGAAGAAATTAAGTCAGATTTTTAATCTGTGTGTTTCAACCCCAGTTGGCCTGAATTAAACAACGTGGGCCTCTGCTTTCCTGCCCTTCACTAAGCGCCATCTGTGCCTGCTTCACCCAGCCTTCTCTGCACCTCTACACCCAGGCAGAGAAGGTGGTAAAAATGCTTCGATGAGGACAAGTGACAACGGAGAAAAAGCTTCTGTACTCACATTTGTCCCTGGGGAAGCTGAAGGGAATGCAGGACTCGACTGAGTAAACGACCTCGCAGGAATGGTCGCGTATGACGTTCCAAGATTTGAGGTGTACTCTAAATGGTAAATCACACAAAATCGAGTGAAAACCCAGTCATTTCCTTGACCTTTGGAAGTCCTTGTTTATAGATATGTGCAAGAGTCATTGCCCCCCCTATTTAAAAATAAAAATGACTTTTTGGCCAAATGTTCTTTTAAAAAATAATTAAAGTTAGCTTTTCTTTCTTGAAATAAATCATTTAAAAGAAATTTTTAAAAGTTGTAAGGCAAACATAATAATAAATAACTGGGTTAACCCCTATCCCCCAAAAGCCATTATCAGGACAGAAGCGGGAAGGGAAAAAGTGAAAATTCCCTTTTAGTATAGCGATTAGTGATTGGCATGATTACACTTCTGAGTGTGCTGATAACCAGCAAAGCTTTAGGTCTAAAACATGTAGAAAACATCAAATAGCCCAGAGAGCAAGTCCAACGCCTCTTAGCATCTTGGGATCCGTTTGCTTTACAGATGTCCAAGGAGGGCTCATCGGGGACACTTGGTTAGTAAAGATGAGGCACAAGAAGCCTTTGGGAGGGGGTTCCCTGGCAGTCCGGTTGTTAAGGCTTCGCCTTCCAACGCAGGGGGGTTTGGGTTCAAGCCCTGGTTGAGGAGCTAACATCCCAAAAAACCTAAACATAAGGAGAAGCAGTATTGTAACAAATTTAACAAAGACTTTAAAAATGGTCCACATAAAAAAAAAAATCTTAAAAAAAAGAAAGAAAAGAAGCCTTTGGGAAACTGCTTTCTGCTTCAAGCTGCTGACCCGTGGGCCCCTCCTCACCTTCCGTCCCAGCGGGGTTATAAACAGCTGCGCTGTTGGGAGAGGCACACAGAGTTCCCTCTGCTGGACCGAGGACACACCGCACACCAGCGCTGGAGGGGGTGAGAAGGGGGAACCGGTTACTCAATAGGCTAGACAAAGAATGTGACTCAGAAATTTCACTAAGACACTCAGACCCCAAAGAGGAGAAAATAAATGTTCAAACCAAAACTTGTACACAAATGTTCACAGCAGCCCTATTCATAACAGCCCAAAGGTAGATCAGAAGTTGAATGTTTTTATATATGTGAATATTATTCAACCATATAAAGGCTGAGTATGCTACAATGTGGGTTGTACTGAAAATATTATGCGAAGTGAAAAAAGCCACAAAAGGTCACATATTATGAGTCTAATTATATAAGATGTCTAGAAGAAGCATATCCATGGGGATAGAAAGCAGATTAGTGGTCCCCAGGGGCTGGGGGTGGGGAAGGGGATGCGCAGTGACTACCTAACGGGTATGGGTTTCCCTGGGAGTGATGAAAATGTGGAACTAGAGAGTCATCCTATTTACACAACTTTGTGAGTGTGTTAAGTACCACTGACCTGTATACTTTAACATGGTTACTATGGTGAATCTTATATGAATTTTACCATAATAAAATGATGGGGAACCGGAAAAGAAATGATTTTTTAAAATCAATTTTTTAAATTGTGTTAAATAACCTAAAACTAAGATCATGGCATCCGGTCCCATCACTTCACGGAAAACAGATGGGGAAACAGTGGCTGACTTTATGTTTTTAGGCTCCAAAATCACTGCAGATGGTGAATGCAGCCATGAAATTAAAAGACGCTTACTCCTTGGAAGGAAAGTTATGACCAACCTAGATAGCATATTAAAAAGCAGAGACATTACTTTGCAACAAAGGTCCGTCTAGTCAAGGCTATGGTGTTTCCAGTGGTCATGTATGGATGTGAGAGTTGGACCATACAGAAAGCTGAGTGCAGAAGAATTGATGCTTTTGAACTGTGGTGTTGGAGAAGACTCTTGAGAGTCCCTTGGACTGCAAGGAGATCCAACCAGTCCATCCTAAAGGAGATCAGTCCTGGGTGTTCATTGGAAGGACTGATGTTTAAGCTGAAACTTCAATACTTTGGCCACCTGATGCGAAGAGTTGACTCTTTGGAAAAGACCTGATGCTAGGAAAGATTGAAGGCAGGAGGAGAAGGGAACAACAGAGGATGAAATGGTTGGATGGCATCACCGACTCAATGGACATGAGTTTGGGTAAGTTCTGGGAGTTGGTGATGGACAGGGAGCTCTGGTGTGCTGTGGTTCATGGAGTTGCAAAGAGCCAGACACGACTGAGCCACTGAATTGAACTGAACTGAACCTAAAACTTACTGTCTTAACCATTTTTAAGTGTACAGTTCAGTAACATTAACTACATTCACATTGTTTGGCCACCATCACCACCATTCAGCTCCAGAAGAACTCTATCTTGTAAAACTGAAATTCTCTACCCATTCACTACTAACCCCCCAAATCCCTCTTCCAGCCCCGGCAGCCTCCATTCTATTTTATGTCTCCATGAATCTGAGTTCTCTCCTGTAAGTGGAATCATACAGCATTTGTCCTTTTGTGACTGGCTTATCTCACTTAGCATAACCTCTACCCATGTTGTTGCACATGTAGGAAATCCCTTCCTTTTGAAGGCTGAACGATATTCCACCGTAAACCTAGACCACATGTGTTCGTCTATTCATCTAGCCTGGACATTTAGGTTGCTTCCTACCTTTTGGTTATTGTGAATAAGAAAGAGAGGCCTTTTGAATGAGCTCATCTCTAAATGCTTAACCCTATCTTCTATTCTACTTCCCCAGGCCAGAGCTCCTCTTTTCTGTGTGGGTGTTTACAACACCCTCAACATCAGTCTCCAGGTATCTGCCTTTGCCCCCTACCAGCTGAATTCTCAGCATGGCGGCTGGGGTCCCAATCAATGAAGCCAGAGCACACCCCTCATCTGCTCAGCCCTCCAGGGCTCCAGCTGCACTCAGATCAAAAGTAAGTCTTCTCGAGGAGCCAAAGTGCTCAGGATGGGGGCCCACGACTTCGCTGGCTCTTCCCCCCAGGTAGTCTGCGCTGCTCACACTGATGCTGCTGAGCATCCCTGGACCACACCAGGGTCTTCAAAGTTGCTATTCCTTCTGCTGGGAGTGCTGGTCCCACAGGCAGTCATGGCTCATTCCACATCCTCCTGGTATGTCTTCAGTGAGGTCTCCCTGCCACCAGCCCCTATGAGTGAACGCACACACACATATGTACACGCACACACACACACACACTCTCTCTCTCTCTCTGCCCTGATGCTGTTTTCTGTTTTCTCTTTAGCATTTACCACCAAAGATGCTACTGGGTTGGCCAAAAAGTTCATTTGGGTTCTTCTGTATAATGTCATGGAAAAACTCAAAAGAACTTTTTTGCCACCCCAACACATACCTCACTAGCGTGTCATCTGTCACCCCTCGTCATTAAGTATAAGCTCCTTGAGCACAGGGTTGGCTTGTTTTGTCCTCTGTTTTCCCAGCAAGAATGGTACAAAGCACACAGTATGAGCTCGATGAAAGCTTGCTGAACACATGCAAAGACCTGTCCTCCTGGACAGCACTTACTTTTCAGAGAAGAGCAGGCATTTCTGAGCATGTAGTTTCCCTTTTACATGCAGCTCCCAGTCCTAGGCCAGAAGGAGAGAAAAATGACCGAAGTAGAACTGACTCCACGGGAAGGCAATGGATGAGTGCGGGCTTCGTCCTAAACACAGGGAGCACAGAGCACCCAGTCGCTGGACAAACCCTGCACGTGCATCTCCCGCCCTTCCTCCCCCACCATCCAGGCTCCTCCCTCCCTGCTCCTGCCGCCCTACTCAGCCCTCACCCCACCAGCATCCACCTGCATATCTCAAGTCTATCTCAGACAGGAGCCTAGAGTCACAAGTCTGATTCTCTCTTCCCCGTCAGTGGGCCCTTGGTCCCACCGATGCATTTCTATAGGAGAAGCTGGCAGGTGGAAAACCCTAGAAAAGGCTCAATCCTCCATCACCTCCCATATTAGCCAGACCCCCTCCAGAAAAGGGAGGTGAGAAGGTATGTCCCACTGGAGTGACTAGGATGCATCTGGATGACATGACCCAGCAGAGGTGAAAGACACACCGTGGTGGAACGCCCGCTAAACAGGGATTATTGTGCTCTGCAGACGGGACAAGAAACAAGAGGCTGTACAGCTCAGTGCTTAAGAGGCACAGGCTCTGGGAGGGTCAGACCCATGTCTGAATCTCCACTCCACCACTTTCTGACTATGGGGTCCTGGACAAATCATTTCATCTCTCTGGGCCTCAGTCTTTGCATCTATAAAATGGGTATAATAATAGTGTCTCTCTTGGAGAGTTATTGCTGACACAGACCAAGAGTATGCTAACTGTAATTATTATTGCTTTGGACTATTTTACTGCATCAGCAATACATTTTAGGGGGAAATTTATACTACCATGGGCTTTTGTTTGCAGGGGCTCAAAGCACTTTCCAACTGCTGGAAAAGAGTCATGAGGCTCTACCTCCGTTCTGCAGACGGAGAAGCTGAGGCCCTTCTATAATAATCTGTCTAGGTCCCATCTGAGAATGACTTTCTTGTCTGACTCAAAATTCTGCTAAGTTTTTCTCCATTTGTACTCTGTACAATGTATGTTGTCAAGGAACATAGACTCTCAGGCTTCCTGGTGCTCTACAGAGAAAAGCCCTTTTCAAGGAGGCAGAGGCTCTAATTCCTGAGTCCCTTTTCCATAACCCAGGTTGGGTCCCTTGATCCCCTCTCACGTTGACTCTCTCATCTATAAATACAAGACTCTCTTACTTGCCTTAAAGCAAGAGATTGGCCCTGATACATTTCTGAAATTCCTATTGGTTCTAATACCAAGGATTTTAATCAAGGGTAGCTATGGCAAGGTCCTGTCACCCATCCCCCAAGTGTCACAGTTCCTGGCCTATGAACAGCAAGGGTTGGGTTGTGGTGGCTGGCTTCCCCAGGCTCCAGCTGGAGCTCCGAGCAGGTCTCAGATGACTCACCTTCAGATCAAACACCTTCTTATCACAGATGCTACAGACGTGCGGCAGGTGGAGGGGGGCCACACCGTGAAAGTCATTCAGCTCATGCGCTTGCAGGGGCCGCAGGGACAGCACTGCCTGCTCCTCCTTGGCCCGCCTCCGGGCTCCGCTGAAGCCCTGATGGCTGTTGTTGAGCCGACCCCCAAAGGAAGGAGGGGTCCTGTCTGGTGTGGGCTCCTCGGGGTCATACAGCTCATAGGGCTGGCCGGGAGGTGGGGGCCACAGGCTGGGGGCCGCCGCAAGATCAGGCTTGCTCTGGCCAGAGAACCCATGGGCGCTCTCCCACTGGCTGTTTGGACCCTGCAGCAGGGGACCCACCTCGCCTTTCAAGGCCCCGGCTGGCTCAGCCACAAATCCACCTGCCACCTGCGACCCTTGGGCACTGGGTCCGTAGAAGTCCTTGGGAAAGGCAGCCTGGCCATCTTGCCCTGAGTGGCTATAGTGCCCTTCGTAGGTCACGCTGCCCGAGGTAGCAGCCGAGGCTGGCAGGAAGCCAGGCTGACCGTCGGTTTCAGAGCCATATGCCTGGCCAGAGTTGGCTTTGCCGTATTCGTAGAACCCTGCAGCAGTGGGTGTGGGCCCAGTCTTTCCAAGGCCCAGGATGACCGCTGGCTGGGTGGGGGTCTGAGGCATGAAGGGGTGCATCACCATGGCATTGGGGGGCTGGCTGGGAAGGCTCACCGTGGGCCCTGGGCCTCGCGTCTGGCCAGGGGGTGAGAAGGCGAGTGCATTAGAGGGAAAGCGGGTGCTGGGCACGGTGGCTGTGTGTTGGGGCACCCCAGTGTGGCCGTGGGGGCCGCTGATCATGGATGGATGCCGCAGCTGGTTGAAGAGAGGCTGGGACATGGCCACTTTGGAGAGGACTTGGTTGAGGACCGTGGCGGCCGCGGTGTTGTTGGTGACGGCTGTCTGTGCCAGCTTCAACCGGTGGAGGGTGAGCTGAGCCTGCAGCTGGGCCAGCTGGAGGCTGGCGGGCGAAGGAAGCAGCGGGTTCGGGTTACTGACCGAGAACGGGGTCTTGTCCAGGAGCTTGGCGGCACTGCGAGGAGACAAAGGGCTAGATGCACGGCTGCTTTCCACCTGGCAGGCGATGGGCTGCTTGTTTGCTGTCTGTGGTCCCCCCTCCCATACAAACAAGACCTCCCACACAGGCCCCACATATGCTCCAGTCTGCAAAAACCTGTGCTCATACACATCAGTGAAATAATCTTTTAAATTCCAATAGGTGGCTCAGACAGTAAAGAATCTGCCTGCAGTACAGGAGACCCAGGTTCAATCCCTGCATCAGGAAGAACCCCTAGAGAAGGGAATGGCTACCCACTCCATTATTCTCGCCTGGGAAAAGACCTGGCAGAGGAGCCTGGTGGGTTATAGTCCACAGGGTGGCAAAGACACGACTGAGCGACTAACACACACAGAAAAATTCTTATAAGGTATACTGTTCAAACTCACTGGTAAGCAAAGAGATAAAGTTAAACCATTAGAAACAAGTATTTGCTGACTGAAGTAGCAAATACACACACATACGTAAATGACAGCGCTCAGTGCCGGTGAGATAAAGTGGAATGGACACAAGATCAGTGATGATCTAAACTCGTGCAACTTTGCCCAAAGGTAGTCTGGCAACAGGCGCTCATTACAGCCATATTCTTTGACCCAATAATTCAATCCTATGAATATGCCCTAAGAAAACAAGCTAAAATGCAGACAAAACATGATAGGCAAAGATGTTTAATGAAACTACATTATTTGAGAGTCCAGTGTTGAAAGTTACAAATATCCAATAACAGCAGGGAGGTGACTTTTAAAGCGAGTAAATTATAATACATTGGCAGAATGAAATGTTCAGTAAGCATTCACTACTGGTGCAAGAATTTCCATTGTGTTATGCAATATTTAAGACATTCAAAGAAGTCTTCCCATCATCAAGTTTAAGATAGAAGATATTCCACCACACTAAGTCCTCCTTGGGCATCTGCTCTCTCCATCCTCACCCCATCTTCATCATTGCCAGTGACAGACATCATCTTGAATTTGGTCAGGCCATACTTTACAAAGAAAAAAAATGGTGACAAGAGAAAATCCATCTACTCTAATGTTAAGTGAAAAAGGAGTCTTCAAAATTACACACAGAATGAACTGTGTGTGTATATATTTGTGCCAAACACATTTTTATCCTTGTCCTCATTTCACATCCAAAAGCAACAAGACTCATGTGCCCTTCAGTCCATTCTCAAACCCAACTAGCAAAAGAAATTTAAAAAAATCAGAAGGGAAGAACTGAATTTTCGATCATAGGCAGTGGTGGACTCTCACAGAA
Source organism: Ovis aries (assembly GCF_016772045.2). NCBI lineage: Eukaryota > Metazoa > Chordata > Mammalia > Artiodactyla > Bovidae > Ovis > Ovis aries. The sequence continues at coordinate 30,860,830 of NC_056075.1, read as the reverse complement.
TCTTATTGCAGGGGTATCTGTCTGACATGTGCCTTTCACTGACTTCTGTTGGTTGGTTATGGTATTTTCTAGACCAAAAGTCAGGACCTGTGAACTGGAAAGGGAACAGACATTCCCTTTCATGGTATATGTGGTTACCATTGTCAGGGCCGTTTTATAAGACCCCTATATTTCCTGGTCTTAAACTCCCCTTCTGGGGAGTGCAATCAGGAAATGTGTTCGGGATGTTGATAAACTGGAATTCTCAGGACATCTTAATGGGAAGAATGGAACTGTGCAGTTGAGATTGGGGTTATCGTGGACAGACCTGGCTATACATTCAGCATGCCTATGGAAGTGTGGGAGCGAAACGAAAAGTTGGGACCGTTTAACAAGGTGTCCACTGTTTAACAAGGCTTTGTACAGCGCAAGTCTGATGACAATGAAACAAAGGGGAAGGGCCAGAGGGTAGGCACAGGCAAGGAGAGAGAGAGGTGGTTGGCATGTCACATCTCTCCCACTTTGGATTGGTGCTCTGTACTGATCTGAGAGAATGAGCACAGGCAGGCTGGGGAGGCAGGTGAGGGGGAGAGGTTCTTCACATTTACTGCGACGCCATGTGCCCGGTGCTTGTCTGTGCTGTCTCCCTGGACCTCTCCATGAGTCCTATGGGGTGGGTAGTGTTATGTGCTGTGCTAAGTCACTGCAGCTGTGTTCTAGGCTTTGCGATCCTATGGACTGTAGCCCGCCAGGCTCCTCTGTCCATGAGATTCTCCAGGCAAGAATACTGGGTTGCCATGCCCTCCTCCAGGGGAATCTTCCCAACCCAGGGATCGAACTCAGGTCTCCCACATTGCAGGCAGATTCTTTACCATCTGAGTCACCAGGGAAGCCCAAGAATACTAGAATGGGTTGCCATTTCCTTCTCCAGGGGATCTTCCCGATCCAGGGATTGAACCCACATCTCTTAGGTCTCCTGCACTGGCAGGCTTTTTTTTTTTTTAACCACTGGCACCACTTGGGGAGCCCAGGGGGTAGGTAACTTCATCCCAATTTTGCAGGGCAAGAACCTATAGCTCAGAGAGACTAGGTGACCTACTTAACAAATGCCCATTGTTGGTGAGTACAGACCAAGGAGTCAGGCTTTCCAAAGAAGAGAAAGGGCACAGCCCTCTTCATGGGCGGCCTCACTGTTTTGTCTAGGGTTCTCAGAACATTAGGCACCCCTACATTCAAATTCAAACACAAAACACATCTCAGAGCCAGACAAAAACAGATCTGGCTTACTCTTTCTCATTCTATGAGAAGTCAAGTATTTGCTGTAAGTCATTAAAGAGACAGGATGTTCCCCCAGCCAGCAGCCTTGCTGTGCTCCAAGGACAGAACAGGCTGGTTGCATGTTAAGACACTGCAGGGTTGTGGGGAGGGGTCGAGGTTAAAATCAGTGACAGACCTCTTCTCCTGTGGGTAGTTGTGCTGGTTGCAGCCAAGCCTTGGCGGCCCCACTGTGGCTCAGGCACACATCATGGCAGCAGCCGAGTTGGGGAGGTACTAACTGTCTACGCAGGCGAGAATGTGAAAGGCACAGGAGGATGGGGTAGAGGCTGGTGATAGATTTCTACTTGTGTAGTATTAAGCGGCTGAGCTTTAGAGAAGCAATTAAGCTTAACTCAAAACCCTGCCCACACAGGGCCAACCCTTCCTACCAGGTCTGTACCCGATGCAGCCTGTCCTTGCTAACAAGGCGATAATGAGGTGCCAACTTGGTTTCCATGACGAGGGTAAGACAAGGTTGGTTTTGTTTTTCCCAGAGAAGTCAGCTGTATTTTCTAAAACTGTGTTCTGGGCTGGAGGGAGCTCTCGCTGGAGATTCCCCTTTGCCTCTGAAAGGACATGTGGGGAAGAGCTGTCTTTCCAACGGGGAGAGCCAACCTCGCTGGGTATTTGTAGGTCAGCCATGGGAAACGAGTGCTTTCCTGAGGATGGCCCAGGTTACAGAAGTCTACCTATTCACCATGCAGCAGAAATTAAGAAGACCGACTAGATTTTCTTCTCGACTTCCGCTTTGCCTGGTAAATTGGTCCCCAACTTGAATCAACCTTGAGTAGAAGTGGTTTCATAAGTATCATCAGAATCAGATACCCTTTTGAACCAAAGACCCTTGGATGAAAAAGAAATGACACACCATCCTACTTTTAAAAAGTCTTAAAGTTCTCAGCCTATCAGAGTTAGTAACTCAGAATTCAGGTGCAGGGCCTCCTCTGGTGGACCATTGGTTAAGACTCTGTGTTCCTAATGCAGGGGACACAGGTTCGATCCCTGGTTGGGAACTAAGATCCTGCAGGCCACGAGGTGCAGCCAAAACAAATTGCAAATAAAAATAAATTAAAAAATAAAATTCGGGTGTGTATGATAATCAAACTTCTGAGCCAAAAATTGGGGCACGTGGTCTGAAACCCTGAAGGACAGAACTGATGTCACCCTCCTGTCTTCCTCCCCCCTCAGTTTGTCACTGTCGCATCACTGCCCTGTATTGAAAGTAACTGCTTGTGTGCCTTTCACCCTCCATCAGACATAAGCTCCACCAGGGAAGGGAGCATTTCTCAGAGATTCTCACATTTTCTAGGCACACTTGCTTAAACTTGGTGGCCACTTGGTGACTGCCATGAACAGAATGAAGGAGGAAGATAATGGATGAATTAAAGGAAGGAGAATCTAAATATAGGCAGAAAGCAAATGGATTTTGCTGTTGTATACAGCTTGAACTTCACTCAGGTACAGAGTCGCCAGAGCAGGAGTTCCAATACACTCTCTCCCTGTCCAAATCTAGGTTTGTGTGCTTGTTTTTTTTCAAATGAAGTGTTTTTTTATTTTTATTTATTTGGCTGTGCTATGTGGCATGCAGAATCTTAGTTCCCTGACCGGGGATCAAACCCATGCCCTCTGGAGTGGAAATGTGTTGTCTCAACCACTGGGCCAGCAGGGAAGTCCCCGAATCTACATTTTGAAGTCAAATGGACAATCCCTGTGGTAGGCTGAATAACGAACCATCCCAAATACCTCTACACCCTAATCCCCAGAAGCTGTGAATCTTACCTAACATAGTAAAGGGGACTCTGCAGGTGTGATTAAATTAAGAGTCTTGAGATGAGAGGTTATCCTGGATTATCTGAGCTGGCCCAATGTAATCACAGCAGTCCTTATAAAACAGAGGCAGGAGGGCTAGAGTCAGAGAGAGAAGATATAAGGATGGAAGCAGAGTCAGAGAGAAGAGATGCGATGCTGCTGGCTTCGAAGACAGAGGAAGGGGCCATGAGCCAATGAAATGCAAGTGGTCTCTGGAAATTGGAAAGGGCAAGGAAATAAAACTTCCCCTAGAGGCTCCAGTAGAAACCAGCCCTGCTGACACCTTGACTTTGGTCCCGTGAGACTGACTTTGGACCTCCGACTCTCAGAAGTGTAAGCAATTTGTATTGTTGGAAGCTACAAATTTGTGGTAACACGTTACAGACACAATAGGAAATTAAAACAATCCACCAAGAAAGTGAGGTGCAAAAGAGGCTTCCACACAGAGAGGCGGGGGTGGGGATGGGGACATTGGCTGGATTTGTTGGTATGAACGCTTGCCACAGCAGTCCTGGGGAGTACAGCCATCTGACCCAGGATCTGAAGACCCTCTGGGAACTTAGCCAGGAGCCAAAACAACACAGAGGTCTCTTCCTTTTCCAAGTCAGATTTCTCTAAACAGCTGGAGCAATGGCACCCTGGGAAAGCTTAGAACTGCAGACCCTTAGGGAGACTCATCTACCCCTCTCGTCAACAAAGAAAGTGACTCGCCCAAAGCCACACAAAACCCATCTAATCAGAGCCCAGAGCTTTCAAGCCAGCTTCTAGTGGCTGACAGAACAGCCTTGCCTCCAAAAGTCTGAAGTTTCAGAACTATTTCATCACCAAATCATCATCTCCATCCATATTTCTCTGTGGTCCTCCTCTTTGTTCAGTGAGATACTGACTCCCTGCCATAGGCAAGGCACTTGCTGAGCCCTGGAGAGAGGTGGAGGTGCAGGCCTTTCTGGAACCCGTCAGCTCCAGTGATGGCAGCAAGGACGCCCTCTTGTCTGGGGGGTGGGTGGGGAGCTCGGTTCTATGCCTCTGCCACACCCTCTCTTCAGTGTTGTGCAGCAGCTCTGTGTATAGTCACATGGTCAAACCTGAGATCCAGGGAGGGAGGGAGAGCAGCGCAGTCAGGCACAGAACCTAGGCACCTGGCACAGAGCTAGAACGCCTACCACACAGCTCCACGGAGGGCCGGTCCACTCTCGGCACAGCCACTCGAGTTCATTCAGGCCTTGACAAGGCTCACTGCCCCCAGAGCTGAGGTTTCCTTTCCTTTCCAGAGCCATTCATTGTAACAAAGAACTCACAGTGCACAATTAACATCCAAAACTTTGGCTCCCTACTCACTTGGAAGGTTGGTTGTTTCTCCCAATTAAAGCAGCATTTCTCTCATTAATTTAAAAAATAAAATACAATGTAAAGGAGAAAAGTTTCCTTTATAAGCTGGGAGATTTAGGAGCTCCAGATGAAAACTGTTTCTGATGATTTAATTCCATACTGCCGAAAGGATGTGCAACATATTGCATCTCCCAGGGCAGCCAACAGCTGTCTCCAACACTCACTCTTTGCCCCAAAGCTCTTCCACATTTTATGCTGAGTACCCACAGGATGTGATGATGGATTAACATTTGAGCACAGTAACTGAGGCACTCTTTCCTCAGTTCAAGTCGGGGTGCTGGAAATTCAGCAAAATTTCAGCAAATTTTGTGACATAATCCATTCTGTTCTGAAAGGAAAGGATAGTGTTCAGGACACAGGGGCTGCAGAGCCTCTGCTCTGAAACAAATTCCAGCAGAGGGGTCAACAGGATATGGACGAGCTCTATTCAACCAGAATGGATTGAGCACCTATTATGTGCCAGGCAAAGTTGCTAGAGATGGAAAAAGAGAAACGTCTTGAGACCACAGGGGAGACAGATCAGTGCAAAGAAGATGAATATTCCCACGGAGGTAAGCACAAAACAGCAAGGCAGGCAAGGAAGTGGTTCAAGCCTCAGATGTCTCAGAGCAATGTAACAAATGAAACAAAAGACCAACTCAAGGGCTGTCCCTGAACTCTGAACAAAACCTTTGAAACAGTCTGGGTTTATTAACCCACCCACATGTGCAAAGGCGCATCAGCTGTTGGTGAAAGGCAGTTGTAGGGTGAGTTATGGTCAGAGACCAGCTTCCAAGTACCTGTTACTGGTGGTGTGATGGGGGAAGTGAAGTGAAGGGTTGGTGGCTCAGTCGTGTCCGACTCTGCGACCCCATGGACTGTAGCCCACCAGGCTCCTCTGTCCATGGAATTCTACCGGCAAGAATACTAGAGTGGGTTGCCATGCCCTTCTCCAGGGGATCTTCCCAACTCAAGGATCAAATGCGGTCTCCTGCATTGCAAGCAGACTCTTTACTGTCTGAGCCCTCAGGGAAGCCACAAGTGAATTGCTGTAGAGGAAAACAAGCCCTGGGTGGGCTCGAACCACCAACCTTTTGGTTTACGGCTGAATGTACACGCTAATCGATTATGCCACAGAGACATATGATGGGGGGAAATTGCTTACTTTTTTCCAACCCTCAGAATTTTCTCATTTATAAAATGGGAATCGTAATGTCTACCTAATATGATCCAGCCAGTCAGAGCCCCCAGCCACCGTGACTGACTCAGGAACGGACACTCCCAGATGCTACTGGAGCCATTAAGAGACAGACCCTCGTCACCTTGTCAGGCCATGCCTGGGTTGCTAAACTGGCTGAATTTAAGCTACCGCTTAAGGAGAGGCTGCCTGAGAATAAAGCTAACCCACAGACACTGGCCTGGAGATGGGCCGGTCCACTCTGGGAGTCACCGTGAGCCAGCTTCCCCTGAACCTGCTTGGACTTTTCTTTCCATGAACCAATGCATTTCCTTTAGGTGCTTAATAAAAATAATAAGGTAAAAAGAAAAGCAGCCTACTAGAACCATCTTCAAGGAATCTGGCTGGTTCCCTCCATGGTCCCACATCGAATCAAGAGTCCCCTGTCACTCTCCAGCTTCCTCAGCTGGAGGCGAGGGGTCACTCAAGGAAAGTTCAGGCGGTCACTTTGGTGTGAGTATCTGCTGACCAAAGAGACCTGTTTCCTGGAGATTCAGGAAGCAGAATGCTCCCCCGTCCTGGGTGGACTAAGAGCCCTGCACTGTGATCACGAAGTGTGAATAGAGTGCCAGGAGAGAGTCCCCACAAGAGGAGGGACCCAACTTCCTACAGGTTTGGAGATCCAATGCTGACCACGCAGGTGCTCCTGTGAGAGGGGACAGAATGTCTTGGCCCTCACCTGGGAGAGTTTCTAAGCAACGCCTTTCAATTCTCAGCACCTAACAAGCCAATTTTGCTGTACTGAGAACTGGCTTTATTATGCCAGACACTCATTATCCCCCAGGAGAAAAAGTTCTTTATTACAGATACAGTTCTCTGGTCTCCTTTCACTTGGAGGGGAGGAGAGTGTACAATGAGTACATATTGGGCTGTGGGCTGCCCTTTACGAACTGGGGTAGGAACCAAGGGATCCAGCCCTAACTCATCGCTCATCAGCTGTGTCACAGTGGGCAACAGACTCTCTGAGCCTCAGTGTCCTCAACCATGAATAGAGAAGTTACAGTCTTTCCTCATTTACATCATGAGGGCTGATTTGGGGTTCAGTAGGGAGTTGTCAGAACGCTCTGTAAATTATTTGGCACTTACAGATGTAAAGGCATGGCATTGGCCAGAGATTATTGGAAAGAGAACATCTTTTGTGTGGTCACAACATATTCCTTTTCAGAAAACGTTCCTTTATAGAGGAAGTGATATTTATCACTCACATCCATGGAGATAACCTCGTTGCCACTAGGATTCAGGGTAGAAAGAGGTAAAATTGACACCTGCAGTGCAGGAGACACCGATTCGATTCCTGGGTCGGGAAGATCGTCTGGAAAAGGGATAGGCTACCCACTCCAGTATTCCTGGGCTTCCCTGGTGGCTCAGCTGGTAAAGAATCCACCTGCAACGCAGGAGACCTGGGTTCAATCCCTGGGTCAGGAAGATCATCTGGAGAAGGGAAAGGCTACCCACTCTAGTATTCTGGCCTGGAGAATTCCATGAACTGTATAATCCATGGGGTCACAAACAGTTGGACACAACTGAGCGACTTTCACTTTCAACCATACCAATGTGATTGCACTCAGCATCCCATACGGCAGGTAGGGATGTAAAGAGCATTGCCCAGAGGCTAAGGGTACAGGTTTCAGAGTTTGTACCAACTTGGATATGAATTTCAGTTTGCCACATATCAGCTAGTGACTGTGGGCAAATATTTATTCTCTCTCAGCCTCAGTTCTCATTGTTAAAGTAAAGATGGTTATGTCTAAGCTATAGGTTTGTTCTGAGAGTTAAATGACAGGGTAGACATAAACTGTTCTGCACAGCTCCTACATACAGTAAGCAGCCACTAACCAACACAGCAGAGACCAGCACCACTACTAATCTTCTTACCACTGTTGTTACCATAACTCATGTTACTATCATCACCAGCATCATAGTCATCATCAGGGCAAATGGCAAGTGAGCTCTGCCAAGGCAGAGAGGACGAATCTTCCTTAGAGACAGATAGAGATAGATAAAACATACAGAGATGTAAACACTGAGGAAAAAAAAGAATTTACAAAGTAAATGCAGATGTGTGCTGAGAGAGGAATAGCAGGCGGGGGGACTGAGACCTGGAGAAAACACAGAGAGTTAATCACAGCTGCTTGGTGAACTGGAAAAGTAGTCAACAATAGATTTAAAAGCCGTAAAACAACACAAGGACGCAGCTGAAGTGTAGTGGTACAAATGTGCGTGAACTCACACCAAGTTGTTCCCTGGTAATGTTCGTCCATCCAGAAGCAGAAGCCAAGAACTGAAGTCCAGAGGACAACAGTACCTTTGTCAACCAGACCAGTCACATTTTCAGTAAGCACCATACCTTGCACAATAAACAATCAGGAATTTAAATTCACTTCCAGTTCAACTCATCTCCCTTTCCAGGCCACAATGAATATGCCATTTCTTCTTAAGTGCTAAGATACAAAATATAATCCAGACGAAAGAGTTCACGACAAGAGAATGTTTTCCCAGGTTTGCTCACAGCTTACAGAGCAACCAAATCAAATCAAGAGCAGTGGTCAGGGTCAGGGACAGGCTTCCTGGGAGTGGAACCTCAAATCACAAGCTCTCAACTCTGCTATAACATTCTTAGCAGCTAGGTCAGGATGTGACCCTTGGGAACAGCCCCTAAATGTCAGGTTACAAAGATGACAATGATGATGAGACCACAGTAATACTGGGGCGGAATTCCAAACTGCAACTAATTATCACAAACGTAAGAGCAAGAGATCTCAGAGGTCATTGAGTTTAACCCACTCATTCTACAGAGGGAAAAAAGTGAAGCCTAAAGTAGTTGGTATATATGTAAGTTAACCCAATAACACAGCTAGAGAGAGGAGAGCTGAGGCTGGAACCCAGTCTTCATCCTCACTCTCTGGGGCTAATGCAGCCTCTGTGGTGGATGCATCCCCATCAACATGCATCAGGGGAGTCTTCTTTGTGGGAGAAGAGTGAGATCACACACTTTTTTGATAGTGCTGCCTTCCTGGTAACAATAGGGCTCCTGGATTATCACTCGAGAGGCGTCTGTGACTAATTCTGAGATGACTGGGTCCATGCTGGCATTATCCTGTGTTTGGGTTTTAGCCATGACATTATTGTGTGATGATTCATATCACCATGACACATTCAAACAGCAATCATAATCCTATTATCTCTCTTTTGTTTTGTGATTTTCAGTTGGAGTGTTAATAGATGTTTTCACCTCATTAGCTACCTGACCTCCAGGACAGCTACACGATTAGGTAAACGCAGTAGGACCATTTCTAGTTTATAGTAAGAAGACTTGACTGAGACCAAAAAAAGTTCAGATGAAATCATATGAGGGCATCCAGCAAATAAGGGACTTAGCTGGGACTTGAATGAGGGTCTTTTTAGGTACAACCAGTACCCTATCCCCGGTTTACACATTCATTAAAGGGAGCTTATAAAACCACATTCCTGTATCTATTTCCTTGAGTCCAGTTTTTTTTTTTTTTTTGGGGGGGGTGTTGTTTGTTTAAAGTTACAGTTAAAAGTAAAGTTAAAGTTAAAATATAAAGCTATTTCCTTTATTTTGTGCTTTTCCCTCCAAATTCTCATAGTGTTTCATTTTATTTTTTCCAGCTTTAAAGGTATATAACTAACATATGGGGCTTCCCTGGTGGCTTAGATGGTAAAGAATCTGCCGGCAATGCAGAAGACCCAGGTTCAAATTAACATACGACGTTCTACAAGTCTAGGTGCACACGTAATGATCCGATATATGTATATGACATGACGTGATCATCACAATAAGTTTAGCTAACACAGTCAGGATGTGATTTTAAATAACACATTTGATAGCAAATCACCAGCCTTTTGGTCTACTGTACTCAGTACCACTTTAATCAGTCAGATTAAAATTCTCGGAACCTGGGGGACATGTAGTCTCGAAGGTGCAGCTAGCGATTTTATAACTGACAAGAGAGGGCCTGCCTGTCCTGCCAGAGTTATTAGAAGTGCTTGAAATGTGAAAAAGAGAACTGATAATGCAGCAGAAGCAGAGAAATGAATACACATCCTGCTAGAGTCATAACAGGAAAAGACTTCAAGCAAAGAGAGAATGAATATCAACTGAACCACCAAGAACTAGATACTAGCTTTGGTTTTTCTTTTCTTTCCTTTGTACCAAATTTCTTTCTTTAAAATATCCTTTTTTTTATGAAATGATGGTATTGTAGGTGGTAATTTATTTTTCACATTAGTATTTGTTTTGAATTTTAAAACTACAAAAATCTAAAGAACATAACAAATACTTATTAATTCATTGCTCATCAATCAAAATTAACAACTACTACCATTACAGTCATTTTAAGCCCAAGTATTTTTTATCAAAAAAATAAAATTATACAGACAAAACTGACATCCCTTTGAGACTGCCCAGTCTAATTCCACCTTTATCTCCCCCAATAACGTCCACATGTGATTTGTGTATCTATTTACCTATATATCTGTTTGTTTACCTATCTATATATAGAAGAATTATAGAAGAGACTTTTTCTATATCTGCATGAGCTTACAGAACAGCACATACGACTTGTTTCAACAATATTTCTCTTAAAGAAACAAATATGTATTCTCTCAAGTTTCTTTTTACACACTGAAAATTGAACGCAGCATGATACAGTGAAAAACTTGGTGAGCTAGAAATCAGAAGATCCAGGCCTGGACCTGCAGTTACTATTTACTTCCGGTGGGATTATGTATCAGTCAACGTCCTCTTTTTTTTTTTTTTGGTAAAATGAGAAAGCTGGATGAAAGGATCTCCAAGGTCTCTTCCACCTTTGAAATCTGATGACTCTAAGGTTTAATCTCCTCATCTGTCAAATGGGGATAACAACGTCTGCCTTACTAACTTATAAAGATCAAACATCATGTGCAGGTGTTCCGCAAAGCAGTGATGATAATAATATTAGTTGAATAATAATGAATAATAATTATCACTAATACTACACACTAAAATTAAGCTATTTTTTAGCTTCTGGGAATACTTTTGAGAAACGATTGATACACTACTGTTGTTACATATAACTTGGTTTAGACTGACATGTTGCAGTCCAGGCAGCATAAAATAATTTAATTTCTTCTAACTGCTTTCTTGGGCAGGCAGTTCTGCACAGGACAAGCTCTCAACTCTACCCTGAAGACTGACTAAATGAAATATCAAAAGTGCCTTGCCATAAGATGCTGTCTTCTGCAAAGCATTCCATAGACAGCACCAGGCTTCCACAGTAAAATGAAACTCAAAGTACTTTGGGTCTGGAGTTGGTTTGCCCGAGACATAATTCTTCAGGAAATGCATGCAGAATTTCACTCATTTTGTGAAGGATGAAATTGAGGGGGTAATTTGACTTATAGGGGTTAGGAGAGATCTTTCTGTTTTCTCAGTGACATAAGATATGGTGACCTCTCAACCCACTAACTCTTCTGGGGAACATCAGGGTCTTTGAGATGGAAAAACAAGCTGTTTGAAATGTATATCTAAAGGAATTCCCTGGCAATCCAGTTTTAGGACTCTGGGCTTTCACTGCCATGACCCAGGTTCAATCCCTGATCAAGGAACTAAGATTCTGCAAAGCCAGGGCACGTCCAAAAAAGAAAAAAAAAAAAAAGTTGAAATGCATGTTTAAAAACTGTTAAACAAGTTCTCTAAGAAGCCAAATGATAATGTTTCTACATGCAAATGAAATGTTTAGGGGTTTATAGGTCACTAGCCCCAGTGAAGAACAGTGTGCACATAAACATGAACGCCTTTGCATATACCGCTTTCTCCTGGACCACCTCCTCCCTACTCCCCCTCACCTGAATAACCACCATCCTTCAACATGCAGCTCACATGGCACCTCCTCCAGGCAGCCCTCTCTGACTTCTGCCCCCATCCAGTGTGTGCTGGTGTTTCCTCTGTCATCCCCCATAATGCCCTGCAGTTCTATTAAGCCTCAATTACACTCCGTTCTAACTCCTACCACCCTCACTAATAATTATCCACTCAATCACTCATCTAATGTCCTCATCTAATACCCCACGGTCATTTTGAAAGCAGTAATTATGCGTCCATTTCATGTCATAGAGCCTGGCACACAGTAGGTGTGTGGAACCAATAAACACATCCATACTTGTACACACCTGCTCCGTGTGTATGCGTGCGGACATAATAGCTGTGTATCACATTCTCAATTTGTTTCCTGGCTAAGTGTTCCATGTACGCTGCTACAAGGCTTTGAAGATGAAGCTCCATGGAGAATGTGGATTAGACTCAGTCTTTGAACACTGTCAAAATTATGTAAATAACCACCATCCACATCAAGGATAGAATTCTAAAATATTCAACAAACAGACTTGTTGCCACATTTTTCCTTTTAACTAAATCTGAAGAAAATGCAGTTTCAGTGTGCGATCTGAGGAGCTATGTGTCTAATCCACACGATTCTGAGATGAAACAGATGCTCCAGGAATGGTCCCTATGTTTGCTAAATTTTACTTTCAGTTTATATCACTGATTTTTTCTTGTACAAAGAGGATTATAAAATTCAAGTTAATATTAAATCACAATAAAAGTTTAATTTTAAAGAATTTAAATTCTCACTCAATAAAGCTGGTCCTTTCCTAGAATTGCCTGACTGTTACCCTGGACATTTTAATCAGTGTAATTTAAGCTAAATACTAGGAGTCCCTATGAAACCGAAGAGGTGTTGTGGGGTATTTAGGGAGGAAGCCAAGAGAGACAGTTTTTGTTGGTAAGTCAAGCGACTTCTTGGACAGGCTCTGCCATGAATAATTGTATATCTTATTGCAATCAATTCGCCCTGCAGACCTCAGTTTTCTCCTCTGTGAAATGGGAGGGTCAAATGAGACAACATTTAAAGCTCCTTTATGTTTTGTGATTTTAGGATGGTGGGTATTTTCCTAAAGCTGTTACTCATGATACACAGAAAAGTGAGGATGATCTGGCCACGGTGTAGACAGATTTTGGCCCAGAGAAATCTGAGTTTCTAGCCTCTATGCTTCTCTAGTCCTGGGTAACTTCAGGGGCACTTAACCTCTGTTTAACAGATATGTCTGTAAAATGGCAAAGTGAAACCAAAGCAGTGATTTTCAGGTGTTGGAGGAAGGGGCATCAGGAAAGCTTCAAAACACAAATGCTGGGCTCACCCCAAGTTTCTATCTTAGGAGGTCTGAGTTGGGACCTGAGAATTTGTGTTTCTAACAAGTCTGGGTGGTAACTGATGCTGTACTTTCAGAACCACTGAACTAGACAAGCTTGAATTGACCTTTCAACTCTAAGAATCTATGGTGGTGGGTTATAAAGAATTTAGTAACAGTTGTATTTTTTTAGGAGCCACTTCTATCTACTAATTGTGCAGTACCCCAGGAAGGGGCTTCCTTTTCCGTGGGGTTTTAGACATTGCAAAAATGTGGTTATTCTTATACCTAACTTCCTTTAAGAGATTCAGTCGGTATGTTCAACAACATTTGACCTCCTGGAATCAAAATGTTCAAGGTTCACAAACCTCAGGTACTTTAGTAGATTGACTGGCTCAGTGTTATGTTATCTTTGTTGACTAGGAAGAAAGCATACCTCCATTTACACTGAGTTCAATGATGCAGAGCACAGAGGAGTCAGACTCCAGTATGTCAAAAGTTCTTTAGTCAAGCAACATCATCATTATGAGAAAGCCTACCTTCCAAACTCACCCTAGACTTAAAGTTTTTGATAAAATCATCTGTATCACTAGATTTCAATGGTATAGCAATAACACGGGGTGTTTTTTAGAATACTGATACTTGGGCCCCATTTCCAGAGATTCCTTTTCACCCTAGGCATTGGGATTTTTAATAGCTACCCGGGGAGGTTTCAGAGGAATCGGAAACAAAGTTTGAGATTCACCAATGTCTAAAGGAATAGTATCAATCTGTTCTTCTTCACCTTGATCCCCACAGGCCATTTTTGTCACTACAAACAACATGACCATGTGTCTTGAATTGCACTTATGAATAAACACTGAAGTTTTTATAAGCTCACAAAGGGTCACAAACACAGTGGGCAATCGATCAATATTTCGTAGCTAGACTGAAGTATCTTTCACCCAATTCAAAAAATATTTTTGTGGCAAGACTTGTCCCAAAGTATATAAATAATGTTTGCTGTAGGAAGCTGGGTGAGGTTTGCTGGCGTACGACTCTTGCTTTTTAAATGATAAGCACCTTGAAGACATCATCCACATCCTAAAATCTTTCAAATTCCTGAGTGTCTGTCTGGCTTGGTGCCGGGCAAATTAGAGGCGGTGAACAAACACTTATTCAACTCACTTGGATTTACGATTGTCTCTAAGCCCATGGGAACGGAGACCTTAGCAGAATATGCTAAGTGATTCATTGTGGAGTATGAGGTATATATTTCCTTGTGCTCTGGGAATTTAATTCTTCTAAATTCCTCAGAGTAAATGAGAGTATTATGGATGGGACTTTATAAATACACCATATAACTATTTGTTTGGAAAAATAGAGGGAAGTTTCTGGTGCCTTAAAAAACCTTTCTGACTACAGCCGACAAAACACAGGTGCCACCCAAGGCAGAGAATATTCTATGTAGGTGACTTCTGAGTTTTGACTCTGTTTTACAAAGCTGTGGTCCTATGAAAGTTGCGAAAGACAAAAAGCAACAGCAGAGAGACAGGTCCATCTCAGTTACATGTGTGCGTGCCCTTGTAGCCATTTTCTCAGATCACCACAAATTAAACCTGTGGTTCAGATCCAAGCAAGACTGAGAACTGCCTTGGCTGAGGCAAGTAAGAATGGTTAAAACCCAATGGCTGGCTTTTCACTCAAAACTGTTCTCCAGCCCTTCTCCCTGCCACCCCATCCATTGCTAATTAGGGGAAGCCAAGGCTTGACATGTACACAGTCCTCTATGGTAAAATTGATTATTATATTACTCTGGAAAATAAGGAAGTCATTTTGTTCAAAATATCAAATTCCACAAAATCATACGTGGCAGCTGTTAGTGTATGTGTGTGGGGGAGGGGTGAGTGTGTGAAAATATTAACCCTCTCCCCTTCAGTTTTCTGACATCTTGACAAAAAAGTGCACAAAAAGAAAGGAGGAAAAAAAAAAAAAAAGATTCCAATGCATGTAAGGCAGAAGCCAATAGTAAAGCTAACATCTGGATTTTTTTAAGGTTAAAAAAATTCCCACGATGTAAGACACATCATACATGCCATTTAACCAGAGTGTGGATTTGCTCTGACACACAAGCAGAGGACCAGTATTCCTCTCTCAAATGTGTCTAAGTGACTTTTAATTGCATCAGATGAAGAAATGAGGTGAGTCATGTTTGGCTGTGCTTGAGCCTGCTAACAGATCATCACATCCATGTCCAACTATGTCCCTTGAACCTCAGGACATAAGTTTATGTACTTGCTTGGGGACTGTTAATACAGTTTTGCTTTGTAATTTAAAGATATCTAAAGTTGCTGAAATGCTTATCACAGCTCCTGCAGAGGTGCTCAGAAGCGACTTGTGAGCATGCTTTTCTGGCAAAACACCCCTGCTCGTGAATCCTAACACCGCACTCCCCTCCGGTTCATGAGTCTGACTCTGCACTCAACAGACACGGGACATTTCAAATGCCTTAAAGTTCATTTTCCATCATCGACAAGTTCCAGCAATGAACACAACAAACCTCCACCGTCGGAGACCCTCATAATTCATAAGGTTTCAGGATTTCGAAAATGTCCCTTTCCATTCCCTCCGATCTGGTGACAACGCAATCTGTTTTCCCATAGCCACGCGACTTTTCTTAATAAAAGAGTTTAGTAACCAGCGTAAAAAGAGCATCTAGACTTCCTTGACGTTGGGATAGCTGATTTCACTGGGGTCATGAGGAGCTGTTTTAGGTCACATGTTACCCCTGCCGTTATGAATCATTTATTACAACTTTTTTAAACAGAAGGGGGTGGGGATCCACACAAATCGCATACTCATGCACAAATGCTTAGCGCCAAGAACATGGTCAGAAGTGCTGCCCGGACTAGAGAATTAAAAAAAAAAAAACCAAACCCTTGATTTCCCGCTTGGGCTGGGGAAAGGTAGGATGACGTCATGCAACCTTACCTTTCTGAAAAAGACCAGGGCTCCTGGCATGGAAGGCTCACCTGAGGCCACCGAAGCCGGGAGTCATTTTGGGTGTCGCGCGTGTGCCTCCCTAGAAAATTCCAATGACATTCTACCAGCTTTCCGCATGCCAATCATGACAAGCGTCCGCTTAGACTCTCCCGAGTCTGGGAAGGGGGCAGAGGAGGGGGGACGCGAGCAAAGGAGCCAGCGAAAGAGAAGGAGCACCCCGGGCACCGCACACCCGGCTGGAAGCAGAGTCACATGCCGCCAGGAGCCATTCCTGTGGCATTACACATGCTGAGTGTAAATGGCAAACAATATCAGTCGATGTTTATACCACATGTTCTCAGCCTCTTCACATATCAATGCCCAGGCCAGCTCTACGCAGACAGGACGCCTAAGACCACTTCTGAAGGAGGGAGTCTGGTGCTAATCATGAGGCCATTTTTAATAAAATTCCGAAGCCTTCAGTTCTGGTTTACTTTCCTATTTTTTGTGGGTGGTGGTGATGAGAGTGCTCTGTTTATTTGCTTGTTTTTAACTCTGGGTCTGGTCCTGAAGAACCCCAAAAGGACCCCATAATGACACTTAGCAATGCAGCCGCCTCAGACAGCGTGGTCACACTGACTTCCAACCCACAAACCTCCTGATTGGCTGGCCTCTCTTTTTAAAACTTTTGTGAAGCAACAGGAGATGGAGTGAAGTGACTCATCATTTCACCATCCCAAGTTGTAACTGCAACATTTTTCAGCAGGAAGAACCGGCTGTCTTCTGCTATAAGCAAGGGCCGGTAACTGGGGGTGAATGTCCCCCAGGGTACACTGTAGACATTTTGTTTCAGAATTGGGAGCACTACTGGGATCTACTGGGCAGAGGCCAGTGATGCTGCTAAAATCCTACACTGCTCAGGACAGACCCCCCCCAAAAAAGACTACCAGTCCAAGATGGCAATAGTGCAGGCAGCTGAGAAAATATCCCACAGCTAAGTACCTCTAAAAGTCTTGCAAAAAGCAGGGGGCGGGGCGCGGGGGGAGGGAGGGGTGGAGAAGGAAGGAAGGAAGAAAAGAGAACAAAGGCAAGAAGCCCCTCTCTGTGAGGCACTGACCGGAGACCACGTCCCCTGATGGACCCGGCCTGATTTACAGTTTAATTACTTAGGAAGTTGCTCACTTGTCTCCCCAGGAGTCACCATTCTCCTGCCACGTTTCCTCCTCTTCTCTTTATAATACTTAATCAAACCAAGTAAACCTTCTCATGACTTTTGAAGTCAAATGCTGCTGTGTGCAGATGCCTCGTTGACAGGTTAAACAGAGCTGCCATCGCCCCTTTGTCCTGTCTGGACCATCTGATGTTCATCTGCGATGCCCAGAATCCTATATAATCCCTGCTCAAAACTATTCAGGAGGGTAGGCGTTTTACAAGGTAAACCCTTCCCAAAAGAGCTTAGAAAGGCTGAGGGATGAAAGCTCATGGCGTTCTATTTGCCTGAGACTCCTAGGTGGGGATCGGGAGCGGGGGGCGATGGTCACCAGCTTCGGGGAGGCTCTTCTCCACACACTCAGGGTGTGACGTTCCTGCAGCCACTGGCAAGTCGAAGTGAAGGCCACTCTTGCCTGCCTGAACAGCTGCCCACCAGAGGCTGGTCCATCGCCCACTTGCCCACTGAGCTCCCTGAGCCCGAGGGCTCCTTCTTCCTAATTTAGTCATAGCCCACAGGCTGCCCCAGGCGCCCTGGCTCTCTGCCGCCCACTCAGTCACAGACACCTAAAGGCGCCAGTCCCAGATCCTGACGCACAGGATCCGGCCAGCCTGGCTGCAGCCACATTTCTGCTCAGGCCTGGGCCCCTCCCACGATCAACTAGTCCTCCTCAAGGCGTGAGGTGACGCCACATTTTGCCCTTCCTCTGTCTCTTGTCTCATCTTATTACACTCGGGACTTGCTTAGGATAAGGGTTACTACGGAGTGCTCCACCACACACAGATCTAAGGCTCTGCCTTTCTCCTGCCACCAAGCCAGCACTGACGAGTGGATGGGAAGGGCTCAGGGGCTCTGGGCTGGAAGAAGCAGGAGGCAATTCTGTCCCAGATGAAATGCTGCTGTTTATTCTGAGACTATGAGCTCCTTGAGGTGACACGATGGAAGGGGATCATTTGGCCTCTGCTCCAGGAGTGACATCCCAAAGCAAGCGGTGCAGTGACCCTCAGTGGAGGTGGGGGAGGGGGCTATTCACAGTACGACACACTCGGCAGGCGTATACAGCCCAAGGGTGAATGGTGAAGGCAGCGGAAGATTAGGAATAGGAAGGTGGGAGCATTGGTTCACGGCCCCAGCTTCATCACTGACTCAGCGTGTGGCCGCCAGCCCCTGCAGAGTCCTCAGAGCTCAAAACATCCAAGTGCTAAGCACACAGGAACTTAAGGGCATAACATGTGGCCATGCAAAGTACAGTCTATAATCTACTTACTGTTGAATATTAATTTAAAAACCAGGTTCTGTAAAAAACTAAAAATAGAATTATCATATGATCCAGCAATCTCGCTCCTGGGCATATACCCACAAAAGACAAAAACTCTAATTTGAAAAGATACAGGCACTCCAATTTTCACAGCAGCACTATTTACAGTAGCCAAGACATGAAAGCAACCTATATGTCCATTGACAGATGAATGGATGAAAAAGATGGGGGAGGGGGGAGTGTGTGCGGAATGGAATACTACTCAGCCATAAGAAGAATGAGATACTGCCATTTGCGGCAACATGGATGAACCCAGAGAGTATCATACTGAGTGAAGTAAGTCAAACAAAGACAAAAAATATGATACCAATTAGTGGAATCTAAAAAAAAAATGATACAAATGAACTTATTTATAAAACAGAGTCACAGATACAGAAAACAAATTTAGGGTAACCAAAGGAGAAAGGGGTGGGAAGGATAAATGAGGAGTTTGGAATTAGCAGATACACACTGCTTTACGAAAAAATAAACAAGCTCCTACTGTAAAGCACAGGGAACTACATTCAATATCTTGTAATAAGCTATAATGGAAAGACATATAAAAGTATGTATATATATATAACTGAATCCCTTTGCTGTATAACAGAAACACAACATTGTAAATAAACTAAAATTCAATTAAAAGTTTTTTAATTAAAAAAAAAACAGTGCACAGAACTGTATATACGTTATGGTCATAGACATGTAAAAGGCAAAACAACCCTTCAGTTCAGTTCAGTCCAGTCGCTCAATCGTGTCCGACTCTTTGCGACCCCATGAATTAATTGCAGCACGCCAGGCCACCCTTAGGTGGAAAGAAAAAATACTATCAGAGACCACACCAAAATATTAACAAGGCAGCTGAGTTTAGATGGCGGATTCTTAGGTCGTTGCTTTCTCCTTTCTCCTTGGAGAATGCTCCAATTTTTCTTTTATAAGCACATTTATTTTTCAGGGGAAAAAACTTAATTTTTTCAGGGACAAACGAATTCAGTTGGACAAGCATACTGCACCATCTAGCATATAAGGACTTTTCAATGAACTCCCTTATATTAAATCGTCCATCAAGGCTCCTTGCCATAGCAGGCACTTCTCCTCTGGAGAACCATTATGCCAGAATGTAAGGGCAAGGCACCTGGAGGAGACAGGCATCCATGTTCTCTTGTGGAGGCCCAAGTGCAAGATTCAGGTGTGTCTTCACACTTATACGCCAGGAAGGCACTTGTACAAAGTAAGTGGAGGAGCCAGCACACTGTTTAGGGGTCAACAAAGGCCCATTTTAGGACCTCAGACTTCTGACCAGAGAGATCAAGGTCATCGGCATGAGACCACTTCTCGTGTGGTACACGTACACTGTATATATAATGGAATATTACTCAGCCATTAAAAGGAATGAAATTGGGTCATTAGCAGAGACGTAGAAGAATCTAGAGTCTGTCATGCCACAGTGAAGTAAGTCAGGAAGAGAAAAACGAATATCATACATGAATCCAAATACATGGAATCAAGCAAGAAAAACAGAACTGATTAACCTATCTGCAGGGCAGGAATAGAAACGCAGACACAGAGAACATTGTAAAGCAATTATCCTCCAACTAACAACAACAAAAAAGCCGAAGTCTGCAGCAGCCTCTTTCCCTTTCCCATGCAGGTCTGGGGGTGGGGAGGAGGAGCTCTCAGTTAACTGCAGATGGCTAGGCAAGGCTGAAGGGGAACAACAGAGTCACAGCTCAACCCCCAGAAGCAGGCTTGGGCCCACAGACTCAGTCTCTCGCACCCTTCAGAGGGGGACTGAGTAACTGCACCTTCCATGGGGTGTGCAAGCACAGCGACTAATCTGGGCCAGGCCTGGACTAGAGACTACAGCTGGGCCTCCTCTAATCTGCAGCACACTGACCGTGGACAGGCTACTTCATCTCTGTGTTTGGCTGAGAATCTTGCTGGAGCCGAATCCCCACATGCACTGGAGAGGCAGAGCTGGTCCCTGTGGCATCCACTCCCTCCCCCACTCTGCCGGGATAAGCCAGAAGCTGCTTGGAATAGCCCAATTCTTGGCCAAGAGGTACAGAGGTTTCCACAGCCTAAGAGATCCCAGCACACACAGGGCATGTGAGAAAACCACTGCAAACATTCCTGGTCTTTTTTTCCCACTCCTTTCCTTTCCTATTTTCCTCTGTAACCTTTTCAACAGAAGTGGCAATTCATGGTGAAACTATTTCCAAAGACCAGTTTCTCTTTATAACCAGGACTGATTATGTCATCCTAGCTTGGGACAGGGGGTTGGAAGGAATAGCTAAGCCAGAAAAGTTGGAGCCTTGGCCCCTGAGATAACTGGAGGGAAGTAAGAATGCAGAATTGTCGTTGTCCAGTCTCTAAGCCATGTCTGAAACTGCAACCCCATGGACTGCAGAACAACACCCTTCCCTGTCCTTCTCTATCTCCCGGAGTTTGCTCAAATTCATGTCCATTGAGTCAGTGATGCCATCCAACCATCTCGTCCTCTGTGGCCCCCTTCTCCTTCTGCCCTCAACCTTTCCCAGCATCAGGGTCTTTTTAAATGAGTTGGCTCTTCAAATCAGATGGCCAAAGTATTGGAGCTCTAACTTCAGCATCAGTGTTTCTAATCAATATTCAGGGTTGATATCCTTTAGGATTGATTGGTTTGATCTCCTTGCAGTCCAAGGGACTCTCAAGAGTCTTCTCCAACACCACAGTTCTAAAGCATCCATTCTTCAGTGCTCACCCTTCTTTATAGTACAACTCTCAGATCCATACATGACTTCTGGAAAAGACACAGCTTTGACTATTCGGACCTTTGTTGGCAAAATGCCTCTGTTTTTTAATATGCTGTCTAGGTTTGTCATAGCTTTCCTTCCAAGGAGCAAGTGTCTTAATTTTATGGCTGTAGTCACTGTCTACAGTGATTTTAGAACCCAAGAAAACAAAAATCTGTCACTATTTTCACTTTCCCCTGCTGTTTGCCATAACGTGATGGGACCGGATGTATGATCTTAGTATTTTGACTGTTGAGTTTTAAGTCAGCTTTTTCACGCTCTTTCACCTCATCACCTCTCTAAAGAGGCTCTTTAGAGACCCCCTTAAAAGAAAATTTGTAGAGGTTCCAGCCTCTCATTACAAAAAGGTTCAAGGAAAGAACAAACACAGGATTCGTTCCCAGAATGAACAAGCAAGATCTATGTAACGGCTACATCCTGCAAGACAAAGGCCAGCCCTGCCTGTGAGCAGAGGAAACCAGTCAAGAGTTGTGAGTCAGACGATGTGGGAATGAGCCCTTCCTAGAAAAGGAAGCAGGTTCTTTGTTGGGCAGAGGCTTTTCGTTCTCATCTGGTTAACTGTTCCTCTGTAGGTTCTCCAGGGGCTCACAAAACAGAGGCAGGAAGCAATTGTAAGTTTTCCAGATTTGCTCTTTGAAGACTGGGCCCAGCTTCCAGACCAGATCCCATGCTGGGTTTTCAGGGGCCCCATGTCCTCAGGACCTTTGCAAGGCCTCTCCTTGCAAGGCCTTTCTCTAGATCTTGCACTGTCCAAGAGAGTAGGTATTAACACATGCAGTTAAGTTATTAATATTAAATACAACTTGAAACTCAGTTCCTCGGCTGTACCAGCCACAGTAGCCATGAGACTCAAGGCCACACATACCGGATAGCATATGTACCATCTTCAGCATGCAGCAAGTTCTACAGGACATCATTGCTTCAGGTCCTCATATGACCAGCCCCTTCTCAACCTCAGCTTCCTGCGCTACTGTCCCCTTCCCAAAGAGGCCCACTTCAGACCCAGGAACCTAAAGGAAGTACAGTCACTCTCCGTCCCTTTATCCTACCTTTGTCGATATCTGAAGTTATCTTGTTTATTTTGTGCTTTATTGCCTGTCACTCCCCTGGAATATAAGCTCCATGAGAACAGGTCTCTTTTATTGCTCCCTTCCCAACGACCATACCTGGCACAAGCAGAAGCTTGGTAAACACTATTGCATAAATGACTCGCAGTAGGGTCTACCCCAACATTCTGGGATCAGAGGACACTAGCCAGCCAAACAGCTGCATCTTATTTCCCCACAGGCCAAGATAACATCCAAGCATGGGCCCATGAGATCACCTAGGGAGACTGAGGGTTGTGGGCATGCCCACGTAATAGCAGAGTAGCCAACACCCAACCTTGACCTGATTCTCCTCCAAAAACACTGGTTACCTTTCATCACTGCTGCCAGTCAGTCAACAGTGCTGTGCCCAACACCTACATTGTCTTCCTTTTCTGCTTTTGCAAAAGATCAAAGTAACCTCTAACACAGTATTAGATACTCTTCAACAGGTGATCACTTTTCCTCCATGTGTATATACAAAAGCAAGTAACAGAATGAGATTTATCCTACGTTTAAGGAGTCGGTGACAGAGAAATAATCTCAAAAATATACAAGCAACTCCTGCAGCTCAATTCCAGAAAAATAAACAACCCAATCAAAAAATGGGCCAAAGAACTAAACAGACATTTCTCCAAAGAAGACATACAGATGGCTAACAAACACACGAAAAGATGCTCAACATCACTCATTATCAGAGAAATGCAAATCAAAACCACAATGAGATACCATTTCACACCAGTCAGAATGGCTGCTATCCAAAAGTCTACAAGCAATAATGCTGGAGGGGGTGTGGAGAAAAGGGAACCCTCTTATACTGTTGGTGGGAATGCAAACTAGTACAGCCACTATGGAGAACAGTGTGGAGATTCCTTTAAAAACTGGAAATAGAACTGCCATATGACCCAGCAATCCCACTGCTGGGCATACACATTGAGGAAAACAGAATTGAAAGAGACACGTGTACCCCAATGTTCATCGCAGCACTCTTTATAATAGTGCTCTTTATAATAATGGAAGCAACCTAGATGTCCATCAGCAGACAAATGGATAAGAAAGCTGTGGTACATATGCACAATGGAATATTACTCAGCCATTAAAAAGAATACATTTGAATCAGTTCTAATTAGTGGATGAAAATGAAGCCATTTATACAGAGTGAAGTAAGCCAGAAAGAAAAACACCAATACAGTATACTAATGCACATATATGGAATTTAGAAAGATGGTAACGATAACCCTATATGCGAGACAGCAAAAGAGACACAGATGTATAGAACAGTCTTTTGGACTCTGTGGGAGAGGGCGAGGGTGGGATGATTTAGGAGAATGGCACTGAAACATGTATATTATCATATGTGAAATAGATCACCAGTCCAGGTTCGAGACAGGCATGAGACAGGGGGCTCGGGGCTGGTGCACTGGGATGACCCTGAGGGATGGGATGGGGAGGGCGGTGGGAGGGGGGTTCAGGATGGGAAACACATGTACACCTGTGGTGGATCCATGTCAATGTATGGCAAAACCACTACAGTATTGTAAAGTAATTAGCCTCCAATTAAAATCAATAAATTTATATTAAAAAATGGTAAAATTTTAAAAAGGAGTTATTTTGCTACTTGCAGTCTCTTGTGCTTTCTGACACCTCCTCTGGGAGAAGAGGAAGAAGAAAGGGAGGAGGAGCAGGAGGAGAAGGTGGGGAGGGGGAGGGGAGGCACAGGGATGGCCCACTACAATTGTGTTTTACACAATTTACTTCAATTAAAATTTGACTGGAAGAGTATTACATTCAGCAAAACATGACCCCATGGCTAAATGCTAGAAGAGTATTAAGATATAAAAGTTGGAAAACATACCACGTGTCACATGTTATTGAACTTTCATAACAAGCTGAATACAAAGTCATCCTTGTTTGGGATCAAAAAAAACTCAGCAAGACAGAGGAGCAGGACATAGAGAAAGAGCATGTGCAATCAAAGAAGAGCAACAGGCAAACAGAAAACAAAAAAGCAGGAGGAATCTGCGCTCAGAGTCAAACTAGGAAGGAATTCCCATAGTCAAGGAAGCTGGGGAGCTAGAAGCTAACAGCCTGACCGCTTGCCAAGAAAGAGAGGGGCGGCTTGGAGAATCTTTCTAGTGTATTCTCTAATTCTTGATGAAAAAACAAATCTGATTTTAAGCTGCTGCTGCTGCTGCTGCTGCTGCTAAGTCGCTTCAGTTGTGTCCGACTCTGTGCAACACCATAGACGGCAGCCCACCAGGCTCCCCCGTCCCTGGGATTCTCCAGGCAAGAATACTGGAGTGGGTTGCCATTTCCTTCTCCAATGCATGAAAGTGAAGCCACTCAGTCCTGTCCGACTCCTAGCGACCCCATGGACTGCAGCCTACCAGGCTTCTCCGTCCATGGGATTTTCCAGGCAAGAGTACTGGAGTGGGGTGCCATTGGTTTCCCCTAAAAGGCACACACTGGCAACTGTCTATGGAGCTCTACCTGCACTATTTAGTGCATTAATTAAAAAGTTCATCAAACTCATTTGTGTAGAACAATGTACAACAGTGATTTTTTAAAGATTTTTTTGACGTGGACCATTTTTAAAGTCTACATTACTTGTTACAATATTGCTTCTGCTTTATGTTTGGGATTTTTTTTTTTTTTTGGCCAGGAGGCATGTGGGATCTTAGCTCCCTACCCAGGGACTGAACCTGCACCCCCTTCATCAGAAGGCAAAGTCTTCACCACTGGAATGCCAGGGAAGTCCCAGCAGTGATTTCTGAGTGAACTGGCAAAGAGAACACATCTTCCACTCCAGCCATGTTTTATTAATCAAATTCCAATATCCATTCTAAGATGATTTCCAGAAAATTGAGTTTATTCTGATGCATAAATCACTCAATTCTTGTTTCTTTGTCCAAGACTGCATGAAGCTTTGTCCAAGATAAGCAGCAGGATTGGTTGCCATCTTTCTCCACTTTGTCTTTCACTAGGTCTTAAAAAAAGAGTTGGCTTACAACTCCACATTCAGAAAACTAAGATCAGGGCATCCGGTCCCATCACTTCATGGCAAATAGATGGGGAAACAATGGAAACAGTGAGAGACTTTATTTCTTCTCCAAAATCACTGCAGATGGTAACTGCAGCCATGAAATTAAAAGACTCTTGCTCCTTGGAAGAAAAGCTATGACCAACCTGCTGCTGCTGCTGCTGCTAAGTCACTTCAGTCTTGTTTGACTCTGTGTGACCCCATAGATGGCAGCCTACCAGGCTCCCCGGTCCCTGGGATTCTCCAGGCAAGAACACTGGAGTGGGTTGCCATTTCCTTCTCCAATGCAGGAAAGTGAAAAGTGAAAGTGAAGTCGCTCAGTCGTGTCCGACTCTTCGTGACCCCATGGACTGCAGCCTACCAGGCTCCTCCATCCATGGGATTCTCCAGGCAAGAGTACTGGAGTGGGGTGCCATTGCCTTCTCCAATGACCAACCTAGATAGCATATTAAAAAGCAGAGACATTACTTTGCAAACAAAGGTCCATCTAGTCAAAGCTATGGTTTTTCCAATAGTCATGCATGGATGTGAGAGTTGGACTATAAAGAAAGCTGAGCGCTGAAGCATTGATGCTTTGAACTGTGGTGTTGGAGAAGACTCTTGAGAGTCCCTTGGACTGCAAGGAGGTCAAACCAGTCAATCCAAAAGGAAATCAGTCTTGAATATTCATCGGAAGGACTGATGCTGAAGCTGAAACTCCAATACTTTGGCCACCTGATGTGAAGAACTGACTCATTTAAAAAGATCCTGATGCTGGGAAAGATTGAAGGCAGGAGGAGAAGGGGATGACAGAGGATGAGACTGTTGGATGGCATCACTGACTCGATGGACATGAGTTTGAGTAGGCTCTGGAAGTTGGTGATGGACAGGGAGGCCTGGAGTGCTGCAGTTCATGGAGTCGCAGAGTCAGACGCAACTGAGCGAGTGAACTGAACTGAACTGAACCGAACTGAGGTCTTAAAAAGAAAAGCGTGGCTACCTTTATATTTAACCAAAGGACAGCTGCCTCTCAGTGAAAGGGTCATACTTTCAGAGATGACCCGATTTGGGAGGGATGCTCCCTGAAATGTGGGGAAGAAAGCGAACTCCAGCCAGCCAGGCCCGTCAAATCAACCCTCACAAGCAATGGGATGACAAACATCACAGATCAGCCTCACAACCAGCTTCAGGTCCCTCCTCAATCTCAGCTTCTCTCTTAGGTGATCAGCCTTAATACTTTGCAAGATTATAAGCATTCTGCAGGCAAGGATACTGCAATAGCCAGCATGATGCTTTCCAGGTGGCAGAAGTCCATTAAGTGTTTTCTGCATCAACAAATGATTTACAAGCTTTTCCTCATATTGACTGTCATTTCAGAGGCTTCCATCCAAATTCGGGATTGGAAGACCAAGGGGTCAAAAATTCATTCCTGACATGTGAGATTTAAAGTTTTGAAGACTTGATCCAAGACCAACTGGTCAAAGCGTGATGCTGAGGGTAGGCCAAAGACTGGACTCATAAACCCAGCCCAAGCACGTGCACATATCCACCGCCAGAGTCAGCAACCCACCTTCACTGTCACAGACTCACGTCGCAGTGCTCAGGCATCAGGCCATGAGACAGGCAGCTGCTGACGAGCGCTGTCTCTACCAAAATCAGCTGCCCTCATCGCTGCCTCAAATTCGAAAAAGCTGGACCTCCACCACTATAGGGCAGTTCAGGACCAGGCTGAGGTAGCAGGGAAACGAGCTAAGAGAGCTTTTCCTTTGGTGGTCATTTTTTTCATGGCAAAGATGCAACTTATTAGCTAACCAACTGAAGACACACCTTAAGGAAAGAACAAATGGTATCAAGCAAGATGGGCTCTTCAAGTTTGTAATGTCACTGGGACAATCCATCCAAGACTCACACCTTTTACTCTTCAAATTCTACTGCAGATCAGTCTTCCAAAGGATGACTGCTAAATCTCTTGTTGTTCAATTGCTCAGTTGTGCCTGACTCTTTGTGACCCCATGGACTGTAGCACACCAGGCTTCCCTGTCCTTCACCATCTCCTGGAGCTTGCTCAAACTCATGTCCATTGAATCGGTGATGCCATCCAACCATCTCGTGATCTACTGTCCCCTTCTCTTCCTGCCCTCAGTCTTTCCCTGCGTCAGATTTTTTTTAACAATGAGTTGGCTCTTCTCATCAGGTGGCCAAAGTATTGGAACTTCAGCATCAGTCCTTCCAATGACTATTCAGGGTTGACTTCCTTTAGGATTGACTGGTTAAGACTAAATCTGTTAACACACACAGAAGAACTTATGGGCTTACATTCCTTTGATCTTCTTGCACTATAAATTTCCTAAAGGTACATATAGTCGTTAAACACAAATGCTTAATTTCATACAATAAAAATGGAATAGCTGTTTCCCATAAGGGCAGGTTAGGTAATAGGTTATTCAGGTAAATCCTCTCCCTGAAAGAAAAAACTCTGGATAAATCACCTTTAAGCACTGAGGAGCTGAAAGGATAGTGCAGCCCTGCCAGGCCAATTTTGAGGGGAAGCTTAAATTCAAAGAGACCAGAGAACTATTTGAGTACCCAAGTTGCTTTCACCTTAAAGACACTGGAGGGGTAAGGGTAACAGATATCCAGTCAAAGAAGACATTCAATGTAAAGCCTTACTGGACACTTCTCCCTGCATGAAGCAGGGTCCCAGAGTAGACTCTCAGAATGAGGACTCTGAAATGATTTGTCCCTTCTACTTCTCCCCAGCTCCACAGGCTAAGGGAGGTTACTTTGTACTGAAGGAGAGCAGGAGGAGGAAAAGGAAGGTGGAGAAAATAATTTGGAGAACACGTGGCCACAGGCCCACCCTCATGCACATTTCACCCCAAGAATGTACAGCACAGATAGGCAATGAATTTGGTTTGATGTGATCCCCAACTTGTAGTGCCCTGAAAAGACGGTCAGAAGGAGGACAGTACACTTATTTCAAGCCTCAGAGAGTCACAAAAAATGTTTTAAGGGCAATAACCAGCGAAACAGTTAAAAGATAAGTAGACGCATAGAGATATAAGGCAACATGAGTGAGACCCAGTATAAACAATTGAGAGCAGAATCAGACCTGGACAGATTTCAGATATAGACTTATTAAGTTTATATATGTTTACCACACGAAAAAATGAGACAACAAGTTCACAAATAACTAAGACTATAAAACATGACTAAGCAGATCTGGAAGAGGATCAAATAGAACTTCTGGAAATAAAAAATATAGTAACACGTTAAAATTTCAATAGAAGTGTCTGGCAACAGACTAAAAACAACGGAAGAGAGAATTATAAACCAGAGGTAAGATCAGAGGAAAATATCCAGAATATAGTACAGAAAAGTAAAAACAGGGAAAGCACAGAAGAGTGAGTTTACAACAAGGAGAATATAGTAAAAAAATTCTAACATACATTTCACTGGAGTCCTGGAAGAGGAGGAAAGGGGGTATGGGGTTGAGATCATTTTGAGGAGAAAACAGCTAAGGATTTTCCTGAACTACTGAAAGATACCATAAATTCAAAAGACCCAGAGACTACCAGACCGAATAAATATAAAGAAATGTACGCCTAGACACATCATAGTCATCAAAACAAAGATTAAAAATCTTAAAGAAAAAGTATAGATTGCCTTAAAACGAAGGATGAGCAGACTGAGATAATATCTCAACATCAAAAATGGAAACCAGCAAGAAAATAAAATGATGAAAAGACAGTCTCCTTAATAAATGATGCTGGGAAAACAGTACAGCAACATGTAAGAGAATGAAACCAGATCATTCTCTAACAAAATACACAAAAATAAACTCAGGATGGATTAACTGCCTAAATGTAAGCCCATGTACTATAAAACTCCCGGAGGAAAACAGAGAACAGTCTTTAACATAAATTGAAGCAATGCTTTTTTTTTTTTTTTTTTTTTACCTGTCTCCTAAAGGAAATAAAACCAAAAACAAACAAATGGGACCTAGTTAAACTTAAAAGCTTTTGCACAGCAAATGAAACCATAAACAAAATGAAAAGACAATCTATTTGGGAGAAAATATTTTCAAGGGATGCTACCAACTAGGGCTTAATTTCCAAAATATACAAACAGCTCATACTGCTTAATATAAAAAATGAAACAAATAACCCAATCAAAAACTGGGGAAAAGATCTAAACAGACATTTCTCCAAAGAAGACATGCAGATGGCCAACAGGCACATGAAAAGATGCTCAACATCACTAATTATAAGAGAAAAGCACATCAAAACTACAATGAGGTATCACCTAACACTGGCCAGAATGGCCATCATCAAAACGTCTATAAATAAACGCTGGAGAGGGTGAGGAGAAAAAAGGGAACAATCCTATATTGGTGCAGCCGCTATGGAGAATAGTATGGAGGTTTCTTAAGGAACTATAAATAGAGCTAGCCTGGGATCTAGCAATCCCACACCTGGGCATGTGTGTGTATATTAGTTGCTCAATAGTATCTGACTCTTTGTGACCCCATGGACGACTGTAGCCCTCCAGGCTCCTCTGTCCATGGGATTCTCCAGGCAAGAATACTGGAGTGGGTTGCCATTCCCTTCTGCAGGGGATCTTCCCAACCCAGGGATCGAACCCAGGTCTTCTGCATTACGGGCAGATTCTTTACTGTTTGAGTCACCAGGGAAGCCCACATCTGGGCATATGTCTGGAGAAAAGTGAAAGTGAAGTCACTCAGTTGTGTCCGACTCTTTGCGACCCCGTGGACTGTAGCCCACAAAGCTCCTCCATCCATAGGATTCTCCAGGCAACAATACTGGAGTGGGTTGCCATTTCCTTCTCCAGGGGATCTTCCCAACCCAGGGATCGAACCCGGGTTTCCCACATTGGAGGCAGACGCTTTAACCTCTGAGCCACCAGGGAAAACTCTAGTTCAAAAAGACACACACCCCAGTGATCACAGCAGCGCTATTTACAATAGTCAAACAGGGAAGCAACCTAACTGTTCACCAGCAGATGAACAGATAAAGAAGATTTGGTATATATACATAACGAAGTATTACTCAGCCGCAAAGAGAATGAAACAACGCCATTTGCAGCAACATGGATAGACCTAGAGATTGTCATATTTAGTGAAGTAAGTCAGCCAGAGAAAGACAAATATCGTATGATATCACTTATATGTGGGATCTTAAAAAATGACACAAATAAACTTATTTACAAAACTGAAATAGACTAACAGGCATAGAAAACCAACTTCTGGTTACCAAAGGGGAAAGAACGGGGAGGTAGATTAGGAGTTTGGGATTAACACAGACACACAACTATACATTGATATGGGCTTCCCTGGTGGCTCAGATGGTAAAGAATCTGCCTGCACTGTGGGAGACCTGGGTTCCCTGGGTTAGGAAGATCCCCTGGAGGAGGGCATGGCAAGTCACTCCAGTATTCCTGCCTAGAGATCCACATGGGCAGAGGAGCCTGGCAGGCTACAGTCCATGGGGTCACAGAGTCAGACATGACTGAGTGACTAAGCACAGCACAGCTCAGATGATATAAAACAGATAAACAGCAAGGGCCTAGGTATAGCACAGGGAACTATATTCACAATCTTATAATAACCTATAATGGAAAAGACTGAAAAAGAACTGAATCACTTTGCTATACACCTGAAACTAACATTGTATATTAACTACACTTCAACTTTAAAAAATGGTTTAAAACAGGAAGCCAGAGGACAGTAGAATCATATCTTTAATATGCTGAAAGAAAATAAAAATCAACACATAGTTTTATACAGTCCTGTGCAAAGATTAATAATGGTCTCCAACGATAACCAGGTCACAGTCCCTGGAACCTGCAATATTACCTTATAAGGTAAAAAAAGACTTTGCAGATATGATTAAGTTAAGCACCTTCAGATGGGTGGATTATCCTGGATTATTTGTAGGTCCTCAGTACAATCATGAATGTTACTACAAGAGAGAGGCGGAGGGAAACTCCACACAGAGGAGAAAGGCATGTGGGAGGAGATGGAGATTTGAAGATGCTGCAGTGCTGGCTCTGAAGATGGGGGAAGGAGTCACAAACCACAGGATACAAGGAATGCAGCTCTAGAAGCCGGAAAAGGCAAGGAAACCATTTCTGCCCTGGAGCTTCTGGAAGGAGCACAGCTCTGCTGACATCTAGACAAGCCCAGTGACATGGGGTTCGGGGATCCAGCCTCCAAAACTCTCCAAGGATAAACATCCTGTTGATTTAAGTCACCACATTTGTACAGCAGCCACAGGAAAGTAATACAACTGTCAAGACTATCCTTCCACAAAGAAGGTGAAATTCAGGCGTTTTCAGGCATGCAAGGCCTGAGAGAGCTCCTTATCAGCAAAGGAAATTCTAAAGGCTGTACATTAGGCGGGAGGAAAGGGATTCTAAACAGAAGACTGGAAACACAAAAAGGAGGGAAGAGTGCAAGACAGTGACAAATGCGCGAATAAATCTAGCTGAACGCTGACTGTGTAGCACAATTTATTTTGTGGTGTTCTTCAAAATATACAGAATTAAAAGACACGGCAATGAGAGAAAATAAGTGAGGAGGGGGTAAATGTTTTGGGGTGTTCCAAGGACCTGGTGTTACCCAATGGGAAATGAAAGCTTTCATCAACCTTAAATTCCAAGTACAAATATTGTAATTTTTAGAATACAAAGAGTGCGCAACTTTCAAAGGAGCAGAAGGAAACACAGATGGTAAAACTAGAGATAAAGCAGGAAGTTACTGTAAAACGGAAGTGAGGAAAGAGGCTGGGATGGATCAGGCACTCTCAGAGGTTCTGGGAGCCAGTAGCATCCTATTCATCCACCTGGTGATAGTTACATAGGTGTTTATTTGTTGAACTCTGCATATAAGTTTTAAGTATTTTTTGGTGTATACACAATTTTTTTTGCAATGGAAAATAACTGAAAACAACAATCACATATGTACCCCTTTCAACTATACTATGTCCAGACTCTTTCATCTCAGCTCAGTGTTTAGCAAATCAAATATCCATAATGAGTTCTCCAGAGGACATTCATCCAGCCTCGTGTTTATAGACAAGCAAATTCTTGTTTTGCCTAGTTTATAGGTGATGCAACTGAAGTCTAACAAAGTGGAATGATTTATCCAAGGCCACAGTGATTTCATCCAGATAGTTACCTGAGAATAACTTTTACTTCTGCTTTTCAAAAATAAAGCAAATCCTATTTTTCACAAACACATCTGAAGATTTCCCAGGGTAGTATCTGTCACACTGAGAGAGCCCCAGAACTGAGCTTGCATCCTCTTGCCTCTAACTATTGCATATTTAAGTATGAAGTGCTAGAGGCCAGAAACGTGTGACTGCTTGTAATCAACAGTGCTTTTGCAAGACTCCCCCTTAATATTGATGCAACAATACAAGAACAGGGATTTTTAAAAAAGGGGGAGGGCACATAATCAAGCCCGGACTTGACGTGGCTTCCCAGTGAGATGCTCACCAAAAACAACACTGCTAAAACCACAAGTCATGCATCAAACCAAAGGCAAACAGCACCATACCAGGAAGGAGACCAAGGACTCATTCAGGGAGGAAGCCTCACACAGTCCCACAGAGAGGGTGGGGGATGAGGAGCAGGCAGGGTGGAGAAGGAGAAGCGCAAATAGTCACGGTGCTTAAGAAATAAACCTGCACAGACTCCAGTACTCTTGCCTGGAAAATCCCATGGGCGGAGGAGCCTGGTGGGCTGCAGTCCATGGGGTCGCTAACAGTAGGACACGACTGAGCGACTTCACTTTCATGCATCGGAGAAGGAAATGGCAACCCACTCCAGTGGGACCGGGGAGCCTGGTGGGCTACCGTCTATGGGGTCGCACAGAGTTGAAGACTACTGAAGCATCTTACCAGCAGTAGCAGCAGTTTTAAAGAAATCAATTTTATCTTGATATTCATCTTGATTCAAGTTAACTGCTTAGAGAGCAATTTTATTTATTGCTAATTTTTAATTACAACCTCCTAACAGATCAAAGCAATGGCACCCCACTCCAGTACCCTTGCCTGGAAAATCCCATTGATGGAGGAACCTGGAAGGCGGCAGTCCATGGGGTTGCTGAGGGTCGGACATGACTGAACGACTTCACTTTCACTTTTCACTTTCATGCATTGAAGAAGGAAATGGCAAGCCACTCCAGTGTTCTTGCCTGGAGAGTCCCAGGGACGGGGGAGTCTGGTGGGCTGCCATCTATGGGGTCACACAGAGTCGGACACAACGGAAGTGACTTAGCAGCAGCAGCAGCAGCAGCAACAGATCAAAGCGATTGAACTGAACTGAACAAATCAAAACAACTGCCATAAAGCACAAGACTTTCAACACTGGTCACTGAAAGCACAGCAACTTCACATTTGCCTCTGAGCAAGGTCCACTTTCCCAGGTCCCTCTCAGCTTCAGCCTCTGCTATGCAAACACTATCCCTTCAGTGAACACACTCAAATGAGGACACTCTCTTCATGGATGTCAAGGAGCTAGGGATGACGTTTAAAAGTTGCCAAGTTAAATCACAGCCAGCACTTTTGTGTTTCAAAAAGCGTGGCTATTTTCATTGCAATCCTTCAGGTCACAGAAAGCCACAGTGGATTTTTTTTTAGGGCATCTCTAGAGCCTCAGGCTTCCCAGGTGGCTCAGCGGTAAAAAATCTGCCTGCCAATGCAGGAGACACAGGAGACGTGGGTTCAATCCCTGAATCTGGAAGATCCCCTGGAGGAGGAAGTAACAACCCACTCCAGTATCCTTGCCTGGAGAATCCCATGGACAGAGGACTACAGTCTATAAGATCCCAAAGGCTTGGTCACCACTGAGCGTACACACCCCATCTCTGGAGCCTACCCCACTGTTGTGACGACAGAATGAAGCCTCTGAAGGATTTCCCAAATGACCTTGCAGGGAAAGAACCTAGAAGATGGCACATGTTGTTTAGCCGCTCAGTTGGGTCAGTCTCTCTGTGGCCCCATGGACTGTAGCCCGCCAGGCTCCTCTGTCCATAGGATTCTCCAGGCAAGAATACTGGAGTGGGTAGCCATTTCTTTCAGGAGACGGCTAAATGAAGAGTGGAAGAGACAGAGAAGGGAGGAAAAGATTGGAGTCAGGCGGTGGTAGAAAATGAATTTCTTTAGTACCTGCAGCAGAAAGATGGAGATGAATGTAAGGAGTGCGTGCCTACACTCCCAACCTGATCCTGCTACAGCTAGCATTCCATTTAGATCCTCAACCGGGTCTCGTAAAATTCATTCCTGTGGCAAAGAAGGGCCATTAGAGGATGCCTTGCCTCTCCACTCTGATTGTGTTGTCATTGAGCACCCGACCAGTTTCACAAGGACATCGTGTAAAGTCTGAAGAATGTGTCCACGCACACAAATCATTTAAGATGACGGAGGCCTTGGTCACACGCCCTGCTGAGGTTGAGAGCAGTGATAATTGTAATTATAAATACTCAGCCAGTGGAAACCTGTTCACCACCCCCTTCCTGGTTTCAAAGTCCTCTTTCTCCCTCTCTGCAGGTAAAAGAGAAATGATCCTCTACAGCGCTCTGGTCTCATCTGGTGAGTTCCATTTCACAGATTAGAAAACTAAGGCAGGACAGACCAGCAGATCCACAGATGACTGGTAGGGTTCCAAGACTCTTGTTTCTAAATGAACAGCCCACAGAAACCACCTTGATCCAAACATCATACCTCCTTGGCGACCCTGACATTCTCACCCACCCTACCTCACCATACCCGAGTGAATTGCTTGGCTCTCTTTCAGGCTCTGACTCCAGAGCAATAATAATGGAGACCAATTAAGCCGGGGCTTCAATGTCAGTAGCATGCCACTCCTGCTCAGCAGCAGCTAATTAAGAGCCTCTGCCACTTGGTAGGGAGCACACTTGTCACTACAGGGCACCCAGATCCACCCTGTTGAGGAAAACAGCAAGGTCAAAGGTTTAACAGAAGTCAGGCGGGGCCCATGAATTAAGAGGTCAGGCAAACAGGAACTGACTGCAGTGATAATCACCTCCCTGTGCTCGTACAAAACTTAGGCTTGTGACAATGCTCTTGCCTGTGCATTCTTTTTCTGCTCCTCCAAGCAGTTGTTAACCTCTCCCACGGAAAGCAGAGAAAATGTGAAAGCTGGCAAGGGAGAGGACATTAGCAGACTTTTGCTTTCCAGAGTGAAAAGTCCTTGAGAAGGAGGGTCTTACGCAGGGACCCAGCTTGCTGATGGCAGTGCTAAGGTGAGAATCAAACCTTTGGGGTCCAGGCAATTTCCCTTATACAGCTACAGCTTTCGCACTGCTTGCTGATTTGGGCTGAGAGTTGCTTTGTGTTTTCTTAAAAACAATTTTAAATACACAAATATTTATAAATGGGGGCGTGGGTGAACTGGAAGATGGCAGTGACAAGTTACAAACTTTCAGTTATAAGGTAATAAGCACTAGGGATATCATGCACAACACTGCTGTATGTTATATACGAAAGTTAAGAGAGTAAATCACAAAGAAAAACCTTTTTCTAGTTCTTTAACTTTGCACCTATTTGAGATGATGGATGTTTATTAAACTTAACTGTGATAATCATTTCATAATGTAACTCAAAGAACTATGCTGTGCACCTTAAACTTATACTGTGCTGTATGCCAATTATATCTCAAGGATTTCCCTGGTGGTTCAGTGGATAAGAATCCACCTGCCAGTGCAGGGGACATGGATTCAATCCCTGGTCCAGGAAGGTTCTACAACGCCCTGGAGCAACTAAGCCCATGGGCCACAGCTACTGAGCCCGTGTGCTGCAACCACTGAAGCCCACGCACCTAGCGCCTGGGCTCTGCAACAAGGAAGCCCCTGCAATGTGAAGCCCACGCACCACAACAAAGCATAGTCCCCACTGGCCCCAACTAGAGGAAGCTGGTGTGCAGCAACGAAGACTGAGTACAACCGAAAACAAAAAAACATATAATTTAAAAAATTATATCTCAATAAAACTTGGAGAAAAAAATAAAACAACATTTTAAAAATGTAAAAAAAATTCCTAAATGTAACAAACTTTATGTTCCCACCATCCAGAATCAACCAATGTTAACATTTCTTCATTTTTAACATTATGGATAAAGTTGAGTTCCCTGTCTCAGCCTCTCCCCTCTCTCGCTGTCCAGAGACAACATCTATGTGTATATTTCTAAGTCAGATCCTTCTACTATTCACTAATAAATAATGATATGCTAGTAAGTTGTCCTGGAGAAGGAAATGGCAACCCACTCCAGTGTCCTTGCCTGGAGAATCCCAGGGATGGTGGAGCCTGGTGGGCTGCCGTCTGTGGGGTTGCACAGAGTTGGACATGACTGAAGTGACTTAGCAGCAGCAGGAGCAACAGCAGCAGTAAGTTGCCTTGTCTATGAATGTATCATTGTCCATTTATTTTAAACTTTAATACTTTTTACAATGTTGTGTTGGTTTCTGTTGTACAGCAAAGTGAACCAGCCACACATATACGTATAGCCTTCTCCCTTGGACTTCCTTCCTATTTCCTAATAATGTTTTATGACCTCTCCATTAAAGCCTTATGTATGTTTTATTTGATTCCTAGGTACCATACAGATTAGTTGCTATTAAAATATCTCTTTTCCTAGCGCATTTCCTCTAGGTTATTGCTACACTGAAGTGCTACTGCTGTTTGTATGTAGATACTGTACTCTGTACCATGTTTCTCTTTTTTATTATATATAATGTTTTCAAAATTCTTGAATTTTGAAGGTATACAATCATACGATGTTCACGTAAGAAAAACTTTAGCCTCTTATTTTCTGTCCTGAAGCTTCATTTCTTTTTCTTGTCTTGTTGCATTGGCTAGATCCTCCAGCACAATGTTGAACAGCAGTGATATCGAGTATCCTTATCTCATTTCTTACTCTAGTTGTAAGTGTTTCTAAGGTTACCCTAGTAAGCATGATGTTGGCCACAGGATGGCAGCTGCCTTTTTTATGTCCTCAGATGGCATCTTCACACCTAGGAAGCTCCTTCAGTTGCTTCAGTTGTATCTGACTCTTTGCAACTCCATGGACCATAGCCCACCAGGCTCCTCTGTCCATGGGATTTTCCCCAGCAAGAATACTGGAGTGGGTTACCATGCCCTTCTCCAAAGGGATCTTCCCAACCCAGAGATCAAACCTGCATCTCCTGTGTCTCAGGAATTGCAGGCGATTCTTTACCACTGAGCCACCAGGGAAGCCCCAAGCTCCTTCAGGGCAAGGCCTAAATCCCATACATCTTTCCACTCATTATAGTACAGTGCTGGTCACATAATTCGTGCACAACAGATGGTTGATATTGTTCATATACTTTTAAACTCTTCTACTTAGGTTTATTTTAACATTTTGTGCTTCTCTAACCTGCATAAATATGGTAGGCACTTCAGCAACCCTTGGCTAGATGGTTGTAAGATGGGTGTTCCTCAAGTGTGTGTGTGTTCATACTTAACTTCACGGAGATGGCAGCCTAAGCAGTGAGGCTATGAAGGTTCATAAAGAAAACAAAGAATTCAGGTTTTCAAAAAGCGAATTCTTGCAAATATTTGAGATTCGATTACCCTCTGGAGACTGTTTATCTGCTCATTCCTCATTCATCCCATATAAGCGAGGATTAACTGGAGAGACTAATCGGCCCCTGAATGGGTCACTGACTTTTTCAGATCCACAAGGATCTATTCCTTTGTGGGAGCAGCAGCTCCACAGGGAGGAGAACACTGCCCTCACGGTTCAGCTGGAGTGAGGCCACACACCTCTGGCTTCTCAGCAATTCCTGGGAGTCTGGCCAGCATAGTCCCCCTGAGGCTGTGCACACAAAACCACCAGGAACTCCATTCATGCTGACGAGAACATGCCTGTGGTGAGGAAGAGAGAAACAACCACAGTCCACGCTTCTCTCTCATGCTCAAGTTCCTGCTCCCTGCCCTCCTCAGCTGCCTCCCCAAGTCATTTTCCCCAGCGATCAGCTCACTTGCCTGAGGTATATGGAGGAATGAGAATGTCAGGAGATGGGATGATTGTGACCCCCACCCCAAACTCTCCTTAGCCTCGTCCAAGCCAACAGCTGGAAAGGGAAACTGGATAATGGTGTACATGCAGGGTGATATCAGAAAGACTGTTGGCAGTGACCTGCTCCTGGGCAGCAGGGTGCAAACGGCGGAGCAGGCTCGGGCAGTGGTGAGAGGCTCACACTCTGCTGGAGACAGGGGGCCTGGGTTCAGGTCTCAGCCCCACCACTTACTTGTCTTATCACCACAGGCAAACTTTCAGTGTCTAAGTACCTCATCTGTAAAATGGGGACAGGCACCAAGGTCCCAAGTTCAGCTACAGCATGGGCCAGGGATGAAGGACAGTCTGCTTAGTCCCTGAAACATCCAAAGCCCCTAAAGGAAATCTTTTGCTGAAACTAGAGACTGAAAGTTCCTGAATGGTTGGCTTGAAGGACCAGGGCAAACTGAGATAACTGGGAATAAGTTATTACCTGGGTGCCACCAGGAAGACTCATAAAGTCTTCCCTCACGGTGCCATGAGAACTCCTCTGTTACTTAGCAACCAGGCTCAGCACACAGCCAGCTCAATGTGGAACAAAGCAGAAATGAGAGAGGCTGAACAGGCTGGCTGGACTGCCGGGCCTCCTACAGGATCCCCTTGGGCCTATCTGCGCCTCCCCACCTCCCTCAGACCTCACAGTCACCACAGAGGCCAAATCCTTTTGAGTCACCCTGAACTACGAATGGCAAACTCATCACTTCTTGCTGTTCTCACTGGCAGTTCACTAGTCAACATTCGCACCTGAATGATTCTAATACCGTTTCCTATCGCTCCCAGGCCCTAATGGAGCTCCATGATGCTACCGTAACCACGGTGCTCATCCTGGAGCAGCCACTGCTCTGCTCAAAACCGACAACGGCTCCTACTTGACACCGAACGAATCCAGACATTCCAGAAAGACACTCAGCTCCCAGCTGGATTCATCCCCCACCTTGTTTCTCTACGGGTCTTATGCACGAGCCACCTGGACTAATGGCATTTACCAAAACACACCTACATCTGTCACCCCTGAACCTGGGTGCTCTTTCCCGTGTCACGAGTGTCCCTACTTTGTGGACAGAATGAACCAGATACACACCTCTCTTCTCCAGCAGATAAGCACCCTTAGGGGCATGAACTAAGCTTCATTTTTCCAGTTGTGCTCCCACCGTGTCCCTTACGTGGTGATTTTTTAGGATGTAAAACTAAGCCTAAATAACATGGAAGACCCTTGAACACACCATGCAGAGTGAAAAAAGCCAGACACAAAAAGCCACAGATAGCATAATTCCATTTATGGGAAATACCCACAATAGGCAAATCCACAGGGACAGAAAATAGATCAGTGGTTTTTGGGAGCAGAAGGAAGTGACTGTTAAATGGGTATAAGGTCTCTTTCGTGGATGATGAGAAAGTTCTAGAACTACTGATGGACAGTGGTAATGTTATACAACATTATTACACTGAACTATATACCTTTAAGCCCATTCCAGTGTTCTTGCCTGGAGAATCCCAGGGACGGCGGGGCCTGGTGGGCTGCCGTCTATGGGGTTGCACAGCGTCAGACATGACTGAAGCGACTTAGCAGCAGCAGTACACCTTTAAATGGTTAAAATGGTAAATGTTATGCTATGGGTACTTTACCACACAAACAAAACTGAAGCTGAAACATGAAAACTTTCATGATACATGCACTCCAGTGTTCCTAACAACAGTATTTACAAGAACCAAGACATGGAACAACCTAAGTGCCTATCAACAGAAAACAGATAAAGATGTTGTACATATATACAAAGGAACATTACTCAGCCATAAAAAAGAACAAAATTTTGCCATCTGCAACAACATGGATGGACCTGGATATCATATTGAGTGAAGTAAAGAAAATATTATACAATATCGCTTGTATGTGGAATCTAAAAAAACAATTGAAATGAACTTACTTACAAAACAGAAACAGACTCACAGATTGAAAACAAACTTATGGTTACCAAGGGGAAAGCAGGCGGGGGTGTAAATTAGGAGTATGGAATTAACAGATATACACTATTATCTATAAAACAGATAAACACCAAGGATTTACTGCATAACACATGGAACAATATTCAATATCTTATAATCACCAACAATGGAATAGAATCTGAATTATATAAAAAAAATATAAATGAATCACTTTGCTGTACACCCGAAACTAACACAATACTACACATCAACTATACCTCACTTTTAAAAAACTGAGACTGAAAGGATATAATTCTTCCAGGGGCACATAGCTAGTGAGAATGACTACAAGAATTGAGTTTAAGAGTCCAGCTTTTCACTGCAATTTTAAGAGTCACGAGCTATCCCCCAACATTGCCACATCCAGCCCAAGTCCAGGCATGCTCTCTGAGTGATCCAGGCCTCAGGAACCCTCGTTTTCAGAATCCCCCGTGAAAGCGCTACACAGTTTGGCACAAAAGCTCCACAGCTCCATTTCTCTCTGGCGGCTTTAGGCACACTGGTCTGGGTCTCCATGGCCAGACCATAAGGTCTTTGAGGGCAGAATCCTCGGTACAGCCTTCCCCCAGCCCTACTGACCTCACCGGTGTGGCGGGCACTGACAAGCACCCTGGGCACCATTGTATTTTTCAACGTTTTGACTTGCATTTTAACAGAAAAGTTCCCACACTCTTTGGTCAGCAAAACACCACAGTCTGCTTCTGTCAGAGATTCAATCTCAGGAAATACCTTTTAGCCAGAGAACTACTAAGCCAATTGCCACCTATTGTTTTCTAATGGGTGGGAAAAACAAAAGTTAACACCACTTTCTCCACTTATTCATAAGAGAAAGTTTCATTTCTCTACTTCAAAAACTGTGAACATCACAGGCTGCCTTTTTATAGAGCAAGCCAATAAATAAAAACACATGAAATAATGGCCTAGTGTTTAAATATGGAGACTTCAAAACAAGTTTTATTACTACACTTGAAAAACTTTTCTCCCTTCTTTCTCTATTTAGGAATTGGCAAGGAAAACCTAGGTTAAAGGTCAAGGTCCAAATGCTAGCCTTGGGTCCAGCTCTTACTCATCACCTTGGGCAAGTCCTTCACCCTTCAGAGTTAGTATTCCTATCCACAAAATGGGACTGAAAGTGTCTTCCTATGAGCCTTGGAGGAGTGCTGTAAGACATCATTAATACTCCAAAAGGGAAAGTGCTTAGTAAAAGGCAGAGCCCTGAGTGGAGGAGGCACTTGGAAGGAGACCTGAGCCCAGAGGGGAGGAAGGGAGGCAACCACCCCCAGGTCTTTGGTTCCAGCCCCTCTGCACAGCTAGTCAGCTGGTCTATCAGGTGCTCTGTGGAAACGGCCAGTGGATCTGAAGTGGGAGAGGATGCTACTCTGGCAGAATAACAACAACAACAAAAAAAGGTTTTTAAATTGAGGCTCAACTCCTCCCAAACAACAATGCAAATATGAGTAATACACAAGCAGGTGGGGGTTATTTATAGAGAGGATTTTTTTTCACTTTCTATTCTGAAATAATTATAGAGTCACAAGAAGTTGCAAAAATAGCACAGAGAGGTCTCTGTCCCTATTACTCAGCTTCTCCCAGTGGTAACATCTTATGTAACTATATTCCATTATCGAAACCAGAACCTGACAGGAGATCGATAGGATGAGCTAGACCACAGATCTCAATCAGATGTCACCAGTGTTTGCATATACTTTTAAGTTTACAAACAGCTATACTGGCAGAGGATAAAGAAAGCATCAGTGTAGAATAATTTACAACATTGCAGTGAAATCAACACTCAGGCAGCACCTGATGTGCAGTTACAAACAGCGTTACAAACAGTATTTTTGTGTGTTGTACCCATCGTCATGGGATGATATTTGAAGCATCTTATTTGTTCATATTTGCAGAATCTCCCATCCCAGAGGTAAAGAGGCTTCACAAGTATCTGTTCCTGTCACCGTTGCAATGGCAGCCCACTCCA
Organism: Ovis aries; assembly: GCF_016772045.2. Taxonomy (NCBI): domain Eukaryota; kingdom Metazoa; phylum Chordata; class Mammalia; order Artiodactyla; family Bovidae; genus Ovis; species Ovis aries. The sequence goes on along the minus strand of NC_056075.1, from coordinate 30,818,479 downwards.
GTGCTCTTGCCTGGAAAATCCCACGGACGGAGGAGCCTAGTGGGCTGCAGTTCAAGGGGTCGCTAAGAGTCGGACACGACTGAGCGACTTCACTTTCACTTTTCACTTTCATGCACTGGAGAAGCAAATGGCAACCCACTCCAGTGTTCTTGCCTGGAGAATCCCAGGGATGAGGGAGCCTGGTGGGCTGCCGTCTCTGGGGTCCCACAGAGTTGGACACGACTAAAGCGACTTAGCAGCAGCAGCAGCAACAGTTCTATAAGAATAAGGAAGAGTTGGTGCTTCCCAGCCAACGCCCATGACGGTCCTCAGCCCAGGCCCCCTCTGTGATCATCACCACCCAGCCCTTGATCCACCCAGCCAAATTACAGGAGTCCTCAGCTTTAAGGGCACATCCAGGTGGAATTTGGTGCTGACCTTCAAAACTCCAGCTTGACTAAGCAATGACGCCATCTGGTGGTCAGACAAAGAACTAAGAAAATCGGTGATAATGGGTAGCTCTTTGTGGATGTTGAGATACCTACTCTCTCTATAAATCTACTCCAGGAAAAGGTGTACTTAAGGCACTGAATATTCTAATCAGAAATGTTTTGTAATGAGAAATAACTACTCTGCTGTAAATTAAATATGGCCACATATTCTCTGAAGCCCTTTCCATGAAGATGTTTCCATGAAGCCCTTTCCATGAAGAGGTGGAGTCTATCTCCGGAATCTGGGCTGGGCTGGTGACTAGCTTTGGAACAGGATGCACAGGAAGTGATGCTGCTTAACTTCCAAGCCGCTGCTTCAAGAGGCTTCAGAGCTTCCACCTCCCCCTCTTGGAACACTGCCTGCTGCCTTTAGAACAAGCCCAGGCTAGCCTCTGAGAGGATGGAACTCCACGCAGAGGCAGAGAGAACCAGCCACATCAGTTCTTCTAAGGCCCCAGACGTGTGAGTGAGGCCATGCGAGACCAGCAGTCCCAGCCCAATGACTACCAAGTGCAGGGACAAATGAGCCGAGGCAAGACCAGCGGAGGCCAACTCGATCATGAGAAACACTAAACTCTTGTTCTAAGCCACTAAAGTCTGGGGTGGCTTGTAAAATAGCAGTAAATAACTAACGTATGGGCTTTCCCTGGTGGCTCAGTGGTAGAGAATCCACCTACCAATGCAGGAGACACGGGTTCAGTCTGTGGCTCGGGAAGATCCCCTGGAAAAGGAAAGCACAACCCACTCCAGTATTCTTGCCTGGAAAATCCCATGGACTAGAGGGGCCTGGTGGGCTACAGTCCATGGGGTTGCAAAAGAGTCGGACACAACTTAGCAACTAAGCAATTCTGAACGTTAAGGTTTATTATTACTATTTTAAACATGTAGGGGGGAGAAATCAATATTTCCACATGATGAATTTTGACTAATGCACAACTTCTGATTGTTGCATATTTCCACCTTATGCATTTTCGGACCCTGCTTCATGTTTTCATTCATTCACTCCTTCATTAATGAACCAAGCATGTCATGATAGTGACTGAAGAGGCACTAAAAGATTTGGTACTGAATTAGGTACGATGTCAACCCTTAAGAAGGTCATGGTATTGGAGAAGACACATATGCAAATGCATCATAACACTGGGTATGTGTTAGTTTGGAACACAGGAGCAACTACCTGGACGGGGGCAGTGAGGGGGTGGTAGGATGGATATATCAGTCAAAATCCAATTAGAAAAAGAGAAACCACTCCACATATTTAGAACAAAGAAAATTTAATCCAGGAACTTTGTTATACAAGTGAGAAAGCAAACAAAAGATGGTAGGACAGGAAGGGGTGGGTAGAGCCCTGGAAGATAGTCCCTGCGAAAGATGCCACCAGCCATACTTACTGCAGGAGGGGCAGGAGTACGTGGGCCTCTCCCTTCCTGCAGCCCCCAGTCTCCCTCCAGTGCCTGGCACTGGTCAAACCTAGCAGGAGCCAAGGAGATGCTGCCCGTGGGGATGAGCACTCTGGAGGTGGAGCACCACATGGGAAGAACAGGAAAGAGTGCCAGCAACCAGGCTTAGGAGCTGCCATGTGGGGTGCTGTGGGCTAGAAGGCTTTACAACTGATGGGATGATCAGGTTATTTCATGCCACTCGCCCATTTCTCTACCTGCCTCTCCCCCACCTTGCGGGGAGCAGAATCAGGGTGCTTTCATCCTGGTGCAGTTCTAACTCTGCCATGGAAGAGGGTCAAAGGCCACCACAGTAGAGGTGACATGATTCCTTTTGTGCCTCCATGGGCCTTTCTCAAAGGAGAGTCTCGAGGAACATTTAAATAAGAAGCACTAAACTACGTGGGATAAAGGACTGAGCATCTGGTTGAGTCAAGATTTCAGCCAGAGGAGAAACCCTGGGGAAACTTGGGCTGCTCCCTGAATGGTATGGGGCTGGGCTAAGATGTGCTAAGGCTCTTCTGGGTCTCATGTCCTTAGACAAACCTGGAAGAGAGCCTCGAGCACCTCTACAGCCCGTGCAGCAGGGCAGGTCTGGGAGACAGTGTGACTTGGTGGACAGCCGCTACCAGGGCTGTGGGTTCAAATGCGAGCTCTGCTGCTGGCTATCCAAGACCTGCAGCAAGTTGTTCTCTCCCTTTGTTTTCTTGTCTGTAAAGTGGGGACAATCATTCCTAAACTTACAGGGTGTGAGGAGGATGAAGCTGACCACCTGAGCACCTGTCAGATGATCCAGGACTATGGTTTTCAGAGTGGGGTCCCTGCAACAGGAGCATCAGCATTACCTGGAACTTGTTACAACTGAAGTTTCTGGGGCTCCACCCCAGACATACTAAGTCAGAAACTCAGGGGTGAGCCCAGCAATTTAGATTTGAATATACACCCTCTAGGGATTCTGGTGCCTGTTAAAGTTTGAGAACCAATCATGCAGCTAGAACACAGTGGACCATCAATAAATAGTAGCTGTTACTGCTATTTCAAAGCTTTAAGGGATGATTTTGGGAAAGGAACATGTTTATGTATCACCAACTGCTGGAATCATTTGGGAGGAGCTGGAATGTGAGGACATCCAAGTCTGTAAGCTTCAACACCAACTGTGAGTAGTATGGAGCATCCCCCTGCTACCCCACAGACCTGCCCCACTGCTCAGATAACCTCAGGGCCAGCCCTCCCAGGTCCCAGCTATAACAGGCCTGCCCAGGACTATTACTGATCCTACCTGCTAGAGATGACATGTTCTTTCACATCCCAGAGGAGTCTGGGAATATCTCAAATGGAGTGATGAGGAAAGGGACAGAGGCTTTCCAAGGGAGGGAGAAGATACAAAAGAAAAGAAATATCCAGTCTTAATAAAACAGGAGAAAGTCTGAGCAGAGAAAAATCTCAGCCCAGAGATTTGGCTAGGGGGCGGTAAAAATGATTGAAGAGGAAGAAGAAAATGGGAACACTTTGCCTAAGAGATTTGTGATACCCACAGAAAGTACAGAAGGGTGATGTGATGGCTTCAGAGGAACAGGAAGCAACATAGGCAACATATAAGGAGTTAAAGGCAATAACATCCCATTCCTTTATCGCCCCTTCCTTGCAGATCTTGTATCAGGAGGGTCTTATCTCCCATGGGGAGGACTGTGATATTTGTTCTGTCACGGGTACAGCCTGATTCCACCAACTACAAGCTACACTCATGGGTACACAGATGGCTCCGCTGCCACTAGAGGGGGGTATTTTGCTGAACTGGGTGGGAGACACTGAGAAAAATGTGACTATTCAGAGATCTTCACCACCTGGGCTTGCCCAGGAGGAACAAGGATGAGGAGGCAGAGGGTTTGTAACTGAGAGACTGCTTTCAACACTGACTACCAACCGCAATGACAGAGACGGTACAGAAAGATGCTGGTACACCCAAGCAGCGGAAGGAACTTCTGGCACCAGGCCCTTGTCGGCACTAGAAGAGGCTCAGTTTCTCTGGTCCACACACCAGTTGCAGTGTTTCACCACGAGACAAGCCAAAGACCAGGATGGACTCACTGCCTTTGCCAGAAACAGAGCTGAGTCCCCATATCCATAAATTCTTCTCTCTTCTTGGTACAAGTGAATGCATCTTTACAATTTTTCCCTCAGTTGCTACATGTACATCTAAATGTATTTGAAATGAAATAATGGGGTGGCTCTAATTCTAAGACACGGCTGACAAGTTTCAGCAGGCATCAGAATCACCTGGAGGGTGCATTACAGCACAGTATTGCTAGCATCCGCCTCCAGAGTTTGTGAGTCCCTAAATTGAGACTAAGGTCCGAGGATCTGCATTCTATGAAGCTCCCAGATATGAAGCTGCTGGTCCAGGACCACGCTTGGAAAAAGAATGTTCTAACTTACCCCCAAGTCCTTTCACTTTCTATATCAAATCACCTCTACACTGGAAGGACCGAGGCTGAATCTCCAATACTTTGGCCACCTGATGCAAAGGGCCAAATCACTGGAAAAGACCCTGATGCTGGGAAAGACTGAGGGCAGGAGAAGGGGGTGACAGAGGATGAGATGGTTAGATAGCAATACCAACGCAATGGATATGAGTTTGAACAAACTCTGGGAGATAGTGAAGGACAGGGAAACCTGGTATGCTGCAGTTCATGGGGTCACAAAGAGTCAGACATGACTGAGCGACTGAACAACACCTTTATAGTCTTGTCACGTTGGTGGCCACTCAGCTGTCCCAATAAGCATCAGCTGGCTGCTTGTGAAACTACACTTTCCCCGCCACTTCCTCCCCACAAGAAGATCTGAGAGTCTGGGCTGCTCTCCTCACGGGCTCCTGGTGAAGTGCATCAGGATCACAGGAACCACTGGCATCCTGCAAGCCTGTCGGGTGCCAGGCACTTGCTAATGGACTGACAGGCGCAAATTCATTTAATCCTCTTTGTATTTCTACTTGGGCTTCCCAGGAGGCGCTTGTGGTAAAGACCCCACCTGCCAATGCAGGAGACAAGCCAGGTTCGATCCTGGGTGGGGAAGACCCCCTGGAGGAGGGCATGGCAACCCACTCCAGTATTCTTGCCTGGAGACCCCTATGGACAGGGGGGCCTAGCAGGCTATACTTGCATTTCGGGTTAAGGGGTGAGGTATCTGAGACTCAGAAAGGTGAAGTAACTTGCCCAAAGTCACACAGCTGGCAAGTCGAGAAGCTGGGGTTCAAACTCAGGTTCTGTGATCTTGATCATTCTGCTCTACTTCCTCCACATTAAAAGGGGCCTGAAGCCCCCACTGTCTAAGATGTGGATGACTGACAAATGTCTCCGGGAAGAGAAGCTGATTTCTTCCAATAAGAAACACCTAAAAAATATATATAACAAAGGGACAGTGCAGGGACTGAAGGGGTGTGTGTGCGTGTGTGTGTGTGTGTGTGTGTGTGTGTGTGTTTGAACTCTGGGTTCACACAGCAAGGGAGAAGGTGGGGAGAGGGACAAGCTTCAAAGTATAGCTGACTGGAGTTTATATGTCTCTGAACGCTGGGTCAGCCGGCGGTGAGAAAGTGGAAAGAGGGACAAGCTTCCAAGTAATGCTGACCGGAGTTTGAAACCCAGTTAGTTCATACCTTTGGGCAAGCCACCTAACCTCGCTGTGCCTTGGTTTGCTGCTGCCAAGTCGCTTCAGTCGTGTCCGACTCTGTGCGACCCCAGAGATGGCAGCCTATCAGGCTCCTCTATCCCTGGGATTCTCCAGGCAAGAACACTGGAGTGGGTTGCCATTTCCTTCTCCAATGCATGAGAGTGAAAAGTGAAAGTGAAGTTGCTCAGTCGTGTCTGACTTCGAGATCCTATGAACTGCAGCCCACCAGGCTCCTCCGTCCATGGGATTTTCCAAGCAAGAGTACTGGAGTGGGGTGCCATTGCCTTCTCCGGTGCCTTGGTTTAATAACAGGTAAAATGAGACTTTTTTCCCCATTGGAGGTTAAGAGAATGAAGTGAGATAATGTATCAATATGTGAAAGCTTCTATTTAGCTCATAAGCCATTAAAATTTTTTTTTTTGTAAAATACACAAAACAGAAAATTCACCATGTTATCATAAACCTTTTAAAAATAGTTCTTAGAATTTAGTTTGTCTTAGCTCCCCCAAAAGAGCAGCGGTTAAACCATGAGGTTCTCAGAACCCCCCAAGTCTGAGCCGCTTGGGGAGGAACGGCTGTATCCGCAGGCAGTGTCCAGCGACTCACACGACAGCCTAACACGTCTTCATGCGCGCCTTCAGCTTATCCACCAGAGCCTCCAGCATGGGGAGGGGCGGAAGAGGCCCCAGGTGGAAAACGGAACAGAAGGCAAAGACAAAGAAGGTACTGAGGTGGGTGGGGGACACTGGAGATGCAAGACAAGCTGGAGGACGTGTTGGGGACCCATTGAGGGAGACAGAGCCCGCCCACAGGGCTGCCATCCTGAATGTCAAGAAGTTGAGGAAAGCCCAGCTGAACACCACAGAACCAAAGAAAAAGACAAAATAATAAGGTAGAGAAGGACCTGGACTCCAGATATGAGAGCCACATTACCCGAGACAGAAGCTCCCAACACCAAGGATCGCTGAGGGCCCCGCTGGCCTCTGGACCCCCTCTCTGAACCCACGCGAGCTATGGTGGATGACCTGTGTGCCTGAGGAGCCCTGTCTCCTGTGGAGAATGCATTACATGTTTTCACACAAATAAGGATGCCACATCTGCTGCCATTCTCCTGAGTAAGGGGAAGAAACCAAGTCACCTCAGCCCTGGAAGAAGCCCCCAAAGGAGGTCAGGTTGGCCACAAGTTGCCCCCCACCACCAACAATGCTCCCCACCAAGTCTCGTGAGAGAGGAAGCTGTGGAGGGGAGAAAAGGGAGGGCGGGCTCCATCTCTCTGGCAGATGCTTAGCCTGGCTCTGCAGAAGGCAGCCCCCACCCCGGGGTTCCCACCAGCTCCCCTGCCGCCTTCCTCTCCAGCTGGACCTTGGCCAATCTTTACTCCCTAGACCCTGCTCTCACCCATAAAACACTCACATCAGCTGTACCAATTCAGGGGACTCGGGTCTGCCCAGCCCATATGGATCTGGCTGGCTCAGAAACACCCAATCGCAGGAGAGAAAAAAAAAATTGTTTTCTTTCCAGCACACAATCCTGGTGACCTATACTGAGCAACTGCATCAGAGACAAAAGCAATCGCCCCTTCCAAGGTCAACATTACTCCATGCCAAGGCCATCAAATATACACCCAAGAAACAGACTTTCACAAAATCCTGAGCAGCCATCTTTCCAGAGCTCTGAGACAAGCAGCCCAGGGGGCCGCGGACCAGACTTCCTTCCTTGGCCCAGCATTGACCAAGAACCTCGTCTTAGCTCAGCAGTTGGCCGGAAATGCCAGGCTGCTTTAGCACTCGAGTTCCCAGACAAGTCTGCATTGCTGAGGATCAGAGGGAGGCTGGAGCAGGTCTGGGAACCGGAACAGGGAGCAGTGGAAGACCGCCCAGCCAGGGCTGAGAACTCCCAGAACGGGTGGGGCCGTTGAGTGGGTGAGGTTTTTCTTGTTGTGTGGTGTGCATTTGGGAAGCCCCCCACCTTGATGGCCAAGATAGCTGCCCACCAGTACTCAGGCCAGGGTCTTGACCTACCTCCACAATTTCAGCTTATCTTCATAACAATCTTGCCAGTGGGGATTATTTTACGTTTTACAGGTCAAAGTTGCCAAAAGCCCTACCTCCAGGAAGTCACCCCGAGGTTCAAACTGAGGTTGATGTCTTTCTTCTACTCTGCCTCCCTGACCAGATCAGTCCTCTGAGTTCTATCTGGAAGCCTTGCTAATTTCCTCCTTGAGTGCGTGCCAAGTTGTTTCGGTCGTGAAGGACTCCTACTCCTTAGCAACACTATGGACTATAGCCTGCCAGGCTCCTCTGTCCATGGGAATCTCCAGGCAAGAATATGGAATTGGGTTGCCAGGCCCTCCTACAGGGGATCTTCCCGACCCAGGGATCAAACCTGTGTCTCCTGCATTGCCCGCAGATTCTTTACCACTGGGCCACTAGGAAAGCCCATTTTCCTCCCTACTTTCTTCCTTATACCTATGATAAGCTCTTTTCCCTAAGGGAAAATTGTCTGAGATGTTAAGAAAACAGGCAGTTCGACAAAACAACCCTATTTTAAGGGAAGACCATGGATGACTGTAGCATCACAAGGATGGGAATTTGTGTCTATTTTGTTCACTCTGGAATGTCAGTGTCTAAGCCAGTGCCCAGCACGTGCTCACACAGAAAAGACATCCAATCAACTGTTCATTGAAAAAACGCCCTCCTAGACTGCAGATTCTTGCAAAGATATCATAGTTCCTGGTCAGTCTCTTTCATAAAGACAAGGCAAGGTTTCAAGTGCCCTTGGCTGGGCTAAAGCAGCCACGTGAGAGCCTCACTCAGATGTGGGCAGCTATCTGTCTTCATGGGACCAACCTTCACTCAACAAACAAAAAGACATCCATCTGGCTTCCCCTGTCCAGCCAGAAATGTCCCCTACAACAGTGGGATCCTGGGACGAAACTGATAAGCCTCACCCCCTTTCCATCAGCGTCAGCTCCTGAAGGACTCTGAGCAGTGGGACATTTCAAACACTTCCCACTAAGCCTGCAGCCAATGAGCCCTTCTTACCCCATCAGTGCTGCTGGCCTGGGCTCCCAACACAGGGCTCCTGAGCCCCACCAGGAAATGACAGATAGATGGGCCTCCTCACATCTCACAGAGCCCCTCAGCCAGACTCCCTGCAGGGGGTGCTGTGTCTGAAGGCCCTTCCACTGCACTCATTTCCTTTAAGAGAAGGACAGACTGATTGCTCTGACCCTCCTGAAACTGGGCAAGCTCCCCTTTCCCCATATTACTTCTGCTGACCTGAAAGAAAACCATACCTAAGATGCTGGGCACCCCTGTCAGCTTGGGAATGGCCCCCACATGGGAATAAACCAAGGTCTCTGTCTCAAAGAGCTTGCAGCTAGTGTGAAGATCAAGACAACTTTTAAACTGATTTTCAACTGTTTAAAGTTTAAAAATTTATTTTAAAATAACATTAATTTTTAATAAGATGTTTTTTGTTGTGAAATAGTAAATGCACAACAAAGTACATAAAAGGCACTAATTTTGTTGACGTGCATGTAAACACCATGAAACTAAACCACCATGAAAGTTAGGATATATGAAATAGTTGCAGTACCTCAAAAGATACAGCTCCCTTTTGGTCTACATACATCCCCAACAAAACAACCATTTTTCTAATGTGAAATATGGGTTTCCCTGACTTTGAACTTCGTATCTAGCAGCAGATTGACATGGTCATAGGGTAGACACATATTTAACTTCAGTAGACACTGCCTGTGTCCCTTAATGGCTGTCCCATTTTACCTTCCCACAAGCAGGTATGCAAGTTCTAGTCGCACATATGAGTACTTCATTTCTTTTTTCTGGCCATATAATATTCCACCTTGTGGCTAAACTACACTGTGTTTATGCATTCACCCGTTGATATACATTGAGCCGTTTCTACTATTACTATGAATAAATGCTACTCTGAACATTCATGTACAAGTCATTGTGTGGACATACTTTTTTACTTCTCTTGGGATATACCTAGGAATGGACTTTGCTGGTAAATCTGTGAGCAACTGCCAGACTATTTTCCAAAGTGGCTGCACCATTTTTTATGATTTCACCACTAATGAATGATGGTTCCAACTTTTCCACACGTTCACCAACATTCCCATTTTCAGTCTTCCTAGAGTTTAGTCATTCAGATGTTTAGCAGTATCTCCCATATGGTTGCAATCTGCATTTTCCTAGAAGCATCTTTTCATACGCTATGCTCTCCACCTCCAGATCCCCCTATGCCCCACACATAGGTGCTAATACCTATCCACCTCACTGAGGATCACTAGACAAGAACATCTGCCAGGTTTTAACCCCTACAGGCTCTGTTACAAAAGGCTGGCATTGTTTCATTAACCAGAATAATGTGAAAATATAAATAGATCTTCTCAAAATGAGGAAACTCAGCTAATCATCCATCCAAAGAGATATTTCATCAGAGCTTCTGTCCCCAGTCATAATAGTAGTTGTTAGAAACAGGAAAGGGGCAAATAAACATGAGTGGGAGTAACCAGGGAAGGCTTCCTGTGGAAGCAACCTCACCTGGGACTTGAAGAATAGGTTACATGAGCAAACAGGCATACGTTCCATGCAAAGGGAACATCATGATGGAAGGCAGAAAGTAGATTCTGAGAATGTGGGGCCAGGAAAGGGACCCGCTTTGGTGGGAATGCTGCAGACGGAGTGTGGAGCCAGGTAAAGTTGCAGAGGTTTATTAACGTGAAATCTATGAAGAGCTTTTCATGTCACTGCTGCGGCTGGGGTTTTAGGATGGGATTCAATTGCCCTTTTTATGGGGAAGGTGCCAGAACAAAACACACAGACAAAAGCCAGTGAGAGACGTAAGAGAAAGGCAGAGAAAAGATGCTTGACTATGTCCACAGGGTGACACACAGACCTGAAAAGGTCCTGAGCCACCAGCAGGTCCAGATAAGACTGGTCCAAGAGAGAGCGTCCCGTTGGCCAATAGTCCCTTCTGAGAGCTGTCATTCCCACACTCAGCACTGCCAGCCCAGCCTCATCTTGCCGCAGAGGAAAGTGAGCAAATAAAGAGAGGTCCTCATGGTTCCTACAGGATCACATAACTGCATTCATGAACACCTCAGTGGCTTCCCTTTGCTCTAACACAGAGGTCTGCAACCCCCACCCCAACCCAATCTCAGCCTCACTACCCTCTCTCTACCACCTAATCCTTGCTCTGTGCTCTGGCCATCTTGGCATTCCTTCAGCTTCAGGAATGTGACTCACAGGCTCTCTCAACCGCATGGCAAGCTTTCCCATCACCCTGCTTACTCCTCTTCATCCTTCAAATCCCAGCTTTGTCAACTCTTTAGGGAAGCCTTCCCTTACATACCACTCCTTCTCTGGGTCTAGATCTATTTCCCAAGTCAGACGTTCTCTTGGAATGCTGCTTCTTTCCTCTTTAACACTCATCTCTGTCGCAATCACACCACCCCAGCTTAGTGTGTTCGATTAATGTCAGCCTAAGAACAGAAACCACATCTGTTTCTGCTCATTACCACATCCCAGTGTCTTGCACAGGGCCTGCCGAATGAATGACTGATCACAAAGAGTTTAGTGACAGGCAATAGCACCTAATAAGATACCCAAAGACCCAACAATTCTATCCTGGCAGAAATGTGTGCACGTGTTCTCCAAAAGGGATGTACAAAAATGTTCATGACCACACTATTTTAACAGCCAGAAACTAGACCAACATAAATATCCATGAACAGTAAAACAAATAAATAGACTGAGGGACGCTCATTTAATGGAATACTATACTGCAATGAAAATGAACATGGTTACAACATGATAAATGGCACAAACATAACACTGAGCAAAAGAAAGTTAGACACGAGAGAACATACTATATAATTCCAATTATGTGAAAATCAAAATCAGGCAAACTAAATTATGGTCAGAATGGTCAAAATTGTAATGACCTTTGAAGGCCAGGGGGCAAAGGAGCTCCAGGGATGTTGATAATATTGTTTCTTGATCTGTGTGTGAATTTTTAGGGATATGTTCATTGCATGAAATCCATCGAATGTTCACTTATTATTTCTGTAGGTATGTTATACTTGCCATAAAAAGCTTGCTGGAAAAAAATGGAAGGACAGTTCCTTCATTAGTTGTTGCTGGATCTCAACAAGCCAGGAGGGTGTCTGAGTGGTTTCAGAGCACACATCCGTGTGTCTCTATACTCTCAGCTCATGTGGGCACTTGCAGTCACCGTGTTCCTCTCTGTCTGTTATTGGGGTTTCCTCTTCTACTTTTTTTTTTTAGGATGGGGATGAATCTTTTGCTCACCCATGAAACACTAATAGAAACAGGGTTATTGTTGAATGACCTAACCCCAAAATATATGAAATTTAATGCCAAAAAAAAAACAAAACACAACACTTTCTCCTATACAGCTGTAAATGTGTTGACAAACACAAATAGTGTGTGATACAGAAAGGAGCAAGAAATGGAATTCAGTGCGAACTGGGTCTGTTTTGTGCAAATCACCCTGTAGAGCAGCAAGCAAGTGACAAAATGCCATTTGGGCAAGTGGACTTCAACCTCTTTAATTTCTGTAAAAACTGCATAATGGATTTCTTGATTTAAGTGACTTCTTCCCAAATGCCACGGTTCCGAAGAAGTTGTAATCCTAAATGCATGTTATTGAGTATTTGCTGCCAAAAGATTGAGTTTCATCCTCTCTGGATCTGAAAGTGTGAATGTTTTGTGCAAATGCATTTGTGCTCTGAGGCAGACCAGCTGGCAGGAGGAAGGGACAGGTCTGCCCACCACACAGCTAATAGTCCGAACAAAGGGTGGGGAATAGTGGGCCTTCATAGCTGAGATACTGCGATTCAGGGTAAGAAATATACATGCTGTCTTCACCCAGGTTCATTGGGCCTATGTAATGAAGCCTCCATAAAAACCCGAAAGGACAGGGACTGGACAGCTTCCAGGTTGGTGACACGTGGAGATTCAGGGGCAGTGCCAGCCTGGAGAGGGCATGGGGGCTCCTCACCCTTTCCCCAAACCTTGTTCTATGTGTCTCTTCTATCTGGCTGTTCCTGAGTTATATAGTTTTACAATAACCCAGTGATATAGAAGTAAAATGTTTCTCTGAGTTCTGTGAGCCGTTCGAGCAAATTAATCCAACTTAAGGAGGGGACTGTTGGACTCTCTAATCTATAGCCACCTGGTATCTACAGATGAGGGACAGAGTGAGAGGACAGTCTCGTGAGACTAAGCTCTTCACCTGTGAGAATCTGACACTCCTTCCAGGTACAGAGTGTCAGAATCGAGTTAAAACTGTAAAACACCCAGCTGGTGCCAGATATACACACACACACACCCCTACTGTGCAGACCTCTTATCAGCCTAAATTTGTGGTTAAATTCCTATGCCTTTCACTCCTTAGGCTGAATGCTTGAGCCATGAAACTGGCAATCCTGAGGAAACATTCCAAATGCCTATTGAGATGAATTGTAATTAGCAACTTTGCTTACGTAACTTTTGCATGTGGGTCAGTGTCCTGGGTTCTGTGGGTGGTGAGCAGGTTCTTAGAAGGCATAAAATCTAGAGACAATGGCAGGCAGGTACTCTCATACCTTAACAAGATAAAGAAGCATATTCCTTCCACCCAGCAATCCTCCGTACAGACATGCATTCTCCCAGTGGACTCATACATATATGCAAAGATGCATGTGCTGGAATACTCACTGGAGCCCTGTCAGTGACAGCAAAATATTCAATATAGGGAACAACATAGATCAACAGGGACTGTGCAAATAAATTATGGTCAGTTCATACAATGGAATACGACTTTATCAACAGAAGCACAAAGTGGTTTTCTCTGTGCTCACAGGCACCAATCTCTTCAGAGACATATTGTTAAAACACAGTTAAATACGGTGGCTTTTTGCATCAAAATGGTATGCATGCAGACAGATGTTTATATAAGCAGGGAAGAATGTCTCTAGAAAGACATCCAAGAAACCCCACAGGGGAAACAGACAAGTAAAGAATGTCTCAGAAGAAGGGAGATTTACTGATTATTCTCTGCAACTTTCCACTATTTGCATGTTTATCATACTTACACAATTTTTTCAAAGTGGCTCAGATGGTAAAGCATCTGCCTGCAATGCAGGAGACCCAGGTTCAATCCCTGGGTTGGGAAGATTCCCCCGGAGAAGGATATGGCAACCCACTCCAGTATTTTTACCTGGGACATTCCACAGACAGAGGAGCCTGCCAGACTACCGTCCATGGGATTGCAGAGTTGGGCATGACTGAACAACTAACCCACTTTAACACAATTTTTTCAAATAATAAATTTAGTTTAATTTTATTCACTGGGAAATACACATACCAAAGACAGAAACTTGATGTTTGCCCTAATGAATATGAGATAAATAGCAGCTTTGATACACAGCTTGCAAGGAGGTATCAAAACAGACACTTGAAGCACGTGGTGTTGTTTAAGGTATTTGGGAACAACTCCAAGCGCAGGCAGCTCTGAGCAAGGGCCAGAAGGATATGACACAATTAGACCCCCCCCAGACAGATATATATAAAATAAATCTCTGAAATGTTTTCTATCTTTGGTGTGCCTGTGAGAAAGTTCAACCCACTTTCCCTCTTGGCCTCAGTTATTTTGGTATTATTATTATTTTTTAAGTGTACTTTTTAAAGAAGTCAATTGAATTTGTTATGATATTGTCTTCTTTTTTTTTTATGTTTTATTTTTTTGATCACAAGGCACATGGGATCTAGTTCCCTGACCAGGGATCGAACCCAGGCATTGGAAGGCAAAGTCTTAACCACTGGACAGTCAGGGAAGTCCCATCTTGGCATTATTACATTCATTGAATATACACTTCTCTAGGGACTTGTTAAGATCACACATTTCAAGCCAAATGGGCTCGGGTTAAAATCTTGGCTTAGCCACTTACTCGGCATATGTCATCAGGCAGATGACGCTTTCTGTTTCCTCATCTATAAAGCACAGAGAGTAACCCTTCCTGGTAGTGTCCACTGTGAAGGTTAAATGAAGTCCTGGAGGCAAGCGTGCTTATCCCAGTGCCCTAACCAGTGAGATGAAGTTAGCACTCAGGGAATGGCAGGCAGTGATCACCATCACACTTCCCCATTTTGCCTCTCACTCAACCAGCTGCTCCTAAAGACAGTCGTGGTCAACAGGAAAGCATGCCTGGCTTCTAAGACTTTTCCATCTGGCTTTCCAGTGGGGTAGGCGAGACGGGTCTGGGCGCTGCCCCAGGGACCTGGGCAGAGGTAAGGAGCCTCACTGCCTCCAACCTAACCAAAGAGCCCCAGAGGCAGCTGGGCAGCCAGTTCTGATCTGACACTCAGGCTTCAGAAAGGCTTGCGTTCAGTTGTTAAGTTGTATCCAACTCTTGGCAACCCTATGAACTGGAGCCCACCAGGCTCCTCTGTCCATGGGATTTCCTAGGCCAGAATACTTGAGTGGGCAGCCATGCCCTCCTCTAGGGGATCTTCCTGACCCAGGGATCGAAGCTGGGTCTGCTGTGTCTCCTGCATTGGAAGGCAGATTCTTTATCACCAAGCCACCTCTCATTTCAGAGAGGCAGGAAGGGACAATTATTCTCCACCATGGATGTGCCTCAAGGGCCGCCTGAGGCCACAGGGCAGACAGCCTGGTCAGAACGTCCCTCACTGCAGTAGCGGAGCTGGGCTCAATAAGGGCCGCTGAGTGGGAACCTGATCATGAGGGAGCCACCTAAGAGGGGTGTCAGGTGCATGCCTAACCTCACCCCGCCCTCTGAGCAGCCCTATTTTACAAATGAGAAAATATCGACCATTAAGATTACTACTCATCATAGTAGGCTGTGGTCTAGGTATATTCAGGATCTGCTTAAAATGGGAATATGAGTGAATTTTAATGTAGACTCCATGCCAAAGTTTTAACATCTTGACTTACAGGGTAAAATGAATTCACCCACAGGGTTGAATAAGGTAAGCTAAAACATAAAATTTGATGCAGATACAAATCCATGAGGGGAAAAGACTGAACAGAAAGAATCATTCCCAATGACACCCGAAATTCAGAAAATACTCAAAACCAGGCACTTCCATGGTGGATCAGCAGCTAAGGCTCCATGCTCCCAATTCAGGGGGCCAGGGTTCCATCACTGGCCAGGGAACTAGATCCCACATGCTGCAACTAAACAGTTTGTATTCTGCAGCTAAGACTCAGTGCAGCGAAACAAATATTTTTCAAAAATACTCAAAACCATACCTGAAAGTTCATGACTTAAAAATCACCAATACATAAGAGCTCCCAGAGTCAAGTCTTGAGTTCATTTCTGAACTGATAAGACAGTACTCCTGGACCTAACTGTCCTTGTTCCAGTCTCTGCTGCATTCCTTTATCTTCTCCCACAGTTTCACCATCCTTCTGCTCAATACCTCAAGAGTAGCTCACAACATCAAGGGAGGCACAAATAAATTTCTCCAAGGACACAAATAAGACCTTCTATCACACTTCATGACATTATAAAAACCAAATCAATCAAGAAGAGATTTTTGAGTTAGCACGCTTCTTTCTAGCTCTTCCCCAAAGACCAATAATTCAAGACAGAAGGAAGACTTTTAGTAAACAGTAAAAACGATGTCTTCCTCGAATGGAAGGAAGGAATTGGTTTTATTTTCATGAAGAAAGGGAAGCAATGAAGCTAGTGAACGTGGTTTAACAGGCAGTCTCAAGCATACTGAAAAGATGAGGAAGATAGGTATGGCTAAACAGCACACCCCCCACAAGCTGCTTAGCTGAAGTCACATGTAAGACTGCTCTCTTGAGAAAGCACTCTAGAAGAGAACACCAAATTACTGAGTATAAAAATATGTTCATTATCTTGGTTTAGAGGCCATCAACTTTAAAAAAGTGAAAGTGAAGTTAGCTGAGCGAGCAGCTCTTGGTCATTCTGCAAAGTCACGAGCATCAGCTGCCCAGGAAGTGCTGAGTCACAAAAGTGGGCAAAGTGTAGCCAGGGCAAGCCAGTATTTCCAGAACTAAGCAGACACCCCAGACAAGATCCCAAGGGATCATTCAAGGGGCTGCACCCCTGATTTGCCATGACATTAATCAAGGTGCACACACCAAAGAACTTGCCATACATGGGCAACTCGCGTGCGTGCATGCTAAGTCGCCTCAGTCGTGTCTGACTCTGTGATCCTGTGGACTTTAGCCTGCCAGGCTCCTCCGTCCACTGGACTTTCCAAGCAAGAATACTGGAGTAGGCTGCCATAAATCACAATGTTTGCCTCCTCAGCATATCCGGAATTCTGTCCAGAGGCAGTCTCCTCCACAAGACACCCCCTGGGTAGACATTTGGAAGGAACATGCACAGTCCTCTCACCCATACACACGGCTCTGTGCTTTGCGGTTTCATCTGACAGTTCTGCTCATCCCCACACAAGAAGCATCTCAGCAAGGGAGAGGGGGTCACCGATCCTGCCCTAGAAGAAAAGTCATGGTGGGACAGGGCTGGATGGAATTGAGTCACCATGAACCAAACTCTGGAGCTAGAAGGCCAGAAAGGAGCTCCCAGAATGGCTTCCAAAAGAACTCCATTTGTCCAAAGGGCATTGTTTGTCCAGGGTGCTTCATTTCTGAGCCTTGCCAGCTTCCTTGTTGTATTTTTAAGTCATGATGCTGAGACAGAGACAGGAAGGGAGCAGAGGATTTTGACTGAGATAACCTGGCATGGATGCTGGTACCCATAACGAGTGGTTCTATAAGGAAAGTACTGATTAAGAGAAGAGGTTTTCTGAGCCTGCTTAATAGGCCTGATAATACAGGTAACTGAGAGAGGCCACGACTGACTTCAGGCCGGATCCTGCTGCCAGGGGTGGTTTACCAGGGCCTTCTGCGGTCTGTTCGTGGAAACTAAATACTGGGGAGAAGGAGCTACTGATGGTTCCAGGGGTCAGAGGTTTTCAGCAAGGTCCTCAAGTCTCCCAGGCTCAGAAGACCAGGTTCTCACACTTAACACCAGCTCAGCCTTCTTGGGGCAAGAAAAAGAGAAAGCATCTCTCACAGAATTTCTGCTCCAGAATCCAATAATGGGGTGTCAGTGACCAGCAAGGACAAACCTCACTGTTAGGGATTCACACTCAGCCTAGAAGGCCCCAGGACCCCAGGATGGAACAACGGGTGTTCAGGAAAGAAAAGAAATTTAGAGAATGATTTCAGGACCTACCAAAGAAGGAGCCCCAACTCTCAGGGACAAGCAGTGAACTGGCCTTGCCCTTGAAAACCCAGTGTTACTGCTGTCAGAAGTCAGGATCAATGAGCAAGTGACATTGCTTATACTTGAAGAGAAGAAAAGCTTCCCCCCATTTTTTCAAAGAAATCTGAGAAAGGCGAGTAGGGGAAGAGATGCCTGTACATTATCTTTAGCATATTCTCAGCAGTCTCAGGTAAGCCAGCCTAGACAACAAAACAAAGTGGATAAAAAAGATAGTATCTACAGACGTGTAAGATAAAGAGCTGCTGAAAAATAATTTTAAGGATCAGGATGGCAGCACATACAAAAATGATAGCACTGGAAATAAAGCAGATTCATGAATTTCGCTAAAAAGCACAGATTCCTAGATTTTTCAGATATATGGGGTATGACAGGAACTCTGTAGCCTGGGGAACAAATGTAAGGTAATATGGAGGGGATATCACTGCTCTGACTGAAATTCCAAACACAGTTTCAACTTTCCCCCTCATCCCTCCCATCTTTTTATTGTTAGCCAAGAAGTCAAACAGATACCCCTCTTTCTTCTTCCATTCTCTCAAGGAAAGGAATACCAGCAGCTTCTTGGCTTGCTTGCCTGTGTTGTGTCTGAGTTTGAGGACAGGCACAGTGAGAAGAAAACAGGAAGGAGCCTGGCTGTTTTCCAGCAGGGATAATAAACAGCTCCCGAATACTGAGAGCTGACCGCACTCAGAGTAACTAAGGGGATGATGACCTTTCACACCAAGAAAGGACAAAACCATTTCATGCCTAAAACTTACCTTAGTCATTGAATGAAATATTGGGATACTTAGCAACGACTCAACACAAAGCATGTACGTTATACATTAAAGGCCAGATCTAGCCCACTGCTTTCCTGGGACAGTACGGCACAACTGACCCTCTGTGCCCACCCTGAGCAGGGTGTGTGTGTTGGGAGGGTGGGCAGGGAGAAACCAAAAAGGATGCCTCCCTGCTCCTTTCCACCTGGTTCCCTACCTGCCAGCCTCTGATGTGTGATTTTGCCCTAGCATCGTTGTTAAACAGGAAGAGGAAAGAACAGGAAGAAGCAGGCACTTAGTGCAGGGTCCGAGAGCTCTTTATCCTGGCTCAGGAATCTGAGAAAGACGGGAGGGGGCCCTCTACCCCACTGCGACAAGCTTTGCAGAGGAGGATGTGGTGACATGGCCTGAGGGCCAGCCATGGGCCGGATGCTATACCCATTTTACAGACGTGTAGTAGAGTCAAGCTTCACAAACAGACAGCTGGCCTTTGCCTTGCTCTTGGCTCTGGGAGGCGATCTTAAGCCCTCAGATTGTCCTGCCTGGTAAGAGTGCCCGTTACTGGGAACTTAGGGCCACACCAGTCTACCAATATGATTTATGGTGGTGGCTCTGAGCCATATTGAATCAGCGTAACCTTTAAGAGGCTGGAGACTAGGTCAGCCTCGCGGGAAGACAGCAGGAGAAGACAATCAGAAGTTCTGGGCATGGAATTCTTATAGACTCTGCTCTTGGCATCTCTTCCACGGCCTGTTTTGATCTGTATCCTTTCACCACAACTGCAATTAGCACAGTTTGCAATAAGTTCTCTAAGCCTTTTTAATGAATGATCACTGCAGAGGATGGTCTTGGAGACTCCAAAATTTGCAGCTGGTGTCAACGTAAAGGCAGGGCCCCGGGGCCTCCGAGTTTTGTCGTCCCTAGGCATTGTTGTTTCATTCGCACATAAACCCATGGAAACAGGTGTTTCATTCTCACCTGAGAGCTAGGGAGACTGAGTAGTTTATAGAGGTCACTGCCGACCCACAATCCCACACCCGACAGGTGGGGGGCCGGCGTTAACCACTAAGCCGCGGCATCAGTATTGGAACTCTCACCTGGGCACATGCGGTCCTGCTGCCACCTGCCGGACCACATCTCAGACTACTCCGAGAGCTGCGGACCAGTGAAAAGAGGGCCTCGCTTTGAACAGCAGGCCATGACATGGGAGGATAAGGGGAGATCTTAGAAAGTGCTTCAGGAGGAAGAAATAAATAAAATATCCTATGCTGTATATAGATGCTGGGTGGTATTGTGACCTTACCATTTCAGCTTTGAGACACGCCACCCAGGACACAGATACCACATCAGCCCTGAAACCCAAACCTCAGCCCTTTCATGGTCAAGAGTCACACCAGCCCTGGGGAGCGGGCGCCTGGATAGAGTGATGCAACACCTCCCAGGACAGGACATTCCACCAGGAGGCCGGTGGAGGGGCTGCGTCAGGGGAGCGAGAGGGGGGTGCTCAAAGGGGGGACTCCGGCAGGAGGGGGCAGACGAGGTGGCCAACGATGGCACTGCCGCCTGCCAGCGTGAGGAGGGGCAGGAAGGAGGCTGCACACGCAGCAGATTCCCCACCCGCGCCAGACCAAGCTGTGCCTGTCAATCCTGCCTCCGCGTCTTGGGCAACCTGGCATGGCCAGTGCCCTCAGCCTCCTACCCACACGCCACACGCCCCACCCCCAGTCCTGCGCCATCAAATTCGTTTTATAAGAGCAGTGGATTTAATGCTGCCCTCCCCTAAAACAATTCTGTGGGCTCTGCAGCCCCCAAATACACAACCAAGCAGGATGTCACTCCTAAAACCCAGATGCATTGTATATATATCAAGTCTGCTCCTAGGTCACTGTTTACTTTATTTTATACATGTATACCAGGACAAAAAAAAATTTAGTTTATCAGATTATCCTGCTTTTGCTTTATTCTTGAGGCTCAAGAATCTAAATAATACCACATCACAAGGAACCTTTGGAAAATGATACTATTAATGAGAAAGGATTCTGACATAGAAATAACTGAGAAACAGTATTCTTAATAACAGTAATATGAATTACCATCTGGGATTTTAAAAACACCCTGCATGAGATAAGCTCTAAAACAGGTGTTATTACCCTCCAGCCCCTCGGGGGTCCATGGATGGGTTTCAGGATGTCCATAAAAACCATGAAATTGAAATTGTCTGCAGAGTCACACGGGTGTGCGCCCCAGAGCAATTTTTCTGAGGTGAAAGTCCAAAGCTTTCATCAGCTCTTTAAAGGGATCTCTGACCCTAAAATGTTAAGAGCTACCAGCACATCCAGGGCTGGCACATTCTCGGTCTCATTTACTCTCAAGACATCCCAGTGTTAAACAGTGAATGAACGATCATCTTGCTGGGCAGGAGAGAAAGGGCAGGGACAGTCCAAGTTCTTGAGGTGTGCCTGTCAACTTGATCAGCGGCTCAGGACTTCTTTATCACAGTCCACCTTGTAGGAATGTGGTGGTCCACAGATGTTTTCGCCAAACCAAAGACAACACTTCTTGAAGACAGAGACGAGGGACTTCCCCCACAGTTCAGTGGTTAAGATTCCACGCTTCCAAGCCTGGGGGTGTGGATCCCATATGGTGCAGCAGGAAAAAAAAAAAAAAAGACAGAGATGGGGCCTCAGTCACTGAATACCCAGCACGTGCTAGGTGTGCAATGAAGGTCCAAAAGGTCAAATTTCTGGCATAGGAGATGCCCGGCACAGCCATAGTAAACCAAACACATGCACAGAGAGTGCTCGGGAAATGCCTTTTATGGACATGTCTTGCCTGGTCTGCTATTCTCACTCCTCAGATGATTCACACGCAGCAAAAATAATCTGCTTTGGCTACAAAAAAAAAAAAAAAAAAAAAAGTACCCTCTCTCAGTCTTGAAGGGCTGGCTGCCCTCAGGGCAACAATAAGACCCAGCATACCAGCGGCAGCAGGGACATCACTAGGCATCACGGCAGCTATTTGGGAGGAAAATTCTAAGGTTCAGTAGAAGGATGCTGGTCAGTCTGAGTACTGACCCTTCTCTCCTCTCACAACTGTAAAGTGAGTCAACGACCCAATGACCCAACCACCGTCTTCAGCCCCAGAAACAGCACTGAGGTCACCCTGGAGAAGCTCTTCTGCAAGGAAACACCTTCAAACACCCTCAGACAAAGCCACCTCAGTGCTGCAAGCCCCCTGCTTTGAGCCGATTCAGCTGGAGCAGCCTGCAACCCGTGGGAACAATTTACATGCAGGGACATGGAGTGGCTGCCATTCCAGTGGATCTACAATCTCCTCTGGGTATGAATGAGATATTAGCAGTGGATGTAGAATTCAGTGACTAGACAGAACAACACTGACCCGCAGACTTTAAAAGAGTGAACTGTACAGCGGGTGACATGTACTTCAGTGGAGCTGTTTCCAACTGTGGGTACTCACCCTCTCCCTCCCAGGGCTGCTGGGAGAATCACCCAGCCTGTTGCTGCATCGCCCCTGAACCTGAGTCCTGGGGCTCCGGTCAACAGCACTCTAGATGGAACTAGTCCTATCACCCTGTGCTCCAGGCTTCCTGGGGAGCAAAATGAAGGACACAGATGGACAAGAAGATTGGTTTGGGGGCAGGATCTGAGATTCTGGGTGGTGCAAAGAAAAACAAACACTTCAGCTTTATATGCAATGCTTTAATACTTTAAAGCAGAACATATTCACATACTACTTGAGTAATTAAAATTAAAATGTCAGTGCCTACTACTATGCTAGAAATACCTTTTACTATTAATCATTTCATGGCAAATAGGAAAAAAATGGGAACAGTAACAGACTTTATTTTCTTGGGCACCAAAATCACTGTGGACAGTGACTGCAGCCATGAAGTTAAAAGCCGCTTGCTCCTTGGAAGAAAAGCTATGACCAACCTAAACAGCATATTAAAAAGCAGAGACATCACTTTGGCAACAAAGGTCCATGTAGTCGAAACTATGGTTTTTCCAGTAGTCGTGTACAAATGAGAGAATTGGACCATAAAAAAGGCTGCACACCAAAGAAATGATGCTTTTGAACTGTGGTGCTGGAGAAAACCCTTGAGAGTCTCTTAGACTGCAAGGAGATCAAACCAGTCAACCCTAAAGGAAATCAACCCTGAATATTCATTGGAAGGACTGAAGCTGAAGCTCGGATTCTTTGGCCACCTAATGGGAAGAGCTGACTCACTGGAAAAGCCCCTGATGAGGGGAAAGATTGAGGGCAGAAGGAGAAGGGGGTGACAGAGGATGAGACAGTTGGATGGCATCACCGACTCGACAGACATGAGTTTGAGCAAGCTCCAAGAGATGGTGAAGGACAGGGAAGCTTGGCGTGCTGCAGTCCATGGGGTCACAAAGACTGGGACACAACTGAGTGACTGAACACAACAATGAATCATTTCAAACCGTCCATTCTAACAGTCATTTAAACACAAATAGCAACCAAGAGCCAGGAAGGCTTTACCAAGGAAACATCGCCATCAATAGAAATACAATTAAATTCACTGCTCCCAACTACTAACGACAGCCCTCCCCCACCCAAGATTAACCAAAGGCAGAGAAAAGGACATGGTCAGAGGTAGGGGCAGAAGCAGGTGCCCACTGGGGAGCCCTCCCCTCCCCAAATAAGAGGGTAGACAAGACTCTGCCCCACACACCTCTAGCCGACATTTGAGGTCTCCGCATACAATTGAGCTGTAGGTGGGGGGTGGGGGTGGTTGGGGAGCTCTGGCATCATTGCTGTGATGCTTATCACACTTATTTTTAGGCCTTCGTTTTATAGCTTGGTGAGCTGAGAAAGTGTGGAGAGATCCAAATACCTGGCTACATTAAGATGTCTCCTGAGAAGCAGGGAGATGCTTTCATAAGCAAAGCCAGAGTCGGAAGCCACAGGGGGTGTTTGAAGATGACACCAATTAGGGAGGCTGCTGAAGAGCTTGCTGATTTGTCCCTGGTCATATGCACAGGCATGGTCTCAGAAGTGATGATTTACTGCTGGAAGGACTCTGCCTGCTTGGACCCAAATGTATGACAGACACACACAAACACTGACCCTGCCTGTCCAGGCTGAGCCTAGCCCAGTCCAGAGACCCCCCTTCCCGGGCCCCCCCCACCGCGCCCCACCCCCCCCACCGCCCCGGGAAACGGTGTTACCAAGAGCAAGCAATCCCATGGCCCAAGTCCTGGAGCTGATCAATGAGAAGGCAGGCAAGGTTCTAACAGCAGGCTGGGCCCTCATCAGGAAGAGTCCAGGTTGGACCTTTCTATGTTCACTCAACAAATAAATGAAGGACTTGGACATGCCAGGCACTGCTCTGGGTGCTAGAGGAAACAAAATCTCTCTTCACAAGGAAATTACATTCCAGTACACAAAGAGAAAAATTGATAAATGTATAATGTGTCTGGCGTGGGTAAGGGCTAAAATAAAAATGAGAAATGGAGAAAGGGGCCTCTGGATAAGGTGACAGTTGAGCAGGTGGCCGCATGAAGCAAGGGAGTGAAGGCAGCAGGCATCCAGAAGACGAGGACTCCCGACGGCAGGTGCAAAGGCCCTGGGGCACCACAGAAAGAGCAAGATACCTGGGGAGAGTGCCTGAGAAAGGCCAAGAGTGAAAAAAGAGGACCTGAAGGTAAAATGGAGGGCCTTGCAGGCAAGACCTCTGGATTCTGCTCGGAGTCACCTGGGAGGGTTTCAAACAGAAGGAGAAAGGAAGTGACTGGATTTGCATTTTAAAGGGCACCTCTGGCTGCTGGAGGAATGGGAAGGACACCGGAGTATCTGGGTGAGAGGCCAGGGCAGCCTGGCCCCAGGGGTGGCAGAGGAGGTGGTAAGAAGTGGTCGGTTCTGAGTGTGTTTTAAGGTAAAGCTAATAGGATTTGCCGATGGATTGGATGCGGGAGAGAAAGATGAAAGTCCCAGATGACTTTAAGGTTTGGGATCTAAGAATATGTTGAGTCTCAAAGTTATGGTGCCAACTGTGCACTAAGACAGTAGACGTGAGAAGAGCTTTGCTTTTCGAGGATAGCAAGTGAAGTCCTGGGTACTCCCGGGAAGGAGCTGGGCACCCACTGGTGGCAGAACGGACACAGGATTCCCGAACGTTGGGCCCAAACTCCCTGGCATCAAAGAAACAGCCCCGATAACACCAATATGAAGGAGGGAGGCTTCAGTGCAGCGCTTGGAAATGTAGCAGGCTGGAGAGGGAGGCAGGACCCTTTTCACATTATCTCATACAGTCCTCAAGAAGTACACGTCTCCATTTATAGATGGAGATGACATTGCTGGATGAAATATCTAAAGTTTTAAAAATACTCATAGGAGAAACTCTTTATAATCTGGGATGGGAAAGGCCTTCTCAAACAAGATGCAAAACTCAGAAGCCATAAAGAAAAAGATTAACAAATTTGAATTCATAAGAATATAAAATGTTTGCCTGATCAAAGATAAAAAGACAAAACTTAAAACTATGCACACACACCCAAGAGACGAAAACAAAAACAAACTTATCTGTGAATAAAACTAAGAGCAACATGAGGAAATATTTACATCAATAACAGTTATCTATCACGTGCAAAGAATATATTCAAATCAGTAAGAAAAAGTCAAAGAAATACATTTTTAACAAGCAAAAATTATGGATACCCACTGGCACAAAGAAGAAATTCAGAACCGCTGTGAAAGGGTGCTCAATTCCCCAGCATTCAGAGGAATTCATGTGAACAAGGACCTCATGCTTTCACTCTGGGGATTAGGAGGGTAGGGAGTGGAAATTACTCTGAGTCATCAGTCCGGCCTTTTTGGAACATGACGTGGCAGAATCTGTCAAAACATTTCACATGTATTCCCTACGACACAGCCATTCTGCTACAAGGCTCTGTCTACAGACATATGCCCACATGTGTGCAAGAAAACACACCAAATTATTCCCTGCAGCAGCGCTGTTACAGAAAGGAAAAGCCATGACAGTAACAATTAAACGTCCGTCAGCACGGGATTATTTAAGCAAATTATCCACGCTATCAAACACAATGCAGTCTTTTAAAAAGAATGAAGTAGAACTATATGTATTGGCCTTAAAGATTTCCAAAAATACTGAAAAAACATTATAGAATAATACGCATAATGTTACTCTAAATATTAAAAAATAAAACACAAATTGAGTATGTGTATATACATCTATAAGGATGTAAATACAAAGAAAAAAAGCTAGAAGTTCCCAGCAGTTAGACTTTGGGAGAAGGGATTTCTATTGGGTAGGGGTGTGGAAGAAGGAGCCCCTCACTTACTACTCAATGCTTCTAAGGAAACACTAAGCTATTGGAATGTTTCTAATTATGAATTCGTATTCCTTTCCCTGGTGGCTCAGACAGTAAAGAATCTGCCTGTAACACAGGAGACCTATGTTTGATCCCTGGGTCGGGAAGATCCCCTAGAGACAGGAATGGCTACACAGTCCAGTATTTTTGCCTGGAGAATCCCAGGGACAGAAGAACCTGGTGGGCTACAGTCTGTGGGGTTGCCAAGAGTCAGACATGACTGAGGGACTAACATAACACAACAGACGATTGCTTGCAAAATCTTTAAACTCTACAGGCTGATGATACTTGCTCAAACTCTAATTGCACACGACAGAAACCCAACCCAAAGTCACTGAAACACAAAGAGGAGGTGGTGGACTTGGGAAGCTGGGGTGGCTGAGCCCAGGCCTGCTTCAGGCGGGGGCTGAGGCAGCGGGGCCAAGCCTCTGGCTTCTGTCCCAGCTCTCACACTGCTTGTCTTGGCGTCTCCTCATTCTCAAAGGATATCGCCACATGGCAGACACATCCACCCTGCAGAGCAGCCTAGCGCAAAAGGCAGTTTCTCTCCACTGATTAGTCCCAGAGGAAATGCTGATGGGGGTTACTTGAGAATGGAGTACTTGGGTCTCACCTGCCCACTGCAGTTGAGTGAGGAAGCCCCTCTTTCACATCCCGTGGTTGACAGCCCCTTGGACCACATGGAATGAATGGGTAAAGAGTAACCTCAAAGGAACCCAAACCAGGCAAAGAGGGACGGGGAAGTGTGACAGGCAGATCAAGCAACAGACAACACAATGCATGACAGACTGGAAATCAGCAAGATCTGAAATTACTGCCCGATGTCGCACAGCTAGGCAATGGCCAGGGGACGCCAATCTCAGGAAGTCCTGTGTGTGTGAAGGGGGCCTGTCATCCAATCACTCAAAGAAACCCTTCACATTCCTTCACGTTCCTTAAAGTTCCTTCAAGATTGTCACCCTTAGAACCAAATGACACTCGCACAGATAGAATTTTGCTGGAGAAACAGCAGTGAAGGGAGAGAGAGGGCAGTAGAATATTTATGAATTATGAGGGGAAAGGATGAGATGGGTCCCAAAATATGCTGAAAGAACAGGAAATTAGGAGGGTGTGGTGAATTAAACATAAAGACTGTTGTTAGAGACCCCCTCACCAACTTCATCATTTATTAAACCTTGTGTTTTGCACTGGGGAAGGAACTATGTAAAGAGAATGGAGCCGGTATACCACTGCTGTGTCTGCTGTCTCCAGAAGACGGCATTGAAGATGACCTCACTGATGCAAGTGACCAGCATGGGATACAGAGACAAGATAAACACGACATCAACACCGTGAACCAACTTTTCTTTATGCAGAATCCAAATGCATAAGGAAGAAAGTTCAGCCAACAGAGAAAAATACAATAACAGGAAGGATAACAGGCACAGTTGTAAATTCAAGTTTTCCATATTGTTTAACCCTTTTACTCCCGTACTCTAGCCATTTATTCAATAAATACTTGCTTACTCAAATACCCTTTGCCTTCTGAAATCCTGACCACTCTTGGGCTTCATTCAAAATTAGGATATAATCTACATTTTGCATTACTGAATCAATCAGCCTACCTCAATCCCAAACCACACTCCTTCAATGGTGGTTGAGTGTATAAAGGTAGATGATGCAGTTTTTAATTATGTTGGCTGCCACTTAATTAAGATTGCCTTCACCCAGGCCTGGAGAGCAAGAGAAGCCAGCACTCTGGTGTTCAGGCAGGGGGTGGTGTCCCAGCCCTTGTTGCCTCATAGGAAATGAGGTCACACCTTGTCTTGGATGGAGGGATCTGGGCCTGCTCTAACCAACCTCCTCCCTGTTATTAATAGTAGGAAAGATACTGTCATACAGAGGATGCTTAAATGCCTGGAACTCTATCTGCTGCTCCCACTGGGGGCTCCCATTGGTTACAGGGCACCCACAGCTCCCAGTGGCTATTCCTGCTCTCTGGGGGCAGTGGTTCTTCCTGACTGTGGCCAGCAGATGCTCTCATCAACAGGTCACTCAACTATCCTGGTAGCAAAATCTCCTGCTCTCAGGCAAAGCGATCTTCCAGGGCTGCCTTACATTGGTTGCTCTTGGGGTCCTCACTGCCTTACCCAACCAGCAGTTCTAAGACAGTCCAGCACGGGTTGATGCAACGCATCACTTCAGATAAGCCCGTGCCAGGCCAGCCTTCTTTGCTGCAACAATGGTACTGAAGATATCTGCCAACAAACTCCTCCTTGACAAAGTATTTTCACTGCCCTCCAAGGACTTCGGGTACAGTTAACATTTCTAGCTGCCCAGCATGAGCAAGACCTAAACTCATGAGCCTCTTGGGTCAGGGAACCCCCATCTCCCTTAAGAGTAGATATCTCCTACTATCCCTCAATCCCAAGTGTGCCAAGGCTCCAGCATCCACTCAGTGGGTCTGCAGAAGTCTGACTTCTTCCTCCAGAACCACAGATGCAGGATCAGGATTGCCTCTGAGACTAACCTCGGGCACAGATCTGCTTAACCCAGGTTCCCACCATAGATGGGTGAGCATCACCCTTGGAATATTCCTGGGTTTTGATCCTCTTGGACATGCATCTTCTAGGGATTAATAATACAGCAAAATATCATCGATCTTCATGAGCAAGTATTTCTATACTGTTTCCAACCCATGTAACAAGACAGCTGTTTGGAAAATACACTGATATAGAAATAAGGAGCTCTAGATTCTGGGTCCACACTTGCCACTCAGGAGCCAGGAAGCCTGAAAAAAAAAGCCATATGCCTAAACCTCTGTTTCTTCACCTGTAAACTGAGTTTAGACCGTAGGGAATGGTTGTGAGACTGGCATTAAATTGGTGAATGTGATCACTCTTTCAAAACAGTATGCAAATTCTGGGTGGTACTAGTTCATTTATTCTTTTATTTGTAGCAAATACATATATTTAATTTTTAGAATTTCTTATCAATGTCATAATTACTCAGCTTACAATACTAAATTACTAACTAACTACTCTGGCCCT
The DNA here is from genome assembly GCF_016772045.2 of Ovis aries. Taxonomy (NCBI): domain Eukaryota; kingdom Metazoa; phylum Chordata; class Mammalia; order Artiodactyla; family Bovidae; genus Ovis; species Ovis aries. The sequence goes on along the minus strand of NC_056075.1, from coordinate 30,789,422 downwards.
TAAGTGTGCAAAGTATCACAAGAGACCCAGAGAGGTTTAAGGTACGGTCCTTGTTCCTTAGTGTCTTATCCTCATCAGGGCTATAATTTAAAATGTGAGTGGAGAGGACTCAGAATCTCATCCCAGCTGTGTCCCCCACATAAGATAGAGGGAATCTGAGGCCCAGAATGGTTAACTAATAATCAATAGCAGTTATAATGCTACCTAACACCTACTGTGTATTACTCTGTTTGGAGACTTGCTTAGGATGGCCCAGCAGGACTGGAGCCCAGCCAGGCCTGGAACCCAAGTGTGAGTGTCCAGACTGCTTGGCCAGGACTATTCCCATGTACATATAAATCTAGTAATTATGTACAGATGCGAAAATTGGACCACAAAAAAGGCTCAGCACTGAAGAACTGATGCTTTTGAATTGTGGAACTAGACAAGACTCTTGAGAGTCCCTTGGACTGCTAGGAAGTCAAGCCAGTCAATCCTGAAGAAAATCATCCCTGAATATTCATTGGAAGGACTGACGCGGAAGCTGAAGCTCCAATACTTTAGCCACCTGGTGCAAAAAGCTGACTCATTGGAAAAGACCCTGATGCTGGCAAACATTGAAGGCAAGAGGAAAAGGGGGCAAGAGAGGATAAAATGGTTAGATAGCATCACCAACTCAATGGCTGTGAATTTCAGCAAACTGGGAAATACTGGAGGACAGGGAAGCCTGACATGGTGTAACCCATGGAGCAGCGAAGAGTTGGACACGTCTTAGCGACTGAACAACATTGATAAGAAATTCTAAAAATTAAATATATGTATTTGCTACAAATAAAAGAATAAATGAACTAGTACCACCCAGAATTTGCATACTGTTTTGAAAGAGTGATCACATTCACCAATTCTCTACACACTGTATAGAGAATATAAGAAATGTAGTCATGGTTGTGCTGGGGAATTACAGAAAAGGCAAAAACTGTTTCTGCCAAACAGAAATACATATTTGAGTCTAGGGGATAAAGTAACACCTATGATATGACAGAAGAGTAGTTACTGAGGTCTCCAGAACAGGTTATTAGCCTCAATCAATACAGTCTGAAAGAAATTTCCCTGGTGGTCCAGTGGTTAAGACTCCACGTTTCCAAAGCAGGGGACATGGATTTGATCCCTGTAAGGAAATAAGATCCCACATGCTGTGCAGCACAGCCAAATAAAAAAAAAAGTAAATTAAAAATAGCAATATGAATAATAAAATAACCTTAACAAAATAAAGACTGAAAAATTCTAGAAAGTCTTTTCATGTCATGATTGAACCATCACGTGTCTGTTAGTTGATCGAGCGTGTCTGACTCTCTTGAAACCCCATGGACTGTAGCCCTCCAAGATCCTCTGTCCATGGAATCCTCCAGGCAAGAATGCTAGAGTGGGTAGCCATTCCCTTCTCCAGTGGATCCTTCCAACCTAGGGATCGAACCCGGTCTCCTGATTGCGGGTGGATTCTTTATCATCTGAGCCACCAGGGAAGCCTTACTAAAGTGCAGTAGTCATTAGTTTAAAAGGACTCAGTTTTGTTCACAATTACTACACACACACACACACACACACACACACACACACACACAAACACAATCTCATCTGTGGTCTCTGGCCTTGGAGACACTGACAAGAACCTCCCTCGCAAGCCACTCCTCTGGAGGAATCTTGGGAAACCTGGGTGCCCCCTTCCAGCGGTGACATCTCAGGACAATCTGTCCACGCAGCCTCCTTGTTCCTCAAGTAACGGCAGTCCCACATTTGCCACATCTGTGGCATTTCTGGCCACAGACAGAAAATAAAAGACGACCCCCGGGCATCAGGGCAGAAATTCCCCTTAGCAGAGGGACTGGTCAGAGGCTGGCTGGAGTGGGGGCTGTCCCAGACTGGCCTGGTGTCTGGTCTAGTGTTCCCAGGATGCCCTCAGGGTTGCCCTCTCCAAGGCAGGCATCCAGTAGGATGCCCCGGTCACCCCCTAGTTCTCTTACTCCCAACCCGGTATTTAATTCCTGGCCAGTCCACAACCAGCAGGAGGCTTTAGTGGTGCCACTGTATACAGCAGTGGGCTGAGATGTCAACAAGAGTTTTGAGGCCAAACCTGTTTATCTCACACTGGATCTGACCCCACATCAGAAGAAGGACAGCCCTGCCCTGGTTCAAAGGCCAATTGTAGCTTTGGCAAAAAGCAATACATTTCCCATCTTGTTGTTGAAGGGTCAGAGGAGCATTTAAAGCAAGAAAAAAACACAAGACTTATAGATGATACACACACAAGAAAAACAAAGGAACACAACACTTGATAGCCAAGGACTTAAAATGAAATAAGATGCCATCAGGGCCTCCTGTAAAACTGGATCCCAGGCCCAGATTATCCTCAAGTTTACAAACACTCACTGAATATTTCTGCCAAAATAGTACCACCCGCTCTCGGCCACACACGCTCCAAGCCATTTCTTGACCCCTACTAACATTTCTCTGACCGCCCTGCAGGAATGGGAACCCTAGCATCCCAACTCTGTAAGGCTGCCTGCCAGAACCAAAAGGAGATGTTCCTTTTAAAGCTAAAATGAATGAGTCGGTTTGGGTTTTTTAGCTTTATTGTTTCTCCTTTCTACCCTTACTTCCCCTATTACAAAAATAATTCCTACTGGTTGTAGAAACTCGAATTCAGAGCCATAACATAAAACAGAAAAAGTGGAAATCCTCTGAAATCTCAGCCTCTAGCAAAAGCCACCAGTAATAATTTGAGAAACGACAGTTTCGTTTCACTTATTCTTATCTAGCAAAAATATGTGGAATCTACATATTTTAATAGATATTAGTAAAGAAACAGGGTTTTAGTTTTATATCATATGCAACAAAATAAAATGTTCATAAACATAGACTTATCTGTGAACTTTGAAAATAGTTGAAAAGAAATGTATCTAAATGAAAGTCCTGTATGATCCTGGTCCTCACAATTCATATTTAGGGAGAGAGAAATGGTAAACACCTGGTTAGGATTAAGCTGGAAATTCAAAAGGCTAAAACTAGTTTAAGGTGAATTACCAGGTGGCTGATTCATGGGACCAGCTACCTAATTTGCAGAGCCCAGAGCAAAATAAAATGGTGGGGGCCCATGTTCAAAAATTATTAAGAATTTTCAAACAGTGATACAAGAGCATTAAAAACCAAGCACAGGACCCTTCTAAGCATGGGGCCTTGTGTGACTACACGTGTCACCTGCCAGTCACATTACTTTAACCATATGATTGCCAAAGCTTTGTATTTTTAAGGCTTCAGATCTATCATGTTTGCTTCAAGACCATTCACTTTGTTTCCTAAAAATGTTTATCATTCTCGAAGGAATGAATGAGAATTAGGGGAGACTAAGGCCAGGAAAAAGTGTTAAAAAAAAATAAAACAGTACAGGAAATTTCCCAGTGGTCCACTGGCTAAGGGCTTCCCAGGTGGCGCAGTGGTAAGAATCCACCTGCCAAGGCAGGAGATGCAAAAGGCTTGGGTTCGATCCCTGGGTTGGGAAGATCCCCTGGAGGAAGAAATGGCAACCTACTCCAGTATTCTTGCCTGGAGAATCCCATGAACAGAGCCTAGCGGGCTACAGCCCATGAAGTCTCAGAGTTGGACACAACTGAGTGACTGAGCAGATGCACACAAGTGGTTGAGACTTCACTCTTTCAATGCACAGGTTCAATACCTCATGCGGCCCTAAGGTCCCACATGCTGCTCAGCCAAAAGCAAAACAAAGCCTCCCAAACAGTGTATGTTCAGCTTGACTTTGATTACGTTATATGTTTTCTGACATATTTTCCAGTCAGAATGCACTGATTATGTAGCTAATACTGGAGAAACTCAAAACAGTCTGGAGTATCAATGTAGCAAAAATAAAATCTTAAACTCCATTTCACTTTCAAAAATCTACAGTTAAGATTATTTACAAGAGATAATTTTCTAGGATAAATTTTATAATAAGCTTTCAGTTTTTTTAAAACAACAAAATATGTACTGCTTTCTACTCCAGTAAGCCAGGACTAAACAGACTTCCTTTAAAAGCAAGGGAAAAGAAAACCTGAACACTTGCCAGATTATACTGTATAAAATTAAGAATTCTCTTTAGTCTCTCCAAAGCGCAACAGGTTCATTTTACAACAACAACAACAACAACAAAAATCTGCTACAGAAAAATCTGCTAGTCATCCTAGCAACTCCCTGGGTCATTTAAATGTATTTCCATGTTTAACATGAGCTAGGTCATGAATAAGAATAGCTTGATCTTTAATACATGATAAGAATACCAGGAATTCTTTCTAAACGTCTATAAAAGGCTCACCAAAGCCAACCAAAGGCCTGGACCACATTCTTTGGCAATTATCAGCGTGAGGAGGCGGCAGAGAGAAAAGGGAAAGTGGTTTGTAAAAGGCCTTGACTACAGCCCAGCCTCTTCACTTAAGAGAAACAGCTGCAGGGCTCTTCTCGCCCAAGCAAAGGAAAATCACTTGTGTTCCTGAGGGTCACCCTTCCGATAGATAATCTAGACACATCTTCCTGAGACTCCCAACCTTTCAGCCCAGGAGAGACCAGAATAACTGTCCACCCAATATTGCCTTCTGATGGATGCATCTTGGAATCCCAGGGAGAGGGCTTCTCCTGGGAGTCTTCAGTAGAATCTTTCAGTGAACTCTATTTAAATGAACTGTGACCTTTCCCGAGGGAATGGCAGAAACAGGATGACAAGGGAGGCAGGTCTGTGACCAGCCAGACTGAACTCCCTTCTCAGAGTCCAGGACTAGTCCCAGAGACATACAGACGTTGCCCCTGCCTTTCATCAGTGCTAAAGGCCAATGTGGGGCTTGCCCAGTGCAGGCAATGAGACAAGGCTTTATCCCTAGAGAACTTAAAAACCACGAAAAGCCACCTTCTTTTTCTTATCACCAAGCATCAGCAATAATGTCAGTAAGAAGCTATTCCTCTTGGAAAGCATATTTTGTTGGCTTAAGTTCTAAAATATCCCTGCAGTTACTGTTGAGCTACCTGAAGTGAAGAGCCGACTCATAGGAAAAGACCCTGATGCTGGGAGAGACTGAGGGCAGGGGGAGAAGGAGGCGACAGAGGATGAGATGGTTGGACGGCATCACCGACTCAATGGACATGAGTTTGAGTAAACTTGGAGAGATAGATAGTAACGGACAGGGAAGCCTGGCGTGCTACAGTTCATGGGGTTGCAAAGGGTTGGACACGACTTAATGACTGAACAACAACATGTATGTAAGCTTCAGATGAGCATATCTGTACTATTTATCCTTTGATAAACATTGTATTTACAGGAAAGGTAACTTAGAGCATCCCTAGCTTTTCAGTTGGCCCCATCCATGCAAACCAGACCTCAAAAATAAATTTATAATAGATCAGAATCTTGATTTTAACTCAGACACAGTCATGTCTCCAATCCCTACAGTACTATATATTCCTGTGTTTAAGCCAATTTAAAATAAATAGCAATAGCACAGTGATTGTAAAAACGAAGAAACAGAACTTGAGTTACTTTAATCCAGTCATGCTATGAGACCACTTGGAGCTTTCATTTCTGTTTAAAATTTAAAACAGTATAATAGCAAACTACAAGATGTGATAATTTTGCTTGGAAGTATAAATTTTAATTCAGTGAAATACTAAATTTAGTGAATTTAGTTTAGTGAAATACTAAATTTGAGTAGTGTCTTTAAATCTTAAATGTATTCTTTTTCAATTCTTCGGTGTTTACAAACTAAAGAAACCAATCACGAAAATAATAAGTACTGGTTACGTGGTTTTTACTGGAAATAATTTTGTCATTTGGAAGACAGGAATGTGAAAAATTATCTGCTCCAGATGTCAGATGTGCTAGGTGAGTTTTCACTGCACTCCATCAAACTGACCCCTCTTCACAGGAAGAACCAATATCCTTCCAGAGCCTGGGAAAACCAGCATGTGACCCGGCCAGGAGTGAGTCTTTTGTCCACAATGGTGAAATGTTAAATCCAGCTGGTGTTCCAGCAATGCCATGCTCTGCTCTCTCTTGTAAGTACAGAATGCCCTTATGAAGGAATTTGATTCTACAATGATCACTGTATTTGATCACAACATACTTTTCATGCAAAATTGATGCTTTTCCTCAAATTCAGTTTCCAAATTTTTCTCAAATACAAACCAGCAAATTCCCAATTTCAAGCAATGGTGGCAGGAACATTGAAAACCCCTTCCCAGATCTCCACTCTCTCCCCATCCCGCACCTCCCACCTCTGCACCTGTCCACTGGGCTTTTTCAAGCCATCTATAATCAGCACACAATTTTTATATATAGGCTCTTATTTGTAACCACTCAATTCCCACACCCAAGGTAAAACATTCCTGAAGACAAAACCCATCACCATACCATTTGAATCTCTTTCCCTTGCCTATCTCTTACATAGTCTTGCACACATTATAAAAGTCAGTAGCCCATTTTAACTTATTTAACAAATACAAAGCACTTACTATAAATCAAAGAACTGAACATAGATTTACTGTTGAGGGGTACAGTGAAGTGTTACGTTCACAGTAGTAAATCCAAACATGTGCCAAACCACCCAACAACCGCACTCCTGGACACTCCTCCCAGAGAAATGAACACTTAAGTTCACACACTAACCTGTACACAAATGTTCATAGCAGCTTTTCTTGTAATAACAAAAAACGAGGGAAAGCCTAGATATTCTTTATTGAGTGAGTGGTTAAACAAAGAGGTACATCTATATCATGGTATATTATCAAGCAAGAAAAAGGAATGAACTATTGATAGACTCAAGAACTTGGGTCATTTGCCAGGAAATCAACGTTGAGTGAATAAAGTTAATCCAAAAAGGTTGCAAACTGTAAGATTCCCATTGATATAGTATCGTTTTTAAAGGCTGCGCCACGCAGCTTAAAAAATCTTAGTTCCCTGACCAGGGATCAAACCCATGTCCCCAGTGGGGGAAAGCCTGGAGTCTTACCAATCAGATTGCCAGGGAAGCCTCTAACATTCTTAAAATGACAAAATATTAGAAATGGAAAACAGGTTAGTCTTTGCCAGAGGTTGCTTGGAAAGGAGGGATGTGGGTGTATTTACACAAGGGCAATATGAAGAGTCCTTGGATGATGGAGCTGTTCAGGATCCTAACTGTGGTGGTGCAAGCATAAACCTACACATGTGATAAATTGCACAGAACTAAATGTATACACATATACAAATGAGTACACATAACGATGGAGAAATCTGAATAAGGCAAGTGGACTGCATCAGTGTTAATATCCTGGTTGTGATATTGTACTACACTTTTGCAGAATGGAGAAAACTAGATAAATGGAACATGGAACATGAGAACTGTCTATTATTTCTTACAACTGAACCTAAATTTATAATCATAGCAGCAAAGCAGTAAGCTAACAAGAATATCTCAAACTAATAATATTTACTTATTTAAAGTAATATATTTACTTTAAATATACTTGTCACGTCCGATTCTTTGTGACCCCATGGACTGCAGGCTGCCAAGCTCCACTATCCATGGAATTCTCCAGGCAAGAATACTGGAGTGGGTTGCCATTTCTTATAACACTCATAAGGAGCTTACTAATTACCAGGTAATATAAGCACTTAAATATTATCTCATGACTCCTCCTAACTACCATAGGTGGCATGACTATTACCATTCCCATTTTACAGATGGAAAAACTGAAGTACAGAGAAGTTAAAACACTTTGTCCAAAGGACACATAGCAAATAGGTTAACTGATGAAACTGATCCAAAGGCAGGCCATTCTTTCTTCATGAGGATTATTTTGACATACAAGTTTTTTAAGTTTTTACAGTATTTATTTTCTTACTCATTTGGCTGCATCAGGTCTTACCTGCAGCATGGGAGAGCTTCATCACACCATGCAGGATCATTCATTGTGGTGCAGGCACTTAGCTGCTCTGCAGCATGTGGGATCTCAGTTCCCCGGCCAGAAATAGAATCTGCATTGCCTGCATTGCGAGGCACGTTCTTAACCACTGGACCACCTGAGAAGTTCCCAAGGCAGGCAATTAAGATCCAGAACTCTCCCCTCAGAGATCTCCGCACTTCACTTTCAAAGTCTGGGGACCACCAAACAGACTAGACCCTGGATGCTGACAGTGGCTCTTCTAGAAGAGTCCCCCAAATCCAGGCCGAATATCTGACAAATCCTCCTGACCATAAAGTCAACCGTAAACTTCCCAAGCTGTCAACTTTAAAGGAAGTAAACGAACTATCAGATTCTAGTGTAAAAATCTCCCACCGGGTGAGAGGACGAAAACTTCTAACACAGGAACAACTCGCCACAGAGTCAAGTCTACGCTCCCCTTTGTCACTTTTGCCAACAGAGGTCAGAAGATGGAGGTAAGAGGTGGGCACGTTTGGGAACATACTGCAGGGCAAGAGTGAGGAGCCATAAAAAGCAAAATGCATCTGGGAGCAGACGAAAGGGGAAAGCTCAAACAAGACCATGTCATTGCATCAAGCTCTGCGCACCCTGACCCCAGCTCTCGCCGCCCTGCTGCTCTGCCTCCAGCGCTGTGTCTTTCCTGGCACTCTGGGAACGGACCTCAGGGAGCTCCCCGCCTTATCAGCTTCAAGCCCACCGGCTCGTAAACAAACAAGAGCCAGGGAGGGCCCTGGGGATTGAAACCCAGAACCTGTGTGGCATTCTAGAGTAGCAGGCCTATAGCAAGGCCATCTGGCTCAGAAGATTTTCAGATTATCAAGTGGGGAAGGCAGGAATGTCACGGCCTCTGTGGGTGGACATGGGGACATCCATCAAAAAGACAGCTATCGGGAAACCACAGTCTCCCTTTCCCACTGGAGTTGCAGAGCTGGGGTACGTGCATGTGCTGGTGTGTGTGGACAAACCAAAGTCCTTTTAGCAGAGAAATCACTTCCCAAGATTCAGTGCTAGAAAGGGCAAAGGGAGGGCTAAAGACCCAGATTTTTCAAAAGACAGACTACCAACCAGAGGGCAGTGTAACAACAATAATCGTGAACACTCTGGCTCAGAGTTCCCACTGGGTAAATGAGGCGAACAGTATGTTGCCAGTGGTCCAGGTTGATACGATGCACCATTCAGAAAAGGGGGATTGGGTAGAGACTGCAAGGGCCAGAATTTATTGGTTTCTAAGATGAAAACTCGTAGATACTCTCAGATGAGCTTTGGCTCCTCAGTTGATTAAAATTAAGCCCAACTAAGAATTCTGGGCTGGAAGAAACTAAGAGGAAATAAAGTTTTTCTAGTGATTTTAAGAAAGAATAATTGGGAATGGAGTTGGAAACGTGCGCTGGGAAAATGGAGTCTTGGCTCACTCTGTCACCCAAATGACTGGGTCCATGTCAGTTTTCACATCTAAAAAGCACTTCCCTGGTGGCTCAGACGGTAAAGAATCTGCCTGCCATGCAGGAGATCCAGGTTCGATCCCTGGGTTGGGAAGATCCCCTGGAGAAGGGAATGGCAACCCACTCCAGTATTTTTGCCTGGAGAATTCCATAGACAGAGGAGCCTGGCAGGCGACAGTCCATGGGGTCGTAAAGAGTCGGACATGACTGAGCAACTTTCACTTTCACTTGCAACAAAGATCCAAAATGTTCTGCTCCCAGATAAGAGAGAGGTAAACAAAGAGATAGTTCTGTCGCCCTCCCTCCACCCCCAACTTCCTGCTCTGCCTATTGGCATGAAAGTACATGATACTTGGATCAGCCACCCTGGGCAAACGAGGCCCCAGACATAAGAACAAAAGCATCAAGGCAGACAAATGGGAAGACCCTGGATGGAGTGCCTGAGGACCCTGTTGAAGCACTAAAGCAACCCTGGGCATCCTGCCTCCAGACTTCTTGTTAAGAAGATGATAAATGTCCCTCTGGTTAAACCTACTGTTTGACTTTTCTGCTGTCAGGCAAACGTTTGTCAATTGGCATAAAGCTCCCATAATGATTTTGCTCAACAACTGTATTACAGCTGCCAAAGTCACATTCCCTAACTGGCCCATGGCTGAAAGTTGGATGAAACCTGTAGACCTCTTTATCCTTGTATCTAAATCTGAAGCTCCCACGTAACACAGTGTAGCACCTATAAAGCTAGCCAGCCTTGTCACCTGGACCTCAGAAGTCACTGCCAAAGGCACAGTGAGTAAACACAAAGACATCCAAAGTAGAAGGAAAGGAGGGTCGGTGGCGAGGGACAGGAAGAGAGAAGTACAGGGGGCGGAAAGAGACAGGAAACAAGTGCTCTTTAAGAATGTGCTTTTTTTTTCTTTTTTTTTTTTTTTCCTTTTTTTTGAGGGATGTCCTTGTGCTTTCAGAATCAGCACACTCTGAGTAAAAAGGTGCTGAGTGCCTGAGCTCCATCATCACAGAGCTCTGGGAAGGCCAGATCCCATCGGGGAGCCCCTCAGCCACATGGTGCAGACATGCGAATGACCGATGGGCTTCTTGTACTGCCTGTGCATGACTTGGCGGAGCAAAACATATTTTACATTAGCTTAGGTCCTGACATTCTATCATGTTCCCTGTCAGGAGGCCAAGTAGTTCTTGGAACTCTGCACACCAAGTGACATATTACAGAACCCTAGCAAGCAAGCTGGCTCGTTGCCAAGTGCCCTTAAATTTAAAGACTCTTCTTACCTCTTTCACCTCCACTGCAAGGGGGTCCGGCTGGGTGGAGAAGTCCAGTAAGAAAGGTCATTATTCTTTTCCAACATCTAAGGTACTTTTCAAGGAGGCAATGTTACAAGGTGTGGGGCTATTTGCAATTAGATTACCCTTAGCGATCAGTATCACCAAGTTAGGAACTGAAAGTGAGACTAAGCAAGGCACCCAGGCGCTTGACGGAGCAGAGCTGGGGGAACGGCCATCAGAATGACACCTTTCCTTTCTAGCCGCTGGCTGTCTTCAGTGAACCTTCTCCTGGCGTCCTGCAGGGACACTCTGTCAGGCTGTAAGGGGAGAACCTCAAAGGCCACCTCACATGACACTGCTTGGAATGCCTGCAGCCTGATGGCCAGCCAGAAAGTCTGTATCTCCACATGGGTGTCAACACTCTCACAAGGACGAGAGGTCCTCCCAGGCTGGATTCCTAACGGGCAACTGTCAGCAGGGGCATCTCCCAGTGCTTTCCTCTCTGCCTCCCACCCCAGGTGCTACCATCTGCAGACTCTTCTTTTGAGTTCCACTTACTTTCCTAGACCACCTCCTGTATTTACTGGATGCCTCTATAAGCTCAGCCATGCAGGGGATTATGCAGCCATGTCAGGAATTAAAGGCAAAGTCTTTGCCCACGGAGCATGCCACCTGTAGTATGAGAAACAAGGTCTTTCTTTTTTAATGTGAGGAAACCAAAGACAGAGCTCACTGTTTGCTGTAAGAGATATACTGATTAAGAGTTCAGAGGCGGGAGATGTCACAGGAGAAAGGGGTGGTCAGCAAAGACTTCTTTGAAGAGAAGGAACTTGAGCAAATGCTTCAGGGAGGGATGAAGGTCAGACAGGGAGAAAAAAGAGAGGGAGACAGCAGAACTGTGACGGTTCGAAGTCCCTGGGCTCAGGGGCCAGGACACAGCCAGCATGGGTGGCACCCAAAAGGGTAGCGAAAATGAACCCACAAAGACGGGACACGACACACATCCAGTGAGCTGCAGGGCAAGCTAACATGCAATGCCTCATCTTTCTGCCTGTGAACACCTCTGTATTTCCAGCATCTGGCATGTGCCTGACTCAGAGGCTGTCCTCCATAAATGCTGATGAATCAATGAGTAAAAATTACTAAGGACCCTCATCCATGCTAGAGGCCCCAAACCAAGAAACTAAACAATACCTAATGGCAGGGGCCGCAAATACAAATGCCCCCAGGGCCCGGCAGGCAACAAGCATAGCCGGCTAGGGGTGAGCAATGGAGTAGGGAATGGGGCGAAGCAGGGGGAGCTCCAACGGTGCAGAAGCCCATCTTCCGGGGGACAGTCCCCACCCAACCGCAGCCCAGCACACCACCGAGATACACGAGCCCAGAATTATTGATATTATATGAAATCCCCCAATTTTAAAATGTAGACAATAATGTAAAAAAAAATAAACTGTGCAAGCCAAACAAAACATACTTTGGAGCCATATCCAGCCTGTTAGTGATCTTTGGCTATTCAGGATAAACTTTCTGTGCAAGAAGTTTATAATGTAAAAAAGTCCCCAATAACAGAAGTGAGAATGGGTTTTCCTTTGAAAGCAGGGCCTCTGGACTAGAATGAGTACAGGAAGACCAGAAACATTCTATATTTTGATCTGGGTGGTGAGTTACAAGAGTGAGGTTATTGTTGTTGCTCAGTTATGTCCGACTCTTTGCAACCCCATGGACTGTAGCCTGCCAGGCTCCTCTGTCTCTGGGATTCTCCAGGCAAGAATACTGGAGTGGGTTGCCATTTTCTCCTCCAAGGGATCTTCCCAACTTAGGGATCGAACCCACATCTCCAACATTGGCACATGGGTTCTTTACCACTTCTCACCTCTGGTCACCAGAAAATGGATCGCTACTCCTCTGAACCCTTCCCAAGACTTGCCATTGAAGCAGAAAATGACACCAATTTGCGGCCACTCCCCAGTGCTCAAATGGTCTCAGGTTCAGACTCCCAATTCTAAGAATTAAGTTTTCAAAGTCCACTCCCATCAGTGAACTCACCTGTTTCTTCAAATAAATCAGTGATTTTCCCGGGTCTCCTTTCAATATATCACCTCCTCCATGTAACTAGAAAAGGAGTTAGTTACAGATCTTTTGTACTCAGGGCTTGCCATGGGGAAGATGAATTTTCCTGGAGCCCAAGCCAGCAAAGAGTCTCCAGGAGAGTCAGAGGGTGGAGGCAGCCTTCCAGCAGACAGGCAAGCACACTTCTCTGAAACAGCACCCTCTCCCTGTCCCGGGCAAGAACCACGTTCTGACATATTCAGTTACGAGTGAGTGCCTGGGCATGAAATCGAAATGGCCCATGGTATGGAATGCCCGGGCAGCATGCTGTTGGATTATTTATGCCCTTTGCACTTGTGGAAGCCGAGATTTAATTATTCATCTCGTGTTAGATTTCCAATCCTGGGCTTCCAGTCTGCAGATGAATAAAGCATCTCAGTTAAACTGCAGGGGGATTCTGGGTCACCACTCAGCAGGGGCCGGAAAACTTAGTGATTTCAGCACCTAGGGATATCATCTCACTCTCGAAGGATGTCCTCATGAAATTTGATCATGTGAGAAAGAGTTTTAAGAACACTTTGAAGTGACACTATCTGAAAAACCCGATTCTATTCTCTCAATGACAGTGTAACTCAAAAGATAAAGGTGCAACATTTGAACCACAGACACAGCACTTTTGCTACGATGTCTTTCCTGACACACATCTGACTTATGGTAGGAGGCCACTGGCCATCTTTACTCCAATTTCTTGGGTAGAAAATATTTTAAAATTGTAGAAATTCTCAAGTTAAACACCAGTCAGCTTCTCGGGGACTGTGATTAAAATGCAAAACCAAAGTATGTTCTAACAGAACTAGCTCCTCTCATAGTAAGATCTAGTTTGCTGTTGTTGAAAGACCTATAGCTTGGAAATAACTATTTTAACGCAAACCATCATCAGCTTTTCACTTCAAGCAGACCAACTTAGAATTCAAACCTCATCTCTTCTCTATCGGTCTAGCCCTGCATTAGTAGGCCCAATCTTTTGTTTCAGTGAAATGGTTAGATTCCCATTTTGCTTATATTTTCTTTGTGGCAACAATATCACTTTTCAGATATAATTCTGAAAGGCTTCCAAGATCCTGCACAAATTTACCTACTGCTTCATCATAGTCTCCCTCCGCTTCAAGGAGCTACTCAAGCTTCCAACACAAGGGCCAACCCAGCACCAGCTGAGATGACAGCCAACATGGCAGCACCTGGGAATGGAGTTGGTCCATTCATGGGAACAGGACAAAAGGTTCTAGACTGTGCCATTTGGATGGCAGAATTATTTTCTTTTTGAGGACCAACCCTGCCTTTTGGTTTTGGATTTGTCCCTTGGTTCTCCCAATAGACAGCAAAGTTACCTTTCTTGTGTGTTTCTGCATTTTGCATCATTGGGAAATCTATGGTTACAACAGTGTTTGGCACACAGCAGGTGCTCAATAAATAATGTTGAATGAATGGCTTTCTACCAGAAAACACCCAGCCTGAGGACCAGACAGAAGCAGAGGGGAAAGTCACAAAGTTCTTATACCACACAGATGGGGGTTGCTTCTCTTGGCTCTGTGTGACCCAGTTGCTAAAAACAAACTTGAGAAATTTAAACTTGAGCCAAATATATCACTGGCTCATTATGTCATACCAATTAAACAGGCTCAAGATCATAAAATACAAAGTCAGTTTATAAGAGTAAGAATAATTGTTAGTCTATTCTGATATGATACCAAACACTCCACAGAAGCCCTATAATCTAAGTTATAAGTAATTAGTATGTTGGAAACATTTCTATATACCCTCCACCTTGAATGAGTCACAAAACACACAGTATTTTATTAAATATTTGCCAAAAATAGAATATACATCAATACTATATACAACCAAGCTCTCATATTTCATTGGATTTTACTTTGTAAAGAGACAACATGCCATTTAAGAAGAGAATTTCACTCTTAGGCAAGACAGTATAAAATCTGGAAACAGAAATAATTTGCCAAAAGTTCAGTTTTCAAATGGTCATAATTGAGATGGACAAATACCAGGCAACATACAATTTGCAAAAACTGATCCATAAAAAAGTAGAAAACCTGAGAAGATCTATAAAAAAGTAGGAGGTTGAATCATTAATCTAAAACCTCTCAACAAAGAAAATTTCAGGATGAAATAACTTTATTGGGGAATTTTAGAGAATTAACATTAATCTTTCTCAAACTCTTCCCAGAAAAACGATGAGGGAGAGAAAGAACACTTCCTAACTTAGTCTATGAGGCCAGCATAACCCTGATAACTGATCCCAAAGACACTACAAGAAAACTATAAGCCTGTATCCCTTATGAATATTGACGGAAAATCCTTAATAACATACTAGCAAAGTTAATTCAGCAGCAGAATTAAAAAAAAAAAAAACAACTATATACTATGACCAAATGAGATTTATTCCCTGAATTCAAGGATGGTTCACCATAAAAAATCAATCAATGTAATACACCACATTCAAAAAATGAAGGAAAGAAAACCACATGGTAACCTCAATTGATACAGACAAGCATCTGACAAAACCCTTTAATGATAAAAACAATAAACTACAAATAAAAGAAAACTTCTTCAACATGATAAAGGCATTTATGAAAAACCCATAGCTAACCTCATACTCAATGGTGAAAGACAAAGCTTTCTCCCTAAGATGAGGAACAAAACAAAGATGCCTGCTTTCACCATTCTATTTAACACAGTACCGGACATTCCAGCCTGAACATTAGGCAAGAAAAAGAAACAAAGAGCACTTGAATTGGAAAGCAAAAAGTAAAATTATTTTTGCTTGCAGACGGCAAGATCTTATATGTAGAAAATACTAAATATCCCATGAATAAAACCATCCATGCTAATCAACAAGTCAGCAAATTTGCATGATACCAAACCAACACACAAAAATCATTTTAATTTCTATACAGTAGCAATGAACAAACCATAAAGTAAATTACTAAAATAATTCAATTCACAGTAACATCAAAAAGAATAAGATACTTAGGGATAAACTTTACAAAGAAGGTGAAAGATTTGTACACTGAAAACTACAAAGCATTGCTGAAAAAAATTAAAGAAGACAGAAATAAATAGAAAAACTTTCCATGCCCATGGATTGGAAAATAATATCATATTGTTAAGATGTCAATACTGCCCAAAGTGATCTACAGATTCAGTGAAATTTTCCCAATGAAAAATTTTGGAAGAAATAGAAAAATCCATCAAAAAAGTCATACAGAACCTCAAGGGATCCTGAATTGCAAAAAAAAAAAAAATTGGCAGACTAACACTTCTTGATTTCAAAACTTACTACAAAGCTATAGTAATCAAAACAATTCTGGCATAAGGACAGACATATATACGAAAGAAACAAAACAGGGAAAAACTCACATCTACAGAGGAAAGGCCATCTTTTCAATAAATAGTGTTGGGAAAACTGGAAATCCACATGCAAAGGAATGAAGTTAGACCCTTACCTTATACAACATACCAAAATTAACTCAAAATGGTCAAAGATCTAAACTTAAGCTCTAAAACTCTTAGAAGAAATCATAGGGGAAAGCTTCACTATACTGGATTTAGCAATGATTTCTTAGATATGACGCCAAAAGCACAAGCAACAAAAGGAAAAAAATAAACAGGACTTCAAAATTTAACTATGAGCAACATTGAAGGATATCATCATCAGAGTAAAGAGAAAACCCACAGAATGGGAGAAAAGACATGCAAATTATACAGCTGATAAGTGATTAATATGTAAAACATATAAAGAAATCCCACAATTAAACAACAAAACACAACTCAATTTAAAAATGGGCAAAGGACAGGGAATTCCCTGGCGGTCCAGGGGTTGGGCCTCTGCAATTTCACTGCAGAGGCCATGAGTTCAATTCCTGGTAGGGGAAATAGGACGCCACATGCCACGTGGTGCAGACTAAAAATTTTAAAAATTAAAAATAAAAAAACATAGTAGATGAGACGCTATGCTTCTAAAACAAATGGGCAAAGGACTTGAATAGACATTTCTCCAAAGATAATGTCAGTGGCCAATAAGCATATGAAAAGATGCTGAACATCATTAGCCACTGCATGCGTGCATGCTCCCTCAGTCTTGTCTGATTCTTTGCAACCCATGGACTGTTAACTGCTAGGCTCCTCTGTCCATGGGATTTTCCCAGCAAGAATACTGGAGTAGGTTGACATGCCCTCCTCCATGGAATCTTCCCGATCCAGAGATTGAACCCACCTTTCCAGTGTCTGGTATGTTGCAGGCAGATTCTTTAATGCTGAGCCACTGGGGAAGCTCTCATTAGTCATTAGAGACATGCAAATCAAAACCATAAAGAGACATCATTTCATACTCACTAGGATGGCCATAATAAAAAACAAACAAGCAAGCAAAATAGCAAGCATTTTTTGAGGATGTGGAGAAACCAGAATTCTTGTTCATTGCTAGCGGGAATGTAAAATGGTATAGCCACTGCAGAAAATAATTTGGCAATTCCTCGAAAACTTTCTTTCTTTCTTTTATGTTATGTATACTTTGCTGCCAATAAAAAAAAAAAAAATGGCCTTAGCTGTTCATTTGAAATCATTCATTTCCACGGTAGAAAATAACTGATATCACTCAGTATATTGAGCTGAAAACCCTATTTCAGTATTTTTTTAATACCCATCATCTGGAAACACTTAAAATGATGCAACCTCTTTTCTGAGGGACACAATTCGACATTCAGATGAAAAGCCCGTTCTAAACACTTGCAATCCAAAACCTTCCCTGTCCCTTTGATTGTGCCACAACTTCTTCAGGTACCAAAAACACTAGGGAATAAAAACAAAGTAACAGGCTTTATACTCTAAGTCTGTTGTCACTAAATGCACAAAACACCATCACTGTGAGGCCAGACCCTACGCTGCGGGACTACAAGCAGTGGAAACAAGGCTCTCCATGGAATTTCACTTAAACTCCTGAGATTTTTAAAGACCCACTACCAGCACAGAACAATACCAAGGATTTCCAACAAACAGGGTGTAAAGTAGTTAGACATGATTTTAATGTGAAATACAATCAGCTACCCTGTCAAAAGCAAGCAGTTTCTCTGACGCTCCCACCCCATGGGACCAGGGATCTCATTCCTCAAGAGAAGCTGGAATTCTGGATTTCCTCCTCTCTCTGAATGTACAGTCTCTCTTCACGGCACTGATTAGCTGCCATCCTGTTATCTCTGCATGTGTTTCTTTGTTCATGTCTCCCTCCCAGAAGCTAAGCTCCAAGAGGGGGGCTTTTCCTCTCTTGTTCACCTCCTGGCTCCCTGGAACTTGAACGGAGCCTGACCCCTAGGAGCCCTCAGTCAACATGCACTGAATCAAGAGGGTCCAAATGTTGGGCTGGATAATGGAATCTTATGGTGGTGGGAATGTTCTGTATCTTGACTGTATCAACATCCTGACTGTGATACTAGACTGTAGCTTTCGAGATGTTACCATTGAGGGAAATGGAATAAAGGGTCTATATGTATTATTTCATACAACTACATGTGAATCTACAATAATTTCAAAATAAAAGGTTTAATTTTAATAAGCTTAAGAAAATTTAAGCAAATAACACAAATGCCTAAAAGATATTCTACAAAATACCTAATCAGTATTCTTCAAAGATATCAGGGTATAAAAAATAAGAAAAGACTAAGAAGCTGTCATAGACTGGAAAAGATCAGAGAGACAAGACAATTAAATGTTATGTGAGATCCTGGACTGAATGCTGGAACAGAAAAAGGATATTAGTGTGAAAACTGGGGACATTTGAATAATGTCTATAATTTAGTCAATAGGATGGTAAGCTCAGACATTTGAATAATGTCTGCAATTTCGTCAACAGGCTGGTACCCAAAGCTATTTTCTTAGTTTCGACAAATGTAAGCTGTTAACGTTAGGGGAAGCTGGGTGAAGGCCATACGGAAACTCTCTGTACTATCTTTGCAACATTTTATTAAATCTAAAACTATTCCAAAATAAAAGTTAATTTTTAAAAAATGTACTGTTGGAAGAGAAACATCTGATAACGCACGGGGTGGTTAACTGAAACTATACCTGGTAATTTTTCAGATAAAATCATGCAAATCTAAGCAATAAAAATTATTGGAAAAGCCCCTGATGCTGAGAAAGATTGAGGGCATTAGGAGAAGGAGGTGACAGAGGATAAGATGGTTGAACGGCATCATTGATCATTGACTGGACCTGAGTTTGAGCAAACTCCAGGAGATAGTAAAGGACAAGGAAGCCTGGCGTGCTTCCTAAGCAGCAACAACAAGCAATAAAAACATTAGGTGTCTACTCTTGTAAACAATTATGCTGTGATTTGAATCCACAATTTCTCACCCAAAATCCTTGTGACCAGATTTGTTTTGGAATTTACAATCTACTTGATTTCAAAGAAGAAACATGATGTGTGCTGTTCATGAAACCCCAGTGGGGTCCAGGAAGCAGTTTCTTATCAAACGCATGAAAAATTCTTTAGCAAGATGAGTGAGCAGTCACACCTGCAGGGTAAATGGAGACCACCAAGAGCCACCATTCTTTTGAGTGAGATTTTGTTGCCAAAAACTTTGCTAAAAACTTGCCATTTTCAGAGCGATTTGGATTTTAAAATAGCAGACAGGAGGTTACAGACTGGATTAATAGGATTCCAAGTGAATAAAATGTTGTCCTTTAAGGGACTTCCCTGGAGGTCCAGCAGTCAAGACTCCACACTTTCACTGCAGAGGTGCAGGTTCAATCTTCGGAGGGGGAACTAAGAGCGTGCATGCAGCACGACATAGCCAAACAGTTTTTTAAAAAAGAAAAAGAAAGAGTAAAAGTTAAAAAAAAAAAAAGTTTTTACTTTTAATGGTAAACTTTCAAATTTCTAAAAAGTATTACCATCTCAACTCTTTTTTCCTCTCTCCCTCCCTTTCTCACTTTTTTCCTACAATTAGGAGTTGCATCCAAGCCCCAGGGTGGCTTCTAGAATGTTGATAACATTAAAGTTATATCTCATACTCCACGGCTGGTTAGAAATGTGATAATTCAATGAGCTGTGCACGTATGATTTGGCCACTTTTCTGTGTGTACATTAAATGTTGACTTTTTTTTTCTTTCAAAAGCAGGAATCAACAGAATTAAATTCAAAGTCACCAAATGCTAACACCGCAAGAAATCTTCTCTCACTGAAGATATGTAGTCCCATTTCCTGGTTCCACAGCTCCAGAGTGGTACAGTGAGCTGCCCAAGGTCACATAGCAATGCAGTGGGAGAGCTAAGACTCCCACTCAGCCTCTAGTGCAGGGTTCTATTTGTTATGCAAAAACATGAGATTTCAGTTTCAAACATTTGTTCTATAATATGTGTTACTAATTAACTGGGAAAATTTGTAATTAATACCAAAACATTTTTTGCCCATTTAGATTTATTTTTTCCCATGAAATTACTGAACTGAAGTCTGGATCAGATGTTCCCATCTAATTTGGTGTAACTATGCTTCCCTCTAATAATGTGTAAAACCATCAATGACCATAAATACAATTTAAGTGTTTTGTCATGTCATCCAACTTAATTATTTGGCTATAAATATAATATCACAGATGACTTAAATCACATTGATTGGGCTCATCACTAAAAAAACAAAAAAAACCCTCTGGTTAACTAGGACATTTTGAGGATGGAAAGGGAAACGTGATTTGGGGGCCGGTGATTTATCTTACTACTCTCCTGATTGGTACCATATGACTCAGCTTTTCCTTTCATTGCATTTACGATCTTGCTTTTGACAGTTTTACAGTCTTGCTGTATGCAGTATACCGCAGCAGTCCTAGAAAAAGCACTGAGCTCAAAAGGACACAATTTAATGATTTCTTCCTCTAGAAAAATAAATGATCTAAAAAAGATGCATAGACACAGAAAATTCCAAATGCCAGGCATCTATAAAAACCTAGTTCTTTCTAATGGAATTATAATTTCCATAAAAGAAAACTAGAATCAAATCAGAGGTTCTCAACCGAGCTTCGGACTATGAACCTCTGACATCAACACTAAACTCTGTGTGTGTGTGTGTGTGTGTGTGCGCGCATGTGTGTGTGTGTTGACCTTAAATAAAGGAAGGATGCGGAGAAGACTCGCTAGCTACTATAAATAGCAGAAAGTGAGGTGTGGACGTGAGACCCCTTGTTTCTATTGGAGGTTTCATGAAGTAAGAGCCTCGAGAATGCAATATAGCACTGTATTGTAAAGACCATGTAGCAGCTCTGTGAGGCAGGAGGGGAGACCTGGTTCCGTTTTGAGGATGAGGAAACTAAAGAACTTTGATTAGCTCTGTGGCCAATAGATGTGGATTCAAGACAATCGGAATTCAGACATCATTTAAACCAATCCTCCTCAGAGCTACCTGCACATTTATGTTAAATTACAGCTGAGGAGCTAACAGTGTTTCCATCACATCAGATTGCACCACTGTTTTTAAAACAAAACCTTACACTATTTAAAATACTACAGAAATGTAATTTTCAGTGCATCAATTTTAATTTGTGTTTTATACATCATGCAAAAAACAAAACAAAGCCTACCTTTCTTATCACCTCCATCCCTCTTCCATCCTCTCCCACTACCCAAGGCTACCCCAAATCCAACTTTTATTTTCCACTTTCCTTCCAGCCATCCCCTTTCCAGGCACTAAATCCAAAGGTAGGAATGTCTCTCTCTATTTCTACTTTGCAAACCAGAAGTGGGGTGTCTTTTCCTCCCACCCTCCCGAAGGTCTCCCTTCACCTCTTTACCTCTTGTTGTGAACAACTGGGGACTTGCTAACCAAAATAGAAAAGAAAAATGCATTCCATCTCCCCTTCCTATCTAGGTGTTTAAATGCCAGAGCTATCTTCCAGCTACCCTATGACCATCCCACACACGGACACAGCTGTCAACAGAAGAACAGAAAACAAGAAAGTCCACGCGAGTCTGACCTGACAGAAGACAGGTTTGTCACCAGTCTCCAAGTCGAAAATAGATCACCCACCGCTCAGAAGGGCACAAGGCACTTTTCCACTCTTATCTCAGCAGCCTCCAGCAGTTAGGTGAAATGCGCTGAGCACTTGATGGAATGAAATGTACAATCAGCGATATGCTTTCGAAATAACTCCTCTTTGACAGGCCCGCCAAGGACAAGAGGACAACGAATCTGTAAGGTCGAAAGTGACAGCGCTGAGTTTCCACTGTGACCACACACCCCACAAAGGCCAGGAGTGGCCCACACAACATCTTTCCCAAACCTACAGCTGGTTCAATCACCTCATTTCACAAACAGCGTCCCCAGTGCACTTCATTTCAGACTAAAGGGCAGATCCAGGAACCTGTGCTGGAGGTTTTATGAATTTATTCCCTTCCCAAGATGTCAGGAGCTTCCACAGTCATACACAGATGGCACCAGCAGTTCTTTTGTCTCCTTCACATTATTTTGTTTTAGAGGCCCTGAGCTTCAAGGGATCTACATCTGACTCATGCATGTGACTTTACTAGGCTGCTTCATAGACATTGATAAGAATACATGGTGACAAAGTCTATGATTCCCTTTGATAAATGTTTAAAAAATTAATATCTTGGTTTTTCATCCAATCCTACAAGCAGGGAAAACGAACAACTTCTGGAGAAACAGCATGCCAGAGATTTGGATGCATTTTCTCAGTACTAGTGGGAACCCACCTGAACTTCCCCAAGACTACAGAACCCACACCTTTTTATGCCAAAGAAGGTAGGACTTAAGCTGCAGTTTTTAAGGCTCCATGTTTTAGTAAATTCTGTCTAGGACAATATCAGAAGCGCCCAAATTTCTTTCCTATTCTTCACTCCAATAATGTCTTGGGCAAATGAAAATTCTTTTCTTTGTCCATTTTTTTAAACTGATACTGTAGGAATATTTTTTCTACAAATTTCTTTAAAAGCTGAGCTGATGTAACTTTCCCCCCCAAAATTAATTAGTTCAAAAATCTTTGTCACAGGATGTGCCTTGATTTTTCTCTCTTCTTTCCATCATCATTGACCACAAAGCCCTAAGTAAAGAACATTTTCTGAACTCACCTAAAGGATCTACAAAAATGGAACAGTCACACCCACCACTCTTCAGTTAATCTTTTGTATGGCTATCAAAGGAATGATTTTTATAGGAAAAAATAGAAGTTTCTCTTATTTTAGAAAGCTGACTCAACATATTCGTCTCGTGTTTAAAAGTAGATCGGACAGCCTGGTTTTTGGAAACCTGTGTGACTTTCTAAAGGCTTCCTTGGCAGCTCAGTAGTAAAGAATTCGCTTGCAATGCAGGAGATGCAGGTTCAATTCCTGACAAGGTCCTCTGAAGAAGGAAATGGCTACCTGTAGGGAACTAGGTTTAAAGAAGGTTGAGAAGTGCTTGCAAACGAGACTCTCAACCAGGGCTGAACATTCTTGCAAACGAGATGTTCTGCCCTGGTTGAGAGTCTCGTTTGCAAGCACTTCTCAACCTTCTTTAAACCTAGTTCCCTACATCTACCCACTCCAGTATTTTTGCCTGGAGAATTCCATGGACAGAGGAGCCTGGCAGGCTACAGTCCACGAGGTCACAAAGAGTTGGACATGACTGAGAGACTAACATTTTCACTTCACTTTGGGCTTTCTAATTGAGGTCAAATCATTTAAGACAACATTTTACCTTAATCTAGAAACATGCATGCAAGTAAACTCTATTTACTTTAAACTCTGTTCCTAAGCCAGATTTTTCACCTTTGAAGTTTTCCAACAAATAGAGTAAAAGAAAGTTCTTTAAGAGCCAGAATGGGGGGAGAGCTAGTAACTTGGACCACATTCACAATTCAAATCTGATCTAGAATGCACCAGAAAATACTCCAAACTCCTCCTTCACCCAGCAAAATTAATGAAAACCTATTGCCAGCTCCTGACCAGCTTCAATCGCCGCAAGGCTCACACTCCCAGTACAAGTCAACCAGCTGTGCAGTACACTCAGAATGTAAATTTGGCCAGCATTTTGGGCTGAAAAATAAAACTGCCTCTGCCACTGACAAGTTAACAAAAGCACACCTACTAGTCTAGGGCCACCAGATGTCCACAAAGCGGAAGTTAGGTAGAATAAAGCCAACTATGAAATCAAGAGGATGGTCAAGAATTAGATAAGACCAGAGAAATCCAAAAGAGGACACACTTACAACTACTTCAAAAATCATGATCATCCTAATCCAAAATACAGAAAAAAATAGCTATGAGTCCACACTGATATAAAGGAAGAGTTTTTCTTCACAGAATTCCTATTAATAAATGAAGAAATGAGTGGAATAGAAACAGAAATTCACCATTAGAACACCACAGAGATAACTGTTACAGGCAAGATCCACTGATGGAAGCTAAAATGAGCAGATGAAAGTTTGAGGAGAAACAGGACATTTGCATAATCTTAGAGTATCTGTCTTGAGTGAGTGTGAAGTTGCTCAGTTGTGTCTGACTCTTTGTGATCCCATGGACTGTAGCCTACCAGGCTCCTCCGTCCATGGGATTTTCCTGGCAAGAGTACTGGAGTGGGTTGCCATTTCCTTCTCCAGGGGATCTTTCCTGACCCTGGAATTGAACCCGGGTTTCCCACATTGCTGCAGACGCTTTACCATCTGAGCCACCAGGGAAGCCTTTCAGATATTTTTAATTACACACTGGGTGGGGGGGGGGGGATAACTGTTAAATTTACAGTTAATGCCACCTTAACCAAGTGATTAAGAGGTCACTGAGATGGACACAACCCTTCTGTGGGATTCCCATTTAAAAATGTCACCCATCCAATGAACTCGAACAGAGAGTCCTACAACAGGGGTTGCAAACTTCAACCTGAGGGCCTAACCTAGGCTTCTGCCTATTTTCATAAATGAAGTTACGTTAATGAACTCACTCATTTTCATAGTGTCTAATAAGACTGCTTTGGGGTTACAACCGTAAAGCTGAGGATTTACAACAGAGACCGTACAGCCTGCAAAGTATAAAATATGTACTATTTGACCCTTGACAGAAAACATTGGCTGATCCTTGTTTTTTAAAAAGGATACCTCAAAAGTGAAAGGCAAGGCAAGAGTGAAGAATTGCCACACACTGGAGTAGACTACAGTCTGTTGTTCAGTCGCTCAGTCGTGTCCGACTCTTTGCAACCCCATGGACTGCAGCTTGCCAGGCTTCCCTATCCTTCACTGTCTCCCTGAGTTTGCTCAAACTTATGTCCATTGAGTCGATGATACCATCCAAGCAGAGACATCACAATTAAATGCCATGTGCGAACACCCTGTTTAATATCCTGGAATAGAAAATAACATTTGTGGAAAAGCTGCTAAATTTAAAAAAAAAAAAAAAAAAACTTTGCAATTTGGTTTCAAATATTGTACCAAGATTCCTTTCTTGATTTTGATAAATGGACTATGCTTATGTAAGTAGTCAACACAAGGGGAAGCTGGGTGAAGAGTATACAGGAATTCTCTGTGCTGCTTGCTATTTTTTGCAGATTTTCTGTAAGTCTAAAATTATTTCAAAATAAAAAGTTAAGAAAGAACTATGATGACTTCCTCAGCCTGCTATGAGGCTGAGGGAATGGCAGCAGCCGTCTGGAGGCCAGCATCACCTTCCAAAGTTTGTCTTTATGGGGCTTAAAGGCAACTGTGAAAATAATTCCAGTGTTACTGGCACTTCATGCCAGTGGCCTGAAAGGAGACAGGATTAGCAGAGAGTACTCCTGCTTCAACCAATACTGCCTTTAAAAATATATTCTAGCTTGGGGATTCCTGTCCTTAAATACAAAGTACTGAATAAAAGGACATCTAAATTTCTCCCATGATGTCTGTCGGAGCCTATAACCAGCTCTAACGAGCTATAACAAGTAGGTAGACACGAAGACTGTCTTGGAAGAGTCGAGGGGGCTAGGTTGGGAGCAGACCCCACTGCCGAGGACCCTGGTTTGACAGCTGGGGGAGACAGCGTGCTCCTGGGTTGCTCGGCCAGTTCTTTCACCAGTTCCCTGTACAGCGCTGACACAGCAGTGAAATGCCTTCAGCAGAGATGTCCCTTCTTCATTACTCAAGGGCTGAGCCCTGCGGGGTTAGCAAGGAGCTTGAGGCTAAGGACCTCTGCTTCTCTCCCATCAAGCAACTGCACCTGGGCAAAAACAAGCCACAGAGTCGGGATTTTTCATGAATTTCAACAAGTCACACTATAATTATGCCAGAATAAAGAGAGACAATCAGTCTGAGACTGCCAGAAAGACGTGGCAAAAAGATGCTAAGGGGAGCACAGGTGGGGGGTCGGGGGTCACACAGGAGGAGTGGCAAGGAGAAGTGTGGGTGCAGCTCTTCCCTGCAAGGACCCTCAAAGACCACCTGTCTCCCCCCAACCTTACTGATCAGCCCCTGTGTAAGCAGATGAAGCTGGGGGGAGGGGAAAGTCCACACAAACCGGGCCAAGTCCATCACGTGGTCCCCAAGTGCCCTGGACCCCCGGGTGAGCTGCCGCTGTGACAAGCACCCTGGGACAGAGTCTCGGAGCCTGGACTGGGGGACGTGTGTGTCAGCCCCAGAGCTGGCCAGACACCCTTGGCAGATGACGGCTCCCGGCCGAACCCGTGCCCCGCAAAGGCCGGCCATCCATTCCTGAGCGCCTGCGCCCACTGCGAGTGCCCCAGTGGGGCCTGGAGAACCGGGCTCCAGACGCCTTTACAGCTGACAGCGCTCCTCCTCCCCGCCTTGAGAGAAATGAACCCCTGGGGTGGGGAAAACCAGGCCAGTGCCATGTGAAGAAGGAAGAAGAGGCGTTTTATGAATGGGCCATCTGGACAGGAAAACAGCCCTTCGGGCCCTCCCCGGGCGGGGCTATCCCTCCTCCCTCTGGAAATTCTTTCAGCCCCATCTGCTCAGAAGGAGGCAACACACCCAGGGTGCAAACCCACGACCCACTCCCCAGCTTCCGCCCCCTCCAGGAACATTCCAGTGGTTTTGCCAAACAAACTAATTGTTCTCCCCCAGGCTGGCCTGTGTGACAACAGGTGCCCGGCTCCAATGCCACCACAGTTTCTGGATTTTATCCGTGTTAACTGGCCTATATGATTGTTTTTAACATCATTTAAAAACAGCCCTGCCTTACTATGCCCTTCTCTGGACGCCTCAGAGGTAGAGCCTAGCGGGGCAGGGTCAGTAGGGAGATGAAATTGAGATGGAGATGGCCTCCAACTGCCTCTGGCCTGAGCCTGCAGGAGCCGTGAATGACAATCACCAAGTGAATGACTCTGTGGCCATCTGCGGGCCGGGCCGTCTGTCTGGATGGGAAGTGTGTCTGCATATGCCCCAGTCCGTCAGGGCAGGACTGCCTTCCAGCCTCAGCCAAGCCCTCTCTCGGAAAACAGCTACTCTGCACGCGGACAGATCTCCAGCCTTCCTCTTTACCTGCCCAGTCCTACCACCTGCGCCTTGGAGAGGCTCTAAGCGCTCACAAAGCACGTCGACACAATCACATTTGACTTTCCAAACAATCCCATGAGGCAGGCACCACAGGCAAGACACCAAGACACAGCAGCTTATGCGATGTGCCCAACTGGAAAACTGCAATAACTGAAGCCATTATAAAGACTAATAAGAAAAATGTCAGCTATGCTGGACATTTATTAAGGAGAACATTCATGAGGAAGAGAGGAGTGTTTACAGATGAGAAATGGAGGCTCCATTTCATTGATGTGAAAACCAAGGCTCAAGAAGGCCAAGTTTTCTGCCCACGTCCACACAGCTACTTAGCATGGTTTTCTGGGTTTGGACCCATAGCCTGCAAGCCTACCCACTGTGGAGCCCTCCCATCTCGGAATGTGGGCTGCAGCCAAGCATGAGCTCATTTGTGCTCTGGGTCTGAATGAGCGCGAATTAAGTCATTCCAGGAGTCCATGGTATTGTTGAGCCTGGACCTTTCAGACTTCTGGTCCAGAGCTCCCTCTGCTGCACCACACCATGAAAATGTCACGTCTTGATTAAGCATAAAGGGATTCTACCCGAACATTCTCCTACTGCCCATTTCTTCTAAGATAAAATTTGGACCTAGGAAAACTCTTTAAGGCCATCAAGCTCAACCCTTTATATTCCAACTCTTCTAGTTTCAGCGAAGCCAGCCTCCTTGAATAAAGGAGATACAGCAGAACGCAGAGTAGACCCCACATCCCCCTGGCCTTACATGTTCAAGCGTGCTTTCCGGAACAAAATTGCACCAGAAATAAACAATGAGGGGGAGTCACCCAATGAGACATTTGCGGTGGTGGCCCTGAGTCAGAGGGTCCTTTCTTATAAGGCTGTTTTAACTAAAATGAACCAAATTATGAGACGATTCATTGCTTATGGTCTCAGCATGGCTCAAACGTGTCTTGAATTCATTAGTGACCCCTTCATGGCCAATTAATGGCAACTTGATATATTTGAACACCTTGACATCACATCTTTTGCATAATCATTCTTAACCTTTGCTCTTTGTTTAGGCTTTTATAGAAACTTTTTTAATATGAATAAACTCTTTAGTTTCAGTTCCCCTAGCTCTATTTTCCCACTTTGGGTAGAAAGAACTCCTTTTTCTTCCTTTATATTATTTATCTCAATTTATGCTTTTATAGTTATCTATTATTTTGTTTCTATCTGTTTTATTCATTAGACTGTAATTTCCACCCATAAGGCCCACACCTGTTCTGTTCATCACTTGACATCACTTCACTTCACATCAGCACCTAGCATTAGTAGGTGTTTGATATATACTTCTCCTAGTTGAATGAAGTGTCCCATGTGTTAGACTGGGAAGCACTAGCCTCTGAAGAATGTGAACCCCATTTTCTTAAAGCAAAACAGTTCAGAAAACCATTATTTTACCAACCAGGTTGACATCATTACCTTTCAATGGTCATCCATCACATGAAGACATGTAACGTGAGATATATGTTCATCAAAATAACCAACCATTTCAGACCCCCATTTTAAAATGCACCAATCAAGAATGGAATATGAAAAATTGGGCAACACTGCAATTTTTCCAAAATACCCCACAGCACCAAATAGATCTACCAGATAACAATCTGACTCTAGCCATATTTGAAAACGTAAAAATTCTAAAGCAAATCTGCAGAATTTTTAATAAAGTTTCTAGAAATTTTTAGACATTTTTCTATAAATTTTTAGAAATTTGTTTCTACAGAAATAAATTTTCTGTAGAATGTTAATACATTTTTTCTAAAATTTGTAGAAATTTTAATAAATTTTCACTTTTTCAGAAACACTCCATATTTTTGGCACTGCGGTCCACGGGGTCGCAAAGAGTTAGACACAACTTAGCAAGTGAACAACAACATATTTTTTTTAGCATTTATTTCCCTTTATACCTTCTTGCATTCCCAAATGTCAAAACCAGTAGTGGATTAAGAGCAAGAAAGAATGTTAAGTAGTTTCAAAGAAACCAAGGTGGATTATACCAAGGGCATAGAAACAGGAAACAAATAGATGTGCCACAACCAAGGAGACGGAAAATCAGAAAAAAACTAGAAACTGTTCTTTCTGTATAGTCCCTTACATTGTGGCTTTTGAAATTCTCAGAGGAAGTAATGCTAAGAAAAACTACAGCCACAGAATATCACAGAGGAAAACTACCATGAGGACCTCAAACAGAAGCACTGGGTACTGTTTCTCTACCAATTCTGAGAGTCATGTTTCTAAACAGTGTTTCATCTTAGTCCACAGTTTTTCTCCTACTGTTTTTTTCTTTTTAATATTTTGTTCAAATGTCTCTGTCTTGTCATAATTATTCCATGCATCATTTAACTTTACAGACAATTAAATATGCTTTCAAATTTAATTGCTTTCAAGTGCTCTCAAAACTTTCAAATATTTATGGTTCTTTCTAAGAGGCAGGCCAATTATCTGTGGTCAAGCACCATCAGGAAGCAGGAAGCAGAGAGAGGACACTCATAATTTCAGCAGATCCCAATTTCAGCCCATGGAATGCACAATTGGCACCGAACTCTGTGCCAAATTTCAGTACAATGGCAATGTCCTGGTTTTACCCTCCAAGTTTCGGAGGGCAAAGGGAAATGTAGTCAGTTCATGGAACAACGCAGAACCACATCTGGAATTTATAGTCCATTCCTGGAACACCCTGGCAGAAGGAATCCAGCATCTGGCATCTGGGTTGGCTAATTATTATGGCAAATGACACCAAATAAATTCTATCTGAATCATGTCTTACCCTTATTCCTTCTCCTCAGATGCTTCTTTATAGAGGTATATCTCAGAACCATAGTAGCTATCATTTTCTGCCTGCTAACTCCCTGCTGGGTATTCTGCTAGATGATTTTACATACATTATCTCATTTAACCCTCTCAACAGCCCTGAAGTAAGCATTACTATTGTCTTTTCTTCATAAATGATGAAATCCAGGTTCAGAGAAATAACTTGTAAGGTTACAGTTAATAAGCAGGAAAGCCAGAATGTGAGCCCAGGTCTGTCTGACTTGAAATGCTGATCTCCTCCAAAACCCAAGGGAGGATGTGGGGAACAGGGGCCGGTGGCAGGGGGAAGACCTTGTTAATCTTACCAAGGGCTCTCAACTGTTACTAAAAGGCCATAATATATTATGGTGAAAACACAGACTGAAGCCAGGCTGCCTGATTCAATCCATCTGGATTCAATCCATTCAATCCCACCTCCATCCAACCCCAGCTGGAAGTTACTTAACTTCTCTACATCTCACTTTGCTGTAAAGCAGACATATTAATGATTGCTTCATAAGGCTGTTCAAGGATTAAATAACATCCTTGAATATGTAAAATCCTGGGAACCATATAGCAAGCACGAAATAAAGGCTAGCTGCTAATACTACACTATTGATGATGATGATGGGCATTTCAAGATCAGCCTTTCTTCCTGACCTTGGGCTTCTCCCAACCTACATCCACCATCCTATCTAACCTTATTTATTAATTTTTGATCTTAAAGCCTTCAGTTCAGTCGCTCAGTCGTGTCCAGCTCTTTGCGATGCCATGAATCGCAGCACGCCAGGCCTCCCTGTCCATCACCAACTCCCGGAGTTCACTCAGACTCACGTCCATCAAGTCAGTGATACCATCCAGCCATCTCATCCTCTGTCGTCCCCTTCTCCTCCTGCCCCCAACCCCTCCCACCATCAAAGTCTTTTCCAATGAGTCAACTCTTCACATAAGGTGGCCAAAGTACTGGAGTTTCAGCTTTAGCATCATTCCTTCCAAAGAAATCCCAAGGCTGATCTCCTTCAGAATGGACTGGTTGGATCTCCTTGCGGTCCAAGGCCTTAAGCAGTATCAATCAGCTTAATACGCTGGTTTCCTTTTTACAATTTAAAAGCTTCAAAACTATTAATCTTGTGAGCCGCAAAGACTTGGGATACATTACTGAGCTTGTGTAGTCATGGCACAAATGTCCAGCTACAGGTTACATAATTCAAGTCTGTCCATCATCTGCAGTTGAGAATAATTCTAAGAAGATACTCAGAACATGTTTAAACTGCAGGACATTGAAGCCCTGCTCTAACTCGAAAGCAGTAGGGCAAATACAACAGCATTGGATTTAAGAAACCAGGGTTGTAAGCAAAGCCCCAGGAACATGAGAGCCAAGCACAGAATATGTGAACTGGTGATACAGTTACAGGTTTTCTAATGGATTTTACAGAAAATAAGTACTGACCATGAACAACTCAAACATGAATACCATCCTACATAGTTCACTTATTAAAACTTAGCCCTTCTGAGACAGGCTGGGACCTGGGACCCTTTGCTGCAGTGCCTTCGCCTGGACAAACAAAACACAAAGAAACAATATGGGACTGTGCGCATGCACAGCTGGGGCAAGTTTATGAACAAAAGTATACACCCTCCCCACCAAAAAAGTGCCACTTTTGAGGTACCTAGAGCAAAAGCAGGGTACCACAACCAAACAATGGGCAAACCACCTAAGCCACCCCTCCACCTGATTCCTACCTTATCACTGTATAAGGAAGGAGCTTGCCCTGCTCAGAAAGCCAGCAAGGGAACTGGTTGCTTGCTTCTGCCCCCTCCTGCTGCAATTAGGGCCCCAATAAAGCCTTGCCTGAATGTCTTGTCTGGCCTCTTTTATCAATTTCTGTTGGTTAAGAAAGGCTTCCCTAGTAGCTCAGTTGGTAAAGAATCTACCTGCAATGCAGGAGACCAAGATTCAATCTCTGGGTCAGGAAGATACCCTGGAGAAGGGAATGGCAACCTCACTCTAGTACTCTTGCCTGGAGAATTACAGGGACAGAGGAGCCTGGCGGGCTACAGGCCATGGGATCACAAAGAGTCAGACATGACTGTGCAACTAACTTTCACTTTCAAGAAAGGCCAAGAACCCTGGTTGGCAACACTTCTAATACATTAGCAGACTAATGGTTATAAGTGATTTCTGCATTTCTTCCCACCCACCTGATATCCTGGAAGAGAGACCCTCTCTCTCCAGGCAACCACCTCAAGAAGAAACTGCAGTATAACCTCTGGGGCTGGTGAGAGGGAAGTGTACCCAGCAATCTCAGATTCAGCCCTCCACCCAGCAAGATACAACCTCAAACTGCAGACGGAGAGCCTCTCTGCTATGGACTCATTCTGCTCAAAATGGAAGCCAGTCCCCAAAAGGTGACAGAAAATGATATTCATAGAAAATGATATTCCCTTTATATGTAACTCTAGCACCTGCGTTACTTGCTAAGCCATGATAATTTCAGATAGCACTCTATCTTAAACACATCAATCCAAGAAAAACTTCTAGAACCCACCTCAATCCACATACAACTAAACCTCATTCCCTCAGGTTCAGTATAGGCTGATATCTTTAAAATGTAGGGAGTTTGGAAATAAGTGGGTAACAGAAGGCAGGCTTCCACAGTCAGTACTTCCTAATGCTCTGTGTCTGTGGCCTTAACCTCAGCATCTGATGAGGATTTTTGTAATACCCAGTGCTGGTGAGGCTGGCATAAAACACAAGTTTAGACATAGCCAGCAGAAGTGAAAACTGGTACAAACTTTTTGGAAAATAACTTGAAATACACACACACACACACACAAAGAGAAAGACTTGAAAATAACCCCACACTTTGCTCCAAAAAAATTATAATGAGACAACCAATCAATACAAAGAAAGCTTTAGGCAGAAAGGTGTTTATCACGGAATTATTTTTTTTAAAGAACAAGCAAACCCCAACCGTGTAAATATCCAACGGAGGAAGGGCTGTTATGCGCCAGTATGTATGTCTGTAAGATAATGAAAAAAAGCAGACTTCAAACTTCAACATTATAGTACAATTAAAAGCAAGAAAAAGGGAAAAACTAATTTATGGATAGAAGAGGAAGGCAAAGGGACTATCTCAAACAGCCGCTAATTTGGGAAATGGACCCATGAGGGGTTTTTTCCCCCAACTTTCCTACTGTCCTATATTAAGTACGTTCTAAGCCCTATTTGAGAAACTGATTAGGTTCAATTCCATGGTACGTCCCAGCATGATGGGGACACTAGCACCCCAAAAGAAAGAAGCTGCGTTCTCAACGCAGGAAGAAAGACCATCTTTCTGGGCCGCTGTTCCCACCCAGGCCTGGGAAGGTTTCCATGCAAACGGCAAAAGTTGCGGACCGAGAAGCTTCTGGGGCGCGGGCGAACAGAGCCTGCGTGCGCGCACACCTCCCGGGGCCCAGCGCACCAGCCCCGACGACCCGCACCGACGACCCCGCTAAAGTTCGACGAGTCCGAGAGCCAGCGGCCGCCCAGCAGGGAGAAGCACGAGCGAGGACGCAGGGCCCCGGCGCAGTTGACATACGGCGCACGGGAAGCTTTCTCTTTGACCGGCTCGCGGAGATTTCTCAGGCTTCTAGAGTTTTTAAGCACACACAAGGATTGAATTATTCGGAGAGCTCAGCAGAAACAACCAGGATTAAAGAGAGGAAAGCTGATCGAGCCATAAAGTGAGAAGCGCTGCCACCTCTCCCGCCCTCCAACCCCAGCCGCCCGAAGCGAGCTGAAACCTCACCACCGCCCGCGCCCGCAGAGTCCCGGGCATCGCCACCAGGCACGGAAGGACCCGCTCCACGTGCGCCACGACACGCGGGAGCCGCAAGGAGAGTCCCGTGCATGCTCCCAGGTGAAAATTATCTTGTACCCGCAAACCCAGATTCTACATTAACAGCCATCCATTCAACAGGAGAGGAATAAGATCCCCTAATACAGGCCTAAAAGTACCCACATATTTGCCCATCCACACCCCACCCCTAGCGAGTCGGAAGGAGAGCAGGGAGGCCCCATATAATTATTCCAATTCCTCAGAGATGGGTGGCCGTCAGTCTCAGCACCTCCCACCTCGGCTGGCTGACATCTGACCTTCAGACACAACCAAAGGGCAGACAGGCGCTCCACTTTTGAAAGTTAACGGCTCCTAAATAATGTGAATAGTCCCACCAGAATGGATCTGTTCTGTAAATTAACATTATAAAATCTACGTTTTCCAAAGAGAGATTTTTCAACCGGATGTTACTTAGAAATGCTAACACCTCTCTCTCTACTTCAAGATTTTTAAAAATTAATAGAAATAAAGTGACACTTTGGTTTATTTCTATTTTTGTGTTTGTTAAAAGCATTTGTCACTATTTCTAAAATAAAATGTCACTTTATTTCTATTAATGTTTTTAAAATCTTGAACTAGAGAGTTATGTTTTACGAACACACAGTAATACTTGCATACTCTCTTCTAGACACTATACAAATATTAACTTATTTCTAATAATAGCCCCTTGAGGTAGGTACTATGGTTATCCCCATACATGGTTTATACAAAGGATGTAACTGAGGCACAGAGAGGTTAAATGACCTGCGCAAGGACACATAGCTGGTAAGTGGCAATTGACAAAGCTGGGATTCAACCCAGGCAAAGGTCCTTCTATCCACTCATGAAAATCAGGAGTTTCACAGTGCAGTTCATGCCCTCCTAAGTAACTGCTAACTTTGTAAACTGGTGTAACTTTATCATAAAGCAACACGGCAGATATATCAAGAGCAATAAAAATATTCATACCCTCTGACCTAATAATCCAATTCCTGGGAAATATTCCAAAGCTCCAGGCATGAAGATATCCATTACTATAGTATTAAGAGTGGGAAAAACTGAGAGCATAATTTCCTATCAGTTGGTGAATAAATAGATGTATTTAGTAGGTCAGCTCAGTGGAATATCAAGTAGTCACAGAAAATTAAATTATGAAGGTGATGCAGCTGCAAATACAATATATTGTTAAGGAGAAAAAATAAAGTTGCATGTACTGTTTCAGAATATATGCACACAACCAAACATTGAAGGAATGAAGACAAACAGGCGACTGAGTGACAAAGACCACGGGTCATACTGTTTTCTTTCAAAAACTTCCCTTTATATTATTATAGTTGAGCTGTTATAAACAAAATCTGGAGAAAAGGGAAGTATGTCTTAAAGGATTTATGAGAATAAGCCAAATTTGCACAAGTCAGGAGCATTCAGATGGAAACTTGTTAAGAGATGGCTCTATTGTATTTAAATATTCCCTGAGCCTGGCCGGCCCTAGCCAGGGAAGGAGGAGGATCCGGCTGGCAGCTGAAGTAGTACTGCTCTCAGCCCCTGTGCTAGGAAACTCCAGCTGAGACAACACTGTTGGGATTCCAGGCCTAGCCTCAATCCCACAAATCATAGTAACAGTGAAAGGAGCAAGGCTAATAATGCCAGAGGCTATTCACACACAAGCACTCGATCTAAAGAAACACAGTCCAGTCGTGAGAAATTTTGGCTCTGCTCTCACCTCAGTGGACCATCTCAGAAAGTGCCACATTCTTCACTTCCCAACCTGTAAGCGGCAGGCACCACCCAACAATCCCTGGGAAAGATGTGAGTAATCTTGACCTTTTCTTGATCTACCCTGAAACTCCCAGAGGTGAAATCCTTACCTTCTCTACAAGGAGCCACGTTGAGGCAAGGAAAAAAATCAGACAAAAAATGCTCTCCTTAACATGAACAACCAAAGTGACACCGAAAGGTTTCACAGGCTCGACCATTAAATTCACTAAGGAATAAAGTTAAGGTCAAAAGTAAGACAGAAATATCTGAACAAGTGAAAAGAGCAAAACTGAATGGTTTCAACGAAATAGCATATTATTTTGAATTCAGGAAGTCTGTTTATGAGGGATTTGTCTGTTTACCAAGTCCCAAGAAACTGCCTTATTCAGACTAGGAGAGCATCTTCCAGTCGCTGTGCTGAAGGACTATGGCCATGTGTAACCCACCCCAGCCCTGCCCTTTCCTTCTTTCACTAAATGGACAGAGCCCAAACTATCAATCCGGCTGGGAGAGCCTGTCCCTTAAAATTTACTGCAAACAAATGAAGGTGCAAAGTTTTCAGAACAACATTCTGAGCCTAACAGTGCTGTAATTTAATACAAAATTTTATTGAAAAGATCATTAAAGCCTGCAAATGGCTTGTTGAAGTGCAGGCAAAAACCCATGAGAGATTTTTTTTTTTTTTCAAACAGATGGTAGTAGACAATAAACACATCATACTTCATTTTGATTGATTTTAACAGAAAATGCAACTAATATATGGAAGGAGCTCATTGTTCAAATATCTTTACTATTCCCCCAAAGTAAAATGACCACACACACCCTACACACGCACCATACACACACACACACACACACATACTTACATACATACATACATACATACATACATACATATATATATATATATATATATATATATATATATATATATATACACACACACCCCTTCCTGTGCTCCCCTCTCAGACTCTATCAGGAAACATTTTCAAAATTCTCTAGCCATAAACAACCTCACCATCAGCGGATTAGCAAAAGTAACTGGCATTTTAAATTAATCTTCTGCTTATCCTCAACAGTGGCTTTGCTTCCATACCAAAAAGAGAGAAGGAAGTTTTCCCTTTGCTTAAAAATGACACCTTAAATGAGGTTCAGGACAACAGGAGTTGAATACACAACCATTTAAAAGTGCAAAGAGAAATGACACAACTTGAGCAAACTGTCATCATTATTTCACATAAAATCACCATTTTTAAAAAAAGTCACATTAACAGATTCTATCCCTCATCAGGAACTAAGATCCCGCAAGCCACATATGAAAAGAAGCAGGTGGGGGAGTGGGGTGGGGGGATGGGGGGGAATCACTTTTAAAAAAACAAGGGCCAGAATTTATGATAATAAACAGGCTATTTTCCCCCCAAAAAAATACATTCATGAACTGCTCTAGGACAAGTTCAAAAAAAGAGCCTTTGTCAGTCCCTGCCTTCCAGTGAAACTTTAGGCCAAAGAATCTTAAGAGTTAGGATCAACTCTACCCTCTGCCCTCCCCTCCCTTCACAGTCCTCAAAGAGCAGACATTAAAAAGATTTCAAAGAGGGAATTTAAGAGGGTTTCTGAGTTTTCCCTGGCACCCTCATCACTCATCAGGAACTCTTTGGACAGGAATGACACTTGTTAAGTTTTTTCCCCCTCTCCCTCCCTCCACCTGTCGTCCCAAGTCTCCGTGGTATGCTGGGGCCCTTCGCGCTTTCTGCTTGAATGACAAAGTCTCCCCTGCAATCTGGTGTCTCCTCTTCCACCCAAGTGGCTGCTTCTAAATTGGGGCCCCAAGAAAAATATGTACCAATTAGGGGCTACTTGATAACTAAGCATCGCAGATTGGCCATACGCTAGCTGATGGGATTTTTCCTTTTATTTTTTTCAGTATAATGACTAGCTCCACCTTAACCTTCCAGAATAACCTTCTGTGGGGTTGGGATGGGCAAAGGCATGAAAACTCAGAAAGCTGGGGATCAGTGAGGTGCCCCTAACTTCCCTCTGGGCCTCCCAGAGTAGGTAGACCCAGCCACAGCTCAGGAATTCCAGGCGGGATGCTTAGCATAAGTAAGTAATTGAGTTAAGGGAGATCTAAAGAAAGACTTCACGTTCACATTCATATGCTAAACTCGGTTAAAAATAGGCTCAAGAAGGGCCTGACTTCATTTTTAATTTTAGCCTGATGATGAACATGCCCTAAAGACAGAAAGTCACCAGGCATTTTCCTGAGGGCAGCGATATTCATATTTTTATAAAAAGGAAATGCAGCATGTTCTATTAATAAAAGTGCTGTAGCCTCAGTTAAATCTGGACAGTTCGTAAATCAGGACTCTCTCCGGCTGAGTTTCCCCAGGTCGGCAGCTCCCTCACACCCAAGCCCCTAGCAAGTGGGCAAGTGGGCCTGTCACACGCAGTGGGGCAAAGTGAGCCAGACACCCAGGGGTCAGAGGCCACACCAGATCAAAGCCCATAAGGTATGGCTCCTGGATACTTCCCAGGTGACCAAGTGACTCAACCAAGAGCATTCGCCAGGAACTCTTTTAAAGGGCTCCTGAAAAGATCCTCATTGCCAGGATGGAGCCCTGTGTTACAAGATTTAGTGAGGAAAAAGGGACGGGTTGTGGTTGCGGGAGGTACACAGGGTAAAAGGGAGAGAAAATGTGATGCTTCCTTCAGAAATGACACACAATTTCAACTTCTCCTTCTTATCTCAAAGATGGCGAAGTTAAAACTGGCCTCTGGCTATGTGGCTGGACTTTTTGATGGACCCGCCAAAGAAGGATCTTCTCCAGTGACCCTTGGCTATCAAGCTACGGAACAAAATAAAATGTGGCCAGGTGGGAAAATTACCACCCTTAGGGCACTGAGCCTCCCCACCCAGGCTAACTGGTAACTCCAAGCTTGGGCAGGGCTGCCCCAGGTCCTGGAGAAAGTGCTAGGACTGAAGTATGTATGTATGTGTGTGTGTTGTGCCCAGGTCACAGGGTACTTTTAAACACACAATCCCCAGCCCAGCTTAGGGATTCTTAGGATCTCAGTGCCCTGTGCTTCTGCGTTATTTTCTAAGCAAACATTTGAGGCCCTCTCACACTCTCATAATTCTCCCAACAACCAGATGAGGCTGGTTGAAGAGACCGAGGCACAGAACAGTAAGGTCACACAGCTAGTAAGGGATAGTTCTTGCTTTAATCAGGCCTCTCTCAATCCACAGCTCAGGATGGTGTAACAGGAAAAGCCTGACAAAGTCAAGGTCAAAGGTATGCTGTCTTTTTCCACTTTCTTGCCTTTCACTTGGATTAATTTCCTCCCCTCAAAGGGGAACAATTATAATGTTTTGGTTTCAATTTTTGGTTTTTGTTTTGCTTCTGCCCCCATTTTTGTGTGTTTTTTTTAAGGCCACTTGTAAAATCCTATAAACCCTCAGTCTAAACAATGCCATGATAGTCTGAGCCGTGAGTGAGTGAGTGAAGTTGCTCAGTTGTGTCCAACTCTTTGCAACCTCATGAACTGCAGTCTGCCAGGCTCCTCTGTCCATGGAATTTTCCAGGCAAGAATACTGGAGTGAGTTGCTATTTCCTTCTCCAAGCCATAGAATGGCATAAAATACAGGGGAAAATAGAGAGACCTTAAGCGTTGGGGCCAGAGAGATGCAAGTTCCCATTCCAGCCCATCTTCTTACTAGCCAAGTGACTTCAACAAGGGTATACTCCACAGCCCAAAATTAAATTCAGGAGCAGCTGGACTAAGAATTGGCCAACCGACTGAGCTTGTGGCTTTTTTTAAACTTTTATTATGGAAATTTTCTAACTATACAAAGGTGAGTGATTGCTAAGGTGCCTCAGTCTTGTCCGACTGTTGATTGTAGCCTGCCAGACTCCTCTGTCCCTGGGATTCTCCAGGCAATACTGGAATGGGTTGCCATTTCTTTCTCCAGGGGATCTTCCCAAGCCAAGGATCAAACCTGCATCTTTTATGTTCCCTGCATTGGCAAGCATGTTCTTTACCACTAGCGCTACCTTAGAAAACAATATAATGAAGTCTCAAACATATCACCCAGCTTCGACAATTATTAATAGTAACTTTTGGTCAGCCTTGTTTATTACTACCCATTCTCGCCCTCCACACTATTATTTTGAAGCAAATTCCAGATACATCATTTCATCTGTAAGTACTTCGCTATCCAGCACTAAAATATATCATTTCAATTTTAACATAATTTCAGTATCTTTATCACAACAATACATAAACAATTCTTTAGCCTCAATATCCAGTCTGTTCAAACATCCTAAATAATCTCTTAGTTTTTGTTTTGTTTTGTATATTACTTTATTCATATGTTCACCCTACACTTAAAAGACTTAAGTTCCACCCAGTAGCCAGCACAAGCCAAAACGAAAAACTGTAGAAATCAAGTCAATTCTATAGCCTGTAAAAAAAAATAAGGGACCTTATTTAATCAAACCTAATGAGCAGGTTACTTCCCTGGTAGCTCAGAGGTTCAAGCATCTGCCTGCAATGCGGGAGACCTGGGTTCGATCCCTGGGTCGGGAAGATCCCCTGGAGAAGGAAATGGCAACCCACTCCAGTATTCTTGCCTGGAGAATCCCATGGACGGAGAAGCCTGGTGGGCTACAGTCCACAGGGTCCGCAAAGAGTCGGACATGACTGAGCGACTTCACTTTCACTGTCACTAATGAGCAGGTGGCGCTAGTGGTCAAGAACCCACCTGCCAATGCAGGAGATCTAAGAGACGCAGGTTCGATCCCTGGGTCGGGAAGATCCCCTGGAGGAGGACATGGCAACCCACTCCAGTATTATTCCCTGAATCCCCATGGACAGAGGAGCCTGGTGGCCTACAGTCCATAGCATCACACAGAGTCAGACACAACTGAAGTGACTTAGCACAATGAGCATCTTGCATGGGAGCTTATCCTAACTACTTTAGGATTTCAACCTATAGACTTGTGTTTCCCTAGTATAGCAATTTTTAAAATATTTATTAAATGTCTATATGTGTTAGGCATTCAAGACCTGGAGCATAGTTTGTTTTTTAATCGTTGGTTTGTTTGATCTAAGACCCAAAAAGCACAGACTGCATTTTGCTGTTAAGTACTCCTATGGATGTGTATGTGCTCAGTCATGTCCAGCTCTTTGCAACCCCATGGACTGTCGCCCACCAGGCTCTTCTGTCTACAGGATTTCCCAGGCAAGAATACTGGAGTGGGTTGTGATCTCCTTCTTCAGGGGATCTTCCTGACCCAGAGATTGAACCCAAGTCTCCTGCATTGCAGGCAGATACTTAACAGCTAAGCCATGAGAATGGGGGTAAGTATTCTTAGTCTCTTTTAATCCATACTCCTGCAGTTCTTCTTATAATTGATTTGTTGAAGAAAACAGGTCTTCTGAGGACTTCCCTGGTGTTCCAGTGGCTGGGATTCCACACTGGGGGCCTGGGTTCCATCCCTGGTCGAGGAACTGGATCTCGCATGCTGCAACTGAAAGATCTTGCATGCCACAGCAAGGATTAAGCAGCCTGTGTGCCACAGCTGAGACCAGGAACAACCAAGTGGGAAGCCACGTCCTTCTCCAGGGGATCTTCCCAACGCAGTGATCAAACCTGGGTCTCCTGCATTTCAGGTAGATTCTTTACTGTCTGAGCTGCCAGGGAAGCCCCCAAATAAATACATAAATTAAAATAAATATTTTTTTAAATAAAGAAAGAAATAAAATAGGTTTTGTGGCCCACAGAATGCCCATATTCCAATTTGTGGATTTTTACCTCCATGGTGTTTTTTTGACATGTTCCTCTGTTCCCTGTGTTTTCTATGAACTGGTAGTTTGATCTTGAGTCTGGCATAGATTGAGCTTCTATTTTTTTATTGTGTTGTGTACTTCCTACTGCAACAGTAGGCACCTGATGCTTGGAAGTCTTTCTTTTTTGTGACATTAAGATTGATCAGTGGGTTTGTCACCAGGCTGATCTATCCATCAGAAAGTTCTTCTACAAAAGGATTTTTCCTCATCCACAGTTTGGATGAGGTAACCAATAAGAAAGGACAGAATGAATGTCTGATTCATTCCCTTTCTTGGACGGTGTTCAGAATGAGTTAGTTCCCCAACATCCTCCATTGAAAACCACTGAATTTTTAACTCACGCATTTCACACATTGGAACATATTTAATATGTGTGAATCCACTATAGTTACTCTTTTTAATGCTCAAATTATTCCATATTTGGGCACTGGGAAGCCCTTTAACTTGGTTCCCAAGGCCTTTCAACAGGACACAAGTGGT
This sequence comes from Ovis aries, assembly GCF_016772045.2. NCBI lineage: Eukaryota > Metazoa > Chordata > Mammalia > Artiodactyla > Bovidae > Ovis > Ovis aries. The sequence goes on along the minus strand of NC_056075.1, from coordinate 30,747,365 downwards.
CTTTGATAGTTCCTTTGTTTTCTGACACAAGGTAAGTCAACTCATTTTGTACATTTCCTGTCCCAGAACTGGAATCAGCCATTTTTCTCAGGCTCCTTAGTCCCTTTTAGTTGTTGTTGCTCAGGTGCTGGCATGTCTGACTCTCTGTGACCCCGTGGACTGCAGCATGCCAGGCTTCCCTGTCCTTCATCATCTCCCAGAGTCTGCTCAAACTCATGTCTTTTGAGTCGATGATGCCATCCAACCATCTCGTCTTCTGCTGCCCCCTTCCCCTTCTGCCCTCAGTCTAGTGGGGACTTGCATTTAGAGGCCACAATCTAGGTGTTACAGGTGCTCATTGCTACTGAGCTGGTCCTTATTTCTAGGTTTTTCAGTGGACAAAGTTGGGAAATACTTTTTCATTTGTTAAAGAGAAGGCATATCAGGCTTTCACACCAATACCTTCAAATATTTAGGGTTATAGGATTTTTACTTAACATCTTTGATTATAAAATCATACTAAAAATATTGCTTTCTGATTATTTTAACATAATTACTACATATATATATAATAGATTCAAAATAGTAATACCAATATTATTACTAACAATATTACTGAAAACAGTTTAAGATTTATTTAGAATTTGTTTTGACCTTAAGATATATTCCACTTGAGCTGTAAATCAAATTATTGTGTTTTAAAGTCATATGGTCATGCATGGATGTGAGAGTTGGACTGTGAAGAAGGCTGAGCGCTGAAGAATTGATGCTTTTGAACTGTGGTGTTGGAGAAGACTCTTGAGAGTCCCTTGGACTGCAAGGAGATCCAACCAGTCCATTCCGAAGATCAGCCCTGGGATTTCTATGGAAGGAATGATGCTAAAGCTGAAACTCCAGTACTTAGGCCACCTCATGCAAACAGTTGACTCATTGGAAAAGACTGTGATGCTGGGAGGGATTGGGGGCAGGAGGAGAAGGGGACGACCGAGGATGAGATGGCTGGATGGCATCACTGACTTGATGGGCATGAGTTTGAGTGAACTCGGGGAGTTGGTGATGGACAGGGAGGCCTGGCGTGCTGCAATTCATGGGTTCGCAGAGTCGGACATGACTGAGCGACTAAACTGAACTGAACTGAAAGTCATATGAAATAATTCTCTGTATGATTAAGCTACCAACTTGATACATAAACGTTTTATTTTCATCTTGATTGGGTGGATTTTTCTATTTTAATTAAACTTTGTTTAGAGTTAAGGAAAATATTTATAGTGTTCCAAAGTCAAATCTGTAAAACAAAATACATTCAAAACAGTCTAGGGACTTCCCTGGTGGTCCAGCGGCTAAGACTCCGTTTGTCCAATACAGGGGGCCCAAGTTCAATCCCTGGCCAGGGAACTAGATCCTACACGCTGTACCTAAGAGTCCAAATGCCACAACTAAAGATCCCGCATGTCACAACTAAGACCCAGCACAGTCAAATAAACAAATATTTTTTTAAAAGTCTAGCTGACCTGACCCTGACCTATCCATCCATTTCTTCCCTCCCCATATCATACTTAATCAGTACTAGTAAATTTTATTAGTTTATGAGACTAAAATTTTAGTTTACTCTTCTATTTCTTTTAATAACAGGCAAATACATATGTATTTCTCAGATAAAAGGTAATATGCTATCTATTATTTCTGCACCTTGCTTTTTTCACTTAACAATACACCCTGGAGACCATCCCATAACTGTAGTTGTGCAGAGAGATAATTCTGCTTCCTTATATAGCCCTACAACAACCCACTGTGTGGATGTCCCATGGCTTACTGCTATTACAAGTAATGCCACCACAGAATACCCTTTGCAAGTCTTTTATTTTCAACTGTGTATTTTTGGAATAGAGCTTATAAACAGGATTGTGTGGTCAAAAGACAATGTACGTGTAATTTTGCTCAATACTGTCAAATTCCCCTCCTTAGAGGTGGTGCCATTTTTGTATTCTCATCATGAGGTGATAAGTCTTACGTGCTAAATTTAATATATATTTTTTTTAAAATCTCTTGACATCTCAGGGGCCTTCCTTTAAAATCCCTTTCAGGGATTTTAACCAAAGCCATCTAATTCAATTCTCCACATGCTAGACAAAGGAAATTTCTTTTGAGAAAGGGCAATGATGTGCTCAAGGAACTGCCTTTATCCCTCACCTTTCCTGACTTTTAAATACACAGTTTACACATAATTCTTTTCATGTCAGAGAAGTCAAGCACAGTATTAAATATTGAGATGGAAAATATCACAGGTTAATTTAGGTCTTTGCAAACTACAAGTGGTTCCCTGAACTGAAACTGAAGTTCACGGAGATCGGGGACTCCTCGGTGCCCTCTCCTTCCCGCCGTTTAACAAGTAAGATCTGATGTGGACTGTGATGGTGCCACACGTGGATACTGGCTCCCGTCCACACCCACTGCAGAACATCTCCCCCAGCCTCCCCTTCCCCACAGGATCCTGCCAGTGTCTGACGTTAGGCACTGTTACATGTGTTATTTCATTTACTCATTTACCTCATAATAACACTATAAGGTGGATGCCCTACTGGCCCCCTTTTAAACCTGAAGAAATGAAAGAGCAGAGAAGTGAAGCTACTTGTCCAAGGTCACACAGTTAGCAAGCAAACAGGCAGCCAGGATGCGCACACAGGCCTTCCAACTCTAATGCCCACCTTTAACTGTTACGCTGTGGTGCTTCCACGTTTCAGACCTTCATCAACTTTTGCCCAAACAGTGCAGGGGCCTCCCAACTACATCCCCACCTCTAGGAGCACACCTACACACACAAACACATGTGCACACATGCACAGAACTCTGCCGTTTACCCTTTCTTCTCCAATACCAATACAATCTTTCCAGAAAACGGATCTCATCACATCAGACCCCTGCTTACAAATGACTACTCAGAAGAGAACATCCAAACTCCTCACCTTGAGAAACATGTTCTGATCACCAGCATCCTGCCTTTTTGCATCCTCAGTGCTAGCCATTCCCAGACACTGATCTCCAGTCATGTGGAATTACTCTGAGGCTCCCAGGTCATCATGGTTTTTCTCCCCTCTGAAAATGTGTCTTTTGTCCCACCTCCCACCCTCCCCCATCCACTTGACAAGCCCTTAGGCTCAGATTCAGAATCAGCTCAGAATGGCTTCCTCAAACATCTGGGCTGGTCCTTCCTGGATGCCCTCTCCTCTACCCTCTATGCCTATTCAAAACCTGCTATAACATGAGTCTCATTCTCACTACCTCAACCCTCTTCTCCACCTGCACTCAGAGGTACTCATTTTATCAGGTCTTCTATTGTTTATCCTTCTAGTATTTTTTTGCAACAAAGTATACATAAAAGTTGTATATAATATATACATATAATTTACATAATAATATTATACATATGTTCCTATTCTCCCCTTTTCTTACACAAAAGGTAGCCAACTATACACACTTTTTGCACCCTGCTTTTTCTGCTTGATATATCCTTGGCATTTCTCTGTTACAGCACACAGAGATGGTCCTTGTAGTGTGAGAGGACAGAGCCACATTTATTTACTCACCGCCTGTTGCTGGACATGGAGTAGAGTATATCCCCTTATTTCAAGGGACTGAATGAGACCTAGTCCTGTTGCTCCTCATCCAACATCAAGATCCCACTGGATGTACAGCTTAGATCTCTGCCAGAGAGTCCAGTGAGACCAGCCACTGCCGGAGCCAGGCCACAATAAGAGACCAAGTTACTGATGCCAGTAGGAGCAGCTCAGGTTCTGTACCTTCTTTTATGTCCAAGAATCACACCAGAGCAGAGGCTATGATCCTTTCAGTTCAGTTCAGTTCAGTTCAGTCGCTTAGTCATGTTTGACTCTTTGCAACACGCCAGGCCTTCCTGTTCATCACAAACTCCCGGAGCTTACTCAAACTCATGTCCATTGAGTCAGTGATGCCATCCAACCGTCTCATCCTCTGTCGTCCCCTTCTCCTCCTGCCTTCAATCTTTCCCAGCATCAAGGGCTTTTCAAATGAATCAGTTCTTCACATCAGGTGGCCAAAGGATTGGAGTTTCAGCTTCAGCATCAGTCCTTCCAACGAATATTCAAGACTGACTTCCTTTAGGATGGACTGGTTGAATCTCCTTGCAGTCCAAGGGACTCTCAAGAGTCTTTTCCAACACCACAGTTCAAAAGTATCAATTCTTCGGCGCTCAGCTTTCTTTATAGTCCAACTCTCACATCCATACATGACCACTGGAAAAACCATAGCCTTGACTAGATGGACCTTTGTTGGCAAAGTAACGTCTGCTTTTTAATATGCTGTCTAGGATGGTCATAACCTTTTTTCCAAGGAGCAGGCGTCTTTTAATTTCGTGGCTGAAGTCACCATCTGCAGTGATTTTGGAGCCCCAAAATATAAAGTCTCTCACTGTTTCCATTGTTCCCGATCTATTTGCCATGATGCGACCAGGTGCCATGATCTTAGTTTTCTGAATGTTGAGTTTTAAGCCAACTTTTTCACTCTCCTCTTTCACTTTCATCAAGAGGCTCTTTAGCTCTTCGCTTTCTGCCGTGTAAGTGTGGTGTCATCTGCATATCTGAGGCTATTGATATTTCTCCCCGCAATCTTGATTCCAGCTTGTGCTTCATCCAGCTTGGCATTTCGTATGATGTACTCTGCATATAAATTAAATAAGCAGGGTGACAATATACAGCCTTGACATACTCCTTTCCTGATTTGGAACCAGGCTGTTGTTCCATGTCCAATTCTAACTGTTGTTTCTTGACCTGCATACAAATTTCTCAGGAGGCAGGTCAGGTGGTCTGGTATTCCACCTCTTTAAGAATTTTCCAGTTTGTTGTGATCCACACAATCAAAGGCTTTGGCATAGTCAGCAAAGCAGAAGTAGATGTTTTTCTGCAACTCTCTCGCTTTTTTGATTATCCAACAGATGTTGGCAATTTGATCTCTGGTTCCTCTGCCTTTTCTAAATCCAGCTTGAACATCTGGAAGTTCACGATCCTCTAACATCTTGCAATTTCGCTTCAGTTTACAGAACCACAAAACTCAGATCCAGTAGCCCACAGAGTTCACATCTTAGGTGGACTCAAAGAGGAAACAAATGGCACCATGTGTCATTGACTAAACTTGGCATTTCATTTAGTCATTCAACAAACAGTGAACTGCTTCTAGGAACCAGGTATTGCTCTTAGGTGTGCACTCATGCATGCTCAGTCACTTCTGTCGTGTCCAATTCTGCGTCCCTATGGACTGCAGCCTGCCAGGCTCCTCTGTCCATGGGGTGCTCCAGGCAAAAATACTGGAGTGGGTTTCCATGCCTTCCTCAAGGGGATCTTCCTGACTCAAGGACTGAACCCATTTCTCCTGTGTCTCCTGCATTGCAGGCAGATAAGATTCTTTACCCACTGATGGGGGTGTAAATCACTCGGTAAAGCTCGCTGGCACAGGCAGGATGCTAGGAAATAAAACAGACAAGGAAACCATACTAAATAGGGACTTCGTTGGTGGTCCAGTGGTTAATTCTCCACACTTCCACTGCAGAAACATGGGTTTGATCCCTGGTCAGGTAACTAAGATCCTGCATGCTGAACGGCATGGCCAAAATAATAATAATAAATAAGTACAATAAGTAAATGATATAATCTGTTTGAAGATGACAAGTACTATGGAAACGACAGAACAAAGTAAGGGAGTTTGGACTGGAGGATACAGGATGCAACTGAAGTACAGTGGTCAAAGTAGATCTCAGTGGGAAATCATGACAAGTTATTTCGGGGGGCAACTCCTTTTTGCAGCTGTCACAGGTCAACTGTCATTAGCACTGCCACAATTAAACTGTCATCATCATCACAGTGTCGAGGTAACAACAAAGGATCTGAGGGTTGCAGTCATCTTGAATGGTGTTGTTCTAAAAATTGCTTGAAATAAGCAGAGTATTCACGGAGGGCTTAAAAACCTTTTTTGTGACCTAGAAATTTCTTTCTTGGAAAGCTTTGAGGCAATGGGCCTTAAAGGATGTCCCAAGTGGTCCGGTCCACCACTTCCCCTGTTTGGAATGAATCTCACAGAAGAAATTCAGCCTGGAAATTTCCTGTGCCTTTAAAGGCACAGGCAGGTCCCCGGCTGGAGATGGTGGAGCGAGACAGAAAGCTGGGTTACACTGAGACGAACGTGTGTTCAGCGTGTCCTTCCTATATTCCTGTGTCAGGTCGTTGATTCTCACAACCAACCTCACATCCTGTGAGAAGCCCACACTCTCTCAGAAGCCCCGCACCTCGGCCCACACTGTGACTTGAAGGTGGTACCCGGCCCAGAGCTAGAGCTTCTTACTTCCTGAGTCTGTGCCCCGACACACCCGTCTGCCTAGACCACCTCTCCAAACATAAAGGCAGTGTATTTGCTTCTCTCAAGCCCTTTTAGACAGGCAACCCAAACAAAACATAAGTTGGAGAACACCAAGCTTTGGTCCCCATCAGTTCTCAGCCATGAGGCCCTTCCAAGTGGACTTTCTCATCACAAAGTTGCTGAGATCGAAAGTTGGGTTGCAAGTAACTTGCTCCATCTCTCATGGACTCAACATACTATGTGCCAGGGACCCTGCCAGACACTGAGGACACCCAGACAAGTGACAGTGGCCCTGCCTGCAAGGACTCTGCAGGGTCTCTAGGGGTGTGTTAGTCGCTCAGCCGTGTCTGACTCTTTGCGACCCCATGGACTGAGCATGGGGTAGATGCTACTGAGGAGGCCACAGGGTGTTACAGGAAACAGGCTCTCACCCCATCCTTGAAGTCAAAAGCAATGTTCCATCTGAGGAGAGAGAAAGTAGTTCAGGTGAAGAGAACAGGACAGGACGGCGGCCAAGAGAGAACTGAGTTAATGGGGGCAAGGCCAGAAGGGGCTTCTAGCATCTGAATCTCGACTTACAGGCGGCGAGAAACTTCCCCAGGGCTTTAAGCAAGCAGATGACACGGTTAGCACTGTGCTCCTGTGGAGAAAAGAAAGATCTGAGGACAAGCCCCACTGGGAGGCCTGTGGCAGAGGTGGTGGGCACGGAAAGTGGGGAGGGGTTCCCAAGGAAGAAGAAGGCAGTGCAAACTCGAGCGGGTCAGAGGGCCTGGCTCTGAGCCTGGGCTCTCCAATCACTGGCGGGAGGACCCTGAACTCCTCGTACTTACTTAATCCCTACCTACTTCACAGGGTTGTTGGAGGATTAAATGGGATAACCTAGGAGGAAAACCAGTGCCTGTGAGCCATACAGCACGGCAGGACAGCAGCGCTGTCCAATCCCTCCCGCACTGTAGCCTCTGCAGACCCTTCAGCGCTAGGAGATTTAAATTTACCGCCCCCCCCCCCCGCGCCCCGCCCCGAGGCACGAATGTTCCCTCTGCTCACTGAGCTTCTCTGACAGCTAAGTGGCCTTTGGTAAATCTGGTCTTCTTTCTGGACCTGGCTTCTTTTTCTACAAGAGAACTGAATCAGATGATCTCTAGGGCCCCTTTCAGCTTGAAGTTTCGCTTTCTTATTCGCCTTGTAGCCCAATTTCCAGAGTAATAATTATTTGTCAAATGAAAACTTATTGACGGAAGAATCATCAATAGAAGGAAAAGAACCAAGCTAATGAGTGACTGACACGTTGAAAACTAAGGTGATAACGTGTGTGTTCTTTAAAAGCCTTGAAGGATCGTTATCAATAAGTTCCATTCAAAGATAAGAGTCATAAAAATTCAAAGGAATTTTCATCTCCCCCAAATTGATTCTTATTTATAACATCTGTGCTCCCAAAAGGTTGAATTATCATTGGCTTAGATATTTACCTAAGAAAACTAAAGACACGTCCACATTAAAACTTGCAAAGGAATATTCATACAACTTTATTGTAACAGCCAAAAAACTGGAAACAATGTAAATGTCCATCATCCACAGGTAAGTGGATAAACAGTGTATGACATATCCATAAAACAGAAAACCACTCAGCAATGAAAAGGACCAAACTTTCGATACATGCAAAAGAACAGATAAAATTGTAAGCTGAAAGGAAACTCACAGAATGAGAGAAAATACTTGCAAATCATATATCTGATAAGGGTCAAGGATTCAGAATTTATGATTCAGAATTTCATGCGAAAAAATAAACAACTCAGTTTAAAAAGAGACAAAGGCCTTTTCTCTGAAAAACACAAACACAACAAACACATGAAAAGATGCTCAGCATTATTAGTCATTAGGGAATGCAAATCAAAACCACCATGAGATCCCACTTCACACTCATTAGGATGGCCATAAATTTTTTTTTTTAATGGAAAATAACAAGTGTTGGCAAAGCTGGAAAGAAACTGGAACCCTCATTCATTACTGGTGGGAATGTAAAACGGTGCAGTTACTAGGAAAACACTTTGGAAGTTCCTCAATAAATTAAACACAGAATTATCATATGACTCAGCAACTCCACGTCAAAAGGATTGGAAACAGATGTTCAGGCCAAAACTTGCACACAAAACTCATAGCAGCATGATTCACAAAAGGTAGAAACAGCCCACATCCATCAACGGATGAACGGGAAAACAAAACACTACCTATCCATACAAGGGAATTTTACTCAGCAATAAAGAGGAATGAAGTACTGATACATATTACAATATGGATGAACCCTGAAAATATTACACTAAGTGAAAGAAAGCTGATATAGAAGGCCACATATTATATGATTCCATTTATATGAACTGTCCAGAATAGGCAAGTCCATAGACACAGAAAAAACAGGTTAGTGATTGCCAAAGGCCTGGGAGAGGAGGGAATAACCTTAATAAGGACAGGGTTTCCTTTCGGGGTGATGCAGATGTTCTGGAACCAGATAGCAGTAACTGTTAAGCAGCATTGTGAATATACTTAAAACTACCAAATTACACTTGAAAATCATTAAAATGGTTAATGTACATGTATTTTATCACAGTTTTAAAAAATATTATTTCCACCAAATCATTATGCAAGTGAAAGAGCCAAGTAACAAAAAAAGTACATACTATGATTTCATTTTTATAAAATTCTAGAAAATGCAAACTCATCTATAATGCTAGATCACTAGTAGCCTGAGAGGAAGGGGGTTAAGGAAAAGAGAGAATGATAAATTATAAAAGGCATGAAGAAACTCTTGGGGGTGATACAAACGTTTACTCTTTATTGTTTGATGGATGTTTTAAACATGTACAGCTTAGTGAACTTCAATTATACTTCTGCAAAATTGAGAAAAGATCAACAAATGTTTTAAAAATTATCCCTGGACCTCTAAATTCTTACACTTACTAAATTTCTATTTGAAATACACGGGGGAACTCACTGTTTAAAGGATCTTTGCTATAAACCCTTTTGAAAGTCAAAAGCAAACAATCTTTCCCTGATTTATTGATTCTATTAAGTGTGCTTTTTACATTCAATGGTTTCTTAAAGCAAAAGAACACCTGTAACAACGTCTGCTAAAACCATTTAAGAGTATGTCTGGTGAAGACTAAGTGAGCTTGATGTGGCCATGTTTCAAGTCAGAAATTCTTTTTGCTATTAATAGGCGCCTAGGACACTTTAATCATTGAGGAATCCTGGTTTTTTTAATTGGTTCAAAAATTGTCTGGTAGAACTTGGCAGAGGCTCAGTCTGCAAATCAAACGATCGTATCTGTTATTAGTTGAGCACATGCTGAGAGGATTATAAGTGTTTATGTACTTTCCATGAGCATCCAGTTCAGATCTTGCCTAACATGCATAACGACAGAATAAGACAGTGAATCAAATGCCAGAGTCAGATTTGCTCGTGGAATTTAAATTGGGATATGGATTTCACTTTAAACCAAAAGTAATACTTAAAGCCACCAGAAATGGAAAAAGGGGTTTCTGATCTGACTGCTTAGTTTGTCTCAAACTAAATTTGTCAGAGTTTCAAATTTATTTCAGTAATCTTTCCATAATAATATTTTCTTGGTAAATAATGGGTTTTTTAATAAATTATTTTGAGGATGCAGATATTTACATACAGATGACATGATCACTTGAATTTATATAACATTCTCCCATCCCAGCCCCACACCACCCACCAGTTCTTTCATAAATATTATTTTCCTTAGCTTTGTTGAGCCCTTTGAAGTTTGTGACTTGATTTCTTCATCTGTAAAATGGGGTGAATAGGGGCATAAACTTCACAGGATTATTGTTGGGTATTAAACATATATAAAGTGCTGAGACTATTGGCTGACTCACAGGAAGTGCTCAATGAATGTTCAATGTTACTCACGTAATTATTACTACTCCCTTTTACAGATGAGAACACTGAGGCTCAGCGCTAGTGGTGGCAAAGCCGAATCCAGAACACAGAGCATGCTTACTCCTGATTCTTTCCACTACTCCACACCACTTTCCCCACCCACGCATATTTCGTGCATGAAAATAAGAATACCAATCGAGAAGAGGCAAAAATAGTTGTGTAACTTAAATCTAAAAAGCATCAACAAATTGGTAGTCACAGACCAGCTCCAAGACTCATCCAGTTTAGGCCCCAGGGCAAGTCATCAGTCATTTTTAAAGTCGGCTTCATACAGTGATTTTGAAAAAGATTAAAGGTTTCTGCAAAGAGTCAACTGAGCCTTGAGGATGCCCCCCAAATTGTGCCAGCTAGCAAAAACGACATTATCGCTCACTCACTGCTTCAACATTAAAAGGGGTTTAGAGGATGAGATGGCTGGATGGCATCACTGACTCGATGGACATGAGTTTGAGTGAACTCCGGGAGTTGGTGATGGACAGGGAGGCCCAGTGTGCTGCAATTCATGGGGTCGCAAAGAGTTGGACACAACTGAGAGACTGAGCTGAACTGATACTCACTTTGTATGGACATTAAAAAGTACTGCAGCTCAGGACAGAATATCTCTGGAGGGGTTACATGGAAAGTGGCAGGCCCATCAATTAAGTTCTTATCAGGTTAAGACTAGAAAAATCCAGAGGCTCCAGATAACAGTGCAAACGTATTTGCAAGGCTGTCTGATTTAATCTACTTATCCAAATTAATCTATTCTAAAGTGATATTTAGTTAAGGTTCCAGTTCCAGGAATTCCATTGAGAAGGGTTTTTGTTTGTTTGTTTGTTTAAGGTGGTCAAGTTAAAAGACAAAATCACTAGATGAAAGTTTGTTGGGAAACAGGGTATTCAGAGGGTCTCATAAGGATTACTTCCAAAGACAACCTACTAATCATAGACAGATTAGATATAGAGATCTGGCAGTGACCATGTTAACCAAGGGATCAAACTTACTGGAACATACATCACCTGTTGAATGCATATCCTTGCCAAAATGCTTAACTTGAATCTGGCCATGAGGAAACAACAGATACATCCTGATCATGGTTCCTTATTTTTTTACGTATTTATTTTTTTTAAAATATTTGACTGTACCCCACTGCATATGGAGCCTTAATTCCCCAACCAGGGATTGAACCCCAGCCCTCTGCACTGGAAGGCAGAGTCTTAACCACTGGACTACCAGGGAAGTCCCCAGATGATGGTTCACTCTATAGTCAGGAATCTTTGGTCACGAAGAGCAGAAAAGAGCAGGTACACTTGCTACATTAAAAGAGATACTATAAACAATGCACTTGAATCTGAACCAGAGGGGTTTAAGAATTGCTATATGAGACATTTTTCTGACAACTGGAAAAAGTTAAAATTCAAGTGTTTATTGGAAAAAATCATTTAAGTAAGACTAACCATCTTAGATGCGACAACAGAATCATGGCTATGCAATTTACTTTCAGATGCTCAAGAAAAATATGAGACACTGCTTCTGTTTGGAAGTATGGAAGAGTGTGAGATGCCCTAGAGAGATCCAGTCTACCCCCACATGCAGAAAGATCTTTGTAGGAAGTACTGAGCCCACACTCTAAAGCCCACAAGCCGCAACTACTGAGCCCTCGTGCTATAACCACTGAGGTTGGTGTGCCTAGAGCCTGGCACAAGAAATGCCAGTGCAATGAGAAGCCCTAGCACAGCAACGGAGTAACCTCTGCTTGCCACGACTAGAGATGGCCCCAGGAAAGCAATGAAGAGCCAGTGCAGCCAAAAAAAGATAAATAATTGTAAAAAAAAGAAAACAGAAAGATCTTTGTGGGGAGAGATGGCAGGAAATAACACACCCAGAGATAATTTTCAAAATTCTCTTTCATAGGTCGAGTAGACTAGAGCTGGCAGATAAAAAGGAATGCTCTCCATTTCCTTCTCTCTCATTTCCAGGAAGGAACAAAGGGCAAATTGCGGAAAACGCAACAGACAGAAATATGAGGATTCTTATCCTAGCCTGACCAGCACTTGCTGTATGACTTCAAACAATTCTCTTGACTTCTCTGATGCTCACTTGCTTTACCTAGAAAAACAGTGGGGCTAGGCGAAAGCAGCTCTCAGATGCCTTTCAGATCTAAAATTTAAGATGCTAATGGCTCATTCAGTCTTAAAGACAACATGCAATGCCAATGTGAAAAGTCTATTCCTTTTTTTTAAAATGGAAATAAGTTTTTCCTCTCTGATTAGAAAATTAATACATGCTCACTGGGAAAAAAAAAAAGTATAAAAAGGGAAAAAAGAAAGACAAACCACTATAATTGCACCACCTAGAGTTAAAACCACTGTTAATATCTATTTGGTCTTTAGATGGTTTTTCAGGCTTGAGAAACCAACACATGCTCATAAAGGTTTTTTAAAAAACACAAGATCCCAATATATGTGCTGTCTGTAATTCTTTTAGTTAACAATATTATATGGTTTACATTCCATATTAACAAATATAGAATAATGGCATCATTCTAATGATGAATGGTACATGCTATTATACAAGCACATGATTTATTTTCTCATTGAGAAACATCTGGGTGGTTTCTAATTTTTTGTCCTTCTAGACAATGCTGCAATAAATATCCTCAGTTTCATCCTCATTATGTAAATATCAAAGTATCTAAATCAAGATTTAATCACACTACCCCTCTCCCTTTTCAGACAGAAAGTTTAAAAAAAAAAAATCTCTTTTCAAGTATTAAATAAAGGCTCTCCCATAACTCCAGACTACAGTGATCCTGCCAGCCCAGGAGGATGCAGGGCCCTGAGGAGACCTGGGCTTTAGAATGCTCTGGAAACAATGTTTGATCTCTTTGATTCAAGGAGGCACTCGGAAACCTGAGGCCCAGCTTCTGGATAACCGTGATCGCTTTGCAAAGTATTTGCCGGCGCCGAGTTCTGGGCGAGTCTGCGGCCCCGCTGCGGCGAATGAGTGCGCCAGGCAGCATCTAGTCCTAGCCTGGGCAGCCAGCAGGCTCCTCTAAACGTCTGTCAGCCTATGCTTATGTTTTCTGCCTTTAAAAATAATAACAGCACGAAACACACTCCAACCTCCCTGTATTCAATACAATCTAATTAATTTAGACCCATGAAAATTACTAGATCTATCTCCCAAATTGAGAACCATACTCTTTCTACAAACTCAAGCATTCACTTTAACATTCCAAAATAATGAACATTCCAAAGTATTTGTTTTTATTTTTTTTAAGTTGGTAATAATTAGGAAACAGTATGAAATGCCCTCTTTTCACTGACATTAGTATCCACCTTTCTGTTTTAAAATTATGTCATTGATCCAAATATACTTTGCAAGTGCTGAAGAACACTTTTAATTCTCTTTTTTGTGGCTAATGCAGTTTCCGTGAGTAATCAGTCTCACAAACATGTACCTGAGCCCTTGATTAAAATGTAACTGATTCTCCATCAGATGTGGAGGCAAGGAGAGGCATCCTCCAGTGATAAGCACTCAGCAATATTCCTGGGGATTCACATAATTTTATTCTTGGAAGGAACTGACATTGATCATTTCCAACCCCTGGAGAAGCAGGATTAGGAAGATTAATTGATGTGTCCAGGTTACCCACTTCCAATCCAGGGTTTCCTTTTCCTCTCTGACCCTCTTTGTCAGAAACCCAACTATTAATTTAAAACAAAGATACTCATTTTACATTTGACAACACGAAAGATCCTACCTGTCATTCAATTCAGTAATGAATTCAAAATAGAGCCAAAGAAGTAACTCTGTGAAATGAATATGTCCTTAAAATATATATTACCTTGTCTTCTCCTTCAGCATCATAGCACTGAAGGTCAGGCTTAAAGGTGGGTCTAATAAGAACCAATAACACATCTGGAAGACAGTCTGTAGACAAGCTGCACAAATGAAAAGTATTTAAGATGTTTAGACAGCTGTGAATGGAGGTTTCCAGGTTTAGTTCAGAGTGGAAGTGGCAACTGAGAACTGGTGGGTTGTTACTGTGATCCAGAGAAAGCAGGTGCAAAGAAAGAGCAGCAAATAGCTCTGGTGCATCCTTGAAGCAAATACTCACATTAAAGAAGGAAAACGTGGCGTGAAAACTATCTTCATGGGGTGGCAACCTCCCCCAAATGCAGGCATGACCTCCAGCCTTTTGCTTTTGAACACATGGAAAGAATTATTTGGCAAATTGAGCTACAAGTTATTGACACATCCTCATTCAACTTGCTTCACAGCTCCTGTTTTGCTCATAAAGTACATTCACATCAGTATGGACCAGCCCCCTGACAGAGCTGCTGTCAGCAAGCTGGAAAAGTTTCCTTGTAAACTATCAGGGGACTTATTTATCTTATAAAATCCAGCAGAAATTGTAGGAAAAGAGAGGCTCAATTAACTTGTCTGTAACTTCTGCCACTGTAAAGACTTTATCCTATTAGATGGATATATGCCTTAAATCCAAAATGCCCCCAACTTGCTGTCTTGAAAATGTCGAAGACTGAAACCTTAGTTGGGTGGAATTAACAGTGACCACCCATTGCGCCAGGCAGAATATCAGCCCACCGCCAATATCTTCTTGGTGGTTGTTGGAAACCAAATTCACATTCCTGATTAAAAATGTGCCTACTTAATGAAAGTCGGGATTTCCCAGTCTTCTCACTGGTGGGAAGAAGCAACATGAAGCTTCCAGAACACACACATCAGCAAGATCCAGTCAGGTTCATTAACCAGAAAGGGAATTGCCATGTGCTCCTTTCTACAAGCTGCTAATTACCGTTTTTTGCCTCATTTTGGAATACGGATCACTTTACTTTCTGCAAAACTTTTCAATGCACTATTCTAAACACAGCCATCAGTCACTCACACCAGCTGTGGATTCACAGCGACTTTCCTTATTAAAATACACAAAATCGTATCGGCTACACCATCCCAAACAAGATAATTACTGTGTCAGGAAATAAAAATCAGATTAAGTGGAGTTTAGTGGCACAGGAGACCCTTTTAAGCTTTTGCCTGACAGAGGGACCAAGGAGGATGAGTTTGCCTTTGGAGTTTTAATTCCACTTCTTCCATTCTAGTTTTTCAAGTTCGATCTGTTTTAATTCTATCCCTTGGTTAGATCTCAGTTCCTAACATTTTGTAGATTCTTGTTTATCAGAGACGTGAACTGAGCTATACTGGTGTGTTTATTTGAGGATTAGCTGTTGTGGTCAAGGAAGAAATATTTGTTCAACTGGAGTCAAGAACCTACAGCCACAAGAAAAATAAATCAGAGCGGGAGAGAGAGAAACTGGATAATGGGGGATCATTTCACTGTGAGTCGATCCTGGTGGGGTTTTCTGCCCCCTGGTGACTTTATGCATAGGCAAAAAGAACTTAACAGATCAAAGTCCGCATTCCAACTGACAGATATGGGTTTTTAAAATTATTAATTTGATGAACTGCTAAAGCAGTAGCAAGAGAATAAGTGGACAGAAGAATAAAACAGGTGATAAAATTTGTCTTCTTTTTCTTCCCCTGCAGCATTGGCATTAGAAAAGCTCTGTGTACACCATATGTACAGTCATTTACTGTGACTAATGGGAATAATGTACTACATTTCATAAAACTGATCTCTGGCAATTTGAGAAAACACTGGATGGCTACACTTCCTATCTAAAAGTACTTATCACAACAAACCCTCAAGCAAAATTTCTTTTTAAAAAAAACAACCTTAATAGGCTTTCTAGTGAAGCAAAGAAACTTTTCAGAATGTCAAGAACCCTCCCTGTTTTGGGGAAACGCTTAATCCTCTCAGATGTTTTCTCCTGCTGAATGCTTGTCTTATGTGCAGTTTAAGATGGTGTTTGAAATTTTCAAAATTCTTTCTACAAGTGTATCCCTGTTTCCTCTAAAAATGGACTCAAACTGATGTTAGAAAGTGGCACAGATGTTAGAAATTCCAGCCTCTTTCCAGAACAGGACCAAGTATGAGTTGAGATAATGTCCCTTTTTGGCAAACTCTTATTTTCTCTCAGATTCTGGAAGCAATTGTCAACATGTCCATTAAAGTGGGTGGACATCACACACAACTTGCCTGAGTGTCACCCTACGAGCTACATGGAGATCCTTCCAAATGCAAGACATCTATCTGTAAAATTATCTGCAATCAGAGTGACTACTTGTAATATTCTCTAGACTGATCCGGGGAGCACTGTGCACTGAAGACACAGCGTCTTAACTGTAGGCAGAAGACTGAAAAAGCAATCAAACTGGGTTTATATCTTCATAAATCACAATACACGCAGGTGATACTATCAAATGCTAAATCAAAACTTTTTCCATTTTCATAATTGATTTGTATTCACTTCATACCAAAATAATCTGGAAAGGAAAAAAATAAGTCATCAACGTACAAATTAAAGATGCAACCTGACATCAAGCATTAGCCAGGAGTATTTCCCTGCAAATCAAATAATTTCGGAAAATCACCTGAGTGCTCATCTCATAGATGTCTGTGCTTGCTTGGTGAATTTTCACCATGATTAGTATCACACTTTCTAACTGCATCTGACAACCGACTTCCACACTGCACACAGAACCAATGACTCTGCTTTCATTCTGAAGAGTTTTAAAACTTACAACCTAAAATTGTAATTTCTGATGAGTTTTAAAACTTACAACCTAAAATTGTAATTTCTGATGTTCATCAGGATTTATAAATAACTTCTTATAAATCAAAAACTAGGTTTGGTTATAAAGCACAAAGATAAAAAATAAAATACTTTTGAAAATAAAATATTGTGCATACTTGAGGAGATAAACCCTTATAAAACATTCACTGACACATGTTGTTCTATTTATGTTCATAGGAAGATAATATATATTTTTTAAGCTCTCAAATTATTCTGATTTCCTAAACTTATTCCAAATCTCTTCTTAAGGTGTTATTTATAATTCCTTTGCCCAAATGGCTTACATAATGCTTCCGATTTTATTCAGTAATACCTCCACATTGGCCAGCTTAGAGAATGCACGTTTAAAACACATATCTTATAAGACATTAGTTATATGCATCTAAACATGGCTGATAATCTTCATAGGTAATGCAAATACTAGCCTGAGGTCAGGGGTTAACAAGGGTGGAGAGGTCATGCACCATGCTTGACTGAAGCGAACAATACAACAATGAGAAAACTAAATACACCTGAACAGGACAAAAGAACTCCACAGTAGTTAAATTCTGATGCAGTCTTCATAGATACAGAGACTGGATTCTATAAAATAAGTCCCAAAGTCAATCACATTATTCACTGTCACACCTCATTCTCTTAAGACCAAATGTAACGTAGGTGAATAGGATTCAGTATGTATGTATCATGTTCATGACTGTTACTTCACCAAAATCATTGATATCACCCAAAATGAAAACGTTATTAAAGAAGATCAATAAACAGACTTTAAGTGAAAAAATTATTGTAATCCTTAAACGCTATGCAACATGGAGATTGATATCTTCATTTTGAAAGCAATCGAAACTCCTCTTAAAATTACATAATAACCTCATTTAAATAACTAGAAAAAACACAGGTTTCCCCAATACAATGCATTTTACATGCCATCCATTAGAGAATTACACCCAAAGCTCTAGCTTCACAAAATTCTCAAATCAAGAGGTGGACAACTCTTTTTGCAGCTGAGGGCAATCTCTCCCCATCACATTTTCTCAAAGATGGCTGATGCAAACAGCACCTCCTAACTACATAAAAATGGTTGCTCAGATTAAATTATGCAAACGCAGTTTCAAAATAACCTGCTCAAGTTTCAGCGCATTAAAGATGGACCTGCAAACATTTGTCATGTTATGCCTGCTTCCGGCAGAATCACAGTGGGTGATCAGGGGAGCACAAAACCCAAGTCATCCTTATAAAAAGAAAGACTCTGAAACATAAGTGCACAAACGTCAAATCCCATGCGCACATTCACCAGCCTTGGACTTGGCGCCTGAAGACTGATCTGTCACCAGTGCAAAACAAGGAAGAGCCATCAGGCAGTTCTTTAGGTCTCCATCCCAGAACGACTCGCAGAAGGGGCCATCTTTGAACAGCTCAGGCTCATCAATTAAAGTAAAATATTCCAGGGGTGGAATTTTCAAAATGGGGGTGAATTTACAAGGTTACTTTTTTATTACATGAGGTAATTGAAATATACTTAAAATGATTCATCTCCCACAAAAATAGCCTTTATTTTCAACCGGACAATATTTCATAGTCAGACACCCATCTACAAAGATTTTTCTGTGAACCTAAAATACTTGGCTTTTTCCTAATTAAAAGTAAGTGACTGGAAAATGTAGGGTAATTACAATATCAAAACAAGTTCAGTAGACTTAATGTGCAGCCTAATTTCAAGCCAGGAGACACTGGTAAGAAGCACATTAGATGTTTCCCAAATAATAATCAGTAAATTAGGGCTTTTTCCTTTTTTACTAAATAAACTTTAGGTTTTAAACATCTTTTCTGTATTATTTTATATTAAGGACTAAAGAGAAGTTTTAAGTAATGATGTACTTAAACTGTCCATCTTAGTAAATCTTAGCTGAAATGACTTGCAAAACAAAGGGAACAGAATAACAATATAAAATATTTTCAGTTTCAAATAATTAGCTACTTGTAGGTAGTTGAAAAGTTTTATAAAATCAAACTAAAGCCAAAAGTTTTCATAAATGGAGCTTTTAATATTCTACCAGTCAAAAAAAAGGCGGGGTGGGGGGGGGGAGAACCATTTTGTTCTGCAACAAGATACTAACGTTCTTTGATGTCAAACATAAATTTTCACTATTCTTTCCATGACGTTAGTCTTAAAAACAATATTTACTTCCATTTACGCCCCATCACTGGTTATTTCTCTTACTACATTTTAATAAGTTTAATAACTCAAAGCATCAACACAACAGCGCTGGAAAACCTCCGCTTTGTTCCATAGACTGATTTTGCTGTACTTGTGTTTATTTCTTTTACTTTCTCCAATTTCACTAAAGCACTCATCGTCCAGGCTTTCCAACACTTCTTACCCTAGTTTTGAGGACTTCACTACAGGCTGAGGGAAACTTTTAGGAGAATAAAGATTCTTTCAACAAACCAACATTCTAGGCCTTAAACTGTCCAACAAAATCTCGAAAGAATGAACGGAACCTCACCATTTTACTTTCGTCTCCCCCAGATGGGTTGAATAGAGCTTCTGAGAGCACACTGGCCATCCCCAACCTACTCACGCATTGGGACGTCCGGCACAGAATATTCGCGACCCAAGCCGCACGGTTCCCCCGAACCACGAGATGGTGACATTAATGGAAAACGGTTCCTCTGCTAAGAACTCTTCGCAAGGGCCTTCTTGGAAAGTGTAAACACTTCTTGCGGGGCAAAGCAAACTATGTTGTCCACAAACCCTCTGTAACCCTCTGCACCCAGTATCACTGACTGACTTCAGGGTCACCATTTAAGGTGGTTCTTCGGGCGGGCGTCTTACTGACGCGCCCTCCCGCACACGCGCGCACACACTCGCGCGCGACTCTCCATACATTTCAGCGGCCTCCTGGGGCTAGAAAGATGAAATACCGTCTCTGGGCCATTTCCCCCCGAATTGAGCTAATTGAGTTCAAAATATCCAGTAGGGAAAAGAAAGGGGATGAGAAAGAACAAAATTATTTTCCCCAAATAGCTTGGTTTTCCTCTCCCTAAGCTGACGAACAGCCGGAATGACACCAACCCTGCCGAGAGGGAGGGCAAGAAAACTTCAAAGGCGAGGCGGCCGAGCGAAGTTTAGCCGGGTCGGTAGAGAGGAAGCCACAGAAGGGGGCGCCCGGGGCGTGTCCCCCAAGCGCACCCAGGTCCCCGCTCCCCCTTCCCTCCTCTTACTTTTGGATGATCTGGGGCAGGCTGGCTTGGGGCGGCGGCGGCGGCGGCGGCGGCTGCATCCCTCGCAGGCCTGGGGGCGCCGGGGGCGCCGGGGCACCGGGCACGCTGCGGGCATCTCTGTCCGGTTGCTCGGGGCCGCTGGGCTCGGCGTCCTGGCTCATGGCTGCGGCCAGCACCATGTGAGGCGAGACCGGCCCGGGCTCGCGGCGGGAGAGCGCGCGAGAGGGGCGGCCCCGGGGCACGGGCGCTCACTGGCCGGGGTCCCCGTGCCCAGTCCCCTTGTCCTTCCCGGTAGCACGGGGAGGAGACGCGATGGGCGGGGAGGAGGCAGTCCCGGCGGCGCCGCCTCCGCCTCCTCCCGCGGGTCCCGCTCGCCCGGCCGGGCCACTCAGAGGTGGGGGCCAGGGGGCGTCTCCCAGCCAGCGGGAGACGCTCGGCGCCCGGTGGTCAGGGGATCTCTGCCCGCAGCTCCTGGGCGCTGCGTTCTCCACCCGCCACCCGCACGCCTTCAGGGTCCCCGGGTCGGCGCTCGGCAGCGCAGCTCCACCGCGTAAGGCGGCGAAACACAGGGCAGCCCGCCGCCGGACGCCGAGCTCTCGCCTCTCCCGCTAGCCGGCGGCCTCCGGACCGTCCCCGGGGACGACGCGAGCGGCCTCGCGCGCTCCAGCCAAGCGGGACGGACCGAGTGCGCCCCGGGCGTCTGCGCGCATCGCCAGCGCGAGGTGCGCGGGCCTTGGCACCTTCCCGCGATTGGTGCCCAGCCAGCGCCACTCGTGGCTGAGGGGCCCGAACCCGCGGTGGGGAGAGCCCAGAACTCCCTCAGGTCGGTGCGACTGGTAACCCCAGGTCTAAGATGACCGGACCCGAGGGCTCTCCAAATTGGCAGTCCCCAGAGGCAGCCGCCGTGATTTCTCTTCATTTATTTCCCCACTTTTCTAAAACACCTGCGGCTGTCCCGCGAGCGCAAAGACAAAACAACGTGTATGTTTTACTCTTGTTATTTATTGGCCAAATCTCAGTAGGAGTGTAAAGGATGAAGAGGCGTTCGCTACCATGGCACTCCCCAGGATTACCGCCTCTGAAGCTCTGCGGGTTGCCCGGGAGCCGCCGTGCGCCTGTTCACCTGCGCACAGCGGTTCACGGCGGCGGACGCGGGCGTCCTGCGCTGAGGAGTCACCCCACGAGGTGCAGTGTAGTGTCCTAGAGCACCGGCAGCGATCTGGGGAGGCGCCTGGTGCCGCGGAAACGTCCAGAAGCTGGGCAAAGATCTCGGAGAGTGGTTACCCTGGAGATCCTTACCGTCTGGCGGACACATAACTTTCTAAATCCTGACACAGGCAGCCCTGAGAAACGAGGAAAGGAGTCCCTTGGGTGCCTTGGAAGCCAGAGAGCACGCCAGGGTGCCCCCGGGCCTGGAACGAAGCTTCCTGGGGGTCTCAAGCCAACCTATCCTCCTCCCGCAGTTACGTGGAGGAGAATTCTGAAGATGAATTCTCCGGGGACCAGCAACTATTGAATCCCCTGAAAGATGATTTCTTCTCTCCCTAGACTGTGAGTTTCTGTCAACTTTCCTGCCAATTTCAAGAAGTTTAGCCTCCCTTTTTGCTGTCATCCTACCTAGATCCTCCGCCACCCCCCTCTCTCCTGTACATACAGGGTCCTGTCCACTCTCTGGCTTCCTTCTTTCTCACTCTCTCCCTCCTTCCCCTTACAGATAAAATGATACACCCAATGCCTTGTATTCATAAGAGTAATCATAATTCTCAAATTTGAATCTCCCCAGAAAACCCAGGTAAAGAGGAACCAGTTGTTTATTCATTTCGCCAATGAGGCAAGTCAGGGTGATTGATTTGTTCAACTATATATAGCTGGTAAAAGGCTGTCCCAGAGTCCTCTTGGGCTCTAGGAGTGGTTAGTTCATCATTTTCCGTTTCTATCACTGAACTACTGACTATGGTTTTCCTAAAACTCCACCTTCTACTGCCCTACCCCCACCTCCTTGGTTGAGGGAAATGATCTGAAATTAACATTGCAACTCTCCCAGAAAGGAAAACTTTCCATATGCTTGTATTAAAATATCTCTCTGAGAATCCCCCAAAACCTTTGTGAAAGAAAGCTTTGTAGTCAAAAAAAGACAGATCACTTTTTACAAGAGAGGGTGAGTGATTCAGTCTCTCTGAGCGTCAGTTACCAAATATGTAAACTGGCAGTGATGAGACCCTGACTTGCAGAGTCATTGTTAGGATTAGAGAGAATGTATCCTGCATAATTGATGCATAATTGGTACAAGAGATATTCAGTCTGGCAATTATCACAAAAGTGATTCCTTATCTTCCAACCTTACAACCTAGTAGAACAGTAGATCTCAAACTCTAGGAAGCCGAGTGCCTGGAAATCATAATATTGATATAACTTAATCCATCCTCATAACGTTTTTCCTGGCAGAAACGTAAAGGAAGGAAAGAAAGGAGGGAGGGAAGAAGGGAGGAAGGATAAAAGGAAGGGAGGGAGGGAGGGAGGAGAGGAAATTCATATTATACAAGTGCAGCTCTCTGTATCTCAAAAATAACGTATTAGCTTTTGTGACAAAATAACAGTGGATATATCTGGGGTATTTATTAGGCTTTTCTTCCATCCTTTCTGTAAGTTGAAAATGTCCCCCCAAATGGAGAAAATTAATAATACACCAGGTGTTTTTAAGAAGCCCCATTTCTGTGAGTATAGCTGAATGTTTGCATCGTATGTGTTATGTGAGAATTGAAACTTGAAGCAGATGTGAAGGGAGAGGGAGGCACTGCAGCAAAAACCTAAAGCTAGTTCTAGTCCTACCTCAGATTCCCTCAAAATACTGTCTAGGATAACAGTGAACAAGACTTTCCATTTTGCAAGTCAGACGTTCAGCGTATTAAGCAAGTCCAATGAAAAATATTTATTAACGTAATGTCATTTCACTTTTTTCCAGGAAAAAATGATAAAGCTCCCAGGGTGGGGTTGCAGCCATTCAAGAATCCTTTAGGTTTGGTTTTGACTGCCCTGTGCCCTCACCACCCCCACCACACCAGGATGTGCTTGCGGTTGCTGACCTGAGGGAAAGGCTGTAGGGGTCACCTGACTTGACAAATGGGAAAAGGGGAGGGGTTGGTAACATCTCTGTTCCACTCTGCAGAAGCGCCCTGTCCCTGCTGACATACCAGGAAACTGAGATCAGTGAGGCTTTTGCTGTCTATGAATATATTGAACATTTCATAGGTTATTGTTGTTGTTCAGTTGCTCAGTCGTGTCTGACTCTTTGTGCCCCCATGGACTGCAACACACCAGGCTTCCTTGTCCTTCACTATCTCCCGGAGCTTCCTTAAACTCATATCCATTGAATCGGTGATGCCATCCAACCATCTCATCCTCTGTCAACTTTCCAATGAGTTGGCTCTTTCCATCAGGTGGCCAAAGTACTGGAGCTTCAGCGTCAGTCCTTCCAGTAAATATTCAGGGTTGAGTTCCCTTAGAATTGACTGGTTTGATCTCCTTGCTATCCAAGGGACTCTCAAAAGTCTTCTCCAACACCATGTTCAAGAGCATCAATTCTTTGGCCCTCAGCCTTCTTTATGGTCCAGCTCTCACATCCATACATGACTACATGGGAGTCAGCTGTTAAATGCTTTCATAGATTATTACTTACTTCATATTCACAATAGTCCCATGAGGTAGCTGCCCCTGTTTTTATTTACTTGTTTTTTAATTGAAGGATAACTCCTTTATAGAACTTTGTTGTTTTCTGTCAAATCTCAACATGAATCAGCCATAGATATACATACATCCCCTCCCTTTTGAACCTCCCTCCCATCTCCCTCTCCGTCCCACCCCTCTAGG
This sequence comes from Ovis aries, assembly GCF_016772045.2. Taxonomy (NCBI): domain Eukaryota; kingdom Metazoa; phylum Chordata; class Mammalia; order Artiodactyla; family Bovidae; genus Ovis; species Ovis aries. The sequence goes on along the minus strand of NC_056075.1, from coordinate 30,723,252 downwards.
TTGATAGGAGCCCCTGTTTGAGTTTCCTGAGCCATACAGCAATTCCCCTTGGCTATCTATTTTACATATAGTAATGTAAGTTTCCATGTTACTTACCCATGTTTTAGAATTGAAAGTGAGGCTAGAGGGCTAAAAGAATTTGCCTCAGGTCACCTGCCTTTTAAGCTGCAGAAGCAGAACTGCAGTTAGATTGATCTGACCCCAAACCTCACCCACTGCCTCAGTGGCACACAGAGACCTGAGAAGCCACCTGGTCTTCTTTTGCTGTGATAACTGCCTGCATCTTCCAGTGAATGTAAGATACCCTCTGCATTGTGATTCAACTCTGCCACTCATATTTATCTAAGCAGTAAATGATCAGGCAAGGTCCAAATTGACATAAGCCAGAAAATTTAAAGAAATTAAGCAGCCTAGCGGTGGGGAGGGGGTAGTAGAAAGGAACAGGAAATAGAAACCAGGTCTCTGTCATTCTCAAACTTGCCAGGGATTCTGGCACACTGGTTTGTTCTGTAATGTTAATAAATGTTTACTGGGTTCCAAACAGTGGTTCTAGGAGCTTTCTCATGTCTTATTTCTCTAATTATCACCAGTTTTTAGACAGAGAAGTTTGATAAACCTCTCCAAGGTCATGAGGATAATACATAGTGGAGTTGAAGTTCATGCCCTGGTCTGACTCCCTGCAATGCGCTGTCCTCTGTTCAAGGTGATTGTGAGCATTCAGCTCCACAGATGAGATTATTTAATATGTATTGTTTTTCCCTATGTGTAATTACTACTTTTAAAAAAAAACAGTTTACTTAGTAGGTTGTAAAGTTTGATAATAAACAGAGCTGGTAAAAATATAGGACTGCAAACATTCTCATATACTGTGGATGAAAGTGTCAGTTGCTACAACCTCTTTGGAAATGAGTTGGCATTGTATGTTACGATTACAACAAAGAAACTGACTCAGTAGTTATCCTTCTAGGAATTTATCCTATAGGTAGGTTTGTTTGTAGCAACAACCAAAGTTCCATGTGCAAGGAAGTTTACTATGGCACTGTTTGTAACAGCAAAAACCAGAAACAATCACAATGCTAAGCAAAGGGGCCCTGGTTACATAAAGGATGGTCCCTGCGTGGAAAGGAATACAAGGCAGCCCTGAAAAAGCACAGGCTAGGTCTGTATGCACTATTAGGAAAAAATTTCCAAGATGTATCCCTAAGGAGAAAATCCAATTTCCTCAGCAGTAGTGCGGTTTAATTAAATTTGTATAAAACCAAAGAATATAAAACATTTCTAGAAAATTATACAACTAATTAATAACTAATTACTTCTGGAAGTTGGGATAGGGCAGGAATTCTATTTGAATATTTGAAATAAAATTTTATTGAAGTATATGTACTGTTTGAAATTTTTTACTATAAACATGTACTGTTTTTTATTACTGATCCCTAACAACAAAGCCGTTCTTTCCCTCTTCAGCTAGTCTTTCTTAACAGCAATTAGCACATGAATAGGATTTTTTTTTTTAAAGCAAAACATCATCTGGAAGATTGAAGGAGAAATGCACTGGACCATGTATTGTCCAGAGTAGTCTTTTGTTATCCTAACAACCCCAACAGAGACAACTGAATAATTAATTCATTAATTCCCAGCAGTCATTTTGATAGTTACAGTCTATTAGTTTGATAATCGTACAAGCAACCTATCAACATTAGCCATAACATATTAACTGTTATCTGGGTGTTAACAGTTATCATTTCTTTAGTATTACTCTATGTCAAGCTGTCTTGAGCACATAATATTTCTCATTTAATCCTCACAACTTCCTTATTAGTTGGCTGTGTTTATGCCCATTTTACAGATAAGAAAACCAAGACTCAAAGAAGTTCAGCCACTTGACAGCTACTTTGTGGAAGAACTGCAAGTCTAATGCCTGTCTCCATTCCTCCTAGAAGAGGGCTTTTAACTATTCCAACATGGTGGCAATGATGTTTCTTGGTATAATGGGGATTTTAAGACCAGACATTCCTCTGCTAAATGATGGCTGGTTTGACCCTCTCTGCTATCTCCAGTACCTCATCCTTTGGTTTCCTGTCTCGCCACCAAACCTGGCTTCTCTTTTCCATCTCCCTGAGGTCAGCTTTATCTGTTTGCTGGCTCCTCTCTCAGAGCTACACCTTAATCTTTTACTTAAACTTCATGGAATCCCTGCATGTGTCTTAAAACAATCATAAAATAAAATCCTGTGCTAGCTTTGGAAAGGATCACCTCTCTGAAAATGCTGGAGAGGCAGCGGCTGAAGGATGCTGTTTAAAAATAATATGGTTACTCATGGAACTGGATGCACATTTGAATGTGAAGGCGACAGTCAGGGAACTCTAGCTGAGGAAAAGTGAGGACATGACCCATATGGTTCTTTTCTGCCTAACAACTCAGGCAGAATGTCCCTCATTGGCTGCTGGGAAAGGCTTAGCCACCATCTCTCCGGTGGTGGATTTACCAGCCAGGCCCCTTGTCCTCTGATGAGCCACGCAAGCCTTGTATTATAATCAAAGGAACAGTTGACTGGGAGTCAGAAAATCTGAGTTTTGGACCTCTAGGCGTATCCAGTGTTCCTGAGCAGAAAAGCAGTCATCCCAAACCAGGGGTGAAATCAACATCTTTGCCTCCTCTAAAAGCATCACTACTCCAAGCCCAGGTGGCTTGAGCTCCGTGGTTCCAGCACTTGCTCAGGACCTGGACACAAACCAACAGAGGACTGAGTTAGAATCCTAGGGGGCTCCCAGTATTATAGGGCAGAGTTACCTGGGTCTGGCTTCCAGGAAAATAAAAATTTTGAGCTGTGTTTTGAAGGAGAGAATGGCTTCATCTCTTTTGCTGTTACCAAGAGAAGGCAAAGCAGCAGGGTACAATAAGGGGTGTCATAAAGCAAGTTGCAGCTGAATTTTTTTGGAGGGGGGATGGGCAGTGACGGAGGTATGAAGCGAATGTGGGAGAAACATTAGCTGGTGGCTAATTGCATGATTTAAGTTCCATGGGGCTCCGCACCCCCCGGTGGAAACCCAGCTTCTACACTACAAGCTTAATCCCTGGAGAATGTCACTGTCATTCAGAGGCTGCTAGTGTGACTCGGGGCCCCAGCCAAGCCAAACAGCACTTCTTAGAGGCAGGGGATTCCTTTATCGAGCCCTTCCCCCCAGTCGCCTGCTCTGTCTTCCCTTATCACTCGGGCTGTCAGGCCAGTTGGTCTGCAGGGAATAAACATCTCAGGCTGTTTGCCCACCAGCGCGGAGATCAGGTGACCGTTATGGAAGGCAACACCGGAGGCCTCTGCATGCCAGTGTGACGCCAGGAACAGTGAGAGCCTGTGATGTGCTGACCTCACTGAGTGGGCACCCGTGCAGCTGGCTTGAGTGAGGAAACTGGTGCCACTCCCTGATGTGGTACCTTTGATCATCCCAGGGTCACCTGATGCCGGATGTCCTGCCCAGCCCCCTCTCAGTGTAGACTCTGGAGTCAGGAGAGCTGGATTAGAAACCCAGCCCCATGATCAGTTAGCTGCATGACTTTAGGCTACTTTACCTCTCTGTGCTCCCTTCAGATGGGAGCCTCTGTGTTTCCATCTGAAAAATGGGGACAATCGTGCCCCCATCATAAAGTAATTGTTAGGATTAAGTGTAAGGCACTTGGGAGGTTGGTAAAAGAGTACAAACTTTCAGCTCGGAGATAAATAGGTCTATGGATCTAATGTAAACATGGTGACTGTTGTTGATAAAAATGTGTTGTATAACTGAAATTTGCTGAGAGTAGAACTTCCGCGTACTCACCCACAAGATAAATATGTGAGGTGATGGACATGTTAATTAACTAGATGGCAGGAACTCTTTCACAATGAATATGTATATCAAACCACCGCAATATGTACTTTCAATATCTTACCATTTTATGTGTCAATTAACCCACTCCAGTGTTCTTGCCTGGAGAATCCCAGGGATGGGGGAGCCTGGTGGGCTGCCGTCTATGGGGTCGCACAGAGTCGGACACAACTGAAGCGACTTAGCAGCAGCAGCAGCAGCAGCAGCATACCTCTATAAAGCTGATTTTTTTTCTTAAAGTAAAGCACTTCAGGTAGGCATATGATTGAGGTCAGCAAGCTGTTGTTAGCTGCTTTTAATATTATAATTACCGGGCTTCCCAATGGAGAATCAAGAGTCATAATACATAGACTGCTCTTGAAAGAGAGAGGGGTGCTGAATCCAGGATGTCTGTCACCTCCTGCATGTAAAAGTCCCAGGGAAAACGGATGTAATCATAAGAACCATCTGGAAGGTAAACTGGGAAAAAGGGGGTATTGTCAGAAGAACGTTGGAAAAGAGACTCACAGACCTGGGTTGCCCTTGCCAGCCTCGTGACCTTGGGCTTGCTTTGTGAGCTCTCTGCCCTCAGTTTCCTCATCCATGAGATGGGATAACAAACATTTCCTTTCTGTTGTTGTGAGGATGAACCCAAGGCTGGCCCAGAGTCTCCTCTCAGTCCCAGTGGCTGGAATGATGACCTGCTCTCAGTAACATGGAACACAAATCCGGGGAGAGCAGGATGCCCACAAGAGGCGGGGGTGGGGGAGGGCGGTAGTGAAAGGTATGTTTGGGTTTGGTTTGGGGAGGTGGGGATTCATGGCAGGTGGAACTTGCTGGAGGACTGCCTGTTCCTTGGTATATTTCCCCCAGGAACGTCACTCTGATGATTTAAAGAATCCTAAAGAAAGCCAGTTAGGGTTCGTTCGGGAGAAGAAGGGCTGTTAACATATGTCTGCTTCACTCTCCTCCCCTCTCCCCAGCAAGGAGTAAAGCAGCACGTCTAAAAGGTCTAAGGTCGTGTTGTGGGTTGAAATGTGTCCTCTGAAAACATCTGTTGAAGTCTTAGCCCCTGATACTTGTGAATGTGACCTTATTTGGAAACAGGGTTTTTGCACATGTTCTCAAGTTAAGATGCAGTCGTCAGAGTGGGCTCTGACCCAGTGTGACTGGTGTCTTACAAGAACAGGGAAATTGAGACAGATTCCGCAGGGAGAATGCCCTGTGACAACAGAGGCAGAGACTGGCGTGATGCAGTTCAAGGCTGGGAACTCCACCAGGAGCCAGGAAGACGGGAGGAAGGATTCCCCAGAGCCTCCAATGGCCTTGCTGACACCTGGATTTCTGACTCTGGCCTCCAGCACTCTGAGAGGACCCATTTCTGTTGTTTTAAGCCATCTAGTTTGCAGTGCTTTGTTACAGCAGCCGGGAGGAAAGTAATACAGGGAGGAAAGGGGCTGGGGGAGAGGGAGAAACTGCGCGCCCAGAAAGCCAGGTGAAGAGATGCCCAGCTAGAGGGTCCTCCCCACCTTATCCACCAGCCCGAGAGGGCTTGAGCTCAATTCCACTGCTAGGGCCACCAAGGAAGGCAAGATAGTTGAACCAAGTGAGAAACAATATTTGAACCAAGCGGAGAAGAGCTAGAGACAAGTTCCATGGTCCAAGAAGGAAGGAGTCTCCCACCCAAAAGCCTTCACAGCTTCCCCGTGGTCCAGCCTCCAGGCTCAACTTCTTTCACACTTAAGTCTGGCCAGACTATCTAATTCTTTCCCTGGAAAAGCATCTTATGTGTTTTGTCCCCCTGAGTCTCTTCTTGTCTGCCTTTCTCCCTCCGTGCCCTGCCTGACTGAGCCCACCTCCATCCTGGGAGCACCTTCCAGCCCCAGAATGTCTCCCTTCTTGGAGCACGTATCACACTGCTCGTCTGCACATCTCACTTAGCAGCTGGTCATGTACTCCCCGGTAAATTGTGTGTACTTTTTATTTGATAAAGTGATCCCTATTTACCGGTTTATGGTTTAGGTTTTCATGTGTCGCCTTGTTCTCGTGACTATATCAGGTATCTTGGTATGCAGGGACTGGGCATGCCTCTCGAAGCAGCCCTTTCATCCTCAAACATGGAGATCTGCCCATGTAGAATGTATAGCTGTTTCCTTGATTCAGCCCAAAGATGTTTTGCTTTTTGGCTGCGCTGGGTCTTCATTGCTGTACAAGGGCTTTCTCTAGTTGTGGAGAGTGGGGGCTACTTCCTAGTTACAATGCGTGGGGTTCTCATTGTGGTGACTTTTCTGGTGGAGTACGGGCTCTAGGCCATGCAGACGTCAGTAGCTGCTGCACATGGGCTCAGCCATTGCAGCGCACAGGCCGCAGAGCTCAGGCTTAGTAGTTGTGACACATGGGCTTAGCTGCCCCACGGCATGTGTGGAGTCTTCCCGGACCAAGGATGGAATCGGTGTCTTCTGCATTGCAAGGCATCTTCTTAACCACTGAACACCAGGGAAGCCCAGCACAAGAATGTTGGCTATGAAGATCTGGAAATCTAGAGTAGTTTTTTTTTTTTTTTTTTTTTAAGTTCTGCCATTGGCTTCTTTGTATCACTAGGGGCATGGCCATTAAAATCAGACAGACCAGATCTTGAATCCTGACGCTGTGTGACCTTGGATAAGTTACCTAACCTCTGTATGCTTCAGTTTCCTCACCTCTAAAATGAAGTTCGTAGACTGTGAGAATGACAGCACTGTGTGGAATGCACAGGGTGCCTTCAGAATTCATCCATGTGATGAATAATTTATGTAAGTGCTTGGCACCATGCCTGCCAAAGTTCCCTGGGAAGCAGACTCTGAGACATGCTATAGCAGGTTTATTTGGGGCTGCTCATGGCTGATCAATAAAGTGGAAGAGAATAGAAGGAAGCAGAATTGGGCAGAAAGAGATACCAGGCTCTGAAAAAGTCTCAGTGGAGACCTCGACCAACTCCTCGGAGATTCTGAGGCTGGGGTCATCCACCAGAAGTGGCAAATGGCTCTCAGCATTTCCACATCAACACTCCCTCTAGGTGCAAGTCTAATAGAAGAGTGAGAGTGCCCCTCCCAATCATCCTAACAAAATCCTTATTACATTTCTTTGGCTCTGATTGAGTCCTGGGCCTATTTGTGAACCAATCTACCGCCAGAAAATGTGATAATCTCACTGGCTGAGCCAGAGCCTCATGCTGACCCCCGGTGCCAGATGCCCCATGTACTCCACCTGAAGCAGGCAGATTGAAAATTGCAGAGCCTGTGGTTCCCCTAGTGGAAAATCTGAGAGTGCCAGGAACAGATGGACGCTGTACTGTGAAAGCCTGACAAATGTCTATTCTTTAACTGAAAAGAATGTTAGCATAGGAACAGCCTAGGGTAGGGCAAGTGCCTACAGAGAGTGAAGGACAGGCTGATGGGAAGCGCAACAGACATTGACTGCAGGGTGTCTGACTTAGAGGCATGTTTGCTTTTAAAAATGAAATAAATATGTATTCCTAATAAATGGTGGAAAAAAGCATCCGCTGAGTGATCCTCAAGTTGAGTTTTAAATCTTACCCCTGGAGAGGCTTCTGAGCTGTTGGATGTTCTGTGTTTTGATCTGGGTGGTGGTTTGGGCTTCCTTGGTGGCTCAGATGGTAAAGAATCTGCCTACAATGCAGGAGATTGGGCTCCAGTTCCTGGGTCAGGAAGATCCCCTGGAGAAGGGAATGGCAATCCACTCCAGTATTCTTGCCTGGAGAATTCCATGGACAGAGGACACTGGTGGGCTACAGTCCATGTGGTCACAAAGATTTGGACACAACTGAGCAATTAACATGTTCATGGATGTATTCATTTTGGAGAAATTTAATAAGCTAAACATTTATGATTTGTGTCTCTTTCTCCATATATGTTATACCTATAACAAAAATGTTCCTTAAAAGTAAAAGAAAAACATTTCACCTAGTCGAAGCCTACAGTATAAGGCTGCATTCTTTCTCCAAGTTGTAGTCTTTTTTTACTGTCCATAACCTTTGACAAGTTACAACCACTCCATTTCTGGCTGTTCACTGCCTGAAGAACTATTTCATCTAAGATGATTTTTATAATCGAGTATCCCTAAAACCTTCAACACAGACCCCCAACAATCGGGATTTATGTTTTTAAGGGTGTGTCGTGAAAATCATTATTAAAGCAACAGATTTTTTAGTTTTGGGGTTTTTTTTTTTTTTTTGGCTGTACCATGCAGTTCGTAGTATCTCAGTTCCTAGACCAGGGATTGAATTTGGGCCATGGCAGTGAAAGCTTGGAATCCTAACCCCTAGGCAACCAGGGAACTCCCAAGCAAGACTTTTTAAAATGGACATTTCATATTGCGCTTCAAGGATTCAGATAATTATCTAGTATTTTTGTTGTCGCTGAGCTAGTTAAAAATAAGTGATAGACAGCGTGAGAGTTCACTTCTAAATATCAAGTATTGCCAAAGAACAAGACATTCTTCTCTACAACCACACTGTCATTAAGATACCCAAGAAACATAATGTCGATACAATAATATATAATTTTCAGTTCATATGCAAATTTCCCGTCATCTAAATTATGTCCCTTATACTTGTTTTTTTGTTTAAGGTTCAACCAAAACATTTTGCATTGTATTTATTTGTTATTCTCTTTATCCTGCTTTACCCTAGAACAATCTTCACACCTCTTTTTTTGGGCGGTCATTGACAACATTGATATATTTAGAATTCAAGTGAACTGATCTGTAGAATTCATTTTCTATATACTGAATTTGTCTTACCACTGTCTCATTACTAGATTCAGGTTAAGATTTTTTAGCAAGAAGACTGCATGTGGTGTATGTTTTCCATTCCTCACACAAGAGGCCCATTTTGTCATTGTTCCATTATTAGTGATACTAAGTGGTCTAGCTTGGTTAAAGCAGGTCTTTCCCTTTGTGCTGAGAAATCATCTTTGGGCTGACAATTTGAGACTATGTAAGTGCCCTGGTCACCAACAGTCATTCACCCAGTAGTTTTTTTTTTTTTAATTTTTTTTAAATTTTTTTTAAATTTTAAAATCTTTAATTCTTACATGGGTTACCATCCACTGATGATCCTTGCCAGAAGCTGTTACAAACGAAGGTTTTCTAACTGAATCATTCCTTCTACGTTTGTTGATTGATGTCTTTAGTAATGAGAGGACACATCCTGTCTCCTCTCTCTCCTCTTTCTTTTCTCTCCTCTCCTGCTCCCTTCCTCCCCTCTCTTTCTAGCGTATATGTGTTTATTATATACATTTATTCTTATTTTTCTTTCACAAAAGGTATTTCAGAAACAGTGTACACGTCTTTTGATAAACTGTCTCTTTTGCTCATTTTTATATTGGGTTTCTCATCTCCCCCTCCCATCCTAGAATTTTAGGTCATCCTCATGTATTAGGGGAGAAGGCAATGGCACCCCACTCCGATACTCTTGCCTGGAAAATTCCATGGATGGAGGAGCCTGGTAGGCTGCAATCTGTGGAGTCGTGAAGAGTCGGACACAACTGAGCGACTTCCCTTTCACTTTTCACTTCCATGCATTGGAGAAGGAAATGGCACCCCACTCCAGTGTTCTTGCCTGGAGAATCCCAGGGACAGGGGAATCTGGTGGGCTTCCATCTACGGGGTCGCACAGAGTAGGACACGACTGAAGCGACTTAGCAGCAGCTGTAGTAGCATGTATTAGGAAAATTATATCTTTATCTCTGATATAAGTGACACATATTTCCTCCTAGATTATTTGTCTTTTGATTTTTGTTTATAGTTTTGTCATGCTAACATTGCTTTATTTTTACGTAGAAAAATTCACCAACGTGCTGTTTTTGCTATGTCTGGATTTTAAGACAGAGACAAATTTCTCCATGCTGAAATAATCTTTTAAATTATGTTTTCTGCTAGTACCTGTGTCATTTTATTTTTTACACTTAGACCTCTGATCCACTTGGAGTTTATTCTGGTGTACAGTGTAAGGCGTTGGTCCAATTTTATCCATCTCCAAATGGCCGTCCAGTTGCTCCCACACCACTTATTAAAAGAACCAGCTTTTCTTAGTGATTTGAGATATTATCTTTATCATAGGCTAAATTCCCATGTGCCTTAGATCTATTCCTGGACTTGCTATTTTATTCTAATAGTCTGTCTGTTCATTTACCAGTTTTAATTATAGATCCTTTAGAATATCATTTACTATTTGACAAGCCTCGTCTCTTCTCATAGCTCTTCTTTGGGGGACTTTATGGCTATTCTTGCATGCTTATTTTTCTACATGACTTTCGGAGTTGACTCCTCTAGAAAAGAATGTGGTATTTTTATTATGATTGTGTTAAGATTATATATTGACTTCAGGAGAATTAGAACTTTATGATGTTGAGTGGTCCTGTCAGAGAACAAGGGAGGTCTCTTGCCTTTTTCGAATCTTTTTTCTAGCCTTTCGGGAGTATTTTAAAGTTTTCCTCAGGTTTTGATGATTATGAAGTGAAGTGCAAGTCGCTCAGTCGTGTCTGAATCTTTGCGACCCCATGGACTATACAGTCCATTAAATTCTCCAGGCCGGAATACTGGAGTGGGTTTCCATTCCGTCTCCAGGGGATCTTCCCAACCCAGGGATTGAACTCAGGTCTCCCACCTTGCAGGTGGATTCTTTATCAGCTGAGTCACAAGGGAAACCCTTTGATGATTTTAGCTGTAGCAAATAAAACAACACTCCATAAGATCAAACAAAAGTTTTATTACAAAAAGTGATACCAGAAGAGAGGACAGAACCAAACAAAATCACCACACTGGCACTAGATGCCAGTCTTATAGCCCAGAGGCACAAGAGACCTGGAGCCAGACAGATAACCAGCGAAGGCAGAAAGGGCAGCCGTAGCCCCTCTCTGGAGGCTAGACACCACCTCCTGATACATGGACTTGTTATAACCTAGGGATTCAAAATGATTCACATAGGGGGCTACTTTCAGAGCCAAGCCTGCCTATAAAATATGGAGAAAAAAAAAAGAATGTGTGTATATATATATATATGTATAATCTGAATCACAGCAGAAATTACTACAACATTGTAAATCAACTATACTTCAATTAAAAATATTGATTAAAAATAATGAAATAAAGAATTGTATATACCTTATTAGAAAATAGGGTCATTTTCTTTCATTATCTCCTGTAACTGGTTATTGTTTATTTAAATATAAACATTTTTGCATATGCATATGTTACTTATCTATCTAAAATTGTGCTTATATGTACTTCTTATAGAATTGCTTTGCTTGTGTTAGTTTTTGCCATTAAAACTTTTGCCTATTATAAGCCTGCCTGTTTTCTTATTTATGACCGTGTAACTCATTTTCTAGATGTCTAATGCTGAAATATTAGGTAAAAACTTCATATAACAGATTGTGTTAGAATTTCCACATAGTTCACACATGTTTGTTGGTTTATTCCTAAATATTTTAAGTGGTTTTCTGTTTCTGTACCACGTGGTATCACCTGTATATGAATCTAAAATACAGTACACATGAACCTGTCTATGAAATAGAAACAGGATCTTGACATAGAGAACAAACTGAGGGTTGCCAAGAGGGAGGGGGCTAGGGAAGGGATGGAGTGGGAGGTTAGGGTTAGTAGATACAGGCTTTTATAAATAGGATGGGTAAACAAGAAGGTTCTGCTATTAGCACAGGGAGCTATATTCAATATCCTGTGATTAATCACAATGGAAAATATTAAAAAAGAGAATGTAGGTATACGTACAATCTGAATCAGCAGAAATTAACACAATATTATAAATCTACTATACTTCAAAAAATATTTATTAAAAAAGATAAGAATTGTATATACCTTATTTAAAAAATAGGGGTTTTCTCTTTTATTATCTCCTGTAACTGGTTTTGCTTATATAAACATATTTTAATATTTATATATTATTTATCTAAAATTGTGCCTTTATATGTACTCCTTATAGAATTGTTTTGCTTGCATTAGATTTGTCACTAAAACTTTTGAATTTTCCAACTATACTATCATATTATCTATGAATAGAGATATTTTAATTTTCTCATTTTCAATTCTTATCCCTCTAATAGTTATCTCTTGTCTGGTTGCATTGATTAAAATCTCCAGTATCGGCAACAACATGGATGGACTGTGAAAGCATTATGCTTGGTGAAGTAAGCCAGACAAAGACACCAATACTATGTGGTATCACTGATATGTAGAATCTAAAAAATAAAAATAAACAAACTAGTGAATATAACAAAACAGAACAGACTCACAGGTATAGAGAACAAACTAATGGTTACTAATGGAGAAAGGAAAGGGGAAAGGGACAAGATGGGGTAGGAGATTAAGAGGCACAAAGTGCTACAGACTAAAATAAATAAGCTACAAGGATATACTGTAAAGCACAGAGAATATAGCCAATATTTTATAATAACCATAAACAGACTATAACCTTTAAAAATTAAATCACTACGCTGTATGCCTGAAACTTATATAATATTGTAAATCAACTAAACCCCAATTATATTATCTCCAATATCACGTTAAATGGTAGTAGACTTGCTAGGTATCCTTGCCTTGATCCTGACCTTGTGTATTTATTTATTAAATAAGATTCTGACTTTAGGAATGAATTATACATTTCTAGTATATACAGGTATAATATACATATATATTTATTGTGTCAAAATGAATTCATTAATTCCTGTGTTTAATTAATATTTGATCATGAATAATTACTTTTATCAAAACATTTGCAATATCTATAGAAAAACTCATTTAATTTTTTAATAAATGTTAAATTTATTAAATTTGAATTTAATGCTGAATTTCATTCTGCATGCATGAAAGTGAAAGTCACTCAGTCATGTCCAACTCTTTGGGACCCCATGGACTATACAGTATATGGAATTTTCCAGGCCAGAAAACTGGACTGGGTAGCCTTTCCTTGCTCCAGGGTATCTTCCCAAACCAGGGATTGAACCCAGGTCTCCCACATTGCTGGTGGATTCTTTCCTAGCTGAGCCACAAGGGAAGCCCAATAATACTGGAGTGGGTTGCTTATCTCTTCTCCAGTGGATCTTCCTGACCCAGGAATCAAACCGGAGTCCCCTGCAGTGCAAGAGGATTCTTTACCAACAGGGAAGCCATGCCCAGTCACTAAGTTGTGTCTGACTCTTTGCAACCCCATGGACTATAGCCTACCAGGCTCCTCTGTCCATGAGATTTCCCAGGCAAGAATACTGGAGTGGGCGGCCATTTCTTTCTCCAGAGGATCTTCCCCACTGGGGGCTCAAACCCATGTCTCTTGCACCTCCTGCCTTGGTAGGTGGATTCTTTACCACTGAGCCACCTGTTTACATATTACATTAACGAATAATATCAAACCATTTTTGTGTTCCCAGAATAAATCCCACCTATTCATGGTATATTGTTTTGAATGTACTCTTAGAATATTTGCTGGCTTTTTGAGATGTTTGCATGAATCTTTATAAGTAAAAATTATTTATACATTTTTTTGTTTGTTAATTGCATTTAAGTATCAATGTTTACTTCAGAGGAAGAGTTGGGGAATTTTCTTTCTTTTTCTAGGCTCTAACATTATCTGGTCTCTGAAGGCCTGGAAGACTTCTCCTGTAAATCATGTGACCTTAATGCTGTGTGTGTGAGAGAGAAAGGGAGAGAGAATTTTGGATAACTTTTTCTGTTTCTTCTATGGAACTGATTCTCAAATAAGTGACCGAAGGACACTCAAGGGTCCGTATAACACTTTCAAGGTGACAGCAAAGTTCTTTCAACTAAATATCTGCATGAAGCTAAATTTTCTTTATATTCTTCAGTCCAAATATATAACAAGATACTGAATGAAGAAGCAAACATGAGGGGTTTCCCTGGTGGCTTCCTGGTAAAGAACTGGCCTGCCAATGGAGGAAGCATGGGTTTGATCCCAGTCTGAAAAGATCCCACACGTCATGGAGCAGCTAAGCTTGTGCACCACAACTCTTGAGCCTGTCCTAGAGCCCAGGAGTCACAACTACTGAAGCCCACACACCTCGAGGGTGTGCACTGCAACAAGAGAAGCCGCTGCAATGAAAAGCCAGCACGCTACAGCTAGAGAGCAGCCCCTGCTCGCCACCACTAGAGAAAAGTCCACGCACAGCAACAGAGACCCAGGACAGCCCACACAAATAAAAAGTAAACAAATAAAGTATTTTTTAAAAAGAAGCCAACACAAGGATCCGGCTGTCTTAGATTAAACCAAACAAAAATAAATTGCAAAAATGTAAAACAATACCATTATTTTCACTAAATTTTTTTGTGGAAAATATAGTTATTTTTCATAAAATAGTGCTATTTATATTAATATGTAATAGGCTTGTCTCTTAAATATTATTTCAATGGTCTCACTTTTAATGTCTAATATAGTAGATACTGATAAACAACCCACATAAACAAAAGCTCTTGAGATGTCATCGAAATTTTTTAAGAATATTAAAGTGTCCTGAGACCAGCAACAATGAGAACTGCTATTTTACGGGAATTGTGTTGTTTAACTTTTTATCTTTTTTTATGGACAATTTTGATAAATTGTATTTTCTAAGAAATTATGGATTTCATCTATATCTTCATAAAGAATTGTGCAAAATAGCCTTATTTTTAGAAAATTTCCTCTTTTCCATGGTTATTTTGTTCCTGTCATTTCTTTTATGAATTTGGCTTGCTTCTTTTTGTTTATTAGCTTAAATAAGCTTAAATAATAAACAATATTTATTAGCTTAAACATTAGTTTACATATTTTGTTGTTTTTCAAAGAACAAGCATTTGAATATGGTTGCTATTTCTGCTGTCTTTCTTCTTTTTAAACTCATTAACTTCTGCTTTGATCCACTTTTAGTATGGCGGGCTAAGCCCACTATAACCTATGTAGACTCTTAGAAGTAGTTTTCATTCACATGGGGCCATCACCCATATACATCAATGATCCTGCCCAGAATTCAGTTAACTCTCCTGTCATTCATTGTGAAATAGTCCAAAGGAACTTTGACAAGCTGGAAATTCTGCAGGATATTGCAATAGTCCTCTATTATGATAATATCATATTAATAATAGTAGATGAGCGAGAAATGTATTGGAGTCCAAATGGTGAGATAGTAAACCTTATGAAGATTTAGGGACCTGCCACAGTAGTGAATTGATAAGGATCTGGTGGTCTGAAGCCTGCCAGGACATCCTCTGAAAGTAACAGACAAATTATTGCATCTTGCATCATTCACCACCAAAAAGGAAACACAACACTTGCTTGACCTCTTTCTGTTCTGGAGGCAGCATATTTATTTCACACTTGTGATACTGCCCTGACACATCTGTCAAGTGACACAGAAGGCTGCCAGCTTTGACCAAGGCTCCGACTAGGAACAGATTCTGCAGTCAGGTCCTGGCTGCTGCCTGAGCCACGTGATACAGAAGACCTTATGGTGTCTATAGAAGCCCTCTGGGGGCTTCTGTAAGGAGAAGATGCTGTGTAGAGTTCATTACAAGCCCTAGCAGGAGAATCACAATGTACACACCTGAGGTCTGGAATAAGCCATGACAAGCGCAGCAGAGAATTATATACATATGAAAAATAACTGGGCCCTGATAGAGACAGTATCTCTGACCTTGCTGACCATGGAATAACAAGTGGCTATGCGGCCAGAGGGGGCTTCCCTGGTAGAGAATCAGCCAGTAGAGAATCCGCCTGCAATGCAGGAGATCCTGGTTTGATTCCTGGGTCAGGAAGATCCCCTGGAGAAGGGATAGGCTAGCCACTCCAGTATTCTTGGGCTTCCCTGGTGGCTCAGATGGTAAATAATCCACCTGCAACGTGGGAGACCTGGGTTTGATCCCTGGGTTGGGAAGATCCCCTGGAGGAGGGCATGGCAATTTACTCTAGTATTCTTGCCTGGAGAATCCCCATGGTCAGAGGAGCCTGACAGGCTACAGTCTATAGCGGTCCCAAAGAGTCGGACATGACTGAATGACTAAGCATAGCACATATGGGCAGAGACACTGCATTATATTTTTATTGATGTGTAATAAATCACCACAAATATAATGGTATAAGGGAATACAGATTTATTAACTTAGTTATATAGGTCAGAAGTCCAGAATGGCTCAAATGGGTTCTCTGCTTAGCATATCACAAGGCCAAGACCATATTGTTGACCGGGCTAAGTGCTTGTCTGGAAGCTCTAGGTAAGAATCTGCTTTCAACCTCATTCAGGTTGTTGGCCAAATTCAGTTCCTTGTGGTTGTAGGACTGTTCTTGTTGGCTGCCAACTGAGGGCCTTTCTCAGCTCCTAAGGCCTCTGCATTCCTTCTAATGTGTCCCTCATCCTCCTCAAGCCAGCAACAGTGCAGCTAATCCCCTCGTCACTTCAAATCTCTGGCTTCCTCTTTTGTTACCAGCCTGAGAAAGCTCTCACTTTGAAAGGTTCATGTGATTAGATTAGGCCCACCTGGATCATCTTTTTATCTTAAGGTTAAATGTGCTGGAGAGCAGAAGAGAACCAAGGAAGGGGGGCTTCCCCAGTGGCTCAGTGACAAAGAATCTGTCTGGAATGCAGGAGACACAGGAGACAGGGGTTCTATCCCTGAGCAAGGAAGATCCCCTGGAGGAGGAAATGGCAGCCCACTCTAGTATTCTTGCCTGGGAAATCCCATGGACAGAGGAGGCTGGTGGGCTACAGTCCATGGGGTCACAAAGAGTAGGACCTGACTGAGCGTGCACATGCAGTTCTCATCCCAGGAGGGATAGCTTATCATATTCACAAGTTACAAGGATTAGGATAGGACATTTGGGGGGCCATTTTAGACATGGTCTCTACCGCAGCTGTCCATCATAAACTGGATTATCTTAGACACACTAAGTCAAAAGCTGAGCTTGGTCCACTAGCAGTCCACTGAAAGATGAAAGTAGTATGGCAGGTCTGGGCACAAGCAACACAAGTGCTCACAAGTGAGCTGTACCAACAGGGGACTGAGACTGCTTGTCATCCATCACTGTTGCACCAGTGTCTCTCCCTCAGCCCGGATCTGTGTTCACAAGGGAAAGTCCTTTATGACCAGCCGACAGAGGAGGAAAAGGCCTCACAGGTGAGTCGTTTGATACATGGAGCCAAAAATGAACTGCTGCCCCTGCAGCCCTACCCTGGCGTAGCTCTGTGAGAGTGTAGAGAGGAAGTCCTCCCCACTGGGAGGACTTCAAATGGTACACTTGGTCATTTACTTTCCATGGACACAGAAGGATCCCAAGACAAGAATACGCATAGACTCATGGGCAACCATGAGTGAGTGAGCTGGTGAGTAACCAGCTCTTTTAATCATCACTGTTAACAAGGGAAATGGAACTGGGTGAGTGAGGAAATATTATCAGCATGTAGCAACTAACAACCACAATCACAAACATTATGTGAGAACTTAGGAAAATAATTGTGTAAGAATGTTAAGCGATGGATACGTTAAATTCTTTTGGTCTCACCTGGAAAATGGGCTTACTAACATCTACTATATTGGTTTATTGTGATGATTAAGTGAGACAAAATAGGTTTATCATAGAATCCACTTATTATGAGGGACTTCCCTGGTGGTTCAGACAGTAAAGAATCTGCCTGTAATGAAGGAGACCTGGGTTTGATCTCTGGGTGGGGAAGCTCCCCTGGAGAAGGCCATGGCTATCCACTCCAGTATTCTTGCCTGGAGAATTCCATGGACAAAGGAGCCTTACAGAGGGGTTCACAAAGAGCAGGACACAACTGAGCAATTAACACTTTCATTTTCACTTCTACTTATTATGACCCTGTGTTTGATAAATGAGAGCTATTTTGTTGTTATCATTTACAGTAATGGTGAAAGAAACAAAAATAACTTTTAGGCTGATGTTGACTAATAAAATAACAAATTTTAATCATTTCTTTTCATGTAGCAAAATCATGTAATTCTTTTCTATAATTTCAAAAATTTTGTTATTAAAGTAACCAGGGTTTATTACCAGTGCACTGAAACTCATTAACAAAGTAAAAATAAGTATTATGTCCTCCTGGCTTCATAAGATTTCAGTGACTTAAGTTAATTTCCAAATGTGAAAGTGCCTTGGATATAGTCACCTACCTTTCCCGGTTCTTTCTCTCTTGCCTGAATCTCCCTCTCTGGTGTCCTGGTGAAGGATGTGCTGGCTGTGGCACACACCCCGAATGAGAAGGGAGAGTCAGTACTTCTAGTGAAAATCCACATGGGGTTGGCCATGATGTCAGCTGGAAGGGGTCTGGTGCCCTCCAGGGGACAGAGGACCCACAAAAAGAACTCTAGACTATCTGGGAAGTGGGCTGGATCCCCCAGGCTGGATCCTGGGTTTGGAAGGGCTCCAGAGAAATGCTGTCAAAACTCAGGACTTTAATCTTAAAAATGCCAAAGGAAGGCAGCCTCAGATCCACACCAGGGCTCATCTGTGGCATGTTTCGCTCAAAACTAGTTCCCATATATTTACATGTATATGTATAACTGAATCACTTTTCTGAACCCCTGCGGGTAACACAACATTGGAAATCAACTATATTTCAATTAAAAAAAACAACTTTAGCTCTAGTTCCCACCTCCCATACCTAAACATCCAATGTCCTCCAACCTATTATTACTTCTGGCTGTTTGGATCTGAATGACAAGACTCTTTGACTCTGTCCCTGAGAAAGACAGAGGTCTTGCCTCAGTAATTTTTGCAACTTACCAGAGCTCCAGAAACTGGTTAGCACCAGAAAGGTCATTCTGCTACTGGATTTTTCATTTTCAGGCTCCAGAAATATCACACATTCTGGCTTGTTTGTGTTCTCCTTACTCCCCTGAGAACTCCCCTGACAGAAACTGGACTAAGGGACCACTCAATATAAATCGGGCTTCCCTGGTGGCTGGGCTGGTAAAGAACCTGCCTGTCAATGCAGGAGATGCAAGAAGTGCAAGTTTGATCCCTGGGTTGGGAAGATCCCCTGGAGAAAGAAATGGCAACCCACTCCAGGATTCTTGCCTGGAGAATCCCATGGACAGAGGAGCCTGGTGAGCCACAGTCCCTGGAGCTGCAAAGAGTCAGGCATGATTGAGCACACACACGCACACAGAGTAAATTAAGGGACCACTCAATGTCAATGTAAACTGTTCACATGTATTTGGAGCCCTTTTGTTTTTAAAAATCCAGCAGCCTCCTCTTTACCTGTTGGCAGAATATCAAATGGCTGTTTCACTCATGCTCTGTGGGAGAGTCAATCATGATTTCAACTACAAAGTCAATATTTGGAAAGATGAGCCAGGCATTTTTCATTTAATCCTTACAAAAATCTCTGCAAGGCAGGTGTTATTATGCCTATTTGTGGATGAGAGAACTGGGTCTCAGAGTTCAGGAGCATGAACAAGATCACACAGCAGACCTGGGAGTCAAAAGCAGGGCTCTGGCCTGCTAAGGCCTGGCTCTTTCTATTGTACTATACCAGGGTATAGATAGGACTTCCTAAGAGAACCCACCTGCCAATGCAGGAGACATAAGAGATGTGGGTTCGATCCCTGCATCGAGGGCATAGCATCCCACTCCAGTATTCTTGCCTGGAGAATCCCATGGAGGGAGGAGCCTGGCAGGCTACAGTCCATGAAGTCACAAAGGGTTGGACATGACTGAGGCGATTTAGGACACACACAGGGTATAGACAGAATGTTTGATTTCTACAACTTGCTCTGTAAGTTCATACTTTAAAGTACCACTCCTGCTCCAAGCACACAGGAATAATGGATAAAATATGAGAAACATTAATCCTGCTCGAAAGCACAATGAACATCTCTGTGGACTACTCTAAATGAGCCTGAAAACCAAAAATTTTAAGCACATCAAGAAATCAAACACTCAGAAAGAAAGCTAACAAATCACAGACATGAAATTTTCTTACAGATTAAATGAAAATAATAGGATTTTCTGACATAAAATTTCAAGTGACACGTTGAGGTTTCATTTTTCTCATTGCATCTTAACAAGTGGTACACGGTTTCATTTTGTCTTATTAACAATGATGTTCACTCTGGCCACTTGATTTTCCAGGCTTCTCTACAGTACAGTGGCTGTGAAGAAGAGGGAACTATTGTGCAGGGTTGGTGGGAATGTAAGTTGCTGCAGCCACTAAAGAGGACAATATGAGGATTCCTCAAAGAACTGAAACAAGTACCATACAATCCAGCACTTCCACTCTTGGGTACTTATCCAAAGAAAACAAAAACACTAATTAGAAAAGACATATACACCCCTGTGTTCACGGGGCATTATTTACAATAGCCAAGATATGGAAGCGGCCTAAGCTCCTGTCAATAGATGAATAAATAAAGCAGCCTTGAACTGAGCCTGGGAAGGGCTTGAGCTGGTGGGGAGCAGACAGGGGCTCAAGTCCTTTCTCTGCTGCTTAGCTGTGGATTCTCAGGCAAGCTACCTTCCCTGGCCTTGGCTCAGCCAGTTCACTTCTCTGCAAAATGGGAATGCATGAGGTCCAGCTTAAAGAGTTGTCAGAATTAAGTAAGAGCGCATATGCAAAGCGCCTGGCACCTGCCTAGCACAGAGGACAAAGCCTCCATTCAAGGTACTTCTGCTCTCTCTCCAAATGATGTGTGTGCAGGTGTGTGTGTAACAGGTGTTAATACATGTGTGTGAGTGGGAGGAGGCAGGGCCGGCTGGGGGATATAGCACACAGTTGGCTCAATTACTCATGGCCTCAAAATAAAAAAGCTGCTCCAAGCATTTACAGGCCCCAGGATGGTTGTAAATCCCACAGCCCTGGCCCCAGGCCAGAAGTGCTAGCCCACCCTCCCCCACCTCCTCTGCTGGTGGCCAGAGCCCTGCTGCCTTCCTCTTTCCCCAGATGGCCTGGTCCGTGCATGCCCAAGACCCCGGGAAGCCACGGAGCATCAGAGGCGTCATCAGGGTGGTCCTGAAGGGTCCGGGGTGCGGGTCTGCTGGGCTTTTTGGAGACCCTGGCCTCCCCGGGGACCTCTCCAGGTGAGGAGATCCATCTAGAAGCAGGGAGGGGAGCGATGCACAGCCTGGACCTCTCCCTCTTACAGTATGGCTCGGCCAGGGGTGTGAGTCCTCAGTCCCTCCCGCCTGGGAGCTGGCCAAGCAGGTGGGGCACGCTCGCCTCCATGTCTCTGAGGAGGAACCAGGAATCTCTTTGCTGTTCTGGAGCTACGGGGGAGCTGGCTATGGAAGGACTCCTGCTGGGACTCTTTCTAAACCAGAAGCTGCCTCCTCCCTATTGAGCTCCATAAAACTGCTTTTCTGTGACTTTGCAGAAGGGTGAGAGGCACACAGATGGCTCTGGAAGTTCAGTGTGAAGCCAGCAGGCCTGTCCCCCCCTAGTCGTTCCAGTTAGCCCTTGAAGTGTTGCTGGGAGTGGGAGTCCTGGGGAAGGGTTCAGTAGGCAGCAAGACCAGCCTCCTTTGCATTCCCCTGGACAGGAAGGTCGGGGACAGGACTGGCCTGAGGTCACCCACAGTACAAGCAGATGCTGGCTGAGCGCTAGAACCCAGAAGTACTCTCCCATCCACCTCTGTGCTCTCAGAGTCAGATCTGAGGCCCCAGGGGTAATAGGGGTTCAAAGTGATGGTGGGCTGGACTCCAGCCCAGGGCTCCTGGTGGCAAGACTCCGCCTGGTCCCCCAAGAGGCTACTGCTAGAGTTCCACATAAAGAAACATTCTGTAAGCGCCTTCTTACAAAAGGGTAACTGCAGCAGATTAGAGATGGCCAAAATCTTGGCGATCCCTCCATGGAGAGGTGGGGCCCAAGTCCCCTCACCTTGGAACTGTAGTTGGCTGTGCATCATGGGTTCATGACTTGCTTGACAAATGAATGATGTGGGAATGACGCTCTGGGACATCCAGGGCTAGTTTCCCTTAACGTCCTACCGGATACAGGAACGAAGCTGCCTTAAAGTCACCCAGGTGAGCCCATCTTCCAGCTGAATCCCACTCAGGTGACCACCATTGATGCCACGTGGAGCAAAGAATCACCTCACTGAGCCCTGCCGGGATTCTTAACCCACAAAACCATGAGATATAATAAAATGGTGGTTGTTTTAATCTACTGAGTTTTGGTGTCATCTCTTCACACAGCAATAGATAACTATAGGGTAACTTTCCATCTTGAACATAGCAGAGAACAGAGAAGCTAGATGCAGACTCCTTTCTAAATCAAGTACACACACCCCTGAATTGTATACACCCTTTAAGCTCAGATGTCTTTCGAGATTTCATAAAGCTGATTTGGGCCCCAAATATTATAAATGTAACTTGGATACCAACTGGCATAAAACAAAATTAAACCTAATTCTTCTGGTGCAATGACTGTGAGCACAGCCCTCTATTCTCATTTAATTGAAGAACCACCCTTTAGGGTAGTTTGATGCAGGGTCGCTATTTTACCAGAGAGGACATGGAAACGGAGGCTAAGGAGCTTGCCTGAGACCATACAACTCGCAAAGGCCAGGGCTGGGATTCAAAGAGCCTCTGTCCAAGGAGGGTGCTTCCCAGGGGCCCTCCCCACGTCTGAGAGGACACACCCGGCACGCCGTGTTGGTGACACGAGGGGCCGCGGGCGGACGCTGGAGCGGAGGTCCCGGAGCCCCAAGGAAGCTGCCTCCAGGCTGACGAAGGAGCACCAACCCCAGGCCCAGCCTTGCGCCACCTGCCCACGCCCCCTCCTCAGGCCCCTGGCGCAGCTGTCACCATCACGGGCCTCCGATCCGGTTACAGACCCCAGAGCCCCCTCCTCTTCCTGCTCGTGCGCAGGACGGAAGGCAGAGCCCCGTCCGGCCTGGGAACAGCGCTGAAGGCGGAGGACCAAACCGCCCCAGGCACTGCCAGCTGCCGTCACCGCCGCGCCCCCGCCCGCTGAGCTCATTCTCTGGGGTCTTGGGCGGCTGGCGCTGAAGACGGACAGCAGCGCGCGCCCTGCGGTGGGCTGTGAGGAATCCTGCAGTTGGCTTTGTTGAGACGGGTTGATGCCGCACCAGGCTGGGGCTCCGCACCTGCTGCCAGAGGAAGTCCCCTCCTACCTTGTCCCAGAGTGCGTGCAAATGCACACGCACGCACACGGAGGACGCCACCTCCCACCCAGTGGCTCCCACAGAAGGCCCAGGCCTGGATTAACGCTGGGCTTCACCAGTTGCTAATCTAAGCTTCAGTTTCCTCACCTGTAAAATGGGTTCATATGGCACCTAACTCAGGTTTTATATCTCAGGTCCTCACCAAAGGCTTGCTGAGTAAAACCAACAAGCAATAACAAAACCAACAACCCCACATCCATCCGTTCCCTGCGGTGCAGGTCCCAGACTCTACTCTCCTCCCTGCCTTCCTTCCAGTCAGCCCCACCCTTGCTCGGCTGGGCTTGACCCAAGGCTCTTAACTAGGCCTCCCCCTGCCAACCCTGCAAGCTGGTGAGCTCCTCTCCTCTGGGTCACGCCTCTGAGGGCTGGAGTATGTGTCTGAGAAGCTTCAGGCGTTTAGCAAATGTATCCAGTTCTTGGGGATTAGGCGACAAGCCTACTGAATGCCCTTTCAAAGTCACACTGGAGCAGTGACCAGCAGGGCCCCCTCGGGCCATCTAACTTTCTAAGGGAAGTCATCTGTTTGACACACTGTCTTCCACAGATTAGGGCATAGATCCTGCTAAGTTAGATGTTAACTTACAAAGAAATGAAACTTCCCCCAATTGGAAAGTTGGAAGTGACTCTTGTAGGTAGGCTAGAAAAATTACCCCCAAAGATTATGGTTTTATTGATCTATTGAGATTCTGTCATCCTGCAGGTTCTGTCATTAATGAGATAATGGTGCTCATGGTAAAGAACCCACCTGCCAGTGCAGGAGATGCAGGAGACCTGAGTTCGATCTCAGGTCGGGTAGATCCCCTGCAGGAGGGCATAGCAATCCACTCCAGTGTTGTTGCCTGGAGAATCCCATGGATAGCGGAGGCTGGCAGGCTACAGTCCATGGGGTCATAAAGAGTCGGACATGACTGAAGCAACTTAGCACGCATACTGTATATGAGAATAATATTTTCAAATTTTCAAAAACGATGCTTCAACACAGATCTCACATGTTTAGGAAGAGGCCAGGGTAGGGGTAGGAGGACGCCATGAGTGGAAATTGGAAAGAATGAAGCCCCAGTGGATGCTGAGGGGCTGTGGATGGAGAGGAAGATGGAGCTTAAGGCCAAGTACACTAGTGTCCTGAGAGCTGGTGGTGCTTCAGATGCTGGTGGTGACGTTGCGAGTGGGAGACAGGGTAGATGGAGCTACAGAAGTGATTGCTGAACATAGTGGTGACGCAAAGCGGCATCCAAGAGCCGGGAGCTCACTGGTCCCTCTTCCTAAGCCTGAGAGAAGAGGCAGATGAGAAAACCCCTCTCCATCAAAAGGACTTCAACAATGAGAGACCTCAAAGGGAATCATCAGGAGGTAATGGAAAGTTTCAGGTGTTGAGACTGAGGCTGAAGGTTTCAGAAGCCTTAATGATATAAGAGGGTGGGGAGGTGGGGCAGGTATGGAAGGAAGAGGGCCGGCTGGCCCAGGAATGAGGGCAGCAGGAGGGCAGGAAGCCGTCTGGAAGGAAGCAGGGTCACAGGGATGCCCGTGATGGACTGGGCAGGCCGGGGGCTTCTACCAGAGCAGGGTCTGGTGCAGCTCTGGGGACAGAAATGCTCCAAGTGGGGACTGTGGGCAAAAGGCTTTGGGGGTTTTCCCGGTGGCCAGACTCACTGGCTGGGCGCGAGGAAACCCTGAGCTGGTCACACCGAGCTCTTAGCTTCCAACAGAAGCTTCCCAGGAACCTCAGGTGTGCAAGGGAGGTATTGGGGTGACAGGGAGCCGCTGTCAGGCTCTTCAGCTGCCCACACGGTGACACTGGGCCTGTGATTATGCTCCGAATCTCCCCTCAGAACTGCTGGCAGCTGGCACAGACCCTCAGCTGGGAGCGGCCAGGTCCTGTCTACTGAGGAGGCCCAGGAGTCAAGCTGGTGAGTTTGAACTACTCTCCCCTCAAGACAAGAATTTGCTTAAAGCCCTCAAGTCAAACAGGGGAGTGGCACAGTCCTCTGGCTGGTGGGACGGCGGCAACTCTGGTTGGCTCATCTCTGCCATCCCAGCCCTCCAGTCTGGAGGCCTTTTGAAAGTTCTGCCAGTCACAGGGACGACCCTCCCTCCCACCCCACTGCATCCAGCTGTCGCCCACTGTTTACCTTGGTTCAGATGAAAGTTTTCACTTTCCCCTTAGGTAAAGCAACCCCCAAAGCCTGCTTCTTTTCTTTGCATCGATGTCTCAGAAAGGATTCCTTCCAAGTTCATGGGCCACTCTTTGTTCCAAAGGCGAAGGGTTTCAACAGTCTGAGCCTTCGCTTTAAGGCCCATAGATTTTCCCAGTTAACAGGCAGGCCCTGTGACCTTCCTGGGCCCTGCCCCAGACCTGCTGATTTAGAACCTCCAGGGGGAAATGCTGGCAAAACAGCAGCTTCAAAAACGACTTCAGGGCCTTCTTTGCTGGTCTAGTAGTTAAGAATCCGCCTTGCAGTGCAGAGGACATGGGTTCATCCCTGGTCTGGGAAGATCCCACATGGCACGGAGCAACTAAGCCCGTGTGCCACAACTATTGAGCCACAGCTGGATCCCTTGAGCCACAACTACTGAAGCCCACGTGCCCTGGAGCCTGTGCTCTGAAACAAGCGAGGCTGCCGTAGTGAGAAGGCCGCCACAGTGAGAAGGCCGCACACTGCTGCTGGGGGATAGCCCCCACCTGCCTTAACTAGAGAAAGCCTGTGAGCAGCAACGAAGACCCAGCAAGGCCAAAAATAAATAAGTAAATAAATGAATATAAAAACCACTCCAGGGCACCTGCCTGGTTAAGAATCTGCCCTGTGATGCAAGGGACATGGGTTTGATCCCTGGTCAGGGAACTAAGATCCCACATGCCTCAGGGCAACTAAGCCCACGTGCCACAACTACTGAGCCTGCGCAACTAAGCCCCAACATAGCTAAATAAGTAAACAAATACTTAAAAACCACTCCAAGTGGGAAGTTCCCTGGTGGTCTAGCTGTTAGGATGGCGGGCTTTCACTGCCGTGGCCCAGGTTCAATTCTTGACCAGAGAACTGAGATCCTGCAAGCTGAGCAGCATGGCCCCCCAAAAAGGACTAAAAACAAAATAAACAACACTCCAAGTGAATATGATGGTGAGGCAAGGCTTGGTGACACAGGTTTAGATTATAACTCCTTGGGATATGGGGTATTTGTACATTTCTCATCAAACTTCTAGCTGAATTATTCCCAATTCTTCCCCAGCTACCAAATTCAGCCCTAGAGTGGGCCAGGGTGGCCGCACAGAACACAGCTATCTCGAGCATCCACGCCCCCTTCTGTGTGGGGGAACCCAGTCAAAGGGAATCATGGCAACGATAGAAACAGACCATGGGAGAATCCAGAGGGGGTCAGCAGCCTGGGGTGTCCCAGGTCACGGCCCGCGGGCAGGTGGAAGGTTCATGGACCTTAGGAGGACCAACCTGGGCTGGGTCTGCCGCCCCCACTTAGAGCTGTGTCACGTTCGAGGCTCAGTCACGTTTTTTGGACAACAGTTCCTCTCTCAGGGGGGTGGTGAGGCTTGTCTACCCTTGCTATAGAGAATATAAGTCGCTGAGCACAGAGCCTGGCACACAGTAAATGCTCAGTAAGTGCCAGCTGCTATTATTGATCATTCATGCATTCCACAAACAACTTGTGGATAAAAATGGCAAAAATAAACAGCAAAACAGAAAATTAGACAGATGCGGTGTCAATGCTCATAGTGCACACGGGATGGAGGGTTTTAACGGGATTTTACTATAAATTCATACAAACAAAAGGTTTCTGTTTTTAAAGTGACAGAAGAAAAGAACCTGGGGAAAAGCACAGGTTTCAATTCAGATGAGAGTTCTGCCCTGGCTCCTGCTTCAGATTAAATCTGTTGGTGCAAGAATAGATTGTGGAGATCCCAGAAAAGGGGCCTGACTTGCTGAGACTGGAGAATCTTTTCAGCCTTGAAGAACAAATAAAACTCTTACCCTCGTACCCTGCCTTTGCAGTAGTAAAATCTTGGTGATCTAGAACTATTCTTAGTTCCCTCAACTTCCAAGTCCTCCTCTACCTCAAACGTCTCATGTTACTGCTTTAAAAACCCTCTTATACCTACAAAGTAAAGAACAACTAGGTGCATTTGAGAACCAAGAGAGGAAAGGGACAGTGTGGGGAGGGGCGTGGAATCACAGTCCTACCCTTCAGGATGCACGGGGTTGAACCCAGGCTCTCCTCCAGGAAAGCTGAGGTCTCAGGGGCATGGGGAGGAGGAGGGCTAGTGGTGGTGGCAAAGCTCAATGTGCAATCTTTGCCTTTTTAATACTGGGAGCTGAGAATAGGGTTGGGGACTTGAGAGGAATTGACAGTTAACTGCTAGAGAACTTCAGAATCAAAAGCACTTAGCCAGTATGCGCCTCTGCAAAAGATGTGTGTGTGGTACAGACTGTGGGGGAAGTTTTGGATCTGCAATTGCTTCCCGGGAACCATCTGAAGCTAGGGACTGCAGAACCCAGGATTGCGTTTCAACGAAGCTTTTTGCTTTTGTGGCCTGGCATCTCTGGGAGATGGGCTGGGGGTGGGGAATGAACGTAGCTGCAGGAAAAAAAAAAAAAAGCTCTGTGAATACACCTCAGATTTATAGACAGGTCGGAAACCACCTGGCCCAGAGGTGCTTTCACCCTGCTTTGTGGGAGGCCATTCTGCCAGTGTCGGTACCAACTTTGAGTTTTTAAAAGGGAGTCAGAGAGAAGGGATCTAGCGAAATAGGAGAGAGCAGGGCTCTCTACTCAGCTCCACCACTTTCTCTTTTCTTTTTTTAAATATTTATTTGGCTGCGTCACGTCTTAGTTGCAGCATGCAAACTCTTTAATTTTGCGGCACGTGGAATCTAGTTCCCTGACCACAGACTGAACCCAGGCCCCCTGCTTTGGAAGCACAGTCTTGGCCACTAGACCACCAGGGGACTCCCCCCACCTCTAACAGGAATTTTTCAGCAAGTTACTTCACCCTTATGGAAGCTTCCTTTTGTGCAGACTAGTTACCACCACCCGCCTCAAATTTATTGCCCTTAAGTGAGATGATAAAAGGGTCTATCTGGTATTTGTTGTTGTTTAGTCGCTAAGTCGTGTCTGCCTCTTTTTTGTGACCTCATGAACTACTGTAGCCCACCAGGCTCCTCTGTCCAAGTGACTTCCCAGGCAAGAATACTGGAGTATTCTTGTATTTCTTCCTCCCGGGGATCTTCCAGACCCAGGAATCAAACCCATGTCTCCTGCATTGGCAGGTGAATTATTTACCACTGAGCCACCAGGGAAACCCCTGTCTAGTATAGTAGGTAATTAGTTACTATTATTAACTCACACAAAGTTAAACTGTATAAATTCAATTCATGGCAAAGATGCTTCTGTCCCAAGGGATCAAGATGACCACCTGAAATCAAACTTTTTTTTTCCCCCCCACTGTGTTGCTTGCAGGATCTTAGTTCCCTGACCAGATATCGAACCCAGGGCCCCGGCAGTGAAAGTACTGAGTCCTAACTATTGGACCGCCTGGTAAGTCCCCAAACAATTCTTTTTAATATCCAGCCAAGGACAGAGGTTAGACAGCAGACACTCCAGGATTATGTCCACAAAAGAAAGAAAGCAAAACGTCACTGGGAAGACCTCGTTGGCATGCAGCTTCAGTTGTTTCTCTTTCTTGAAGGTTCCAGAGCTTTAATCTCACACTTGAGATGAAAGACAAGACATTCTTACCTCAGAAGTAAAAGACCATGTTGCTTATTTCTCTACTTGTACCTTAAAAACTCCAGGTCACTGTAAGGCCACGCTAGCGCCAGTTATTTGCATCAGAGTCATAGATGTAGCTTTAGCGGGGGCCAAGGTTAAGGTCACTGTTTGACTCCAGCTGAGGAACAGAAGGCAGGGCCGTGCGTGTGCACAAGCAGGCACACATGCTCCCTCACACCTGCTTCCCAAGAGGATGAACACTTTACTCTTCAGCAGTATGGAAACTGGACTTCTGGGAAAATCCGTAAGAGGGATAATAGTACTTTCTCCAAGGCTACTGGAGTGCTAAGAAGGTTTCTTAGAAAACCAACCAGCAAGTATTGTCATCATTCTGTGAAAGAATGTAAGAGACCCTGATTCTGACTCAGAGTTGTGTTGGAGGGATGATGATGAAATGGTAGACTGAAATGCAATGTCATAGGTGAAGCTGTTTACATTAAGGGATGCAAGGTGAAAGTCAGCAGCAGCAAACAGGGGAAACAAAGACAGTCTCTTCTGGGTCTACAGGATTCAGAAGTCACAAACAGAAAAAAAATCTGCTTTGAGGAGAAACAAGTAGGGCTATTGCAAGAAGGGGTTGCCATTTTGTTAACAAGATTCTGTTAAGTATCTGCAGCATAGCTTTCTAAATAGCAACAATACAACCTATTGCAAGCACTAGCCACCTTGGCTGAAGGCATCCAGTTTATGACTGAACTGCAAGCAGTTAACACTTAGCTCAAACTTCTGCAACAGGGAAATCTCAAAAATAGCACACCTCAACCTTCTCATTGCTCCTGAAACTCTAGTAATTAAGGAACTGAAGAGGAAACTAGTTTGAAAACTATAGACTGAAAAAAGGAGGCGTTGGCATGTGGGAAGGGCCCCCTCTAGTGGTTCTGGAAATAAATGAACTAATTTGGGATTTAGAATATCAGGAGCAAAGCACAGCTGCAGCAAACCTCTAACTTACCAAAAATCTTACGCAATCATTATTTCTAATTCTGAGGTGGCATGACAGATTCCTATTTTAAAAAGAAAACCTCTCCTAGCAGGTTTCTGCCTTAGAAGCAACATGATCCCTTCCCTATGTTACACAATAACCGCTTCTGTGGCCTTCAGTTCAGTTGCAGTTCAGTTCAGTCGCTCAGTCGTGTCCGACTCTTTGCAACCCCATGAACGGCAGCACACCAGGCCTCTTTGTCCATCACCAACTCCCGGAGCCAGGCAACATGCCAGGCACTGGTCTAAACCACACAGAATCCATAAAAGATAACATTCAAATGCTAACAGACTTATACCAGCCAATGTGATGACTTGGGGGAGTAAATATATCCACGTTTCCCTTGAAACCCTAATCTCTATGCTGCCTCATATCCCTGTGCAGTTACTGGCTGCTACAAGGGCTCTTACACCCAGGAGACTCTCTGTCTCTAGGAAGGGGAGACCAAGTGCCACAAGGTGGCAGATTTATGGAGCAACACTGGCATCTTTCATGCAGAGAAGACTGGCAGCCAGGAGTAACCCAGCCCCCTAGGATGTTCAGGGAGACAAGAGATCAGAGTGCACCCAAATAGGTGAGAGCTAAAGGAAAGGGGAGAAGGGTAGGGAGGGGACGGTTTTGATCAAACAGAAGATGGTGGTGACTCACCCTTTGAAATCCGTTACTGGGTGTAACATGGAGAACCAATCAACACTGTACAGAACAGCTCCCCTATTTTCAGTTAACCAGGGAGGACAAAGAGCTAATCATTCCATATTTCATGTGTTTAAAAAAGGTGCAAAAAATTAAACAGTTTTCTATCCTGAGAAAATTAAATTCCAGGGTTCTGGGTAAAAATGCTCATTTTGGGGGTTTTGTTTTTGGCACTGTTGCTGAAACAATCTAAGCATCCAACAGGAGATATTTAAGTAAATTAGGGTACTTCTGACAGAATTTTGTGGCTATTAAATTTTGTTTCTGAAGAGATTAAAGAGGAATGTTTCATATTGTATTACTAACTAAAAAGTTCAGGATATAAAATTATATACCCAGTATAAGCCTAACTGTAAAATTTTGCATGAAAATTTGAAAGAAATGCCCAAAAATGTTAATTGTGGAAGTCTGGCTGGTAAGGTGACCTAAAAATGCCATATTCTTCAAAACTACATGTAACATACACACTCTTCCAATCTATTAGTACTTTGTAAATAATAGTAAAATCTCAGAGTGGAAAAGTCAGAACAGAGAGAAACCCTTTTTCGATTTATGAATCACTGGCTAATTCCTTTGGTGAATTTCTGTCCTTCCTCTGAGTTTCTGGGTTAGCCAAATATTCCAGGATTTTCACATTTTTCTGTTCATTAAGAATAATTTATGAGGAACTCCCTAGTGGTCCACTAGGTTAGGACTCCATCCTTCTACTGTCAGGGGCCCAGGTTCAATCCTTGGTCAGGGAACTAAGATCCTATAAGGTGTGTAGAGAGAGACCAAAAAATTACATAATATAAAAATGATGAGATATAGAAAGGAAAATGGGTTTTACATTTATATTGTTTCACTGTTTAGGTGCTTACTGTTATAAACTCACTTAAGTCTCATTTACACTCTTGGGGAGATGCTTAAGATGAGCAAGTTCTAGAATGATGCCATGCCTATAACATCCCTGCTAAATTCTTGACTATGGAGGCTTGATTATATCAGGGCCAAGTTATAGATCATAAACTATATACCACTCAGTCTCCATTTGTTGCTGTTTAGTCTCTCAGTCAAGTCCGACCCTTTGCAACCCAATGAACTGCAGCTCGCCAGGCTTCCCTGTCCTTCACTATCTCCCAATTTTGCTCAAACTCATATCCATTGAGTCGGTGATGCCATCCAACCATTTCAACTTTTGTTGCCCCCTCCTCCTCCTGCACTCAACCTTTCCCTGATGCTTGGACTTGTCCAATGAGTCGGTTCTTCAATGTCCATTCAGTTCAGTTCAGTCACTCAGTCGTGTCCGACTCTTTGTGATCCCATGAATCGCAGCACGCCAGGCCTCCCTGTCCATCACCAACTCCCGGAGTTCACTCAGACTCATGTCCATTGAGTCGGTGATGCCATCCAACCATCTCATCCTTTGTCATCCCCTTCTCCTCCTGCCCCCAATCCTTGTAAGAATCAGAGTCTTTTCCAATGAGTCAACTCTGCATGAGGTGGCCAAAGTACTGGAGTTTCAGCTTTAGCATCATTCCTTCCAAAAGAAATCCCAGGGCTGATCTCCTTTAGAATGGACTGGTTGGATGTCCCTGCAGTCCAAGGGACTCTCAAGAGTCTTCTCCAGCACCACAGTTCAAAAGCATCAATTCTTCGGTGCTCAGCTTTCTTCACAGTCCAACTCTCACATCCATACATGACCACTGGAAAAACCATAGCCTTGACTAGATGGACCTTAGTCAGCAAAGTAATGTCTCTGCTTTTCAATATGCTATCTAGGTTGGTCATAACTTTTTTTCCAAGAAGTGTCTTTTACTTTCATGGCTGCAGTCACCATCTGCAGTGATTGTAATGAATATTCCTGGGGACATGCTTAAGAAACATTTTAGGAATGTTAGAAGGATACTGTGCTTACATAACCCTTTGAATGGGGTCTTAGAATTCTATTTCTTGAACCAAATTCTCTCTTAGGAAGATCAGTTATATTATGGTAAAATATAAACAATCTACTGTACCTGTGTGCGCTCAGTCTCTCAGTTGTGTCCAACTCTTTGTGGGCTCATTGACTGTAGCCCACCAGGTGCCTCGGTCCATGGAGATTTTCCAGGCAAGAATACTGGAGGGGTTGCCATTTTCTACTCCAAGGGATTTTCCTGACCCAGGGATCAAACCTGTGTCTCTTGCACACAATGTATTGTATCCCCCCAACCCCCATGAGCAAATGCACACATTTAAGTTCCAACCCCACTACCTCCAAATATCACTGTTTCGGAGACAGGACTTTTAAAGAGGTGATCAAGTTACAGTAAGGCTGGAAAGAGTGGGCCCTAGTCCAATCTGACTGGAGGCCTTAGGAGGAAATTTCCTCAAGTGGAAATCTGGACAAATGAGTTTATTTCTTTTAAATGTTATGCTTCTTCTTATCATAAGAAAGTAAAAAGACAAGGACTGGGAAAAAATATCTACAAGTCACACACCTGACAACGGACTTTTGTATCCATAATATATAAAAAACTCCCACTTCTGTTATTAGTATCCTATAATAATATAAACTATGATTCTATAATAAGAACACGAGTTAACAGAATTTAAACATGGGCAAAACATGTGAACAGACATTTCACCAAAGATGACACATAAATGACCAGTAAGTATATAAAAAGGTGCTTAATATCATTAGTCATCAGGAAAATGCAAATTAAAACCACAATGAGATACCACTTCACATAAGAACAGCTATAGCAAAAAGAGAGATTAAGTGTTGGTGAGGATATGGAAAAACCAGAACCCTCACAAATTACTGGTAGAAATATAAAATGGTACAGTTCCTTTGGAAAAGTTTGGCAATTCCTCAAAATATTAAACATACCACATGACCCAACAATTCCAATCCTAGGTAAATACCCAAGAAAAACGAAAACACACAAAAACTTGTTCATAGATGTTCACAGAGGCATTATTTATAATAGCCAAAAGGTAGAAACAACCCAAATGTCCAACTAATGAATGAATGATTAAACAACACAGTATACAGTTGACCTTTGAACAACAGAAAGGTTAGGGGTGCTGACTTCCCCTTAGAGCTGGAAATTCAAGTAATGCTATTTCTGCCTCAAAAACAAAGGAAATGATCCATAAAATGAAAATACAGGTAACTATATTGAAAAAAATATCCAAGTATAAACGGACCTGACCAGTTCAAACAAATGTTCTTTATGAGTCAAACTGTATGATCATACAATGGGATATTATTCAGCAATAAAATGGAATCAAATACTGGTATGTGCTACACTATAAATGAACCTTGAAAATGTGCTAAATAAAGGAAGCTAGTCACAAAAGGTCCTATATTGTATAATTCTGTTTACATGAAATGTCCAGAATAGGCAAATCCATATAAATTTGTGGTTGCCAGGGAACTAGTAAGAGGAAAGGGAGATGGAGAGTGGCTGCTGACTGGTACAGTGTTGCTTTTGGGGTGACTGAAATGCTCTAAAATTTGATTGTACAGATGGGTGCACAGCTCTGTGAATAAACTAAAAAGCACTGAATTGTGCTATACTGTTTTGAAGGGTGAATGTTACGGTGTATGAATTACCTCAATAAGCAATTTAAAACCACAATAAACTACAAAGCTCTTTTCCTTTGGGAAAAGACCAATGTTCCAATAACAAGGTTTTCCAAACTATTTACTTATCTGGAGGAACAACTTTTACAGTTCAATTTCTTGGATACTCTTCCTAACTTCTATTAAACACACTGCCATTTTAAATTAAAAATACTTTCTAAAGGACAGTTACAATGAGTTATAGCAGGGTTTCTAATCCTCACTGAGGGTCAGGATCACCTTACGGAACTTTAGAATTAACATTGACCAAGACTCTATTCCTTAGAGATTTGGATTCAAATTGTCTAGGGAAAGACTCAAGCGGTGTTACATTTTTAAAAGCTCCCTCCCATGGATTTAAACAAGCAGCCAGGATTGGGAATCATATTGCAATTCAACAGAATATTAAACCATATTTTAAAAATCTTTTTTTAGGTGAAGGCAGACCTTTTCTTAAGCAAAACAAAAAGCAGATATTTAAGAAAAATTTGTTTCCAATCATACAACTATAAATAAAAAGCCACATAAAACAGTTAGTCATAAAACCAATTATTTAATTGAAGCTATAAAAGAGGCAATACACTTGATAAAATAATTAGGAAACAATATTTAGCACATTTTAAAAGATTTAAAACAGGAGAACACTTTACAAAAAGTTGTGTGGGAAATAAAATCCTTAAACTATGAATAGAAACGTAACATTACAGAGTATGTTATAAAATACAACGACAGAAATATAAAAGGACTATGTATACTCTAAGCTGAAAACTATTAATAATGACCAGATATTGAGGTTTAAATTTACAGTTCCTGGGTAAAAGGATCACATTACTTTACACATCTTCCAGACCAACGGGCAGTGTTTCCCAACTAACCGTGAGTGGTATCGTCTTCTACGAAGTCTTTGGCCATCTCTGCTGTGATCACATCAATGTGACTAACCTGAAGGATAAGCATTAAAAACAGCATCTGTTAGATGGTAAAGAAACTTATCAGTGTTCCCACTGGATATGGTAATATTTTAAAAATATAGCCAATTACCTATATAAATTGCATATTTCAAGTCAACTGACTCTAAAACATTGACTGATAAAACCCTTATTTTAATGCTGTTTGTTCAACACAGGAGTTTAAAAAATATTCTGCATTTTAATGCTCTGAAGATACAGATAAGTACTCATGTCTAAATATCTGAACTACATTTTTGTTCAGTTTTTATTACTTTGCTATTTCAAAGAATTTTAAGGCTGAAAACACCTGGAAGAGCCATGTGGTCTAACCAAATATAAATCAACGTATGTAAATGTTAAAGACTGTGCATTAAATAAGCACTAAATAGGCTAGAGAGGAGGATAATGTCTCTTAATGCCAATGAAAATAAAACTATGCAATGAATGCCAAAAAAACCCCTGATAAGCTTCATAAACATTTTTAAGTTTTTTTCACAAAGATATCATCATCCAATAAGCAACAAGTTTCTGAATTTTTTCTCATGACTTAAGTAACAACAAAAAAAGAATTGAACAGATACAATGGATTAAATACCATATGAACTTAAACTTCATGTAAAAAAATTTTACCTTATTTCTGAACTTCACACCATAGAATTTGTCAGCTGACTCAAGCAGTTCAGGCCTAAAAGTAGTTGTAATGAACTGAGCATGTACAGCAAGCTCCATAATCATATCTGTAAAAAGAAAGAGTAATTTAATAAAACCATTTTCTCAGTAGAACTAAAAATTTAAAAAGCAATGATCTTTAATCCTACCTAAAATTTAAAACTGCCTGATTGCATACATCTACAGAAAGCATCAATTTGTTTCTTAAGCTAGGCATAAACCTTTAACACCGATATCTTAGTTACAGAATATAAAAGCAGCATTTCTAACATAGGATTAGAAACAGTATCAGAGCAATGTAAATCTTTCTCATCCAGAGCAACCTTTTCCTGCTACCCACTCCCCCAAAATCTTTTGAACTTACTAAAGATCAGGTATAGATTATTTAAAAACAGAATCAAATCTGTAAATCTGTAAATCAAATCTGAAAAGTTTTAAAAGGAGAGACGTTTGTATAAAAGCTTAACTGGGGTTGGATTTTCAATTGTTTCATGTTTCTGATAGAACTATACTTTGTAGTCTAATATTAAATTTTAAAAACTTTGTTAAAAGAGAAATTATTTTATTGAATAATACCCTGTCTAGTCTCCCCAGATACCTCAGGCAGCAAGAAATATATGATAAAAGAGGCAAGCTATCATTTCTAGTAAGTTACTATGAAGCTATGAAACCAAAACTGTACCTGACACAGCCTTTCTGTGCTGAGCATCCAGAGCCTGGTCAATCTCATCAAACAAGTAAAAAGGAGCAGGGTCACATTTCTGAATGGCAAAAATCAAAGCAAGAGCTACCAAGGATTTCTGTCCACCCGAGAGTTGCTGCATTTCTCTCATTTCACCTTGTTTTCCTGTAAATGACACCTAAGAATATATTTAATTAGAGTTAATATTTCAAAGGGGTAAAATCTCCATCATCTCTTAACATTAAGTTGCATACAGTGTACCAATTTAAGATTTGCAAAATGTTCCACTATGATAATGCTCTCAGGATAATTGAATGTAAAGTTATTTTACCCTAATTCCAACTCCAGTGAACTGGTCAACTGATGGAACACTGCTTTGTGATCCAGAGCCCCTCTCACTTTCACCACTCCCTTCTCCTTCATCCTGAGACTGACTGCCTTCCACATCTCCTTTCTTCATCACCAAAGTAGCTTTGCCACCAGGGACCAACTTCTGGAATACTTCACTAAAGTTTTTGGATACCTTAAAATGAATAATATATAAACAGGTGTCAGATGGAATATGTACTTTTTAAAACAAAGACAAAAATTATTTAAAAGCAATAAAAAAAAATTTTTATTTTTTAATCTTAAGAACAAGAATAACAGATTGAATCCTTGTAAGAGTTGTATATATACTGGATGTCTTTAAGTATCAGAACAATTATCAGTGGAAAAAAAAGCTTTAAAATCTTTACAAATTGAATGATAAACTAAGTATCTGAAGATTTTAGCTTGTGTATTAACTATAAACAGAAACATACCTGTTTGAAAGTTAACTGAATAGCTTCGTATTTTCGAAGTTCAAGTACATTCATCAGTTCCATGATTGATTTGTACCCCCTGTCTAACTCTTCTTGTCGCTTTATTAACTTTTCTTTCTGCTCCGAGAAATTTACAAACTGATCTAAAGCTTTTTTGTTAACATGGCTGTACTTCTTCAATTCTGTGTTGCACTGTTCAAGTTTTCGAAACAACTATAAAGAGGAAAAAAAAAAACATATAAATAAACTCACATGTAGAAAATTTGTAATGAGATTTCATATTTAAAACAAACTAGATTTACCTGTTTGAGGCTCAGTGTCTGGTATTTTTCAAATGCTTCCTGAGGAAGTGACCCAAGTTCTCGGATTTTCTTCATACATTCCTCTTTCTTCTTCAGCAGCATGCCTTGTCGATTTGTCATCTTTTCTAGTTCTTTAGTATCATGGTTTATAGCATCCATGTGTTCTTTTTCCATATTTTTCCAGCGTTCCATACTCTTCTGCAGCTCCTTAATTCCAGCTTCTGTTTTATCGATGGAATTGTCCAAATCTAAAATGGGGGGAAAACCAAGTTAGGCCATAACACTTACTGTATTTTGGCTGAGCCATGCGGCTTGCAGGGTCCTAGTTCCTCGACCAGAGACTGAACCTAGATCCTTGGCATGAAAGCAGGGAGTCCTAACCACTGGATCGCCAGGGAATTCCCCATAACACCTATTTTAAGGTGTTATCTGACCAAAGATTTTAATGGTCAAATCTATCAAAACAAATAGGTTTAAATTTTCCTGTGAAAATTTATGAAAGAATTCAGAATAAAATTGGGAGTGTACACAAGCCATTCATATATAAAGTTTTTATTATTCAATGTTTATAAAAACCTAAAATAATTTTCTTCTCAGCAATTGTCAACAAACTTGATTCAGCTATTCCATGCTTTTGTCAAGAAACTAATAATGTATAGTCTCTTAAAAACTGCCACAAACATTTCAATAAAATGAAGGTGACAATAATCAACACCCTAAACTGTTCACTAGAAACTATTAACGACAAAAACTTCTGGTACATGCTTTTGCCTATTTGGGTATGTCATTTTGTAATACACGGTCTTATAAAACAAATAAGCTAAATTTAACTAGATATCAAAAACACTTTTACAAAATAAAAATTCACCTTCTGATCTTGCCATGGTATCTTTCACCCTTTTATTGATGGCTTCAAGTTCTGAGGTTGTAGCAGTGAGAACAGTACCCCCTTCTGTCTCTCTCAGTTCATTGAGTTCCTATAACACAAAAGGAACACAGGAGCATTAAGCCATAAAAATATAAACTTTGTTAGTTTCAAAATGTTATGACTGCCAATGTTTATATAGCTGTTGATATGTTTGAATAAACACTTAAGGAAACCAAAAAACATACTTCAAATAGTTGTAAATACTTAAGGTATCCATTAAGCAGGAAAAAAATGATTAATGACTAAAATATTTCTTAGCATCTGACCACTACTGAGAAAATATTTGTAACTAATATTTACTGAGTACCTAGAATGTGCCAGATCATCACACAAAACATACTGCTATGCTTCTTTTACACAAGAGGAAACTGGAGCTTAGAAATATCAAATGACTTGACCAACACAGCACACTAGGTGGCAGTGTGAGAGCTCCAAGCCAGGGCAGGTAGTCAGACTGCTAGTCTTTCTGTCCCCAGAGTCCATACTCTAAATCAGAGCCTCTCACGTAAGCATATTCAAAAGGTTATGCTCATCAAGAAACCATCCAAAGAGAACGTACCTGTTCTACTTGGTCCAAGCGTTTTCTCAAATTCTCATTGAGGTAAGTCTCTACTCGAGTAATAATACCTTCTAATTTAATTCTTTCATTCAGTAGTTGTCTGTTTTCCTAGAAGAAAAAAGAAAAACAAATTGTCTG
This sequence comes from Ovis aries, assembly GCF_016772045.2. Lineage (NCBI taxonomy): Eukaryota > Metazoa > Chordata > Mammalia > Artiodactyla > Bovidae > Ovis > Ovis aries. Next base: position 30,684,141 of record NC_056075.1, on the reverse strand, counting down.
TCTACATAGGGATGCTCATTTCACATACAGGAATGCTGTTAATCTGTTGTTGTCGACATTACTTGTGTTCAAATGAGCTGAAACAAGAGTTTTATACCTTTCCAAAAAGACCTTTATTTTCTTCTCTACTCTTTTATCTATCCAGAAGGCTATTTTTTGTGCCTGGTTCTTTTTATAAGGCATACTACCAAAAATATTTTTCTTTTCCTGCTTTTCACTTTCTGAATTTAGTGTTAATTATTTACATCTATATTTAAGAATCAAATGTTAATCAAAACTTTTTAAATATGTAAAGGTGGTCAGATCAATAAATATAGCAAAGCTAACAAGCTCAATTTTACTAGTGACAAACAGGCATTAAATAAGATGAAGGAAAATGAAGATTTCTTATACAATCCTATCATAAGGTTTAGAAAAACTTACTAAAATCTCATTTACTTTAATGGATACTGGAAGTCTCAATCTTATATTTTCTCAATATCTTTTTCACACTCCTTTACTAGCAAGAAAGACACTTTTCACAACAGTTGATTACCAACAAATTTTTTTTTTCTGTCAACTGTACTTGCCTGCTGAAGTTGACGAATCTCATCATTCAGTGCATCTACTCTCTTCTGATCTTCAAGACTAAGTTGAGAAAGCAAATCCGTTCCCAGTTCTGCTTTCAGTGATTCTCTGGTGGACTCCATAGCATGCAAACTTGCCTCCAAACTTTGTAAGCTACGTTGCTATATGACAGATTTTCCATTTATTAGTAATGGTATTAGTCAGTGTATCACTTACAGTAGTGAAATAATGAAGACCATCTATATTTGATATTAAAGTGAGCTTAAATAATATTATCTCAATTAAATATTAGATGGCCATTACATTCGTTAATTAGAACTATGCAGCAACAAGAAAAATGTTTATGATGCAACGTTATGCAGGACGTGTGGAATAAATGCATCATATTCCATGGTCAAACTATATAAAAATTATGCATATTCATAAGAACAGAAAGAAGTTGCTAGAATGTTAAGGTGGTCTAATTGTGGGTATATACACTACATTTTTAACTTTGTTGCTTTAGTATAATTGATGTACAAAATTAGTTGTTTTTGTCAAAACTGCTCGTTTATGAGACCAATGGATATTATCATTTGTAATAGCAGTAACAGCTCACTTTCTAACTCATTTTAATATAATTTGGACAAAATACAGTCAAATAAATCCATAAATAGCATTTATAGACACAAATGGTACCTGGCTGACTATCGGACAATACTTTTATGCCATGGCTCAAAATGCCTACTTGCTTAATGAAGTTGGAAAATATGAATTTGGCCTACAAAAGTAGACTCCTGAGTACTCATGAGTAAAAGTGTGATAAAGATACATGCAGATACCCAAAGTATGGGCCTAAATGAAAATGGAACATACGTGTATGTTATATAACCTACACAATATATAGTCTACCCCAAATCTATATAACTAAATATATTCTTAAAAAAGTGTATTTACAAACCTTGGGCATAAAGGTTTTCTCTGACTGCTGCCTCTTCTCTTTTAACATCTTCATTTCTGATAATATGCTATCTCTAGATGCTTTAAATTTCCTTTGCTGAGTCTCTATTTGCTGCATTTGGTTCATCAGCTGATCAATTTCATTATTAATCCATATACAAGGCTAAGGAAAATTCACTTCAGTGTCTATTAACTTGTATCCCCTTCTTTTCTTTATCCCTAGATTAAGCTATTTCCCCAAATTTAAGTACCATAACAACGCAGAATTAAATACTATGTCAAGTCTGTTCAGTCATAAAAGAAGCTTTAAACATTTTAACCCACTTCTCTCTCAAAATAACATACAATTTTACCAACTGCTGTACAAAAAATAAAAAAACCATGGGAAAGTCCTAAAGGAAGCTAAATGATACACATTTTAAAATTTATATATTTTTCATTCAAGTATTTACTATGTAAGCCATTATGCCTAAAGCACTATATAAGAGAGTTAGATGTGAAGAGGAGTATTCACGTATTTTCCCAGGCTCTGTGCTCAAAGCTCGCCAAATTTGGGCAGATCTCAAAGTATGCACAGTCAAAGCTAAGACGCTTAATTACCTTCTTCTCTGTGCTCTTGCTTCCAACTGATGACAAAGAAGCTATACACTCACAATTTTTAAAATGCCCAGTCTCAATAAAAATATCCTAATGAAGCAGCAAAAATAATTATTTTCACTGCTTGAGTACCTGTATTGAATATTGTGTGACATAATGCAAGGTATATACACAAAGCACTTTTGCCTTATACCATGGTTATTTTAAGAAAATGGACATGCACAACTGTTGTAGTTGTGAGCCCAACTAGTCACTTTTCACAGAAAATCATTTTTATCTGAAAGAATGGAAAGAACCGTGGTTACTAAGATTTGCATTTTGATGGACATTTCCTCCACTAATACTAAATCTGAAACTCAAGATAATAACCCCTAATAGACATTTTTCAATCCTTATGTATTTAACTTCTGTGTAATATGTGGCATTCCTCATACTGCCCACTTCTTCCATTGAAACCCTATCCTGGTTTTCTTCCTATAATTGTCTGACAAGTCCTCCTCAGCTCCCTTTACAATCTTAAATTTCTGTGTTCCTCAGGTTCTTTTCTCTCAGAAATACACTCATTGCCATTAACTATGTAACAGTTTAAGCAAAGGATATTACAACGGTTTTTAGTTTTCTCCCTGTTTTTGGAAGTTAAACGGACATACTACACAAGCTTAGATAAAAGTCAAAATAAAACACATGGGATATTTCCCCCCACTGTATATGTGAAAATACATATAACACTCAAAAGATTCTATATTCCAACCAAAACACACTTCCTTCTCTACAGCAACACAAGACAAAAAGATATTTTCAATATTTCTGCGCAGATTTTCATTGAGCTTTGCTTCAAGCTCACCAAGTTCTTCTTCCGCTTTTCTAACATCTTTTTGTAATTCAAGTCTAGACTTCCTTGTATCATAATAGCCTCCAGTCAAAGCACCTCGATGACTAACTTGGTCACCTATTAATAAAACATAAGGAAATTAGTAATTCTGTATAACAACTTCTTTATTCAACAATAAATTGATTAATAATTAAACAACTAGATTAATCTAAAGGTTTTACCTATTTAATAAGAACTTAAAAGAGTTTAAGCCGCCCCGGAAAAAATGTTGTTTTACAATATTAACACTTGCACTTAAAAAATGTAAGTGTCAACATAAGTGCAAGTGTTAATAAAATATAAGGTAAACCTGAATATTTGCCAGCAAGGAGAAAAGTGTTAAAGACTAACAGGAATATGTCAACAAGACACAGAACCTAGCTTGAAATTCCCAATGGCCATAACTGGAAATATGAAAATCAAAAATAATAATGGCAATTTGGTAACACACTGAATAATTTAAAAAATCCATGAATCACAGCAATACATAAAAAGGAAAAAAGGAAGGGGCTTTTCTTTACAGAAAAGTGACAGCTAATAAATATAGAAGCAATCACAGAATTTTAGAATGATCATTTTGAAACCCTCAATGTATTAACCAAGTCAGGCAAGGGTCACCAAAGGATGCTAAGCCCTTAGCAAAAAAACTTTTGGGGGAACCTGATATTCACGTGTCCTTAAAGGATAATCCCACATATCATTTATTACTTACAAAGGGGAAAAGGTACCTTTACAACCAAGATCTGCTAGAGGTCAAACCTGGTATCACTAACAGTGGGACACGCAGTAAGAAGTACACATCACTCATGCCAAGAATGCCTAACCTAACCTAATAAAGAGGAAGCAGTAAGACAAATCCACAACACAAAAGATTTCTGAGAGGGCAGACCGAAGCAGCAAGAAGAACCACAGTCCCACAGTGGCTAAAATGAAAACAACATCACAGAAAGTTAACCAGGATGAGAAAAGCAGAGGGTTTTTGTCCCAGATGAAGTGGCAAGATAAAATCCCAGAAAAACAACCAAATGAAGTGGAGAGAGGCCATCTTCCAGAAGAACTCAGAATGATAGTGAAGATGATCCAGAATCTCAGAAACAGAACAGAGACTAAGATGCAGAAATGTTTATCAGAGACCTAGAAGAACTAAAGAACAAATGAGATGAACAATACACTAGAAGGAGTCAATAGCAGAATAACTGATGCAGAAGAATGGATAAGTGACCTGGAGGACAGGATGTTGGAAATCACTGCTGCAAACAGAATAGGAAGAAGAACGAAAAAAAAACAAAGCAAGAATTTCTGGGGGTGGGAGGAAAACAGGAGAACTGTGCTATACTGAAACTGTTTATGCTTCCCTGTAAACATATAGGGGGAAAAAAAAAAAAACAGAAAATGAGGACAAGTGAACCTATATACCAGAGGTTCTTAACCTTCACTCAAAATAAAATTCAGGAGGTCCACTGCTAAATCTCGTTTTTAATATCTTAAAGAATACATTACTATGTCAAAGAAATACTGTGATAACCATGCCAATTGGTTTCTTTGGTGATCCGAAGTATTTTGTTTAATACATTTAAAAAATTTTTGAGAAAAGGTGCCAGAGGCTTCCACCAAACCAAGTCCATGGTGTCAAAAAGGTTAAGAAATTCTACTATGCATTAAATGATTATACTTATGAAACATCAATTAAACATAAAGTGTTAACCTTGTTTAAATTCTGACTTGAATAAACCAACAGGATTTAAAAATGGGAAGTAATTGGACATGAATTTTCAAACACTTTTAAAGGAATTTATTTGTTCAAAGCTAGTAATTACCATTACGAACCTTCCAAGGTAATGCAGTCCATAGTGAAAGCACGGGCCAACTGGGTTGAAACTTCCATACTACGACAAATAAGTGTTTTTCCAAATACATGTTTGAAAGCTTTGTCAAATCTGGGATTGTACCTCAATTTACTTATCATAGGAATAGCATCCTAAAAACAAGTATGTTGTTAGCAAGCAAAGAAATCACAATTAATTCAAATGTGTTATCAGAATTATAAATTATATTTTTCTGAAATACAAATAAACAAAATGCCTTTACATTTCAAACCTGCTGATTTTTATACTGAACAAGTGAGAAAAATAATTCTACTGAAATATCCTGGAAATTGTACTCATGTAAGTCATCCAGGTTTTCAATAGTATAGAGGTTTTCAGAGTACAGTGATAAAGAGCTCAGTGGCTCTGGAGCCAGACTGCTCAAGTTCAGAACTCAGTTCTGCTTCTCAGATGAGTGCTCTGGACAAGTTGCTTAACTTCTGTACTCATCTATAGAACTGCAATAACGACAGTAGCTTCCTCATGAAGTTGTTAAGAGTAGGCGAGTTATAAATGTGAAACATTTAGGGTAGCATCTGTCACACAGAAGGAACAAATATAAACTAGTAGTATATTCTCAAAATATTTACATTTTGTTTTCATCTAATAATCTACACACATATAACCTTAGTTAGATACTCAGAAAAATATTTTTTCAGATAGAATTTATTTTTCCTTTTTTCTCTCTCAACTAGCCGAATCGAATTTTTACATTAGGAAATACATCCTACATATAGAAAAAAGCAATAAATACGTTGCTGCTGCTGCCAAGTCGCTTCAGTCGTGTCCGACTCTGTGCGACCCCAGAGACAGCAGCCCACCAGGCTCCTCCGTCCCTGGGATCCTCCAGGCAAGAACACTGGAGTGGGTTGCCATTTCCTTCTCCAATGCATGAAAGTGAAAAGTGAAAGGGAAGTCACTTAGTCATGTGCGACTCTCCGCGACCCCATGGACTGCAGCCTACCAGGCTCCTCTGTCCATGGGATTTTCCAGGCAAGAGTACTAGAGTGGGTTGCCATTGCCTTCTCCGAATAAATATGTTAAGCTTAAATTAATAATTACAAAGCAAACACCAATATAACCACCATGTGGAACAAGAAACAAAACACTACTATAAAGCCCAGAAGTGATGAGTGTAGCCCTCTTCCAATCACAGTGGTTATCTCCAATGGTTACCTGCTGGTGATGGCCACTCCTATAATTTTGTGGTGATCACTTCCTTGCACTTGTAGTCCTATCATCTAAGATTACTTTTGTTCAGGTATTGTAAAGGGAACAGCACTATATGCATTCTTTCGTGACTTGCTTCACTTACATATCACATTTAGGACTCAATTTCTCCTCCTCAAAATTTCAGAGATAGTTTGTAGATGTAAAAGAAAAAGCTAGACCACTTAAATAGCTCATTAAGATTCTCACTGTACCTCTTCAACTGTAGCTCATTCTCCCAGGGTTTTAGCTTTAACCTTAAAAAACAGTGAAATAACTGCTACTACCATCAACATTCTGAAGCCAAACACCTCAAAGCAATTACATTTTTATCAAGGATGATGTCTAGGTAACATTCTCAATCTGTTAAAAAGCATACCAGCTAATAACAAGAGCACATTATGCTTTCAGAGCCTATCATCTTGCTAGATATTTTAAATCTAATTTATAAGCTGTTTAAAAAAAAGAATATTCAGAAATCTTATTTACTTTAAATACTTCCTCAGGGAATTCTCCAATTATTAAATCTTAATTTCGTCTCCTTGAGTTACACTCTCAGAATATCCTGTACTGATGTATTTTAACACTTGGCACATTTTGCAATGGTTTATGTCACGGCTGTGACCTGTCTTCCTTCCTTTCCTCATCTAGCATTAACTATCCTCTATGGTAAGAAAGGAATGTTTACTTCACAGACCATGTGAACCACAGTGTATAGTGCTTATTGTGCACTAACATGTGCTAAACCAAGAAAAACACTTATTGAAAGACAGACTTTAATACACATCAACTCACATTGGTTTCAGGATAGGCAGTATCCCTTACATCTAACTTGTTAAGAGGTAGGAAAGTAACCTCTCCAGGAAGATTCATTTTATTAAACTCCATCAAAATCTTCGTGCTGACTTCATCTGAATCAACAATGTGATAAAATAACCTACAGGTAAAGAGAATGAGATAGGTCCAAAGTGCTTTAAACATTTACGCAAACAAGTTACTTTTTTCTATGCAATCCAATTTGTATGGGGAGGGCTACTCAGAAAATCCCAATGGAGGGAGAGGAAGTACAAAAAGGAGAAGTTCTAGTTTCTACAACTAGGAACAAACACTGAGCATCAATGTATTTAATTGCAATATTAAACAAAAGAGGATTGGAATATTAAATAAGAGGATATATTTAAACTACAAAAGGTTGTTTCTTAGGTTATTCTTAGTTCCTCTTTTCTTTAAAAACTCAAAACATCAAGCAAAAAAACAAATCTCACCTGTTTCCAGCAGTGACTTCCACACATGTGTAGAAAGCAGGCTCACATTCAAAGTTATTCATCACAATACCATGATAGCCATTTTGAACATGCTGGTTTATTCCTTTTCGACGGAAGTGGTCTAGCACTTTATTTATGCTATCTATTCCATTTAAAATGGCCTATTCAGAAACAAAAAATTGTAAAATATTGCTAATGGCACTCATGCTGATATAAAATGCCCCCATTACTCTATACATTAAAAAAATATACCAAATTGGGAGATCGGGATTGTCATATACACAACTACATATAAAACAGACTACTAATTAAGAACCTACTGTACAGCACAAGGAACTCTACTCAATACTCAGTAATGCCCTGTTTGAAAAAAGAATCTAAAAAAAAGAGTGGATAACTTATAGGTATAACTGATTCACTTTGCGGAACACCTGAAACAAATACAACTCTGTAAATCAACTATATTTCAATAAAAATTTTAAAAAATAAAAAATATACCACAGATTAAATACCTTCTCCAGCAATAGGTCAACTCCCTTGAAATATGCCAACTATGTGCAACACCTTGTATTATGGATTGTTCCATGAGATTAGCATTAAAAATGGACCCTTCATCTAGAAATCAAAAGTGCTATTTTTAATAGCATGGGTGCTTAAATGATATCCAGTATTTCACATTTATAAGACAAGTTAATTTGCATTCTTCTCTTGAAAGCTAATAAATTCTTATGCAGTAATAACTGACTCAATGCCAACTGAGGTAATGAAAGAACCTACCCACCTTTCCTGTTGCAGCTCTAAGAAGTTGCTGTTTCTTTTCAAGATCTTCTCTTTTAGCAGCAAGTGCCTGCTGTTCTGCATTCTCTTCTCTCCACAAGTAACTAATCAATAAAAAATAGACTGTCTTCAATTTTAAAATTAAGACAATATGCTAACAGTTTACAATTTTGAGGGAAGACTGAAATTAAACTTCTATAGTTAATTTATAATTTAAAGACCATTTAACAGCCAGTAACTAGCATTACTCAACAATATTAAGGCATACTTTAGTCTATACTAACTTTCTTTCACTTTGTAATTCATCTTTCTTATTTTTTACTTCATAGTATTTTCTGTCCAGTTCTTCAACTCGAGCTTTGACTTCATTAAGATCCTGATCCAGTTTCTATGGAAATAAAAATAATTCAAATTTAAAATCTAATTTCATACAAACTAATCCCTAGTAACAGAAAGCAGTTCGGTTGTTACCAGAGGATGGAACAGGCCAGGAAAGGAGGGAGGGAGGAATTACCAAGGGATATGGGAAACATTTTGGGGTGATCAATAGGCTTGTTATCTTAATTGTGGTAATGGTTTAACAAGCACATACATGTATCAAAACAATTAATTTGTTCATTAGTGACCTTACTACTTCTATAATATATACTCTAGAATTTTAGAAGAAAAAAATTTATTAATAAATTCTCAAAACACTGCAGTGTAAACTTTTCACATGGCCCCTCTACACACACACACACACACACACACACACACACACACACACTAGAACACAAGAGATTTAGGAACATACTAAGAAGCAAAAGGCTCTTTTGCGCAATATAATAAGCACTGTAAAATCATCTCTATCCAATATAAAGAAGAGTTCACCCTCACAAGTGGTCATTTTGATACACTTAAATGTGACTGAAATATTGAAAAATAATCTCAAACTTGAAAAAGAATGAATAAAACCTCTCACTGCAAAGTCCTGTTTTAGCACCAAGCTTTTTCAAAACATGCATCTGTTGAGGTTGATATTTCCATGAACTCAAGATAAAAATGCCTTTTAAGGCAGGACTGTAGCTATCTCAACTGAAACTATACTAACAAACTCCCAAATAACTGACTACCTCAATCAATCTGTTTTCCATTCCTGACCAAAGTCCAAAGCACACTGGCCAGTAGTATATTACTCCTGGTCACTTGTCCTACCAGCTGAGCTGTTTATGGTTACAGAATCAGTTCTGTTTGCTCCCTGGTATGTTTTTGTTTTTAGGTGACTGATTACATTAAACATTAGATAAACTGATGATATGAGTACTAGGAAAAGTTGTTCTTTTAAAAAACTGATTTAGTTCTGAACACACTCAAAAACGAGTCACTGGAAATTGAATTAAGTGGGCAAAAACCTCTAATATATAATACAAAAGTGCTTATGGTAAGGAAAAGGCAATGGCAACCCACTCTAGTACTCTTGCCTGGAAAATCCCATGGATGGAGGAGCTTGGTAGGCTGCAGTCCATGGCGTCGCTAAGAGTAGGACACGACTGAGTGACTTCACTTTCACTTTTCACTTTCATTCACTGGAGAAGGAAATGGCAACCCACTCCAGTATTCTTGCCTGGAGAATCCCAGGGACAGAGGAGCCTAGTGGGCTGCTGTCTTTGGGGTCGCACAGAGTCAGACACGACTGAAGCGACTTAGCAGTAGAAGCAGCAGCATATGGTAATAGATAATATGTACTTTATAATGGGCTTCCTAGGTAGCTCAGTAGAAATGGAGTAGCCATCATAGTCAACAAGAGAGTCTGAAAAGCAGTACTTGGATGCAATCTCAAAAACAGAATGATCTCTGTTCGTTTCCAAGGCTGTCCATTCAGTATCACGGTAATCCAAGTCTATGCCCCAACCAGTAATGCTGAAAAAGCTGAAACTGAAGCTGAATGTTTCTGTGAAGACCTACAAGACATTCTAGAACTAACACCCCAAAAAGATGTCCTTTTCATTACTGGGGACTAGAATGTAACAGTAGGAAGTCAAGAAATACCTGGAATAACAGGCAAATTTGGCCTTGGAGTACAGAATGAAGCCAGGCAGAGGCTAATAGAGTTTTGTCAAGAGAACACACTGGTCATAGCAAACATCCTCTTGCAACAGTACAAGAGAAGACTCTACACATGGACATCACCAGATGGTCAATACAGAAATCAGGTTACATTCTTTGCAGCCAAAGATGGAGAAGCTCTATACAGTCAGCAAAAACAAGACCAGGAGCTGTGGCCAGATCAGGAACTCTTTATTGCCAAATTCAGACTTAAACTGAAAAAAGTAGGGGAAACCACTAGACCATTCAGGTCTAACCTAAATCAAATCCCTTATGATTATACACTGGAAGTGACAAATAGATTCAAGGGATTAGATCTGATAGAGTGCCTTAAGAACTATGGATGGAGGTTCATGACACTATATAGGAGGCAGGGATCAAGACCATACCCCCAAAAAAAGAAATGAAAAAAGGCAAAATGGCTGTCTGAGGAGGCCTTACAAATAGCTGTGAAAAGAAGAGAAGTGAAAGGCAAAGGAGAAAAGGAAAGATATACCCGTCTGAAGGCAGAGTTCCAAAGAAGACCAAGGAGAGATACGAGAGCCATCCTCAGTGATCAATGCAAAGAAATAGAGAAAAACAATAGAATGGGAAAGACTGGAGATCTCTTCCAGAAAATTAGAGATACCAAGGGAACTTTTCATGCAAGGTTGGCACAATAAAGGACAGAAATGGTATGGACCTAACAGAAGCAGAAGATATTAAGATAAGGTGGCAAGAATACACAGAACTATACAATAAAGGTCTTTACAACCCAGATAATCAGGATGGTGTGATCACTCACCTAGAGCCAGACATCCTGGAGTGTGAACTCAAGTGGGTCTTAGGAAGCATCACTATGAACAAAGCTAGTGGAGGTGATAGAATTCCAGTTGAGCTGTTTCAAATCCTAAAAGATGATGCTGTGAAAGTGCTGCACTGGATATGCCAGCAAGTTTGGAAAACACCAGTGGCGACAGGACTGGAAAAGGTCAGTTTTCATTCCAATCCCAAAGAAAGGCAATGCCAAAGAATGCTCAAACTACCAAACAATTGCACTCATCTCACATGCTGGCCAAGTAATGCTCAAAATTCTCCAAGTGAGGCTTTAACAGTAAGTGAACCATGAACTTCCAGATGTTCAAGCTGGATTTAGAAAAGGCAGAGGAACCAGAGATCAAATTGCCAACATCCACTGGATCACTGAAAAAGCAAGAGAGTTCCAGAAAAACATCTATTTCTGCTTTATTGACTATGCCAAAGCCTTTGACTGTGTGGATCACAACAAACTAGAAAATTCTTAGAGAGATAGGAATACCAGACCACTTGACCTGCCTCCTAAGAAATCTGTACGCAGGTCAAGAAGCAACAGTTAGAACTGGACATGGAACAGACTGGTTCCAAAATGGGAAATGAGTATGTCAAGGCTGTATACTGTCACCCTGCTTATTTAACTTATATGCAGAGTACATCATAAGAAACGCTGGACTGGATGAAGCACAAGCTGGAATCAAGACTGCTGGGAGAAATATCAATAACCTCAGATATGCAGATGACACCACTCTTATGGCAGAAAGTGAAGAGGAACTAAAGAGCCTCTTGATGAAAGTGAAAGAGAGTGAAAAAGTTGGCTTAAAACTCAACATTCAGAAGACTAAGATCGTGGCATCTGGTCTCATCACTTCATGGCAGATGGGGAAACAGTGGCTGACTTTATTTTTGGGGGCTCCAAAATCACTGCAGATGGTGACTGCAGCCATAAATTAAAAGATACTTGTTCCTTGGAAGAAAAGCTATGACCAATCTAGACAGCATATTAAAAAGCAGAGACATTACCTTGCTAACAAAGGTCCGTCTAATCAAAGCTATGGTTTTTCCAGTAGTCATGTATGAATGTGAGAGTTGGACTATAAGGAAAGCTAAGTGCTGAAGAATTGATGCTTTTGAACTGTGGTGTTGGAGAAGACTCTTCAGAGTCCCTTGGACAGCTAGGAAATCCAACCAGTCCATCCTAAAGGAAATCAGTCCTGAATATTCATTGGAAGGACTGATGCTGAAGCTGAAACTCCAACTCTTTGGCCACCTGATGCGTAGAACTGACTCATTTGAAAAGACCCTGATGCTGGGAACTACTAAAGGTGGGAGGAGAAGGGGACGACAGAAGATGAGATGGTTGGATGGCATCACCGACTCAATGGACATGAGTTTGAGGAGCTGGTAATGGACAGGGAGGCCTGGCGTGCTGCACTCCATGGGGTCACAAAGAGTTGGACATGACTGAGCGACTGAACTGAACTGAAATGGTGGCTCAGTGGTAAAGAATCTGCCTATTAAGGCAGGAGACATGGGTTCGATCCCTGGGTGGGGAAGATCCCCTGGAGGAGGAAACGGCAACTGACTCCAGCATTCTTGCCTGAAAAATCCCATGAACAGAGGAGTCTGGTGGGCCGCAGTCCATGGGGTCGCACGGTTGGACACGACTGAGCACACATGCACGTGTAACAGTAATTCACAACGTCAGGTCACAAAGCCAAGGAAAGACCGAGGAGCTGATGCAAATTAAAGCAGTAACAGAAGCACGACGACTAAATGCAGTATATGACCTTATACTGAATCCTGAATTGTTTTCACCCAACTTTACGGAGAACTGTATTTACACGTGCAGCTCATAACATGAAAGTCCCCTCGGAGTGCCAACCACTACTCATATTCATAAGAAATATCTTGGGTTCTACATCAAGATTGGTATACACTCTAGTGAAGAATGTTGATAAAGAAGGCTATTCAGGTGTCGGGGGTAGGCAGTATATGGGAAATCTCTATACCTTCCTCTCAATTTTGCTGTGAACCCAAAGATGCTCTTTAAAAAATGTCTAAAAATAAAGACTGGTACATAAGCATATACTTATCTTTAAATATTTACATATAAATACATGTAAATATTATACATGAAATGCATATAAGTATACATATTTAAGATTTTATGTTTCCAGTGACTTTTCTGATAAACCAACCATACCAACAGTAAAGACCTTGTAAGGTAAAAAGGTTCCTTCTAGGCATGTGTATATAAATAAATACATATATTCTTACCCTACCCCTGTCCTACACACTCCCTTCTCACCACTTCGATCATCTTCCAATCACCTATATATATCTGCAAGTATCAGGTGCTTAAGAGAGCATTTTTCTCTCTTTCTATTTTTAAATAATTTACAATCTTTCTTATTCAAAGTAATGGTTTTATCTTCTACTTCAATTTTTAAGAAAATGCTAACTAAACATGCAGAGTGAATGTTTAATTCATTTAGAAAATGTTATAAAATCAGCAATGTGTTAACAAAATATATTCTGCAGTAAGTTATTACATTGATACAATATTACATTATTATATAAAAATGGAAATATTTTAAATTACTATAGTCATTTTAGATTTGTATGATATCACTTAAAGTTAACTGTAAAGTCCAAGTACATGTTGCTGACTCATAAAAAATATATTTTAAATTTATTTAATCTATATGACACTCACTGACATGGCAAAAAATCTTTAAAAAAAGAACCACCATATGTATATTAAACTGTGCTGGTCTTATCTAATTAAGTATCTGTCTTGTGTATTTTATGATAAACTATTTACAAATAAAACTTAAACAGATAAACCTGCATATGTTCACACTCAAAGATTTCACAAAGCAGCTACAGAAGTTCTTACATTATACTGCTCCAGATTTTTCTCTTTATTTGCCTCAGTGTCCTCCAAATCCTTGTGTATAGCGGCAATCTGTCTTTTCTTGTCGTTAATAGCTTGATCTAAAGACTTGAGTTCCTTTTTAATCCACTTATCCCTTTCTTCTTTTGATGTAAACTGGCTTCCTCGACCCTGCTTTGCATAAAGGTCGGTTCTTTCCTGGGTAGCTTGGGCCAATCTACACAAGACAGAAAAGAATGGATTAAAAAGGAGAACAGGAAATAACCAAGTTTAATTGCAATCAATACCTCAAGAGTACAGAGAGACAATAACCATTTTTGTAATTCCATACAAGAAGGAAAGAAGGAGAATTCCCTGGTGGTCCAGTGTTTAGGACTGTGTGCTCTCACTGCCGAGGGCCTGGGTTTGACAGCCAGGGCACTAAGACCCCACAACCCACATGGGGAAAAAAAAAAGGAATTAAGTATAAAAAGCAACTATTATCTAATAGTGCTTCTAGGACTAGCTCTATTTAACATTAATTTAACTTCAAAATCACTGTGAAATTCAGGTAAAACAGCCCATCCTCTAAGGATTTAAGGTCCTTCCTGGTCTGGGTTAATCACTAAACCTAGACAAATCTAGCACCCTACCTCAGGATTTTCAAAAATGCTCCAACTATATTTAATTATTTAAACATTTTCAACACCTTACAATGAAAGACATTATAAAAGTTAAAAGGCAAGAGAAAACACATAAAACATACAGGACAAATATTAACCCCCAGATAACATAAAACAATACTATCGAACAGTAAGAAAAAATAAAATCAGGAAAAAAATGGACAAAGGATATAAACAGGAATTTCATTAAAATGAACATGAGGCATAAAAACACGATAATGTACTAAATTGTGAAGTCGGCAAACACTGGCAAGTCCAATCTACAGACAGAAACTAAAACGTATAGATGTTAAAAGATGTCAAGTATGAAAAGAAGGTGGCAGAATGAACACACAGCAGGATACAATTTGGGTAAACAAAGTCCAAATTTTAGCTATATTATTATGGGCAAGTTACTGAACTTCCCAGAGCCTTAAATTTGTCAAACTTATAGTGAAGATACTGTGGATCACCTAGGGCTTCTAAATAGGCAATATGCATACACTAATACTGGCCCACAGTACTGGCTGTTACTTTGAAATGGGCATTTAACTTTGCCCTTAATTACTAACTTCCTAACCTATAATTCTTTATATAATAAGGTTCTATAGAGGAACCACACAGAAAATTAGAATTGGTGAAAAAAGTCCCAGACCTAGCAATTCCTCGCTCTTCTTTTTCTTTTACACTGTTGAATTTAGGTTCTGTTTCTGCCAGTTCTTTCTGCTTTTCTTCTATTTTTTCAAGCAGCTTCTGCCTTTCTTTTAATAAGCGTTTCTGTAAATAAAGCAAGATAAGTAAAAATGTAATCTGTTTAAAAACTTTTCTTATTTTTAAATCCAGCATAGGATATTTTCTCATGAAAAGAATTTATGAGAAAACTGATCCTGCAACATAAAACTAATTTTTAAATGTAAGTAACTGAAAGTACTCAGTTGCAACTTGAATGCAAATTAATTTTAATGTGCCAAATTTTTTACAAAAATTCAAGCATGTACCCCTGTCACAGAAAGGACTGTCCTTCAAGCATGCACCCCTGTCACAGAAAGGATTGTCCTCTGCAGTTTCCAATCACCTGAACATTTATGTCTTTCATTTTCAGCATTTTAACTTACCCTCTGTTCACTATTGCCTGCCAATTCATCTTGTAAATCCTTGGCTTTAAGCTCCAATTTAGTTCTCTGCTTAATTTGTTCCTGTCTTTCAGCACTGAGCTGTTCCTTTTCTTCTTTCATAGCTGAAATTTTTGTTTTCAGTTCTCTAACTTGGCGCTCAATATCCTATTCAAAAAGTATCAAATAGAAACAAATTAGACAACTAGAAATACAAAAGCAAAATCAGGACATCATTGGTTTGTCTCTTCTTTTTCTCTTATTTAAACTTTCAGTACTACTCTCTTTCCAATACTCAATCCCAGTGACACCACTACTTGAAGTTACCATTCCATAATTCTGGTACAGAAAGGTTAACTTAGAAGTTAACCTAAGTCTAGTTTATAACCTTACCTCCATCTTATCTCTTGCATCCTGCTGAGCATCTCTTAATTGTCTGGATTTTTCTCCACTTGTCTCTCGCTTAGCAGAAAGCTGGAAAAAAAACCAAGCTATGATTTCCAACCCATTTTGGATTTGTTCAATATTTTATAACATCTAGTAAAAATCTTTAAGTATCTGCTAAAACAAGCATTCACTTAAAAAAAAATTTCCCCCAAAATAACTGTATTGGGTTTAAATAGAAAATGCCTATAGTTTTCAGCATTACCTAAAACAAGTTTTTGTACAAAATGTTAGCAATACTAATTACAAAATACACCTTAAAAAGCCAAGAAAGAAATTCGTGAAACCCTAAAAGTTGTTTTCTTCTCATCCTGGTCTGCCTGACACCACCACCTAATTATATTTCAGATGCAACTACAGCAAGGACCATGTGAGTCATTTTCCTTGGAGTAGACTCAAAGAGTAAATGTGCTGAGTAATAAATTCACTAAGAAATTTTAACATTTTTGAGGTATGTATTTAAAAATCATTGAAAAGTATAAATACAGTATGAGTTTAATATATTCATAAAAATAAAATTAAACAAGTGGCAAAGGTAAGTATTTTACCTCATCAAGTTTAGCACGAGTCTCGTTAAGTTCCTGATTGTAAATGGTATATTCCAGGGCTCGTCTCATCTTATCCCACTTTTGATACTGAGCTAGTTCTTCCTTTTCTTCCTCTAAGGTATGTAATCTCTCTTCAATGTATTTTAACAACTCATTGATTTTTTCCCGTTTTCCCTCTTAAAAAAAAATGGGAGAAGGATGAAGGAGTTGAATAAAACTTTTAGGCAGTATCAATTCTCAAATATACTGTGTAAAACTTAATCTTAAGCACTTTAGCATTACTTCTTTGACATTAGGTGGTAACCAAATCTAAGATACTAAAATGGCAATTAAAATGCTTTATTATGGAAAGTATGAGAGAATAAACTTATACATGGTGACACTGATTCTTATATTACATGCTACAGGCCTTTGTTTAAGCTTCCTTTAAAAGTTAATGTGCCTCCCCATGACATTAGGGAAAAAAACCACAAAACCCTACTTAATATCACTGGTGTCACTGATTCTCAATTCTTATAACAGCATTATCTATATAGCTGCCATATACTGAACAGTTACTATATTCCAATCATGGTGTGACTTTGCTCCTCTATTCGCCACTACAAACTATTAAAAAGGACTTCACAGATGGGAAAGCTTTGGACCAGAGAGGTCAAATCTCAAGTCTGAATATCAGGCAACTATTATCTAGACTTTGAACGTAAGGGTCTCTGACTCTAAGCCACGAAAGGGCACAGCACTTGAAAGGCAAAGTTGAGTTTCCATAATGAATGTACTAAGGAAGAGTCCAAGTTCAAAGTTTAAGTTTTACATTTACTTGCTTCTGAATAAATTAAAACCTAATGCCAACTGATATTTCAGCATTTTTTTTCCTGAGGAATACATCCAAATGTGTTATCCTCACTAATAATGAGAAAGACTTTAAAGGCACAAAGCAGCTGACCTAGAATGGTACTATTATCTCACAGTAACAATTCTTTATTCAAAGAGACAAACTGTTAGAATTCGCAAACCTTAAACTGCCTAACACTAATTTTCTTTCCAATCAGTCTACAGGCAAATTATTATACAATATACTCCTGAGAATAGACAACTTCTCTCAAGTATCATAACACAATGAAAAAGCAATACACAGAATAGAAGAAATTAGGCAGAATAACATTTATTTTACCTGTTTCCTTCATTAAAGATATGCTTTCTTCTTTTCGTTCATCATACACTCTAGTACCAGCTACTTCTCTTAACAGTTTTAGTCTCTGAGAATCTGGTGCTGTTGCCATCTGGTTAATCTAAAAATTTTAGAAAAATAATTATTTACAGAGCTAGATTGCTCTTTAGGAACTCTACCTTGAAAGGTATTCACATACCAAGTTTTAAGTATCAGTTCACAATAGGAGAACAGCAATGAACAGAAAAGATCTTACCCTCAAGAAACCTACATTCTAGTGGGGAAAAAAACAGGAAGCATACATACCATTACACTATAACTGCCATGAGGAAAAACAAAACAAAATAAGAAACTGTAGCATTAAGAGTTAGGGTGACGGCAGTGCTCTTATAAAAGACGCAGACAACATGGATGGTTTCTATGAAATGACCTTGAGCAGAAATTGAAACAATACAAAGGGACCTATGCTGCATGCACGCAGGAAGTCTCAGATAATTGCTTTCAAATCAGCCTCCTCTTAAAGAAATTTCTCACAAAGACAGTCTCTTCAAAAATCTCGCTCTTGAAAGTGAAACACATATTCTTGCTAATCCCTTTTTCTTTCCAACACATAGCTAAAAACACCTCCAACATGAAATAAGAAGTGGATATTTTAAAAGGATTCTCCCCTAGTCCAAAATAGCACAACAGGTAACTATTAGGACACTGCAGGGTATGTTCTAAGAAAAATAAACTATTTTAGATATATATAGTTAAAATATATGAGGAAATAGTAGAACAATCAGCTCAAGTATATAACTCCTAAAAACTTTAAAAAATACAATTCGATTGAGGGAAAATAACGTAGCATTATGCAGATTTCTGGTAATGTAAGCTTTCTAGTGTGTTATACTAACAGAGTATTAATTTCAGAAAGTAACTTTTTTCAAATGTAATTTTTAGAAAGTTTCTACAATACTCTTAACTTCTACAAACCAAAAATATCTGCAGATCACTAAGAAAACATGATCCACTTAAATAATTCTGCTGAAATACTTTTATCCCACTATGCAATGGATCTGTTTTGCACTTTATGGCCACAAAAAAGGTATTATTAATACAAACTCCAGGGCAAAATAAATCAATGAAAACAGAAGATAGTATGGTCCATTTTCACCCGAATTTAACCATTAGAATGAAATAAAATTCATCATTCAATGAATATAATCAGAAAACAAATTCCATTTAAAAAGATACACATTTTTTACCTTTCCTTGTTTAACAATATAATAAGGATTGCTTCGAGAAAAACCAGCACTTTCAAGGAGATTCATCACATCATTTTTCCTGTTGATAAACAATTAAAAATTTTTTCAAATATATAACAATCTAACAAGAGGCAAAGAATACACTAACCCTTGAGCTAAGGAGCATGAAGAACTACAGAACAGTCATTAAATATCATTCATATCAGCCTCAGGGAATCTTCTGATTCTTATGCTTGAACTCTAAATAATGATTTGCTGAACACGAGACAAAAGTACCTCATATATGAGCCAAGTAAAATACTTATACTCTTTTGTATAAAAATCATAAGCATAAAAATGCTTACGTGACCATTTTCTTGTCTAAGAAATACTGATCCTTTTTGGCACCGATAACTCTCCGAAGTGAAACTTCCTCTTTGTCGATCTAAGAAAAAAACATAAATGCTCAAACATAAATCTAACAGTAAATGTTTTGGAAACATTTCAGTTAATAGGGTCATTTTAGAGTCCGTCACCATAGCAGTTATTTTGAAACTTCAATTATCTCACTAAAGATATGCTGCTGCTAAGTCACTTCAGTCGTGTCTGACTCTGTGAGACGCCATAGAAAGCAGACCACCAGGTTCTCCCATCCCTGGGATTCTCCAGGCAAGAACACTGGAGTGGGTTGCTATTTCCTTCTCCAATGCAGAAAAGTGAAAGTGAAGTCACTCAGTCATGCCCAACTCGTAGCGACCTCATAGACTACAGCCTACCAGGCTCCTCTGCCCATGGGATTTTCCAGGCAAGCGTAGTGGAGTAGGTTGCCATTGCCTTCTCCAAGAAAGATATGCTATGAATACTCAATTCCATGACAAAGACCTTTTTTTAACAACAGCTTGCACATTCCCACTTGTTTACCAGAATGTTCAAAACTTTAAGATAAAGTTAGTATGTAAGCTATAGCTATTTTAGTATAAACTAAATCATAAAAGCCTTCCTGGGTAGCTGAAACAGTAAAGAATCCGCCTTCAATGCAGGAAACCTGGGTTCGATCCCTGTGTTGGGAAGATCCCCTGGAGAAGGACATGGCAACCCACTCCAATATTCTTGTCTGGAGAATTCCATGGACAGAGGAGCCTGGAAGGCTATAGTCCAGGGACTTACAAGCAGCTGGACACAAATAAGTGACTAACACACACAAATCATAAAAGCCTAAGTACAGCTATAAATAAAAGTTTCAAAGCATGAAAAAAGTCAGCTGCATCAATAAAATTCTCAACATTATTACTGAAAAGAAAAAAAGTTACTCACCGGTAACCGGTTGTCTGAATTGTCAAAAATAATCTCCACAAAAGCAGAAATAACACGAGGACCAGTACCCTCCTAAAACACAAGAAAAAATTAATGTTATTTAAATGGTATTTTCATATTCTTTAAATACTTTTAAAGTTTAGTGCAGGTAACAAGCCTGATTCAAAGGAGGAAAATTTCTATCAGACGAGAATATCACAGCAATCCAGTCTATGCCCCAACCACTAATGCCAAAGAAGCTGAAGTTACATGATTCTATGAAGACCTACAAGACCTTCTAGAACTAACACCCCCAAAATGAGGTCCTTTTCATTATGGGGGACTGGAATGCAAAAGTAGGAAGTCAAGAGATACCTGAACTAACAGACAAGTTTGGCCTTGGGAGTACAAAATGAAGCTGGGCAAAGGCTAACAGAATTTTACAGTTTTACCAGAGTTAACACTGGTCATAGCAAACACCCTCTTCCTACAACACAAGAGAAGACTCTACACATGGACATCACCAGATGGTCAATACAGAAATCAGATGGATTATATTTTTTGCAACAGAAGATGGAGAAACTCTATACAGTCAGCAAAAACAAGACTGGGAGCTGACCATGGCTCAGATCATAATTCCTTATTAAAAATTCAGACTTAAATTGACTAAAGTAGGGAAAACCACCAGACCATTCAGGTCTGACCTAAATCAAATCCCTTGCAATTATATAGTGGAAGTGACAAACAGATTCAAGGGATTAGATCTGATAGACAGAGTGCCTTAAGAACTATGGATGGAGGTTCATGACATTGTACAGGAGGCACTGATCAAGACCATCCCCCAGAAGAAGAAATGCAAAAAGCAAAATGGTTGTCTGAGGAGGAAATACAAATAGCTGTGTAAAGAAGAGAAGTGAAAGGCAAAGGAGAAAAGGAAAGATATAACCATCTGAATGCAGAGTTCTAAAGAATAGCAAGGAGGTAAGAAAGTCTTCCTAAGTGATCAATGCAAAGAAATAGAGGAAAACAATAGAATGGGAAAGACTAGAGAACTCTTCAAGAAAATCAGAGATATCAAGGGAACTTTTCATGCAAAGATGGGCACAATGAAGGACAGAAATGGTATGAATCTAACAGAAGCAGAAGATATTAAGAGGTGGCAAGAATACACAAAAGAACTATACAAAAAAGATTTTCATGATCCAGATAACCACGATGGTGTCATCACCTACCAAGAGCCAGACATCCTGGAGTGTGAACTCAAGTGGGCCTTAGGAAGCATCACTATGAACAAAGCTAGTGGAGGTGATAGAATTCCAGCTAAGCTATTTCAAATCCTAAAAGATGATGCTGTGAAAGTGCTGCACTGGATATACCAGTAAATTTGGAAAACTCAGCAGTGGCCACGGGACTGGAAAAGGTCAGTTTTCATTCAATCCCAAAGAAAGGAAATGCCAGAGAATGCTCAAACTACTACACAACTGGATTCATCTCACATGCTAGCAAAGTAATGCTCAAAATTCCCCAAGCCAGGCTTCAATAGTACATGAATCTAGAACTTCCAGATGTTGAAGCTGGATTTAGGAAAGGCAGAGGAATCAGAGATCATACTGCCAACGTCCACTGGATCATAGAAAAAGCAAGAGAGCTCCAGGAAAACACCTACTTCTGCCTTATTCATTACACCAAAGCCTTTGACTGTGTGGATCACAACAAACTGTGGAAAATTCTTAAAAGAGATGGGAAATAACAGACCACCTGACCTGCCTCCTGAGAAATCTGTATGCATGTCAGATGCAACAGTTAGAACCGGACATGGAACAATAGACTGGTTCCAAATCAGGAAAGGAATAAGTCAAGGCTATATATTGTCAACCTGCTTATTTAACTTATGTGCAGAGTACATCATGCAAAATGTCGGACTGGATGAAGCACAACCTGGAATCAAGATTGCTGGGAGAAATATCAATAACCTCAGATACATGATGACACCACCCTTATGGCAGAAAGCGAAGAAGAGCTAAAGAGCCTCTTGATGAAAGTCAAGGAGAGTGAAAAAGTTGGCTTAAAGGTCAACATTCAAAAAATGAAGATCATGGCATCGGTCCCACTACTTCATGGCAAGCAGATGGGAAAACAATGGAAACAGTGACAGACTTTATTTTCTTGGGCTCCAAAATCACTGCAGATGGTGACTGCAGCCATGAATTTAACAGACTCCTTGGAAGAAAAGCTATGACTAACCTAGACAGCATATTAAAAAGCAGAGACATTACTTTGCTAACAAAGGTCCATCTAGTTAAAGCTATAGTTTTTCCAGTAGTCATGTATGGATGTGAGAGTTGGACTGTAAAGAAAGCTGAGCACTGAAGAATTGATGCTTTTGAACTGTGGGATTGGAGAAGACTCTCAAGAGTCCCTTGGACTGCAAGGATATCAAACCAGTCAATCCCAAAGGAAATCAGTCCTGAATATTCATTGGAAGGACTAATACTGAAGCTGAAGCGCCAATACTCTGGCCACCAGATGTGAACAAATGGTCTTTAGAAAAGACCCTGATGCTGGGCAAGACTGAAGGCAGGAGAAGGGGACGACAGAGGATTGAGATGGTTGGATGGCATCACGATCTCGATAGACTTGAGTTTGAGCAAGTTCCGGGAGTTGATGATGGATAGGAAAGCCTGGTGTGTTGAACTCCATGGGGTTGCAAAGAGTTGGACACAACTGAGCGACTGAACTGTACTGAGAAAATCCTCTTGCCAAAGCAGCAGACACTGGATTAGGATAACAATACTCAACCACAGAGCTTTCTTTTTCTCCTCCAAATAGACTTTGACTGTGAATTTAAAAAATGAGAACTATGCAAAAGATGTCAAAGTTAGATGTAAATAGGTTTTATTCTACATACCACTTCATTTGAGCACAAGACCCCATAGCCACCCAATTTTACCTATTTGCTAATACATAAAACTTTGAGCCTTTCACTTACAGATTCATCTTAATGTTAGAAAGGAACCCTAACAAAGCATATAATTACTGGAACTGTCTTTTTAAACATTTGAGATACTCTGTATAATTTTAAATCTGCTATGAAAACATACACATTTAACATATCACATTTTGATCAATTTGTGACCCAGATACTTACCAAGCCCAGGTAATTTCTAGATTGCGAAAACTGTTATGAAGCAGTTCAATACAATAAAGAATAACACCTAAAGAAACTATTCTTTTTATGCTAATCCGAGAAACCTAAACAGAGAGTTGCTTATAGGGAATCAATCCTGATTACGAGACTAAAAATTCAAATAAAAAATTAAAATTAAAATTTAAGAGTGGGAGGAAGGAATTCCTTGCCAGTCCTGTGGTTAGGACTTGGTGCTTTCACTACCGTGGCCTTGGTTCAATTCCTCGTTGAGGAATTAAGATCCCGCAAGGCACATGGCACAACCAGAAAAAAAGAGTGGACAGGGGTAGTGGGGGATAATGGTTAGAAAAGAACTTTAAGTCTGAGAGATACTGTGTAGATACACTGAAGAATCCTGCTTTCTGGTCTTAACAGTAATTATAAGCTATATTTAAATAAGACAGATAAGGTATACCATTTTATCATAGACTTTTATACTTTCTTAAAAGTATTTACTATTTATAATTTAATGAAAACATTCTAACAATTTTCATTACTATAAACATACTTTCTTATTGGAAAATAATGTTACCATTTAAGTACAAATATGGCTAAAAATAATTTTATGTGGTTAAGTTTGTAATGGTTGCTTTTCTGTGGCTCCATATTAACTTGATTCTGAGTCTCAAACTTTCTAAACCCCAACCTAACTCGTTTTTCTCCTCAGCAAATCAGATTCCAGACCCTTACCAGGCCATACTCTTTAAATAAATAATTTATATTTATATGGAAGATATATCCATCCATAGGGAACTCCTACAATTTTTTTTAACCATTATATAAAAATTAAGCCTTTATCCTGCATTAATATAGTACACTAAATTTCACAATTACAGAACAATATACATAAGAAACATATCGTGTCATGTTCACAAAAGATCTGAAACTTGAAAAAATAATTTTGTTTAGCGGAACTGACAATGTATTTTTAGAAGTACTTAAAACCAGTAATGTTTTAAAGCAGTCTCACTCACATGTAACAAAGCCAATCGCTGTTCCGGACGAAGATGACTAAACTCATCACTGAGAACAAACTGAATTGCTGGAAACATAAAAACAACTATTAGTACAATCTAAAAAAGATTTATGCCTTAGTTATAATCTCCTGTACCTTCAGAGAACACAGTGTTTCTATCAGGTAATGAACAATACAGACTAACTGTTTCATATAGACAAAAGGAATGCAGAAAATTTGCCTGTACAGATTAATCACCTACGAAATGATGATATTAGAAAAATATTAACAAGCTTTCACTAAAACATTTAAGGTAAGAAAATAAAAAGAAAACACTGAAATATACAAAAAGACAAGTAGAAGTAAGGTGTGACTTGATCAGAGTATACATGTTCAGGTTTCATGCTATATTTGCTTTTATCCACTACACATAAATGATATAAATTAAAATATTTAACAAAATAGGATATATTCCTATAATATCGTTAACTGGATACTTTGTCTAAAGAAACAGAACCAAGTAGGAAATACTGGGAAACGCTTCAGATTTCCACTCTCTGCTGCAGTACCTACATGCCCTTTGTCTTCTATAAATAAGAAGGTGTCATTCATGCCACTTCCTCAGAATGCCTAACTGGACAACCCTCTCCTAGAACTGTAACTCTTTACTCAACTTTTGTATTCCCAGTCCACCTGAGAGACTTTTGACACTCTAGAAGACTGAGTGTGTGTATATGAATATGTATGCTGGGGGTGATGGTGGGGATTTGTTTTCTTTTATAATCACCTTGAAGGCGACAAATTCAAACTCCTAGAGATTATGAAATACTTCCACTCCAATCCTACTCTTGTCACCATCCCCAAATTACAACTACTGATGGGATTCAGAGTGCCCTTTAGAGCTGTGAGCAGAGAAGGGACAGAACCTCTACTATTACTATTGCTCCCTTTTCCTCAAGCACCACTCAATTAAGACGTTCAAAAATTCTTCAACCTACTCTATATAGTCCAAATCTGTTAAAATATTTTTCCTCCCAAAGAATTTAACACAGGCATTACTATTCTTAAATGCATTTTAAGAGCTAGTTTTCAAAGCTCTATTTACTACCTTCTGACAACTGTCTTTGTTGAGTCTATAGTTTTTTATACTCCTCCATCTCTTATTAAAATAATGATTTAGATGAAACAGACAGCTATTTCCCGTAACAATATTAACTATTCTACTGCACTTATATTCTTTCTCTCTCTTTCTGCATTTACAACATTTATATATGGCACTGAAGTTTAGAAAGCACTCCTATACATAAATCTCATTTGATTCTCACAACTCATCGAAGGTAGGCAGGGTAAATACCTGTTTTTAAAGTGAAAGACTACTTTGAGAAGTTGTTTTGCATAATCTCACATGGCTAATTAGCCACTAGCGCAGAGCTCAGATTCTTACACTCTAAACCCTCTACATTAAATTTCAATCATGTTTGAAGAAGTATTTCTTCTGTTTCATGCAGATATAACCTCAGATAAACTACCTTAAGATACCTAGGTCTTATTATATTTAGAATTCAAAATATAATACCTACCATAAAAAAAGTTACTTTTTCCAGATCCATTTCTGCCCACTGTAAAATTTCAAAAAGTATGTTATTTTGTATAAAAAACAGTAAAATTTTAAACTGAAAGTATTCAAAGATATAAAATCTTATTTTCTAACAAAACATCTTAAAACTTAAATACAACAGAACAGTGAACAGCAAATAATAAAACAGCTTTAATTACCAAATGAGTACAGTTTTTGTTTCATCTTCAGTTTTTTTCTTAAAGAAATTTATTTCATTGTTTACTTTTTTGCTCTTTCTCAATAGTTTAACAGGAATAACTAAACATATTACCTGGTCTTCATTACAATGGACATGTAATTCTATTTTAATTGTATATAATACATCTAACAATTTAAAGATTCACATGCTAAAATTTTAAAATACTTAAACAGTCATTAAAAATTCTCAAACCATTTCCATATTAAAACTGTTTTCTGATCAGCCCTATACATCAAGTATAGTCTCTCAGAATCACAAAAATACAGACAACTATAAGGCACTTGTTTTACTACCTGAATTCAGAAATAAGCAATTCTATACATAAAAGAAAATCAAATGCATCAGGTATAATGAATTTATTTGAACTTTTCTGTTCAGCAGAATTTTCATTAAGAGTCATGAATAACTGTCACTCTCTCTCAATCTTGACCAATATCCTGAACAATTTAGCCCCAAAGTCATTATCTTTAATCCAAAGTAAATTCTAAAGAGATCAGAAAATAATGAAGTGCTTTAAAAAAAAAAGGCATACAACAGACTCAGGCCAACTTGAAGGGGGTCTTCTACTAGGGAA
The DNA here is from genome assembly GCF_016772045.2 of Ovis aries. Taxonomy (NCBI): domain Eukaryota; kingdom Metazoa; phylum Chordata; class Mammalia; order Artiodactyla; family Bovidae; genus Ovis; species Ovis aries. The sequence goes on along the minus strand of NC_056075.1, from coordinate 30,657,310 downwards.
ATCTAGGATAATTTGAGCACTAAAATAATTAGATGAATTATAAATTAGGGCTTGGGTGGAAGTGGAGGAGAATAATTCATGAGTCCATATTGAAAATAAAAAAATAAACAAACAGCTAAGGAGAAAGAATGCTTGATTATAGTAAAATAACAAAGGGTAAATGTGAGAGGAGTGCTAGAAATAGAATATCATCATCCTGTAACTACCAGAATAAAGGCAAGAATTATTGATGAATACTAAATCTAAGGGGGAATTTTGATAAGGAACACAGTATTTGCATGGTCCCCAAATCTCTCCACATTATTTATCAGTTGCAAAGGAAAAAACACTACTAGAGTGGAAAAATGACACACTCTTTACTGATCAAAAGTATAATCATCAATAAGCAGCAGATGGAGATCGTGTGCCTCCACATGGAGTACCCTGAAAAGGACACATCATTTACATAATATTTCTCAAAACCAACATTGTAAAAGACAAAGGCTGTGGAAATGACCCAGATTAAATGAGAATAAAGAGACGTGACAACTAAATGCAACACCTGATCCTAAATTAAATCCTGTACTGGGGTGGGGGGAAATGTTATAAAGAACATTTCTTGGTCAGTCAACATAAATAGAAAATAAAAATAAATGACTACTGTATTGATGCTAAATTTATTGACATTGATAACTCTACTGTGATTATACAAGATGGCTTCACAAAATCTGTCTAGAAGTGATCCAGCGTGACCACAAACCAGATATATCTTCTTTGTAAAGGTATGACCTTCTCCCCTCACTCTTGCCCTCAAACTGCACTCTCCCATTAAGGCCCTAGCAGCTAAGCAGGCTTGGGGCTCTGTTTTCCAGGAAAGCAGGGGACTAACACAAGTATAGATCATTAACAGGAAATAGCGATCTCTGGGTAGAGGGACTACAGTTTAATTCTTTTTCCTTTTAGCTTCTATGCTCTTTATGTTCTACAAAGTCACGTATATTTCTTTTGTTAGAAGGACAGGGATAAAGATAACCTTAAAAAGGTTTATGGTTATTACATTTAAACATCAAACAAGTATCAGCACACGAGGTTCTCCCTGCCTTCAAATCATTATTTTCCTAAGGGTCGAAAATCATTAAAGTGGTATGCTTTCAAAAGTTATGTTTAGGATCAATCTCAGTGTATATTACTTTTGGTCTTTCTTACACAATTAACGGACTTGTTTTTATTTTTTAAGATTTTTTTTTGATGTGGACTGTTTTTAAAGTCTTTATTAAATTTGTTACAATATTATTTCTGCTTTATGCTTTTGTGGCCATAAGGCATGGGGATCTTTGCTCCTGGACCAGGGATTGAACCTGCACCTTGTGTATTGGAAGGTGAAGTCTCAACCACTGGACAGCCAGGAAGTCCAGACTTGTTTTTAAAATACATTAAACAATATCTTTTTTTTTTTTTCAGTTAAACAAAAGAACATTTAGATAATTTCCTTTGTAACTGTGACTATTAACAATCCTAATGTTTCAACGAAAGTAGTAAAATAGCTACCTGGTAAGAGGCCCTACCAGAAGAATTGATGCTTTTGAACTGTGGTGTTGGGAGAAGACTCTTGAGAGTCCCTTGGACTGCAGGGAGATCCAACCAGTCCATTCTGAAGGAGATCAGCCCTGGGATTTCTTTGGAGGGAATGATGCTTAAGTTTAAACTCCAGTACTTTGGCCACCTCATGCGAAGAGTTGACTCATGGGAAAAGACTCTGATGCTGGGAGGGATTGGGGGCAGGAGGAGAAGGGGACGACAGAGGATGAGATGGCTGGATGGCATCACTGACTCAATGGACGCAAGTCTGAGTGAACTCTGGGAGTTGGTGATGGACAGGGAGGCCTGGCGTGCTGTGATTCATGAGCTCGCAGAGTCGGACACAACTGAGTGACTGAACTGAACTAAACTGAAGAGGCCCTACAGATATAATTTAATCATTCTAGGTAATGATGGCCATCATCTTACAAAACCACAACAATTGAAATGTCAAGAACCACCAACCAACCAACCAAACATGTGGTAGCTCAGTCCTGTCCGACTCTTTGTGATCCCATGGACTGTAGCTGACCAGGCTCCCTGGTCCATGGGATTTTCCAGGCAAGAGTACTGGAGTGGATTGCCATTTCCTTCTCCAGGGGATCTTCCTGACCCAGGGATCGAACCCGGGTCTCCCTCATTGCAGTCAGACACTTTACCCTATAAGCCACCAGGGATAAAATTAGTCCTCCACTGGGTTCCAGACCCAAGGATTTAATCAACCATAGACTGGGGGTTTTCAGAAAGTTCCAAAAACAAACCAGAATTTGCCACAAGCTGGCAACTATTTACACATGAGGTACATTGTATTTACAGCTATTTACATAGCATTTACACTGTATTACAAGTAATCTAGGGATATGCTTAGGTTATATGCAAAAAGACTAAGATTTTATAACAAGTTTTAGTCACATCCAAGATACCAAAGAGAAACTATAACTGTATAAAACTGATATTAAGATATTTAACCACTTCTAATTTATGAGTTAAGGAAATACTCTAAATCTAGTAATTATTCAAGTTTCTCCATTTCTAAAGATTTTCTGATTGATGAAAATCAGAAGATGCTTATAATCAAAATGTAAGTAAAACTCTAGTACAATCAATCTATTCTTAGAGCACACTAATTAATGATTTTTCAGTAGGTTAAGGCAGAAGGAAAAGTATGTTTTTATTACCAACTACAAAGCTGCAACTGATGTTTCAAAGGCAGGCTTTTTTGTGCCCTCAATTTTTAAATTTTATTATTTATTTCAAAATAAAATATGATTCTCAAAAGTTTCTCTGGGAACATTAGTATTCACTGTTCGTCCTTATTTCTGTATTGTCAACTAAACTGGCACTTGCCAAGAGCATTTGCCAGCAACAGAACAACAAGGGCATTTGCCATTTGCCTCTGCAGAGATGGAACCCTGTGCTGCTGCAGCTGCTGGCCTTCAGCAACCACCCCCCCCCCCCCCCCAGCTGAATTCAGGGTGGAGAGTCAGGCACTGTGCTCACTCTCACTTTCCCACCAGGTCTTCAGATAGATATTTTCAGGAACTGATTTCATGATCCCAATCCCTGCATCTCTTCAGATCTAGAAAATAACTAAATCCCTCATGATGACATTCTCTCCTCCTGACTAGCAAAAAACTTTGTGTCAAGTAAGCGCTTGCAAAGTAATGTTCAAAATTCTCCAAGCAAGGCTTCAGTTCTCCTAAACAGAGAACTCCCAGATGTTCAAGCTGGATTTAGAAAAGTCAGAAGAACCAGAGATCAAATTGCCAACATCCACTGGATCAAAGAAAAGCAAGAGAGTTCCAAAAAAATATCCACCTCTGCTTCACTGACTACGCTAAAGCCTTTGACTGTGTGCATCACGACAAACTGTGGAAAATTCTTCAAGAGATGAGACTACCAGACCACCTTACCTGCCTCCAGAGAAACCTGTTAGAACAGTTAGAACTCAACATGGAACAATGGACTGGTTCAAAATAGGGAAAGGAGTGCATCAAGGCTGTATATTTTCACCCTGCTTATTTAACTTATATGCAGAGTACATCATGAGAAATGCTGGGCTGGATGAAGCATGGGCTGGATGAAGCATAGGCTGGAATCAAGATTGCCGGGAGAAATATCAATCACCTCAGATATGCAGATGATATACCACCCTTATGGCAGAAAGCGAAGAAGAACTGAAGAGCCTCTTGCTGAAGGTGAAAGAGGAGAGTGAAAAAGCTGGCTTAATACTCAACATTCAAAAAACGACGACCATGGCATCCGGTCCCATCTTTTCATGGCAAATAGATGGGGAAACAATGGAAACAGTGAGACTTTATTTTTCAGGGCTCCAAAATCACTGCAGATGGTGACTGCAGCCATGAAATTAAAAGACGCTTTCTTCTTGGAAGAAAAGCTATGACTAACCTAGACAGCATATTAAAAGCAGACATTACTTTGCCTACAAAGGTCTGCCTAGTCAAAGCTATGGTTTTTCCAGTAGTCGTGTATGGATGTGAGAGTTGGACCATAAAGAAGGCTGAGCACCAAGAATTGATGCTTTTGAACTGTGGTGATGGAGAAGACTCTTGGGAGTCCCTTGTACTGCAAGGAGATCAAACCAGTCAATCCTAAAGAAAATCAATTCTGAATACTTACTGTAAGGACTGATGTTGAAGCTGAAGCTCCAATACTTTGGCCACCTGATGAGAACGGCCAACTTATTAGAAAAGACCCTGATGCCGGGAAAGATTGAAGGCAGGAGGAGAAGGGGGTGACAGAAATGAGATGGTTGGATCGCATCACCAACTCGATGGACAGGAGTCGGAGCAAATTCCAGGAGATGGTAAAGGACAGGGAAGGCTGGCATGCTGCACTCCATGGGGTCACAAAGAGTCAGACACAATTTAGCGACTGAATAACCACCAAAAGGCTTGAATGCACTGAACTTCCCCTTCACCAAAATCTTAAGAGACTGACCTTCCCCCACTGTCTCTTTGGAGCAGTCTCACAGAGTTATCTGAGGTGCTTATCTCCTGGGCTGCAGTCCTCATTTTGCCCCAAATAAAACTTAATTCCCAACTCATGCATTTTTTTTAGTCAACAGTATGAATCTTACCTCAAGCTATGGACTCCATGGTACATACTCTCCCTGACCCCTAATTCATATGTTAAAGCCCTAACCCTACTATGTGAAGCTTTTTGGAGATAAGGGGTCTTTGGGAGGTAATTTACATGAGGTTAGGAGTGAGGCCTTTATGGTAGGACTGCTCTTTCAAGAGGGAGAGGTTCAAACAAAGGTTCTCCAGAGCAGTGAAAAAATAAATCCCTGTTGTTTAAGCCATCTAGTCTATGACATTTTGTTGTGGCAGACCAAGCCAACTAGGACACTGTAGGGCTGAAATCTATGTTGATAGCGATTCTATACTTTTCTGGTGTCTGCTGCTGCTGCTGCTAAGTCGCTTCAGGCATGTCCGACTCTGTGAGACCCCATAGACGGCAGCCCACCAGGCTCCCCTGTCCCTGGGATTCTCCAGGCAAGAATACTGGAATGGGTTGCCATTTCCTTCTCCAATGCATGAAAGTGAAAAGTCAAAGTGAAGTCACTCAGTCGTGTCGGAATCTTAGCGACCCCATGGGATTTTCCAGGCAAGAGTACTGGAGTGGGGTGCCATTGCCTTCTCCTTTCTGGTGTCTAGAAGCACTCATTTAATCTGTTCTTTAAAAACTCAGCAGATGGTCAGAAAACACCTGCTGTCTGTATCACTATCATCTGTAGAACCTATATATTAATTATTATATTGAAGGACAATCACCATTAGCCCCCTTATCCTCACATTATTGCTTTCTCATTTAATGTTCCCAACAGCCCTAAGAAACATGTATCATTATTTCCACTTTCCAAGTGAGAAAACTGAAGCATCAGGAAGTCTGAAGAATACATAGCAGAACTGGGATTTGAATCCCATTCTGCCATGATCCAAAGTTTATGCTTTTCCTATCAAGCTGCATGGTCTGTCCTTGGACATTATAATGGGGAAAAAAAAATGTCTTAGAACAACCTAATTTGTGAATAAAGAATGGTCATCTTTGAAATAAGGCAATAGTGACCACTTTTAAAGTAGGAAATGACATACCAAGAATAGCTGAAATGCTAAATTTAGTGCCATTCACTATAAACTTAAATCTATTAAAACACATACACACAAGGCTACCAAATAAAAATGAATACTCTGTCTTATCCAAGTATTTTTAAACGTAAAAAGGAAGCAATTTCATCAGTGCAGATAAAAGTATTCACACAGAAAAAAAAATACAAATTTATGTAATATTAAGACAATTCCTGTCTCCTTAAGCCTAATGTAGGCAAATTTAAACGACTATGTAGACAGAAAACTGACAAGAGTGAACCATGAACACTTACCAATAACATTATGTTTTGAACTGAACGGGTCTACAATTGTTTGATCTCTATAACTTCGAAAACCCTGGATAATAACCTAACAAACAGAAGAGAGATTTTTTTCAGAAAGAAATAACATGCCCCAAAAGAAATAACCTCTAAGCTAGTATTTTCCTTTTGCCCTCCTTCCCTTTCTGGTTTCCCATTTAATGCCAAATAGAAAAATTCCCATGTCAGAGAAGAAAAATTTATCTTGGAAAATGATTTAAAAATCTTCTTAAAACTGCCCGTATATCAGTAACCACTACCAGTGTTGCTTAAGAGAAGTTATAATTAGTAACCTGTTAGGGAGCGCTCAAAATCAAATACACTGGGTAAGGCTGGCTGGAACACTAACCATCAGAGGGCCGGATAAAAGTCTTATCAAGTATGCAGGGGGGCTCAGCGGTCCTGGGCGCCCCTTTCAGTCACACTCTGACCAAAAAAGAGCCGCCCATCCAGGACAGGACTGCTCCGAGTCCAACACATCCAGCCGAGAAACTTCTCTTAACGAGTGTGAATGGGCTCATTTTCGGGGTGGCCTCCAGCGCGGGAAGACCATTTTGACAGAAAGTAAACAACGGAATGAGGAGGCGCTACACATTCTGCAGGAAGGAGGGACCCTTTCACGTCTCCGGTAACTCGGGGAGGAGCGAGGCCCCTGGCTAAGCTGACACCCAGCTTGGACCCCACAGGCGTCCCGAGGCCGGGGACACCCTCTCTTCACACACGCCACGCAAAAGGCTCGCGAGGGGGCTGCCTAGCCCCACAGGACCAAGCTGCTTCTCGTCCACCCGGGAGGGCCCGGTTCCCTCCAAAAGGCCCACGTCGCCAGCCCCTCCAGCTCTCTCCGCTAGAGCCCGCCTCCCTCAGACAAGCGCCCTGCGGAGAGGCTCGGGCTGCAAAGGGGCGGCTCGGGCTGCAAAGGGGCGCCCCGAGCTGCGCCCCTCCCCCACAGTCCCTGTCCAGCCCCGCGCCACCCTGCAAGAAGCAACACCCCCGACAGGAGCTGTCCTCACGAGCCCCTGAGGGGCGGGAGGGACGCACAGGCCTCACCTGCTTTATGTACATGGTTCCGTGCCCCTGGCCGGCGAGAAGGGCTCCCGGCGAGCAGCAACAACTCGGCAGCGGGGTTAGGTGAGGCGCCTAAACGACCCCACCCCCCAAGGCGCCGCTTGCACCCCTCGAGCCAAACAAAATGGCGGCGCCCATGGAGGCGGAGTCCCCGCCTCGGACGGAACCACCCTCGCAGCTTCCCTCGGAACGTGGGGGGAATCAGAGTCAGATCTGCTCTGTATTTTTAGCAAAAGAGCCTTCTGCGATGTCGCTAGCTGAATTTCATGTGACTCCTCAATTTTTCAATGAATTTTCCCTGAGAAGTAGTCGGAAACTTCATTCGGAAAAGCCTTGGTCGTGAGATTGACCTGTATACCCTCCGAGCGGGCAGCCAATGGTTGCGGCCACAAGGTGGCGAAAGGTTCGGCGCCAAAGCTGAGAGAGGGTGTCCAAGCGCCAGTAGCCGTGCGAGTTGACGGCCCCGTGGTCTCGCGCTGTTTGGAAATACCGAGCTGGGGCGGGCGGCGCGGCTGCCCGAACCTGTAGTGTACACGACCTGGGGGGAAACTCGGGGGGCAGAACCCCTGGTCCTCTATTATTCTCTCTCTTGTGTAACTTAGAATGGCCCCCGCTGACTCTGGACTCCCCACTCTCAGGACAGCCCCAAAGGGACTTGACGCTAGAAAATTAATTTTAATAATGTCATAGTTATTAATATCCCAGAGCTGTTACTGCTCTGCCAATTGGTATAAATCTAGGCAGATTGGACAACTGGAACGCAAAGATTTATTTAAGATTAAAACCCCTCCCCCCCTTTTTTTCCTAACAGCCTAAAAGCTTGGAGGTGCTAGTGGCAACCCTGGGCGTATCTGATCTGCACCAATCGCAGGAGAAAAACTCGGATCTCTGGGCCGCTGTAAAATTACCTGCCACTCAGCACTCAAGTTGGTCGGTCCTCGCCACCCGTCCCGCTACGGCGGACAGTTCTAGCGCTGATTATTTCTACATTGAGCTATTTCAAATGACTAACTTCGTCCCTGTCAACGCCTCTTGGTGCTGGAAGAAGACTTTATGTATGTACCTTTTTAATAGATGAAGAGGACAGGGACACTTCAGGGAAAACAAATGACTTATTAGAGGAGGCAAGGGAAAGAAAAAGAGCACTTCAGGGAAAACATACCACTTTTAGGAAAGTCAAACCGGCCCTTAGGAGAAGAGATGGAAGTCGCTGGTTTTTGCGACTTTGAGTATTACTTCCGTGATGAGACCAAACAAACTGAAAAGTTTTAGTTTGGAGCAGAGAAAGATTCATTGCGAGGAGAATGGGGCAGCTTATGTTCAAAAAGCACAAACTACCCAATGGTTTTCTGGGAAGAGTTTTGATAAGCAAATTTTGGAGGAAGGGCTGCAGAGGTGTGTGACCTGGTATAGTAACGGTGATATTCCAGGACTCTCAATTAGCCCTCTTGTTCCAGCCAGTCGGGGGTCCACATGCTTGCGCTCAGCCTTCATTTACCGTTCTTGATCTGCCTGGGGGACTTAGTGCCTGTAGAAGAACTCAAGAGATGTGTACCAGATTGTAGTGTGTGTACCTTGAAAAAGAACCAGGACCCCTCCCCATCACTGCTCTATTGTTTCTTGCCTCCTTTTAATTTCTTTCTACATTCCTTCACTCCCCTAGTTAGTAACTTTGAGTATCCCCTTTGGAATCCAGGGAAAATCTAGGAGGCTGAAGCCTTTTTCTTACAAACAAGAAATGGGAGACACAGGTTTTTGGTATGAGGCAGGGCCCCCAGGGTCCTGCCTGGATTCAGTAACACTCAAAAATCTAACTGCTCCCTTTCTCCGATGGGTCAGTTACTCTGATAACTTTCAGGGTCAGATTGGAGGAATAAATATACTGAATATATTTGCAGGAGGAATACACCTTGCTCAGGACCCAGCCTTCTGTTCGGTTTATGGGCTGTGGTGTGGGATCTGGCTAAAGTCTATAAACTGGGTGAAAGGTTGTGATTTTTCTGCTGTGGTGACTGACATCAGCCTCCACTCACCTAAACCTAATCTAATATAGTATGTAAATGAACCTCTACCACAACTGGCTGCCTATTTCACTCCTAGGAACAAGGTGGTCTTAGCTGTAACCATAGACTCCTTAAATGTAAGGGCTAAAAATAGAAAATCGTAGATGATAATGTAGGAGTAAATCTTTGTGACTATAAATCAGGCAATGGTTTCTTAAACATGACACTAAAAGCACAAGCGATGAAAGAAACATAATTTATACTCTATGAAAACTTTTGTGCAGGGACTTCCCTGGTGGTCCAGTGATTAAGAATCTGTCTGCCAATGCAAGGGACACCAGTTCCATTTCTGGTCTGGGAAGATCCCATGTGCCCTGGAGCAATTAAGCCCGTATGCCACAACTACTGAGCCTGTACTTTAGAGCCTGCAAGCCATAGCTACTGAACCCTGCACACTCTAGGGCCTGTGCTTCTCAACAAAAGAAGCCACCACAATGAGAAGCCCTCATAGTGCAAGAAAGAGTAGCAACTTCCCCCCGCCACCCACACCACCACCCTCTGCAGCTGGAGAGAAAAGCATGAAAGCTGTGCACAGCAACAAAGACTCAGCACAGCTGGAAAACCAAAACAAAACAAAACTTTTGTGCATCTAAACAAATAAAACAAGAAGAAAATACTTGTGAATTTTATTGATATATTTGAAAAGGGACTTGTTTCTGAAATATATAAGAACTCTTACAATAACAATAAGAAGACAACTTGATTTAAAAATGGGTAAAAGATTTGAATACACGTTTTCCCAAGTGGTCAGTAAACTTATGAAAAGATGCTCACCATCATTAGCCACAGTCAGCTACCACTTCATACGCACTAGGATAGCTAGAATAAAAAAGACAGACAATGACAGGTGTTAGCTTGGATATGGAGAAATTGGAACTGTCTTACTGCTGCTGGGAATGTCAAATGTTGCAGCCACTTTGTTCCTCGAAAATTTAGATGTGGAATTACCACATGACTCACAGTTTCATTTCTAGGTATATATGCAAGAGAAATGAAAACTTCCGCACAAAAATGTGTATATGAATGTCCATAGCAGCGTTATTCTTAACAGCTAAAAGGTAGAAATAACTTAAATGTCAATCAACTGGTAGATGAGTAAAATGTGCTCAATCCATACAATAAAGTTCAGTTCAGTTCAGTTGCTCAGTCGTGTCCGACTCTTTGAGACCCCATGATTCGCAGCACGCCAGGCCTCCTTGTCCATCACCAACTCCCGGAGTTCACTCAGACTCACATCCATCGAGTCAGTGATGCCATCCAGCCATTTCATCCTCTGTCGTCCCCTTCTCCTCCTGCCCCTAATCCCTCCCAGCATCAGAGTCTTTTCCAATGAGTCAACTCTTTGCATGAGGTGGCTAAAGTACTGGAGTTTCAGCTTTAGCATCATTCCTTATGATTCAGCAATAAAAAGTAATACTGATACACACTGAAGATTGTACTGACACATACACTTAAGAATACCAAAGGGAAAAAGAAAAAACAGAATACCAAAGGAGTTCCCTGGTGGCCCAGTGGTTAGGATTCTGGGCTTTCCCTGCTGTGGCCTGGGTTCAAGCCCTGGTTGGGGAACTCATGAAGTGCAGCCAAGGGAAAAAAAAATGGATGAATCTTTCAAATGTAAGCTAAGTGAAAGAATGTAGTAACAAAAAAGCACATATTGTATGATTCCATTTATACAGAATGTCCAAAACAGACAAATTCATAGACACATAAAATAGATTAGTAGTTGCCTGGGGTTACAGATTGGGTGGGAAGATTGGGAAGAAGATTTGAGGAAAGTTTTTTTCTTTTTTTGATCTGTCTCATAAAGTAAAGGAAATAAAAGCAAAAATAAACAAATAGGACCTAAATATACTTAAAAGTTTTTGCACAGGAAAGGAAACCATCAACAAAACAAAAAGTACACTGAATGGGAGAAAATATTTGCAAATGGTATGACTAATAAGGAATTATTATCCAACATATGTAAACAGCTCTTGCAATGCAATATCAAGATACAAACAACTTGATTAAAAACTGAGCAGAAGAACTGAATAGACATTTTTCCAAAGAAGAAATACAGGTAGCCAACAGGGACATGAAAAGATGCTCAACATCATTAAATCATCAGGGAAATGCCAATCAAAAACCACATCACACCTGTCAGAATGGCTATCGTCAAAAAGAACACAAAGAACAAATGTTGGCAAGGATGCAGAGAAAAGAGAACCCTCCAACACTGTTTGGTAGGAATGTAAATTGGTTCGGCCAGTGTGGAAAAAAGTATGAAGGTTTCTCAAAATACTAAAATTGGAACTACTGTATGACCCAGAAACTCCACTCCTGGTTGAATAGATGTATGTAAAAAAGATTCCACCAAAAACACCAAATCAAAAATACATGCACAACAATGTTCATAGCATCATTATAAGCAACCTGAGTCCAACAATAAAAGAACAGCTAAAGATGTGGTGTGTATATATATATATATATGTATGTATATGTGTGTACACACAGATACACAATGGAATACTACTCAGCCATAAAAAAGAATGAAACTTTGCCATATGCTGCAATGTGCATGGACATACAGGACATTATTGCCTGCCCGTACAGAAGATGTAGGTTTGTTTGGGAAGATCCCCTGGAGGAGGAAACTGCAAACCACTCCAGTGTGCTTGCCTGGGAAATCCCATGGACAGAGGAGCCTGGCACGCTATGGTCCATAGTGTCTCAGAAGAGTCAGGACTTAACAACTAAACACACACACGACACACACAACATGCTAAGTGAAACGTTAGACAGGCAAAGACAATGTGTAACTTATGTGTGAGACCTAAAAAATACAACAAACTAGTGAATGCAACAAAAAAGAAACAGACTCACTCAGATAAAGAGGACAAACTAGAGTTTGCTGTCGAGGAAATGAGGAAGGGGCAATATGAAGGTGGGGTAGTAGAAGGTACAGGGTGTAAAATAGGCTGCAAGATATATTGTACAACATGGGGAATGTAGCGAGTGTTTTGTAGTAATATAAGTGAAGTGTAGCCTGTAAAAATTGTATTAATAAATAAACATCAAATTTAGGTAGCATTTACAAAGAAGATAAAAGAATAAGTTCAAAACTTAAAGAGAACTCTGGAAGATTATTGAATTTTAAAAAATTGATAGACATGGAGGTTGAAAATTTCCCATATAAGCATTGTCCCTTGTGCCTAATAAAGTAGGGATGCTAAGATTTAGAAAATAGTGCAAAACTCTCAAGAATCTTAGAAATTATGGGTAAATCATGTCTAGGTATATCAAATATCATTTTTCATAGTTGGACAAATTCAGCAACTAGCTCAAGACGGTGACAGATTAACTCACACAAAAAAATACAGGTAGCAAGGTATTTTTGCTTTTTCTTCATTTCAAATTGTTGAATGCACACATACTGCTAACATGCAATAGACAGCAGCCCACCAGGCCCCCCGTCCCTGGAATTCTCCAGACAAGAACACTAGAGTGGGTTGCCATTTCCTTCTCCTGTGCATAAAAGTGAAAAGTGAAAGTGAAGTCACTCAGTCGTGTCCGACTCTTAGCGACCCCATGGACTGCAGCCCACCAGGCTCCTCCATCCATGGGATTTTCCAGGCAAGAGTACTGGAGTGGGGTGCCATTGCCTTCTCCGTAATTTGAAATATGTATATGCAATTTGGGGCTTCCCAGGTGGCGGTAGTGGTAAAGAATATGCCTGCCAGTGCAGAAGACTAGGGTTTAATCCCTAGGTGAAGATCTCCTGGAGGAAGGCATGGCAATCCACTCCAGTACTCTTGCCTGGAGAATCCCATAGACAGAGGAGTCTGGTGGGCTACAGTCCATAGGTCACAAAGAGTCAGACACAACTGAAGCAACTTAGCATGCATGCATATGCAATTTGAACACAGTAGAGATATGAGGAAGAATTTTTTTCAGCTTCATTGATGACAAACACGACTAAATCTGAACTGGATAAAACTATGAAGGATTACACTCTTAAGGAATGTGGTTTACATTTAGTATAGGAATATGTTCTAATGGTGCAGCTGCGTTGACAGAAAAACATTCTGAAGTCATTATCCAAATTAAAGAGCTTCCATGAGTGTATAAATCAACATACAGCTTTCTTCATCAAGACAGCTTTGCATTGAAAAAATTTTAGCTGAACTAAAGGGTGTTAAGTTACTCAGTAAAAAATTGCAAATTATGCAAAACCCACTGTATTAGGTTTGAGATTTTTCTCTCTGTTATGTGATAACATGGAAACACCTATTGTTGCATATGGTAGGAGGCATGAGATCCTACGCTGACTGAAGCGGTAACTGAAGTGGAACGTTCTGTTAGCAATGTCTACATATGAAACACATTTGCAGTGTTCCTAGAAAGTGAAAAACACTTTCATAAGGTCTCCACCTTTTAAAAATGTGGTTTGGATGACAGAGTTGTTTATTTGTGATATTTTGAGCATTTTTTATGATCTTGCTACTTCTAAGCAAGGAAAGACTGATATGATTAAAACGGCAGATAGGATCAAAGAGCAAAAATGAAAGCAAGAATCTTGAAAAAAGAGGGTTTCCATAGAGTATATAACATGCTCCTTAATTTAACAAAATTATCAGTAAAGTAGGTGATCTGGGAAGCGTTATGGCCAAATGCCTTACAGATTTGACAGAACTGTTTACATTTTATATCCATCAAAAGAAGATCCATGCATGGGAAATTTACAGGTCCAGAAACCACTGCTTTCCTTGAAAGGTAACTTTTCAACTTTATAAACTTAAAGAATAAATTGGTGGAAATGCCAATGGATTGCAGATTTTGAACATCAGAATCGCTTGCTGTATTTTGGGTAAAAGTGAAAGATGAAAATCTTGAGCTTCCTGGAATGGCTTTAAAATTTCTTCTTCTATTCCTGTTAACAAACCTCTGTAATACTGGTTTCTCCACTAAAGCTTTCATTAAAACGAAACATAAAAACAGTTTCAACAGTCATTATATCTTGTGAGTAGCATTATATTCCATTCTGCCTGCTTAGCTAGACTTAACAAGCCCTTATAAGCATATTTGTCCACTAAAACCAATATTGATATGAATAGTATTCATTTATGTTTTACTTATAATTTTATAAGTAAAATAACACTATATTTTACTTATAATTTTTGTTTAGTTATGACTGAAGAATGACAAAAAATTATTAGTATAAAAGCAGTTTTCTCTATTCATCACTTATGTGCATTCAATGAACAACACACACAGATTTTGCAATTATTTTACTTTTTCCCTATGTTATGTTTGTTCTGGTTATGTTTATTGGAATATAATATTTTCTATTGAAACCAATAATAACAATTAGGTTGTTATTTTGTATGTCTTTGGTTTTTAATGTGATTTATTTAGCAGTTCATTTTTATTGAATTTTACAAATGGAATGATTCTCAACACATCAAGAAAATATAAAAACTGGCCCTTCACCACATTTGGTTTGAGAAGCACCATTCTATGAATCAAATTCATATATAACATGAGGATAAACTACTAACTTTGGATAGATCACAATTTTGTTTTTCTTTTTTGGCTTAAGCATGGAAAAGTATTTATTGGCTCTTGTAAATCAAGCAATTCAAAGACATCAGCTTCAGATATGACTTGACTCAGGGCCCAAACCATGTTTCCAAAATTTAGTTTTCTCTTTACATTTCTCAGCTGTGTTGCCTTGACGTTGTCTCCATTCTTGGCAGTTCCCTTTTTAGGCTTGAAAGATGATGTCATCAGCTCCTGGAGCAGCATCTCTCTATGCTGAAATTCAGTGAAAGATAGTGAGCATCTTTATCCTAGCATTTCCAGAAAACATTCTGGGGTCCACTCTGATCGGACTATGTCAGTCCATGAGCTCATCTTTGATTTGATTACTACTGATGCCATCAAGATGCAGGACTTTGGCCGAGTCAGAATCATTCATCCCACTATTATTTTTTTTTTTACTAAAGTTTTGGTGATTTACAGTTTTGAGTTAGTTTCAGACATACAGCAAAGTGATTCAGTTACATGCTTGGTTTCTCAGTCAGAACTATAGCCTGCCAGACTCCTCTGTCCATGAAAACATGGAGCAGATTGCCATCTCCTACTCCAGAGGATCTTCCTGACCCAGGGATCGGTCAGTTATAAATATATACATATATTTTTTTCAGATTCTTTTCCATTATTGGTTGTACAAGATATTGAATATAGTTCCCTGTGCTTATCTAAATCCTTGTTGTTTATCTCTTTTACACATTTGGTGGTGTGTAGGATTGATTACAATTTGAGTAATGTGAAGTCCAGTGAGTTAGGGAAAAGAAGGACCACTTTTTTCTAGCAGGAAAGATGTACATTGTTCTGAGCTTCACTTCTTCACCATTCCCACTAGAGGGCAGACAAGAAGTACTTATAATTATTCAGTTCAGTTCTGTAACTCAGTTGTGTCCAGCTCTTTGAGACCCCATGGACTGCAGCACAGCCAGTCTTCCCTGTCCATCACCAACTCCTGGAGCTTACTCAAACTTCTGTTCATCGAGCTGGTGATGCCATCCAACCATCTCATCCTCTGTCATCCCCTTCTCTTGCCTTCAATCTTGCCCAGCGTCAGGGTCTTTTCTAAGGAGTCAGTTCTTTGCATCAGGTGGCCAAAGTATTGGCGCTTCAGCTTCAGTATCAGTCCTTCCAATGAATGTTCAGGACCGATTTCCTTTAGGATGGACTAGTTGGATCTCCTCGCAGTCCAAGGGACTCGCAAGAGTCTTCTCCAACATCACAGTTCAAAAGCATTAATTCTTCAGTGCTCAGCTTTCTTTATGGTCCAACTCTCACATCCGTACATGACTACAGAAAAAACCATAGCTTTGACTAGGTGGACCTTTGTTGGCAAAGTAATGTCTCTGCTTTTTAATATGCTGTCTAGGTTAGTCATAGCTTTTCTTCCAAGGAGCGAGCATCTTTTAATTTCATGGCTGCAGTCACCATCTGCAGTGATTTTGGAGCCCAAGAAAATAAAGTCTGTCACTGTTTCCATTGTTTCCGCATCTATTTGCCATGAAGTGATGCAACCAGATGCCATAGTTTTTTGAATGTTGAATTTTAAGCCAACTTTTTCACTCTCTTCTTTCACTTTCATCAAGAGGCTCTTTAGTTCTTTTTAGCTTTCTGCCATAAAGGTGGCGTCATCTGCATATCTGAGGTTATTGAGATAACCTCCCAGCAATCTTGATTCCAGCTTGTGCTTCATCCAGACCGGCATTTAGCATATAATTGTTGAAGTGAAGTGAAGTGAAGTCGCTTAGTCGTGTCCGACTCTTCGTGACCCCGTGGACTGTAGCCTGCCAGGCTCCTCTGTCCATGGGATTTTCCAGGCAAGAATACTGGAGTGGGTTGCCATTTCCTTCTCCAGTGAATCTTCCCAACCCAGGGATCGAACCCAGGTCTCCCGCATTGTAAGCAGATGCTTTTACCGTCTGAGCCACCAGGGAAGTGGGTGTGTCAAAAAGCCAAAATTGCTCTTAAACTACAAGACTGAAGTATAGCAAAAAAATAAAGCAGAGCAAGATCAATTACCCAGTGAACATTTATTGGTACCAATACTGTACTATACCACAGTAAGACTTAATGAAGAGTTTGAAGCCCAGTGTTTTTGTATTTATAGCTAAAACCCAAGATATGTGTGTGTGTGCTTAGCTGCTCAGTCATGTCCAACTCTTTGTGACCCCATCAACTGTAACCCTCCAGGCTCCTCAGTCCATGGGGATTCTCCAGGCAAGAATACTGGAGTGGGTTGCCATGCCCTCCTCTAAGGATCTTCCCAACCCAGGGATTGAACCCAAGTCTCCCACATTGCAGGCAGATTCTTTACCAGCTGGGCCACCAGGGAAGCCCAAGAATACTGGAGTGGGTAGCCTATCCCTTCTCCAGGGGAACTTCCCGACCCAGGAATTGAACTGGGGTCTCCTGCATTGCAGGTGGATTCTTTACCAGCTGAGCTACCAGGGAAGCCCAAAACCCAAGATAGTAGGTAAAAATGGGACAACTCAAGGCTAAAGGGACAGATTGGAAGATGTCGTATGTTGTTTTATACTATGTGTATTTTACCGAGAGAGAGAGGTTGATTCATTCCTCAGGTCAGAAGCCTGGGTGGGCCGGAAGTGTCTACACTGACAGCTCTAGTTCACAAGATGTGGAGGAGAAGTGGACAGACACGGCGGTGTCTCCCCTCATCACAGGGGTTGCTGAACCGTTGCTCTGAGGTGTATGTGCATACACTCCTGTACTTTTATTCCAATCGTCACTACAAATCTTAGCCCATCTTTCTATCCCAGTTTTCTAGCTGACTTCTTTAGGGAATTCTTTTCATAATTGGGCTTCCTTTGTGGCTCACCTGGTAAAGAATCTGCCTTCAATGTGGGAGACCTAGGTTTGATCCCCGGGTTTGGAAGATCCCATGGAGAAGGGAAAGGCTACCAACTCTAGTATTCTGGCCTGGAGAATTCCATGGACTGTATAGTCCATGGGGTTGCAAAGAGTTAAACACGACTGAGCAACTTTCACTTTCACTTTTCCTTATTAGTTCCTTTAACATTTGCCGAGTGCCACCTTGTTCCTGGCACCGTAAGGCTCTGGGTACAGCTGTGAATCAGCTTCTGCAATCAAAGTGTTTAGAGAATATAGCTCTTTCTATTTGGGGCCTTGAAGGTCCTGGGAACTGTTTTTATTTCAGGTCAGCATCTACTTCAGTCAGTAACAAGTGGGCCACTTAGAGCTGCCATTTCTCAAGTATTGTTTTGAAAAGGCGGAAGAACAAGAAAGACAAAGAGGGGATAACTATAGAACCACAGAGTGATCCAGAGCTGTCTTAACAACAAGCCCTTGAGGTGCCAGAGCTGGACTCAGACTTGGCCAACTGTCCATGGAAGGATGTCACCTTTTTTTTTTTTTTTTAATTTTTATTTTTACTTTATTTTACTTTACAATACTGTATTGGTTTTGCCATACAGGATGTCACCTTTTGACTTTAACAGAACTTCACTGAAGTGAGCCTTTGAAATCCAAAGGAAGAGGGGCCCACACATTAAGGAACTCACCCTACGCCTACCTTAGGCTTGTTTTGATTATGTAGGGGCATAGAATGTTCTCATTCCAAAGGCTGTCTGCAACTGCTGGAGGCAGTATAGCATGTGGGTAAGAGCCTGGATTAAGAATCAGACAAGCCTCAGTTGGAACTCAGGCTGGACCCTGTAGTAGCTGTGCAACTTTAGACATTATCTTTGTGTCTGAGCTCTCACTTCCTCACTTGGAAGATGTTGTGAGGTTGAAACCATGTAAAGTAAGTGAAGTTCTTAACTGGGCAACTCCCCAGCATGTGTTAACCCAGGGCATTGAGATAAATACTCAGTTTCCATCATGTAGGTAGCTCAAGGAAAGGGATGTGCCTAAACTGATTCTATTTTGAATTCTATTCTATTCTGCCACGTGCTTGGCAGGAAGAAGTCACTTTGTTGATAGAGAATGTACCCATGGCCACAGGGAACCACCCAGGTCACTCTCTGTGCCAGCAGCTGCCTCTCCTCTCCTCTTGGGTCAAACATTGCCCAAGTGGCTGAGAAATGTTCAAGGCATTAGTATTTTCTGGAGACCTGTGTCCTGTTATCTGAAATGGCTAAAGGGAAGGTGACGGGAACAGACAACTATTGAGTGCCTGCCTGCCATCAATATTCTACTCTTTCCAACATTCATTCATTCGACAAATAACAACTAGACCTTGCCAGGAATAAACAGATAAAAAGAATGCCATATAAGGAGTGTCTTACTTAAAGCATAGGATTAAGTTTTCTTATTTGTTTTAAAATTATTGTACAGTAGATTCTGCTAGTACACAGTTCTATGCATTTTAAAAACGTATAGATCCATGCTGATAGCATCACAATCAGAACACAGAATGTAGTGTAGGAATTTTAATTTCTAATTGGATGTCATACAACTACGTCCCAGAGAGTTTGAGAAATTCTCCAAGGTCAAGGTGTCCAGTGCTTATTTACACAGATGATAGAAAGAAATGCAGATTTTCACCTTGAAGTAAGCTGGAGGTCAAGGAAGGGCTCTGTGGCCAGCATTGGTCCTTGAGGTGGAAATCCCCTGTTTTTCATGGACAGTGTCAGTGAAAACTTCTTGGTGCAGTGAAATAAACTCTGTAGACTTTAAGAAAGCCTTCTGAGAATTTACAATTTAGCTGGGTTCACCAGTTTATTCTCAAGGCACAGCTTGTCTGGAATAACTGATTTTAACAAGGAAGTATTATGAGTCACTTTAAACAGAGACTACAGGGACTTACCTGGCAGTTCAGCGGTTAAGACTCAGTGCTTCCACTGCAGCGGGTAGGTTCCATTACTGGTTGGGGAACTAAGGTCCCACATGCCATGGGATGTGCCCCCCAATTTTTTTTACTACAATGTAATCTTTTGCCAGTAACTCCTGGTCATTTTGGTGGCTGTTAACTGAGGTACCCTTGTTCTGTGGGCTGCCCTCACCACAAACCCACTTTTAACCCAGTGTGTTTAATGAGCTCTATCCTGGACAAGAAACATTTCAGTGTTGTGAAAATTATAAATTGAAAGTCAATAAAGTTGAGTAAAAGGTCAAGAGCCCCTTCTAGGGAGGGTCTCACACCTACAACATCTAGTACCCCTTTCCACCTCTTAAACCACCTGCTGTGGCTGCTGAAAGCACTTTGGAAAATTTTTAAGCCAGTGTTTTTTGTTAGTTTATGTTACTAGTAATTGTACATGAGAAAAATAAAAATATTAAGTGACCAAGAGTCTCCCTCCCACCCCCAGACCTCATCCCTTGGACTCCCCTTCCAGGGGCAAATGCCATGACAAGTTTTCTGTGTATCTTTTGCAAAGTCACTAAACAATCAGGAGGCATTTTATCTATTGTCTGTAGAATGTGCATTTATGTACAGTCTAAAAGAAATATGCCATCCCATTTCTCCTGACTCTAGTCATTCAATTAATTTAACTGGAAGTTGGTACCAGGCGTGTAGTGAAAGTGAAAGTTGTTCAGTTGTGTCCAACTCTTTGCCACCCTATGGACTGCAGCCTGCCAGACTGCTCTGTCCATGGGATTCTCCAGCAAGAATACTGGAGTGGGTTGCCCTTCTCCAGGGGACTTTCCTGACCCAGAGCTCGAAGGCAGGTCTCCCCCATTGCAGGCAGATTCTTTACCATCTGAGCCACCAGGGAAGCCTTGGTGCCAGGCATACAAGGACCCAATAAAGCAGCTGTGACTTTCAAGGAGCTCTTATGAATCAGAAGGACTCGGGGCAGCATTTGCCTAAAAAGCATTCAATACAGAGAGGTTGGATTGGTGGCCCAGATGCCCCACAGTCCAGCCCATTTGGTCCTGGCACACCCACCACTAGCGCCGTCTGTGGCAGTGGTTGGTTTTCCAGATGCTCCTGCAGGGTTGGTCCCAAAACTTTCAAGGCAAGTCTAAGCTTGCCTTCCTTGTGGGAAGAGAAATTCTTCTCCTCAAAGTCCCCAATAGAACCCCAGAGGCCAACCCACATTTGGGTTGACCACTAGCCTGGAGCAAGTCTCATGAATGCTTTCTTTCCAAGGTGCTTGGAATTCCCACCCTAGAATCACTGGACTGGGAGGGAGCTTAGAGTACCCCTTCCAGACTCCCTCTCCCACACAACCCATCCTCGTCATGGGGACTTCTGACCTCGTGTGGGTGGGAACACACCAAGGACCAGGCACTCCTTTCCTGGGCAGCCCACTCAGTGGTCATACAACACACACGGGGAGAAAGCTCTTCCCTCTACTAGACAGCACACATGGCCCAGTGACACCCATCCACTGTCCCCAGGGCAGGATTATCCAACAGGCTGACCATCAGGGCTGTTGGAACAGCAAGATGGAGGCATCTGAAAGCATAAAAACAATTTCAAGGGACACTGATATGTGATAACTATTTTTAAAAAGAGAAGGAAAAAAAACACTAAAGTGGTTCATGAGAAAACTCAGAACTTTATTGGACTTCTTTATACTTGTTTTTAGGAATTAGATGCTTAATTTTGTATTACCTTTGGGGGGAGGGTGGGCAAGAAATACCTTTAGAGGCTTACGACTTCAAAAGATCTTAAACAATGTTCCTGGATTCCTTTACCCAAAGGAAGTGTCCCCCACCAGTCAGCCTCTCAAATATCTGATGACTTCTTCCGCTCTCACACTCAACCTTCCTTGCAGTTTGTCAACCTCCAGGAAGCCTGTTCTGAGCAACTGGGAGAGGACTGGGGTTTCCCCCGAGACACACAACCCCATCTGTGTTTGTCTTTCCACACAGAGTCCTGAACCCTGTGCTTAGAGACAGCAGTATGCCTTGAGTGGGTGCCCACGAGATGCCCACGGGGTCAGTGACTACTCCTTACTTCATGGCTGAGGCTTGAACATCCACCCACCTGTCCCCGTCAGTCTTACATCACCCGTCTGGAGGGATGGGGTCCTGGTTTGCCTCCTTACCCAGCCCCAGGACAACCAGGGTCCCACTGGGCTCTCCGTAGCAGGGGTGTGGAACAGGGCTGAAGCTAAGAGCTTGCGCCCCTCAGCCTAGTAGGCTAAGGGCACAGGAAGGGTGACTAAGTCTCCCTAGCAGTGGGGAGGGGGGAGTGGTCATACATACCGTGGCTCTTATTACTAAACAGGGCATGGCAGAGTGAGGGCTCTGGAGCACAGAGGACCCTGAATAAAACAGGAAGTGGTCACTGTGATTCAACCACGGAGCTTTTTCCTGACTGTCGTCTGTCGGGAGTGACACAGCTTTGGGGGAAAGTCACTGTGCTGAGGTGGGGGTGTGGGTGGGTAGGGGGGTGTTCAAGGTATGGGCTGGGGCTGCCACAGAAACTGGGCGGTGAAACCTGGTAGGACAGCAGGCTCCTTCCTGTAGCATCGTCGTCTCCAGTGAGCTAGCCAGCACCAATCCCCGCCATGTGGGGAAAAGTTTCTCTGTAGAGGGGATGGCTTCCAGGAGGCAGCATCTCTCTGCCTTCCTGGAGTCAGAGACCCTATTTACTAAAGCAACCATTGGTACCTGTACCACAGGTTACTTGACTTCTCTGAGCCTCCATTTCCTTAACAAAATAATGGGAATACTAATGGAGTCCACTAAGCTTTGTTACTTGTTACCACTAACAGCTTTGTCCTTGGACTGCAAGGAGATCCAACCAGTCCATTCTAAAGGAGATCAGTCCTGAATATTTATTGGAAGGACTGATGCTAAAACTGAAGCTCTAATACTTTGGCCACCTGATGCGCAGAACTGACTCATTTGAAAAGACCCTGATGCTGGGAAAGATTGAAGGCAGGAGGAGAAGGGAACGACAGAGGATGAGATGGTTGGATGGCATCACCAACTCAATAGACGTGAGTTTGTGTAAACTCCGGGAGTTGGTGATGGACAGGGAGGCCTGGTGTGCTGCAGTCCGTGGGGTCACAAAGAGTTGGACACGACCGAGCAACTGAACTGAACAGCTTTGTTGTGAAAATCAAATAAGATGTTATGTTTATTATTTTAAAAAGTGATTGGTATATGGTAGGCAGTAATAAACAATAGCTATTATAATTTTGTATTTATTATAATCAGGGACTTCTAGAGGTGGACATCTTAACTTGAATAATCCATTTTGAAGAAAAGAAATCTGAGGTATTAAGAAGGTAGTGATGTTTCCAAAGTCTCACATTGCTAACCAGAGGCACACCTATGTCTGGAACCGAGGTCTCCTGCTTCTTGGCCCCTTTCCCTCTTTCTCTCTTGCCCCCTGCCCCCTGCATCCCTCCTTCTTCATCATCTACCAGTAACTGGGTTCCTGTTACATGCCATTCATTTAATGTATATGATATCAATTAAGTCTCAGAGAAGGTAGGCAAAATTGTTCCAGCTTTCAGATTCCATGTCATTTAGCATGCTTCCATCCATCCTCTCATCAATTCCTTTAAAACTCTTTGCCCAGCACCTCCTCCAGGAATTCATCTTTGATTAAATCTTCCCCAGGATTCTACTCCTTCCCAAACAACCTTGCCCTCTCAACTATTAGCTGACAGTCTGATTTAGCAGATACATCTTGCAATCATCAACAACCAATGTAAACATATACAAAAGGACAAGCATATGAAGGACAATGTCCTTCAAACATGGGTCTTACAAATTATAACTTTAAAAACTATTTAAAATACTCTTAAACATAAAGTAGTAGCCATCACTTTTTTGAGGATTTATTTTATGCCAGACTCTCTTCTGAGTGATTCACATGGAATATCTTTTAGGATGTGCACCATTTTTAAAGTCTTTATTGAATTTGTTACAATATTGCTTCTGTTTTCTGTTTTGGTTTTTTGGCTGCAAAGCATGTGGGATCTCAGCTCCCAGACAAGGGATGGAACCCACACCCTCTGCATTGGAAGATGAAGTCTTAACCAGTGGACCCCCAGGGAGGTTCCCACATGGAATGTCTTTAGGTGTGCGTTTATAATATTCTCAGCAAACGAGAAGAATTCCTCGGAAGTTCCCTTTCTTCCAAGGTATTCCTTGGCTCTGAGCAGCTCTCCTAAGGCAGCAGCAGCTTGTGGGCATCTTCCGCCCTTGGGAGAGTCCCAAGGTGGGGGACCCAGAATAGAGGGGGGCAAATACCCTAGGCACATCCAGGGACAACTGGCCAAACACATTCATTGTGTTGTGAACGTATTTCTGAGGGAAGATCTGACCCCTCTGGGTTTCCCAGGAGGCGCTAGTGGTAAAGAACCTGCCTGCCAATGCAGGTTAGACATGAGAGACATGGGTTCGATCCCTGGGTCGGGAAGGTCCTCTGGTACAGGGCGTGGCAACCCACTCCAGTATTCTTGCCTGGAGAATCCTGTGGACAGAGGAGCCCGGCAGGCTGCAGTCCATGGGGTCGCAACAGAGTCAGACACCACTGAAGCGACTTAGCACCCAGGCATGCTGCCCGCTCTGGTTTGGGTCTTACTCTCCTGTTCTCGTGTCAGCCTGAAGGTAGTTCGCCAGCCTCGGATCCTTTGAGGACCCTTCTCAGCCCAGTGCACCCTGCATTGCTCTCTCCTCTCCCTAATCTCTGAGACCTGCTCACCCACCACTCCTTCCCTGCCTCCTCAACCTGTCTCTCCTGCACCAGAGAACCCTGCTTCGTCTCCCTCCATAACCCCAGCTCTCATACAGCTGCACCTCTGCACATTTCCTTCCCTGCCCGACTCTCCCCCACACCCCCTGGCTGGCTTTCTGAGGACACTCACAGAGAATTAAATAAATACTTCATGTGGGCTACTCTCCTCTGATCAAACTGTGGGCTCCTCAAAACAGAGTCTGAGATTTAATCTTAACAAAACTTGATTCACAAAAATAGACTGCAGGCCTATGGGCCACAGTTTAGCATGTGATTTTTGAAAAACATTGCATTAAAATATTATCTTTTTGGCACTCCACCCTTCCCTTAGGTTTTAGGACTCAAAGCAAGTACACAACTCTCCTCGCACTGTTCCCTGTCCTATTTGTTTGTATCCTCAGAGCCCAGCACAGTACCTGGGGGTGCGTCGGCTTAGTTCTCACAGTTGGATGAATGAATGGATGAATGGATGGATGAAGTAGAAAGGACACTGGAGCGGGGATCGAAAGCTCGGAGGTCCAGGCTCTGCCACTCACTATGTGACCCAGGCATATTCCTTTATGCTGCAGATCTGTTTTCTCATCTGCAAAATGTATAGGCTGTGTTAGGATTCCTTCTGCAAACACTCAACAAACATTCACTGATAAAGCTCAGACCTAAAAAGGGGGATGTGACCCAGTTCACTTCCCTGGAGGTACTTACAGCTGAATTAATTTATTAATATTAAATCTCTGAGCCTCCAGTTTTTCCTCTGGAAAATGGGATGATGCTTGCCTGGGGCTGTCATAAGACTCAAATGAGAGAAGGCAGGCATTCTCCATTGTATTACTTCAAGCCCTCTCAAATCTTGAGCCCTATGACTTGTTTCACACTTTTCTACAAACCAGTCAACAAAAACACTAACATCGCACCCTTATCCTGGCTTTGGGGAGCAGCTAAGTGTCAAGATTTCAACCCTGCCTGGGTACTTACTAACTACATGTCCTTGGGCAAGTTACTGGACCTCTTAGAACCTCCATTTCCTCATCTGATGAGTGGAAGTAACAGTTAACTGTTCTCCCTTCTCACAGCATGGTTGCGAAGGTGACCAGAAATTGCCCCATCTCGAGTGAATTAAAAACTGAAAAAACACCACATTTGGAAAGTGATCTGAGGACTTCTGCCACAGTGAGGTTTTATGCCCTCCTACCCTCCCTCCATCACCTGCTCTCAGAAAGGGAATAGAAAGTACCACTTACTGACATGGGAAGGGACCCCCACTAGGGGAAGCTTAACTTTTAATTGGCATCAAAGTCTGAAAGTAGGAGGGATGCGGCATTTCAGGTGCTGGGGAGGGAGTAGGAGGAGAGTTTAGGGGGCCTGAGAGCCTTTCTGAGTCACTGAAATCGCATGCAATAAACAATGTCACGGATAGTGCTTCTGAAATCTCCTGCCACTCTCATTCAGCCATTTCTCACAGAAAATTCAAGTAGAGCAAGCACTTCACTTCTGCTTGGACCTCAGCTCCCTGCCACGTGACAGGAGGAAGTTGGGAAAGGAGACCTCTGAGCCCCCTGCTACTTCTAGGTTCTAATGGTATTTCAGAAGGGCAGGAGGTGTAGCTGGGAGGGGAAAGGACGATTTCATTTCCCTTTGCCCTCCTCAGTCATCCTTTCTAGTCACTTCACTCCCACACTGGTGGCCAGGGCAGAGCCAGGGTAGGTTGGGGCGCATCCTCTGCCCGCTGCCGCACCCTCGGAGCCCTCCCAGGTGGGGCGAGGGTGCCCATTTGCGCAATCACTGCCCAGGAATGCAGCTGGGGCAGTTCCCACGGGGCTCTCAGCTCTGGGTGGGACCCTCTCCTTGGCCGGACGATCAGAATCACACTCGGCAAAATATTAATTATTGTTGCTTCCAAAGCCCCACTACCGGCAGATGCCGGGCCCTGCCCAGGAAGTTCAAACAATCAGCGTCTCTGGCATTTTAGTCACCCCCGGTTGGAGAACTGGGTCGTTCATGTGATCCCCTTGCCCTCCTTAGATGAGAGCCACTTCCTGGAACCCAGCCTGGGACCCACAGGTGCCTGGAGACTGGTGGGGGCTGGGCAGAGTTGGGGTGTGTGTGTAGGTGGGGAATGTAAGGTGAAGACGAGAAGAATAGGAAAGTCTCCAGGAAAAGAGAATAAACACGGTCTAACTGAACTTATCTAGAACTATCTTTTTTTCCAGAAGATGTAAGAAAATCGCCCTGAGTCCCAAGCTGCCAAAAGGCGGAGTGGAGGCACTTCCCACTGCACTAATGGCAGGCAATTTCACAGGCAGGATGAACCACCCCAGTCTAATCAGTGGTTGAGCATATTGGGAACGTGAGAAAGCAGTGGGCAGGCCAACCCCTTTCCAGGTGACTGTGGGGTTGTGGTGTTCATACTCTTGGTGGCAGTGAACATGCCCTGTCAAAATTCAGTGAGGTGGTATAGGTCCTGTAGGGTTTTGTCCGGTGACCTGCATCAGACGTGTGGGAATTTTTGGAAATGGTGTCTTGAAAGTTTCTTGGGACAAATTGCTTAATTGATGTCAATTAAGTATCAGTTGATACTCCAAAGAAGCATTCCAGAATCAGAAACAGTTTCTGAAAAAAGCACTCATAATTTGTAAATGCATGTTCCCCCTACCCCTCTGAAAAATGGAAACAGTACTTGGGGAATGAGCCTATCCACTCCACAGGATATTTCACAGCTCCTAAGAATGATGATTGCAAAGAGTCTTTAATAACATAAGGGAATGTAGAGGCTATAAAGTAGGATACACAACTATACCTACAGGGTGATCACAGCTGTTCGAAAGGAAAAAAGGGAAGAAAGAACCCAAACCAATACACAGAAAACAGGGTGGCAGGAAACACCAAATTGTGGACGGTGGTTTTCCGTGGGTGGTGGCTAATTTCATTTTCTTCTTTCAACTTTTCAGTATTTTTTTAATCTTTCTATCTATGGCATATATTACTTTATAGTGAAAACTATCCATGTTTTACTTTAAAAGAGAGAAAGTGGATTATAATAGTAATAATAATAAACAATAGCAACAGCAATAATAGTAAACTAACATCTACCAAGCATTTAATGGGTATCTGGATCAAGCAAGCACTTCACCTGTTTTTTTTTTTTTAATCTGCATAACAATCCTGTGAGGTGGATATTATTAATGTGTCTATTTCACAAAAGCTCTGAGATGTTAGGGCATGTCCACAATGTTAAGTTTAGGGCAATCCAGTCTCCAAAGCTCCCGTGGCCTGTGTGCAGGACTTGCCTTTATAGGCTAACTTGGAGGAAGGAACCTCCTATCACTGAGGTCCAAGGGCAAATCCTCCTGCTTCCAGTTTTCTGGTAACGGGTATGGGCATGTGACCTGAGGCTTGGGCCCTGGACCCAGAGCGCTAGAGTGTTAGAACTCTGCTGTGATAGCTGGCTGCAATAGCATCAGTGTCCTGACTATGTACTTCCGGGCCAAAGGGAGATTTGGTGCCTTCTGCTGCTCCGGGCCTTAAAAGTGCCCTTAATTTCTGCTCCTTTCCCAAGTCTGCCCCTTTTGAATCCCTGCCCATTCTATTGCATTGGATTCCTTTTTTCTTTTATTTTTTAAGATCATTGGGTCCATCTCTGTGGCTTGTTACTAAGAGTTCTGACTGGTTTTGGTGATTTTCCTGCAGTCTCAGAGCAAATGATGGAAGCAGGACCCCAATCCTGACCTGTACATCCAGAGCCCAAGCCCTTAACCAAACCTTTTGTCACTAATACTCCAAGCTTCCCCAGAGTGTGATAAACATTTCCTGAACTCCTAGAAAACAAACTGGAAACACCAGCTTGAAGTTTTTCTCAGCAATCGGCAGCCCCCCGCCCACTCTATTGCCGTGGGAGCCTGGCAAGCTGATCAACTAAAGGGCAGGAAGCCTGACACAAAAGCCAGGTCAGAGTGGAGCCAACTCCAGGTTCCAGTGACTGGGGTGCGTGGGCCTGGGCAGGAGGGGAAGCAGAGGCGTCTCAGGCCTCACTGGCACTTCCTGGCCAGTGCCGGAGGACTGACTCAGCATCCAGTGTTCTTGGCCTGGAGGCCTCCTTTGACCTTTGGAGGCTGGGAGAGGAGTTTGACTCTCATGGCACCTTACATCCTCCTCTCCCACGCCAGGTTGATAACTTGTTTACACGTCCACCCCCATGCAAGTGTGGACTTCTAGAGGGCAGGGACAGAGTCTTTCCCACCCTGAATTCCTCTTGCCCGGTGCATCACTGTTGTTGGAGTGAATGAGAAAATAAGTGCCTGAATGGCTTTCCCCATTCCCATGCTAAGTGGTGGGAAACCTTAAACCCTGGACTTTTCCAAGGCATCTTGGTGAGATAGAACAGCCATGGACTTTGGAGCTGACAAATTTTGTTTCAAAACGTGACTCTTGGGACTTCCCTGGCAGGCCAGTAGTTAAGACTCTGTCCTTCCAATGCAGAGGATAAAGGTTCAATCCCTGATCGGGGAACTAGGATCCTACATGCCATTCAGTGTGGCCAAAAGAACAAAACATCAAAACCTGGTCCTCCTACCTATAAAAAGATTCTTTTTTAACTGCTCTGAACCTCAGCTTCCTCATCTGCAGGATGTGTGCTGTTCTTTGTCGCTCAGTCACGTTCGACTCTTTGGGACCCCATGGACTGGGGCCCACCAGGCTCCTCTGTTCATGAGGATTCTCCAAGCAGGAATACTGGAGTGGGTTGCCATGCTCTCCTCTAGGGATCTTCTCAACCCAAGAGTTAAACCCAGGTCTCCTGCATTGCAGGCACATTCTTCACCATTTGAGCTACCAGAGAAGTCCAAGAATATTGGAGTGGGTAGCCTGTAGGGGATCTTCCCAACGCAGGAATCGAACCGAGGTCTCCTGCATTGCAGGCGAATTCTTTACCAACTGAGCTATCAGGGAGGCCCCTCATCTACAGGACGGGAACAGTGCTTAAACTCTCACACTGAGTGACTGGGCAGATAAGAAAAGTGGGTGACACACAGTAGACCCTCGGACTCTCCAAATTTGCTTCTTTCTCCCAATATTTCATTCTGGCTCATTTCCTTCTCCCGCTGTCCCTCACCTGAGTACATGCCCAATGATAGGGAAAAGGTTAAATAAACTATGGAACACTAGAAAGATAAAATGTCAGGCAATCAATAAAAAGTCGTTTAGCCAATAATTTTTAACAGGATAGAAAATGCTCACATGTTCATGTGAAGTGCAGATAAGGCTAAATTATTCATACTGTATGACCTCAGCCATGTAAAATGAGTGTGCAGATGCATGCCGGGACGTGCAATAGCAATTTCTGGAATGATACCCAAGAAACTCTTAACAGTGTTTTCCCCTTGGGTAGGAAGAGAAAGTTGGAGAGGACTTTTCACTTTATAACATTCTGTCTTATTTTATATGTGTAAAGTAATATATATGCAGCATATAATATTATATATATATTTGCCATGATCATGTATTAATTTTTAAATACCCACCCCCGCCAAATGTAGAAAAAACAGAAAGGAAACATACGATTTCGACTGCGGTTATTTGGGGAGCTGTGGAATTATGGGATGACTAAAATAATTCTCCTATTATATTTTTCTATGTTTTCCAGGTGTTCTGTGATGAGCATATGGTTCCTCTAGAATCAGAGGGAAGGCAAACACCACTTGGAGTAGCTCCCCTGGGGTAGGGGGAGGAGGAAGGATGAGCAGGTGATGGTGTCCAAGGGGCCAAGGGCGCATGAGGCGTATCTGCGCAGAGGTGGTTGTATTTTTGGAGCCATGTGGTTCCTGCTGAGTCAACTAACTAGTTGTTTGGCCCCAGCCTGCCAGTGGAGGCAGGAAATGCTCCCACTCCTGCCCTGGTTTACGCTTAGTCATCCTCTGGGAAAGCAGGGTAGGGGTGAGGGCAGGAGGTGAGTTGGGACTCTCTTTCTGCCCCTGGAACCTTCTAGGCAGAGAAATGCCCCAAAGGGGTCTAAGACCTGGGCATCCTATCCACCTGGCACTGTCACCTTGGGGCAGGCAGCAGCTGGGAGCAAGCTGGGAGGGTTGGGGAGGGGTACGGAAATAATGGCCCTCTGGCATTTAGCAGACAGACCACATCCTCCCCTGGAAGCTGCTGTGAATATTAATTACCATTTATCCAGGGCTTTGAGATTCCCCAGATGAAAGATGCACCAGAAGGAGTGTCACGATGAATCTGTGTTTATGGTATTGACTTTCATCCCAAACATCCGTCATGACAATCATATGTCTCTCTCCTAAACTTCCAACACCCTGACGTCACAGCCTAAAAGCAGAGAAGTTGGGCATCAGTATCAAATGATGCTGAAGGGGAGGTAGGAAGGGCAGGGGCAGCTCAACCCCCATGATGCTGCATTTCAGATAGGTAAACTGACTGCTCCATTCTGCCCCCCACCCCAGCTTAAACAGAGGAAATTATGATGAAGCCAAGGAAACTGAGGAAGAAAGCCTCGGCTGCTGTTGTTCAGTGGATCAGTCGTGTCTGACTCTTTGCGACCACATGGACTGCAGCATGCCAAGCTTCCCTGTCCTTCCCATCTCCCGGGGCTTGCTCAAACGCATGTCCATTGAGTTAGTGATGCCATCCAACCGTCTCGTCCTCTGTCACTCCCTTCTCCTCCTGCCTTCAATCCTTCCCAGCATCAGAGGCTTCTCTAATGAATCGGCTCTTCACATCAGGTGACCAAAGTATTGGAGCTTCAGCTACAGCATCAGTCCTTCCAATGAATATTCAAGATTGATTTCCTTGGAGAGAGGGGCTATGGATTCCTCTGGACCTGAATCCAGATTCTGCCCCTTGTGTGGACTGCCCCTCAAGGAATGAGAGGAATCCCAGAGCTCTCTGGCTCAGAGCATGCAACGCCGAGCAGGTCCATCCCTAGATACACAATTCCCACTTCTGATTCTTCTAGCAAACTGAATCATTTCTTTGTTGATTGCTTCTGAACCCTTGACCATGGCCAAATTCTGTCATCTCCTGGCTCTGTGAATTTGGGTGGGAAACTCTTTGGTTTTCTGGACTCTTCTCATTCTGTCTTTTCTTATTTTATACAGGAAGATAATTGATCTGTAATGCTGCTTAATGTGTTTCTGAGCAGATGTACACAGCAAATCCAATGGAGAGAGGGTCATGAAGGGGCCAGCCCCGCTCTTAAGGAGACTGCATTCTTACAGGAGAGTAGAGTCTTCGTTTATGAGACATTTAACAATCTCATAGAGCAGGGAGGCAGAGAAAAGCTCAGATCCCCAAGAAGAGCAGGATAGTAGTGGCCTAGAGAACTTGGGAGACTGCCAGGATCCAAGTATGGAGCTACAAAGGGACCCAGCCTAAGTGGAGATAGTGAAGAGCCCATTGAAGCCAAATGCAAGGTTTATAAGAGGATGCGGGCAGGCAGACAGGCAGGCTGGGGGAGACTGTGAAGGCCCTTGAATGTCAAGCTGAAGAATTAGAATTTTATCCAGAGTACAGTCGGAACCCACTGAGTTTCTGAGCCAGAGGATAATAAAATGCAAAGCTGAATAAGAGGTAAAACATTTTCACCAGGAGGTGAATCTTAGCATCTCTGAGTCAGCAGCCCCACCATGAAATTCACCATCTCCCTCCTCAGTCCAGACCCCAAATTCTATTTCAGCTGATGACACACAAGAAAAATGTCACCTCCCCTGGTTGCTCTCTGATACACTGCCGCTGCTGCTGCTAAGTCGCTTCAGTCGTGTCCGACTCTGTGCGACCCCATAGATGGCAGCCCACTAAGGCTCCCTTGTCCCTGGGATTCTCCAGGCACCACCGAGTGTTATTTTCTTCATAACACTTATCACCTTTGAAAATGATCTTGTTTATGTACTTGTTTTCTTCCTCCTTCTCTGCTGTTCATGGAATATAAGCAGAATGGAGTGGTTGGGGGCTTGTTTTCTATTTTGTTTGCTCTTTCATTTCTAGCGGCTATGACAGTACCAGGGTGCTGTCAGATGCTCAGCGTGTATTTGTGGAATGAATGAGTAGATGGATTGATAAATACGTTAATGGCACACTGTTTTCTCAGTCACACCATCCCCAAGCCCCATGGTGATTCTTGACTCATGCTTCTTCCTGCTCTGCAGAATCTAGTCATTCATTGCCATGTCTATGGACATGATCTCTGCATCCCTACTTGCCCTCCCCTCCCCTTTGCGTTTACACCTGGACTCTCTCAGACAACTCTAAGCTTCTTGAGGACAGATGCTCCCCTTCATTTTCCCTGTGGGGGTCAGCACAGGGCCTGAGTGATAACAGTTCCCACTGGTCCAGTCTTTACAGCTGTCCGAATGCTTTTCACATGATCCTGGTTTACCTCGGGCAGGTTCAGACTCAGACCCCAGCCCTCAACTCTAAACCACATGCTTATTCGGTTTTTCTGATTCATGCATGATTTATGATGAGTGAATGAATGAATGAGTGAGTGAGCAAACTAGTGCTGGAAGTGCTCAAGAGCGATTGTAGAGGGAGAAACTAAAATGGAAGACCTTTGAGGAACATGTCAGTCCCCAACATATTGACACAAAAGGAGAGAGAGTGCCTGGGCATTGGGGATGAGTGAGGAGAGCCAAAATCTGGGGCTGGAAATGGCTAATTCCCCAGATGTTACATGACTTGCTCTCATATGTCATGTACCCTCCTCCTCATTATTTAAATGTACCCTCCCTTTCTCATTATTTAAAACAGAAAGACATATAGCAAACCTGGGAGAAAACAGAGACAGTTAAAGGAGCAAGGGATTCTGAGTCCAAAAGAGATATAACTTATTGGTTTGTGAACTACTGTGTTTGTAAGCAGTAAGAATTAAAAATATAAGCAATTCCATTGGACAGAAATTGAAAAAGGACAAAAAAAAAATCAAGAGAAAAGAATATGAAAATCACTGGTTATTTCACCATCCAGAAAAAGTCATTCTAATGTTTTGATGCATATCTGTTCAGACTACATAAATGTGACTTATAAATATAAGCACATATAATATTTATATAAATCATACTTATATACTTTATTATATACCATAGATATTATATATACAAGTATGAACATACTTTAAAAAGGAAATGATATACATACAGTTGTATAACCTGATTTTTGTTCACTTAATAATATGTAGTGAACACAATGGAGATTTCATAAGCCCAAAGGGCAGTATGAAAAGATAACCTTTGGGATAAATAGGAAGCCACAGAAGATATATGAGTATAAAGTGAGCAGTTAAGCTCTGAGTTTTGATAAATATTATTAAAGTAAATAAATCTTAGATGTCCTGCCAGTTTAGGTAATTATTAGCTCTCTATCAGCAAGGCCACAAAGTCATAGACTCACAGGATGTTGATACTTGAAGGAACCTTCAAGCTGATCTAATTCAACCCCCTTCCCTTAGGTATTGAGAAACTCCAAGCCCTGGGACATGAACTAAACTGTCTAAAGAGACATGACTGGTGAGCCACAGAGCTGGAGTATGGAGTGCCCTGACTCCCAGTCCAGTGCTCTTGCCACTAAACCACACACATATGCTCTTCAGCCACAGGCACTGACATGCAGAATGGAAGAGAAGATGAGGCCCCGAGCTCAGTGGTTCTCCAGGTGTATAATACCAATGGAAGTGTGTGTGTGTGTGTTAAGAGGCCACCAAGTGTCCCCAGGCAGGTGACTAGGGAGACATAGAGCACAGCAGCTGAGAGTGGTTGGCTGTGATATCAGACCACTGAGAACCAAACTGTTATTCCCTTATTGATCTTGTTGTATGACTTTGGGCAATTTACTTAAACCTTCTTGCTTCAATTTCTCCAGCTGTAAAAAGGGTAGCAGGACCTAATTCAACACATTGCAGTGAGAAGTGAGAGATCATGAACACAAGGGGCTGATCAAGGTGTTTGACATACAGAAAGAGCTCAGTAAATGTAAGCTGTCATGATTTTTGATGCTCTGGCATGAAACTCAATGTTCTTGCAAACTTTAAAAAACAGCGTAAGGGCACATCACAGCCCATCCTTGGCTGAAGGCATCTGTGGGGACAGAGGACTGAGGAAGAAGCCCAGTTCTGGAGCTTGGTGAGTCCCCCACTGTAGCTAAGAGAGACCACTATACAAAGGAAGACATGTGGCTTGGAGTGGAGCTGTAGGCAGCTGGGGACTCAGGGACCAACTAGTGTTCTTATTGGAAATCACCCCAAGATGTAGCTGTGAGTCCATCTTCACACTCCCTGAGCTAGTCAATTATTGGGCAAATCAAGGGTCCAGAAAAATTTATTCTGCATTTTTCAATCTATTTAAAAAATAATCAACTGTTTAAAGCTAAAAGAATAGCAAGTTATTATGAGGTTTATAACAAATGTAGAACTAAATTCATTATAACACAAAGTAGCGCAAAGACTAGAGAGAGAGACAAGTAAATATATAATTAGAAGTTATTCTAGTTACACATAATAGTAATAGTCCTATTTGAAGGTAGTGATGAGTTAAAGATGGATATTTTAAACCTCAGTACAACCATTAACTACAACAAAATAAGTATAACCAATAAGCCAACAGTGGGCGAAACATGGAACTATAGAAAATACTTAATTTGTCCAAAAAAAGGCAGGAAAAGAGAACAAAAGTTTCAAAAGCAAAGAGGACAAACAGAACACAAACAGAAAAATACTGAATTTAACCTTAATCATATTAATGACTGCAACGCACTCCAGTACTCTTGCCTGGGAAATCCCATGGATGGAGGAGCCTGGTAGGCTACAGTGCATGGGGTCGCACAGAGTCAGACACAACTGACGTGCCTTAGCAGCAGCACCATATTAATAATTCCATTAAAGTGAAAGTGAAGTCGCTCAGTCGTGTCCGACTCTCTGTAACCCCATGGACTGTAGCCTGCCAGGCTCCTCTGTCCATGGGATTTTCTAGGCAATAGTCCTGGAGTGGATTGCCATTTCCTTCTCCAGGGGATCTTCCCAACCCAGGGACCCAACCCGGGTCTACCACATTGTAGACAGACACTTTACCATATGAGCCACCAGGGAAGTAAGGTAATGTAAAAGACAGGGATGGTCAGATTGAATAAGGAAAGCAAGACTCTACTATATGCTGCATATATAAAAAAAAAAAAGCTCTAAATATAAATACACAGATAGATCAAAAGTAAAATAAAAAGATATAATATGAAACAATCAAAAGATACGAAGAGTAACAAGGAGATCAAACCAGGCAATCTTAAAGGAAATCAACCCTGAATATTCATTGGAAGGACTAATGCCAAAGCTGAAGCTCCAATACTCTGGCCACCTGACACAAAGAGCTGACTCATTGGAAAAGACCCTGATGCTGGGAAAGATTGAGGGCAAGAGGAGAAGAGGGCGAGAGAAGATGAGACAATTGAATGGCATCACTGATGCAATGTACATGAACTTGGGCAAACTCTGAGAGATGGTGAGGAACGGGGAGGGCTGACGTGCTGCAGTCCATGGGGTCACGAAGAGTTGAGTACACCTTGGCAACTGAACAACAGGGTAGCAGTATGAGGCAATCTAGACAACAGAACAAGGACCAGAACAACAGACAAAGAGGGACATTTCATAACAATAAAGGGGACAATTGATCAAGAGGATGTTCTGTCGCTTCAGCTGTGTCCGACTCTGTGCGACCCTATGGACCATAGCTTGCTAGGCTCCTCTGTCCATGGGATTCTCCAGGCAAGAATACTGGAGTGGGTTGCCATACCCTTCTTCAGGGCATCTTCCCAAGCCAGGGATCAAACCTGGAACTCTTATGTCTCCTGCACTGGCAGGCAGGTTCTTTATCACTAGTGCCACCTGGTAAGCCCACAGTCAAGAGGATACACTGATCTAAACATTACTGCACTGAACAGAATTTCAGAATACATGAAACAGAAACTGGTGGAACTCAAAGGAGAGAGAGGCAAATAACTGACAGAAGAGTAGACAGGAAGTCACTAAGGATATAGAAGACTTGAACAACATTAGCAATCTACTTGACCTATTTGACAGTTCATAACACTCCTCCCCAAAACAGAGAAATACACGTTTGTTTTTCCAAGTGTCATGAAACATTCACCAAGACAGACTGTATTTGGAGACCACAAAATCAAAATGTCAATAAACTTGAGGAATTGAAATCACATGAAGTATGTTCCCTGACAACTATAGAATTAAACTAGAAATCAATAACTGCATGATATCTAGAAAATCTCCCAAGTTTTGAAAATAAATAGGTCAAAGTGGAAATTACAAGATAAATTAAAACATATTTTGAACTGAATGAAAATGAAAACACAACATATCAAAATGTATGGGATGCTCAGAGGGAAATTCATATCTTTAAAGGTTTATTTTTTAAAAAAGAAGAAAGTATAAAATCAATGATTGATTTTCACCTTAAGAAACTAGAAAGAGTAACTTGAACACAAAATAAACAAGAAGAGGGAAAAATAAAGATAAGAGTAGAAATCAAAGAAGTAGAAAATGGACAAATAGTATAGAAGAATCAGTGAAACTGAAAGGCTAGTTCTTTGAAAATATAAATAAAATTGTAAATTTCTAACCAGGCTGATCATGAAAAAGCAAGAAAAGACAAAAATTACTAATATCAGGAATGAGGGAGGGAACACTATTATAAATTGTAAGATCTTAAAGTGATAATATGGAAATATTAGCAACTTTATGCTACCTAGTTCAGTACTTTCGATGAAAATAAATTATTTGAAAGACACAAACTAACAAAATTCATTCAAGAAGAAACAAATAAATGGAATAGCTTTATGTCTACTAAAGAAATGGAATTTATAGCTGAAGCTTGACAGAGAGAAAACCTCAGGCCCCAGTGACTTCACTGATAAGTTCTACCAGACATCTAAGGAATGTCAATTCTATATAATCTCTTTCAGAAATTAGAAGAGCAAAAACCTCTTTCCCATTCTTTTTATGAGGGCAGAATTATTCTGATATCAAAATCAGACAAATATAAGACAAGAAGAGACTAGAGACAATATCCCCCATAAACTTTAACACAAATACTTTAAATACTAGGAAATTAAACCCAGCAATATATAAGAAAGATAATACACCATGATAAAGTGAGGCTTATCCCAGGAATGCAAGGTTTGATTAATACTCAAATTAATCCATGTAATGAAATTAAGAAAGCAACTTGATTTACAATGGTTTGAAAAAAATCTTAGGAATACATTTAACAACAGAAGTGCAAGACTTGTACACTGAAAACTACAAAACATTGTTGAAATAAAATAAAACCTAAAGAAATGAAAAGATACCCATGTTCATGGATAAGAAGACCTACCATTGTTATGGAACTTACCAAACAAATCTACAGATTTAGCACAAGTCCTCCCAAAACTCCAGCTGATCCTGTGGCAGAAATTGACAAACTGGTACTAAACTCCCAGTGAAAATTCAAGGAACCCAAAACAGAGAAAACAGTGTTGTGAATGAATAATAGGGAATTCCCTGGCAGTCCAGTGGTTAGAACTCTGCACTTTCACTCCCTAGAGCCTAAGTTCAATCCCTGGTCGGAGAACTAAGATCCCTTAAGCCACACGAAGAAGAATGAAGAGCTGAAGGACTTCCTGATTTTCAAACTTACTGGAATGCTGCAATAATCACAATAGTGTGGTACTGGTATAAGGATAGACATGTAGATCAACGGATTACATTAAAAAACTCTAAAAATGAAATAATAAAACAGCTTATGTGAAGAAAATTTTCAACAGATACTTTATCAAAGAAGATACAGGAATGGCCAATAAGCACAGAAAACAATTCTCAAACTCATAAGTGTGAAAATGCAAATTTAAAAAATCCAGTGAGGTACCTCTACATGCAGTAGAATGGCTAACCTTAAAAAATCTGACAAAACCAGTATGAGCTAGGATATGGAGAAACCGGAACTCTCATTCGTTAGTGCTTGAAATGCAAAATGGTATAACCAACTTGAAAAATAGTTGGCAGTTTCTTACAGACTTAGAAACATACTTACCATTGGACTGCAAGGCTGTCTGTGAATGTTTATAGCAGCGTTATCCATAATAGCCAAAAGCTGGAAGCAACCCCAATGTCCATCAATGGGTGAATTGATAAATGAAGGTTGGCATATCACTACGATGCAGTACTATTACAGCAATAAAAAGGGATGAATTATTAGTAGTCCTGCCACATGGATGAATCTTAAATGTATTATACTTAGTAAAATAATCCAGACTCAAAAACTTACGTACTGTACGTTCCTATTTAAATGAAATTCTAGAAAAGGCACAATTAAAATG
The DNA here is from genome assembly GCF_016772045.2 of Ovis aries. Classification (NCBI taxonomy): domain Eukaryota; kingdom Metazoa; phylum Chordata; class Mammalia; order Artiodactyla; family Bovidae; genus Ovis; species Ovis aries. The sequence continues at coordinate 30,618,642 of NC_056075.1, read as the reverse complement.
AAAGAAAACAGATGAGTAATTACCAAAGTCTGGGACAGGGAAGGGGGAGTAAACACAAAGGAACACAAGGAAATCTGGGTGGTGAGTAAAACAGTCCCATATCGTGATCATGGAAGTGTTACATGACTGTACACACACATTTGTCAAAACCCAAATGGGTGAATTTTATACTATGTAAGTTATACCTCTACAAAATTGATTTTTAAAAATTATGAGCATTGTTATTTAGTTTCCATGTGATAGTGCTCTGAAGGGAAGGCATAGGTACACACCTATATGTAGGTATAGGCACTTAATATATGTAGAAGGGCATTTAATAAGGAATCCTGAAATCTGAGAAGGTTTCCCTGAGCAAGTGAAGTCACGAATGAGGCATTAGGAGGCCCATAAATGACCAGGTGAAGAAGGAAAGGGATGAAGCAGAGGGCGGCAGGTGTGCAAAGGCCCTGGGACCTAAATCCTTCCCACAGCAGACTTCCAATAGAAAATCCACTTCTGCTTGCCCAACCCTCACACCAGTGGGTAGATCACCATTGTAATTATTGTAATTAATCATCATGACCACTATTCATTGAGGACTTACTGAGTCTTTGACCTCATATAAGGCAATTACTCCTCATCAGATTTACGCTTCAAAACTGTACCCACAAGGTAGATCCAATTAGTACTCTTTTTATACATAAGAACTTTGAGGCTTAAGGAGATGGAGTAATTTGTTCCCATTCACATAGCTAGCAAGTGGCAGAGCCGGAATTCAAACTCAGGTTTTTGAAATTCCAGCCCTTGAGTCCCAAGAAGCTGCTGTACCTAACTTCAGTTAGACAGTTGATTGGTTCTCCTCTCCAGACCAAACTCTACCACCTTTCCAAACTTGCCTCATATAACATAGTCTCCATCCCCTTCATTGCCCATCACCTGTAAACATGCTAGTTTGTTCATGTCCCACTTGAAAATTCAGCTCCCAAATCTAAACTTAATAATGTTGGAAGAGAAGGCTTTGTAAAGTTAAGGAATTATTACCGTGAGATCACTTGAAACCCTGTTCTGATGAACAAATAGATCTCATAACCTTATTTAAGGGATATAGACACGGAGAGAGATAACTGAGAATCTTTTGAATTTTCTTTTCTGGAAAATAGTGTTGTGTAGGGAGATAGTATGCCCTTGGGAGTCCAGTGCAAGTTGGGTATCCTGGCTTTGACATACATAGGCTTTAGCTATGTAACCCTTGGACTAATTTTATAACCTCTCAGTTTGCTTATCTGTAAAACAGGGCTAACAATATTATTCTTGCAGGATATCTGTGGATCTTAAATGAGAGAACATATGCAAAACGATCAACATACAGCCTGCCAATAGTAAGTGCTTTTTTAAAGGTCATTTTAAAAGTCCTAAGCTGTTAAGATTCCCTAGGGTCTGGCAGCTATGCTTCCTGATTTTAAGTCTACTGTTCTTTTCCTCGTGGGCTGGAGATAAACTGTTTTCACCTTCCTACCTTAGAGATATATCTGAGGCTTCACTCTCTGGGAGGTTTATTCCTCTCAAGTAGCACTTTCATTCCTGGTTTCTGGGGAAGCCCAGAATGTAAGCATAGGGATGCTTCAAGTTTCTATTTTAAACTCCCACCTGGTAACTTGTAGGTTTCTATAAACTTTATAAGCGAATGGGGGTGGATGCATGGGCAGGAAGGGATCAGACCTGCCAATATAAATAAACACTACCAAGATTTTAAATTTAGGTACCCTAATTGATAATATGAGGTCACTTACTAGAGGTGGGACAAAAGGGGTAGGGTTGAGTTTTACTGTGCCCAGGCTATCTGGTCATCTCCAAGGCCTTCTCATCCAACCCTCAGTCTTTGGGCATTAATTAAATTCTTTAGTGGCAAGCTAGGCAAGTGTGTGGCAGGATCTCCACCCTTTCTAACTGAAACTGCTTTGTCTACAAACCCTGCTCAGGGAGTCTGAGGTAGAAAGGTCTCTGAACTTAAGAGGAAACTGACTGGTGTCAGGGTGGACACCTGACCCAAGGGCAGCCCACCCATAGGCTGACAAGTGACCAATGAGGTGATGTGGTGACATGGACTCTGCCCAATAGGATAGCAGTAATTAAATCTAGGAACCGTGTTTCCTTCAGCAGTGGTAAGGGATTCAAAAGTGGCACCTGGGGTTAACATGCTTATGAGCTTATGTGCAGAGGCTAGCTTGGGCTTTGAGAGAGATGGAAAGAGCAACTTCTGGCTCTGACAGCATTTATTTCCCAGCTTGTCACTTGTTCACTCCATTCAACCACTACTTATTGAACACCTACTATAAACCAGGCCCTGCACTAGATCCCTCTTGAAATTCAGTATAACCTTTGTTCTCCTGGTGCTTCTTATCTGAAGACAAACATTAATAAAATATAATTACAGATAAAGGAATATTTTTTAAGCTTTGATAAAATGTGAAGAAAAGCTATAGGTAGGAAGCTATGAGAGACTGAATGGGAATGTCTGACCTAGTTTGGAAGTCTGAGAAGTCTTGCCTGGAGAGGTGACGTTTGAGCTGAGATGTGAAGGACAAGTAGGAGTTATTTAATTGAAGGGTGAATTTAGGGGAGAAATGTGTTCCAGGCAGAAGAGCCAGTGTGAACAAAGAGGCAGGAGGGAGTATGGCTTATTGAAAAGACTGTCATAAAACCACCGTGGTTGGAGTAGAGTGCAGCTGGGCGATAAATGCTATTTGTATCTATACATAAAATGTCTTTTCTTTTTTAATGTGGCCTGAGGAGACTCTCTTCCTTAGACACAAAAGTCCAGTGGACAAAAGCACCTACTGTATACCCCAGGTGCTGAGAGGGGTACAAGATCAATGAAATAGCTTCATCCTGGGCTCTACCATTTACTAGCTATGGGACCTAGGGCAGGTTACCTAGTATCTCTGAGGATCAGTTCATGCATCTGAAAATAGAGACGACAAAAGCATCTGTACAGGGAATTCCCTGGGGTTCCAGTGGTTAAGACTTTGCCTTCCAATGCAGGGGGTGTGGGTTTGATCCCTGGTCAGGGAACTAAGATCCCACGTGACTCCCATAGCCAAAAAACCAAACATAAAACAGAAGCAATACTGAAACAAATTCAATAAAGACTTTTAAAATGGTCTATGTGAAAATAATGTTTTTTTTTTTCTTTTAAAAAAGCAATTGTACAGAGTTTTGATGAGTATTAAAGAGACAAGGTCTATGTGCATGCCTAACCTGACTTGTGGCATGTGATGGTGGTTTAGTCGCTAAATCATGTCCAACTCTTGCAAGTCCATAGACTGTAGGCCGCCAGGCTCCCCTGTCTATGGGATTTCCCAGGCAAGAATACTGAAAGTTCCTCAGTTGTGTCCGACTCTTTGTGACCCCAGGGACTAGAATCCATGGCATTCTCCAGGCCAGAATACTGGAGTAGCTAGCATTTCCCTTCTCCAGGGGATCCTCCCAACCCAGGGATCGAACCGGCATTTCCTGAATTGCAGGTGGTCTCCTGAATTGCAGGTAGATTCTTTAAAGACTGTGGCATATAGTCGATAGTGCTTAATACACACTTTTGATATTCGTCAAATGACTGAGAAAGGACTGGGGCTCAGTAAGAACTTGCTACTTTTTTGGACTATGGTGGGAGTGGAGGTGGGAGCAAGATTAATACAGTGTTCAGAACAAGGTAGTAAATGATGCAAGAGAACCTAAGGGATGAGCCAAGGCAGGGGTCAGATGGTAAGCACAGGTAAACACAGCCATGTGTCCATAGGCTGGCATATCCAAAAGCTCTGCATGCTGGGAATAGAGGGGAGAAGATGGAGCTGGAGCCAAGATGAGGGGAGCTGGGAAGGGGGCTGTGTGGGGCTGGGGACAGGAGCACACCTTGAGAGCCCAGTTCCACTCTGGGACAGAAAGCCCAGTGAACAGTCATCAGTACTTATGAAGCCCTCATTCCCCACCGAATCCCAGGTTTTAGCAGGTGCTCAGTGTGAAGTGGATGCAGGGATGATAGTTATCTAGATAGAGTCACATCCATCACGGGCAGTGTGTGGGGGTCAGAAGCATCTGCACTGTGGCTTTGAGCAACCTGTCCATCAGGGCCAGGGCTCCCCCTGACGCCACAGAAGGTCACCAGCATCAGCATTCAGTTTTGAAAGTAGGGGGCAATGCATGAGAGTCTAAGACAAGACCTGGAGCCAGGCCCTCATCATTGGGTTTGAGTTCTGGACAAGATTTATTCCAAAAAGAATATAGAACTTGGTCAGACTTACTGAGAAGGCAAAGATTTATCCAGTCCCATGGATAAATCCTTCAAAGAGAGATGGAGAGTAGCAACATGGGAGGATGTATAGCCTTCTCTCCATGTGTATTTATATGTCACCTCATGCCATAAATGCATTGTGGTATGTTTAATATTCATTACTCAAGGGTTGTTCTTTTTTTAAAGTCACTGGGGCAATGGAAACAAAGGAAAATACAGTTGAAAAATTTTAATGGAAACCAGGTGGAGTCAATACCCAAAACATATGCCATAAAATTCTATAAAATCGCCAGAGGTAGGCTAAACATTTGGTTCTGAACAGCCTGGTGGCCTGAGCAAGGAGGGAAACAGGGGCGGTCACCAACTTTATGGGGTTGGGAAGATAAACCACCAACAACTCAGTGAGATGCAGCCTTCCAGGGTGCTGAGACCTGGGGTGCTTTTTCCCTGGGTCCTCACACAAAGGAGCGCCATGGGTACACAGGGCTCCAGTGAGCACACTGTTGTGAGCTGCTCTTACACTTCCTGCCTCAACGTCAGGCTGGGCTCAGGAGCCTGGGTAGACCTGAAGGGCTCACCCTCAGAGTCAGCTGGGAAACAGCTTAGAGAATGAATATTTCTATTCTCCCAGACACATCTCCTCCTGGAGCATGGCTGCAGACCAGCAGAAATGTTGCCTCAAAACCTGGGGATGAAGGAACTGGACCACACCAGCTTTAATTCTGCATCTGGCACCGGAAGCCCATGTAAAGTTGGCTTTGGCAAAAATGGAAGGGTAATTAATAAGGAGACTGTTAAGGGAGTGAGAGTTACAGAGCCATCCCCAGCTGTGGGGCTTCACTTGGCTTACCCGCCAGTGACTCACGGGCTTATGAGCAATCCTCATATGCCTGATTTAGAGGACTTACTCACCCTTCAGAGAAAGACCTTAATGCAATAAAGCAAATGTCAGCAAGTGGGACGCAGCTTAGCCTATCACCCCAGCCTGCACCCAGCTTCCCCCTCCCTGCCTCTCCCTGCCTGAGGCCTCTCCAGCCACTCAGCACCTGGACACACTCACATAGTGGGACACATTCCAGGGCTGAACGGAGGCTCAGAGATACGAAAGCAGGGAGAGACCTCAGGTGGACCAAGCCCTAAAGTCTGGTCCAGCAAGTTGACAGATTAGCTCTAAAGCACTAGACTTGGGGCAGGGTGAGGGCTAGAAGCCAGGATTTCCCTCCCTCTGCAGTGCTCTTCCCTCCGTTGCTTCCCCTGAAAGCCCTGGTTGGATTGCAGAAATGCTGAAGGTAAAGCAGCTTCCCCAGTAGGGGTGACATTCTTACCTGACGTTTTTCCAAGGAATCTGTGGGGAAGGAAAGTTTTGTGGGGAGCAAGGCCTCAAGCAAAGCTTTTGAGGTGAGACATTTAGACAGTGCTGGGCTACCCTTGGGTTGGACGCCATCTTGCTATTTGCTGACATGGCACCTGCTGGGGGAGCTGGAGGCTTTTGGACACCCCATAGTCAAGGAGTATGGATTAGAATCCCTGTGTCGGGAATGTGTGGTATCAATCCCAGTCAGTTTCCTGTTCCTCATGATTAGGAAACAGTCCCCAAGAGTAGGCTGGAGCAGAGGCATAAGCCATGGGGATAAGCAAACACTGCCCCTTCCTTCTTCCACCACACAGAGGACATTACTCAGAAGGCAAGCTGATTCAGCCTTGGACTTAAACCCACTCATGGAAGGATTTACCTAGGAACTCCTCAGGGAATTATCTGCAAGAATTAATCCCAAGGGTAAACAAGAAGAACAAGCATTTAAAGCAAACCTTTGTTCGTTTATTTGTCCCTCAGTCATTTTTCCATATCGGAGAAGGAAATGGCAACCCACTCCAGTGTTCTTGCCTGGAGAATCTCAGGGACAGGGGAGCCTGGTGGGCTGCCGTCTATGGGGTCGCACAGAGTCGGACACGACTGAAGCAGCTTAGCAGCAGCAGCATTTTTCCATACCTTTCTGAGTCTGCCATACGCAGGTACTGGGGAGAAGGCTGACCACAAGCTTGCCACTCAGGTTTGCTCCCATCAAGGGTCTCCGGTTCTGAGGAACTTTTGGGACCATCTAGCTTAGTTCACTCATTTCATGGATGAAAAAGCTGAGATCCAAGTTGAACTCTTTACCTGGGGCTTAAGGGAGTGAAGAGCTCAGGGTGGATAGATGCTCTGACCACCTCCCCACATGGCCTGGGTCTAAGGAATTCTCTTGCAAGCGAACTCAGGGAAGCCTCCCAACTGGAAAGCACTGAGTAGACAAACAGCCTCATGCCTGCCACTGCACACTCACCACCATCACCTTAAGAGTTCGTCTGGATAGAGCCCAGAAAAGTAGGCTGGGTCCCCACCTCAATGTACCCCTGCCTGAACTCATCAACAAGAAGCACTTTTGTTCTTTTTACTATTTTTATTTTGCACTATAAAAAAAAAAAGATGACGACGATGACAACCAACATACTGCTTTTCTTCACATTCATATGGTTTTTAGGAAATTATTGCCTTTTCCCCTGGAGAAATATCCTACAGACAAAAAAAAAAGTAGTACCACATTGAGAAATCTGCAAATCCCAGAAGTCAACAGCTTGAAGACAACCCCCAGGGGCAGGGAAGAACACAAGTGTCATCAGAGACGAGACAAGCACATATAAAGACAGCAAGCTGGGGGGACGACTGTTTCAATGCCACTGACCCAGGAAGTGGGTACCCTTTCTCTCTCGTGGCACCCACTGCCACCACCTCAAACAGGTGATTTTTGGTCTATGGTCTAAAGAACTCTTTTCAAATGACACAAGAGTTGCTTTGAGGAGAGGTGCAACGAGAAAGGTTCAAGTATGAGTAAGAATCATGCCCAAGTCCAAAGTCAGGGAAGAACCCACAGTGAGAAGGAAACCGGAAGTGTTCCCGTCTCACTACTTCACCCAACTGACTCCACCTGATCCAAGATGGAGTCTCAAAAGCATCTGAGGGTTCAAATCGGCATATACATCATGTCCCTAAAACCCTGCAGGGTTACTTTCCTGACTAGGTGGTGATCAGCTTATGCCCTGAAGCAACAGAGACAGATATAGAGACTGCCAAAATTTAAAAAAAAAAAAAAAAAGGTGGAAATTGTGCTTCCTTCAAAATGAATTGGCTTCATGACTGCCTTTTCTCCTGGTCTAGCAACTGCTTTCTCCCATGTTGCTGCAGGTTATTTATTGCCTTATGCTTGAAATGAAAAGGCGAATTTTGAGGTGCAAAGACTGGGCAGTCCTGAGGGCGGGGGTCTGGAAGTACAGTAGTCAGCACGCACTGTGCTTTCATAATGGCTTGGCCTTCCTTCAGTCCCGAGGTCAGTCTCAAGTTTGTCTGCAAACCTGGTGACCCCTTCGCTGTCCCACCAGGATAGCAGGACAGGGCGAGGTCTTCAGCATTGCACAGGTATGAAATGTTCACGAGTCAAAATACAAAATCACAGTTGTTCTTGGGGCTGGGCTGGCTCCCCCAGCTCAGGTTTAGCAGGATGTAGCTGTGGCCAGGGGGCTCCGGCTGAGCTCTGAGGCTGTCGAGTGGGTGGGCACCGGGGCCAGCACCGAGGTAGGGAACGTGCAGTATGAAGCCTGCACGTCAGGGCTCAGTGTCTGCAAGTGGGCGAGGAATGAAGGGCCGGCTGCCTCTCCTTGGCAGGAGGGAGCCGGAGGGGTGGGCGCGGAAGGCAGGATCTCAGACTCATACTGTAGGAGCTGGCCCATGAAGCCGAAGTTGGGCGAGACCACACTCCTCCTCTGCTTGATGTAATCAAAGGCATCCTTCAGGTGGAACTGCTTGGTCTTCATGAGGTAAGCCATGCAGATGGTGGGCGAGCGGGAGATCCCAGCCTCACAGTGAACCAGGACCTTGCCTCCCTTTTCCCTGACACAGTCTAGAAGAAACAAGAGACAGTGGGACTGAGTTGGGATGGGGACTCAAAGGCAATTGGGTTTAAAAAAAAGTGACCTAGTTATCAAGTCTCATCATGTCTGCTCAACAGCAGTGGTCCCACAGTAGGCTTCTGCCAGTCTTTAATCCTCACTGGCGAGGACAGACCTTGGAGTCCCCCTGATGTCCATCCCTCTGTAGGACCTACACAAACCTTAGTTGTCAGGGTACTTGCACAGGTTCTGCCACTAGAGAGGCTCTAGACCTGGAGTAACCCCTTCCTGGGCATGCCATTTTAACTTGGGTTTCACAAATGGGTTTCAAGAAGGGCTTTGGGAGTATCTTTCAAACTGCCTGCAAGTTTTTATGGCACAATCACATTTTTCTGAGAGGCTCAAAGATTGACTTGGAAAAGCAATTCCTGTCTCTCAGGATCTGATTCTAATGGTGATAACCTAGTCCCCATCCTGGGAGAGGCCTTCCAACCTCCCCGGGCACCTTGTTTGGCTATGCCAGGGCGCGATGCTTGGCTCAGCCCCCAGGGTTCCCACCAATGAAACATACAATAAATAGTGTGCAACCACTAATTATAGCCTTGGCTAAGTGACGCTTACGAGACGGAGGATATAAATGGCTTTGGCAAACTCCATCTTGCACAACAATGGAAGTTGCTGCTATAAAGCTACCACCGTCAGTTAGCATGGTTTAGCTCAGTTTCACAAAGGCGGGGGTGGGGTGGGGGGGAGCCTCCTTTTCTGTTCTATTCCTACCCCCAAAAGAGCTATAACTGTTAAAAATGGGCAGGGGTAAAAGGTTAAACATATATACACATCAAATTAAAACCACAAAAAAGTCTTTCCAATTACCCCTTTTGCTAGTGAGGAAACAATTACATCACAGGAAGTTAGACATACCTGGCACTATGTCAGGCCACCGAATGCAAAAACATTTAAGATTTTGAAGGGCCAATAAAAGTCAGCCCTCTTACCCACCTCCTTCCCCATGTTTAAAAGGTTTGCAGATGCATCTCTAAGATCTAAAAGATCAGGTTTCTGAGCAGTCAGGAAGGAACCCTTGAGTTTCCACAATGAAAATCTCAAAGGATGCCCCAGGATAGCTCCTTAGAGGTGCCCCCAATATAGTCTCTGATTCAAAAGAAAAAAAAAAAGTTCTTGTAAATTAGTTCAAAGGGGACTCCAAGTTCCTAGGATTACAGGGTCATGACTCCACAATTTTCTTCTGTTCCTCCACTGGCCTCATCATCCAGCTTTTAGTTGGCCCAGAGCCAAATCCCAGAAACCAAAGAGCCTACAGTACCTTGCTTCTGGGTTTCCACTCCACCCCTTGGGGCTTGCCTTCCATGTGGCCCGTGGGAGGGGTCAGTGCCAGCGCAGTGCCAGCTCAGTCCCTCCCTCCGTCAGCAGGGGGAGGGGTCTGGGGAAAAGTAGCTCATGTGCCTTCAGAATGCTGTGGGTTTGTGTGGTTGTGTACACAACAGATACAATGCACAGACCGGATGGGGAGGGAGGCATCTGAGAAGTAATGGGGGCTGTTTCATGACCTCACTGAGAAGCTATCTAGGTAATTAAATAACAGGCTGAGAAGGGCAAGGCATTCCCAGGGACAGGGAGAACAAGTCAAAGATTTCCCACCCTGAGCCCATCGTTTCGGCTGCCTCTCGGAGGCTCCAGAGGAACCACCGTCTCAGCCCAGAGGCTCAGGGGCCAGGGAGGGCAGGCTCAGCCTTTTGCTTGCAGTGAGTTTCTCAGTGGGATTCCATGGAGTAGAAGTTGTATATGATGAGCAGAGGGCCCACCACGTGGCAGAAGAGGGGAGCCCTTTAATGGCTCCCTGCACTAAGATATCACTGCTACACTCAGCACCAGCCTTTCCCCTCCAACATCCCTCACAGCCAGAAGCAGGAAGACTACTGCTCAGCTTCAACAGCTGCGCAACGTTAGGGAGGAAAGAGGACTCTGGAAAGGGAAGCAAATCCACAAGTGTGGGCAGCGGGGCCCAGCCTAGTCCCCAAGGGAGGTGGATGGGAGAGAAAGATCTCAAATGAAAGAGCAGTCCAGTCCACTCTGAGGAGTTGAAATCCCAAGGCCCAGAAGCCCTTTCTAGGCAGAGGGACCAGAGGTTCCCAGGCCTACACAATGTAGTAAGTGATAACTACCTCACAGAACAAAGATGCCAACTTCTCTGTGCATAAAGCATGGAGCTTGAGTCGAGTGTTACCATTAATCCAAAATGAGCTGAAAATGCAAAACAAATTGTCCCCAAAGCAATTTGCCAAAAACGGTGGAAAGCTGCTGGGGCCCCGGGGTTTCAGTGTGTTAAGCAATGCTCTCTCGATCCTTCTGTTTGCTTTTAAAAATATCCCAATCTACGTAGAAGCACAGTCTGTGTGGTTCTTTCCCTTTCCTGTGTCCCTGGCATAGAGCATCACTCATGGACGCATTCTGCTTCCCATCCAGCCAGAAACACTAACAGAGCAGTCGTGAGTACTGCCTTAAGATGATATTAACTAATACATTTATCCTGCAAATTAAAGCTCCTATTAAACAGCAACTCAAATCCTCCCCTCTGTTGTTCTGAGGTGAATCTCTTTTTGGCTCCCACTTGTGGTGGTCGCACAAACAAGATGCTTTTCTTCTCAGCGATGGGGTGACCTCCATCAGTACATCAAAATCCAAGAACACACCCCTCTAAATAACTGAGGACAGCGGCACATACCAATGAAGTCTATTGCTTCTTGAAAGTGGGAGCTGATGTCAGCCGCGTGGCTGTCTTCCACGGGGATCCATTTGTAGTGTAGGTGCGTCGTGCAGGCCTCGGGGGTCCGACGGGAGACGTTGAGCAGGGCTGTGATGTGCAGGTTGGCAAGGAACTCGCACTTGGATGCGTGGTAGGCACTTCCAAGGTAAAGGAACGGAAGGATTTCAACTGGGCCGCCCTGGAAGCAGGGGCAAAGGACAACCAGGAAATATTGATCAGCTTGCTCTTCGGAGAGAAGAAAGAAAACAATCCTGACCTATTTGTTTTCAAGTGGGAGGTTCCCTCTCTGGTTTCCAGGTAGAGAGTTGATAGCCAAGGCAGTTTAACCAAGAGTTTGGGTAGAGGCTCCAGCCTGGTAAACTCTCTACCCTATGTCGCTGCCTTGGGACTCAGGGACAGCAAATCCCACACAGCTGAGATTTTCATTTCCTTACATATATCGAGGTGGCGGGAAATGTTGGCAGCCCTTCTAGACTGACAAGGATGAGAAGCAGGGTGGGTTGCTGGAAGACTTGAGAAGACCATGTTGAAATTCTAGCTGCCCTATGAGTGCCAGGCCAAGGCCTGAACCTTGGGGGCAATCTCGATTTCCTTCTAGATAAAATGGAAAAGGGTCCAACAGGGTGAGCCCCCTCCTTTACAGTCTTGACCTTGGATGTAATGTGTTTCATCAGACCTAGGACACTGCTGATCCTAAGAGGCATTTGGATCCTGAGCAACATCAAAACGTGCCTCCCACCATCCCAAAAAGTATATTTCTCAGAAGTGAAAATAACCACGATCTATCCAAAATCCTCAGATAAGGAAAAGCTGTTAGGCCATGAGCAGAGGCTTGGTCTTTTTTTGTTGTTATTTTCTTAGCTATGCTGCTCAGCATGTGGGATGCAGGACCTTAGTTCCCTGACCAGGGATCAAACCTATGCCCCCTGCAGTGGAGGCACTGAGTCTTAACCAGTGGACCATGAGGGAAGTCCCAGGCCTGATCTTTAGTACGGTTGAGTTTTTCTGAGAGATGCTTACATCCTCACGCTTTTGGGAGACAACCTATACCTCAGGTTTCTAGTTACGAAGGATCCAAAGAACCAGAGACCATCTACCCTGCTGGCTAATCAGACTCTGGCAGTCTCAGCATTTCCAGGGTGGCCAGAAAAGCTATCGTTCCACAGCTGGAACAATGGGAGCCCGAGATCTACAGGGAAAAACACTGAGCTGGGGTGACGGTGGCTGTGTCTTTGGCCGCCTTTCTCGTATCATCCATCCGTTTCCTGTGTTTCCATTTCCTGTCCTGGAATAAGAGTGGAATGGAAACTTTCTGCCAGCCCCTTGATAGGGAAAGGGGCATGGGATGAGGGCCGGCAGAAGGCAGTTCTCAGAATACCCCGCACGGGTGTCTGCTTTTCCTTTCCGGAGATGTCGGGTGTTTAAGGCAAAGGCCAGTTTGACCACTTGAAAGGAACTTAAAGAGATTTTACAAAAGGTAGTAATAGTAACAATCAGTACTTTTGTTAGCTGCCCCCTGGGCTTAACACTTAAGATGTAACTACATAGATGTCTCCCTCTCTTTAGAGATTGGAAAATGCTGCCATATCAGACCTGGGATCCTACTCAGTTTCTCCTGGAGCTTAACCCAACCAACACCCATGAAACCATATTTCTTTCCTTTTTTGAATCTTCTTCTTAGATTCAAGAGGAAGAAACCAAAGGCCTTCAGAAACCTCAAAGGTTAACACGACCTCCCCTAGCTTTTCTCAAGGAAGAAGCACTTCTAAGAAGTAACACACTAGGGGCTTCCCCAGATGAGTCTTGGAGACACTTCAGGGCCTCCCCCGGTTCTTGCATGGCCAAAGGGCTGTGTGCTTTCACAACATCCTGCAAATTCTCATTTCTCTTTCACTTTCTGAGAAAGGGAGGGGGGGAAAACACCACCCAAACAAACAAACGCAAATGGAAATCCAGCTAAGCCGGATGCCCACGGCTTGAAAGCCCAGGGTTCATTATACTCTGTAATTTTAACAAAGGAAAACAAACAAAATAATAACCTTGGCACCTCGCCAAGCGAATAGGTTTCCTGACCAAAGATTCCATTCAAGGAAAAGCCACCTGGCTGAACTTGGAAGTCTATCCCCAGGGGGCAGAGCTTTGCTCATGGCAGGCAGCTGGCATCTTATGCAGCAGCATCTAGAAGTCTTCCTTCTTATGATTTGGGTATGTTCTTATTTTGTGTCAAGAACCTAAAAAGTTCCTCCTACCAAGTCAGGTACCTACTGGAATGACCCTCTTCCAAAAGAAGGCAAGTGGCAAACAGAACAGGGTCCTGAAAAGGACCAAAGCAAAGGATGAAAAGAAGGGAGTTCTGAGCTTAGTGCTGCCATGAACTGAGCTTCAGGATTCTTGGCAAAAATCAATCACCCACGAGCTCTGACAGTTTTTCCCTCTGTAAAATGGGAAAGTGGGTTTGATCTCTGGTTTCTGCACATCTAGGTCCTTGCTTGCTTCCCTTCCCCACCCCACCCCCTCCATCCTCCTGCATCACAGGTAACCCTCTGGCTGAGCCGTCCACTTTTTTTGCCTTTAGTGGGTTGCCAGAAAGTACGATTCTAGGAAGGGAAAAAACCCACAGGTTTGTAGACACATGAAATCCTCTAGTGTCTCTTGATCTCTGGTTTCAGAATTTATGGAATTATAAGCATCAGAAACCCCTAAAGGAAGCTGCATAGCTACAACCCTCCCCCAATCTTCCTCCTTCAGTTAAAAATACCAAGACACGCCTTTACAGGTACCGGGTTGGTTTGCAGAAACTGCAGAGCATGAACAATTACACAGAAGACCAACACAGGAAGCCTGAATGTCAGCTCTGAAAACGTCTTCAGGGAAACCTAAACTGCTATTTCGATGCTTCTCTGCACCTCCCAGGCCAGCTAACAATAATATATCTTCCACTTCCCCTTTTCTCCAGAAGCCACCGAGCATCCTGAAGCGTGTTTGCTCTTGACAGCTTATTTGCTGGAAGGAAGCCCATGTACTCTTGGATGGAAACTCTAGTTGGCAAGCAACAGAGGTTCTCCAAAGCTAGAGGCCTCTGCCAGCTCCCTGATCCGCAAAAGAACCAACCAACGTTAGTGATCAGGGAGAGGGAGAGCCAGGGTGCTGTGCAAGGAACAGAGCCAGGGGCCTGGATGGCACTTCCACACCTCGTACCTGGTCATAGGCCGGCCTGCAGCTGATGTTAAGCACTGACTTCCCACACTGACTGATGAGGGCTCTCTCAGTTTCCACCTTCTCTTGTGAAATGGGTTTTACATCCACACAACACTCAGGATATTCCGAGTAGAAAGTCTCATATCCCCCTAAAAGACAAAAATAAGAAAGCAAGAGAGATATAAGCACTGACTTTTTTTTTTCAGTCTGTCAGAAAACACCTAGAATTGATCAATACTCTGAGAGTGGAATACTAAAAAAAGGTATTAAGTTACTATACATTCTGGTCTTATAGAAAAACTGAGCCACAACAAGTAATAGTTTTAGAATAGAAATGGGCTCCACAGACAAATACACACTCACTCTCTCTTTCTCTCCTAAAAAGCTACAGTTCAAAGGCAATTATTAACTTTTTATGTCTATCAGAAGAAGCTTAAGCTGTGAAAGGAAATATATCTGACATCTGGCAAACATTAACCAAACCCCTCCAGACAACAAAAGCTATTTTCTCACATTTATCTAAAAGGTGTGATTATGCAGAATTTCATTAGTTCTTGAAAGAAGCTCCTAAACTGGTCTGTTTCATCCATAGCCAATCAGCTCTAAACAGGATTATAGATGCAACCCCCCTCTATAAGGGAATGGGGTCTTACATGAGGTTTTACCCTCAGGGCCATAAAACAGCCCTGCCCTCTCTCCTTCCCAAGGTGCTAAGAACACCGCTGACAGTCCTCTCCACAGGTCCAGTGTAATCAATCTAGTTAATTACCTTCTAAACCAAACTAGAGGAATGAGGCCTTCTGAATTTAATTCTTATCTCCGCCCTTAACCCCCACTGCTTTCCCCTTGATGGCCACCTACTCACCCTTTATCTCCTTATTACCCTCCCCTCCTGAACTTTCTCCCCAGCTACACACACCCTTGTGTGTGCATACACACCCTCAAACTGATAAGTCAACTACCCGCAGGTATGATTCTATAAAAATCCTAACTACATTTAAACTTCTCCAATTGGATCGCTTCAGGTAAGAACTACTCTGACCAAATCAGAGAAACTTGAGTATGTAAACTCTTGGGCCTGTGCAGGAAGTGGGGAGAACCGAACAAAAACATTGGCCCTGAAGCCTGAGAATGCCAACTGCTGCTGGGTGAATAGGCCAGCCTCGTGTGGGGGAACCCCCTGCTTCCACTCCAAAGGGACCTAAGCCGTTTCCTAGAGCCTCCAGAAAACCTGCTTCTTTTTCCAGAGAATTGGGGTCAAAACATCAAATTTTTTTTTGTTTGTTTGTTTTGTTTTTTGGCCACACTCTGTGACTTGCAGGATCTTTAGTTCCTGGACCAGGGATTGAACCTGGACCCTGGCAGTGAAAGTACCCAGTCCTAACCATTAGACTGCCAAGGAATTCCTTCAATCATCAGTTAAAGAAGCATTCTGAGACCATATTTTTTTCCCCAACAGCCCTCTTTTTTTCCTTCTGTCTTTTGGTGCTGTGATAGCGCCACAGTGGAGCACATGGTGGCTTTTTTAAACCCCTGCCATAGGCAAATGGTTAATGGATTACTCGGCAGTCTCCAGCTCTCTTTCAGAAGCTGCAGCCAATTCCTAGAATGAGTCATCTCGTCATTACTGCTTCCTCTCAGCGTGCTGGAACTGCCCCCGCCCCCACCAAGCACACCCAAATCTCCCCTGTGGTCACTTCAACAAATAGCCACCCGGGCCTCCCCAGATGAGCTTCCGGACCTCCACAATGACCAATTTCCCGGTTATGCTGACAGGTCATGCCGGAGGGGGACAGAGGTGGAAAGTTTGGAGGTATCTGTGGCTTAGTTTCCCCTCCTTCACCACCACTGCCTCCGCCCCCTGCACGGACCCTCAGCTTCTTCCAAAGAGATGTCCCTAGTAAGCAAAGCACTTCCTGCACCTCAACATTTTCGTTTGTAGGAGACACAATGGGTGATAGGGGACAGGAATCTGAAGTAAAGCGGCCCAGGCCCTCTCAAACTCCAGCATGAAACTTGGGAAAGAAAAGCCTTCAGGTCACCCCATCTCTTGGCTTTAAATAGAGCACTTAAAACAGCTGGCTCTTAGGAGGACCGACAGGAGGTGCGGGTGTGGGCTGGGTCCTGCCTGCCTGTTGACAAAATATGGCAGGCAGACAGAGTCTCAGTGTGACAAGGGACAGATAAACAGGGTCCTGCCTCTTCAAGTTGGGGTCAGGAGTCCTCCAGATTAGCTGGTCTGTCTTTCACCCACTCCCATCAGAGGGCTGGAGAGATGGAGCATTCCTCTCTGGTGCCTCACTTGAGATGCAAGAGCTGTAGCAACTCTTGGCTGCTTCAGTTGTCTTCAGAGTGGTTCTGTTTTTGATCACCACTGCAATACCAGGGGAGTTGAGCAGAGGAAGAAGACGGACACTATCTATAAATACACATTAACAATGTCACTTGGTCAATTCATTTTAGTGGATTTTGTGTGTGTGTGTGTGTGCAGAAGGCATTGACAGAAGTGTACAAGGCATTGCCCCCACGATCTGAGATGCCACTAGATCAAAAACCTGAGCTCCTATGTGGACGTGAGTTAGGTGAAGAAATTATTTTCTTTGGCAACAACTTAAAAGTTCAGCATTGTTGTAAGGCTAAGTATCAAGCAATTTCTACTGAAATTTAAAACAGACATAAACTGTGACCTGGCAATTCTCATAATTTTGCTAAAAGACAGTACACACACAAAAAAGCATTTGGACAGAGATATACTCTCCCACGCTGCTTCAAATACTAAGGTGTGAAGCAATCTACTTACTGGCTATCATCAGGGGATGAGTTTAAAAAGCGAATAAGGGGAAAAAAAAAAAAAGGAATAGAACATGTATGCTCTGATATGGACAAGTCTCTCAAGATCTAGTTAGGTGAAAGAGGCAGGAACAGGAAATATACAAAATCATTCTATTTTTAAAAGATACTCATGGAAAATTAATTTATCTAAAGATGAACAAGAAATAGTTGACTGTTGCCTCTAGGGAGTGGAACTGGGTTCTAGGCTGTGCAGAAGATCCACTTTTCATTAAAGCATGTTACTTTCATTAAAAATTTAAAAAAAATCATTTTTACTTGAGATGTGAGTCTACAGAGCTGCCTACTTCCTGTAGCAATAACTTCCAAATGTCTTGCATGGCCCCTTGGAGAGGGCTGGAGGCCAGAGGTAAGACCAGAAGCAGGTTCCTGGAAGATATCTTTCATGCTGCTGGAGAGGCAGAAGCTCTTCCTGTACTCACTGCTAAGAAGAGGAGACCAAAAAGGGTATCAGGAAGACAAAGAAATCAGGGGCTCTGTGTGAAAGCTCTGCAGAGTTTAGAGGGCACTCTCCATCTCCTGGGGGCTGAGGCTGGGGGTAAGAGAAAGATCTTCTGCCTCTGGTGTCTCCCTAACAGGAATCAACTGGGGACAGACAGCCTGCAAGAGGTGCTAATCCAAGTGGGAGCTGCCCCTGAATCTCTGGAATCTCCCAATCTGGAAGATGTAAAACTCCACAGGTTGCACGGTTCTAAAACAGCGCCATCACGCTCTCAGCTCACGGCACCTGGGTTCTGAATTCCAGCTATGTTACATCTCAAGGCGATCTCCCAGAGCTGGCTGGGCTGAGTCCTCATGGTCTCTTCCCTATAGGCTAAGCCTTCCATACACCTGAGGTTAAAACGGACTCAAATAAAAGGTGGCAGCAATCACAGGAAATGATCCAGAAATCAATACTCTGGAATTTGACAGTAAATCACCCACCCACCAGCAAAGTCATCTCCCCCAGCAGGTGTAACGTGCAGACTGTTGAAGCAGCTACTGGAGGGTCTCAAACCAAATTCGCCGCAGTCCCCTTCACAAGCACCCTGTGGCTCCTCTCCTAGGTCCTGGCTCGCCCGCCAACCTGCCGCCAGCCCCCGGGAGACCGCGTTAGGTGCCCCAGCTCTGGCCCACGACCAGTCCAGGGGATGATCCCAGGGCGGGAGAGAGAAGGTGAAAAAGAGTGGGAAGACTAAAGACTGCCAGCTCCAAATGGAGCTGGCCTGGGAGGGGAGAAGGGGAAGCCGAGGAACAATAAAAAGCAATAAAATGAAATGAAAAGGAACAGAGGGGAGGGACTCGCCAGGGTCAAAAAGGCAAGAGGGTCGATGAAGACACAGCCTAACATACGTTAATTGTCCAGGCGGGAGGAAAGGGGACACCGCGGCGCCACGCTCCTGGGGGGGTGGTGGCGACCCGCGGATCCCTTCAGATCTGTCCATTAGGAAGGCTCCAGAGCGTCGGCCCCAGCGAAAGACATGAAGCCGGCGCCGGGAAACCCGGCTCATGCTGGGCGCTCCCTAACTACTAAGAAGCAGCGCCCCCAGCAGCGTGCAGCAACTCCACCCCCCCCCCCACCCCGGGCAGCCAGGCCGTCAAACGCTTTCGAGGAACACAGGTGGGGACGGAGAAGCTGCGAGCGCTGACACCGGTCGTGGCCTTCCCGGGGCACGTCAAGCCCCAGGGTGCAGAACTTCCCCGGCGCCAGGATCGAGGAAGGCGCCGGCGCCAGCAGGGGACCCCAGAGCCCGGGGCCGTCCTGGCGCGGGGGGGTGACCGAGGACCCGCGGCTCCGACGCAGCTCACCTTTGAGGAAGTAGACCCGCGGGCCGGCGGGCAGGCAGGCGAGCAGCGAGGTGAGCACGACGCGCGCGGCGCTCTCTTCGCGCAGCTTCTGCCAGTGCCGGCTGCCCTGGTCCAGCACGACCACGGCCGCCACGCCGCCGCCGCCCTCCTGCAGCAGCCGCGCGCGCGCCGCCTCGTCGGGCAGCACGTAGCGCGCCGACACCGCGCCGCCGCGGGCCCGCCGCAACACCACCGAGTTGAGGTTGACGTTCAGCGAGCCGCGCACGCTCGAGGCGGCGAAGGCCAGGTAGGGCCGGCAGTCGAGCACCACACAGCGCGCCGCCGCCTCCTTGCGAAGCATCTTGCGCAGTTGGCGCCCGTCGAGCGATGTGACCTTCATGCCGCCGCCCAGCGGCCCCGCGCCGTGCGCGCCGCAGGTGCCCACAGCCAGGGTGCCCGCCGGCGAGGCCCAGCAGGACGACCCCACGGGGCTGCGGCCGGCCGACCGAGCCCGGCGCCGGAGCGGACGCTCAACTCTTCTTTCCCGCTCCGCACGCTCGGCGCCCGGCCCGGCCACTGGCTGCCGCAGAAGCCGGGGATTCCGCCGGCAGCGGAGCGTTTTATGTGAATGGGCTTGTGGCTTGTGACGTGGCTGCCCATATAAGGCGGAATATGGGTATTTCCCCGCCCCTTCAGGCCGCGGCCACGCCCCTAGGGGGCGGGACGCGCTGGGCGGGCGCCCCAGCGTTAGTCAGCCCGAGAAAGAGGAAGTGGAAGGCGCCTCGCTGTGTTCTCTGCGGCGCTGCGCGCATACACTCACTTGCGCATCACCGGGGACTGCCGGTGGGTTGTCAGGAATGCCAGGAGGCCGAGGTGACCCACGCTGTGCGGGAAGAGGAGGAAGCGGAGGAGGCAGAGCTAGCGTCGCACCATAGGCTTTGAGTTTCATAGACGTAGGTTCTGGACCTTCTGGGGGCCGTGCCTGACAGTGCGGTAGGCAGAGCTAGGGGCGCCCTCGGCCGTGCCCCCAGATGAATCAGAAGCAGATTTCAGGCGTTACGGAAGTCTTTACGCGGGAAATGAGATGATAGCTGGAATTTGCTTCGAAGTCTGAGTTATTGATGACTCAAGTTTGGGCTTGTATTGGTAATCATTGGAGCTTGGTGATGGGTACCTGGGTGTTCATTATACGGTTTTTCTCTACTTTATATTTTGAAGTTTTCCACCGTAAAAGTACCCGAAAGTAAAAATAGGAAGAGAAGGGCCAGCAGTTAATCTCCCCAAATGGATTCTGCCCTCAAAGGATTTTCTTTGTCACACTCCCAGATAAAAATTAGAATGGTTGTAAGGACCTATTATTGTACAGCACTTGAAACTCTACTTAATGTTTTGTGGCAGCCTGGATGGGAGGGGGCGTTTGGGGAAGAATGGATGCATGTATATGTATGGCTGAGGCCCTTTGCTGTTCACCGGAAACTACCACAGCATTGTTAATCGGCTGTCAGTTCAGCTCAGTTCAGTCGCTCAGTCATGTCCGACTCTGCAACCCCATGAATTGGCTATACCCCCCAATAAAAAAAAATAAAGCTAAAATTTCACTGAAAAAAAAATAGAATGGTTTTTTGAGGAACCATTTTCTGTCACGGGGAAAATATCTGTGGTGAACTCAGCTGCAGCGTCAGCATGCACTGTTGATGGAGCTCAGCCCAGCCAACTGTCCAGGTGGCTTCTGGGATTTAGGGGATTATCTGTGGATAAAGTATAATCCCAGGCTGTCTGCCCCACTAGTCCCCAGCAGCTTTAGGCTTCCCATCCCCAGTCTTGGGGAACTGGACACACTCACCCATTCAGCAAGTATTTATTGAGGGGCAGCTCTGTTCCCTGATAGCTGCAGAGACACTCTTAGGGAAACAGGCTTCTCCCTCTATCTCAGGACTAACCGTTTTACTGTGAGCCTGAGAGGAGAGGGGACTGCCTGATGGAAAATAGGCTGCCTCCACTAGGGAGGGGCTTGTTTGCTATAAAGGGGAATGACGTTTTTTAGAAGGAAGCAGAAATTGAATTCTGAAATCAAATGCAATCACACAAGACACCAGCTAGCTGGCCATTGCCTCTGGGTCTCAGCTGCCTTCAGTCAGGGGGACTGTCCTCACCTTGCCAGTGGAGTCTTAATGAAGGTGTGGAAGGAAGGTTTTCTTTCTCTTTGCGGTTATCTGTGCCAGCCTTCCCTGCAATCTGCTCCTCCTCTAGTGTCACCAGAACCTTCTACCTCCAGACATTTCAACCTACGATCACACATGTATGGAGCACCCACATGGCCAGGCTCTGTACTGGTCTATGGACACTAATGTGATCAGGACTGCTCCAACTGCCCCCAGCTCAGAGAAGAGACTCGGCCCAGCCACAGACCTATAGTCAGTGTAACAGAGCATCCATATGTATGAGGTGGGGTAGGATGGAGCTCTGGAGAAGGCCACCTAGAGCAGAGGAGAGCTGAGGTGAGCTTACAAGAATGAATCGAGGAGAGCCAGGCTGTCGAGGGAGAGAGTGGAAAGCGTTCCAGGCACAGGTAACCCCTTGCTTAGTTGCTTAGTGCTTAGTGTTAGTTGCTCAGTTGTGTCTGACTCTTTGTGACCCCATGGACTGTAGCCCACCAGGCTCCTCTGTCCATGGGATTCTCCAGGCAAGAATCCGGGAGTGAGTAACCATTCCCTCCTCCAGAGAATCTTCCCAACCCAGGAATCAAACCCAGATCTCTCACATTGAAGGCACACTCTTTACCATCTGAGCCACCAGGGAAGGTAAAGGGAAAAGAAAAACAAAAAACCGATAAGAACCTAGCGTGGTGTGTGCTGGCGGTATGTAGGAGACTAAGGCATTTCTGGTATTTATTAGAAGATTAAGCAGGTCAGGTGGCAGAAGGACTTGTGTGTCGTGTGAGGCCTTTGATCTTAGCCTTTGGCTGGAGCAGCCCCAGATGAGGATGTTACTCAGGGACCTGGTCAGGTGAGCATTTGGGGACCTCATTTAGGTCGTCCTGTGGAGGAAGGATGTTTTATTTGAGGGTAGGGGTAGGGTCCAGACTGGGCTCCGGGAGACAGATAGGAGGCTTTTGTGGGTAATCCAGGCCTGAGCTGATAAGGCCCCAGCCGGAACTTGGCAGTGATAGCAGCAGTTGAAGAGGCCACACAGATGGGAGAGAGTTAGGAAGTAAGTTGCCGGAAGGGCTGGGATGAGGGAGAGAGGGGTAGGTGACTGAGTGAATGGTGACACCTTTAGATAGGGACCCTGCAGGAGCAAGTCTGGGTGCGTAGCAGGAGGAGGAGTTGGGGGTGAAGTTTAGATTATTAATAAGTAGAAGTTGATCATAGGCAACCCAAGGGGATAGTGGTAGGGTGGCCTGGCAAGCCGTGCAGGAAGGTCATCTGTCAACGGGATTTGTCTGTCACTTCCCATGCCCAACAGTTCACCAAGTCCCAGGACTCTGCCTTTCAGATCTCCTTCCTCAGCTGCCCTTCCTAGTCCCGTGTCCAGGGCCAGCTTCCTGAGTGTGTGACCTGTGTAGCTGCACAAGGCCATACTTAGAAGGGCACAGTGCTTGCTTTAATGCTTGCTGTCACTCTATTGACATTCTTAATAATTTTCGGACAAGAAACCCTGACTTTTCCTTTGGTACCGGGCCCCACAAATTATGTAGTCGGTGCCGCCCATTTGTTGTTGTTCAGGCTCTAAGTCGTGTCTGACTCTTTGTAACCCCGTGGACTGCAGCATGCCAGGCTTCCCGGTCCTTCACCATCTCCTGGAGTTTGTTCAAACTCGTGTCCACTGAGTCGGTGATGCCATCCACAGTATTAGTTAAAGGGGCCCTTTAGCCCTGCCACTGGGCCCTACAGTAGCATCCTGTTTCCCAATCTTGAGGTCCTCTCCTTGCTCTCTTGCCCTCTGCAATGTGATCTTTCAAAGCTTAGATCAGAGCACAGAGCCCACCTTCTCTGCTCAGAAACCTTCAGTGACACCTACGCACTGTCTGATAAAAATCTAGATTCATTAGTGGAACACCAAGATCCTTGTTCTAACCAACTGGCCATTACCCACCTCCAGCCTTGTTTCTCTCCTTCCGTCCCTCTTTCCCAACTCCAGCCTCCAGTCACACAGAACTGCCCATTTCCTAAACCTGCCCAACATTTTGCTGCCTCCACTCTTTTCTACGGGACTTGAGTGCCTCCCTCACTCCTTTGTTAGGAATCTTTTTCCACCTTCACACACCAGCTCCAGAACTATGGTTTCACCTCCAAGAAGTGACCCCTTGGTCCGCCAGCCTGTTTATCAGTTGCCCTCCTGGGGGTTCTCACGCTCTTGCCGTGTGCCCCTCCCCCAGCCCGTCACAGGAGTGTTATCTATCCTGCTGTTAGTCTAAAGGCTCCCAGGCCACACTCAGGACTTTTCCCACTATCGGTGACCCCATCATAACACCCAGCACATGGCAGGAGCTCACGCAGTTTTGGCAGAATGAAATCTGGTGCTTGCTGAGACTTGAAAGCAGCAGGCTTCTTAGTAGGCATGCAGGGGAAAAAGTTGGCCACAACATAAATAAGGGCCTTACATCCTGGGTCGGAAGACAAGACAGGAAGGTGTGGACCCAGAGGCCCTAGGATCAGGAAGTAAAATTCGGAAGAGGAGGATGTCTGACTCCTCCCCACCCCCAGCCCCTCCACTGCTTGGGAATGGGAGTAAGGGGAGGGGAGGTGTGGTTCAAGAATAAAAGCAGAATTTAAATTAGCGTGAGTGTATGAGGCAAGACCTTGCTCTATTTGTCATTCTCTCTCCGATGCCAGTTCCTCAGAGCTGGGCAAGAAGATTTTTGTGTTTCTTGTCCCTCCTTTGACCGGTCATCTTAGCCCTCAGGCCCTGATTCATTATGGTGATCTGATGTTCTTACCTGGTAGAGGGTCATAGTGCCCCTTTCTAAAAAGTGTAGGCCTGTTCCTTGGAAAAGTGCACACGCAGTTTTCGGCTTCCAGTATCGGGAAGCTGCACAGACCTGGGAACGCCTATGTCTGTCCCTGCTGCCTTCATCTGCCTGTAAAGTGGGGCCAGGTGGCCTGTGGGGGTGGATCAGAGGGTACCCCAGAATGCCAGAGAAGGGGCCCAGAGCCATTCTGAAGACAACCCAAGGGTCCACTAGCAGCCCCAGCCCTCCAGTGGGTGCATTTTTGCCAGCTCATTTCATTGGCTTTTTTATTTCTCATCATGAAAGTAGCACATGCTCATTATTGAAAATGTGGAAAAAGCAGAGATGTGAAAATGATGGTATTTTTTTTTTTTTTCTTTAAGAGCACTGCTTTCTCTGGTTTCTTCAAGACTGCTGTTGGGTCTGGACCCAAGACTTGCTTCAGACCATCTTGGTAAAATGAAAGAGCACTGGACTAGGAGTCAGAGAGCTGGATTTTTGTTCAGCCTCTGCTGTGACCAGCTTTTGCTGTTTCATTAATATTTGTAGAGTGCCTTCTGTGTGTGTAGGTGTTTTTCTCCCCATGGCCCTCCCGTCTCCCTCACCCCCAGGACCTTAGAGTGGAGTGAATACAAAGTTCACTTCAGGATGCAGGCACTTGCTGTGTGACTGTTGAGAATCACTCACCCTTTGTCTGCTGTCACGGTTTCCTCTTCTATAAAGCAGGGGCATTAGCGTCTATCTGTACACCGTGAGTGACAATGACATAATGTACATAAAGCTATAGCATGATGAAAGCATAAGGTATTTGTATGGTTGTTGTTGCTAATAATAATAATATCCATCAGCAAAGCATTTACTCAGTCAAATCCTGATACACTGGTACATTGTTTCCTCCTCTATAAAATGGGAATGAAAATAGGACTTAGCTCATAAGTTACTATCAGGATTCAGTGGGTTAAGTTACTTCGATGGGACAGCTACTTAGAATGCCTGGTGCATATTAAGAACTCAGTAAGCGTTAACTAGTTGAACAGACTGTAGTATTTGTTCCAGCCAAGAAAAGACTTTTTAATGGCTCAGGAAAAATAAGATGGGAATAAGCATAGCAGGGAGGAAGAGGGATACTTGCTGTTTAATTCAGCTGGCAGTGAAAGAATTATTGGAAGCCCTTGAACTTGTTCTCAAGGCTTACTGAGTTTGAGGGGATATTTAAAGAGTAAAAATCCCCAGACCAACTTACAGTAAACTAGAAGTGACAAGAAGCCATTCAGATAATAATAAGTGCTAAGTTGGATGGTTTTGGTATTGAGAGCCGAAGAAACTTTGTAGAACAGAGATCGATAAAGCCAGGAGCATTAGAGCAGGTGAGTCTGGGAGAGGGGTTTAGGTTTGATAAATAACTCTTCCAGTTCTAAGAGCAAGGACTTTGGAGTGTGACATTTAAGCCCCTGGTCAGCTGCTTACTGATTGTGTGACCTTGGGCAAGTTACTTCACTTCTCTAAGCCACAGGTCTCTCATCTGAAAAAAAAAAAAAAAAGTGGACTGGGGGGAGATAATAATAGTACCTACCTCCGAGGGCTGATGAGAAGATTAAATGGAGTACCTATGAAAAGCTCTTCTCTGCGTGCCTGTAGCATGGTGGGGGCTCCGTGTGAGCCAGTATTTTTCTTTATGAAAAGTCACGGGCAGCACGGAAGCACAGAATCTTGGCAGTAAGGAATTGTAATTCTATTTTGAAATTTTCCAGAGAGGGAGCTTACTGCCTCATGAGGCATTTTTGAATGAGACCAAAAAAGGAAACAAGCATATCCTGGGGTTTTTATGAGATGCCAGGTATGTGCTGAGCACTTCACTAAATCCTCACAACCACCCTATGATGAAGTACTATTGCCCCAATTTTACAGTTGGTCAAGGACAAAGAGAGAGGGCCAAGGACAGAGAGAGGGCTTTTCTGGTGGCTCAGATGGTAAAGCGATTGCCTGCAATGCGGGAGACCCAGGTTTGATCCCTGGGTTGGGAAGATCCCCTGGAGAAGGAAATGGCAACCCACTCCAGTACTCTTGCCTGGAAAATCCCACGGATGAAGGAGCCTGGTAGCTACAGTCCATGGGGTAGCAAAGAACTGGACACGACTGAGTGACTTCACTTTCTAAGGTCAAAGAACTGAAGCCGACTTTCCCCTATCTCCTACTCTTTGCTTCCAGGTCTGGAGAAATATTGTGTAAATCTAGACTCTCTCAAATACTTGAAGATGGTCGTCTTGTCCCTTTCTCACCTTATCTTTTCTAAGATAACAGTCTTTGTTCCTTACATAACTGTTTTCCGGATTCCTGGAAGACTTTTCATTTATTTGCCAGAACTCTTTACTTGTGATCCCTGAAACTGGGGTGCAACAGAGAATGTCCATTTACTCAAAATTCAAAGGTCCAGCTGAAAAAGAGTGGCCGTTAAGGTCCCTAGACATAGGTACAGAAAGGAAGAGATGGAAGAGTGCCAACACTTGAAAGCAAAGATGCAGCTCGTCCTCTCCACTGGGGAGCCACAGACTATTTCTGAAGAAATCAGTTCAGTTCAGTTCAGTTGCTCAGTCATGTCTGACTCTTTGCGACCCAATGGACTGCAGCACATCAGGCTTCCCAGTCCATTACCAATTCCCGAAGCTTGCTCAAACTCATGTCCATGGAGTCAGTGATGCCATCCAACCATCTCACCCTCTGTCGTCCCATCTGAAGGAATGGGAGGGGCATTTTTTACTCCCCACCCCCAGCCTCCCCCTTGCAGCATTTCAAGTGTGGTCTAAATGAGTGGGGAAGGGGGCCTTTCTTGAAATTACAGGAAGTGGGCTGGAGGTGGGAGGATGTTAGAAGGAGGAAGTTTGTGCTCTCTCCAGCTTTGCCATGGAGATTCTGGCCAGAAAGATAAATAACTGGTAAAACTTACTATTATTATTTTTTTTTAATGGGGAGTGTATACCCTTAGGTGAGCATCATAAATGCTCTATACTAAGATTCTGGGGGCAAGAAGATGGGAAAGCTGTGGAGAGAAAACCACCTATAAGTGAAAAGTCCACAGCCTCTGGGTAGAGTTCTCCGGCTGCTGGTTTCTCCCCCTTCCCTCTCAATGTGGTTCCTGAAGATGATTTCCAGACTCCAGTCTTTTACCACCTTCATGGACTTCACAATACCTGAGTATTGTGACACCTCCTCTGTCGTTCCTGAGATTGACTTTACAGAGACTCATTAAAAACAATAAGCAAAAAAAACCAACCCACATTTTGTCTTAAATTGTAGTCTCTGAGGTTTAATAACCTAATTCTATTTTTTTGTAGTAGAAATTAAAATCTGTGACAATTCAGATGGGAGACTCTCATCTGTATACCACCTACAGTCTTCTCTCCTGCCACCAGGATGCCAACTTGTACGTGGAGAAACAGTGATTGGGTTCTGGAATAAAGAAGACCGGTGTTGAGCCCAGACTCTGGAAGTGGCCAGGAGTGTAGCCTTGTACAAATGCCTTAAACTTTTCCAAGTTACAGTTGCTTCTTGAGTAAAGTTGGGATAGTTTAGAAGTTGTAAAGCAGAAACAAAATAATAGAAGGGGAAAGTACCTTGTAAAATGCTGCTGCTTGGGCTATTCCTTTTATCAGTAACTTCCTTGCTCCTGGGGAAGGTGGGGCCTGGAATCCTACCTCCTCTGGGCTAGAACTAGTGGAAAAACATTCCTAAAACCTCCAGACTTCAGAGCAAGAGCAGTGCCCAAGGTTCCACCAGCGCTCCACACCTGACCTCCTGTGGGACTTTGTGGGAGTCACTCCTAACCCCACCCCCACTCCATCCTGACACACACACGCACACCTTCCCTGCCCCAAAGCTCCGTTTCCTGTTTAAAGTGGGAAGAGTTAAGGCAGTGCTTCTCAAACTTGATTGTGCATAAGATCAACTGTTGTTCAGTCTCTGGGGAGCCTATTGAAATGCAAATTCTCCTCCTAGGACTGGAGATTCTTCATTTCCAACCAACTCCCAGGTGATACTGATGCTGCCAGCCACAGACCACACTTGGAGTATCAAGGAGTTACTGTACTTAACTCCTAGAGGTTGTGAAAGGCTTAAATTAGACAATACACCCTAAACATTTAGGGACTTAACATAAGTCCTTTAGGGACTTATGCAATCAGTTCAGTTCAGTTCAGTCACTCAGTCGTGTCTGACTCTTTGCGACCCCATAAATCGCAGCGCGCCAGACCTCCCTGTCCATCACCAACTCCCAGAGTTCACTCAGACTCACATCCATCCAGCCATCTCATCCTCTGTCGTCCCCTTCTCCTCCTGCCCCCAATCCCTCCCAGCATCAGTTAGATGTCAATATTATAGTGATTGGCATATATGGCGGGGGGTGGGTTGAGAGGTAACCCCAGATAGAGCAGGGAAAAAATGAAAGTGAAAGTCGCTCAGTCGTGTCTGACGCTTTGCGACCCCATGGACTGTAGCCCTCCAGGCTCCTCTGTCTATGGAATTCTCCAGGCAAAAATATTGGAGTGGTTAATCATTCCCTTCTCCAGAGGATCTTCTTGACTCAGGGATCAAGCCCATGTCTCTGTCATCGCAGGCAGATTCTTTACCGTCTGAGCCAAAAGAAAAGCCCAGATAAAGCAGAGGATGATGAGAGTTCTTTTAATTGTGGGTTTGGAAAAAGCAAGCCCTAGTTTTATTTTTTATTTTTTAAGCCCTAGTTTTATGACCCACGCCATAGCTGTGTGAGGTGAGTTTGGCCAGATCTCTTGACGTTTCTGAGGCTCCAAATACCCCTCTGCAAAGGGAAGGGTGACTGAATTAGATGGTGTCTAAGAATTCTCTCAGCTTTAAGTCCAAACTTGTGCAGTAATCTCTGCACACCCCCACCACTAAAGGACACATAACAGGCTTGACCTTGGCCATAACCTTGAGCCACATCTGTCGCAGGGATGGGTCTGCTCTGAGCCTGCCTTGATTGCAGGGAGGATGAATAACTAGAGTGCCTAGCTTGGCATTCCTTGAACTCTGAGTGACATCACCTCTGAAAGCCTGTGTTCCTTGGGTCTCATGCAAGGTGTTGCCTGCTTGGCAGGGGGGGCGGGGGTGTGTGCGCGCGCGATGATTTGCAGCCTGAACGGGAGCAGGCTTGCTGCGTGCTCAGAAAATGGATGTAAAAGGAGGCATTTCAACATTCCATCCCACTGCTTCACTGCACTGGAGGTGAAGGTGATTCACGAGCAAGTTCCTTGCAAGCATACACCACGTGCAGCAGACTCCAGCCTTTCTTCATATCCCTCCAGACTCCAGGCTGGAAACCAGGGAGCCAGAACCTGCAAGAAACTTGCCCCTCAGTGGAAGAAATGGGCAACCAGCAACCTAGTTCCTAAACGAGAAGAACAGGGATGCTTGAGTTCCAAGGCTGTAAGCAGCCTGCCAGTGCAGCCCCTTTATTAACCCATGAGTCCGCATTAAGCCCTCACCATGAGCAAACATTTATTGAATACCTGCTAAGCATGTTTATTCACCTGAATAACCGATTTAACCTCATTGTATCGCAGTGAAGAGAGCCTGATGCAGATGGGGGCATCCAGGTTCAGAGAGGTTAAGTGACCCAGTCAGGGCCACACAGCAAGACATCCAACAAGTTTCACACCTTGGGCAGAGCCCAGGTTAACCTGACACCCTCCTTTCCTCTGTTATGAACTTGTATCAAAAGCCCCAACCTTCATGGTTACTCTTGATTATTGACATTTTCTTTTCTCCCCTTGATCGACGAGCCAGCTCTTAAGGACCCTGTAGCCATAGTGCCCAGCCTGGCCCACAGCTGACCCTAGTAAGACATTTTTTCTCAGTGAATACTTGAAATGGGAGCTCAGGTCCTGGCACTGTAGGGCTCATTCTGGGGCTGAGGGGGGGAAGGAAGAAGAGCCTAGGACTTTATTCCTGACCTCGGGGGCTTATTGTCTGGTTGTTATGGACCCAAATTCAAATCTTGAAAGGGAAAGAGGGTCCTTGAATCAGACTGGGTTTGATTACAGATTCAAGGGGCTGGTACAACCAGAGGGACAGCCATCAGGTGGGTCAGGGAGAAGGGAGAAGTAAGAACTGAAACCAGGGAGGATTTGCACAGGCAGAGGTGAAAAGGCTCCGCCAGTGCGGGAGGAACAAGAGAGGAGGAGGCAGGAATGGGTGGTGGAGGCAGCCAGGTGTCCTCTCCAGGGAGGAGGCCATCCCGGTGCGGGGCATGAAGACGTTGGGGACGATCAGGAGGTTAGATCTAGGAACTAACGCCTGCTTTGTGCAATCAGGTCCTGTGCCTATAAAGTCTAAAAACGGTGATTACCCTTTGACCTAGAGATTCCACTTCTGGGAAACGATCTTAACTAAAATCTCCAAAATACGGGGGAGGTAAAGCTATATTCACAACAGTGTTCATCACAGAGCTATTTATACGAAGGTAAAAATGGAAGCAGCCAAAACATTTCTCATAAGAGACTAGTGAAGAAATCAAGAGACTAGTGAAGAAATTGAGAATAGTGAAGAAATCAAGAGACTAGTGAAGAAATTGGCTTATCCAACAGCCATTACATGGGATGTTTTCAAAGATTCTGAGCAACCTTCAAAATCAATTATGTTACAATGTTGAGGGAAATGGCCCGTTACAAAGAATAACAGCGGCTGCTTGTTGAGTGCTGTTTCCTAGGCACTCAAGCTTTCCATATTTGGCCTCATTTAATCAATACAACCACTCCAGGAGGGTGGAATGACTTCCAGGGAACAGATTTGCGGAGTGAGGCTCTCTCAGGGAGAGGTGGAAGAGCTGGGATTGGAGCTCTGGTCACACTCGAGTATGTGCTGACCACCACCTGATGTAATGTGACCGCTTCTAGCCAGGAGACCTGAGAGCAATATATCAAATATTAACAATGGTTCTTTTTGGGGGGTGGGAGGCCTGGGGGGTTGATTCCCCCCTACTTTTCTGTGTTTTCAAAATTTTTCCTTTTGTAGGTATGATACGCTTTTTGTATCTTTTCCATATTTTCAGTTACTCATTTTGCTTATTAGGGCCTCCCCAGTGGCTCAGCGGTAAACAACTCACCTGCAGTGCAGGAGACTCTGGGTCAGGAAGATCCCCTGGAACAGGAAATGGCAACCCACTCCGGTATTCTCGCCTGGGAAATCCCATGGACAGAGGAGTCTGGTGAGCTACAGTCCAAGGGACTTGCAAAAGAGTCAGACATGACTTGGCTACAATTCTGCTTATCAGAACTTGGAACTTTTTTTGTTGTTTTCATTTACCAGTAAGTCTCAGTGATCTTAACATCTTTCAGATGCCCTTTATTCTTTTGTGGGGAGGGGAAGGGGCTCAGAACATTCCATGGTACAGATTTGGCATACTTTTTTTATCTGTATTTCCTATTGAGGGCCATCCTAAGCTAGACCCTTTTGGACAGAGGGTGTTTTGTTTGTTTGTTTGTTGCAGAAAAGAATAAACTAGGGGGGAAAGTACTTCTAGGTGGCTCCGGCAGATTGGAGTTGAAGGGATTTAATTAGGGGCTCCAGACTCGAGGACAATCCTTGTTGGTAAAAATGACTGGCTGGAGCGAGCAGGTCTATCTGAAGGATAAGTTTCTCTGCAGTCTTTAGTTTCTAGTAATAATATCCGTACACATACCCTCGGGGCAGTTCTATCAGCTGACCCCTCTTGGCAGGAGTAAGGCTTGTCTCTCTGGAGGAAGTTATAGATTAGGATTCCTCCTGCCCTGGATTCATATTGACATGTAGCTTAATTCTGTTTGGCTGTGGGCAAATCCTCTTCAGGAAGTCAGTTATTCCAGTGCCTCTGGGCTATCAGGATTTAGGACTGACTCCACTCCATTCATTTCTACCAACTTCCCTGGAGGTCTTTTATAACAAATAGAGTTTGAAAAACCAGAACCTCAGCCAATTCCTTACACCTGCTGTGTGGCCGGCAGCCAGCTCGGTTAGGGCTCTGGGCTGTGTGCTTCATTTACATGCCATCAGGGGCCGGAATCGGCTCCAACCTTCTCTGGCGACTCTCTGAGGCCTTAGGGAGAAAAACACAGGGCTGACTCTGGCTAGCTGTGTGATCCTGGGTAAGTTAACGACTTCTCTGAGTATCAGTTTCTCACTGGTCAGGTGGGGGCAGTGAGGCCTGCGCCATAGTGTTGTGCAGATTAAATGAACCACTGTCATGAGCTTGGCATCCAGCCCAGTGACTATGCCTGGAAGCTGAGAATGAATTATGGGCATAGTCCTTAAGGAGCCTAAGAAGGCAAGCCTTTGGCTCCCTTTAGCCCAGCCTGCGTTGAGATTACCTAGGACTGTCCAGGAGAGCTTGCCTTTGAGATCCTCTGATTCAGGGGTGGTGGTTTAGTTGCCAAGTTGTGTCCGACTCTTTTGTGACCCCATGGACTGTAGCCTGCCAGGCTCCCCTGTCCATGGGATTTCCCAGGCAAGAATACTGAAGCGGGTAGGGGGTGTGTGTGTGTGCTATTTCCTTCTCCAGGGGATCTTTCTGACCCAGGGATTGAACCCCACTCCCCTGCATTGCAATCAGATTCTTTACTGTCTGAGCTACCAAGGAATGGGAGGGAAGCCTATTCATTTCTCAGTCAATGGGATGGTACCCTGAACTAACTAAGCTAAAAAGCAAGAACAAAACAAATAAGCTCCCACTTCTAAAGGCACCTCCTAAACCCATAAGAGCCCAAATTCATCCAGCTGTTGTCTAGCCAGCATGCTATATACCTCCTTACTATATCCATAGGTTTGTCTTCACCACATCACTCCATCCTTAGCCCCTGCAGCCAGAACATCAACCTAAAGCTTCTAAGAGTGGAGGCATCACTTAGTGAAGATCTGGTCCAAAATGTATTATAATATTAGAGAGTGAAAAAATTAAGTGAAACAAAAGGTCTGGGACAACTATTGTAGGAAAAGAAAAAGCCCAGGTACATACTACTGGTATAAGAAGTTCCCTAGTATAAAAGCATTATCAGCTAACAGCAGCCTCTTTGAGGGGTTTGGCAGAAGCTCTCCTTGTTTACTTTTTTTTTTTTTTAATGTATTAAAAAAATTGATTTGGCTGTGCTGCACTGCATGCTGGGTTTTAGTTCCCTGACCAGCAATCGAACCCATGCCCCCTGCCATGGAAGCATGTAGTCTTAACCACTTTATTGTTTGACTGCCTGAAAATGAACACATCTTTTTGAGAAAGGCAGTTATCGCAGCAGTTAGGAATGAGGGATATGTTGAAATCAGGCCGTCTGGTTCGCCTTCAAACTCAGGTGTGTGTCTGTGGACCACACAGAAGCTCTTGCAGCACATATGTAAAGGTGGGGCGACAGCAAGAATACAACCCATGTCACAGGGTTGTTGAGAGGATTAAACAAGGAGATGCACGTGCTTAGCACCAGGCCTGGCATTCAGTAAACACTCAGGGAAGGTCAGCTGTTATGGTTACTTGTATAACCAAAAACAACATGCATGTAAATGTTTATATATGTAAACATAGGACAGGGGTATTTTGAGGCAGCCCTTCTTTCTATAATACACTCGGCCCCATAAAAGGGAATGTGAGAGAGGAAGAAAGAATAGGGAATGACTGCCTGTTAACTGGCCAGCTCTGAAAGCACCCCCCCCGCCCCCGCCCCCTGCCTCACGCAATGTACTCTATTCTCACAAGAGGAGCAGTTAAAGAAAACACTGGCACGGGAAAGGGGGAAATATTTAATAAGAGTTCAGCAAAACGTTTACAGGCCATCCCACCCCCCAACGCTGCCGCAGGGATGAGCTGGTGACAGAGCTGGAGAAGCAACACAGGTTTGTCCTGTCTCCTGTACCGGGAGCTTCTGGGGCAGGAAGGAATTTGAGCTGTCCAACTCATTTGCTCACTCGGTGAATATTTACTGAGGGCTGGTGGTATGCCAGCTAGTAGTTCTAAGCCCAAGGATACAGCCTGGACAGAGAAGACCAAAGCAGAACAAAACACCAAATAAACAAACAAAAGCTCATAAGCAGAGAGCTTACCTTGTAATGGAGATAGATAGACACTAAACGAAATGAGTAAGACTTGTAGCCTGCGGAGTCGCTGTAAACGCCACAGAGAAAAATTGAACAAGGAAAGGTGTTAGGGGTTACTGGGAGAGTTACCCAGGAGGTAAATTATGGGGAGTGAGTAAGTTGGTGTTCTTGGGAGCTAAACTCTGCAGATTTCTGAACCCCATCCTTATTCAGAGCTTCCTTGAGTCCCAGCCGTCGGAGATCGCAAACCAGGCGTTTCTCTGATTGTATGTGGAAGGCCCTGGCTTGGGGAAAACTGAAGGCTAGGTGAG
The DNA here is from genome assembly GCF_016772045.2 of Ovis aries. Taxonomy (NCBI): domain Eukaryota; kingdom Metazoa; phylum Chordata; class Mammalia; order Artiodactyla; family Bovidae; genus Ovis; species Ovis aries. The sequence continues at coordinate 30,584,530 of NC_056075.1, read as the reverse complement.
GCACTCTGCCTCTATGATGCTCCCAGGAGAAAGCCATCCACGCGCTGCTTTGAAAGGCAAAAACCAGGGGAGTCTGGCTTGAGTATGGTCACACTGAAGCAGTGGTTCTTGGCCTTGAGTGGCTTGAACGTCATGGGGTGAAGAGGGTGGGCATGGCGAGGGTTATTAAACTGTGGAGTTTGGATCCTACCACAGTCTCCCGGGGTGGTCTGCTGGGGACCCCACCTGGAGAAACACAGGTGGGTGAATTATCTATGACCCAGACTGAAGTCTGGAATCTCAAAAATACTGAGATTCCCACCCAGTGAACCACCTACTTATTTTAATAATAATGGCTTTATTTTATTGAGCACTCACTGTGTGCAGGGCTCTCTGCTGAGCACTTCAGATTTATTATTTTCCTTTAAGTCTCACAACAACCTGGTGAAGGAGGAGGTAAAATTCCCATAAGGACACTGAAGTGCAGGCGTAGTGGTTAGTGGCAGAAATGGGCCAAAGACCTAGGCTCACCTGACGCTAAACTGAGTCCGGAAGTTGTTCCCTGCACTGCATCGCTCTGAGGCTCTGCTGGTCACTTCTGGAGCTCCTCTTGATAGCTAGATTGCAAACTGCTTGGGGCAAAAGTTGGCTCTTAGGCTGCCTGCACTCCTCAGACAGAATTTTCTTGAATTAACCATGCTTTCCTTCTCAGAAGGAGCTAAAAGAGCATCTTCTAGACCTTTCTCCCCAGTTATTGAACCCCTAGCCCCTGTAATAGTGTCTCCTCTTCCTCCCTCTGTCTAAGCAGAGCCCATCCTCCCTGAGCTCCTGGGACTCAGCTCTTTCTGCTTGGGGCCTGTATTTGAGTTTTCAGCCTTCTCTTCCCTTCCCTTCGATGAGTTCCTCCTGGGCTGTGAGCTAGCTCCTGGCTGGCTTCTCCCCATCTGCCTCCAACGAAATAGTATATAGTAGACTTAGTGAATTCAAGGGGAGCTGGTTGATAGCATTCAGACTCTAGATTTCTGTGGCCATATACCAAGAACTGTCTTTTTTTTTTTTTTTTGCTTTCCTAAATCACATTCATTTTTCATTTTTATTTATTTATTTTAAAATTAAAGTATAGTTGATTTACAATGTTATATTAGTTGCAGGAACTCAACCCTGAATAGTCCCTGGAAAAACAGAAACTGAAGCTCCAGTACTTTGGCCACCTGATGTGAAGAGCCACCTCATTGGAAAAGACCCCGATCCTGGGAAAGATTGAGGGCAGGAGGAGAAGGGGACGACAGAGGATGAGGATGGTTGGATGGCATCACCAACTCGATGGACATCAGTGTGTGCAAGCTCCAGGAGACGGTGAAGAAGAGGGAAGCCTGGGTGCTGCAGTCCATGGGCTTGCACTGAGTTGGACATGACTGAGTAACTTAGCATGTATACATACAGCAAATAATTCAATCTGCCCACCTCAAAATTCTCAGCTTAATCCTATCTGCAAAGTCCCTTTGCCACAGAAGGTTATACTTTCGCAGGTTCTGTCATGAGGGGGGCATTCCTCAGCTATCCCCACCAACATGAGCAACACTTGATTTTGTCTCCTAAACCTGCTCTTCCTCTACTTTCCTCATCTAAGAATATGATACCCCGATTTACCAACCCAAAACCTGAGGTCCTCCTTGATCCCTCTTTCTCCTGTGCCCGACCCCTGCTGTATTTTCACATCCAAAATGGATGTCTTTTCACAGGAACATCTCCTCTTCTACCATACAAGAGATCTGGGTTCTATCCCTGATTTGGGAAGATCCCCTGGAGGAGAGAATGGCTACCCACCCCAGTATTCTTGCCTGGAGAATCCCATGGATAGAGGAACCTAGCGGGCTACAGTCCATAGGGTTGCAAAGAGTTGGACACGACTGAGTGACTGACACTTTCACTTTCACAGAAACGTTTCCTGTTCTACCTCCCTCACCCAAGCCCCTTTTGTCCCTCACTTGGACCTTGGCAGTAGCCTCCTAACTGGTCTCTGTCTCCACTCTAGCCAGCCAGTAGTCCTTTCTCTAAGAAGCTGGTGGTCTTTCACCTGCTTAAAAGCCTGCAGTAGCTTTCATCTCAGAATTAAATCACCTTGGTCTGCAAGGCCCCACATTATCTGGGAGCCTTCCAGACCATCTCTTGTTTTTCCCTCTTGCCTACTCAGGTAAATGAGCTAGGACTACTTGAGAGTGTTTTCTACCCAAAACAGCAACAATGCCATCCATTAACTGACCTCTCCTCCTTTGAGTTAAGCATTTGATCCTCACAGCAACCTAAGAGAAGCAGTTGGGTTTGGATTCCAGAACAAAGATTTCACTCAAAATAACATTATTATTAATAAATGTCCCTCTGCCCCTCCATCCTCATTTCCCCTACTCCCACACCTTCCCTGCAGACCCTGATCAAGGTGCTTTGAACTGTGGGAATTGTGCCTGATACACCACATCCTTAGCATTGGCCACTGGGAGTGAGGCTCTACAGAGAACATTCAAGTCTTCAACAGAATTATCTTAGGTGATTTCAAACATAAGGAAAGTGATGCTAGTGAAACCTCTCACAGGAAGTCCCCCTTGATTGCTTTAGTCCCCAGAGTTCTTACTTTTCTTTCCAACTTGCAGTTTATTTCATTTACTTCCGGGCAGGCCTTGCAGAGGTCATTATCACTTCACTTGTACATAGACTATAAACTCCTTGGGGGGAAAGGGTTTTTGTTTGGTTTTACATTGCTGCATCCCGAGTGCCCACAAAAGGCCTGGCACAGGGTAGGCACAGAAGTATTAGGTGGGTGAATATATCCTATTTGCAACCCACCGAGACTGAAGTTGGTCTGGGTGAGGCCTTGTCCTGGCTTCCAGAGATACAGAAATGATCTAAATAACTGTTTACCCTCTAAACTTATGGGGGGGGGCGGGGGACAGACAGACCTGCATGCTCACCACAGACTTCATCAAACAAAGGAGGTGGCCATCAGCAGGGGGGCTGGACCTGCTTGTTGGAAGGGTGCAAATGGAGTTTTGAGAGACAGTTGTTGCTGAGTCCCTGGTGCGACAGGCAGACGTGGGCCTGTGGGGAATAGAAAGCTACCATCAGACAAAAGTCAGGCACACACAGGCTCTGGAGCCCCACTGCCTGGGTTTGGTCCTCCACTACTCACTAGTTATGTGATCTTGCCTGAGTTATTTACTCTAAAGAAAAGTGCTGACTTCAAAACCTGCTGCAGAGATTCTGATCTAGCAAGTCCAGGCTGGCTAGGAGCCTGTGTAGTTTTTTTGTTGTTTGTTTGTTTTCCCAAGCATCTCGTGATTCATTATAGACGGGCCACAGACCATGTCTTGAAAAGCACTGGCTTGCAGGCAGAGATCATGCCAATCAGCAAACTGGAGTGTCAGACTTGTATCTCAGTGACATTTTTCAGTATGAAATCATGAATTGTCATTTGAAGTTAGACATTTAAACATGATTCCACCCAGTAGGTGCCATGGAGAGGGCTTCAGGACAGCAGCCAAGGAGGATATCCAACAGGCTTTGTCTCCCCAAGCCAGCCCAGGATATTCCCCAAAGGCAGGTAGTAAGGGACTCCGCAAATGTTTATTGATGGTCTATCAATAGACCTATCCGTGATGGTCTACCAGTGGTCTATCTAGCTAAACTCCAACTGGCTAACCCCAGTTCCCCACATAGGTTCTGGGTGAACCACAGAACCCTAGGGAAGACCAGGTTGGTATGGGGGTACAAGCTGAGCCTTAGTTGAAATGCATGGCCTGAGTTCTATAAGGGCATTCTTCATCTATTCATTCCACAAATATTTAAGCACCTGTCAATGTGCCACGCTAGGGTAGGCATACAGTGGCGAAACAGGTATCTGTACTCAGTAACCTTATGTTCCAGAAGGGAATTGGATTATTAATATAAGCAAATAAAAAATATAAATTAATATAAAAGGGTAATAATGAAGGCAAAAGGAGAAGAGGGTAGCAGAGGAACAGAAGGTTGGATAGCATCACTGACTCAATGGACATGAATCTGAGTAAACTCCGGAAGTTGGTGGAGGACAGAGAAGCCTGGCATGCTGCAGTCCGTGGAGTCGCAAAGAGTCAGACATGATTCAGCAACTGAACAACAATTAAAAAAGGAAGATCATAAATGAGAGTATTTGGATGGAGAATAGGGAGGTTACACTTTTAGTAGGGTGATCAGAGAAGATTTTTTTGAGGAGACGCCATTTATCCTAAACCTGGATAAAGAGGAATGAGCCATGTTGGAGCCAAGGGAAGCATTTTACAAGCAAAGGCTGCGAGGTGGGAAACTGCTTCAAATACAGGGCCCTGTGCCTTCTACAGCATGGGGTCATTTAGCCTCTGTGTGACTGTCTGCACTGTCAGGGGCTCACACCTTTCACCTCAGGGACTCTAGGTTATGAAATCATGTCATTATCCTCTGGAGAAGGAACTGGCAACCCACTCCAGTATTCTTGCCTGGAGAATCACATGGATAAAGGAGCCTGGAGGGCTACAGGCTATGAGGATCGCAAAAAGTCAGAAACGACAAGCCGACTAACACTGACTGTAACTATGACGAACACCGATGCAGAACCTCCTGCCAACCATAACCTTTTCTCACATGGGCCTCACACTCGCCCCTCAGGTAGGTGCCTCTCAGGTAGGTATGACACTGTGTTACGGGCATTTTCCTGACTGGGACTCTGGGAACTCAGAGAGTGAAGCACATGGCCCAGGTCCCGAATTTGTCAAATGTCAGAATGAGGATTTGTATCCTGGGCAAACGCCAGAGCCCCGGACTCAAAATGGATAAGTGGCGGCTGTCGAGTTGATGTGACTAGACACCCCTGCCCCGGTTCCTACTTCGCTCTGAGGCAGGGACTCTTGGGCCTGCAGGCCCTGCTCGTCTTAGGGCACTAACATGGCCGCCGGGCCTGTTAGACCCTCCTCACACTGAGGGTCGCCGCTCTGCCATGTAACTAGCGTGGGATTCCTGAGAGCTACGACTTGGGGACGGTGAGCCAGATCAGCTGGGCTGGAAACGTCCTTCTAGGCAACTGCTAGAGGGAAGAGCTCCTGGCCCCACGCTGCACTCTGTTCCCAGCGGCCGCCAGCCTGCCCCCTCCACAGCCCCAGACGTCCGCTTGACTCAGCCTGAGCCCTGTGTGGGGGCGTCCGCTGGGCTTCCGCAACATCCTGTGTTCTGCCTTCTATGTACCTTTTTTTCCATTCCCAGGGAATCCCTCCCATCAGGGTTTGTTTTTACACCCTGGAGCCGACCAGCCCACAGAACAATTAAAATGGCTCCCCCAGGATCCCCCGGAGCCATTCCTGCCTTACACAGTCAGCCTCATGCCTCCAGGGTCTGGCAGGAGCCTCCCTCCCTCCCTAAGGCTTCAAGTTCTGCCCCTGTGCAGCCTCCAGGTTAGGACTTTCTCTGCCAAAGAGCCTCACTGTGCTCCCTACACCCCAACTCTTATTCCCTTTGCTGTCTGAGCCTCGGGAGTGGACACCTGTCACGCTGGCTTAATGTCATCCCTTCTGCTTCCTCTTGATATGACTTCCTTTTTGGGGGTAACCCTCCCATCCCGCCACCCCCACGATTTCCTCCAATCACATTAATACCCTTTCTCCTGGCCACTGTGATTGGCCCAGGGATGGACGTATGACCCAAAACAGGCCAATTGGAATCCTTGCCTGGGACCTTGTGACTGGAATATAGAGAGAAGAAAATCCCCCTCTTTTGCCTTTGGGTTTGCCAAACTGACATGATGCAAGCCAGGCTGGCACGGTCCCCGCCCCTTCTTCTCTTCCTCTTACAAAATGGAAGCACCACAAGAAAGAGGCCAACACACAGAAAGAGGCAGGGAGAGTGAGGAAACGAGTTGCTCATTATTTGAGGTTTTAGAGTTTCTGGTTCTGGCCTCACCTGGATTAATGAGCCAGATTTACTTACCTATTATTTACTTACTACTTACTTTTGCTTAAACTAGTTTGCATTTGGTTTTGGTCACTTGCAACGAGTTCAAACAGTCATTCATTCATAAGGTTTTTTCTTGTACTATGACATACAAAATACCTTTTCAGGGGTCTGTGCCTCTGTTTTATCATATGATTGGCAATCTCCTTCAGACCAGGAGCTATTGCCTTAAAAAGTTTTCGATATCAAAGAATATGCATTGATATGCAGTGAATAAAATATAATAGCAAAACAAACACTTGATAACTGCTATGAGGTCCAAGAGCTAAAACATGACTGAGATCACTGGCCCTACCGGTGGGCTCCTCCCCTGTTTTGTAAACTGTCTGCCCCCAGTGGTAACAACGATCCTAAATTTTATGCTTAGTATTCCTGACTCTCAAAAAATTTTAAGACGTATTTTTTTGTTTCCTTAAAAATGTTACTTAGCTTTGTTTATTTTTAAGCTTTAGAAAAAAATGATATATGTAGTCTTCTGAAACTTGCGTTTTAAAAAATTTATTAAAGTATATCTGGTTTATAGTTTTGTTAACTTGAAACTATTTAAAAACTCATCAGCTGTTTCTAAGATTCGTCCATCTTATTGCATATAACTATAGTTCATTCATTTTCACACTGCATAAGATTACATTGTGGGAATAAACTGTAATTCACAAAGTGTTCCTTCTCTGATATCTGAGTTTTTCATAGCTTTACCATTATGAACATTGCTTCTTTAAACATCATTATCCACATCTTTCACACAGGTGCAAGAATTTTGGGGGTATATAGCTAAGAGAGGAACTTAGTGTGCAAGTTCAACTTTTGCAGATGATGCCCAATTATTTTCCAAGATAATCACACTTACTTCTACTCCCCATGACCGGTATAAGACCCCCCCACTGCCAGTGTCCCAACAGCACCCAGTAACCCTACTCTGATTCTCACATGGTGCCTAGTGTGGTCTTTGATTTGTCATGGGCTCAAAAATGGTTTATTTACTGACTGCTTGAGACAGAGGAATGGATGGGCTGGATGGGTAGATGGTATGGAAAATGGGAGAAATTTCCAGAAAATTGGAGGAGTAGAGACCATCTTCACCCAGAAAGATGAACTGGAAACTCTAGTATCTCAGAGAGTCAGTTCCAGATACAGACCACACTCTGGGCTTATCTGGGTTGATGCCCTAGGACTCCCTTGAAGACCTTCATGGTTGCCTGAGTCTGACCTTCATAGCTCAGAAAACCCTCTCCTTATGCACACAAGCTTCAAGGATGAGCCTGCTTTGAGAGCCTGGCCCTTCCCCTCTTGGAACATTCCATGTTTTCAAATTGCTGCACAGTGAGTCTGAGAGGGTGATCTTCGGAAATCCACTCCTTTGGGCAACCTATCTCTGTCTAATACCTACTACACTTGGATGGGCCCTAATGTCAGTTTCAAAACAGTCACAATTCCCTGCCCTCTTACTCTAATCTTTTCTTTAAAGTTTTTTGTTTTCTTTGTCATTGTTGTTTGTTTTTGTTTTGTTTTGTTTTGTTTTTTAAAAGACAATCTTAGTAACATGTTGGCACTTTCTCTCTAGTTTCAGTCACACCTGAAATTCACAGTCTTCACACACACACACACACACACACACACACACACACACACACACCCTCTCAAAGTGCACATTCCTTACTTCAAATCCAAGGCCTATGAGAAGAGTTTTTGTCGAAGGTCGGCAGCTCTGATTGCATTTCTTTATTTAGAACATTGTTTTCTCTGAAGCTGATTCCATTACCTTTGAGTTCACGGAAATGGAGCCCATTAGAAAAGTCAAGAGGCTCCCAAACAGGCTTAGAGTGTGATGCTAAACTTAGGTTCGTTTGGCTACTGTGGTTTATTGACAGGGACCTTTCTCAATTTTAATGGAGCCTGCATCTTCCTGCTTTGCAACCGCCAACCTTCATTGTGGGAAGAGAGGAAACTTGGGGCTTTAGTCCCAGATGTCAACATCCACTGTTGTCTCTGCTCCTAAATTCCCTACTCCTTCAGAGAGTGGCTGACCCACTTCCCATATAGCCTTGATATGGCTCTCTGACACCCACATCCAGGGCTCAGGCTGGCCCAGGCATGCGCACAGAAGAGGGAGCATTTTGTCCCAGGTCCTGGAAGAACGGGTTTATAGACCTGATCGTTGAAACCAAGACCTGATCCCTTGGCTTCTGACCTGCAAGTTCCCTTCCCCATCTTAATTGCCAGAGCCGGAGTGTCTGCGTAGGCAACCACAACCTTGCCTGGTCTTAGCATCCTCACTCTTGGTCTTGCCTATCCTGTTCCCAGCTGGGCTTTCTGTCATTTCTATGGTTCACAGCAGTCCTGGGACACTGGCTGTGTCCTGGGGTGAGTGAACTACGCTCTCTGATCTGCAGAATGAGGGTGATAACACCCACCACACCACTGAAGGTGGACTCACACTTGACACATGCAAGTTTTCAGGTGTCATGAAATTGGCAAAAAAGAAACATTTGGATGATGCCTTATATTGACTTTGTGAGGGCGTTGCTGTTAGGGGCAGCAGGAGCTAAGGGGAGTGAATTGCTCCATCTGTTCTAAACAGTGATTTGCTAGTACTTATTCAAACTGGAAATATGTAATTATCCCTTGAGCTATAAATTCCATTTCTATGAATTTATCCAGTAGAAATACTGAAGACCCACACATGAAGGTGTTTGATGCTATACTGTCGGTATTAGCCAAAATCTAGAAACCATCTAAATACCCACTTTCCTATATGATACAGCTTTGTGATGGTGTAACATGCAGCCACTAAAAAAGAATGAAATAGTGATTCATGTGTTCTGTGCTCAGTTCTATCCAACTCTTTGTGAGACCATGGACTGAATCTCCTGTGTCCGTGGGATTTCCCAGGCAAGAATATTGGAGTGGGTTGCCATTTCCTTCTCCAGGGGATCTTCCCAACCCAGAGATTGAACTCAGGTCTCCTGTGTCTCCTGCATTGTAGGCAGATTCTTTACCTCTGAGCCATATGGCTTGGGGGAAAAAAAAAGATACAAAACAATTTACTATGCTATTTCCATGTTTGAGCAAGCTTCAGGAGTTGGTGATGGACAGGGAAGCTTGGCATGCTGTAGTCTGTGGGGCTGCAAAGAGTTGGACACGACTGAGCGACTGAACTGAATTGATTTCCATGTTTAAAAATAGGATGTGTGATGTATACGTATGTATATGCTGAGAATGTTTCTGAAAAATTAAAAATGAATAGATAACAGAGAATATGTTCTAGGGATAGAGAGAGAGTGGAAGGAGAGTTATCTCTTGCTATGTGCTCTGTACTCTGAAGGTTTTTATCATGTGTCTGTGCAACTTAAACACAATTTTGAAATAGAAAAACAAATAGAGTAAGCTGTCTTCTGTTCTAATTGCTTCCAGGCTCTTATTTCTGAAACACTGATCTGTCACAAGTAGTGCCTCTGACAATGGCCTTTTAAGAAGAGAAAGACATCATATATGTTAGGGAACTGAAAGGAGTATGTGAGATCCCCAAAATTTGTCCCTGCAGGCTCCCACCTAGGGCTGCTGGTCTCCTGTGGCCTTAAGCCCAGTCTCCTAACCCTGGCCACATAGCTAGCCACCAGCACCGCTTCTTCTGAGGCCCCCAGCTCTGTGTTGAATATCCCTTGATGCGTGCCCGGCCAGCGCTCAGTGCTTCACAGGTGTTGGTATCAGGTATTGATCTGCTTTCCTCTTCGCTCCACGCCCACAGCTCGCATGGTTGTCCAGGCCACTGGAGCGTCCTCACAACTCCTTGCCACCCTTCCCTCCATCCTTCACACAGCTTCCTGAGTGAACTTTGTAAATGACACATCACAACTGTCATTGTTCTGCTTAGAAAGCTTCCTATGGCTTTCTGTTTCCATCAGAATGAAATTCAGGCTCATTTCGACGGCTGTGGGGCCTCTTGACTCCCTCTCCTCCTCACCTCCCTGACTGCCCCCTCTCTCTCACTGCTTCAGCCACTCTGGCCTTTGTGTTCCTGGAAGAGCCCAAGCACGTTCCTGCCCCCAGGGCCTTTGCACCTGCCATTCTTTTCAGCTGAATGCCTCTTCCTCCCGCTCTTCACATACCTGTGTCTCATCTTTTCAAAATGTCAAAAAATGTCACTTTTCAGAGGCCTCCTTGACTACAGTAGATAGAGAGCGACTCCTCCCCTAAATCCACCCACCACTCCATCTGGCACCCAGATTTATTTGCTTCATAGAATTTATCCGTCTCAGCAATGACCTTTTTGACTTGTGTGGGTCTGATCCCTTTCCATAGAATGCCAATGCCATTCCCCTGGCATGGGAGCCGTGGATGGATACAGTACCTGCCGTGTTGGATACAGTACCTGCCGTGATGTCGCAGGTACTCAATGTTGGTGGAATCTCTGCTGCTTACTTGCTGTGTGGCCTCAAGAAATATCACAATTTCTGCAGCTGTGAAGTGGGACAGGCCAGGAGAACCCTGGGCAAAACAGGTTGCTGTTCTCTGAGTGAAGCTTTCTGTGTTGTTGTTTTTTTTTTTTTCCCCTACAAGTCTATTATTCTGAAGAAGTTGTGCAGAAACACAAACTCTGATTTTCCAGCTGGGGCCATTTTCTGCCCACCTTCCTGCTCTGGGAAGCAGCATATGTGCCCAGGAGACTCTCCTTCAGAGAGGGTTAGCCTGGAAAATATCCCAGTACCCAGGGGCAGGGAGGGGCCCCCCTAGAGGCATTGAACTGTCTCTTGAAAAAGTGTGGGAAGAAAGACTGGGGTAAAAGAACATAGACTTATGGGAGGCACATCCTCAGACAATGTCTGACACTCATTGTGTCAGCACAGAAAGTGCTAAATGAATAATGCATGTGACTGGGATTAATTTTTACTATTAGTAGACTGTGTACACTTTGGAAGAACCAGACCGACAATCTCAGATTGTGTATTTTCACAGTCCTCTGCCTCTTTTAACCTTCTCAGCCACCCTGTGGGGCAGACACTCATGTTATCCCCCATTTGGAGTTGAAGCCACCAAGGTGCAGATAGGGTGTCTTGTTCAAGTTCACAGGTGGCTACAGCACCAGGAATTAAATACATTCAGACTCTTCCTGCTACAAGTCTGAGGTTTCTTGGAGTTTTCCAGGATTCTTTACTTTTGCTTGGCCTGATCTGTTTCCTTGCGGTTATCAGCGGTAAAACGGTCACTATGAAATGAAAGGAAGCTGTGGGTTTGTTCAGGAGGGAACAGGGCTGGGAAGGGAAGATGGGGCACCACTCCCTGGTTCTGTAGGAGAATCCGAGATGGATGCCAGAAGGCCGCTAAGTCAGGAGGGGAAGGGCCGAATCCCGAGACCTCCTTTCAGCTTTGAGGCAAGGCGGCTAAATCTCTAAGAGGCCCTGAGGGAGGCTGGACCCGCTGGAAGGGGGCTCAGCAGAAGTGGGTGGAGACAGATCCCCGAAGCAGGCTCTTGTGTGCTGGGCAGTTGGGTCTCCTGGGGCTGGAGACCCAGGCCTATTTTCACCTCTTGGGGGTTGGGGCTGGGCCCTCAAATCCCAATCTTCAAGTTGTGGAACAAGCCCAGCCTGCAGGTTTTTCCTCCAGAGGCAAGTTCCAGGGGCCAAGCCCCTTTGAGGGGAGACATCATACACGTAAAGAGCTCCTGACTCAGAAACAGACCCCTCCCAAGATGTGCTGAGCGAGGTCCAGCCCCTCATCCTTACCCCCCAGAATGACACCTCCAGTCTCACCATTACCACTGTTCCTTTGGGACACACACTGGGGTCAAGCCCTTTGCTCGAGTCTGCAGGGAGGTGACATGAAGTCTCTAACACCTTCGTGGGAATTCATCCACACAAGGGCAAGTGTGGGGTGAATATTCTATTCCCGGGGGGCTGCAAGGGGTTGGGGGGTGTCACATGAGATGAGGGTGGAGTACACTAGAGAAGCAGGTCTCAACTTGGCCCCAGGATCAGGGCTTGAAGAACAGGTGGTGGATCCCCGAGGGAAAAACATAAACTGAATTAGGTGCATTTTAATGAGACCATTATATTTTAGGAAACACCTCTGCTAGAGAGTTCCCGCTTTAAGAACCCGATGAAGGCAGTGTGGTCAGGGGTTGGTGCTCAGGGAAAGGCCACCTGGGGTCTGCACATGTCTTCTCCCCCCAGCCCTCCAGCCCAGGCTCCCTCCCCACCAAGGTTTCCGGAGCTGCCACCCACAGAGCAGCCTCAGGGCTGGGCGCTGAGTCACAGGCTGTGGTGCCCGCCAGGGGGGCGAGAGTGGCAGATGGCTTGACGTGGGTGAGAGTGGGGAGGGAAGGGCCTGTGGGAAGGGGCAGTGACCCTGGGCCCAGCAGGGAGGGATTCGAGGAAGTGACCTGGGAGGTGGGCTGGGTCCTGTGTTGAGCCCCCACCCCCAGCCCCTGCTCTTCCTTTCTCGGTTTCCAGGGATGCCATTCCAGTAGGGGCAGCCAGCCGTGGCCAGGTTGGGGTAGAGAGTGACCCTGAGGGGGCCTGAGGCCCAGGGCTTCCGCACAGCCTGCCTGGCCCCGCTGGTCTGGCCGTGGGAGGCAGAGCGTGGCTGTGTTTACCCAGGCCAGGCACTTCCGGAGCAGATGGGCGCCTGTCAGCGCTGCCAGCCAGGAACTGGGCTGACATCCTCTTAATGCCAAGTGGCAGGTGACTCGGGGGCCTGGACGGGAACATGTGTTTGGTTTTGCTGCTTATTAGGAGAAATGTCTCCAGGCTGAGAGCTGCCTGCACACCTGAGTGAGCACAGCCCCAGCGAGGGGGCACACGGCACAGACTCTCTGACCCCAAGAGGCCTTTTTAGTTCCTGAGAGCCGAGGACTCTGGGTCTCTGTTGAGCTCTGCTTTTTGTCGCCGCTATCTTGGCATGTTAGGGTCCTAGGACGATCATTACAACTGAAAACTAGGTGGTTTAAACCACAGCAATGTGCTCTCCTACAGTTCTGGAAGCTAGAATTCCCAAATCAAGGTGCCAGCAAGGTTGGTTCCTGAGACTGTTCCTGCCTTTCTCTCTGAGCTTCCAGTGGTTTCCAGCAGTCCCATAGACGCCACCCATGGACGCATCACTCTAGTCTCTGCCTTCACCATCACGTGGTGTTGTCCCCTCTGTGACCTCACTGTCTCTTCTCTTCATATAAGGACACCAGTCATATTGGATTAAGGGCCTACCCACTCTGGTATGATGTCATCTTAGTTTAATGACTGCAACACTCCAGTAATAAATAGTAGATCGCTACAAAGCCTTGTCTAATAAGGTCACATTCTGAGGTTCTAGGAAGGACATGGATTTTCCGGGGGCGATGCTTGGCTTGCTCACTCGTCTCATCTCTAATTCTTCCTCCCTCTCCTTTCCTCCCTCTTCCCTGCTGCCCTCAGCCCCAAGCTCAAGGGGAGGGGAAGGCTGCCTTATTCCCGGGCAGGACTCTGGAGCCTGCAACTGTGAATTAGAAAGAACTCCAGAAAGAACTGAATTGTTTTTGCTAAGATACTCTTCCCCATTAAGAGGCAATCAGTTTACAACTGTGGTTTTAATCCTTTTCAGGGATTTGGAGGCCTTTGGGACAGAGCAAAGACTTTGGACGCCCACTCAGGATAAAGGTAAAAATGTACCCACCTGCCTTCCAATACCCATCCTCCTTTTCTTGGGTTCCAGGGAAGGCTTTCTGGGAGCCAAAGAATGCCTGCCCTGGAGTCGAAGGAGGTTGCAGCTCCTTGGCATCCCAGCGCTTGGGAGCTTAGGGGTTGCCGCCCAGGTCAAGGATCTGGGGAGAGTTTCCTCAGTTCAGACTGTTGTCAGTGTGTGTAAGTCAGGTAGGGTAGGCATGACTGGGATAGGGGTGTGGAGAGCCCAAGAAAAAGAGGATGCTTTCATGTGGTGTGAACATGTGTTTTTATTTTTTTATTTTTTTTTTTCTCTTGCTTCAATAGCCACCACGCCAGGACGCCGTTGAGAGGAGACTCAGAGCCTGAGTTCACCAAGGACAAACCCTGAGCAGATAACAGTGACTTCTTCTGGGGAGGGCTGTAGCACTGGGGGCCTCAGGGGAGGATTTTCCTTGTTGCTCCCTGTATTTTGGTATGATGTGACCTTTTCTGGTGAGAATGTATCTAAATATTAATTTTGTATGAAATAAAAATTTTTCAAAGAAAGGCTCTGGTATTCTGGGGTTTCAGATCCCTTTGAACAGCTTATGAAAACTATGGGCTGGTTCTCCCCCGTCCTGCCCACCATGTGCATACCCAGCTCGGAGGGAGGACCAGACTCCTGACCCTGGAGCTGAGCCAGCTCCTTCCCGTGTAGAAGCCCACCTGCCGCCACCAGCTGGGCCACTGGGATGTCCTCGCCCCTGTCCCCACTCCTTACCTGCGCATGTGCATGCATGTTAAGTCGCTTCAGTCGTGTTCGACTCTTTGCAACCCTATGGCCTGTAGCCTGCTGGCTCCTCTGTCCATGGGATTCTCCAGGCAAGAAAGAGTACTGGAGTGGGTTGCCATGCCCTCCTCCAGGGGATCTTCCTGACCCAGGGATTGAACCAGCATCTCTTTATGTCTCCTGTATTGGCAAGTGTGTTCTTTACCACAGGAGCCACCTGGAAAACCCTACTTCTTACCCAGTCCCCCCACAAATTCTAGACTGACTCTTCTTGGGGTCACTGTTTCTCTAACTAGAGGCATCAGAATCACCTCCTGTTATTCTTTCAGCCACTGCTCCAGGTGAAGAGCATTCACTGTGCCTTTCGGACTTCACCTAGATCCAGAGATGGAATTCACCCTGGAACAGTGCTCATCCCCTCTCCAGTACCCCTGGGAATCACTTGGGATTAGGGAGAATGGGAAACCATCTCCTCTTAAGAGTCAGGATGATGAGATGGGTGGCATTGAAGACTGTGATGGTCTCAGCTGGAAAAGACCCTGGAGGATCATCCCACCCCAGTCAGGGACTGAGGATCCAGAGGTGAGGGTGGCTTTTCCCAAGTACCCCACTGTCCTCTGAGCCCTGTCCCTGGGCCTGGGCCTCCCCTCTGCACTGAGACAGAATTGGGCTACAAGGGGGAAGGCAAGAGGGGTGCAGGGTAGGGGCTCTCTTCCAGGCTCTGCGGATCTTGCCTCACTCTCATCTCAAGGGACTCGATTGAGTGAACCAGGTGTCCCTGTCACCTGACCCAGAAACTGGCATGGAGTCGGGAAGGGAAGAAAGGCAGCAGGAAGCTCAGCCCCACCCCCCTGTGAGGAGGCAGCACTGTGAAGGAGGGAAAGGTGTGCTGAGGTCTGTTTCCACTTCCTCGGCATCTTCCTTTCCAGCTAGTTCTGTTCTGCCTGTCTCAAGGCCACAGCTGTGGGGCTATTTTTTATTCTCTACAGTCAATGTGTTCCACCCTGGGGGGTGTTTTCATCTTAAAGGAGGACTCACAGCAACTCCAAGGGTGAAATGCAGGGCTGCAAGGCCAGTGAAGTTTTGCAACGTAGGGACTGAGGAGCGGAGGGTTCTCCTAGGAGCAGAGGGTTCTCTTAGGCATCTCTGCCCCAGCCCACATCAGATTAACCCTCCCACATCACTCAAGAAATCAAGATCCAGGTTTCCTGGGGGCTGGCCTTGCTACCACTATCACTGATACAAGCATGGCCCTCCTGGGGACCGACCCAGCTGCTGTTTGGAGCATCTTTGCCTGCTGGACTGCCCCGGAAGAGATGAAAGGGGGTCCAAGGTGTCAGATTCCTCCAGCGGCTGAGATTAGAGCCCCCACCACATTGAGGGGGCAGCAGTCTTGGCTACCCGCCAGCTGGTGACTAGTCTGGGCTGCCCCTGGGAAACTCAGTGAGAGGCACAGGCTCCCCTGTCCCCCAGTTCCTTTCACTTGCTGCTGGCGGGCAGTGACTTTTGGAAGGACAGGGACACAGGGAATGGCTGCAGATCCTAGGTCAACACTGCAACAGCCACCAGGGTGTTCTTTTTTTTAAAGTTTTTGTTTGCTTGCTTTTGTCGTGGTGTGACACTCTCAGACTCAGTAGTTGCAGCCTGTGGACTTAGTTGCCCCCAGGATGTGGAATCTTACTTCCCTGACCAGGGATCGAACCCGTGTCCCCCGCATTGGAAGGCAGACTCTTAACTGCTGGATGGCCAGGGAAATCCCACCAGTGGCTTCTCAGGAGGCAAATTGCGTGGCTTCTCCTTGGGCCTCTCCTCCTCCTCCTCTGTAGAGATCAGTGGGAGAGCTAGTCCTCCTTCTATTCCCCTACCACCCCCTGCCCTCGACACTCCCCCAGGGCCTACCCTGTGGCAGCCCTGTACCAGCTGGCCTCTGGGATACAAAGAGAATAGGTCTTGCTTCTTACCTGAGGAACTCGGGTAGCAACAGGCAGTCTCAGAACAGGCCGTGAGAGCCGTGTTTGGGGTACACCAGGAAGAAAGCAACCCTTCCCGGACAGGCCTCTCCTTTCACATCCACACTGTATCCTCTGCCTCTCTTCTCCCACTTGATTAATACCAGCGCAGGCGGGCTGAGCTCTGGCACTCAGAGATGGGCCGGCCCTGCCACCTCCATCCTCACTGCAGCATGGCACAGGGAGTCCGTGAACTCATTTAACTGGAAAAGGAGACTGAGGGTGAGAGTAGCTCAGAAGCTAGCCCCAGGCCACACACACACCTTGCACCGAGCTCTTTCTCTGTTGTGGTGAGGGTCCCACTCCCTGAGGTCTGGACTCCATTCTCCTTTCTGCTTTCTTTCTGACCCCAGCCATGGTCACATCCTCCCACACACTCAGCGGCTGCCTCCCTCATCTGCATCAGAGGCTCTGGCACTCTTCAGACTGGCATCCACTCTTCCTTCCCCACCTGCCGGGCACCTCTACACAGGCATCCTGCCAGCACCTCAGCCCTGCTCTGCCCGAGCCCACCATCTCTTCCAGAAATCTGACCATTAACGGTGCCCCCTGCTCCCGGGTCCCAAGGCTTCTCTCCTGCCTCCATCCAGAACGCACAGTGCTCTTCAGCACGACAGAGCCACAGAGGGCAATGACATCCCACTCAGAACCTTTTGGTTGCAAGTGACAGAAAATTTCCATTCAAACTGCTTTGGTCAACCACAGACATTTGAGTAGAGCTGGTCTCAGACCCAGCTGAGTCCAGTGCTTCAGATGGCACCATTGGGTCTTACCTTTCAGCTCAGCACTCAGCATGGGGCTTGGTTTCACACCTAGGTCCCATGGGGTGGCAAAATGGCCATCAGCTCAGGCCTCCACCCACTAAGGATGAGCAGAAGAGAGAGTGCTTCTTGCCCTGGTAAATCCTACACAAGCCCTGGGTTTTGCCCTCTCTGCACCAACCAGAGTTTGTGCACAGTCACTAAGGGTAGGAGAATTCAGTGCTCTCACTGGCCAGGCTGGTCCTGGGCTCCACTGGACCAAATGGACACAGTGGTGTTACTAATAAGGGTTTTAATACACAAAGTGGTTCTATGAGCTATGTCCTCTCCAAATTTGTGGTGTGCAGGGGAAGGAGAGAAGTGACGGATTTGTTCTGGGGATTTTGGTGGCCGTTACTAGGTAATATTCATACCAAGATACTTTAAGGGTTGAGCCTTAGAATTCACAGTTGAGACTGAACTGGTTGAGCCTTGATCCGCTACTGACTGACTAGGAGATGCATGGTGATAGACCACCCCCGAGATTTCTGTGGTTGATGTAATGCAAATTTATTTCTTCCCAAGCTGCGTGTTCCATGTAGGGCAGTGGGGTACTCTGCTTCACACAGTGACTTAGGGATCCAAGTGGTTGAAGGTGCCATCGGCACATCGCCACTGTTTCATGTCAGGGAAAAGGAAAGACTGGAGACTCATGCCTGGGCTTTTCACTGGCCTCCCTTTGGGCATGACAGATGTCTCTTCAGCTCATATTTCATTGGCTAGAACAAGTCTCAGCCTCATTGGAAGAGGGTGGGAAACAAATGGTGTATTTGCAGACACATACTATTGCTATCACATCCGCTACTTAGCTGCATGTCCATAGGTGAGTTGCATACTCTCTCTATGTCTCAATTTCTCCATCTGTTAATTAAGAATTACAATTGGTCCTTTCTCACAAGGCAGTGTCAGGATTCAATCAGTTTCTACATATAACTATCTCAGAAAAGTGTCTGGCACATAGAAATAGCTTGATGAGGGTTAGATAGCATTGAGGGTTAAATAGTATTGATACCTCCTATTCTTAGGATCTCTTCTACACAAATACCCCCTTTACCCCCAATAAAAATGAAATGATCAGACATCATTCAATGATACTCTGATCTAAGACAGGAACATAGAACTATGTTTGATGAGGAGTTTAATATTTTTGAACCTCTACTTCATCTTCCTTTAAAACAGATTCCTACTGACCTTTTGGGCCTCGTATAAGAGTCCAGTAAGAAAATGGGTGGTTAAGAAAGTTATACCTACTTTACACTAATCCTGCCTACCACAATGGTCAAAATGACCTACACGCATGAAAGATTTGCCTCAGGACTGAAACCAAAGACACTCATTTCACTAGAAACTCTGGGGACCAAGACAACCCTTACCCCAGCCCCTATATCCTGACTGCCCCCATTGGCCCCCAGTGCCTCACTGGAGTCTTGGCAAAGGCATTCTTCTGGGGGAGGTCTTGTGTTGCAGCCACGTGTGGGCCCAAGTGGTCTTTTCCAACCAAAGAGGGTGGGAGAACCACAGGCCTATTATGTTGGTTCACAGCAAACAAGATGCTCTCATTCGGCTTTTCATTTATTCTTCATTCAATAAATATTTATTAATGACTTACTATGTGCCAGGGCTGCCCAAACTGCTGGAATTCAGAGGTGAAGAAGGAAGATCTGGTGGGAGCCACAAATAACAGCAAGGAAAAAAAGTAAAGACCTTTGGGAACTGAGAAATATCAGAAAGAAAAATAAAACAGGGCAATGGAGAGAGAGAGGAAAAAAAAGAAGGAACTAGCAACATGAGAGAGAGCAGTCAGGGAAAGGCTTGAAGAGGTTACTCTTGAACAATCGGTCTCGCCAGCACCTTGGGAAAAGCATTTCTGCCACAAATGCCCCAGGACAGGAATGAGGAGAAGGGTACCAGGAGTTTGATGAGGAGCGGTGATGGAGCAGCAGCAGCAGGCCAATCCCCAGGACCTTCCCTTCATTCCTTGCAGGGCCTGCTGCATTCGTGCAAGTCCACCTCCTCCGAGAAGCCCTCACCCTCCTCTCCTGTGGCTCTTCCTATTGGTGTAGTTTCACCAGCTCCCTCTGTTCTCCCTGCTCCCTCTGGCGATGGGTTGTGATGGGAGATGAGTGAGGATTGCAACATGCTTTCCCTTTGCCTTCGCAGAATGGGGGAGATAGATTCTACTTGGACCCCACAGAGGGAAGACAATGCAAACTGTGGGCAAGAACACCAGAAGAGGCCTGAAGGAAAGTCACAGGAGACGTGGGTTAGTGAGGCTGGAGGGCGGAGGAGTCAGGGAAGTGGGCTGAACTTAGCCTTGAGAGGGCGAAAAATTGGACAGAGCAGCAGGGGTGGGGAGTGAGGAGGAGGGAAGCAGAGCAAAGGCATCCTCATGGGAAGAAAAGGAGCAGAGGACACCCATGCTCATCAGCTCGCAAATCCCAGGGGTTGGCAGGGAAGGTCGGGAAAGCAAGGGGGATGTGGTCCACGCATCCTCGCCACAGATGCCCAAGGCCAGGAACGAGGACTCCGGAGCTAGACAGGCTGCATGTGTGCATTCTAAGTTGCTTCAGTCATGTCTGACTCCTTATGACCCAATGGACCGGAGCCTGGAGAACTACATGGGATTCTCCAGGCAAGAATACTGGAGTAGGTTGCCATGCCCTCCTCCAGGGGCATCTTCCCTGCCCAGGGATTGAACCTGTGTCTCATGTCTCCTGCATTGGCAGACGAGTTCTTTACCACAAGTGCCACCTGGGAAGCCCCTAGAGCTAGACTGCTGCTGCTGCTGCTGCTAAGTCGCTTCAGTTGTGTCCTATTCTGTGCAACCCCATAGACAGCAGCCCATCAGGCTCCCTCGTCCCTGGGATTCTCCAGACAAGAACACTGGAGTGGGTTGCCATTTCCTTCTCCAATGCATGAAAGTGAAAAATGAAAGTGAAGTTGCTCAGTCGTGTCCGACTCTTCATGGACTCCTCATGAACTACAGCTTACCAGGCTCCTCCGCCCATGGGATTTTCCAGGCAAGAATACTGAGGTGGGTTGCCATTGCCTTCTCCAAGAGCTAGACTAGTTGGATTCAAATTTGCTTTCTGTCATTTACTAACGATGTGACCTTAGGTTACTTTACATCTTCATGCCTGTTTCCCCATCTGTAAAGCACTGATCATAACGGTACTGATCTCATTTTATGAGGCTTAAGCAAATTCACGTTTGCAAGCACTTGGACCAAATAGTACCTGGTCCCAGGTAAGTGTGATATATAGATGTTGGTCAAGTTGAATGGATGCTGGTGAGCAAGTAAGGCCCAGCTCTAAAGGCAACTGGAAGCTCTTAGCTATTTCTGGGTCGGGTGGTGCATGGATGAAAAGGGTTCTCCACTTTGGTTCAACTGCATCTCTTTGCAGGCTGGCTTGGAGACAGAGGGCCTGGGAGCAGGAAGACAAGTTAGGGGTCCACTGCTGTGGTCTGGGCATGAGATGACTGGTGAAAGGGCTTTCAGTGAGACTGGAGGGGGTGAAAATGTGGGCCTGGCAGGGGGAGCGCTCTTAACACCCAGAGACTGGAGAATTGAGGAGTGGGCTGCAGATGGAGGCTGTGGGACGGGCTGATGGGGGGAATGTGAGACTGTGGTCAGAGAGCAGAGCTGGAAAAGACTGGTTTGGAGGAAGATGGTGCACTCAGTGGAGCTGTGTTGTTTCCAAGGCCGTGGCAGGCCCATGATGCTAGCTCATCTCCTGGGTCGGAGGAGAGGAATCCTGTGGGGCTGGATTCTGGCTCCTAGAGAGATGTGAGAGTGGGGATTTCAGTCTGGTCCTCTGCACACCTGCCTGTGTTAGCAGGAGGCAGGGTAGGCTGAGAGAGGGCAGTAAATATTGAATGAGGCTAGCCCACACATCCTCTGTGCACTATATTGACAGGGCAATCAGGAAGGAAAGACCTGCCTGTGCTCACCACTCCCAGACACTGGACAGTGATGGGGCCAGTCCCTCTGGTTGCCCTTTCCTGTTGTTAGGGAGGGGAGCTCAGAGTCTCCCAACCTTGCCCAAGGATGATGACATCACCCTGGATTAGGGTCAAAGCTGGGATCCAGGGATAGTGGTTGAGAAGGATAGCATTTTATTATTGATTTCCATTAGCAGATATTGACTGGGTACCTGCTTCAGGATCCAGTGAGCGCAAGTCAATTACGCATTAATCAATGGATTTTGGGGGGTATCTATTGTGTTCCAGGTTCCATTTAAGGCATGGAGCTCAAAGTAAAATGAAATGTTTTATTCCAAAAACTGCATTAGTGTACGTTTTAGTTTTTCCATGTTTAATTATTGATGACAGCAGTTTCAATGCAGATATCAGAGAACTGTATCCTGCTTTTAGTCATGAAAATCTTGGTATAGCTTGGCTTTTAAGTATAATTTATTCCCTCTGATCTTCCCCAGAAAGAGTTCTTTTTTTTTTTTTTTTAACAAATATTTGTTTTGTTTTGTTTTTCTTCTTATGTGGACCGTTTTTAAAGTCTTTATTGAATTTGTTACAGTATTGATTCAGTTTTATGTTTTGGCTTTTTGGCCCCAAAGCATGTAGGATCTTAGCTCTCCAGCCAGGGGTCAAGCCCATACTCGATGCACTGGAAGGTGAACTCTTAACCCCTGGACTGCCAGGGAAGTCCCAAAGAGCTCTCAGTTGTACGAATAAATGTATTTGTGAAATTTTCTTGGGATTCTGTTTTTATTAGCTTCTCAATGTCTTCTTATTTTTTTAAACAAATATAATTCTGTTTTTGGTTTTGTTTTTTTGGCCACGCCGGTGGTATGCAGGATCTTAGTTCCCAAACCAGGAATCAAACCCATGGCCCTCTGCATTGGAAGCTTGGAATCCTAATCATTGGACTGTCAGGAAATTCCCTCTTTCTATCTCAGAAAAAAATCAAGATGACAATGAAAAATGATCCATACTCCTACTAGTCGATGACCCCTTACTTCTGCTTATTAAATGCTCATGGAAAATCGTTCCAGTGCTACAGGAAGACAGAATGAGATGCAAAATGCTCTTATTATCCCTCCCCCTATACCAGTTTCTCCTTCCAAAGGTCTGTGCTATTCATGGCTTCTTATATATCCCTACAGAAACTATTGACCTCCTTTATCAGCATTATAAATGCATTATGTACATCCCCTTCTCAGAAGGTTCTCTTGGAAGTTAAGAACATTGCTCTCTCTGTCCTTTGATAGATGTGTGGTTTCAGTTTGTTGTCATCCTGTCATATCTGCATTTAAAAATTAACAATCAGAGGAACTGGATTCCTTAGGCTTCTCTGCCTTGGACTAGCTGGGTAACATTAGCAAGTTTCTTTACTTCTCTGAGCATCAGTTTCCTCATCACTGAAAGGGAAGTTCTTGTGGGAATTTGACGATGGTGTGAATGCAGAAAGGCCTGGTTAGCCAAAAGTCCTCCTGCAAATGTCAGGGCGGTCCCTTAGCCCCTTTTGGAAGGAGACAGGGCTGCCAGTTCTAAATAAATGTTACGGAGGGGGCCTGTCACCAGTTGCCCCTCAGAGTGACCTGTCACTTCATTTCTTAGCTGCAGGAAGAAGAGTGTGGGAGTCTCCTGACGGGAGATGACAGGGTTACATGAATTTCCCACCCTTGGTGTCAGCTTCCACCAGGTGCCCAATCCATCCCGACTCTGGAGGGCTGGTCCCATCTGTCCTTGATGGAGGAGGAATCCCTGCTAACAGCTGGGACCAGCCCCTAAAATACGGCCTCTGTCACCCTCCTCCTCATCCTTCTCTGATCTCAGGTTTGAAGACCTCTGTGACCCCGGCATCAGGGGGCAAATGGCTCACAGGAAAGGTCTCTGGCATCCTCCGGGGTCCAGAAGGCAGCTTGGCTACTGTCAGCAAAGCTGCATCCTGCCCAGGAAGTCAGAAGGAAGGGCAAGATTCCAGCCCAGCAAGGTGGGAGATGGTGGCAGACGATGGCAGTGGGTGGACGAAGGCCATTTGGTGTGTCATAAGAAGCTTCTGCCGCAGTGTTGAATTCTTGGCAGGTGTCGCTTCCTTGGCCCTCTTAATGGTACACCCACTTTGCAGATGAGGACACTGAGGATTCGAGAGTTGAGCCAAGTTGTTACTCAGTGAGTAAGAGGCACAGCCAGGACTAGATTCTGTGGAGTCCAGAGATTATATTCTGCTCCTGTGCCTGGCATGGGTAGATGCGAGAGCAGGGACCAAACAGGGCCTGCAGAACTCAAGGCCACAAAGTGGCTGCTCACTCACAGGCCTGGTACACTTCTCCCAGGCTCCACTTTGATCAGTCCTGCTCTGTCTCTATCCTCAGTATCCAGAAGAGTATCTGTACAGAGTAGGTGCTCAGGGAGTCTCTGTGGAATGAAGAAAAGAGAGAACAACAAAAGTGACTGACTGACTAGCTAACTAGGCAGGCTCACCTCATACTCTGAGGCTGACACTCCCTAAACTTGTCTCAGGGCCCAGGGACAAATGGTATGAGCTTAACACTGAGTCACCAGCCAGATTTGGGAAAGGGGCCCAGACCTCGCTCTACTCCACAGCCCACCTTGCCAGACCTACCTGGAGAGGGGAAACAGCAGCGTCCAGCCAGGAGAGGGGACGTGTCAGAGCTCTCTTTCCTGTGACACGTGGAGCCTGGGCTGCTGGAGGACCGTGGCCTCCTGCTCACACCTCTCAGATGGCCTGGGGTCAGGGGCCGGGCAGGTCTAGGCAGGGGGGCACTGACGAGAGGATTGGGGACTGGGAGCTAAGCCACAGGGCACCTCGTGTCACCTGCCACAGCGGCTCCAGCTGGACTCTAGGGGCTGCGGGAGGGAGGAGCTGACGGAAGGTCACAGCGGGGTCAGCCTAGGTTCCCTTGTTCTCAGGGGGTCAGACATTCACAGCCAGGCCTAAGAGCTGCACTCATCAATAAAGTAAGAGCAATGACTATGGAGCATTCATTCATTCCACACAGAACACAGATGCCTTCCGTGTCATTTTCTCATTGAGCTCTTGCAACAAACCCGAGGAGCCGGGTACTGTTCTATCACTACTGTACAGATAAGACAGTCCTGAATAGTTAGGTTGAATGTGGGATCTGAACCACAGAGCCTGGCTCTAGAGCCCTTGTGTATGATCACTGGGGTCCACTGTCATTATCAAGGCCAGACCTCCTTGCAGTCTTTCCAGCAAGGCTGCTGAGAAGGACTCTACAAGCTTCGGGCCCTGCCTGCCTCCACTGTCCAGGTGAGCCACTGTGACCCGTGAATGAGTGGGGAAGAGAGGAGGAAGCCAGCTCTGGGGCAGGGGGTCAGGAAGGGTCCTGGGAGGAAAGGAGCTGATGGAGAATGGGCTGGAGGGGTGACTGGAGGACAGGCATGCAGGGCAGGGAGCAGAGCGTGCAGAGGTCCCAAGGTACAGGTGTATTTGGTGAGGTGCCATTCAGTTAGTGAGGGGACTTAAAGAGGAGGAGTTTTGAAGACAAAACTAGAAGGCTCAGTAGGGCTTCATCACGTACCCAGGTCAGGGAGGCCGAGACTGGTGCTTTAGACATATAGCACCAGACCCCAGGATAGGTCTGTACATACATGACCCCGGGAGATAGGGTCTGGTGTTCTTTCTTTCTGGGCCTCAATGTTTAAGGCCTTGCAGCTTCTTCAGGGCCCTCAGCTTCTGGGTAAGTCCAGCTCTTCGCTGGAGGGGTTAAGTGCAGTGGGGCTGATCTGATGCTGAAGGAGAGAAACCCAGCCATCCCAGTGTTCCCGCTGAGCCCGAGCTTCAGTCAGCCACTAAGCCAGCCTGATGCAGCCACACACATGACCCCTCTCCCCCCAGAAAGACAAGCAGAAGAACAGTTCCAGCTGATGCCCTGTGAGTAGAGTGAGCTGTCCCTGCCAAGCCCTGCCTGGGCCCCCCAAACATGAACTGTTGTCCTTTTAAGCCACTAAGTTTCAAATACTTTGTTACTTACAACCCATACTTGAAACAAATGGGTCAGGAAGCTGCCCTTGGAGATGCTGAATGGGACTGGAGTGGCCTGGGTGAGCCAGGCAGGTGAATCACTGACTAAGATGCTTCTCTCTTCCATGGAGAAGTCTTTCCAGGCAGATCAGAACCAGCCTGGCTCACCCAGACCATATCAGTCCCTTTTCTTTGTTTATGGGCCAATACTTGGCTCACTTGTGTCAGTTTATTGAGCAGAGACAGTAGGTTTCCAGGGCTGGGGTCCAGGGGGCCTTGTTCTTCCCCTCATCCCCAAGGAGCCTAAGCTACAGATATGCACACAGTGGGAGCTTGGTTCAGAGTGCCATCTGACTCACACAATCAGTTTTTCCTAAGTCAGGCCTACATCCCAAACCAGATGGTGTGTGTCAGTAGCTCAGCCGTGTCCGACTCTTTGTGACCCCATGGGCTTTATTAGCACGCCAGGCTCTTCTGTCCAGGCAAGATTTTTCCAGGCAAGAATACTGGAGTGGGTTGCCATGCCCTCCTCCAGGGGACCTTCCTGACCCAGGGATCGAACCAGCGTCTTTTTCTTCTCCTGCATTGGCAGGTGGGTTCTTTACCAGCTGAGTGGAAGAGAAACCTGTGGAGCCAAAGTGCCCAGTTCAAAGCCCAGCTCCACCACTTGTTTGCTGTATGGCTTTGGACAACTTGAGTCATCTCTCTGAGCCTCTATTTCCCTATCTGTAAAATGGGGAGAACATCTGACCTTGCGAAGGTTAAGAGCTAAGCTTTGTAAAGAGCCTAACACAGTGGCATACAAGTACCCCTAGACATATCTATATTTCCCTCTCCTCATCTACGAAGGGTGAGAGGCTGAAGTTCCAATACCACCCCTGAAACCTCTTCTCTACAGGTCAAACCTGGACTGAACTTCTAGCATCAGGCATTGTTTTTTGTTCTCAGTGCCCAACTGCAGGTCTGCTAGGAAGAGGCTAGTGATGGAGAGAGTCCTACTTCTGGAACTAGAAGACCTGGGCAGCCCTACCTCCCTGTCTCTGATAGGGAGACCTTGGGCAAGTCATCTGGCCCTCTGGGCAGGGGGGTTAGTAGTTCCTGCCCTGGCCTGGCAGTGTTGCTGGGAGGCTCCAAAGAAGATGGACATGGAAGAACTTGGCACTGATACAGCATCAAACATGCATCTTGGAGGTGACCCCATTTTTCGTTCCTTCTGCAGGAAGTGGTTTACTAGAGCTGTGCTTTCCAAAATGAAATGAAATGAAAAACCCAGTTCCTCAATCATGCTAGCCGCAGTTCAGGTCCTCAGTAGCCATGTATGTGGCTGATAGCTACCATGTTGGACAGCACAGATAGAGAGTATTTCCATCATTGCAGAAAGTTCCCCTGGAGAGCATTTGTGCTACAATTTCTCCAATAGGACAATCAGTGTGGGAACGAGAAGAAGAGATGGAGACAGAGGAAGTCTGAGCAGAAATGGGTGGATGGCATGGAGTTTTTTGGTTGGTTGGTTTGTTCGTTTTAGGCCAAACTGTGTGGCATGTGGATCTTACTTCTCCAACCAGGGACTGAACTTGTGCCCCTTGCATTGGGGGCACAGCGTTTTTAACTGCTGGACCGCCAGGAGAGTCCCCGGTTTGTTTCTGGAGACTCGGGGATGGCTACCAGCCTCAACCCCCTCCCTGCCAACATCCACGCTGGACAGCTTCTCCAAAAATGTTACTTTCTCAACATGAGGTCCGGAGCCCTAAAGGCTCTGCCTCCAACAGAAGTGGACAGAGCAGGCCAGGACCAGGAGGTTGGGTTGAGCATTGAACACTGATTTATTTCCTGGCCTGGCTGCTGGTTGGGTGGGGCTGTAGGCTGGCTGAGCTTCTCTTTCTATCCCCAGAGCAGCCTGTTTGAAAGGGTGTGGCTGCGAAGAGGGGCGGCAGTGCCAGGACATTGGCGCCTGGGCCCCATGCTAAGGGACCAATTAGGCAGTCAGGGCTGCATCCTGTGACCCTGTGCCCATCCATGGAGGCTTCCTGGGCCCCAGATCATCATCCCGGTCCAGGCCACTGCACTGAGAACCCAGCATCCTCAGGGTCACCAGCGCTAGCCGGTGGAGCTTGAGTAACAGGCTCTGTGGCAGGGGAGGTCTGCAGAGCAAGACCCCCAAAGGCTCATCCCATGAGAGGACCAGCTGGGAGGAGACCCAGGGAACTGACATTTTCAGACTTGCTCTGTAGAGTCCTTCCTGCTCACCCCAAACCAACATACAGACCATACTCATGCATGCACACAGACTCACAGTCATGTACGCACAGATTTATCCAGAGATGAGTGCAGGATGCAAAGCAGACATGCCCTCCTGGACGCAAGCACATGGCTGCATTTATACAGGTGCACTTCCAGCTACCAGTGGGCCAGAGCTCCCCCACATCCCCAGGGCCAAAGATACTTCCCGCTAACCAGAAGTTTCAAGTGTGTGCTTCTAAACAAAAACAGTCCCAGAGGCCTCCTGGGCCCTCATTGACTATGAATTAAACACCCTGCAGGACCGCAAGCCCCATATCTGGCACACAGGCTGGGGGAGGGGGCCACCCAGCTGGACATGTGACATCCCTGCTCTCAGCCAGAGGCTCCTTCTGTCTCTAAACAATGAGAGCGTGAGAACAGGGCACCTGGTCCCCGGGGCTCTCCCAGACACACCTGCCTCCCCCTTCTCCCCCTTCTAATCTACACAACAGCTTTGGTTTTCCCACAGAGCTTCCGGGGCCCTCCCCACCCTCTGGAGCAGGCTGGCAGCATGACAGGTGACAAATCAAAAGTCATTCTCTGCTGAACAGGTGTGTATCAGGGCTGTGGGGGCAGGGCCGGGGGGCCAAGGCTGAAGGCCTAGAAGTCCTGGGGCCCTGGAGGGTGGAGAGGCCCGTGGCTGGAACCCTGTTTTTAGCAGTTCATCCGGGCTGCCGGAAGCGGTGGCAGATTTCCTCCTTTCTCGAAAAGCCAAGTTCATTTGCCCCCCTTAGCCTTTATGGACTTTAGCCACCTACTTCGGGCCAGGCTTTTTCCTGAGACCAGCATTGCACAAGGATTCTCAGGAAAAGACCAGCACCCACCCTCTCCGCCTCTGCAGGCAAACCACCCTCACTGTCCACGCCCAAGTTTTCTCTGTCCACCCGCTGCTGATTCCTGGGCTTCCCCAAACCCTAATCCTGCAGGACCTGTTACTCCTCAGCTTTTCAACTGATGTGCCTTGAGGTTGGTAGGTTATCAACTGCCTCAAGCCCCATCTCCAGACCCAGTAGGGGTTTAAAATGAAGTCACCCGCCCATCTCTGAAACCACAGGAAATGTCCTTGGGCCAACTCAGAGGATTCATATTTCTCTGCTTTGTGCCCTCTGAAGATCAACAGAGCATGATTTATTAAATAACAGATCCCCTAAAATAGCAATTTAAAAATGCTAACAGTTAATATTATTTATGTAATAGTAGTTCACATAAAAATAATAATAGCTGTCAAGAGAAGGTAAGCAATAGTACAAATTCTACGAAGGCAGGGTTTTTTAATCTGTTTTGTTTGCTGATGTGTCCCAATAGCTGAGACTAGTGTTTGGAACTTTGCAGCCATTCAGAAAGTACTTGTTGAATGAATCCTTATACACGTCAGGCACTATCCAAGCGCTTTTCAAGCATTAGTTCATTTAACCCTTACAATGTGGTAAAGTGGGTAGTATTACTCCCATTTTGCAGGCAGGGAAATGGAGGTGCAAAGAAACAAACTAAGTTACCCTTTGACCACCATGTTTTACTGCTTCTCTTGATAGCAATGTGGGTTATAGCACTTCTGCTCTTTCATTAAACATTTTTTAAACTCAGTTTTTATTTTTGGCTGTGCTGGGTCTTCACTGTTTTGTGGGCTTTCTCTAGTTGCAGCAAGCCGGGACTCCTCTTTGTTGCAGTGTGCGGGCTTCGCATAGTGATGGCTTCTCTTACTGCAGAGCCCAGGCTCTAGGGTGGGAGGGCTTCAGTTGTTGTGGCACTTGGGCTCAGCAGTTGCAGCTCTTGGGATGCACTGTAGAGCCCAGGCTCATTAGTTGCAACGCAGAGGCTTAGCTGCTCCACGGTATGTGGGATCTTCCCAGACCAGGGAATGAACATGTATCTCCTGCAACGGCAGGCAGATTCTTTACCACTAAGCCACCAGGAAAGCCCCATTAAGCATTTTTGTTTCATTTCTTTAATAATAATTATTGATACCTGTCTCTCCCACTAGACTACCACATGTCTTAAACACAGACAATGATTCAGAAGTTAGTGGAAGGGACTTCCCTGGTGGTCGAATGGCTGGGACCCTGAGCTCCCCAGTGTAGGGGTTCCAGGTTCGTTCCCTGGTCAGGGAACTAGATCCCACATGCCATAACTAAGTGCTCACACGCCACAACTAAAGATCCTGCATGCTGCAATGAAGATCTGGTACAGCCAAATAAATAAACAAATATTTTAAAAAGTTGATGGAAGGGATAAATGGAGTTTCTTTTCATCTCACTATGTTTTCATTTCACCAAATGTTTTGGAAATGATTGGGGGTGAGGAGAAGAGGTGGAGGAAGGAACCAAGGAGTTAGCAGCTAAAAGCACAGACTCTAGAGTCCAAATGGCTGTTGGAATCTCCATTTCTACCCCTTTCTAGGTATGTGACTCTGGGCAAATTGCTCAAACTCTTGTGGCCTCAGTTTCATCATTTGTTAAATGGGCATAATAATAGCCTTTGCCTTCTAGAGTTGTTGTGAGAATTAAATGAGATAATGCTTGCTCAGTGCTTGGCACATAGTAAGGGCTCCATAAATGGCGGTTATTATCACTGTTAATATGAGGTTGGTGTAACTTCTGCTTGTCTCGTATCTGATGGGGAGTCAAGGCCTCATATTAGTTCTTCCACAGGCCATACCAGTGGCTTCTTGGCAGGCACCCGCAGCAGGTGTGACCCACTCCTCCCCATCTGTCAGGGTGAATCCTCTGCTGGTTCCGGTCTGAGCTTACAACCTACTTATTAGGTTAATTAGACGTGACACCTTTCCAAAGATACCCTGGCTCCAAAGCCAGCCCTAACATCTGGTGAAGCGTGCAGCTTGCCAAGGATTGGGGAATGACAAGTTCTCACCAGCCTTCCGTTGGAGCCAGTGGAGCGGGGCGGGGGAGAGGGTTTGGAGAACCAGCCCTTTCCTCTCATTTGGTTTTTGGCTGGCTCCTACATCTTCTCTGGGTAGGACTGCCAGATAAAAGTACAGGATGTCCAGCTCAATTTGAAATTCAGATAAGTGCCAAGTTTATTTCCAAGTGTAAGTAAGTTCCATATATTGCCTGGGACTTTATATTAAACAATATTTTAATGTTTATCTGAAACTGAGATTAAATGGGTATCCTTTTTTTCTCCTGAATCTGGCAATCTTAGCTCTGGGGCAAGCAGGAGAGTGAGATGAGGAGGAGAGAAGACCCTGGTGTTTGAAAGAGCAGAAGCAGAATTTGCTGGGGCTCAGCTTCCCACAGCTCTGGCACCAGGCCTCCTGGGTCCGAGGCAAGGTTGCCTGGGGACCTACTGGAGCTCACCTCCCAGAGGAAGCCTCAGCAGGAGGAGCAGGGCGCTGCTGCCAACTCTGAGTTGTTTGCACTTCCTTGGCTCCCTGGGGCACAGGCCCCCTTCCTGGTTAACATCCTGGCTGGGAGGACCAAGAACAACAGTGTTTGTCCCCTGAGAGGCATTGAGGCCCAGTCCCAGGAGCTCTGCTGGTGGGGGTAGGCCTCCAAGGCCCAAGCGGTGCAGGGCCTGGAAGGCCCATCAACCCCGTTACCAGAGGGCCCCCGACACAGTCAGGGGCTTGTCCGGTGTCACATGGGGAGTCGTAAACCTAGAAGGTGGTCCCTGGACATCTCATTTCCATTCCTCCATGACTATGTGGCTACTACTCTGCACCTCTCAGAAGGGAAACAGTGATAGCCAGAACAATTTTGATCATCAAGCTCAACAGGCCTCAAACTAGACCCTTATTTCCCTTTCCAACCTGTTGCTTGACCTGGCACCACAGCTCAGTACTTGGCACCCCACCCACTTGGCTTTGCAAACTAGAAACTCAAGCATCACCCTGGGCACCCTCACGCTTCCCGTTTCCTGTAACCGCTGAGCCCTGTTCACGCCAGTTCCTCTGGAGCTCTTGAATTCACCTACCTACTTTCACTGCTGCTACCACCTGTGTCCAGGCAGCCGTCATCTCCCACCCAGACTGTTACATCATCTTGCGACTGGTCTCCCTGCCTCCACGCCCCCCTCTACAATTCATTCTGTGCCTCGCAGCAGGTGAAACACAAATCTGTTCACGTCAATCTCTACTTGTCCCTCTCACAAATCCATCATTGGCTTCTTACTACTTTTAGGATCAAATTGGCTTCCTTGGGAATTCACAGGGGGGTCCAGTGGTTAGGACTCCAAGCTTTCACTGCTGAGGGTCTGGGTTCAATCCCTGGTCAGGGAACTAAGATCCCACAAACCACACGGTCCGGTCAAGAAAAAAAAATTTTTTTTAAGCAGCTTGCTTAACATGGTTTACAAACTTCGGTGTGATCTAGCCCTGTCTGTCTTCCCCTCTCCCATGGGTATCCCTCCATGCACAACGCAGTGGACTTGAACTTCCCTCATGCCTTCCTGGAACCAAGCTCTGTCTCACTTTGAGGCTTTGCACATGTCTGACTTGGAGCTGCCCTGGTGGCTCTAGTGGTAAAGAACCGCCTGCCAATTCGGGAACATAAGAAATGCCTAGAGAATCCCCATGGGCAGAGGAACCTGTTGGATTATCATCCATATGGTCGAAAAGAGTTGGACACAACTGAGCATGCACCCGCACGTGTGGCTGACTGACTCATCTCTCTCTGCCTCCCACTGGCCAACCCCAACTGTCCTGCTATCCATCAGACCTCCACATAAGTTGTACCTTCCCCTGAAGACCTCCGTCATCCTTGCCAGACTTCAGCAGTTGAGGCAGGGGCTTCTCCGGGGCACCTCCCTAACACCCTGTATTACAATAATTAGGAATTATTACTAGTCTGTCTACACCACTAGCCCATGGGCCCTGTGAAGGGAGGCGCCAAGCCTAGCCTAGTCCCTACTGCGCCTACAGTAACCAGTGTGATGCTGGGCACACAGAAAGCGTTCACTAAGGTTTGCAGTCATTATTATAAGTGTCTGGGTAATGTGTGGCTGTAAAAATTAGGAGGAGAAAGGAGAGGAAAGGAGGGCCCAGTCCAGCAGTTTTTCAATTCTAGCCACGCAACAGAACTACGTGGGTTGCTTTACAGAAATATCAATGCTTGGGTACCATCCTAGAGGCTCTGATTTTTTTTTGACATAATATGGGCCCAAGCCTGGGTATTTTTCAAACCTCTTCAGATGGTCTGCTGTGCAGCTGGATTGAGAGGCCCGGGTGAGCTCTAAGTCAGAGCTCATGGTCTCAGCTCTAAATTCTTGCTGACTAGTGTCTGCTTCTATTTCTAAACGGGGAGGGGAACAGACATTTACTCCTGTCCTCAGCTTCTCTTCCTTGGAGAATGACTTTCCCCTCTGCCCACTCTACCATCACTCTGCACACCCTCCCAAGATACCCGTCTGGCCGTCCCCACTGGCTCTGTGGGGGAGACAGCCAGGTTCAGAGAAAGGACAGGGGCTGGGGTCTAGCCCAGAGGCTGGGTCCTTGGTCTTCCACTGGAATGGCCCCAGAGTTCAGTTGGCTTAACAAATATTTGCTGAGCACCCATGCTTGGCCAGGTACCTTGCTGATGGCTGGGAGACAGTTACCGAGTTTGGCTGCTGATCAGCCCTGTATCCAGCTCTGGGCTGGGTTGGGGAGTGGGAGCGGCACTGGCCATCGGCATCATTAACCTCCAGATCCACCTCCATTGTCACCTAAGCAAAGGGGGAGGTGTGGATATCATGCCCCCACCCCAGCTGGCCTCCACGTTTACTGTGACCCAGTGTGACCAGAGCTCTTGCATCAGAATCCCCTGGGAAGCTTGTTAAAAACACAGGTTCCTGGACCTCACCCAGGGTGAGGGGTGGTTCAGACAGTTTGGGGTGAGGCCTAGTACTCTGCATTTCCAGCAGTCTCCCTGAGGGATTCCAATGCAACAGGTCACTGGCGATTCCAATATGTAGCTGCCTTTAAGAACCACAGCCATCTCGTTTCCCCAGGTGGGTTTAGACATCCTGGGAGGAAGGCGGTGCAGGAACAGCACAGTGGTTCCTGGGCTCCAGGGCCCTGGCCATCCCAAGCTGTAACTGACTTGGTTCACGGTCATCACTCCCCACTCTTCTCCAAACAGGCAGTAAAGGCACTGAGCTCCGTGATTTGCTTAGTCCTCACCCCAACCAGGAAAAGCTGGTGTTATTCCTGTTAATAGACCAGAAAGTTGCTTCCTAAGGTCATAGAGCCAAGTGACTGTGCTGGGGTGCTGTCTTTCAAGTTGCTCATCGGCCCTGGGAGAGACTAGTTTGTGCAAACCACCGGCAGCCCTGGGCAGAGTGAAATGGATGGACCCAGGGAGGTAAGCGCAGAGCTCTCAGCAAGTGCCAAGAAAGGAGCAACGGTCATCTCCTGGGGAATGGCGGAGGGGGCCTCCGAAGGAGGTGGTGGCATTTGAGCTGGACCTTAGTCGATTAATTCAGTTTTGACATTCAGAGGAGGGGAAAGAGCACCAGGCTGAGGATACAGCACAAGTGAAGTCAGAGAGGTGGGAAAATAGATAGTAAAAACAGCAGGTGATCAATGCAGTGTAGGGTGCTGGAAGGGACATGGGAGTGATGGCACCGGGCAGGTCAGCCCAGGCTTTTCACTTGCTGGGCCCTGGGAAACGGCCAGAAAGGTATGAGAAGGGAACTTACAAGGCCCACCTGGCTTTAGGAAGATAACTCTGGGGCCCGCGGGCTGGTTGGAAGTGGTGAGATGCTCTGCTTCTCTGGTCCTTGTCCAGCTCTAAAGTGGAGAGGATTGCCCTCCCGGACATCTGTCCCAGGGTTGTTGTGATGATAGAAGAAAACAAAAGATGGGAAAGGGTGTTGGTGAGACCCATGGGTACAGAGGGAGAATCAGAATCGGAATTTGGGGACCGGGTGTGCGTTGATGTACCTTGGCCGGAGGCCCCAGTGGCGTGGTTACAGACACTGGGACATCCAGAGAACGTACAGGAGAAGCATTGGAGGTGGCAGGTGCCACCTGAACCCATATTTGGGAATGGAGAGGGACAGAGAGCAAGATCAAAGCCTAATCTGGAGCAGAACAGTGAACTGACTCGTTTTCCCTTGTGAACGGGGCCCAGAGGACAGATTTTGGTTTCCTGGAGAACTTCGAGAGTGGCTGCCCTTAGCCAGCATCTCATGGAGGTTTTGACCAGCTGCCTCTTCTCTAGTGTGTAGAAAATCGTGGGAGACACTGCAGCCAGACGGGCTCTGGCCCCTGTGAGAGGGATGTGAGTGTGGCCCAGTCCAGAGGGGCCTCTGAGGAAGGGCAGCTGGCCTTGCTCACTGAGCAGGAATGTCTTCTGCTCCCCTGAGAACCACCACCACTCACCTCACCCCCTACCCCACTTCACCCCCGCAGCTTCAGTCACTCTTCCAGCCCATCTCCGCGGGGACCAGCACTTAGCCCAGGTTAGCACTGTTAAGCCTCATAGCTCTTAGAACTGAGCCTTTCAGTCCTAAAGTTTCCGACGAGGAAAGTGAGCCTCAAGGAGTCTACACAGCTAGCATGCAGAAAAGCTGAGAAATTCAAACCCAGGACTGGGATGCTAAGGACTGGGCTTCTCCCTACTGCACCACGTATCTCTCAGACAGGAGCCGAGGTTTCCTTTACAGACTAAATATCTGGTAGTCAAACCATAACAAGCTAGTGATAGAAGGGCAAGGTGGGAGTAGGTAAGCTCATTGGAAGATCTTCCTGGAGGAGGCCTTGTAATTCTGGAGGAGGGAACAAGGTCTGGAGGCCTTGGCCTCTCTGGGCCCAAACTCTGAGCTTACTCAGTTCCTTTGGAGGCAGAGGGCTGTCTTTCCAGAGAGACACAGCCCTGAGCCAGGCCTGGAATTCCTTCTGGGTCTGTGGGCGTTTGATCTTCAGGAGCCTGGAAGAGCACGCACGATCTTCAGACCTTTGATGTCTACATACAGACTGTTGCCACATTCATGTCCTGGATACTCTTGGGCCACAACATCCGGGGTATCCAGTGTGTGGGCCTAATTCCCCAGGGAGGGTTGATTTCAGCGATTCCCATCATTCAATGACACACTGGCTTCATGGTGGAAACTTTCTCAGTGGGTGGAGAGATCACACCTTTATTTTATATTTATGTAACCCAAGGGCCCACTCAGTCATTTCCCCCAACAAAGGGCTAAAGGTCTCAGAGGAGCATGACCTTGCCTGTGTAATAACCACACTTTCTTTTCTTGTTCTCCTTTGGTTCTTCTTTTTTTGAACTCTCCTACCTTCTCATAACCTCATCAGTTTCAAGTGACGCAGCCATTCTAATGACCTCTCCTCAAAAACCACAATCTTAGTTCAGGCCCCATCAACTTTTCTGTGACTGAGCAAACAATCCCAGTCTCCCCTTCATCACAGTCTCCCCTTCATCACAGCCTATTCGTGGCTACCTCAACCCCATCTGGGATCAGAACTCTCCTTCTCGCTTTTGCTTTGGATTTTATTTATTTATTTAATGTTCGTACATGAACATCATTATCAGAGCATCAGAGATCTCTACAGAGTTCATCATGAACAACTGCAGCCCTGATCCATCTCCAAGGGTAACCACTTTAACTCTTGAAACTGATTCTCTGGAACATTTACTTTCACGTCTCTAAATAGCATCTCACACACGTTCCTCACCATCTTTGCTCACAGCTTTAGGAATAATTTGTTGATTTCTTGCCCTAGGAGATGAGGAATTCTATCCCCTTCTGCATGCATCATATTCTCTCCCTTGCCACTATCTTTCCAATATAGTAACAGCTGGTGATTTTGGTTATTTCATTATGTACTGTTGCACTTGTATAACTGTGTAAACACTATGCCCAGTGGAACCGCATGTTGGGTTAGATTACTTTTTTCCACGTTTCCTTGAAATTTGGGTCATTACCAGCTCATGGGCTGTTTTAGGCATCACAGCTTAGTCATCATTTGGCTCAGCTGACCCTAGTCACTGACATTATGAATCCAAACCCTCAGTTTCTTTTTGTGAAACATCTGTAGTCTGAGTTTACCAGCAAGACATGTTCAAAAAAAATCACTGGTGTCTATTTGCTTTATGTGTCACTAAAAGACCACTGAATGAGGTAGATTCCAGAGTCAAGAGTGTGTAGGTTTGGATTCAGTATCTGCCCTCTGTGGCTATGAGACCTTTCAACAAATTACACAGTCTCTCTGAGCTTCAGTTTCTCTTCTTGTAAAATGAAATTAAAAGGTGAAACCACCTACTTCATAGGATTCTAGGATAAAATAAGAGGATACCTGTAACCAAGGCTTCTCTAGTGGCTCAGTGGTAAAAAATCCACCTGCAATGCAAGAAACTCGGGTTTGGTCCCTGGGTCAGGAAAATCCCCTGGAAGAGAAAATGGCAACTCACACCAGTATTCTTGCCTGGAAAATCCCATGGACAGGAAGGCCTGGTGGGCTTCAGTCTATGGGCTCACAAAAGAGTTGGGCACAACTTAGTAAATAAACAACAACCTGTAACGTACTTTATACAAGAAAAGCATTACAAATGGTGAGCATTAGTATTGCCACTGGGTTAATTGTCAGTGGGAATCCCAGAATAAAAACATAGCATGATTCAGGGACTTCCCTGGCAATCCAGTGGTTAGGACCCCATGCTTCCAATGCAAGGGACATGGGTTTGATCCTTGGTAGGGGAACAAGGATCCCACATGGCACAGCCAAAAAAATAAAGAAAGAAAGAAACAGCATGCTTCAAAAATACCCAGCACTAGCAGAGTGATGAATGGTCATGTGCCTTGTTTCCAGAAGAGTCAGCTTTCCTGTACCACCTTCTCTGAGGAGCACAGGCCTGAGTGCTGTGTGGGACCCCAGCCAGGTGCTGGAAGATGCAGGTGTAGACTGGTAGGATCCTGGGTCACGGGGAAAATAAAATGGTCTTTTCCTGCTCTCCTTTTCATGACCCTCACTTCACTCTCTTGGGTGGTAGTTGGGGCATTGCCAGCAACAGGGACTTGTCATGTTAGTACCCTCCCTCTGGTTGTTCCTAGGAGAAGGATGACTCTTTGACCCCCTCCAGCTCCTTTCGTGTTTATTGGGGGTGGTATGTTAAATTAGCTCTAGCTTGTGCTAATTTTAAGACATTCACACATCGAAGCATAGAAGAGAAAAATATCTTTCTTCCCTCCTAGAGGTAACTGCTGTTAGCAGTTTGTCGTGTACTCCTCCAGGATTTTATTTTCTGTGCTTCAAAATGTGTGTGGGTGTGGAGACTTGGTTGATTTACTATATTCAGTTATGTATTACAGGCATATATAGTAATAAAATGAGATCACGCCACACATTCAATTCTGCTACTTGCTTTTTTAAGTGATAATGTTTCATGAGGCGCTTTCCAGGTTGATCTAGGTACGACTCACAGCATACTGTGGATGTTTTGGGGGGTCGCTTCCCATTTTTACCCAGACGAGCGGTTTTGTGATGAGCATGCTCTTGGGTATACCTGTGCGTCTTTGTGCTGGTGTTCTACACAGCAGAGCCCTAGAAAGTAGGTTTCTACAAAGTGAAGGTGAAAGTGGTTCAGGAGTGACTCATCTGAGAGCTCTCTGGCCCCTTAGCTCCTTGGAAGACCACACTCTTCAGCTCCCCTTCCTCCTGCCCTACCTCCCTCCACCAACCCACCTCTCCTCCCAGAAGAGGTCTCATCTGGGCCAGGCTGAGGCAACTGGAGTGTCTCGTGTGTGTGGCTGAAAACATGTCACCTCCTTTGCTATCCGTTCTCATGGAAAACAGAACGGCTTCAACCGTTTGGGATGTAGGAGCTCGACCTTGCTTCCCCCTCTGCCTGAGCCTGTATGGTGCCTCCACCACTTGCAAAACTGCTTGCAGGGCTTCCCCAGTGGTCCAGTGGTGAAGGATCCAACTGCTAATGCAGGGGACACAGGTTCGATCCCTGGTCCGGGGAGATTCCACATGCCTCGGAGCAACTAAGACCATGGGCCACAGCTACTGAGCCTGCTGCAGCTACTGAAGCCCGTGTGCCTAGAAATCATGCTCTGCAACAAGAGAAACCCCTGCAGTAAGAAGCCTGAGTACCCTGGAGCCTGTGATCCACAACAAGAGATGTCACTGCAAGAAGCCTACACGCCATAACGAAGAGTAGCCCCCACTCGCCAAAGCTAGGGAAAGCCCGGGCACAGCAATGAAGACCCAGGGCAACTGAAAATAAATAAATAATGAATTTAAAAAACTGCTTGCAGATCAGAAATGACTATTTTTCCCACCTTTTGTCTTCCCCACAGAGCAACTTGTTTCATGAGATAAAGAAACTGAACCCCACCGAGGATGTGGCCCTCTTTCCCTGGCCCTGGCCCTTCCCCTGGCCTCTGGGTCAGAATCTAGGCCTCTGGACACAGCAGAGGTTGCAGGGGTGGGGGCAGGGGGAGTGGGAGGTGGAAATGGGTTGTGGAGGTGGGGAGGGGAGCTCTACACCAGCTCTTCCCCAGGTCACCCCACTCAGTGCCAGTGGGGGGCCCATGAGTGGGGACAGCGTGGTTCCCGTTTTCCAGGCGAGGAGACCGAGACAGAGCTGGGCGTGAAACTAGAGCTCTCACACTTTCAAACCTCCCCTGCCCTGCCTCTTCTCTCAGACTTCAAATCTGAGCTCTGGACTACATTGCTCAGGTTTGAGGACTCATGTAGCTAACAGCCCTTCTTCCAGGTGTTTCTGTCCTGCAGAATATGTTTCCAATGATGACACCGACTCCAGTCCCAGGTGAGTCCAAACCCACGGTGCTCCAGGCTGGCTGCTGGAGGCCTTGTCTCCCCTGCACACCCCTCTACACCCCAACAGGATCAGAACTGGGGGTCCCCAGCCTCTTCACTCCTTGGTGGTGACCTGATGACGTCTCGAGTAGGATTCGAGTGGTGGGAAGAGCCCCATTTCCTCCCTGCCCCTCCCTTGGCCGCAAGTTGCCCGGCTCCTCTTGGGGAACCTGCCTGGAGGGCAGGGAGCCTTGGGAACATCCACCTGGGCTCCCTGAACTTGCCCTCTGCTCCATGGAAGCTGGGGCTCCTGGGGCAGGGCCTTCCTCCCTGGGCCTCCAACCTCCCGATAAAACAGCAGCGCTGGTTGCTGGGCACTGTCAACAAAACACTCCCCACAGGCCCAGCCCTCGCTGGGGATTGAGAACAATGGCCTCCCAGGGAGAGGCCCCATTTCCCAAGCCTGGCTCAGAGGGAGAAGTTAGCAGGTGGCTCTCGCTGCCTTGGTGTTTGGAGCAATTGTCAGAAAATGTGGTCTCTTCCTCAGGCCTGCCTGCCGCTGTCCTTCTCTCAGGCTTTCAGAAGGGCACTCAGATGGAATAAGAGCCCCCTCTGAACCAGTTTGCTCAAGCACCCCACAGGAGCCCTCCAAAGGGCAGGGAGGGTCCAGCAGCCCCCAGCTCCAAAGCCCAGCTGCTCGCCCCTCTGTCTGTCTGATTGGGGTACAATCCACACCATCTCAGACAGGCAGGGGCTCCTCAGCAGCCCTAAGGCGTCCTCTCCGCTCCTTCCCCAGGCCTGTTCTGTAGGTTCATCATCTTCAGTACTTTTTTTTTCCTGATAACAAAAGCAGCACTGGCTGATTATTTAAAAATATTACAGATATATCTAAAGTGGAGGGTGAAAGCCATCCCAGCCCCGATAGATTGTATGGTAGGCTCACGCTGCGTGCATGCATCTGCAACTTGCTTCTTCGAGGAGAGGTCTTTGAAACCGAAACCCATCATGTCATCTTCATGCTTCACCCACTCCTGAGGCTCCTCGCTGCTCTCCTGGGCTACGAGGCCCTGCCTACCTCCCCTGTCTGGTCCAGCATCTCCCACCTCCCGGCCACACTGCCTCTCTTTCAGGCCCTCTGTCCCTCCCTCTGTCACCTGCCTTCACACAGGCCTGGCCCATCTGTGTCCCTACCTGGCATGCTAATGCACCTGGTGAATACTTCTTCTTTCCGGTCCCAAGTTTCTTCTTCAGAGAAGCCTTTCCTGTTCTCTCCAGCCATGCAAAAGCCCTGCTCTCTCCCATCACAGCTACAAAAATTACAGATTTATATGTAACTATTTGATGGTCTTATTCCCCAACTAGTTGTTATTGTTTAGTTGCTAAGTCATGTCCGACTCTTCCGCGACCCTATGGACTGTAGCCCACCAGGCTCCTCTGTCCACAGGATTCTCCAGGCAAGAAAACTGGAATGGGTTGCCATTTTCTTTTCCAGGGTATCTTCCTGACCCAGGAATCGAACCCTCGTCCCTTATGTCTCCTGAATTGGCAGGCGAGTTCTCTACCACTAGCACAACCTGGGAAGCCCCCTCAAGGAGGGTAGGGATCTCTTTTGTTCACTACTTATCTCCCAGTGTATGGCACTTTGCATATAGTCAATGAACCTTTATTGAATAAATGGACATGTCAAGTACTAACTTGCCAATTGCATATGTGGGCCCAGCACGATGGTGGGGATGGTGGATATTCTGTAGAATAAAGACCAAGGCAGGGTTTCAAGGGCTGAGGAGGGGTACACATCAGGGTGGAGGGGAAGAGGTTTGGATAAATGCTAGAATTTCATTTCAAAGGGCTTCCAGGGTGGGGGTTTTGAATCCATCTGCAATATGGTTGAGTCATTGTCTGATTGTCTTCTCTGCTCTTCCCTTTACACACAAGAGGAATCTTTGCTTCCCCTTCTCTTCACTTCTTCCCTCCATCCCTCCCCCAGATCCCTTCTCCCTCTTAGCTCATGGCTGAGGTCTACAGACAATTTATGTTTAAAGGACAATGGCTGACTGGCTGGCTGGCTGGATGATGGATGCGCAGATGGGATATCCATCTGATGGATGGATAGCTGGATGGATGACAGATGGGCAGCTGGACGAATGGAAAGATGCATTGATGGAAGAATGAACCAAAGAACTAAAAAAAGCCAGCAGAACCTCAGGGATCCCTAGTCCACACTGATTGCTAAAATGAGGAACTGAAGTCTAGAGATGTGGAATACGTCTTTCATCACTTTCCCTCTTCAAGAACTCTGTTGATTTCCTCTCTTTAGCCTATAAATATCTTGAAATGGCCCCTAACCCAAACAAAACAAAGCAACTCTACCCTATGATCTTTCCCCTGACCTTGGGCCCTCCTCTTTCCTTTAACTGCCTAACTTCTTGGAAGACTTGTCAACTCACCCCTGGACTTCTTCACCTTCCATCACCCTTTAACCTCTCAGCCTTGGCCTGCTATCCACATCTCCATGGCAACTGCTGTGAAGGCGCCACTTACCAGGGACCTTCTGGGCTCTGAGCCCTTCCTGTGCCTCAGGTAGTGCTTGGCATTGTCATCAGCTCTTCCTCTTGAAACCCTAAATCCTTGGTTTATTCTGGGGACCATTCTCTTTCTGTCCAGAAAATTGGAACCCTGAGGGGCATGTCTTTCTCCCAGCTCCTCCTATCACAGATTTAACCTCAGCCCTTTCTTTGCTCTCATTTTGTGGTCTCCCACCAATTATCGGGTTCTCTCTGTGTACCCAGCACCATACTAGGCTCTTGGTTGCATCGTTCCTTGTAATCTTCTCATCCACTTTCTGATGTGGGTATATTAGTTTCATCTGCACTTGGCAGATGGTGGCGATCCAGTGAGGACCAGTAAATCGCCCAATGCTACCCATTGGATAAGTGGTGCCTTTGGGACTCAACTGCGGTCTTGCTATTTCCGGGTCTATGCTCTCACCCCTGAAGCCATACTTCTCTGTTGTCTTACTCACACTCAGACCTTACGACTCCCGAGTTAATATTTTCGAAGTGGCCTCCCTCTGGAACTCCAGACCTGCTCTTCTAAAGATCTGATGAATTTTTTTTTCTTAGATGTCCTTCCAAAATTGCAAATCCAGACTTCTCACATCTCTTGCCAGGTGATCTTACCAGTCCTGCGCTCAAATGCCTGCAGTGGCCCCCACTGCCCATCCATCTAGGGGAAAGCTCTCCCCTCTGCTCTCAGGCTCTCCTTTGATCTGGACCCTCATCCCTGCCTCCATCCTCTTCTACCTCCTCCTGCTTCTGACTCTGTCTCTGAAAGAGTCTAACGCTCCCTGCTGTGCTCTCTGCTCGGAGAGTTCCTTCCATCATGCCTCCCCCATGCCTGACCTCCAGAAATCCTTTCTATCTAGAAAATAGAATGGCAAGAAATGCACTACACATCGAGTGGGTACCTCCAGATGAGTGGGATTCCAGGTGACCTTCATTTTCCCATTTGCTCATTGTTTTCCAAATTTCCAATAAGGAATATGTTTTACTTTATGATCAGTAAGGAACTTGTTCAAATAATTTAAAAAAAAAATCTTGGTTTGCTCACAATGTACATTTCCTCCTTAAGGCTTTTCTGCAACTTTGTTCACCTGAGGCCTCCCTAAAGTTCACGGGCAGGTCTGCCTCCCCTCCTGAGAGCTGTGCATTCTCTCACATAGTGTGATCCTCCTTGTCCTTTCCGCCCTCTCCCAGTTCCCTGGTGTGCAGGGGCACCCCAGAAACACAGGAGGAACAGAGTATAGATAGACTCATTCATAAAAGTGTTCATCAGGGGAGCAAAAAACTGGAGATGCATTAAACATCTATCAACAGGGGCCTGGTTATAAACTTCTTGGTAGGTAGTTTTGGGGCTTGCCTACAGCCACTAGAAAGGAAGAGATTCCAGCTGCCAATAGGAACCAATTTCCAAAATATGTCATTAAATAAAAAGTAAGATAAAACTTCCAAGGATTTCCCCGGCAGTCCAGTGGTTAAGACTTCACCTTCCAATGCAGGGGGTTCGGGTTCAATCCCTGATCTAGGAGCTAAGATCCCACATACCTCGAGGCCAAAAAACCAAAACAGAAGCACTGTTATAAAAAAAATTCAATAAAGACTTTTAAAATGGTCCACATCAAAAAATAAAAATCTTAAAAAAAAGGCTTCCAGAAAAATATATGTTCTTTGTTCACATTTACATTCAGGAAGGATAGACTCACATATATATGTATATGTATATATCCATAGAATATTTTTGGAAGGATTCTCCCAAGCTGGTAACAGCAGGGGTTTCAGGGTTAAGAGGGGACAGGGGAATTGTATTAAAGGGATCAGAGGAGGCATGAGTATTATCTCTGTTCAGCTTAAAAAAATTGTTTGCGTATACCTTTAAAAAAGAGAACTGACAAACAGAACAAGGAGCCCATAGCCATCAGGTAAGGGGGAGGACCGCCAGGCAGGGCTGAGCCTTGGTGAGGAGAGGGTAGAGAGCAGACAAGACCTCCCACCCCCACCATCCCTGCTGATGGAGCTGGACTCCTACTGTGTTCTGAGGGCCCACTTGAGGCCCCACGAGATGGTCCCCCGCAGGGAGTTAAGGCTGAGAGCTGGGGAGGGATCCGCCTGCTGGCCCCCCACCCCATCCCAGGAGCAGGCAGGTCATCCTGCGCCTGTTTGCCCAGGATGCTTCGCCGCACCCTCTCGGGGCAATGCAGGGCATGGGGCAGAGCATCACCCGACAAGCAGGTGATGACTCGGCACCTTGGCGGCTGCTCTCCCACAGGACGAAACGGTGTCCTGTGCTGGGTGTGGTGGGAAAGACCTGGTTTCTCCTTTGGTTAGGGTGCCCTGGACTTGGTCCCCAGATAAGGGCTCTGTTCATTTATCTTCTACCACACAGGGATCCTCTGGGAGAGGGGGCCGGTCAGGGACCAGACTGGGTACAGCCTAGCAAGCTGCTGGCCAGGGAGAGAACTGTCATCAATGACGACGGTAATTTGCATTTCTTTGGAGCCTTTTATCTAGCGATGTCAAAGTACAACATCTCAACAACTCAGATGTTTGTAGAGTAGGAATTTGGCAGAATCAAGAGCTTAGGTTGGTTGGAGAAGGAAATGGAAACCCACTCCAGAATTCTTGCCTGGAGAATTCTATGGACAGTGGAGCCTGGTAGGTTACAGTCCATGGGATCACAAAGAGTCGGACATGACTGAGTGACTCACTTTCACTTTCACTTTTCACTTTCAAGAGCTTAGGTGCCAAAGGTAAAGCTATCTAAACCGT
Organism: Ovis aries; assembly: GCF_016772045.2. Lineage (NCBI taxonomy): Eukaryota > Metazoa > Chordata > Mammalia > Artiodactyla > Bovidae > Ovis > Ovis aries. Next base: position 30,540,044 of record NC_056075.1, on the reverse strand, counting down.
TTCAGCACCATCCCTTCCTGCTCCCAAATAGGGGCCCACATGCCTACTACCTTCCTCACCCCCAGGCTTTGGGGGGTGGCTCTGTCTCTGCCATCTGCTGATTGGTGCACTGAGAGACTTAGACAGTCTTTGCCACTTTAGATTAATTCAGCCATTGGCCAGAACCACCTGTGCTGACCTCATCCCTTTGAGCAGCCCACCCTGCTGGTGAGGTTGGGAATGTGGGTGAAGATTCTCGCGACTGTGGCCACTTGAAGGGCGGGTCCCTTCTCCCATCCTAGCCTCAGTCTCCTCAGGCATTAAAAGGGCTTTAGACTTCTCCAGGGCTTGCAAACCATGCTAAACAAAATCCTGGCAATTTTCAGAGCTCCATGGCTTTTGCCAATGCTCTGTGCGAAGACAGTTTCCAACACATACTTGATGCTACATGAAAATTTATAATAAGCATCACATCAACATGCACATTAAGAAGGAATATATGATTTTCACACGTTGGATCCCACTTGTGTTCACAGGGATTTTATAAGTGACATAGTAACATGTTGGCAATTTGACGTAGAGAAGAAATTCAAACTAATACAGCTCCACTAATTGTATACATGGGGGGCTCATGCTCTGTCAAATTTTGTTTGGAGGAGGGTTTGTCTTCTAAAGGGGCTTCTCTGATAGCTCAGTTGGTAAAGAATCTGCCTGCAATTCAGGAGACCCCGGTTCAATTCCTGGGTTGGGAAGATCCGCTGGAGAAGGGATAGGCTACCCACTTCAGTATTCTTGGGCTTCCCTGGTGGCTCAGCTGGTAAAGAATCCGCCCACAATGCGGGAGACCTGGGTTCGATCCCTGGGTTGGGAAGATCCCCTGGAGAAGGGAAAGGCTACCCGCTCCAATATTCTGGCCTGGAGAGGGGTCGCAAAGAGTCAGACACAACTGAGAGACTTTCACTTCACTTCACTTGCCTTTCTAAAGGTGTGACAGGGGTTGGGCTCAGTCACCAGACAGAGAGACCAGGAGAGGGATAGGACAGTGCTTTTCTGCCAAGGGATGACTGTGGCCAGCAGCTGTGATGGGGGATGGGGGTGGCGAACATCTTGAGATCTGAGCCCTAGTCTGAAGAGTGCCACTGCCTGGCAGAGGTTTGCAGGGTCACTTCCGGAAGTCACCAGCACGTGATAGTTCCAGACTGATCTGAAAGAGGGAGTGTCTGCTTTCAAGCAGCATGGCAGAGGGAGCTGAGCCTCCTAGGAGCTGCCTGGGACCAGAAACCAACACTAGGTCTAGTCATGTGCTGTGAGGTTCCGCTGTGCCAGGCACCATGCTGATACGGCCCCCACGTGACTGCATTGTTCCTCGCATTTACACAGGGAGGTTCAGTCTCATTTTAAAGGCGAGAAACCTGAGGCAGAGACGGTGTGACACCCCTCAAGTCCTGCAGGACAGGAATGTACCTCTGGGGGTCAAATCTCAAGCCATAGTAGAGCCCAGTGACCTGAACTTTTGATAAACCCCAGGTGACTCAGGCTTCTGATGCAAGTGGTCTGTAGAGGAGTTCTTCACTACCTTGCTGTTGTTTAGTTGCTAAATCCCTGTCTGACTCTTTTGTGAGCCCATAGACTGTAGCCCACAAGGCTCCCCTGTCCATGGGATTTCCCAGGCAAGAATACTGGAGAGGGTTGCCATTTCCTTCTCCAGGGGAATCTTCCCAACCCAGAGGCAGCTCCTGCATTGGCAGGCAGATTCTTTATCACTGAGCCACCAAGGAAGCCCTACCTTGTGCTGGGTACCAAGTATGGGGATACTGGGCTGAAGAGCAGATGGTTCTGTCCAGCAGAGAGGCCTCATCAGCACCATTTCTTACTGGCTTTTTATCCACGAGGTGGCCCTGACGGAATGATGTCACAGAGAGGTCTCTGGCACCTGCCACAGGCAGGCCCCTGCTTTTTCCTTTGTTTCCATTTCCCTGTCAATAAAGTGGGAGTGGACTTCATGGCACCTAGGTGCCCTTCTTGTGCCAACATCCTGAAAACTCATCAGCAGCCTGGGTGACCTGCGAGGGGTCTGTGGTTGGAATGGCAAAGGGTCTTGCTCAAGTCAGACAGCGAGTGATCAGTGGAGCTTGGCTTCATTAGTCTGTTGGTTTCCAGGGCCACAGTGCCTCAGCTTCCAAGCTGCGGCATCTTCAAAGCTGGGGCCGTGAGAGTGGTCCACGCGAGCACAAGGAGGGGGTTGTGCGTCTATAGAGAAGCTAAAAACAAAAACAACACTGACCGAGAGTGATGCACAGGAATGCTCAACAACGTCAGTGGTTAAAATACTCCTGAGAGCTGGGTTGCTCTCACGGCAGGCGCGTTGGTGTTACCCACCGCTGCTCTGCCGCCTCGGTTACGTGGGTGACGGCAGGCAGTGAGCCGTCTCGGAGGAAGGAGATGGAGGTCAGTTGGTTGGGGATGGGGGCGGAGGGGTCCCTGATGACGTGATTCCCATCCAGTCACACCAGCCGTGACAAAGAGACGCAAGGGAACGTGGTCTGGGTGACTGCAGAGCTCATTTACTGAAGGCTAAAAATAGGTGTCTCTCCTGCAGCAGGTGGGTGACTAAGCAAGTGCAAGGCACGCTCCTGCTGGAGGAAAGGTGGCACCCAGGGGCCCTGATTTCCCCCAGGTGATAGCAAGGGGCTGATGGACAGGGACAGGAACGGAGTCTACGTTTTGCAACTCTTCTCTCTCTTTTTCCCTCCCCCAAACTCACTGCTCAAAGCCATCAGTTGCTGGACCAAGCCAAATTAGAGGCCAGACCCCCAGATTATGGTAGTTTTCTCCCAGGACCTGAAGGCAGAGGAGAGAGAAAGGGGTGTGTGTGTGTGTGTGTGTGTGTGTGTGGTCTGTGCATGCACGCGCATGCATGCATCCATCCACACCTGGTTGGTGGGAGGATAAACAGGTCACAAAAGGACTACACTGTGGTCTGCCTTTGCCTCTGACTCCCCCTGGCCCTTACACACACATGGTGGCATCGGAGGAGGACTGCTAATTTCCTGACCATTCTCTGGGATGCTCTGTGCCCAGGGAAATGAAAAGTGCTGCTTTTTTCCCATTCCAGACTCTTCAGGAAGCCAGCAAAGTCCTGGGCTTCTATCTACATCTCTAGAGGCTCAGCAGAAGCTGAGGAGTGAGGCAATTATCTGATGAATTTGGCCCCACCTCAGGCTGCTGTCTGAGTAGACTGATGTAATGGGAAGAGGAGGAACCAGGCACACCGGAGTCCTGGTTCTGCCATTCACTTACTGTGTGACTTTAAGCAAATTCATTTTCCTCTCTGGTCTCAAGTTTCTTTTCTGTTTATCCATTTATTTTTTCAACAATGCATAGTAAATGCCTACTGGCCCAGGCAGCTGTGCTTACCATGCTAGATACAGGAAAATGACATCTATGGAGGATGAAAAATGCCCAGGAAGACTTTGAACCTCCCCCTATGGAAAACTGGCACTATTTCTCCATTCCTTGACTCAGGGCTGACTTTGTAACTCGCTTTGGCTAACAGAATGTCGAGAAAGTGACACATGACTCTCATTCTCATCTTCCTGGAAACCAGCTGCCATGTGAGGAAGCCCAAGCTAGTCCATTGGAGAGGTCACCCAGAGGAGAAGTGAGGTGGCCTCACCAATGCCAGTCCTGTGAGTTAGCCCATGTGGAGCCCCTAACCCTCAGCAGACTGGCTACAAACAATAGCGGGAGCTCAGTCAAGACCCCTCCGAGTAGAGACAAGCCAGCCCAACAGAGAGAATTGTAAGGTATGAAATGGTTGTAGTTTTTATGTGTGACTTTTTTGGCCCTACTGCCCCTTGCATGTGAGATCTTACAGGGATTGAACCTGTGGCCCCATGCACTGGAAGACAGAGTCTTAACCACTGGACTGCTGCAGCTAAGTCGCTTTAGTCGTGTCTGACTCTGTGCGACCCCAGAGACGGCAGCCCACTAGGCTCCCCCGTCCCTGGGATTCTCCAGGCAAGAACACTGGAGTGGGTTGCCATTTCCTTCTCCAGTGCTGGGGAAGGTCCCAAACGGTTGCAGTTTTAAGCCATTGTTTTGGAGTGGTTTGTTATGTAGCAAAAGGTAATCAGTATAAGAAACATTTGAGCTTCCCCAGCTGCTCAGCTGTAAAGAACCCGCCTACAGTGTAGGAGATTCAAGAGAGGAGGCTTCAGTCCCTGGGTGGGGAAGATCTCCTGGAGGCAGGCATGGCCACCCATTCCAGTATTATTGCCTGGGGACTCTCATAGGCAGAGGAGTCCATAGGGCTGCAGGGAGTCGGACAAGACTGAAGCAGCTGAGCACAGCACAGCACACCACCATGAGCGTTTATTGACCACTGCCGCTGTGCCAGGAACCATGCTGAATGTTTTACATGTATCATTTATTCCTCGCATCGCCCATCTGAGGCAAGGGTTGTTATTCTAATTTCCATGTTACAGATGAGAGCACTGGGCCACCCGATAGAGAAGTAACTTGACCCAAAGCAAAGAACAGGTGAGTCAGGGAGCTGGGGTTTGAGGCCAAACTTCAGAGCTCGCTCAGTGGAACCACAGACCTTCTTGCCCTCATGGAGTTTACAGGCTAGTGGGGGGATGGGTGTGAAGCAAAGATGGAGGTAAATACACATCATGTTCAAACAGTGATATGTGCTATGAAGGAAATGGGTGCTGTGTCTACTCACAGGGAAGTCCTCTGTGATGGGCGGAGAGGGACTGAGTGAGGCTGGACCACCTCAGGCGTTTGCACTGGAAACCAGATTTCCTAGCTTCAGTCAGCCAAGCTGACTGTAAGAAATGCAGATTCCTGGGCCTCAGTTCCCAGAGATTCTGATTTGGTGGGTCTGATTGATTAGGAAGTTGGGAGCCTGGGCATCTATTTTTTTTTTTTTAACGTGCTCTCTGGGTGATTTTTATTATCGGGGAAAATTGAGAAACACAGCTTAGTAGTGTCCCTGAGGAGACTGAAAATTACGGCTGCCTAGCCCTCATTCTGAGATTTTGATCCAATGTGTCTGGGGGTGAGGCCAGGAATCAGTATTTTAAAAAGCTCTTCAGGTGATTCTACAGTGTCACCTGGGCTGAGAACTGATTCTAGAAGATTCTTCAGGGTCCCAGCGTGCTTTTCTTGATCTCTTTTGAGATACCAGGGTTACCTGGTGCTGATTAAACCATCCTTTTAGTGAAGCAACACTATGGAAGCAGGCCCAGGGTGGAGCCTGAGGTAAACCCTTGTTCAGAGACTTCCCTCTGATTGAACCGACCCCTCCTCACAGGCCACCCCCAACGAGACAACCCTGCCACGGGCCCCGGGGGCTCCCCATGGCTTCCAAGTCACCTTTAACTTTTATTTGCTTTAGAGTCAAGCTCTCCTTTCATGACTACTGCCTTCACAAACATCTGCCTTCCTCTAGGGCCGTGCAAGGCAGCCCCTCCGACACCCCAGCTCAGGGCCCTCTGGGGCACAGATTCCCTGCACTCTGAAGAATGGCAGCGTCGGCCCTGTGGTCATGATGAGAGGTGTGCTTGTGTGTAGACGATTTCTTGTCTGGTTTCCTGCTCTTCTTCCAAATAAGGCAGGAGGGCCCCTGGGGGTTGTTCCCGATGCAGCTTGATTTAGACCAGAGAGGATGAAAGAATCTGTTCTTGGCATGGGGCCTGCCAGCCTTGGGCCGGAAGAAAGTTTGCTGGAGGTGAGGGCAGAGAGAGAACGGCCAGACCCAGGACAGCAGTGGCCCCAGGGGAGTGGTACCTCAGGTCCTGGCAGGCAGGGGTGGTGTGCTGGCAGCCGGGGTGAACTCTGCCACCCAGAGCTAAGTTCTGCCGCGCGGTCGGTCGTGCCACCACACTGAGGGTTGTGACGAGAACCCAAAGTTCAAGGCAGGGCCTGGGACTCTGTAGGCACCCTCTAAAGGCATTTCCATTCCCCTTCTTTGGGACAGACACAGAAATAGGCTTGACACTGTGGAGGAAGACAAGGCCTGTTGGGAGAGACCCCAGAGAAAGACGTTCTTTAGGGCCTGGGACAGACCCAGGTCGCTGTGGTCCATCCCTGGAGCAGATCTCTCTGAAAACCTCAGGAGCTAAGAGGTCGGCCCCGCCTGCCTCTCCTCACTGCAGAGACCCGTGAGCAGCTCAGTGGGTACAGCCTACCCTGTACGCGGTGCAGACGGCTGCCCAGAGGAGGGGCTGGCAGGGCGAAGGGGTGAGGCCTGACCTGTGTGGAAGGAATGGAAAGAATGAGGCACTGACTCACCCTCAAGCTCCTGCTCTAAGAAGGAAAGGACATGTTTGGGGGTGTGGCTGGGAGCAAGCCAGGCCAGAGGGTACAGTGAGAAATAAGAAACGAGGCCTCTTGCTCAGGGTTAAATCATCCTGGGAAGGGGCTGGTTTAAAAACTAATAATAATAATCCAATTGTGGTCTCTTCTTTCTTCTGATCCATCCTTCTCACTGGAAGCTATCGTAGGAGGCCCCAAAGGCCGCATGAGGCTGGCAGACTTTCCTGAGCCCTGGGCTCACAGTGCAGCTGGGGGCCCAGCCCTCAGGAGACAGGACGGACTTGGCATCCTGCATCCATTGGGCACCATGCCACCCTGCCTTGTGCTCTCTGCTGGCGTCTCCACTCCCCACCCACCCCCACCTCACCAAGCCAAGAAGGGAGAGTGTCTGGGACCACTTTTTCTATGTAGCACAAAGGGTTCTAAATGGTATACTTATGGGCTAGTAACGGGTGACCCTGGGTATCTATTTGTATGAGTCAATTTGCATGGGGGGAGGTAGGCCTCTGAGAAGGAACTTGATGAGGTAGTAGGGGTGGGGCAGGGAGAAAAACAAGGGGCCCAGATGTGACCTTCTGTGTCCCCATAATTTTGGTTGCACACGAAAGAAAACCCAACTTTTTGCTTAATGTGAAACCAGAATTCGTGGGCCTGGGAACTGAAGTCCAAGGGTGTGGTTGGTTTAGATGAAGCTTGATCAGGGACTTTAAACAGTGTGACATTGTGGCCTGGTGCTCGAAAAACCTGTGGTCTTTTGACTCAGCTCTTCTCTGGGTAGCAGCTGAAGCACAGACAGTTTCCATACCATTGGCACAAAGTGGCTGCAGAAGCTCTGAGCCTCACACCTTTGTGCCAGGACTGAGAACCAGACCACTTCTCCGACAGCTCAATGTTCTAGAACTGAGTTTCACTGGCTATGATAGGCCTGACTTTAAACAATGAGTGTGGCCAGGGGGATGAAGGATCCTAGTGGGAGGAGAGGTAATTCGACACTCTCCACTTGGATCTGAGTAGGGAACAAGGACAAATAAGGGGGTTTGGTCACTGTGGTGATGGGGGAGGTTTCACTGTAATCACATGAACTTAGCTGAGGCTGTTGCTGCAAGTGAGTAGATGGGGACAGGCTGCCAAGAAACAGGGACCCCCTCACTCCCTTTAGAGAGAGGGCTGCAGGGAAAAGCTGAGAGGCTTCTTACCTAGGCTGCAGTTTGGGACACAAGTTAGAGAGAGGAGCCATCTACCTATTTGGGCTCAGAGCACAGAGCAGTTCGCTATGGTGACTGAGGACCTGCCCCCTGGGAGAGTGCCAGGGTCACAGCCTCAGCCTGAGAAGCAGGGACCTTGTGGGCCTCAGCAAGGAGGTGGAGCAGAAGAAACTGGCCCTGGGCATCTGTGGGACACTCAGGGAGCCTCCAGAGATGACTTGGGGGTAAGCCCACCAAGGTCTCTCGGTGGACCAAGGGATAGCACCCCTGGTGTGGGTGCCTTAGATGTCTGTGATGGAAATAACTTCAGGCTTAGAGTCTAAGATTTGGATCTGGCCATTGCTAGACCACTTCTTAGCCATTTGGGCAAGTCTCTTTCCTGTTCTTGGCCTTGGTTTACTCCTCTAAAATGGGACTGATGCCTCTCACCTCAAAAGTTGATGTAGGGATCAGGTGAGGCAGGCAGCAGATGAACTGGGAAAAGGCTAAAGGGCTGCCTGGGAGTCAGGCCCTGTTACCCTCTTTATCTTGATTGCTGGTGGCTGGAAGGAGCCACACATCTGTGCCCGGAGGCCTTCACGCAGAAGGAAAAGTGGAAAGAGGAACAAGCCCCACTTGTACCAGGTGGAAGTTGGTGGACAAAGAGTCCCTGGGGCAAGGCCATTGGTCAGGGATGTGGGCTGCTTTCTGGGACACTCCCCTTCCCTCCCACTGAGTCAGAGGAAGGGCCCCAGGCTGGGCATCAGCCCTGCAGGTTCTACCAGTTATCAACAGGGAAAGAAGGCCACCATCAGTAGGAACAGACACAAACAACCAACACACCTATCCCTCCACAAACAACCTCCTCCTACAACCCAGATGCAAATCTTCCTCCTGAGAGCTGGGGGAGTGTTCCCAGGCTCCATCTGCCCTTCCTTCCAGCCTCTCCCCAAGGCCCAAATAGCAGGGCCCTCTGGGTGGAGATTGCATGTTTCTGGGAATGAAGCTGGTCGCAGGGACCCACGTTCCTGAGGCTTGAGGAGCTCAGACCAGCCACTCCCCAAATGCTGGGTTTTCTCTGCGCTCATCCCACACCATCCTTTCTCACTCCCAGGGTCTGGCCCAGAAAGCTGACTGGTCTTTCTGCGGTTCTTGATCTAGTCCACCTGTTAACCAATTAGCCTTTCAGTGGAAACATTTCTTTGACTGTTTGCCCCAGGCACGGAGGCTTGCTCTTACTTAAAAGGGAAAGATCATTCTCTTTGGCCAGCACTGGAGGCCCCCAGGGGTCTCAGCCCCTACCCACAGGGAATGGTCATTATGGTGAGAAAGGCATTGGGTGTGGCGTCAGCTAGATATGGTTTGGATCATAGCTCCTGTGGTCAGCTGTGTGACTTTGGTTGCTCCACTTCTCTGAGCCTCAATTTACTTATCTGGAAACAAGATGGCAATGTCTACAGGGCCATTGTGAGGACTGGAGAGAATTGCTACAGAGCTCGATAGGGTTCGGTAGGTGAACCTTCCCATCCTTCCGTATCCATTATCTTTCCTCATCTTATTACCAGGTATCGCTTTTCTATCCCATTCTCGTCTCCAGTCAAAATGACTGGCTTGTTTGTTCAGCAAGCATGAACAAGTTGCTATCATTTTCATCTCCACAGCTCTGGGAGGTGATGCCATTAAGCTTGTTTAAGAGGCTATTATGGCTCAGAGAGAGGTTAAGAGCTAGAAGGCTACTAGGCAGTAGAGCCAGGATTTGATGCCAGGTCTTTAAGAACTATGGGAACCCTAGTCTGCTGGTTTCCATGAACAATTTCTCTGCCTAGAATACCCTTCCACCTCCTTTCCTTTCTGGATTCCATTTGTCATTCAAGGTCTCATTCCCTCCATCTCCTCCAGGATAACTTCTGAATCATTGAGGACACCGTTTATTGCAAGTGATAGAAAATTCCATTCCAAAGAGGCTTAAGCAAAGAAATGGAAGTTTGGGGCACAAGTAACCCAAAAGCCCAGTAAGTGAGGTTTGATTTAGAGCTCAAATAATGTCATCAGTATTTTCCTTACTTTCTTTCTTCCTAAATCTTGGTTTTGCCTTCTTTTCTGAAGGCTGAAGTTTCAGGCTCCATATGGTAGCAAAAAGGCACAGCAGTCTAGCTTTTACATTCTTAAGAGTTTCAGACATAGTGGGAAGAGTGAGTCAATTTCTCCATACCTCAAACTTAGTCTGAAATTGAGACATGTTGTCTCTGATCAGTATGACATGGGTCAAGAGCCCATTTTGAGATCAGTCAATATGTTCCGGGGGCTGGATTCTCTGGGTTAGCTTAGACCTGAATCACCTGTACCTTCAGAGGTGCAGAGGGGTAAGCTTCACTTGCCTCTAGAGGGAGATTGAGGTAACTTAACAGGGGGCAGGCACCTGGATATGGATAGTGAAACAAATCCATAAGCTACTGATACTTTCCCCCTCTTGTGAATTCCTGCATTCCTGCTGTTCTGGCGGGCGTCTCTGCTAGGCAGTAAACTCCTTGAAGGTAAGGACTCTTTGTGTGACCTTGAGGTCTTTGTAAAGCACCTAGAAAAGAACGGGTGCCAGTGACATGCTTTTCAATCAACTAAAGTAACTATTCTGAACTCAGTTCATCCAACCTAGAATAGAAACACTATAGCTATTCCAAAGAGGAGTGATTTATGACTGGATATTATTTTCACCTCAGAGAATCCATGTTTTGAAAGACTTAATCTGAGATGAAATAACTAAGGGAACAGGTTTGGACGCACAATATCCAGGCTCAGATGCTTGCATGTGAGCCTGCGTAAGTTACTTCACCTCTGTGTGCCTGAGGATCTTTTGTATTAACAGATCCACCTCATAAGACTGATGTAAGGATTAAGAAAAATTATTCACATAAAGCTCTTGACAGTGTCTGGTGTGTGTTTCTGCTCTAATTCTTAGTGATTAACTCAAAGCAGCCTTATCACAGATAGGATTTCTGTTAAGCCTTTTCCCCTCCTGACTTTTTATTTTGGAAAATTTCAACCTACAGAAAAGATGAAAGATCAGTACAATGAGCATCTCTCTGCTTTCCACCTGAATTTGTAAGTCATTGACATTTTGTCATGTTAGCTTTCTCTCTCCTTTAGGAGGTAAGTTGCAAGCATGATGACCATTTACTTCTTGATACATCAGCTATTATCTCCTGGAGAACAAGGATATTCTCCATCAGTATTGTCATATTCAGTAAATTTAAATTGAGGCGATAATGTTATCTGGCATATGCTCCATATTAAATTCTCTCCAAGTGTGCCAGTGATGCCCTTTTTAATCGAGGCTCTTCACAAGGGTCATGCAGGTGATTAGTCATCCTCTGCCTTTTCTTTCTTTTATGCTTGTGACATTTTTAAGGAGTCACTGCCAGTTGTTCTGTGGAATATCATATAATTTGGATCTTCTGATTGTCTCCTTGTAGTTAGATTTAGACATCTTGGGGGGCAAGATATGTCATTGCATCATATCAGGAAGCTCATGATGCCAGTTTGTTCCATTACTGATGCTGCTAAATTTGCATCCTTTGTATCCACCAGATTTCTCCATTTAAAATATCTGTTCTCCTTTGGAATTCTCTGGGAGCCTTAGATTGGGAGTCACTGACTCTACTCCAAAAACCAATTGCTTCCATTTATCAGCTCTTCCTGTTATCAAACACTGCTGAGTGTCTATCTGGATCCCCTCACTGGATGTCAGGACTCTCCAAGATAGCTGTTATTATAGATGAAGAAATGGAGTAAGGCTTCAGGAAGTCAGGTGAGTCATAGAGTAAATAGTAGAGGGGCTTCCCAACTTTGAGCCTGTGCTATTAAAGTTTACATTCTAGGGCTGTGCCATCCAATAGAACTTTCTGATGATGGAATGCTATATCTGCAGTCTATATGGTAGCCACTAACCACAAGAATAGCTGAGGAACTGAATTTTAATTTTATCCAATTTCAATTGAATTTAATGGCCATATGAGGCTAGTGGCTACTGTATTGGACAGCACTGTCCTAGATTTTCCAGGAGGCCCAGGAAATACCTAGTACTTCCTCTCTTGCCTTGTTGCAGTTATTTGCTTCACAGTAAATTTGGAAAACTCAGCAGTGGCCACAGGACTGGAAAAGGTCCGTTTTCATTCCAATCCCAAAGAAAGGCAATGCCAAAGAATGTTCAAACTACCGCACAATTGCACTCATCTCACATGCTAGTAAAGTAATGCTCAAAATTCTCCAAGCCAGGCTTCAGCAATACGTGAACTGTGAACTTCCTGATGTTCAAGCTGGTTTTAGAAAAGGCAGAAGAACCAGAGATCAAATTGCCAACATCCGCTGGATCATGGAAAAAGCAAGAGAGTTCCAGAAAAACATGTATTTCTGCTTTATTGACTATGTCAAAGCCTTTGACTGTGTGGATCACAATAAACTGTGGAAAATTCTGAAAGAGATGGGAATAACAGACCACCTGACCTGCCTCTTGAGAAATCTGTATGCAGGTCAGGAAGCAGCAGTTAGAAATGGACATGGAACAACAGACTGATTCCAAATAGGAAAAGGAGTACGTCAAGGCTGTATATTGTCACCCTGCTTATTTAACTTATAAGCAGAGTACATCATGAGAAACGCTGGGCTGGAAGAAGCACAAGCTATAATGAAGATTGCCAGGAGAAATATCGATAACCTCAGATATGCAGATGACACCACCCTTATGGCAGAAATTGAAGAGGAACTGAAAAGCCTCTTGATGAAAGTGAAAGAGGAAAGTGAAAAAGTTGGCTTAAGCTCAACATTCAGAAAACTTAGATCATGGCATCCAGTCCCACCACTTCATGGGAAATAGATGGGGAAACAGTGTAAACAGTGTCAGACTTTATTATTTTGGGCTCCAAAATCACTGCAGATGTTGATTGCAGCCATGAAGTTAAAAGGCGCTTACTCCTTGGAGGGAAAGTTTTGACCAACCTAGATAGCATATTCAAAGCAGAGATATTACTTTGCCAACAAAGATCCAGCTAGTAAAGGCCATGGATTTTCCCAGTGGTCATGTATGATTGTGAGAGTTGGACTGTGAAGAAAGCTGAGCGCCGAAGAATTGATGCTTTTGAACTGTGGTGCTGGAGAAGACTCTTGAGAGTCCTTTGGACTGCAAGGAGGTCCAACCAGTCCATCCTAAAGGAGATCAGTCCTGGGTGTTCATTGGAAGGACTGATGCTAAAGCTGAAACTCCAATACTTTGGCCACCTCATGCAAAAAGTTGATTCATTGGAAAAGATTCTAATGCTGGGAGGGATTGGGGGCAGAAGAAGGGGACAACAGAGGATGAGATGGCTGGATGGCATCACGGACTCGATGGACATGAGTTTGAGTGAACTCTGGGAGTTGGTGATGGACAGGGGGGCCTGGCGTGCTGCGATTCATGGGGTCGCAAAGAGTTGGACATGACTGAGTGACTGAACAGAACTGAAGGAACAGGAATCATCTTGAGCACAACAGTTGCTGTTACAGGCCCCTAGAGCAACTCAAAATAGTAAGGCATTCTAGCCCTCAAGAGTTAACAAGGCATTCCCTGCTGCGCATGGTATTCAGAGGTACCAGATGGGAAAGTTGGATGGTTTGGGAGGTGCGAAGGCCCCTGATGGCTTCTGAGATGGGAATATGAAATATCTTTCTGCAGCATCCTAGAATACCAGCCTCTGGACTGGCATCCTAAGCAACGAGGCTGCTGCCTGGCATATAAGGAATATTGAAGATCTCCCAGGGGGCAGCTAGCCTCCAGCTGGGCCAGTAGCTGGAAGCAAAGGGAAGGGCAAGGAGAGGCCCAAATTGGGCAGGGAGAGGGCATCAGGGGGAGAAGGTGAGGAGATGTTGGGATGGAGCCAGGATGTGGAAGGGCCAGGAAAGAGCCCTGCAGATGGTGTGGTTGAGGGGGAGGGAAGGGATGGCAGCGGCCATCGGCAGGGGGGAGGTGAGGGAAGGACGCACAGACCAAGGAGTGGAGACTCAAACAGGCCTGGGCAGAGGCAGTGCCCGTGAACCCTCACCGACTTAGAAGTGAAAACCCTTATCATAAACCACCTGCCTGTGCGATATAACTGTCAGCAACAGTTGAGTAAGGGAAAATAGAGCCTGAGAAGTGGCCTGGTACTGTGTAAGCAGGGCATTGCTTTCCCCACCAACCGACACTTCTGTGGCTGCAACGTCCCCTCAGTTACTTTCCCCAGCAGGGCGATTTTCTAATTACATCTAACCAGGCATGCCAAGTGCGTTTCCCACTGCATTTCATTTCCGGGCCTGTTGAACACTGAATTAATTTTTTTTTTTGAATTAATTTTTAATCACCCTGGAGGTATTGAGTTTAATTACCCAGACTGAGAGCGACAAGAATTTTGGGGGTTGCTTCTCGGGAACAGGAACAGGTTTGTTTCCAGAAGGCTGAAGGTGGGGAGTACAATTCCCAAGTGTTAGTCACTCATTCATGTCCAACTCTGTGACCCCGTGGACTGCAGCCTGCCAAGTTCCTCTGTCCATGGAATTCTCCAGGCAAAAATGCCAGAGTGGGTTGCCATTCCCTTCTTCAGAGGATCTTCCTGACCAAGGGATCAAATCCGGGCCTCTTGCATAGCAGGCAGATTCTTTACCTTCTGAGCCACCAGGGAAGGTGAGGACAGATATCCCGATGCTTCAGCTAGAGCTGTCTATTTGTGAGCACACTGCACATCCGGCTCTGCAGTAGGCAGAGTTGGAGGCGAGAGGAAGTAGAACATATGGTCCCTTGAGAAACCCGAGCTTGGTTTGGAGAGAGTCTCCCCCACGCAGAGGAAACAGAGCTAGGACCCAACGTAAGACCTTCTGGCTCCAGGTCCTTAATAGTGGAGTGAAATCTGCCCTTCAATTCACTCAACCCAGCGCTCTATTTTGCTACACATCCTATCTGTTCAAATCCAAAAGTCACTCTTTTTTTTTTTTTTTGCACTTTCTCATGCCAGCTGGAAGGAGACAAGGCTGCCCCCCATGACATTCCCCCTTCCTGACTAGAGATGGGTACTCTTCCCTCTGCCACGTGGAAATGCCACGGGCCAATTACTCGTACTAGAGACAGGTGGAATTTGGGCAGGTGATGCCATCCCAGCCAAAGAGTTGTGAGGGGGTCACAGAGACTGAAGGGTGCCAAGTGGAGTCCAGGAGGGAAGGGACCAGATCCGCAGCACCATCTATGTTCCTACAGCTTTGATTAATGCATTTTTCACTCATGGTCTTTGGTCACTGCTCCTTACTTAAACTGCTCCTGCCCTGGGACTTCCTTCCCTAGTGGTCCACTGGGTAAGACTCCTTGCTCCCAATGCAGGGGGCCCAGGTTCCAACCCTGGTCAGGGAGCTAGATCCCGCATGTTGCACTGAGCGTTTGTATGCCTACACTAGAGATCCAGCCAGCCGCAACTAACACCTGGCATGGACAAATAAATAAATAAACTTAAAAAAAGAGGCCACTCCTGCCCTGACCTGCCTAGGGCCAGTGGAGAGGACAGTCCACCAGATTAGAAGCTGCAGAGGGCAGGGCTTCTGGCTCAGGGCCATGGTTATCGAGGTTCACCAGGCCATGCGTCAGGGACAACTTAGACATCCATTCATCTGTCCACTTTATCATCACAACATCTTATGAGATGCAGTGTTATATTTGTTTAACAAATATTGATTGATGACCTTCTTTGTGACAGGCAGTGTTCCAGCCACTGGAGATGATGCATTAATTTAGCAGACAAAAATCCTTGCCCTTGAGGGGCTTTTACTCTATTGATTGATTGCACGTGTCAGAGAAACAGCTCAGACTGGCCGAGAGAGGACACATGGAGCCTTCTATAACTAAGGAAACAGAGGATATGTCTTAGGCATGCTGGGAGCCAAAGCTCAGGTTAAGTCATCTCACTGGGACTCTTCTTCCTCTTAGACTTTCTTAGTTCTGCCTCTTTTGTTTTCTTCCTTTGCTTTACTCTCAGGCAGGCTCTTTCTGTGCAGTGAAAACACAGCCACTCAAAGCTCTAGGCTCACGTTCAAATAAGCCAGAAGAGAGCCTTCCATTCTTAATGGGTCCAGCAAAAATCCCAAACCTAATTCTCATTGGCTGGATTTAGTCATATGTACTTATCCCCAAATGCATCACTTAGTCTGAGAGAACAAGATGTTCTGATTGGCTGGGCGTAGGCATATGTTCGGAGAAGGCAACGGCAAGCCACTCCAGTACTCTTGTCTAGAAAATCTCATGGACAGAGGAGCTTGGTGGGCTCCAGTCCATGGGGTCACTACTAGTCGGACAGGACTGAGCGACTTCACTTTCACTTTTCACTTTCACGCATTGGAGAAGGAAATGGCAACCCAGTCCAGTGTTCTTGCCTGGAGAATCCCAGGGACGGGGGAGCCTGGTGGGCTGCCGTCTATGGGGTCGCACAGAGTCGGACACGACTGAAGAGAGCAGCAGCAGCAGCAGCAGCAGGGCACATGTTGACTCTTTACTGTCGGCAAGGGGGTCATTGCCAGGAAAACCATAGGAAGGAAGATTTGGGGACTAGTGGTTTCCCAAGAAGAAATCACCGGCTGGAGGAAGAGAGAATCAATTTTTTTTTTTTTTTAAATAGAGGGCGAAACTGAGGTTCGGCAATATTAAATGACCTTCCCCAAGGAAGCAGCTAGTGTACATTGGTACCAAGGATCTGAACTCAAGTCTCTTTGACTCCAGTGCCTGAGCTCTGGACTCAGATACGTCATGGACCCCTTCCTCCCAGGGCATCCCTTTGGGCAGCAGCAGATTCACCAGCGGAGCCGTACAGGCCAGGGTTAAATCTAGACTCTTACCTTGATTTGGTAAAATCTCTGGGTTTCAGTTTCACCTTTGTGAGACGGGTCAAAGGGCACCTACCTCGCAGGAGTTTGGGGAGGAGTACATGAATCACAGAATGTAAAAGTCCCTGAAGTAACACCTAGCTTGAGCTCAGTGGGAACCGAATGAACTTTAAAAATAATAAATCATAGAAGAGGAGCTAAAGAAAAGATTTGGTAATGGCTGGAAGTGTGACATCTCTGGGTTTTCAAATTCTCTCAGGCTCCCTCAGCTGTTAAGTACTTCCCTGAATCTCCTTCATGCAGAGGGGTAGGGAGTGGCGTGGGGTGGGGTGGGGTTGGGCAGGAAGAGAAGGGCAGGAGAAAGAGGGGAGTCAGGGGGGGAGGGAGGGCTTCTCCTCACCCATGAGAATAAGACCCAATTTCCCGTCTATTAATGTCAACGGAAAAGGAAATCCTGCTCCAGGGCTGGAGGGAAGCCCCCACCCTACCCCTCAGCCTCGACATATGCACTGGGAGGGAGAGGAGGGCTTCCCCAGTGGCTCAGTGGTAAAGAATCTGTCTGCTACTGCAAGAGACACCGGAGACGCGGGTTCAATCCCTGGCTGGGGAAAATGGGAAGAGCTCTTGAAGTAGGAAATGGCAACCCATTCCACTATTCTTGCCTGGAAAATCCCATGGACAGAGGAGCCTGGCAGACTACAATCCATGGTGTTGCAGAATTGGACAAGAGAAGGGAGGGAGGCGGAGCTTCCCCTCCTCTGCCCCGCCCACAGCCAATTTTGTGATCTCCCTTCCAGGTCCTTACCAGAGAAGGGGCTACTGGAGGGTCTCAGGGGTACATAGGCCTGTATCCCTGCATTCTCATATGCCTGCTCCACCCCCTAGCCCCCCACCACATACACCCTTCACAGCTGAGAAGAGAATGTTAGCATGGAGGCTGCGAACTCTGGAATTTGGATGGTTTGTGTTCAACTCCTGCAGTCTTTACTGTGTAGCAGCACAGCCTATGGCGAAGGCTGATAGTTACTCACATGATGTACCCACCACATCACCCCTGCCCCCAGTGTCTGTTAGTAAACACACACACACACACACACACACACACTTTTCCTTGGAGTTCCAGGGTGCTCAGCCCCAAGGAATGGCATGTGATTGGTCCAAGCCCAGGGTTGGCAAATCATGGCCCGAGGCCAAATCTGACTGCCCCTGTTTTTGTATGTCCCACAAACTCAAGCTTTTTTTCTTTTAAACACTTTCAAAATGGTTGAAAAAAATCAAAAGAAAAGTAACATTCTGTGACCCATGAAAATTATACAAAATTCAACTTTGTGTTCATAAAAAGTTTTGTTGGTGCACACCACACCCATCTGTTTATGTAGCAGTTAAGTCTGATTCCACTCTACAAAGGCTGAGTTGAGTGGTTGCGAAAGGGATGGATCTGGTCCACGAAGCCTAAAATATTTACCCCTGGTCCTTCACGGGGGCTTCCCTGATGGCTCAGTGATAAAGAATCTGCCTGCCAAAGCAGGAGACGCGGGTTCCATCCCTGGGTTGGGAAGATTACCTGGAGAGGGAAATGGCAATCTACTCCAGCATTCTTGCCTGGGAAATCCCATGGACAGATGAGCCTGGTGGGCTACAGTCCGTGGGGGCACAAGAGAATCGGACACGACTTAGTAACTAAACAAGAACAGAATCGTTCAAAGAAGTTTGCCGACCTTGGTGTGAGCCAGTCATAATCACCCTGCTCCCTTTCCCCCAGCCTTTCTTGCAGCAGATACCGGTTCCAGTACTTTCCAAAGACAACTAAGTCTGTTGTGGGTATTTGTCTAAAAGCTTTGCTTTTCTGAGAGAAGGGAACAGATACGGCCAGAATCTCCCTTTCTTCCTACTTCCTGCCTGAAGCATGGGTATGTCTGACGCTTCCGTCTTTTTCCTTTAGGGTTCATTTCCTGCCAAGGATGGGAAAACACAAGGTCAAAAGTCCAGTCAAAGGGCTGGCTGGGGTCCAAGTAGAGGGGAGTTCCATGCTGGGCATCTGCCTGGAAACCTGAACTGCTCCTCACGCAGACCAGGTTGGCTCAGAGGGGCCACCAGTCACCTGGCTGGACTGAGGCAGGATCAGCCCCTCCTAGACTGTGTCTAATGGTTCCTGTCATCCTGCCCCAACAAGGACATCCAGGGATGGGGAGAAGGGCTGAGAATCCTGGTGGGGACTGCTTCCTTCCGTCTAGGTCCCTTCTACTTCTAGCTGAAAGAGAAGGTAATGAAAAAAGTGTTGAATGGCTGAGTGGATGGATGAGTGAGGAAGAGAGAGAGGAAGGAAGGAAAAATACAGTTATTAAAAGGCTTTCACACACACGCTGACAGCAAGCCTGTGAGGTTACTGGCTGGGTGTTATTGTGCCCATTTAAGAGAAGAAAACTGAAGCTCTGTAAGACTAACTGACTCTCCCAGAGTCACAAGAGATAGAAGTTGGAACCCAAACCCCAAACCTGGTCCAAATTCCTGGGCACAGGCCCCTTGTGCCCCTCTCCTTGGTTATTACCTCCAGGCCATGCTAGCTCTGGTATAAGGACACAGACAAAGATCCTGCCATCACCTCAGCAAAGCATGAAAAGAACTTTCAAGATGTGGGTCTGGGCATCTGCCAGGAAAACCTCTCGTCTACATCGCCCACTTCTGCTCTAGGACCGCCAAGAATACGTCATCTCCTTAGCAGGTGCTCTGTACATATTTGTGGAATGAATGAGTTGCCTTGTGTCAATACAAATTCCTCAACAAAAAGTCACAGGCTACAAAATCCAAAAAACAGCAGGTAAAGTTGACGTCACGTTTCCTAGCTTTGCAGTGGCACGGAATGTGTGTTTGGGTAGCAGAATAAGCCTCCTGTCATGCTTTGCAAGCAAATGATAGTCATCACTGTGCTCATAAAAGGACAGTTAACATGCGCACTTGTTCACATGCCACTCACTACAACAAGCCCGTGATGGAAAGTGTCTCGTTTAAACGTCATGGCAACCTTACAAGGTGGATGTTATTGCTCTCCTCATTTTGTGGTTGAGGAATCAGGCTCAAAGAGGTTAAACAATTTTATTAAGGTCACACAGCTAGAAGGGGGCATAGGGTGATACACACCTAGGTGTTTTGTCTTTAGGGAATAACAAAGGAGGTGACAGGAAGACTGGGATGGGTCTACGGCAGGGGTCCCTAGGATCTAATGCCTGATGCTCTGAGGTAGAGCTGATGTAATAATAATAGAAATAAAGTTCACAATACATGTAATGCACTTGAGTCATTCCAGAACCATCCTTGCCTCCTGGTCCACGGAAAAATTGTCTTCCATGAAACTGCTGTGTGGGTGCTCAGTTGCTCAGTCGTGTCCAACTCTGAGACTCCACGGACTGTAGCCTACCAGGATCCTCTGTCCATGGGGTTTTCTGGGCAAGAATACTGGAGTGGGTTGCCATTTCCTTCTCCAGGGGATCTTCCCCACCCAGGGATTGGTGGGCAGATTCCTGCACTGGCAGGCAGATTCTTTACCACTGAGCCACCTGGGAAGCCCTCCACCAAACTGGTCCCTGGTGCCAAAGTGGTTGGAGACCTCTAGACTACACGACTGGCTTTTGGGGGGGCGGGGGGCAAATGCTCACCAGGTAACTTGTATGGAGGATGGTCGAGTTAGAGTGCTGACAGGGAAGAGATGGGTGCAGAAGCAGGGGTGGGTGAGACCTTGTCTGCCCACAGGACATATCTTTTCAGCTGGCCTTTCTCTGTCCTGTGCCAGGCTCAACCCTAGTGACAACACCCGTATAAATACTGTGTGTTGGGTAGGGGTGGAGGTCAGTGGACCAGGAGAGGCCGGGCCAGGCTGGCGTGATTAAGACTCTCATGGAGGTGCTGGGGATCTATGTATTAATACCTTTCACAGCCATTTGGGCCTCTATTAAGGTGCAACTTATAGTAAACAAGCTCCTAGATGCCATCCAAGCTGGGGGAAAATGGGAGGGTAGGGAGTGGCTCACAGGGTCTCTGCCGGACCCAAGTCTCATCCAGGTGGGGCATCTGGGGCCTGGCATTCGGAGCTCCTGCATGAGGTCCACAGGCCATACAGGAAACCTTTCCCTGCCTTGGGTGCAGCATCACTTCTGACCTCTTTTTCCTAGAAGGTTCTAGGATGTCTGCTGCCCTGGGCTGGTCCAAGCTATGGTTCCTCTATCCTGAGCTCTGGGCCTTGGTGCTCACAGACCATCTGTTTGGGGGCTTCTGAGTGATGTCATGGGTGAGGTGACCCGCATGTTGTTAGCTGATACCTACTCTTAAGTCCTGCAGGACCCAATGGCTGACTCAGGTTGGGTGCTCAATAGAGGTTTATTGCCCAACTATGTGATTGAAGAGGCTCAGAGCTCAGAGGCTAGAGGAGAAAACAGAAGAGGCACACCCCAGCCCTCCAGGGATTTAAAACCTCACTCCCCAGTAATAACACAATTAACAGTTAAGTGTTAAATTATGAGGCTCTCTCAAGGTGCTCTGGATTTAAAATGGGGACTGGGGCCCTTCAGCAAGCTTCCTGAAGAAAATGCAGTCAAGTTGGTATGAGTAGGGAGCCTGGAGGTGGGTCTGAGTGTGGAGGAGTGTAGAGATGAGTCTAGTGAGAAATGTGGTGATGTACGCGCCTTTGGAATGGGAAGGTCCTTAAATATCCAGTCTGATGGCCTTATCGTAGTAACAGTTCTTGATTATGAAGGTTCACTCTGTTCCAGGGACACTCTCAAGCCAGGCACATCCTTTTTACTTAGTTTTCATGCCAACCCTGTGGTGGAGGTATTATTATTGTCCCCATTTTGCAGGTGAACAAACTGAGGCTCTGTGCTCAGTAAATTGCCTATACAGGAACTGGACCTACCTTGTCCAGTACGGTGGCCAGTAGCTCTGTATGACTAATGAACTCTTGAAAAGTGGCTAATCCTTAACGAGCTGTGCTGTTGTGGAAAATCACACACTAGGTTTCAAAGACTCACTATGAAACAAACAAAAGAATATAAAACATCTCATTAAAAGCTCTTTTTAGGAGATTTCTCTGGCAGTCATGGTTAAGCCTTTGCTTTCCAATACAGGGGGTGCAGGTTCAATCAGGGGGCTAAGATCTCACATGCCTCCTGGCCAAAAAAAAAAAAAAAGACCCCCAAAAACATAGCAGAAGCAAATTGCAACAAATTTAATAAAGACTTTAAAAATGGTCCACATCAAATAAAACTCTTTTTGGTATTTACTACATGCTGAAATGATAATTTGGATTTACTGGGTGAAACAAAATATATTATTTTAAAATTAATTTCATCTGTTTCTTTTAACTTTTTTTAATGAAGCTACTAGAAAATCACACACAACGTGGGTGGCTCGCGTCATATTTCTGCTGGATGACATCCTTCCAAGTGGCTGTCAGCCTCAACATGATGTCGATGTGTTTGTTTCCTAGGGCTGCCATGACAAAATGCCACAAACTTGGTGGCTTAATCAAGAGAAAGTCCTCATCTCCAAGTTCTGGAGGCTGGAAGTTTGAAATCAGAGTGGCAGCAGGGCTGGTTCCTTCTGAGATGGAGGGAGACTCCTTCACACCCCTGTCCTGAGCTTTGCTGGCAGTCCCTTCTGCTCTTTGTCTTCTGATGCATCAGCCCAGTCCCTGCTCATCTTTACACGGCATCTGACCTCCTTGTGTGTTTCTCAGTGTCCAAATTTACCCTCTGTATAAGGACACTATTCCTACTGGATTAGGGGCTCACCCTACTCCAGGATGACTTCATTTTAACTAAGTACATCTGCTGCTGCTGCTAAGTCGCCTCAGTCCTGTCCAACTCTGTGCGACCCCAGAGATGGCAGCCCACCAGGCTTCCCCGTCCTTGGGATTCTCCAGGCAAGAACACTGGACTGGGTTGCCATTTCCTTCTCCAATGCATGAAAGTGAAAAGTGAAAGCAAAGTCGCTCAGTCGGGTCCGACTCTTAGCGACCCCACAGGCCCTGTTTCCAAATAAGGCCACTTTCTGAGGCACTGGGGATTAGGGCTTCAATATATGAATTTTCCTATGGTTCATGGGGTTCTCAAGGCAAGAATACTGAAGTGGTTTGCCATGCCCTCTCCAGTGGACCACATTCTGTCAGACATCTCCACCATGACCCACCCGTCTTGGGGGGCCCCACACAGCATGGCTTAGTTTCATTGAGTTAGACAAGGCTGCGGTCTGTGTGATTAGATTGACTAGTTTTCTGTGATTATGGTTTCAGTGTGTCTGCCCTCTGATGCCCTCTCGCAACACCTACCGTCTTCCTTGGGTTTCTCTTACCTTGGATGTAGGGTATCTCTTCAAGGCTGCTCCAGCAAAGCGCAGCCGCTGCTCCGTACCTTGGACGAGGGGTATCCCCTCACTGGCTGCCCCTCCTGACCTTGAACGTGGAGTAGCTCCTCTCGGCCCTCCTGTGCCCACTCAGCCACTGCTTCTTGGATGTGGGGTTGCTCCTCACATGGGATTGTTCCTCAAAATATGAATTTTGGGGGCACACAATTCCACTCATAAGAGATGGGGAACTCCCTCCCTCTCTAGGAGCTCATTCCATATTTATATTTCCAGGTGTCTCAATTTTAAAGAATCCACTTGCCAGTGTAGGAAATGCAGGTTCAGTCCTAGGATGGGAAGATCCCCTGGAGAAGGAAATGGCAACCCACTCCAGTATTCTTGCCTGGAAAATCCCATGGACAGAGGAGCCTGGAGGGCTACAATCCATGGGGTTGCAAAGAGTTTGACACGACTTAACGACTAAACAGCAATTTTAGCAACAACAATCTTCCTCTTGTGCTAGCCTATAGATCCTCCAAGGATTCCTTCTTCAAATCACTTGCAGGTGCCCATGGCACCTCTGCAAGGTGGGGTCAGGGGCTGGAGACGCCCACATTTTGTTCCTGGAAGCCCAGGTGTGACTGGCCGCACCCATGGTGAGCCTACCTCTGTTAAAGATAACAGATAACTGGAGAGCTGGAGAGAGAAAACTGATAACAGAGACAAGGTTAAAAATAACCCAGGGAGCAGAGGCTGCCAGGGTGACCTTAGCCCTTTACAACTTTGATTTACAAATAGCTCTGACGGGAGGTCACCTGAACTGTAAAAACCTCATCACCTCATCAGCTGACACAGCTTTCGGTTCAGTGGTCTGGGAATTTCCAATCCTGGGGAAATATGACCATAACAAGGTGGACCACTTCTCTTTCTGTTTGTCCTGGCAGCCCTTCATCCCTTTCCTAAGAATAGGAGAGGCTGGGGTGGGGAGCTCTGTTCCTGTAAGAGGAGGGGGTTGCCTTGAGAGAGCTCTGCATTCCTTTAGAGAAGGTAGGTACCCAGGACCAGCTACACTCCTTGCATTGGCATGACTTAGGAAAGTCACCGAGTCTATTGGAGCTGCTATTTTCTGATCTACAAGATAGAAATAAGAAGGCTTGCCCTGCCTCCCTCACCAGTTACAGTAAGGAGCAATCTAAGAGGCACAGCTGGGCCCAGGGGTTCAGGAATAACCAAAGTATGCACCCAGTTTCATCAGCATCTTGATCCCCTCTCTTGCTGTGCATTAAATCCATTTGGGGCCAGGTGTTAAGTGCATTACGACCCTCACCATTCAAAGCCTTGTTCCCAGGAGAGCAGCAATAACATCATCTGGGAGCTTGTCAGAAATGCAGACCCCCAGGCCCCACCCCAGACCTGCTGTGTGAGAATCTGTATCTTAACAAGATCCCTGAGAGATCTGTGTGCTCACTGAAATTTGAACCAGGGTTACTTTCATGGGCATAGCTTTTGTTTGCCCCGGGTCTATTCCCCCTTCTTCTGGTTCAAGTGGTTTTTCTTTGCAAGAATCATGCCCCTACCCCTACTCTAGTTTGATGTGTTTCTGTGGGGTTTATCTTCTCTGCAGATCCCCAAGGGGGCATGAAAGCTGGTCCTGGCCAATCGGAATCAGGCCTGGAACTTTGGCTGGAAGAGTTGGGTAAGAGGAGCTCTCTGTATGCAGCTGCAGGATGGAAGCCTGGATCAGCAATGTGTGTGTGTGTGTGTGTGTGTGTGTGTGTGTGTGTGTGTAAGAGACAGAGAGAGGTAGATTCCTAATCACATCTTTTCAGCTTCCCCCTTTGTCTAAAGTCAAATAGACTTCTGGTTTTTCAGTCCATATAAGCCAACCAATTCACTTTACCTAAGCCAGTGTGAGATGGACTTCTTACATTTGCAGAGAAAGAACCTCCTCTCTACCATGCTGCTGACCCAAGAGAGTAAGGCAAGGTTTTTGTCCCTGCAGAGTTCAACACTGACTACTCCAGGGGAAGACAAGAAAGGGTCTTTATGGTGATGAATGTGTGGTGCCCAGATAGTTATTGTTCAGTCACTAACTTGTGTCCAGCTGTTTGTGACCCCGTGGACTGCAACACACCAGGCTTCCCTGTCCTTAACTGTCTCCTGGAGTTTGCTCAAACTCATGCCCATTGAGTCGATGATGCCGTCCAACCATCTCATCCTCTGTCACTCCCTCCTCCTCCTGCCCTCAAGTTTTCATCAGGATCTTTCCCAGGGAGTTGGCTCGTCCCATCAGGTGGCCAAAGTATTGGAGCTTCAGCTTCAACATCAGTCCTTCCAATGAATATTCAGGGTTGATTTCCTTTAGGATCTCCTTGCTGTCCAAGGGACTCTTAAGAGTCTTCTCCAGTGCCCAGATAGAGAACAGTACAAAGGTGAGCATGTAGCCAAGCTTCTCAGGGAGAAGGGTCAGGGGGTTTCCCCAGAGAACATGGCACCTGAGCTGACTGTGAAGACAAATGGAGTTAGCTGGGTCGGCAATGCAGGCGATAGCATTTCAGGAAGAGGGAGCTGTATGAGCCAGGGCATGGAGACAGCAGGCAGCATGAGGCGCTCAGGGTCCTACAGTTCTCAGGGTGGCCCTGAGACACAGGGAGAAGCCAGGTCAGGAAGAGAGGCCAGAACTTGGTGGGCTGCAGTGCTATGGAGCTGGGACTCTTTCTATGGTCACCTCCTGGGGTATGCCCAAGAAACTGATGGTGGCGGGGATGGGGCGGGGGACGTCAGGAGGAGGAGGGTCTCACTACCAAATAAAGTTGACACTCAAGGCTGCGGTTCCTGAGGAACAAATCACACCTGCCCTTGGAAACCTGAGGGGCCCCCTGGTGCCATGGGCGGAGAGTTGGCATCACAGTTGGAAGATCCAGCTTGAACTCTCAGTTCTGCCACTAAGAGTTGTATGAGCTCTGCGCGCTCCTTCGCTTTTCTGGTTCTCATCTCGTAAAAATGGAAATTCAGAATTCCTGCCTCTAAAGGGCAACAGTGAGAACTGGCTGAGATTATGATTTAAAAGGACTTCCCAGGTGGTGCTAGTGGTAAAGAGCACGCCTGCAGGAGTGAGTGAACGTACCTGCAACAGTGCAGGAGACACAAGAGACAGAGATTCAATCCCTGGGTCAGGAAGATCCTCTGGAGGAGGGCATGGCAATGCACTCCAGTACTCTTGCCTGGAGTATCCCATGGACAGAGGAGCCTGGCAGGCTACAGTCCATGGGGTCACAAAGAGTCAGACACAACTGAAGCAACCTAGCACACACACATGATTTTTAAAAAAATAAATAGTTTAAATCCACAAAGCAAGCCAGCCTACAGTCTAGAAAGGGGAAGGGAGGAGACTGTAGGCCAAGTCCCTGAGAGGAGGGTACAGAAGTTCCCTCTCTGCTGACCCATAACTTCTGCACCTTCCTGGCCCCACTCATGAGCATCCTGTCTCCATCAGAGGGGCCATTCCAGGGGTCTTGCTCCAAGCCTCCACCTGGCCCTACATGGCTAATTCCAACGGTGCTGTCCTCAGGCTTGTGATTATGAGATAGTGCCGTCCACAGGCACTCCCAGCCTGGGCCCTGGGTGGAAAATCTGCATCCCCAAAACTCTGAGAGAAGAAAACCTCAGGGGCTTCCCACTCCAGGACCCAAAGCTTAGAACCACAGGTGCCACCTCTGGAGCACTTCCTGTGTGAACCAGCCACCAGACTGAATGATGAGTCGCGCTAACTGATAAATATTCCCCGAATTCATTCTCCATCCTATAGCAAACCCATTTTAAGGGTAAAGAATGGCTCAGAGAGGTAAAGATACTTGCCTGGAGTCTCGCAGGTACCAAGTGGTAAGACAGGATGGAGAGCTGGGTAGGTCTCCTTGAAAGCCTGGCTCTGTCCTCCAAGCCACACACAGGGCAGCCTGTGGGGATGCTCTACCTTCAGCAATACACAGCGGAGGGAGGGTTGACTCTTTGGCTTCCCCTGCCCCTCCTGTCCCCGACTCCGCTCTCCCACCTCCCCCTGACACACAGACACACATTTCACACTCCTTGGACCTGAAGAACAGGATGGAGGCAGCCCGGGGATGGATGTCCTCTGAGGGAGGTAGGTAGGGGGAATGTCTGACCAGGCAGGTGACAGACGATGCCTCAAAACCCTAAGGACTGGAGCTTTAATGTTGGAAGGATGGGTGGTGAGTGACACTTTGGGCAGGGGATCCAACCTGAACCCTCCCCTCCAAAGCATACCTGTGGAGCAGTATTTACTCCTAGAATCAGGCGTGCCTGTACAATTTTCCCTGCTTTGCCTCCGGGCTTCCTGCTGGAACTCTGGCGCCATTAACCAGGGCATGTTCATGCATCAGATTGCCTGAGCACATCCCTACCTGCAGGCTGGAGGCCTTGGGAAAGAGAGGACAGTGGCCAGGGGTGGAGACCATCCACCCAAGACCACTTGCTGAGGAAAAGTCACTCTCCATTCTGTGGACTTGTAAACTGAGAGCAAACTCAGGGGAAACTCCAGGCTGAGGTAGGGGTTTCTTTTACCCAGCCAGGCCCCCACCTCCTTGAGGTGGTGATCAATATGTGGGGGTGGGGTTGCTAAGGACTGAAGGGGTTCAGGCTGAGTAGATCTGAAACTCCCTAGGTTTCCCTAAGAGCTCACATGGAGCTGTCAGGGGTGGTGCGGGTGGTAGTGTGGGGCAAGACCTCAACCCCCATCTCCCTGCCTCCACAGAGGGTGGAGGCTGCTTGCCAGACTGCTTTCCTAGAAGCCCAGAGCATCCTCACCCTGCAGCACGTGTACCCGGCCATGCTGAGAGGAGGGAAGGTGGGACTCCCGGCTGCCTGGGGACAAGTGAGAGCTGTGAGAATGGTCTGCTCCCTACCTGGTCGGAACTGGGAGTTCTCTCAGTGTCTGTGAACCTGCGCTGTGTGCGTATCGTGGGTGGAGGTGAAAGAGGTGGGAGGTGTGAATATAGGAGCCATTTTGCGTGTAAATTTTATGCGGCTCCGTCCGTTATGGGGCCTGCCGGTGGGGAGCAAGGCTGTCTGGGCAAGTCTGCTTGGTGTGTCATGGATGGATGTGGGCATGAGCTATCTGCCGGATGTGTGAGTCCACACGTGTGTCAATATCCCTCCAGTGGGACAGGCGAGTCCCCATGGTGATGTGAGAGAGTATGAACCCACTGACTGGATGGGCAAAGTGTGTCCATCTAGGGTCAGGCTGTGTATTTAGCCAGTGCCCATTACTGATCCAAGGGCAGGAGTTCTCATCCCAGGGCTCAAATTGCCCTTGATTAATTGCCGGTTGATGCCCGGCTAATACCCCAGCCCTTTGGGTCTCTCTCCCTAATCCCATCAGCCTTCTCAGAGCTTAGCTGTTGTTGTTCAGTTGCTAAGTCATGTCCGACTCTTTGCAACCCCATGGACAGCAGCACGCCAAGTTTTCCTGTCCTTCACCATCTCCCGGAGTTTGCTCAAACTCATATCCATTGAGTCAGTGATGCCATCCAACTATCTCATCCTCTGTCATCCCTTTCTCCTGCTTTCAATCTTTCCCAGCATCAGGGTCTTTCCCAAGGAGTCGGCTCTTCCCATCAGGTGGCCAAAGGATTGGAGCTTCAGCATCAGTCCTCCCAATGAATATTCAGGACTGATTTCCTTCAGGATGGACTGGTTTGATTCTGCTATCCAAGGGACTCTCAAGAGTCTTCTCCAACACCACAGTTCAAAAGCATCAATCCTTTGGCGCTCAGCCCTCTTTATGGTCCAGCTCTTACAACCATACATGACTACTGGAAAAGATGAGGAAGCTACAAACTGGTTGGCGGCACAAAGCCTCTAGATCACATCTTTGAAGGAAAATTGCTGGTGACGCTTCTGGCCCCCTTCCAGCAAGTGGCTTTTGGCGCAGCTGTGTCATCACGCTAGGCTGGCGATGAGGCGCACCTGACGATTCTCCCTTATCCGTGCTGTCAGGAATCCGGGGGCTGTTAGTATAATAGAGCCACGCACCCCATTGTGCAAGGTGGGGGGGGGAGGGGTGGTGGTGGTGGGGGGGAAATGCCTGGGCCTTTGTGTGAGGCAGAGAGGAAGTGAGGCAGCAGGGGGCAGTGGGTGGGGGAGGCTGGAGACTGCGTGGGGCCCTCTGAGAGGGGCTTCCTGCCCAGAAACATGGTGACCTGGCCGGTTTCTGAGGCTCCAGGGCAGGTCTGACAGTAGCACCTGCAGGGATATGCTCTGGACCTGGGGGACGAGGAGGGGAGGGGGGTGTCTCTATGCTCAGTGAGGGAGCCACAGCGGGAGAGTGCAGGGGAGGGGGCGTCTTGCACCCACGTCCCTTATGATTCTAGGTCCTCTCACCTGTGTGGCAGTCGTTAAGACTGGAATTAAAAGGCCCACCAACTGTCGTCTCAGTGACTTCACAGGAAAAACATTCCTTCCCTCCCCCTCTTCTCGTACTATCCCTCAGATCCCGTAACCCACCTCCTCCAAAGACTTCACAGTTATAAATAAATTCATTCCCTACTTGTTAAAAGAAAGGTCATACTGGATGACATAAGCTGCTTCAGCCCTTCAGCTCCACCCACTCCTGATTGCTTCTTGTGCTTGCTGTGCTTAGTTGCTCAGTCCTGTCTGATTCTTTGTGACCCCATACACACCAGGCTCCTCTGTCCATGGGATTCTCCAGGCAAGAATCCTGCAGTGGGTTACCATTCCCTTCTCCAGGGGGTCTTCCTGACCCAGGGACCTAACCCGGGTCTCCTGCATTGCAGGCAGATTCTTTACCATCTGAGTTACCTTCATCCTCAGCCAAAGGTGGGCTCCAGCAGAGAAAGGTCTCCCACTGCTGCTCATCCAGGGAGGGTCTCTGGCTGACACTGGGGAAGGTGTGTACCCTGGGGCCTTATCTTGATTCCAGCCCCACCTCTTAAAACACAAACAGAGCCCTGGCAGACAGGGCTGTTGGGCAGAGACTTGCCATATGACTTTCTCCTCCTCTTGAGCTTCGTTGAGGGAAATTGTGAGGAAATAAATTTCTTCCCAGTATTCTGTGGATTGGTTCCAGCTAGCTTCCCCATGGCACAGAAAATGATAGCAACATTTATTGTGTACTTCATGGCAAGGGCTTTTAAGTAGATCTTGAAGGGAGAAGCTATGAGCAGTTCTGTTCCTTAAAAGAGAGACAGCAGGTGACTCTGCCAAGCTCACATATACAGCAAATCCAGAGTCAAGACTGAAGCCCAGGAGTTGACCATCGGAGCCCTTGTATGTACCCACCAGGCTATTGTGATTCTTAAGAGAGGGCGGATTGAGGTGGATCATTACAGGGAAGCTGAGTCACAGGGCGAGTATTTCTGGAAAGGAGCCCAGCCCCAGAGTTGGCTCCCTGAAACGGTGGGAAAAGCTGGACACAGCCGGCATACACCTGGAGGGAAGGACTGAAGGCTTGGCTTGGCCTGTGGGTACAAGTCAGGATAGAGAACAAGGAAGGACCAGTAGTCCTGAGCAGTGAGGGTTCAGGGCCTGTGGCTGGCCAGAAAGTGAGACCCTGGAGCAGCCCCCCGCCCCTGTTTCTGATGCTCCAGGTGTCCCTGGCTCAGTAGGCAAAACCAGTGTTCTAGTCAATTCTGGAGTCTGAGCTGGGCTGGAGAGCATGTTGGAGATGGAAGACCTCAGGGGAACTGTAATCTCCAAAATGGGTCTTTGGAGGGAGAGCTGGCCAGCCCCATGGATGATGGTGGAAAAGACTCCAGCACCATTTTTTCTCTTGGTATCTTGAGATTCTGCCTCATTAGTACACAGAGAGCCTCCTGAACTTTTTCCCAGCAGCATAGTATTCTGTCTGTGGACATTTCATAATTTACTAGCCAATCCTATTCTAGTGGGGGCTTCCCTCGTGGCTCAGATGGTAAAGAATCCACTTGCAATGCAGGAGACCTGGGTTTGATCCCTGGGTCAGGAAGTTCCCTTGGAGAAGGAAATAGCAACCCATTCCAGTATTCTTGCCTAGAGAATTCCATGGACAGAGGAGCCTGGCAGGTTACAGTCCATAGGGTTGCAAAGAGTCAGACACAACTGAGCGACAAACATTTTTACTTTTTCACGCCTTAGGGGACAGTTAATTTGTCATCTGCCATGATAAGCATTACACTTTTGTCTGTAGGATAAATTCCTAGAAGCAGAATTAACAAATCAAACAGTACAAGCCTTTATAATTGTTTGACATGTTGCCAACCATAGTGATTTACTGATTCACCAACAGCGAATGGAGGTGAGAAGAGATCCCACCAGAGGCCAGTGGGGCACTTTCCCAGCAGCCTCTGGGAAATCCATACCCTTTGCCCCTTTTCAGAAGGTGGTGGGTCAAGGACACTTCATCGAGTGATTAGCACCTAAAGAATTAGTAAGACTTCACCCTGGCAGAGCCGCCCGCTTGAGATGTGTTATGGGGAGAAGGCTATCCAGGTGGCCCCAGCAGGGCAGGGATTGGGGTGGGAATGGACAGCAAGCAGCTCAGCAGTGATAAGCCTGATTCTTTTTAAAACAAGTTTAAACAACACCCAACATGATCATTTCATGTTATAAATAGCATATCTTATTATTCCTAAAATAACCAAATAACTCTACATTTCTAAGAAATGTTTTGAAATGTAAAATGATAATTTTTAAGGCTAGGAAAAATAAGTCCAAATATTAACAGTAGCAAGATAGAAATGGGTTTTAGAACCAGACAAACCTGAGTTGAGCCCTGTTCTACTCACAGCAGCTCTTCATTAGGGCTCGGTTTCTATGGTCATAAAACGGGGCTCATATCAATGTGAAGGGGCAGGGGGCAGGGGGCAGGGGCTGGTGTGGAGAGTGGTGGGGTGGGGGGCGTCCTTGAAGTGTGGTTCCCGGCAGAGTTTGCACTCAACGACTGGTGACTCTTATCACTGCAGGATGGTGACCTTGTGGTTAGTTTTTTCCTTTTATATTCTGGTCAGTTTGTTAGATGTCTTATTTTTAGAATCAAAAAAAAAAGAAAGAAAGGAAAAGAGAAAACCTCACGAAACAAAGGAAAGGTGAAGAGTGATAGGTGATGAGTGATATAAGGGAGCAAAGGGCAGAGAGATAGATGCTCTTTAGAAACTGTGGCTCTGGACCTGGAATTTAACCTGCAGTTAACAAGGTTCAGAGAGAGTCAGGTGGGCGAACCCACGGGTTTCCTTATTAAGAATTTCCTGCCTTTGAGCCCACCCACCAGTCCCCAGTGTACATATCTCAGGGAAACCCCAGGCTAACAAGCCCTTCTGCACATACGCCCACTCTCAGCAGGCAGGCCGACAGGGCTGGGGTTGGGGTTTACCAGAGCCCACCCCACCTCGCCCTCCACCCGCTGCTCTCACCCTGAGCCCTTGGGCTGGGGTGTCTGACGTTCGGGTGATGTCAGGTAAGGACCAAAGACCAGGGACCACAGCAGCTATGTTTTGTTCCACATGGCTCTGCCTCACCTTCCTGTACTTTGTTTCTTTTTTATTTATTACAATATTATTTAAAATTAATTTTTATTTGAGTATAGTTGCTTAACGGTATTGTCTTCTTTTTTACCATAAATATTTTAAGGTCTTTCTTTTAGGTAAATCCCGTGCTAAATGACTTCAGTTGTGTTCGACTCTTTAAGACCCTATGAACTATAGCCCACCGGGCTCCTCTGTCCATGGGATTCTCTAGGTAAGAATAACGGAGTGAGTTGCCATTTCCTCCTGTGGATCTTCCCAACCCAGGGACTGAATCTGAGTCTCCTGCGTCTCTTGCATTACAGGTGGATTCTTTACCACTAAGCCACCAGGAAAGCCCTTAGGTAAATTGGGCTTTATCAAAATTCAAAACTCTGTGCATCAAGGACACAACTGACAGGGTAAAAAGGCAACCCACAGAATGGGATGGAATATTTACAAATTAATATCTGAGAAGGGATTAATATCCAGAATATAGAAAGAATTCCTAAAACTTTAAAACAACCCAATTCAAAGACGAGAAAAGAACTTGAAGAGATGTTTTCCCTAAGATGATAAAGAAATGGCCAGTGAGCACATGAAAAGATGTTCAACATCACAAATCGTTAGGAAAATGTAAGTTAAAACCACAAGGAGATATCACTTCACATATGGTAGCTATCATCACAAAAGCAGAAGACAAGTGTTTGGCAGGGATGTGGAGAAACTGGAAACGTACGCATTGCTGGTGGGAAGGGGAAGTGTGCAGCCTCTATGGAAAACAGCATGGAGGGTCCTCGAAAAATTCATCATAGAATTATGTATCCAGAAATTCCACTTCACTTCTGAGTATATACACAAAAGAAATGAAAGCACAGACTCAAATAAATGTCTGTACACCATCATTCACAGCAGCACTCTTCACAGTAGTCAAACTGGAAACAACTCAACTGTTAACTGACAGATGCATAGATAAGCAAAAGTGCTGTATACAAACAATGGAATGGTATTCTTTCTTTCCTTCTTTTTTGACTGTGTGGCATGTAGGATCTTAGTCTCTTGACCAGGGATTGGATCTGTGCCCCTTGCATTGGAAGAATGGAGTCTTAACCAATGGACCACTAGGGAAGACCCCAGTATGCTATTGGGCTGGCCAAAAAGTCTTTTTTGGTTTTAAGGCTTCCCTGATGTCTCAGATGGTAAAGAAAAGTAAAAGTGGCCCCGTCGTGTCCATGGAATTCTCCAGGCCAGAATACTGTTGTGGGTTGTCATTCCCTTCTCCAGGGGATCTTTCCAACCCAGAGATCAAACCCAGGTCTCCTGCATTGCAGGCAAATTCTTTACTAGGTGAGCCACCAGGGAAGCCTAAGAATACTGAAGTGGGTAACCTATCCTCTCTCCAGTGGATCTTGCCAACCCAGGAATTGAACCAGGGTCTTCTGCATTGGAAGTGGATTCTTCACCAGCTGAGCTACCAGGGAAGCCCCTAGACAGTAAAGGATCCATCTGCAACTCAGGTAGACCTAGGTTCAATCCCTGGGTCGGGAAGATTCCCTGGAGAAGGAAATGGCAACCCACTCCAGTATTCTTGCCTGGAAAATCCATGGACAGAAGAGCCTGGCAAGCTACAGCCCATGAAGTCTCGAAGAATTGGACACAACTGAATGACTTTCACTTT
This sequence comes from Ovis aries, assembly GCF_016772045.2. Classification (NCBI taxonomy): domain Eukaryota; kingdom Metazoa; phylum Chordata; class Mammalia; order Artiodactyla; family Bovidae; genus Ovis; species Ovis aries. The sequence goes on along the minus strand of NC_056075.1, from coordinate 30,506,166 downwards.
AAAAAAATAGAAGACACACATCTTTGATTTTCACGAGGAATTTTATTAAACAGTGTATTCGACTGAACGACTTTCACTTCACTTTACTTTGCTAACCAAATGAACTTTGGGGCCAACCCACTATCTTAAGAAATTCTAGCAGATGCTACAATATAAACCTCAAAGACACACTAAGTGAAATAAGTCAGGCAAGAAAAGGACAAATATGATTCCTTTATAAGGGATTCTATTTATAAAGGATACCTGGAATAGACAAATTTTTGGAGGCAGAAAGTAGAATAGTTGTTATCAGGAGCTGGGAGAGATGGGAAACTGGAGTTACTGTCTAATGGGTATGGAGTTTCAGTTTGGGGTGATGAGAAAATTGTGAAGATATACTAATGTCACTGAACCGTGCAATTAAAAATGGTTAAAATGGTAAGTTTTACATATACTCTGCCATAATAAGAAAAATCTAATGCAAGGACCATTAAATATCTCAGAGTGTAGAGAATACTTGCTCATTCTACAGAGAAATAGATTGAGGCTGGGAGAAGTGGGAAAAGAGTCATTCCTTTAACATCATTTTTGATACCTGAAGTGTAACAAGTATTCTTGAATTTAAACAATACAGATAACACGAAACCGCTTTGGGCCACCCTTCTTAGCCACATCCCCTCCCCAGGGGGTAATAATGGTGAAATCACTTTGTGTGAATTCTTCTAGATCTATTTTGGTAGGTGTACAGAAATGGAACCATTTTGTACTTATTTTGCAACTTGCCCTTTATGCTTGGTGCCGTTTCTTGGAGCTCTTTCCCGGTCAGTTCACGTGGGCCAACTCATTCGTCTACATTGCTGTGTCGTGTGTCAGACAATGCATGTTGAACAGCTGAATGTTCCCCTACTGTTGGACACTTGGGCTATTCTCAGTATTTGGCTATAACAGACAATTCAGCATCAGTTCAGTTCAGTTCAGTCGCTCAGTCGTGTCCGACTCTTTGCGACCCCATGAATCGCAGCACGCCAGGCCTCCCTGTTCATCACCATCTCCCAGAGTTCACTCAGACTCATGTCCATCGAGTCCGTGATGCCATCCAGCCATCTCATCCTCAGTCGTCCCTTTCTCCTCCTGCCCCCAATCTCTCCCAGCATCAGAGTCTTTTCCAGTGAGTCAACTCTTCGCATGAGGTGGCCAAAGTACTGGAGTTTCAGCTTTAGCATCATTCCCTCCAAAGAAATCCCAGGGTTGATCTCCTTCAGAATGGACTGGTTGGATCTCCTTGCAGTCCAAGGGACTCTCAAGAGTCTTCTCCAACAACACAGTTCAAAAGCATCAATTCTTTGGCGCTCAGCCTTCTTCACAGTCCAACTCTCACATCCATACATGACCACTGGAGAAACCATAGCCTTGACTAGACGGACCTTAGTCGGCAAAGTAATGTCTCTGCTTTTGAATATGCTATCTAGGTTGGTCATAACTTTCCTTCCAAAGAGTAAGCGTCTTTTAATTTCATGGCTGCAGTCACCATCTGCAGTGATTTTGGAGCCCCCCAAAATAAAGTCTGACACTGTTTCCACTGTTTTCCCATCTATTTCCCATGAAGGGATGGAACCGGATGCCATGATCTAAGTTTTCTGAATGTTGAGTTTTAAGCCAACTTTTTCACTCTCCTCTTTCACTTTCATCAAGAGGCTTTTTAGCTTCTCTTCAATTTCTGCCATAAGGGTGGTGTCATCTGCATATCTGGGGTTATTGATATTTCTCCCGGCAATCTTGATTCCAGCTTGTGTTTCTTCCAGTCCAGCGTTTCTCATGATGTACTCTGCATAGAAGTTAAATAAGCAGGGTGACAATATACAGCCTTGACGTACTCCTTTTCCTATTTGGAACCAGTCTGTTGTTCCATGTCCAGTTCTAACTGTTGCTTCCTGACCTGCATACAGATTTCTCAAGAGGCAGGTCAGATGCTCTGGTATTCCCATCTCTTTCAGAATTTTCCACAGTTTATTGTGATCCACACAGTCAAAGGCTTTGGCATAGTCAAGAAAGCAGAAATAGATGTTTTTCTGGAACTCTCTTGCTTTTTCCATGATCCAGCGGATGTTGGCAATTTGATCTCTGGTTCCTCTGCCTTTTCTAAAACCAGCTTGAACATCAGGGAGTTCACAGTTCATGTATTGCTGAAGCCTGGCTTGGAGAATTTTGAGCATTACTTTACTAGCATGTGAAATGAGTGCAATTGTGTGGTAGTTTGAGCATTCTTTGACGTTGCCTTTCTTTGGGATTGGAATGAAAACGGACCTTTTCCAGTCCTGTGGCCACTGCTGAGTTTTCCCAATTTGCTGGCATATTGAGTGCAGCACTTTCACAGCATCATCTTTCAGGATTTGAAATAGCTCCACTGGAATTCCATCACCTCCACTGGCTTTGTTCATAGTGATGCTTTCTAAGGCCCACTTGACTTCACATTCCAGGATGTCTGGCTCTAGATGAGTGATCACAGCATCGTGATTATCTGGGTCGTGAAGATCTTTTTTGTACAGTTCTTCTGTGTATTCTTGCCACCTCTTCTCAATATCTTCTGCTTCTCTTAGGTCCATACCATTTCTATCCTTTATCGAGCCCATCTTTGCATGAAATGTCCCCTTGGTATCTCTAATTTTCTTGAAGAGATCTCTAGTCTTTCCCATTCTGTTGTTTTCCTCTATTTCTTTGCATTGATCGCTAAAGAAGGCTTTCTTATCTCTTCTTGCTCTTCTTTGGAACTCTGCATTCAGATGCTTATATCTTTCCTTTTCTCCTTTGCTTTTCGCCTCTCTTCTTTTCACAGCTATTTGTAAGGCCTCCCCAGACAGCCATTTTGCTTTTTTGCATTTCTTTTCCATGGGGATGGTCTTGATCCCTGTCTCCTGTACAATGTCACAAACCTCATTCCATAGTTCATCAGGCACTCTATCTATCAGATCTAGGCCCTTAGATCTATTTCTCACTTCCACTGTATAATCATAAGGGATTTGATTTAGGTCATAGCTGAATGGTCTAGAGGTTTTCCCTACTTTCTTCAATTTGAGTCTGAATTTGGTAATAAGGAGTTCATGATCTGAGCCACAGTCAGCTCCTGGTCCTTTTTTTGTTGACTGTATACAGCTTCTCCATCTTTGGCTGCAGAGAATATAATCAATCTGATTTCAGTGTTGGCCATCTGGTGATGTCCATGTGTAGAGTCTTCTCTTGCATTGTTGGAAGAGGGTGTTTGCTATGACCAGTGCATTTTCTTGGCAAAACTCTATTAGCCTTTGCCCTGCTTCATTCCGCATTCCAAGGCCAAATTTGCTTGTTACTCCAGGTGTGTCTTGACTTCCTACTTTTGCATTCCAGTCCCCTATAATGAAAGGGACATCTTTTTTGGGTGTGAGTTCTAAAAGGTCTTGTAGGTCTTCATAAAACCGTTCAACTTCAGCTTCTTCAGCATTACTGAATTACAATTCAGCGTAAGTTCCTCTTTTTGCCCATGCAGAAGAGTTTCTTTAAGAAAACGTCTATTTACTTATTAAGGTTACAAGCTTACATGAATGAATGTCAGTAAAAAGTTGCCATTTATTAGTACTCAGGGATGGCTAAATATTTTCCATCATAATCTCACACATCATTACTCCTCCAGTTAACCCCATGAGGAAGTCCAATCACTGTCGCCACCGATAAGGTATAAGTCCGGAAAATGTGAGTCATTTGCCCGGATCACAGAGCTCACAAAAAGACCCTGGGCCAACCGTGAAAGGCCCCTCAGTCTGTGATCTCCTAAAGACAAGGCCTTGGGGCTCTTTCCTGCTGTGTCCCCGAATCTGTGGTTGGTCTGGAATGTCATGGGCACCAACAAATACTCCTTGAATATGGCTGAGCAAATGAAGCGGTGGCTGGGTATATGGAGCCCTCCTGCAGCTGGGGGCAGTCTGTGGTCAGTGTCTGTTCACAGCCCTGTCTGTCCACTCGTTCTGCCCACTGTCCTGGCCCCTGGCCCCAACAGGAAACCTGGCTCAGACACCACCCGTCTCTCAGTCTCACTCTCAGCTGCCCCACAGCACTTCCCTCAACTCCATTCACCAAAGGGTGAATTATTGACCGGGTGCCCTGGACCCCCTGCTTCGATACAGTCACCATCCCCAGTCACCTGACCAGACCCACTGGGCCTTCAACACTCAGCCCAGCCCAGGCTCTGATCCCTCAGGGGCTCCCAGAGTGCTTATCCTCCTGCCCTTAGATGCTTTCTTGTTTAAAGTTAGAATGGCCATTATCCCCTTTGAAGATGCTTCTCGGTGTGTCCCATGCAGATGAAGAAGCTGAGGTAAAAAGAGGCCACGTGCCCTGCCCAGCATCCTGGGCAGAGGGCAGCGGATGGCAGCAGGCAGCAGACCCTGGTCTTGGCGGCCTCCACGGTCGGTGCCCTTCCTGTCGCACTCCGGCAGCTTCCGAGATAAACCTGAAAGAGGCTCACTTCTTATCAAATGGGAGTTGCACAGGATCTAGAGCTGGAAGAAACATTTGCTTCCTGATACCAGCTCTGCCCCCAGAACTGCACGGAATTCATCCCAGCCTCGGACATGTGGCAGATGGTTCAAGTGCCCGAGGGGCCGAGACTGTCGTCATCCAGTGGACCTCTTGTCTACTGGTTCCCTGGGGCTCTGACTCGACTTCTTCTCTCTACAGTCAGCTCCCTAAGAGCGAGGCCTTCTCTTAGGCTTCTGGGTCCTCCTGCTAGCTCCTGACCCGAATAGATGCTGATTAAACATTTCTTTTACTCCTGTTTCGGTCACTTGCTCTTCAGGTGTTGATCCCAAATCAAATGGGGTCAAGCAGGCAAGGAAAATCATCAGTTCCCTGTGTAATACCCAAAGTTCTGGTCTTCCCAACAACAGCATCTTCCGTTGCTGGGGGCCTTTGTCTGCACTGGGCATTGTCTGCATAGCCGTTGCCTCACTTCCTGCTCACGTCAACTCCAAGAAGAAGGGACAGAAAGTGGAGGATCTGAAGTAACTTACCCACAGTAATACAGCTAAGGTATGACAGCCTGAGATCAAAACCTTGCCTCGTGGCCGTCACACTTAATATTCTCCAGCTGTCTCAGCCAGGCCCCAGGAGGAAATGGCACACTCAAGTTGGGTTATTAAGGAGGATGAATAAAGGGACCCTATGCAAAGGTGTGAGCAGAGTCAGGAGAGCCACAAACGAGATCACGGTACCCCTGGCTGGAGCTAGCACAAATGGGAGGGGATGGTTATGGGCACCTGAGCCCAGAGGCTATGTAGAGGGGCACCCCCTGGCAGGACTTGTGGTCTTCAATGAAGGGACATAGGCAGCGACCCTCCAAGGAGGGAATAAATATTCCCAACTTACTCATGCCTCTTTTCCTCCTTCCATCCAATCTCCAGTCAGCGTCCCACTGAACAAATCTATCTGGAAGCCAGGGAGCAAGAGAGCCCCTGATATGATTCACAAAGGTCAGCTTCAGGGCACAGAGGGGGTTAGAAAGTGGATGGGGAGGGGAGGGCAGTAGTCAGAAGGTCCCCAGCACACTGACCAATCTGGCAGGATTTACAGACTCAGAAGTTGTGGCTGAAAGACCAGTATATCTTGGGATCTATGTGTCACAAACAGAGATGGAGATTTTCTTCCTTTATTTAAAATTCAACCTCATTTGCATTAACCATGTCTTAAAAGCAAACGTTTCTCCTCCCCATCACCTCTACCAAAGGAAACAGGCAGATGGAAGGCTAAATGTTGGGTGGGCCCTTCCTAGGCAGGGTGGCAGTGTACCCCAGAACTCAGACCACTCAGTTCTACCTTCCTCTCCAAAAAAGGACCCCAGACCCACCATGAGCCTCCACCTAGAAATGTAAGTACTTTGCGAAGGAAGAACCTTGGATGAGACCACGACAGCTCCCTAAAGAGCTCAGGTCACCAGTTCGGAAGCCTTTACTGAGAATGCATCGCATATGCTCTGCACCGCACCCGTGAGGAGGGCATACATTTGAATCAGACCCAGGCCCTGCCCGCGTTTGGCACAGTCTAGTAGGAAACTCAGACATATAAAACATAAATTAGAGAACATCAGGGTAAATGTACTGGTAGAAGTGTGTACATGTACAACTCAAAAATAAAAAGACAATAAACTAAAAAAAAAAAATAAGCAAAGGACTTGAATAGACATTTCTCCGAAGATGTATAAATGGCCTATAAACACAGAAAAACATGTTCAGCACCATTAGTCATTAGAGAAATGCAAATCAAAACCACAGTGAGATACCATTTCACACCCACTGGGATGACTGTAATCTAAAAGGCAGATAATAACAAGTGCTGGAAAGGTGTAAAGAAATTAGAACCCTCGTACACTGTTGCTGGGAATGCAAAATGCACTTTGGAAGAATTTGGCAGTTTCTCAAAATGTTAAGCATAGAATTATCATATAATCCAGCAATTCCACTCTTAGGTATATACCCCAAAGAATTGAAAACATATGTTCACACAAAACCTTGTACACAAACGCTCTTAGCAGCATTGTCTAGAATAGCTCCAAACTGAAAACAACCCAAACATTGATTGAATGATACATGAGTAAGTAAAACATGGTATATTCATACAATAGAATATTCTTCACCCATAAAAACAAATGGAATACACTCAACTGATAGCAGTGAAGCTATTTCAGTGTAGTAAGTTTTCATCTTTTTCCATGTGAGGGAATGTAAAGCAATTAATATCTTAAAAATGAAAATTATAAAAATTTGAAATGAACATTAAGAACAAGGGAAATTTCTGAAAAGAAACAAATCCCAAGATTTTAAATTGAACATGTTTTCTCTTTTCCTCCATAAAAATGGGATTTAATACTTAATTTTTATTCTGTTTTTAATTAATTTTAAAATCTGTTTATCCAATTTAATTTTTGTTTGTTTTGAGTTCTTGTTTTCGGCTACACTGTGGGGCATGCAGGACCCTAGTTCCCAAACCAGGGATGGAACTCACGCCTCCTGTACTGGAAGCACAGAGTCCGAACAGCAGAACTGCCAAGAAATTTCTGTTTATCCAATATTTATTTTTAACGCATATCACGTGTCCATTGGATTCTTTTTTATATACTTCCAGTTAATTTAAAAGGAAAAATAACCCACGCAGGTAAATAAATAAGGGCACTGGGTCTACTAGAGGATTATCTAGGAAGATGACGCTTTATTTTTTTTAACTGAATCTTTCATATAGACCCTTCATCCTGATGGTGTTAGGTGAGGCTGATAAGTATGCTGAGCATTTATTATTCGTCCTATTTCTCTTATGACCATAGAAGTCATCCATTTTATTAGTCCAAGAAATGAAGTCTTAAAAAAAAAAAATCTGAAAAGTGTTTTTGTCCTGCTTTCTTCTATCATCTCCTGCCCTACTAAGAAAAGGTGAGCCCAGAAACACATGGGGAAACATGATGGTGAACTAATATTTACAAAAACAAGAGCACATATTTGAAACAGCTTCTGGTCTCTTATTATAGACATTATAAATATTTTCTGTGAATTAAAAGTGTGATACTTAATTATACTTTTACCAATCTTTATATGCAGTGCAAAAAATTATATGGAAACTGATGGAATCATCTCAGTAGGAATGGATGAAAAAGTGTGAGATGGGTAGAAAATTTATTTAAACTTAATACTTAATTTGTTTACTATATACATGTGACTTGCTAAATAAATCTAGAGTAATTCATTTTCAATAAGAAGCTACTGTTTTCCTATTGTGTAGTAACTATCTTATTCAGGAAAATAGCTTGGTCAAACAATAAAATAAATTGTTAGCTTAAAATAATGAAGTACTGGATATATGCTACAACGTGGACAAATCTTGAAAACATTATGCTAAGTGAAAGAAGCTAGACACAAAAGGCCACATATTGTATGATTCCATTTGTATGAAATGTCCAGAATAGGTGAGTCCACAGGGAGAGAAAGTAGATTTATGATCGCCAGGGACTGGGGTTAGAAGGGAAAGGAAAGCAATTGCTAGTGGGTATGGAGTTTATTTGGGGGATGATGAAAATGTTCTAGACTTAATAGTGATGGTTGTACAGTTTTGCAAATATGCTAAAAACACTAAATTGTACATTTTAAAAGAATGACTGTTACGGTATGTGAATTATATCTCAATAAAAAGAAATAAAGAGAAATATACAACAGGATGAAGGTAAGCAACCCACAGAAAGGATAAGGATAAGGATAATTATAAGGGCTTCCCAGGTGGCTCGGATAGTAACGTGTCTGCCTACAATGCGGGAGACTCGAGTTCAATCCCTGGGTCAGGAAGATCCCCTGGAGAAGGAAATGGCAACCCACTCCAGTACTCTTGCCTGGAAACTTCCACGGACAGAGGAGCCTGGTAGGCTATAGTCCATGGAGTTGCAAAGAGTCAGACACAACTGAGTGATTTCACTTCAGGTGGCTCAGTGGTAAAGAATCCTCCTGTCAGTTCAAGAGTCGCAGGAGATATGGGTTCAGTCCCTGGGTCAGGAAGATCCCCTGTAGGAGGGCGTGGCAATCTGCTCCAGTATGTTTGCCTGGAAAATCTATGGACAGGGAAGCCTGGTTGGCTACAGTTCATGGAGTTTGAAGAGAGTCAGACATGACTAAGCAACTGAGTGCACACACACACACACACACACACACACACACACACACACACACACCCTGAATAGTTACAGCTTTGTGGGGAGGTTTCCCAGGGTAAAAGTATCATCTAAGCCTGGTTTCAAAGGACCACTGAGGTTCATCAACCAGATTAAGTGGGAAGGAAGGTCTTTTCAGGCAGAGAACAGCACGTGCAAAGGCCCAGCATGAAAACAGTAAACAGTGTGGGTTACTCTGCTCCCTACAAGTCCTCTAGTCATTATGGGCATAAACCTTTGGTGTACAAACTCAGAAGTCATTTTTTTTAGAAGAGGAATTCATTTCTGACTCCGAGCCCCATTCCTCCAGACTGCAGAAAATGTCATCTCCATCATTTTCAGTGTTTCTAGGTTTGTGAGATGTTCAAGATCCTATTCTGTGCCAAGACATGGGATCAGCCACCAGTCTCCATGGCTTAGCCTGGAGATGCCACTGTCTCTGTCTTTGACTTCCCTGCCTCCTTGCTAAACAGGGGTCTTGGTCAAGGTCAGAAACCCAGAGCAGATGGTTCCACAAGCCTGATGCACTGGGAAGAGGGGCTGAGCGTCAGGGGACTCCTCTCCAGGGTCTTGCTGTTTCCATACCCCCTGCCAGGAAGCAGAGCCGGGTAGGGCTCCTGCTGCTGGCGGCCTCCCTGTCTCCCACAAGAAGAATTGTTTTCCAGGCCCCGGAGCAGGTGATGTAAGGAAACCTGCTCTTATCTGCTCCCCTAGGACCTCTGTCCATTCTCGTCAGTCTTCTCCATTTATCTCCTCTGCCAACTTCCTAAACAGCCCTTGGATTTTGAACAAAGATCCAGCATTACTGTCAAACTACTCCCCCTTGAATAAGAGAAAGGAAAAGGAGATACTACATACAGGAAAAATGTATATATGTTTCAAAATATGTAGCTTTTTAAGTGACCACAGCATCTGATGAGATGGGCTCAGTAAGGCCATGGGGAGAAGAGTCCCTGTGAGGAGCTCAGCCTGAGGCCGCTCCACCCTTCACTGTGTGACCCTCAATCACAGGTCTTTCACTAGTTGGCACAGGCCCCATACCCCTCCCATCCCCGCCCCACCCCCTCCACCCCGTGCTCTGCAAGTCCCTGCCCCTGAGGCCTTCAATTCTGCAGAGTGTGCGGGGAGGCGGGTGGGGGGCCCAGGCTTCCACCCAGCCCTGAAGCGGGGCATGAATTTGAAGGTGAGGTTGCAAAACCAGGGCCATGGAGGTGGAGGCAGGAAGGTGGGTCCAGACACGTTCTAGGACCAGGTAAGGGTGGGACAGAGCAGGAGGAGAGGAGAAGCAGGACTGTTTGGCCTCCCACGGCCAGGAGAGCTAAGAGGACAGCCAGGAAGAGCAGAGCAAAGTGGAAGCACACGGAGCAGGAGGCTGGTCTGGGTTCCGCTGTCCCTTGATGGGTTGGGTGATTGGGAGCCATTTAAAGGGTCAGCATCTGCAGGGACAGGAGCTGTCAGCCTATGGAACCGACAGCTAGGATTTGCAGGCAGCAGGTGGGGGTGCGGACTTGGGGAGGGGGAGCGTCCTCAGGTGCGAAAGAGGGTCTAGCAGGCTGTAGCTGAAGCCGAGGGTGGGCCCGGGGTCCACTGGGAATCCATCCCCAAGGCGTTCCCACAGGCGGGTGATGGCCGGTGGGGGAAAGCAGAGGGAATCAGGACGCAGAGGCGAAAATAGTGGTGGGGTCAGCTGACCTGGTCACCAACTTTGCTTTGTGGGGAGGATGTTTATTTAAGGAAAATCACTCTGTTTACTCAAAGCTTTGGGCTGCAGCCCTCAGGGGTAGAGTTATCAGTGAAAGCTGCACTATCAATCAGCTGTGGGGCTTGGTGACAGACCTTCTTTCCTTCCGGAGAGTGGGAGGGACAGAGCAGAGAGGGAGGAAGGGACAGAACGGGGCTGGCCGGGCCTCAGACAGAGTGAGAATGACTGATCCCAGGAGTAGGAAGGTCACAAAGGAAGTGGCCTTGAGGTGGCGCCAGGGCCAGGAGGGGTGCAGCGGGGAGTATTGCCATGGCGCAGCAGTCATGGGACAAAGCTGGACGGAAATCACACTGTGGGAAGCTCCCTGGCCAAGGCCAGATTGCCCAGAAAGGAAGGGCAAACTTCCTGGATGGGCACCCGGGTACCGAGCCCTGGGGAGGAGGGAAGAGATGGGGGCTGTAGTGTTGTTAAGACAGTGGGCTCTCTTGGCCAAGACCTTGAACAAAGCCTGAACAGAGCATGCGCCCCAAACGATATGTGCTGGAGGTGAGGCTGAGCTGTCACTCAGTAGCTTCCCAGCTGCTCTCAACTCTGCTTAGCCAGCTTGGGGAAGGGAGGGGTGTGGGTCTGCCCCCACTGGTAGGCAGGCCTGGCAGGTGGACTACGAGCTGATAGGGGTGATGGGTGAGCAGTGCACAGGCTTGAGCACTGGCCTGGGAGGCACCAGGGAAGCTGCCAGGTGCTGCGGGGGCTGGGAAGGCAGCTGGTCCAGAAAGAGGGAGGCGTGTGTACGGAGGAGGGGCTGCTCAGCACCTGAGGTCTCCCTGGAGTGCAGCTGGCAAGAAATCTCTTTAGAGTGGACTCAGGACAGAGCAGGGTCATTCTTGCTGGGAATCTGGACCACAGTCTGGGGACTACTGCCCTGCGAGAACTCAAGGGGTGATGAAGGAAGAAAGGAAGGAAGGGCGGGAAGGAAAGAGGAAGGATCTCTCCTAACGATGGCATCAGTGGTCCCCACCCCATCAAGGTGTTGGTGAGAAAGTACAGGTAAAGCCCCTGGCCCAAGACACACTAAATGCTCAGTGGAGGCCCCTGGCGTTGTCAGACTATGGGCCTCCCTGGTGACTCCGATGGCAAAGAATCTGCCTACAATGCAGGAGACCCATGTTCCAGCCCTGGGTCAGGAAGATCCCCTGGAGAAGGGAATGGCTACCCTCTCCATTTCTCCTCACCCAGCTTCACTCACGTGTGCCTCCTCCCTCCCTCCCTCCACCCTTCCTTTCCCCCCTCCACACAGGTTGTAGAATCACCAATTATGGGAACATCCACCTTGCTGTTCTGGGTTCATGGGACCCAAGGATCCCTTTCCACCACTTGCTAGCTGTGTGATCTTGAGCTCCCTACTTAACCTCTTTGTGCCTCAGCTTCCTCACTGCAAAAGGAGGATAATAATGGTAACATAGTGTTATAAGGATGAAATGATCTAACACATGTAGAATGCTTAGTGCAGGGCCTGGCCTAGAAAGGAGAAGGAAAGCGAAGGTGTTAGGGCTTGGTCGTGTCCGACTCTTTATGACCACATGGGCTATAGCCCGCCAGGCTGCTCTGTCCATGGAATTCTCCAGGCAAGAATACTGGAGAGGGTAGCCATTCTCTTCTTCAAGGGATCTTCCTGACCTAGGGATCAAACCCAGGTCTCCTGCATTGCAGGCAGATTCTTCACCATGTGAGTCACCAGGGAAGCCCAGTGAAGGTTGGAGCTGCTTCATTGGGGGTATTCGTGCTTTTGCTCCAAGGAGACGTGCGCAGATCTGTCAGGTGGGGCCCCTCGAGCCACAGGCAGCCTGTGGGGTCTAGAGTGGAGGTAACACCAGCTCCCAAGGAACCTGGAGGCGGGCCTACGTGACCACTCCCTGCAAGTGAAGATCCTGTGTCCCAGCTCTGGGTTGACGTGGTGGGAAGCACAGGCCTGGAGCTCTTTCAGACCTTCCTGGACTCCATAGCAGATCCCTATCTGTCCATGAAAGGTCAAGCCAGGTGACCTCTTCAGACAGCAAAGCCCCTGGCCATGCTTCCTGCCCCATAAAACAGTTTCTTTTTCTTAATTGAACTACAACTGCTATACAATATTACATAAGTTACAGGCATACAATATAGTGAGTCCCACTTCTTAAAGGTTGTATTCCATTTACAGTCATTTTAAAATACTGGCTATATTCCCTGTGTACAATATATCATTGTAGATTTCTTTTTTTTTTTTTTAGCCAGGCCTCTTGGCTTGTGGGATCTTAGTTCCCCAACCAGGGATGGAATTCATGCTCCCTTCTGTGGAAGCATGAGTGCTAACCACTGGATTGCTGGAAAATCCATGCTTGTAGATTATTTTATACCTAATAGTTTGTACCTCTTATTGGCCCATCCCTATTTTTAATCCTCTGTTGCCCCTCCCCCACCACTGGTTATCACTAGCTTGTCCTCTATATTCGTGAGCCTGCATCTTTTTTGTTATATTCACTGCTGCTGCTAAGTCACTTCAGTCGTGTCCAACTCTGTGCGACCCCATAGACGGCAGCCCACCAGGCTCCCCCGTCCCTGGGATTCTCCAGGCAAGAATACGAGTGGGTTGCCATTTCCTTCTCCAATGCGTGAAAGTGAAGTCAGTTTGTTGTATTTTTTAGACTCCACATGTCAGTGATATCATACATTTGTCTTTCTCTGACTTGTTTCAAATTAGCATAATGCCCTCCAAATCCATCCATGTTGCTGTCAATGGCAATTTTTTTTTTTTTTTATGGTGGAGTAGTATTCCATGGTATGCACACACCACATCTTTATTCATTCATCTGTTCATGGGCGCTTAAGTTGTTTCCATATCCTGGCAATTATAAATAATGATGCTATGAACACTGAGGTGCATGTATCTTTTCGAATCAGCGTTTGTTTCTTTTTTAAAATATGTAACCAGGAGTTAACTTGCTGGGTCATATGGTAGTTCTATTTTTAGTCTTCTGAGAATCCTCCATATGGTTTTCTACAGTGACTGCATCAATTTACATCCCCACTAACATTGGTTTCCTTTTCTCCACATCCTCTCCAGCATTTGGTACTTGTGTTCTTCTTAATGACAGACATCCTGAGAGGTGTGAGATGATATCTCACTGCGGTTTTGATTTGCATTTCCCTGATAATCATCGGATGTTGAGCATCTTTTAAGCAGTTTCTTATAAAAATACAAAAAGGCCATCTAAAACCCTACACGGTTTTAGATAGAAAGATGGGTGCTATCTTAAAAACAAACATCAATGAAATGGGGCTATGCATCAAGCCAGATGTCCTCTGAGGAAGAAGGGCACTGGAGACTGTTCTCTGTAAGGGAAGGGGTGCTTTCCAAGAAACCTTCTGCAGTGGTGAGTTGGCAGGTGCAGGTCGGGGAGGGTGGCCAGCTGGGCCCATCTGGCTGGGGAGGGAGTGAAGGAAGAGAGCTGGGCCACTGAGGGTTGCTGGACAAGGGGACCTTGTGATGATTACCCAGGAGAGCTTTGCAGAATGAGGCTGCCCTGGGGGTTCAAGTCATGCCCTCCTCATTGCTAGTGGAAGTCAGGAAGGCTGCCCTGTGTCTCGACTACAGGATTCAGGGTATGACCAACTGCCAGCCCCATTTCATTGGCGTCTGCTTCTCCTCCTTGTCCTTCCAAACACATCGATGAAACACCCTCTCCTGCCAGCTCCAGGACCCCGGTGGACTGGAAGGACCTGGCTGCAGGCCCTCACGTACCCATGGCCACTGCATGAGCGCTGCTGGTCCATTACCACCGTGGTCCCTCCTGGTTCCAGCCCCACCCTCACTGGCACCTTGGACTCCAGCAGGTTGAAATTTTCCAAGGTTCCTCAGGTTCTCTCTCACTGCTGGGTCTCTGTGTGGGCTGCTGGAATAAAGCCTTCTAGCCATTGTCTGCTGACCAACACTTCCTCAAGACTCAGACCAGACATCACCACCTCTGGGGGCCTCTCCTGTCCCTTGGTGGCTGGTGCTTCCTCCTCGCGCTCCCCTGCACCCTATTTCTATCTTGATTTCAGGACTTATCACTTGGATAATACACGAGGAGACTACCTTAGATTCCCCTCAAATGGAGGGTAATTTATGCCAAACATGATGCTGCAGGCAACAAGGGAAGGGTGAGTGATCAAGATGGTCCTCTGTGGGAACCTAGAAGCACCTGAGAAGTAGAAGCACCCGAGAAGTCTTCAGAAGGCCTGTCTGTCCTAGGGAAGGAGGCCCTGTGTTCACCCACTGGCTTTGCCCCCCACTGGCAGTTAGTTGCTCTGGGGGAATGACCCCCTGCACGCTGCAAGCCTATACCCTCTTGCAGACCCAGCAGGTGCCTGCAAGTGGCAGAGAGCCCTGGGGCAGGCACCAGGGAGGCAAGCTGGGATGTGGTTGGGTTTGCTGGGTACTGCCCAATGCAGCCATGGCTGAAAGCAGAAAGGGCTCAGGGGGTGTGGGATGGGCCCCCGGGATAGCCCTCGGGAGGGTGGAGCCATGTTCTGCTCCTCTTACTGTTCTTGGCAAGTGCTGAGTAAATGTGGAATGACCCAGACATTAAGGCTGCAGAAACCAAGTGACCCTGCCAGGGCTGGGTCTATAGCTGAGAGCAGTAGTCTCCTGACTGTCCCTCTATGGGGCTAAGGGATCTCCTCCCTGTTGTCTACCCCACTACCTACTCTTAGCTTAGAGCATCTTCCGAAACTAGGTTCTACTGGCTAAAGGGACAGAAGATCCCTGTGTGGTCTCCAGGGATCAGACATAAGGGGACAGTGGAATTTCTGGGTCCTATAGTTAGCTCCACCTGCTTTTAATTATGGTGTCTCTTCATGCAAGAGTCAAATGTTAGGAAGAGTGTCAGGATGGCCTTTTCAAATTATATGAGCATCGTTTGTCCAGGAAAGGGTGAGGCACTTTGGTGAATAGTCCTAGAAGACAATCCCATGGAGAGGGGGTATTCCTTAAAACAAAACCAAGATGCCATCACCACCGGAAGTGTAGGTGGATGAGGGCAGCCTAAAACCACAGGCCATAAAATTGGGAAAAAATCACTAACATCTTTATGCCATGGACTTGAAAGACACCCACAAAATCATGTATGTGGTGGGACTTAGAAACTCATGAGATACCCTCGGATAGAAGTTTCTAGTGAGTCCATAAAATGTTAGCTGGTAAGAAAGGAGCAGGCCATGGTGCCCAGATGCAGCCAGATCTTCCTCTGAGCACTTTACAAACTGCAAATCCTTGTCCCCACCCTTAACCAGGAACTGCCTCTCAACTCTTGTAACTAATCGAGTCGTTGCCTCGTGACCTGCCTCTTCCTCAGCCATGAGTGTTCCTTCTATCAATTTCTTCTTTGAATACCAACTATCGTTTAGGGGTTTAATGATTTTATTTTTTAAATATTTAACTGGAGGATAATTGTTTACAATGTTGTGTTAGTTTCTGCTGTACAACAAGGTGCATCAGCTGTAAGTGTACATATACCCCTCCCCTTTGAGCCTCCCTCTCACCCCACCCCTCAGCCCACCCCTAGACACACCAACTATTAACCAGGTCTTTGGGGCTCCAGAATAAGACCTCCTTGCCTTCAAGAAGCAAGCAGCGGAGATAAACAAGTAACTATATCTGTAGCAGTCAAATGCGATGGCTTCAAGAACACAGGCAAGGCATTCTGGCGCTATGAAGGAGGGAGGGGTCTGCTCTTTCTTTTGTTTGAATGGAAGTCAGTCCAACCTCAATGCAAGTCTTACTCCAAGTGAAGGATAGAGGGAAGGGAGATGGGGTGAAAGCAACTCCGACTGTTTAAGGAAAGCCTGGCAAGGCTGTTGGGGGTGCTCAGCCCAAAGCAGCAGGCACAGGAGTCTGTTGTCTCCCAGGAACGGTCTGCACAGCATCCCTGATGCCCCATCACTGGCTGAGTGCAGCCCACAGTGATAGCTTTCGGTGAACGGTGTCGGATTCGTGATCTCTGAAGAAGATTTAACTTCGGGACCAGGGACCAGGCTTGATCACTCAAAAGCTTTTGTATAGCAGAGTTTTATTAAAATATAAAAAGGGACAGAGAAAGCTTCTGACATAGACATCAGAAGGGGGCCAGTGTCCCCTTGCTAGTCTGTAGCAAGCTGTTTTATGTCTGTTAGCTATTAATCAGATGAGAGAGACACCTCAAGGCTGACGGAGTTTCACCGGGCCCCACAATATGCATTTTTGAGATAGGATGGCATGAGGTTTGTTATCCCCAGCCATAAAGCAATTGATATGAATACTGGTTTGTTGAGTTATTACCAGCCCAAGGTTTGAGAAAAGAAAAAAGGTAGTCTTAGGTGGAACCATTTTGAAGAAAGGCAAATTCCAAAGCAAATGCATAGTTTCATTAACATAGCTTAAGACAAACATTTCCATAGAGAAACCTCCTTTTAATTTTGTATGGAGAAGGAAAATAAATCTAACATTTGTGGTTTGTTTCCTCCTGCCGTTTAAGGGAGAGAGAAAAAATGTCTGACATTTGCAGCCTCTGATGTCTGATATTTCCTCCGTTTGGAGACCCCTGGCCTTCCTGCCTGTTACCCTCTCAACAGGAGCCATGAATTTCAGCACACAGGCACTGAAGCCTGCAGCTAAGTATACCTCCTGTAGCCGGAGGCCTGAGAGGCTCATTCTCACTGGCCTCCCCAAAGCACTGAACTCTAATGACACCCTCCATTTGACACCTAAACAAAGATGGTTTTCTGCACTTGCAAATTGTTTGGGGTGTACCTTGACCTGTCACCTGGCCTGTGAGCTGCTCAGGGCAAGGGCAGCACCGTAATTCTTCCTTCATCCATTCAGGTATGGATCCATCAGTTCATCTGCTTTTTTTCAACATGTGCTTACTGCAAGGCCCACTGTCCTAAGCACTAAGGGCTGAGCAAGGGGAACCTCAGGAGCCCAGAGGGAAGAGAGACCTTAAATAACTAGCGACGCAGTAGACAGGGAGTTTCTAGGTAAAGGTCAGGGGGTTTCTGTTTCCCCTTTCCCAGCCCCAGGAGGGGGTTTTCTCTGAAAGGACAGCAATCTCCGGGGCATAGCTCCTGCTGGGGACGTGAGTCAGCCCAGGGTCAGGAGGAGCTTGCAGCCTGGCAGGACCGTTGATGACATGGGCTTGGATTCTCCCGGGAACTGCTTCAGGCCACTTCCCTGGGGCCCTCGGGGACAAGCAAACACCATGGGCAGCCTTCAAAGGAGAAACACTCTCATGCTTCCTGCAAGGCAAAGACCAGCTCTTCCTGCCCCCAGGAGCTTCTCAGTGTCTCCATGAAATGCTGAGAAATTGAGTCTCTTTTCCCAAATATCTTTAAAAAGCATTCTCCCCTCTCTTCTCATAAAGGAATAAGTAAAAATATCTTGAATGAACGTTGAACTGGAGACAGGAGGCAGATGGAGAAGTTCCGAACTATGTGGTTTTTCCTTCCATCATATCAGGTCTGAGCAAAGTACTTCCAATAGGCAGTCCTGGGCTGAATTCCAACACAGCCCAGCCCGAGCGCCCAGTTGACAGAGGAGGAAGCTGAGGCTCTGAGATGGTAAGGAACTTGCCCAAGGTCACACCACAGCTAAGTGGTGGAGTTGAAACCTGACCCCAGGGCCTGCGCTCTTAACCACCCGCCACACTGCCCATGGGAGGCCCCACTCTGTGGTTTCTGTTCCAGCTTTGCAGGTGGAGTGTGACATCAGCTCCTGGCAGGAGCTGGGACTTGTAAGCAGGACATAGAATCAGGACAGAACCTCCCTGCCCTGTATGTGTAGCTGGAGTTCAGCTGGTGTTCATGCACAGCATTCCTCAGGGTCCGTGGGCTGTGGAGACCATGAGAGATTCAGGGTTCTCACACCAACAGAAGTTTCGAGCATCAACCCCACCTCGCCATTATGTGTGTGTATATAAAACGGAAATTTGGTGATACTAAAGGGTTAAAGACCATTGTGATAACTACCTCTCACTGCTTCTGCCATTAACTATCAACTATTAAGTGCTTATTGTATGCAAGGCATACAGGTGTCAGCACACACACTAGTAAGAGTTTACAGTGTTATTATGTGGAGGTAAATGATGTCCAAAGCCTCTGAGATGTGAAGAGCTCCAGCCATACAGTTTCAGGCATCAGATGGGATGGTTGCTTTTAAGCCTTGGGGTTGTCACCTTCTGTAACTGTGTCTAGGTCTTACGGTTCAGATTAAACTGGATGGATCCAGGGGAGAAATCTGGGGGAGGCTTTTGAGAAAACTTGGCAGGTCTGGACACCTGATGTGAAGAACTGACTCATTTGAAAAGACCCTGATGCTGGGAAAGATTGAAGGTGGGAGGAGAAGGGGACGACAGAGGATGAGATGGTTGGATGGCATCACTGACTCAATGGACATGCTGCTGCTGCTGCTGCTAAGTCACTTCAGTCATGTTCGACTCTGTGCGACCCCGTAGATGGCAGCCCACCAGGCTCCCCCGTCCCTGGGATTCCCCAGGCAAGAACACGGAGTAGGTTGCCATTTCCTTCTCCAATGCATGAAAGTAAAAAGTGAAAGTGAAGTTGCTCAGTCTTGTCCGACTCTTAGCGACCCCATGGACTGCAGCCTACCAGGCTCCTCCGTCCATGGGATTTTCCAGGCAAGAGTACTGGAGTGGGTTGCCATTGCCTTCTCCCAATGGACATGAGTTTGAGTAAACTCTGGGAGTTGGTGATGGACAGGGAAGCCTGGCATGATGCAGTCCATGGGGTAGCCAAGAGTTGGACATGACTGAGTGACTGAACTGAACAGAACTAAACTGGCAGGTCTGGCTGCCAAACGACAATTCTGAGCAGCTTTGTAAGCTGACCCCCACTTCCTGGGTTGCTTTGGCCCCTGCCCTGTCCAGGGGCCTTTCCTGATGTTCTGGTCCTTGAAGGAATGGTCCACTTCTAGGGTTTCCAGCCCTGGGGGCCTTGGTCTGCAGACTTCTGCCAGGCCTGGCCCCTGGAGGGGGCCGGGAGCCCTGGGGTGTGGATGAGATGCTGCTTCTGGACCCCGGTTCATGATTATCAACAAGTGAGTGGTTTTAAAGGAAAAGAAAAGTCCAGAACACAGGCTTTTGAAGTATGGAGGCAAGGAGCAGCTGGAGAGGAGGAGGTGAGCACAGCCAGGAGAGCAGAGCCCTGTGGACCGAGGCCTGGGCTGTGCCCTAGAGAGAGGGGAGCATTCATCTGAAGGCACCCCAGTCTGAAAGGCCAGGGCTTGGAGAGGGCTCAGCTGCCAACAGCCTCCACATGGAGAACCTTAGTCCCCTCTCATTTCCTGCCTGGCCCTGCCCACTCCCGCCTGGCCCTGCCTACTCCCAAAGGCTCTGCCGAGGGCAGTGGTCGGACCACTCACAAGCTGACTTCTGTTTTCTTTTCAAAGCCAAAAAAGTCA
This sequence comes from Ovis aries, assembly GCF_016772045.2. Lineage (NCBI taxonomy): Eukaryota > Metazoa > Chordata > Mammalia > Artiodactyla > Bovidae > Ovis > Ovis aries. The sequence goes on along the minus strand of NC_056075.1, from coordinate 30,486,309 downwards.
TCAAGCTGTCAAAGAGACTTTGCCAACATGGCTCCTGCTGGGAGGAGGTGCTAAGAGAGAGCCTTTTTTCTCTTGTTCTTGCTCCACCAGGCCTTCCCTGGTGCCTCAGATGGTAAAGAATCTGCCTGTAATGCAAGAGACTCGGGTTCGATCCCGGAGTTGGGAAGATTTCCTGGGTAAGCGAATGGCAACCCACTCCAGTAAACTTGCCTGGAGAATTCCATGGATAGAGGAGCCTGGCGGGCTACAGTCCATGGGGTCACAAGAAGTTGGACACAACTGAGCGACTAACACTTTCACTTTCCCATGTGGAAATGGCCAAACTTAGGATTTAATTCACCTTTGAAGTGAGAAAATGGGGTCCACCCTTAGGAATGGTAGAGGCTTAGCTCTCCAAATGGGGAACAAGTCACCCCCCAAAACCCTGGCATCACTTTCCATAAAGAACAGGACAGCTTTGAGTCAGAGCCACAGACATCTGTCACTATGTGTTGAGTACCTTTGGTTGGGGGGCTGTGGGTGTTGAGGGGGGTGGGTAGCAGGGAAGAGCTGAGATCCACCAGGAATTATATCAATCACCTCATTTAATCCTCATAGCAAGATGACAATAATGTTATCATTCCCATTACACAGGTGAGGACACCAAGGCTCAGGGGTCTCACAGCTGGTGAGCGACTTTGAATTCTGGTCTGGCTTCAGAATCTGAGCTCTTATGCCTTGAGAACAGGGTTCTCACTGTGGAGCCCAGAAACCACCTGCCTGGAGACTTCCCAGGACACCTGATGGAAATGCAGTCTTGGGTCCTGCCCAGGTTCGCAGGATCAGAACCTTGGGGAATAAAGGGGCCTAGAAGCTATGATTTTGACCATCTCTTCAGGTGGCTCTGATGCATGTAGAGTGAAACGCCGGCATCATGCTTCACCTCATGGGGAGTGGAGAGCAGGGTGAGAGCTGGGGTGCATGAGACATGAATTGAGGAGACCTGGGGTGGCAGTACGTGATTTGCAGGAGGTTTGCGGTTGCTTCAGGGAGCAGGGGCGTCCCTTGGAGGCTCCTCAGCCCCTGCCAGCTGTCCTCTCTCTCTCTGCCTGTTAGCTACAGCCCAGTCAGTTAGCTCTCAGCCCCATGCCTGAGCTATCTAGGCCCATAGGAGAGTCCTAGGAGGCCTGGGCTGGTGTTTCTATTATTTCAGCTCAAGTTCTTGCCAGCACAGTGGCTAGCTCATCCCAAGGACCCCTCAGCCCCAACTTCCCCAATCCTTCCATCACTGAGATGCTGTCCCCAGAAGGTTCCTTTCTCTCCCTTTCTGTGAACCTCATCTTGACCTGTCCATACCCTCTGCACTGTCCCTCCAGTCAGGTCAGTAGCCTGAGATAATTCTTCCCTATAGTTAGTGATGGTGATTTCCTGGGTGGAGCTGCTAGATGATATAGCCATCTTCTGAAGCACATTTAGAAATAGAGAAGGGAAGCATGTGTCTGATGCCAAGTGACACAGGACAAGGCAGGCAGGCCTTCCTGACTCTGTAAGGCAGAGGCCGGTGGACTTTGGGACGTAGTGGAGCAGAATGATCCCTCCAAGCCTAGACACGCCAGCACGTAGGGTCGGGAAGATCCCCTGATGGAGTGCACAGCAATCCACTCCAGTATTCTTGCCTAGAGAATCACATGGACAGAGAAGTCTGGTGGGCTACCATCCTTGGGGTTGCAAAGGGTCGGACAAGACTGAATATGCACACACAGGGTAGGGAGAGGTTGTTGCTAAGACCTGGGGCGCATCTGCACCCCTACAGACTCCAAAACCTGCTCCTGCCCCCAACGTCACCCCAGAAAAGGTGTGGGACTCCCTTACTCTAAGCCCTGGTGGCTCAACTGGCCTTCACATCTGCCCTCAATGTTATTTTTAAATTGACTTTGCCCACGTGGAGTGGGGACCATATTTGCCCAGACAATTCCACTAACAGGACTCGGGTCCCAAGCAGGAGAGGAAGGTGACAAACTCCCCCTTCCAGCACCTCAGAGAGCCCCTTCACTGGACAGGCTTCCCCTGCATGAGGGTGGGAGAAAGGGGCAGAGTCTGCTCTGCAGTTGAGTGTCAATGAACCCACCAGCAGATTGATCTGTGTTCACCCCCTCTTCTCCTGACTCACCTGCCTGGCTATGTTTTCTCTTGGGATGGCTCCCAGCACCCCATCTGGATAGCATCTCAGGCCAAGATAGAAGGCCAGCCCCAGAGGCTGTAGAATTATCAGGGATGGAGGCTTCTACACAGCCGGAAGCAGCCTGGAGCTGTTTCTTTCCACCAGCTGAGTCTCCTGTCTTCCCCCCACCAAGCCACCTCCTCCTCATGTCCTCCAAGAGAAGGGCAACACAGATGGACAAGCGCTCCATCTGTTTGGCAATGCCTGGTCCAGACGGCAAGTCCTGTTCCTTCTCCATCTGGCTTTCTTGGTGAACTTTCCGCTGAACTCCTTCCAACCCGGTCGGCAGCACTCCTGCCAGGAGGAGCCAGCGCCAGGGAGAACAGAATAATTGCCTCTCGTGTTGTGCATGCTGAGCCTTCATTAACACATCCCCAGAGTGGCATTTGCAGCCCTCTGTCACAGCAACTCGCCGTTGAATAGCACGCAATGCCTCGCCCCCAGATTCTCCACCGCCTCGCAAGGGCCAATTAGCCCTGCGTTTCTGCGTGTGGCACTGGCTCATTCGGAAAGTCACATCGCTGGCGCTGTTGTTATTTACAGAAAGGAGGTTTCTCTGTGGCCTTGTGCACTGAACGGCACATGCATGTTAGCTGGCCCATTCATTCTCCAGTTTTCTTCTTCAGCACAAGGAAGCCGTGCTTCTAATCCATAGATGGCACAGATGGAGGAGTATGGGGTGGAAGACAGCACGTGTAGAAATCAGGAGAGCTGCATTTTAGTAACGGCTCTGCCCATGGTTAGGTGTGTGACCTTGAGCAAAACAACACATGTGAATGCCATTTTCTTCACTTACAAAATAAGGGAGTTGGCATTGACACACAGGTTCCTGAAATCTTAGAGCTCATCGAGTCTTCCCATTTCACAGATAAGCTGAGGCACACAGTGGCCACTCAACTCACCCAAATCCATGTAGCTAGGTGGTGTTAAGACTTGAGACCTCAGTTTAGGCTTTCTGCCTCCTGGTCTGGAGTGGTATTGATGAAAGAAAGAAGCATTTCCAGAGAGAAGCACACGATGAAGGAAAGTCCACTCCCTGGACTGTGGGGAATGCTGGAAGAATGACTCGTCCTTGACATGCAAGAGTCCAGGGCTTAGAGGGGGGGCTCTCACCCAGGGCCATTTTGCCCCTTGAGGACATTGGGCAAATGTCTGGAGACATTTTTGATCATTGTATCTGGGGCAGAAGGAAAGGCAGAGGGCATGCAGTGGGTAGAGGCCAGGATGCCACAAGTACAGGACCCAGTGAGGCGGGCTGAAATGTCAGTACTGCTGAGGTTGGGGATCCCAGTCAGACACCAGCCCTTCTCTGCTGTCATCTTTCATGGGATTTCAGAACTTCTCAGTTCTTTACCTGTATTCTGAAACGATGTCTTCTGCTAATTTTGTTATTGATGCTTAAGTCTAAAATGATTGTTTTCTTGAACATAGAAATCATCCATGCTTACTTTAAAGACTTTAAAATACTCAGAAAGGTACAAAAATAAAAAATAAAAACTCCACCACATGGAGGTAACTAGTAAGAATATTTTTATATTTGGTATTTTTCCTTATCACAGGTTCTTTGAGCACACTCTGCTTTCCCCCATTCCATTCTTTGTCCCTTCCCTCACCTGCCCTGCCACCTGTTGAAATCCTATCCAGTCTTCAAAATCCCTCCAAAGTGCGCCTTCTCCAGGAAGCATGGTAAATCACTCAGGACCCCCACCTGAGTGGGATGTGAACTCTCCCATCTCTGCACTTCTACAGCACTTCGTATCTTATGAATGTCAATTTCAGCATTTTTTCTTTTCCTCTTTGTATTCCAGTTCTGTGCAAACGGCTTGAGAGTGGGGACTAAGTTTTAGCCTGTTGCAAGTGTGTCCCCTCCCTTTCTGGCTCAGTCTCTCTCTCTCTCTCTCTCTCTCTCTCTCTCTCTCTCTCTCTCACACACACACACACACACACACACACACACAAACTGAGTAGTTCAAGCACATCACCTGAAATGTGTCTGTTCATCACCATCCTCTTACTTCCAGACTAAATGACCATCCTTCATTCTTAGTCACAGAGGACATTTCAGTCTGCGGCCTTTTATGCTTCATCATTTGGGATTACCCTGAAACTCTTCTTTCTGATGACATGAATCTTGGAGACATTTAATAATAAAAAAGTTAAAAGCTTTAACTTAAAGAGCACCTACTATGTGCCAGGCATTGGGATAGATGCTTATATAAATTTCCTGATTCAGCCAAAACTGTGGACAGGTATTGTTGATGCCTTTTTCCAACGTGAACATTGAGGCTTAGTGAGGCCTGGAAGCTTACCCAAGGTCACCCGAGGGATGAGAAGTATGGGATTTAAGCTACCCCCTTGATCCATGGCTATGCGCACCTCCTTGGAGTTTCTCAAACCCTGTGCAATAGGCCTGCCCCTGCCTACCTCTGTGCAGTGAGAGGCAGCAGCAGGCCAGTGTATCGGTGACTGTGGTCTGGGTGGCCCCAAGTAAGGTGTCTTCCTGTAGGGAAGTCACAGAGCCCAACCCAGCTCCCTGGCATGGAAACTCTGGCCAGCTGGTGGATGGCAGTGTACAATCCGAGTATAATCCGAGTACAATCCGAGTACAATCCGAGTTAATAGAATGTTCAGTGCTCCCTGGCTTAATAAGCACCCAAAAGTCTAGCCCTTTGGTCTATGCTACTCAGCTGGGGAAAATATCTTAAAGAGGTGGGAATATCAGACCACCTGACCTGCCCCCTGAGAAATCTGTATACAGGTCAAGAAGCAGCAGTTAGAACTGGACATGGAACAACAGACTAGTTCCAAATCGGGAAAAGAGTATGTCAAGGCTGTATATTGTCACCCTGTTTATTTAACTTATATGCAGAATACATCATGAGAAATGCTGGGCTGGATGAGGCACAAGCTGAAATCAAGATTGCTGGGAGAAATATCAATAACCTCAGATATGCAGATGACACCACCCTTATGGCAGAAAGTGAAGAAGAACTGAAGAGCCTCTTGATGAAAGTGAAAGAGGAGAGTGAAAAAGTTGGCTTAAAACTCAACATTCAGAAAACTAAGATCATGACATCCAGTCCCATCACTTCATGGCAAATAGATGGGGAAACAGTGGAAACAGTGACAAACTTTATTTTTGGGGGCTCCAAAATCACTGCAGATGGTAGTGACTGCAGCCATGAAATTAAAAGACACTTACTCCTTGGAAGAAAAGCTATGACCAACCTAGACAGCACATTAAAAAGCAGAGACATTACTTTGCCAACAAAGGTCCATCTAGTCAAAGCTATGGCTTTTCTGGTAGTCATGTATGGATGTGAGAGTTGGACCATAAAATAGTTGAGTGACGAAGAATTGATGCTTTTGAACTGTGGTGTTGGAGAAGACACTTGAGTCCCTTGGACTGCAAGGATCCAACCAGTCAATCCTAAAGGTAATCAGTCCTGAATATTCATTGGAAGAACTGATGCTGAAGTTGAAACTCCAATTCTTTCCATTCTGATGTGAAGAACTGACTCATTTGAAAAGACCCTGATGCTGGGAAAGATTGAAGGTGGGAGAAGAAGGGGACGACAGAGGATGAGATGATTGGCTGGCATCACTGACGCAATGGACATGAGTTTGAGTAGGCTCAGGGAGTTAGTGATGGACAGGGAAGCCTGGCATGCTTCAGTCCATGGGATCGCAAAGAGTCAGACACAACTGAATGACTGAACTGAGTTGATGCCTTGTGCTAAGTGTATCACAGGGGAGGTGACAACAGGTGGCTTACCTGCAGATATCTGGTGCTGGGAAGCCAGCATCTTCCTCTTTGGCAGGGAGTGGATGAGCTGGAATGAGCAGGGGAGGGTCACGTCTCTCCTTGGCCATCCCCTCCTTCCCAGTTAGGCTTAGCTCTGCTCTCCAAACTTCTGAAGTCATTTCTGCTACTTCAGAAGGAGTCTCTTTTTTCTTGGTATGGCCAACAAAGCACAGGCTCTGGATCAGATTAGCTTTGTCTCAAGCCCAGTTCTGCCAACAAAATGATCTTGAGCAAGTCTCTTGCCTTCTCAAAGCTTCAGTTTCTCCATTTATAAAATGAGCAGAAATGATACCCAATCTCAAAGAGCTGGATAAGGACTAAACATACGATTAAGAGAAACTGACATGCTCACTATAGGTGTTCAGATAGCTCTCCCTTCTTCCTGGTAGATTTTGGAAGATTGGTGGGCGATTGGAAAATGTGGGAGAGGAAAGTGGGCTGGAATGGAGAGGCTGGGAGGGGCAGGCAAGGAGTGGTCCAGTCCTTCCCAGTTTTGTTTTTCCACCTGGCTCCCTGGTGAAGGGGAATCCCTTGGCTGGTTGTTGGCAGCCTTGCTCAAACACATTCAGTCATTTGTGCTGATTAAACTTGCTGTCTTAAACCTCTGTGTGGGCTCAGAATCAGCAAGAAACTCCATTTCCATGAGGCATCAAAGCAAAGTGGTTAGAACAGGCTCTGGACTGCCTGGCACACAAGCATGTCCTTAGACAAGTTTTCCCAATTTTATTTTATTTGTTTTTTTCCTAAGTGCTCCCCCCCCCCCCCCCCCCCGCCTTTTAATGTTGTTTTTTTTTTTCTTTTTAGTGAATTAATTTATTTTTTTATTGAAGGAGAATTGCTTTACAGAATTTGGTTGTTTTCTGTCAAACCTCAACATGAATCAGCCATGAGTATACACTTATCCTCTCCCTTTTGAACCTCCCTCCCATCTCCCACCCCATTCCATCCCTCTAGACTGATACAGAGCCCCTGTTTGAGTTTCCTGAGCCATACAGCAAATTCCCATTGGCTATCTCTTTTACATATGGTAATATAAGTTTCCATGTTACTCTTTCCATACATCTCACCCTCTCCTCCCCTCTCCCCATGTCCATAAGTCTATTCTCTATGTCTGTTTCTCCACTGTTGCCTTGTAAATAAATTCTTCAGTACCATGTTTCTAGATTCCATATACATGCATTGAATACACTATCTTTCTCTGACTCTTTTTTTCACTCTGTAAAATAGGTTCTAGGTTCATCCACCTCATCATAACTGACTCAGATGAGTTCCCTTCTGTGGCTGAGTGACATTCCATTGTGCATATGCACCACAGCTTCTCTGTCCTTTCATCTGCCGATGGACATCTAGGCTGCTTCCATGTTCTAGCTACTGTAAATAGTGCTGCAATGAACAAAGGGATACATGCGTCTTTTTCAAATTTGGTTTCCTCAGGGTATATGCCTCGGAATGGGATTTCTGGGTCATACGGTGGTTTTATTCCTAGTTTTTTTAAGGAATCTCCATACTGTCTTCCATAGCGGCTGTATCAATTTATATTCCCACCAACGGTGCAAGAACTTTCCCTTTTGTCCATACCCTCTCCAGCATTTATTGTTTATAGACTTTTTGATGGATGGCCGTTCTAACCGATGTGAGGTGATATCTCATTGTGGTTTTCATTTGCATTTCTCTAATAATGAGAATGTCGAGCATCTTTTCATGTGTTTGTTAGCCATCTGTATGTCTTCTTTGGAGAAATGTCTGTTTAGGTCTTTTCCCCACTTTTTGATTGGGTTGTTTGTTTTTCTGGCAGTAGGTTGTTTGTTTTTCTGGCAGTGGGTTGTTTGAGCTGCTTGTATATTTTGGAAATTAATCCTTTGTCAGTTGTTTCATTTTACCTTGCTTATAGTTTCCTTTGCTGTGCAAAAGCTTTTAAGTTTAATCAGGTCCCACTTGTTTACTTTTGTTTTTATTTGTTACTCTAGGAGGTGGGTCATGGAGCATCTTGCTTTGATTTATGTCCTTGAGTGTTCTACCTATGCTTTTCTCTAAGAGGTTTATAGCTTCTGGTCTTACATTTAGGTCTTTATGATGTTAGTAAGCGTTCTAATTTCATTCTTTTACACATAGCTGTCCAGCACCATTTATTGAAGAGGCTATCTTTGCCCCATTGTATTTTCTTGCCTCCTTTGTCAAAAATAAGTTACCCATAGGTGCATGGGTTTATTTCTGGGCTATCTTGTTCCATTGGTCTATATTTCTGTTTTTGTGCCAGTACCATACTGTCTTGATGACTGTAGCTTTATAATATAATCTAAAGTCAGGAAAATTGATTCCTCCAGCTCCATATTTCTTTCTCAAGAATACTTTGTCTATTCGGGGTCTTTTGTGTTTCCATATGAATTGTGAAATTTTTTGTTCTAGTTCTGTGAAAAATGCCATTGGTAATTTGATAGGGATCACATTAAATCTGTAGATTGCATTTGTTAGTCTAGTCATTTTCACAATATTGATTCTTTCTACCCGGGAACATGGAATATATCTTCATCTGTTTATGTCATCTTTGATTTCTTTCATTAGTGTCTTATAATTTTCTGTGTACAGTTCTTTTGTTTCCTTAGGTAAGTTTATTCCTAGATATTTAATTCTTTTTGTTGCAATGGTGAATGGGATTGATTCCTTAATTTCTCTTTCTGATTTTGGTTAGTATATAGAAATGCAAGTGATTTCTGTATATTGATTTTGAATCCTGCAACTTTGCTAAATTCACTGATTAGCTCTAGTAATTTTCTGATACTATCTTTAGGGTTTTCTATGTACAGTATCATGTCATCTGCAAACAGTGAGAGCTTTACTTCTTCTTTTCTGATCTTGATTCCTTTTATTTCTTTTTCTTCTTTGATTGCTGTAGCTAGGACTTCCAGAACTATGTTGAATAATAGTGGTGAAAGTGAACACCCTTGTCTTATTTCTAATCTTAGGGGGAATGCTTTCAGTTTTTCACCATTGAGAATAATGTTTGTTGTAGGCTTCTCATATATGGCTTTTACTAGGTTGAGGCAGGTTCCTTTTATGCCCATTTTTTGAAAAGTTTTAAACATAAATGGGTGCTGAATTTTGTCAAAGGCCTTTTCTGCATCTGTTGAGATTATCATATGGTTTTTATCTTTCAGTTTGTTAATATGGTGTATTATATTGATTGATTTGCATGTATCGAAGAATCCTTGCATTCCTGGAATATACCCAACTTGATCATGGTGTATGAGCTTTTTGATGTGTGTTGCTGAATTCTGTGTGATAAAATTTTGTTGAGGATTTTTGCATCTATGTTCGTCAGTGATATTGGCCTGTGGTTTTCTTTTTTTGTGTTGTCTTTGTTTGGTTTAGGTATCAGGGTGATGGTGGCCTCGTAGAATGAGTTTGGGAGTGTTTCTTCCTCTGCAATTTTTTGAAAGAATTTTAGAAGGATAGGCATTAGATCTTCTCTAAATGTTTGATAGAATTCTCCTGTGAAGCCATCTGTGCCCTGGGCTTTTGTTTTTTGGGCAATTTTTTAAATCACAGCTTCAATTTCAGTGCTGGTAATTGGATTGTTCATAATTTATATTTCTTCTTGGTTCAGTCTTGGAAGATTGAACTTTTCTAAAAATCTGTCCATTTCTTCCAGGTTATCCATTTTATTGCCATATAGTTGTTCATAATAGTCTCTTATAACCCTTTGTATTTTTGCATTGTCTGTTGTAGCCTCTCCTTTTTCATTTCTAATTTCATTGATTTGATTCTTCTCTCTTTTTTTCTTGATGAATCTGGCCAAAGGCTTGTCAATTTTGTTTATCTTCTCAAAGAACCAGTTTTTAGTTTTATTAATCTTTACTATTGTTTCTTTCTTTTCTTTTTCATTTGTTTCTTCTCAGATCTTTATGATTTCTTTCCTTCTACTAATTTTGGGGTGTTTTTGTTCTTCTTTTTCCAGTTGTCTTAGGTGTAAAGTTAGGTTGTCTTTTTGATGTTTTTCTTGTTTCTTGTTTCCCTTCAGATTTCTTCAGTAACCTGTTGGTTATTTAGAAATGTGTTGTTTAATCACCATGAGTTTGTGTTTCTTACAGTTTTTTTTTATTGTAGTTGATATCTAGTCTCATAGCATTGTTGTCACAGAAGATGCTTGATACGATTTCAAATTTATTAAATTTACTGAGGTTTGACTTGTGATCCAAGATGTGGTCTATCCTGGAGAATGTTCCATGTGCACTTGGGAAGAAGGTGTATTTTTCTGCATTTGGATGGAATGTCCTGAAGATGTCAATGAGATCCATCTCATCTAATGTATCATTTAAGACTTGTGTGTCCTTATTAATTTTCTGTTTTGATGATCTGCGCATTGGTGTGAGTGGGGTATTAAAGTCTCCTACTATTATTGTGTTACTGCCTATTTCTCTTTTTACGTCAGTTAGTGTTAGTCTTACATATTGAGGTGCTCCTATGTTGGGTGCATAGATATTTACAATTGTTATGTCTTCCTCTTGGATTGATCCTTTGATCATTATGTAGTGTCCTTCCTTATCTCCTGTAATCTTCTTTAAGGTCTATTTTGTCTGAGGATTGCTACTCCAGCTTTCTTTTGCTTCCCATTTGCATGGAATATATTTTTCTATCCTGTCACTTTCAGTCTATATGTGTCTTGAGGTCTGAAGTGGGTTTCCTGTAGACAGCATATATATGGTCTTGTTTTTGTAACCATTCAGCCAGTCTGTGTCTTTTGGTGGGAGAATTTAATCCATTTACATTTAAAGTAATTATTGATATATATGTTCCTATTGCCATTTTCTTAATTGTTTGGGGTTGATTTTGTAGATCTTTTTTCTTCTCTTGTATTTCTTGACTATATGAGTCCGTTTAACATTTGTTGTAAAGCTGGTTTGGTGGTACTGAATTTTCTTAACTTTTGCTTGTCTGAAAAGCTTTTTATTTCTCCATCAATTTTGAATGAGATCCTTCCTGGGTACAGTAATATTGGTTGTAGATTTTTCCCTTTCAGTACTTTAAATATATCCTGCCATTCCCTTCTGGCCTGCAGAGTTCCTGCTAAAAGATCAGCTGTTAAGCATATGGGGTTTCCCTTATATGTTACTTGTTGCTTCTCCCTTGCTGCTTTTAATATTTTTTTGTTTGTATTAAGTCTTTGTTAGTTTGATTAGTATGTGTCTTGTCATGTCTCTCCTTGTGTTTATCCTGTATGGGACTCTTTGCTCTTCTTGGACTTGATTAACTATTTTCTTTTCCATGTTGGGGAAATTTTCAACTATAATCTCTTCAAAAATTTTTTCATACCCTTTCTTTTCCTCTTCTTCTTCTGGGATCCCTATAATTCGAATATTGGTGCGTTTGATTTTTGTCCCAGAGGTCTCTGAGACTCTCCTCAGTTTTTCCTATTCTTTTTACTTTATTCTGCTCTTCAGAAATTATTTCCAGCATTTTATCTTCCAACTCACTGATTTGTTCTTCTGCTTCAAATATTCTGTGATTGATTTCTTCTAGAGTATTTTAAATTTCAGTAATTGTGTTGTTTGTCTCTGTATGTTTATTTTTTAAATCTTCTAGGTCTTTGTTAATTGATTCTTACATTTTCTCCATTTTGTTTTCAAGGTTTTTGATCATCTTTACTACCATTATTCTGAATTCTTTTTCACGTAGTCTGCCTATTTCCTCTTCATTTATTTGGACTTCTGTGTTTCCAGTTTGTTCCTTCATTTGTGTAGTATTTATCTGCCTTTTCATTATTCTTTTTTAACTTATTGTGTTTGAGGTCTCCTTTTCCCAGGCTTCAAGGTTGAATTCATTCTCCTTTTTGATTTCTGCCCTCCTAAGTTTGGTCCAGTGGTTTGTGTAAGCTTGTATATGGTGAGATTTGTGCTGAGTTTTTGTTTGTTTGTTTGTTTTTCTCTGATGGGCAAGGCTGAATGAAGTGGTAATCCTGTCTGCTGATGACTGGATTTGTATTTTTGCTTTATTTGTTGTTTAGATGAGGCATCCTGCACAGGCTGCTACTGGTGGTTGGGTGATGCCTGGTCTTGTATTCAAGTGGTTTCCTTTGTGTGAGTTCTCACTATCTGATACTCCCTAGGATTAGTTCTCTGGTAGTCTAGGGTCTTGGAGTCAGTGCTCCCACTCCAAAGGCTCAGGGCTTGATCTCAAGTTTGGAGTGCTTCTATATATTCTTTTCCTCTGGTCAGGTACTCCTGTCTGCTCTCAGCTGGTATTCTGCATGCACTTCTGTGTCTGAAGGTGTATTCCTGATGTGTCCATGGAGAGAGATGTACTCCACATCCACTTACTCCTCTACCATCTTGTTCTCCTTCAAGTTTTCTTAGTTTTAGAGCTTTCACTTTCTCCTCTGTAAAATGGGAATATTGGTAACTAATCAGTTTGCCTGAGATGATGAGATCAGATCCTGCATGGGTTTCCATTGGCTCAGAGCTGAGTGTATAGGACATGCTTTAAGAAACTAGCTACTTGTTCATTTCTATTGTAATCATTCTGGCCACAGACTGTGTCCGTAACTGTGCTGCTTGTCTTGGAGACATGCTCAACCTGGCCCATACCTGGCAAACTGCATTATCCAATGGGTAAGCCAGCTCGGTCAGCCTCATGGCTGAGGACCAGTAGCCTGGGTGTCAGTAGAAGATGCATTCCAGTGACATTCCTCCTTGGAAGAAATATCAAAACCAGAGGAAGACATTACTCAGGCAGATTCAGAAGGCATTCCAGAACAGCAAACCTGAGGCTTATGTTTCAAACTCAACCTAAGGATAATATGGAGCGTCACGAGACTGACAGACTGTGCTCCTGGCCACCTCGAGGCAGAGAGGGTTAGGGCGAGAGGGAGGGGCCGAGGATGGGGGCTGGTAGTGACCCCACTCCACCCCCGGAGACAGAGCTCTGGCCTCTTCCACTAGGGCATCTTAGGGATGGGCCTCTAGAAGCCATGACTTGGTCCTCCTGCTCCTCTTCTTCTTCCTTATGAGGAAGCTGCCTGGGGTGGGGGGGTGGCTCAGCTGATCTTTCTGACTCTTGGCCTTTCCTGTGATGACAATTCCTGGAGCCTCCACGTTTGATGGGCAGGTGGGCAGAGGCTGGATCCTTCAGCTGGGGACTCTTGGTGGCCGCTGTCACGTGGACCTGATCCTTTGAAAGGTCTGTAGTCCTGAGCTGGGAAGGACCCCAGGTAAGGTCAGAGTGGGAGGGAGGAGGGCAGACATGTATCCAAAGGAGACAAAGCCCATGAGCTGGCAGAAGAGCATCTTGCCTGAGAGCACAGGACCACCCTAAGGCAGGCAAGCAGCAGCTGCTGGAATACAGACCAGAGACAAGAGACCTGGCACAGCAGCATGCTTGGGGAAGAAGCAGGGAAGCCAGGTGCAAGGGCAGGAGCATCTGCAGCACTCTGTGACTGCTCAGGAAGGTGGGGAGGGAGAGAGAGGCCTCAAGTGCTGGAGAGTCCCTGAGGTGACAGCCTCATCCTGGAGGCAGTGCAAACAGAGGAAGAGTAAGGGAGAGGGAAGGGGAAGAGGGGGAATGAACATGCCCTGAGCACCCACTGTGTGCCAGGCACTGTGCTAAGTCATGTTCCTTTAATCCTCCAAACATCACTCTGAGGTGGGTGTTAAAGTCGCCCCCAGACAGGAAGGGGAGGCCCAGAGAGCATCAGTGATGCCCCAGTTCTCAGGATGTGGGCCTCTGGCTTCACACACCATACCCACTGCCTGTTTATCTTCCACTGGATTCAGGCAAATTAGACCCACCAGACCCGTGGGAGGAGAGCGGGTGCCTTCCTTGGCCTCCTGGAGTCTCTGCTGTCAGCTGCCGCAGACCAGACTGCCTCACATGACCCGTGGATCTTTGCAGTCCTTTGCTTATTTTCACCAGCCAATAACTCCAAAGGAGTCTCATTCCTGGAGGATTCGTTCATCAGTGTGGGTCACAGTCCAGCCACTGAGCCTACAAGGAGGAAGGAAATGGGCAGGTTCAGAGATCACACATCTGTCCCAGGTGTGTTGTGTCAGACTGGGGCACTGGGACGCCTGTAACCCATGTGGAGACCACGCTTCCCTCCAACTTAGAGGGTGGGGCCATCCCTCGAATGGCTCAAAGCCTAGACCGTGGTGTCCTCCCTGCACGCAGGGTGGGAGAAGGGGTGGGTAGGACAGACTGTCAAGGGGGGAGGTGCTTTAGCATCTCACCCTCCAGCAGAGCCAGCTCTTCGTGTTTCCCTGGAGGAGGCACCCTCTGGGTGCTGGACGCCACCTGCCCACCCCAGTCAGTATGCCTCGTCTTGTCCCGAGAAGATGGAGAAGGTGAAGTGCTCCTTTCTGGGTCAGTTAAGCCCAGTGTTATTTCAGTGACCTTCTGGCCTGGGTTGCACAGCCTGGAAGACTTTGACCTGAGATTTGAGCAGCAATCAGGAGTGATCACGGTCACTCTCCAGTCCTGCAGGCAACGCTCAGGGCTAAGAATGTCTGTACTCGCTGGAAGCCGGGTTCCTCTCAGGTGTTGCTTTTTTTCTGTTTCTTGCCTTTTTTTAGGCCTGGGGGTTGGGGTGGGAGACCTATGATAGAGATGTGCTATTTTGCACAAACGGCTTGCCTGCACGTCACCCAAACACCAAGTTCCGTTCACAGAGGAAGTGAGAGGTGTCCGATTCAGTCATGCAGAACACAGCTGGGCTGCCTGAAACGAAACGCAGCGGCTACTCTGAAGGAGGTGTTGTCCCTGGGCCAGTATGGTATTGAGTCACAGCCAACGCCACTCCCACGTCAAAAATACCGGGCCTTTGTCCCAGGGAGGTTGGCCCCTCACTCAGGTCATTTCCAACCCACTTCCTGGAATCCATATTAAAGGGAAAAGGAAAGGAAAGAAAAAGAAGCAGAAACTAGGATGGCTAAGCTCCCAAGGAAGAGGAGAGCCGGCACGTGGTGTGGGATCCCCACTCCCACCCTGCGTGTCTGACTGCCACCGGCCTGGCCAGTGCTTGAGCCGACTGGGTCATCACAGCCTTGGTTGCATTCCAGACCCAGGAGTGAATTCAGGCTGTATGATGTCCAAAGACTTAATAATTCAGGAGCACTCCTCGATAAAAAAAATACAAACCTGAGAACAAAGTTAAGTACCAAGTGAATATTTCTTTAGCTTGGGGGTTGGGGACAGTGCTCATAGTAAATTGCTGACACCCTGCAGATTCGGGTCCGTTTCTTCAGTGATCTCCTTAGGTGGTTTATCAGAAATGCACATGTAGAAATGTTTCCTGTTTGTAATGGGCTTCCCTCTCTGCCGAGGCCATGCTCAGCATCTCCCTGCTCTCACGGGGCCCCAGAAGCTCACATCTCATGGGCTTTACAGTAAGTCCACATCTAATGAGACTTCAGAGTTGACAACTGAACAATCGTGAAAGCTGCGGTTGCACAGACATCACTCAGGGCAGGGATTCTTAATTTTGGGGGGGGGGGGGGGGTTCCTGATCCTAATTGAGAATTGAGTGAGAGCAGCTTGGACTCTCTGCAGGAAAAGGGCACAACTCTTTTGTCCACTAAATTTTACATACAATTTCAAGGAGTCTTGGACCCTCTTAGAGCCTACCTGTGCATCCCAGGTGGGGTACCTGTGACCTACAGTGGTGCACTCATTTTACAGATAAGGCAGCAGATACCCAGGTGGGTGAGTGACTTGTTCAAGGTCACACAGTTGGTTGGGAGCAGAGTTGGGAATGTGTCCTTTGGCACTGGACAGAGAATGGGGTCTCCAGTGAAGGAGACTCCAAGTTAGGGTCCCTCTGAGGGTCTTTCTCATGTCTTCTGGCTTCCTCCCTAGATACATTTTTCTGCCTAATATAACTCAAAGAAAGAAGAAATGATGGCACTGAAACATGAACAAAGACAGGGGGAAAAAGGCTGCAGGGTTTGGGGTTAAAACAATAAAAAATGCAAAGTTGAGGGATACCAAGCAAAAAACATGCAAATCTTCCAAGAAAGAACTAGGGACCGCAGTGTTTGGTACCTAGAGACCCTAGACCCGGGGGAAATCCCAGTAAAAGTCACATCTGATCAAGGCCTACCCAAGCCCCTGATTTTCCTCTCATGCCACCCTCTCCCCTTGGACCCAGCTTGGCTTGTTGCTTGGCCTAAAGCTGTGGGCTTGGCAGGTGTGGTTTCTTCTGCCCACACAGCTTGCCCCCTCACCCCACCCCCAGCCTCAGCTGCATCCCACCCACTGCAAAGTGGCCTCCACACTTCCTCTGAGCCCCCAACTAACTTAGGTCTCGGCTGCCTCCCCAATCTTGGCACCTGGCTCTTCTCTTTAGGAGCACAGTGTCGTTTATGGTTCTGTATTTGTTTCAGCTCTATGTCCCCCTACCCCCCAGCAGACATTAAGCTCCGTTTGAGCAGCCTCTGAGCCCTTGATTACCAGCAGTTGTGCCAAGAGCTGTGTGCTGAGGTCATGGGCAGCTGGCTGCAGCAGATGCCCCCTGAGAGCTGTGATTAAGAAACTCAGGAACAGTCCCCTCTCCTGCCTCCTGGGCTTGCCTCCAGATGGTGGAGCTATCTTGAGAGGGCAGCCTGCTATTCATACGCAAGTATTTCCTTCTTTCATTCCATTTAGTTTGGGGTGGAGAGTATTCTTTTTTTTTTTTTTTTTTTGCAACTTAACACCCACGACTGCATGACTGATGCTGTGTGTGATGCCTCCCAAGGGCCGGGGAGCCTTGATCAATTCTTTCTTCTTCTCAGTGTTGGGCCAGTGAGGTGGGTAGGGGAAAGGCGTATGTGACAGAGAAGCTCGAAGTACAGCCTGTTTTTCTCCTGCCAGGCTCTCTGCCTAGGGAGCAAGGGTGTGGGTGGAGAGGGCTGATAAAGACTGGAAATGAATTCCCCTCAGCCGTCAGTTTCTCTTCCCCCTCCTGTCTCCCTAGCAGCCTGGGGTGGAATGGCAGGAGGCCAGGGACAGGTGAATTCACCTCCGCAGGTGGGTACCTGCTGCACTCTGCTCGTTTCCCCTTAAACACACTCCCACCGAGCAGCCTCCTCCTTCCCCCTCCCTCCCGCAACCTCAGATGCAATAATCAGTATGAAGCTGTGTGTCTCTGGACAAGATGCCAGATACTTCATTTTCTTGCACCAATCACCTTTGCAGAGGGATGAGAAACAAACCATGATAGGCTATTTAGGCAGACAAACAAAGACAAACAAAGATGATGGGTGTGACAGGGCTGGAGCTGCTGACTCGCTCCTCACCCTTATCCTCTCCAGTCAATCACAGTGCAGCTTTTGGCAGAGTCCCGAAGCCTCAAGTGGATGTAAGACACCCTTGAGGCCAGGTGACTAGGCTCTGGGCGTCATGACAGCCACCCTCCCTCCCCTCGCCACAGCTTCCCTCCCTCCCTTACTCAGCCGGTGACTCCGTCTTTGATCACAGCATCATGGCTTTTGTACTTTGTCTCTGTTCCAGAAAAGCCTCTGCACCTACTCTGTCATAGCTTTCCTGACCTCCCAAGGCCAGTGCATCAAACCGGAGTCACCATCTTGGGAATGGTGTGTCTGCTCCCAAGTGAGCGGCAGGGTGCGGGGGGCTGTCAGGAAAATGGTAGGAAATGCCTGAGCAGAAACAAACAGCTGGCTCTCCTTATAGCGTTGAGTATCAGCCCTGCACCCCAACAGGACCCTGTGCATTCTTGCTGAGTGAATTAATGAATGCCCAGGATTCCTAAAGGTGTGAGAAGTAATATACAGATGCTTCTGCACACAGCCTCTGGCAGGTACTGCCCAGCTTTGAACAAAGGCTCTGCCACTTGCTAGCTGTGCAAGCTGGGGCCTGCTGCTTGATCTTTTGGTCTGTTTCCTCATCTATAAAATGGGCATAATAATAATAATCAAACCAGTCAATCCTAAAGGAAATCAACCCTGAATCTTCACTGGAGGGACTGAGGCTGAAGCTGAAGCTCCAATACTTTGGCCACCTGATGTGAAGACTCACTGGAAAAGACCCTGATGCTGGGAAAGATTGAAGGCAGGAGGAGAAGGAGACTGTCGACAGAGGGTGAGATGGTTGGATGACATCACTGACTCGATGAACATGAGTTTGAGCAAGCTCTGGGAGATAGTGAAGGAAGGGAAGCCTGGTGAGCTGCAGTCCATAGGGTGGCAAAGAGTCGGACAGAACTGAACAACTGAACAACAAGAACTCATGATAGTGAAGAGTTGCTATGTATAAAGCAGGTAAAATACTGCCTGGCACATAATAGGCACCACCAGTGTCTAATTACAGCCTGAAAGATAGTTACTCCAAGGAATTAAAATCTCTTTTAACCAGAAAGTGTGGGTTTTCTTATCTTGGAGGCATTCACCTCCACCCCTACAGGCTCGTCTCACACACATGGAACCATTTATTGCAGAGGTCAGAATGACTTTTCTATTAAGAGCCAAATAGTAAATATTTTAGTGACTGCTAGTCACACAGTCTTTGTTACAAATACCTACATCTGCTATTGTAGTATAGACAGTTATGTAAACAAGTGAATTAAACTGTGTTCTAATAAGACTTTATAAAAACAGGAGGTTGGGTGTATTTAGCCTGCTGGCCATAATTTGCCTGCCCCTGATCTATTGGGATTCTACCATCTTATAAGACTCTCCTCTGATTCTACTTCTTCTAAGAACGCTTCCTGTCTCTCTACTATGATATTTCACGTTTCTCTCCCTGGACTTCCAAAACCCTGAATTTGTAGGGGAGATTAGTATCCTAGAAAGGATAGGCAGGCAATCTGGGTTTAAGCTCTGCCTTGCTACGTAACTTTGAGCAAGGCATTTAATATCTCTGTAGCCTCCATTTACTCATCTGCAAAACAGGTATAAAATGTTTTGCCTTTAGGGTGATGTGAAGATCAAATAGCCCAATGCACAGGGATGTGACCTGCGAACTCCAAAGCACTACACAATGGAAAAGGGTCTTTGCGGTGTCCCTGATGCTCAGCTCAGTGCTCAGCGCTTGTTCAGTGTTGACTGCACCAAACCCCAGTGGTGATATTCAGTACAGATTTTTACGTCGGGTGTATGGTACGTGTCTATATGTGTGCTGATCTCTGTGGCCAGATGTCCCTGTGTCAAAGGATACAGGCCCAGGAGAGAAAGGACAGCATTTCCTGGGACAGAATCAACAGAATGCTTGTCGACTTGAGATCTAGGTGAGAGTCACAGTGTTAACAGGTCTGGATTGTCATGACAGAGAGGAAGGCTTCCAAAGGCACATATGGATTGAAATCTGTATTAGTTTCCTGGGGCTGATACAAAAAGTCACCACCAATTTGGTGGCTTAAAGCAACAGAAATGTATTCTCTCAGTCCTGAAGGCAAGAAGTCTGAAATCAGGGTGTCAGCAGGGCTGCCCTCCATACGAAGGTTGTGGGGAATGACTTTTTTCCTTGCCTCTTCTACTTTCTTCTGATCATTGGCATTCCTTGGCTTATGGCCACATTACTCCAATCTTTGCTCCATCTTCTTGCACATCACAGTCTACATTCCTTTGTGTCTTTGCCTCTTCTGTCTCATGCAATGATGCTTGTCCTTTGATTTAGGACCTGCTTGGTTAATCTAGCATGAGCTTAAGATCCTTAATTACACCTGAAAAGACTTCTGAACTAAGGTCACCATCACAGGCTCCAAGGATTTAGATATGGACATATCTTTTAGGGACCACCATTCCACCCACCATAGCATACTAATGTCACTTAACTTTTTATCTAAAGTATTTCCTATGCATTGAATAGTCTTCCAAGAACTTTTAAAAAACATTTATATACCTATACTGTCTTTATTTTGAACGTTTAATTTTATATTGGGGTATAGCCAATTAACAATGTTGTGATAGCTTCATGTGAACAGCGAAGGGACTCAGCCATATACATGTATCCATTCTCCCCCAAACTCCCATCCCATCCTGGCACATAACATTGAGCAGAGTTCCACGTGCTATGCAGTAGGTCCTTGTTGGTTACCTGTTTTAAATATAGCAGTGTGTACACGCCCATCACAAACTCCCTAACTGTCCCTTCCTCCCTTATTTATTTATTTGGCTGCTCTGAATCTTAGTTGTGGCATGTAGGATCTTTAGTTGCAGCATGTGAAATCTAGTTCCCCGACCAGAGATTGAAACCAGGGCTCCTTGCATTGGGGGCATGTAGTCCTAGCCACTGGACCACCAAAGAAGTCCCCCAAGAACTATTTTGATGGCTATTAACTTTCCATATTGTAGATATACTGTAAGTAACTCAATTTGTTTCCTCTTGCTAGGCATTTAGATTGCTCATGATTTTCTACTATTGTGATAAGGATGTAATGCGTGGATTTTGGGGATCAGATATCCCCAGATCAAATTCTGGCTTTTCCATTTACCAAGTGTGACCACAGTCAAGTTTCATAAACTTTTCTGAGCCTCAGTTTTCTTATTTATAAAATGAGAATCATAATACTTATCTCATAAAGTGACTCATAGGATCAGATAAAAGGATAGGTGAAAACTGGTGAGCAGAGGACTGTTCTGCACGTGGAAAGTACTTAATAAGTTACAGTCACTCTTGTTTTATTAATGTGGATTACATCGCAGTTAATTTTCTTAGGGTGAATTGCTAGAAGTACTATTCCCAAATCCAGGGATGAGGATAGTTTTAAGGCTCTTGATTCATATTTCAAATTGCGTTGCAGAAAAAGCATTGGCAAAGATGCCAGCCTTACCCAATCCTATATGCTAACTGCTCTCTCTGGGCTCCAATGGTGGCTTTCATCAACAGTCAAGAATATTCCAAATATCTGTTATGGAACCAGGGTTAAGCTTTGAAGAACCTGCAGTACACTTGGGGCAACCAAATTGTACCCACAAAACAAAACAAACATTAAAAAATGGAAATTATTAAATCAGCAAAAGTTTATTGAGCACCTATTATGTGCCAGCCACTGTCCTAAACGATGGAAATTATACACTGGTGGACAACAGAGAAGACCTTGCTGTTGTGCAGCTTATAACCTGGTGGGTCATATCAGAACTGAGATACAGCATTTTCTTTCTATAATGAAGTTCAGAGAGAGAAGAGGCCCACAGAAACCAGCTTCAAAAGGGTCTTCAAGAAGGAAGATAACCTGGAAATGGACCTTGCAAAGGAGCGAGGGCTAGAGGGAAATGAGCGGGTGGGCATGGAGGCTTGTGCCTCACTGCCGGCAGCTGTCATATAGAATGCTCGGGCGTGTCTGACTCTCTGAGACCCTATGGACTAGAGCCTGCCAGGCTCTTCTGTCCATGGAATTTTCCCAGCAAGAATACTGGAGTGGATTTTCATGCCCTCCTCCAGGGGATCTTCCAACCTGGGATTGAACCCACGACTCTTGCATTGCAGGTGGACTCTGCCATTGACCCGCAGGGGAAGCCTTATGGAGGGCAGAAGTGAAAGGGCTGGCGAGCTCCATCATGAAAGATCAGGATGGCCTTGAGTGCTAACCTGATAGAGGAGGTCGTATTTGTTTTGCTTTGGAAAACCCAAGACTCATAAAATTTTATGAGCAAGGAAAGGCCAATGAAAGTCTCTTAAGAAGAGCAGAAGATTCTAGATGCATCACACCTGCAGCCAGAAGGCCAGCCATGCTTGGAGCTGTAAATCTCATCACATTTCACAGACGAGGCATGGCAGCCTGACTTGGTGACAGGGCTTATGCTACCTGGCACGTGGAGTCCAGAGCTCCTCCATGCCCTCCTCCATCTACTTTCTCCTTCTGCTGCTCAACACTGACCCCCTCAGCAAGCTCAGCAAGTTCTGATATGACCCACCAGATTTTTTGAGCAGGTGCCATTGCTTCTTGGGCCCTTGGGGTAAACGGATCCTAGCTGCTCTGGTCCTGGGGTGCATTAACCTAGTATTTTATTATCAATACGTCCAGGCCATGTGTTCCTGAGCCTCTGATTTTTCCAGGAATTTCTTCTGTTTCACTACAATGTGTTCCCCAGGGGAGAATGAACACCTAATGACTGACCAGGCCAGTGACCTTTTTGGTGATTATTATACCTTTCTGGTTAGAATAGGGGTGCAGAGGAAGAGGAGGCCTCCTTCACTCTCCACCTGACCAGATGAGCATGTTCCAGAGCTGGAGGAGGGATAAGATGTGGGGAGCCCTGAAGGGACTATGGGGAGACCCCATGGATGCAGAGAATCCCTGTTCCAAATGAACTTGGCTCAGGCTGCTATAGCACATTACTGGAGACTGGGAGGTTTAAACAACACACATTTATTTCTTACAGTTCTGAAGGCCAACAGCTCGAGATCAGGGGTGCCTACCTGGTGTGGTTCTGGTGAGGACCCTCCTTTGGGCTGCAGATTGCCAACTTCTTGTGTGTCCTTCCACAATGGAAAGAGAGGGAGTCAGCTCTCTGGGGTCTCATAAGGGCACTGGTCTCATCCAGGAGAGGCCCACTCTCATGCCTGATTACTACCCCAAAGCTCCACCTCCCCAGACCATGACACTATGGGGTTAGGATTGCAACATATGGCTGCTAGAGGGGACATTAACATACAATCCATTGCAATCCATAACATCAACCACGTGGCCCATTTCTGAGTCACAGGCCCATTAGGCGGAAGTGAGAGGCTGGTTCATTTAGAGTCTTCACAGAACTCAGAAAGAGCCATTTTTCTTTCTTTTTTTTAAAGCCACACCAAGTGGCATGTGGGATCTTAGTTCCCCAACCATGGATTGAACCTGCACCCCTTGCATTAGAAGGTAGAATCTTAACCACTGGACTGCCAGAAAAGTCCCAAGAGCCACTTTTCAAATCTCCTTATGCTCAGTCACTCAGTCGGCTCCTATTCTTTGAGACCCCATGGACTGTATCCCGACAGGCTCCTCTGTCCATGGGATTCTCCAGGCAAGAATCCTCTCCTATAAATTGGACCTCATAATGTACTGCTTACCCTGATGGGTAAGATGATTGTCCAAGGATACAGGCAAAGCCACCAAGGCTGCCAGCCAGTGACCCATGCTCTGGGGCTTTCCTGGGCTTCAGTGAAGGGGAAAGAGGGACATCACTGACCTTGAGCTCAGGGACCCAGGTGAGTCACCAGAGTCAGAGGGGGCTTGAGATCCATCCCCTGACCAGCAAAGTAGAGAGGACAGGTGATGAATAGGACCACAGGCAGGGTGCTCTGCCGCCATCTCCCACACCCAGATTAGAGCCCCTCCACTGTTTGACCAGACCTCTGAGAGGTGGTCTGTCCTTCTTGAAGGTGATTTTCACCAATGGTGGTGGTTTTGGCTTGCTTTCACTTAGCACATCTCTCTTTTATTTAAAAATAGCAAAGTACTTGAATGGGTCAGAAAAATCAATGGATCCACTTAAAAACTTCAAACTAAAACAATTCAGGTAAAACCACAAATGTTTAGAAAAACTTTTCCTGGGAAGACTGTTCCTGTCAAGGGTCAGAGTTGAGATGGAAGATAAAGAAACCAAGGACCATCTCACCGAATGGACTTTGTCTTAAGAGGAAACAGAATAAGGAGTTTACACAGAGGGGGGAGAAGAGGAAAGCTTGCCAGAGGGGCTGCCAAGGGGACTGAGTGAGGACAAATGAGAGAGCCCACGGAAGTTGAGAAATCCTCTTTTGCCTACAGCTGGTGGACACGTGGATCCTTAACCCACTTCTTCAGGTGGAGGAAAGCATGATGATACAAAGGAACCCGCTCCCTGAGGGGCCTCTGGGAAGTTCAGCTCATTTACATTGGCTGGAATTTATGAATAAACTAGACCCCACAGGGCCCCAGGCTGCACTACTGTGGGCCCTTTGTTCATGCTGTCTTTCCCCTGAGATGCCAACCAGCCTGATGACGTCCTAACCATCCTTCCATTCATTCACTCCCTTCCTCCTTCACTAATCAATGAGCATTCAGATTGTGCCAGGAGCTGGAGACACAACTGTGAGACAAACAGAGTCAACGCCCTCTGGTAGCTCCTGTTTGGGAGATGGTAGAGGTCAGGTTGGGGGAGGGGAAGGAAGAAGGCAGACCTCAGTTAATAGCTAATTGCACGGGCAGTGATTACAGGTCAATCGAGGTAGGGGCAATGAAGCAGAAGTGCAGGGCACCCAGCATGTGACGGGATCCAGCCTGGGGCGGTCAGGAAGGGCTTTCCTGGAGAAATGACATGTGGGTGCAGCCCTGGAGACTGAGTGTGAATTAATTAGGAGGAGGCTGAGGGCATGGGAGGAAGTGGGGCCAGAAGGTGTGCCGATCCGAGGGGGTGGCTTGTTTGAGGACACAAAGGTACACGTGGAGAGCGGGGGCCCGTGGGGCCCATAGGAGCAGTGGAGGCATGAGAGGGAGTATGAGCTCAAGTTTGAGAGTCACTTCTCGAGGCTGTTTACTTCAGAGACAGAAAGGAGCAAGAGGACTAAGGTGATAAAAAATGAAAAGTTAATGTGACACCCACAAGCTGAAGGTCAGAGTCAGATAAAGTATAATGGAGCGGGACTGTGAAAGGCACAGGGAGCTGGGGGGGCATGAAAAACTACAGGAGATACGCATATATACCTATCCTACCCAAAGGCATTTAAATGTAAAAGGTGACAACCTGTTACTGGCCAAAGTGAAATCTGAGAGTCAACACAGCTTGGGGTACTTGATTGTAGGGGAACACTGAATGTGGGGGAGGGAGCTGGGAGCCGCTTGGGCACAGAGCCAGAAAAAGAGCCAAGGGCACCCACCCCTCTGGACCTGGTTCCTCCCTGTGGCTGTCGGATTGCCTGCTCTGCACCTGCACTCCTTGTGGCCCCCGCCTGCTTGCCTAGTGGCGCTCACCTGCCCCCAGAGTCACACTCTCCCTAAGAACAGAAGAGAGGGCAGGATGGTAACTGCCGACTTGCATGAAAGGTGAGACCCTGAGCAGCCATCCTTAGCTCAACCTGTCCACAGGTGGCAAACACCACTGTGCTCAGGGAGTCTGTCGAGCTCCCATGATGTGAAGACACGAGGGTAGGACAGAGCTGGGTAAACGAGCAGAAGGAAGATGTAGAAAGGAATTAAAATCAATGCCTAAGCCAAGGAAATAAGAGGAGAGAATTGACACACTCATTTGTTTGTTGTTGTTCAGTCACTGAGTCATGCATGTCTGACTCTTTGCAACCCCATAGACTGTAGCCTGCCAGGCTCCTCTGTCCATGGATTCTCCAGGCAAGAATACTGAGTGAGTTGCCGTGGTCTCCCTCCAGAGGATCTTCCTGACCCAGGGATCAAACCTGGGTCTCCTGCATTGCAGGTGGATTCTTTACTGTCTGAGCCACCAGAGAGTCCCCATTCACTGGTTATTTCAGCATTAACTTCTTAGCACAATTTTGGGTGATTTGCATCCCATTATTTGTTCTTTCGAAGCTTGAAGGTAGGGGAGCTTGTTTGGGGAAATCTCCTTCATTTTCTCTTTGTGACAGCAAAGGCATGCCTGAGTTCTGCTTATATGCAGCTATACAGAGAACAATTTTTGCCCTTTTTTTTCCTTTGATTTAAATGTCCTTCCGTGTATGGCAGGGCTTTCTGCATCTGATCTCAGTCGTGTGTGTTTGCTCTCCCTGCAACTCTGATTAAGAATTAAATTCATTTTTTATGGGGCAAACCTCTTCACTTGACAGGAAGAAGAATTTTTCTTGTGTCTCATAAGGGAAGAAACATTTTTAAAGGTCATTTCAATATGTAAACCTCCTCTTGCCCCATACATGCATCTAATTGCTGTTTCTGGAAGTTAAAGTGTCAGTTGCTTGGTCACATCTGACTTTGTGCGACCTCATGAATTGTAAGGCCACCAGTGTCCTCTGTCCGTGGGATTTTCCAGGCAAGAATACTGGAGTGGGTTACCCTGCCTTTCTCCAGGGGGGCATGGTGGTGGGGGGCCTTTCTGACCTAGGGACTGAATCTGCAGGCAGATTCTTTACCTTCTGAGACATCAGGGAAGCCCATTGCTGTTTCTACCACCACCAAAAACAAAATGTGAAGATAACCCTTGAAGGGAACTCAGCTCTCTGAGCCAGAAGTTTGAAAGGATAGGCTCATGGACAGTAAAACACCAAAACAGCACAGGGTTTATGCTCAGATATCCACTCTTTTCCTGTTAGTCCAAAGGATTCCGGTGGAGTTGACATTGCCCTGAGTCTCGGAAAAGGCCTTCCATCTGGGAAGGGGCAGTTGGAGGACATTCTCTGGTTGGCTCAGGGCAGCCACCTGACCAAAGACTGGCCAGTCAGGGTCAAGGAGACTCAAGTTCAGCTGCAAGGAGAGAGGATTCTTTCCTGTAGGGTGAGAGCTGGAAGGGACCTGAGGCTTATGCTGCTGTGGCCACCTTGTCCCCACAATGGGGAGACCTCTGAGACTGGAGACTACACACCAGAAGACAGAGCCAAGGTCAAGAAATTGAGTCCTGTAACATCATCCAAGCACTGAAGCCTAGTGGTTCCCAAAGCCAAGCCTGTACTATGGACTGGTACGTGAGATGATATATTTCCAGGTTTCCCCTGAGCCATTCTGAATTAGGTGTTCTCAATCTGCGTATCACCTACCCAAGCATAAAGCAATGTGGCTGGTTCCAGTCTATGATTCCAGTAGAATCTGACCCATTACTTAGTAGTCACACCATATTATATCTGCATGGTGTTTTCAATTTTTTTTAATTTTAATTATTTATTTTATGAAAAAAAAATTGTTTTAGGCCATGGTGTGCAGCATGTGGGATCTTAGTTCCCCAACTAGAGATTGAACTCAGACCCCTGCATTTTGGGGGTCTTAACCAGTGGACTCTTAACCACTAGACCACCAAGGAAGGTCTTCATGTTTATTTAAAATTTTTTTAAACTAATTTTTTAAATTAAAAAAATCCTTTCAATGTTTTTGGTCTCAAAATATACTTTGACCAATGTGTTACTGCATTGCATCCAGATCCTTATGGGAGTTTTCCCTCATAACTCCCATGTGACAAGCAGCCCTCTCAAGGGGATATGGTGATAGACATGCCTTCCCAGCAGGCCTGAAGAAGATCCCTCCCTTCCTACATCCTCTCTCTTTCAAGGAAAGTTAAGCATGTTAATAACTACCCAAGGAAACAGTCCAGAGAAGGACGGTTGAAACAGAGAGGTTGTTATTCACTGCAGCTCATAATAGACAAAAGTCAGAAAAACCCCTAGTGTCTAGCAATCAGAATCTCTAGACAGTGGAGGAGTATGACACCTTTAACAAGGCTAAGCTAAATGTCCAATTGCCAAGAACTCTCAAGTAAAAAGGTAGTATGCTATTGTTTGAGGTTTTGAAAAAGACCAAGACTATATATTGGACGGCAAGGAGATCAAACCAGTTAATCCTAAAGGATATCAACTCTGAATATTCATTGCAAGGACTGAGGCTGGAGCTGAAGCTCCTTTACTTTGGCCA
Organism: Ovis aries; assembly: GCF_016772045.2. Lineage (NCBI taxonomy): Eukaryota > Metazoa > Chordata > Mammalia > Artiodactyla > Bovidae > Ovis > Ovis aries. The sequence goes on along the minus strand of NC_056075.1, from coordinate 30,458,838 downwards.
CCTTATGTGAAGAGCCAGCTCATTGGAAAAGACCCTGATGCTGGGAAAGATTGAAGGCAGGAGGAGAAGAGGGCAGGAGAGGATGAGATGGTTGGATGGCATCAGTGACTCAAGACATGAGTTTGAGCAAACTCTGGGAGATTATGAAGGACGGGGAAGTCTGGGTTGCTACAGTCCATAGGATCACAGAGTCAGACACAACTGAGTGACTGAACAGCAACGACAAAGGCTGTATACACCTGTGATCTTGCTTGCAGAGGCTGTCTTTGGCAGAAACCAGAGACAGTATTGGACCTAAAGAGAGGGCTGGAGAGGCTGGAGGCAGGAATGAAAGGGATAGACTTTTCTCTCACTTTGCACTCCCCTTTCTACTTTTTGAATTTTGTACAACGTACATGCTTTACATTTTCTCTATTTTTTAAGCAGATCAACTAACTTGAGGGAAGAAAAAGCAATACAACATTTAAACACATAAACACACACCCACTTCAATATGAAGTCACCATAGGGTTCCGAGCTGATCTGAGGCTTGGTTCCTTCCAAAAGCTGAGGCTGAGGCTTGCTCTACTGGGATGATGATTAGGGGTGAGAAGTAGTGGTAGGAGTCAGTTTTGAGAGTTCTTAAAGGGAAAAAAAACCCCACCAGAGCTACTGGAGTAATCAGGCAAAATTAAAATGAGATCTTTGGAGTGAGGCTGACAGATGAGATTAAGGAGTGAATCCACAGAGACCTGCAGCTGGGAAGGAGGGAGGAGGAATGGGTAACTCCTGAGTCCTCTGTGCAGGGTCTTAGCATCTCCTTGTGTGTCTTTCCCGTGCATGTTCAGTAGTGTCCAACTCTTTGCAACCCCGTGAACATGGCCCTCCAGACTCCTCTGTCCATGGGATTTCCCAGGCAATAATACTGGAGTTAGTTGCCCCAGGGATCGAAACTGCTTCTCTTGCCTCTCCTGCATTGGCAGGCGGATTTTTTACCGCTGAGCCCCCTGGGAAGCCCTGTGTGCCTTCTGCCCCAGCATCTACCTGGGCTCTGTCTGCAGAGCTTGGGGTCATGACTGCTTCACTCTCTAATGCTTCCGGGGGACCTTATTCTGTACAAGTATATGGCTTGCGATACAATTGGGAAAATCATTTAAAAATGTACTAAACTCAAAATAAAATGTGCTAAGCTCAAAGGGAGTAAACAGAGGAATGAAGGCTATAAGAACTTAAGAGTCTCATGGGCCTCTCACCATCAGCAGGCCCCAGAGCAGGCAGCCCCAGAGCAGGCGGCCCCAGTAACTCAGGGCCCTTGGCTGAGAATCGCAGCAGGAGCTGGGGAAAACACTCTGAGAAGGGTAGGGAGCCAGTCTGTGAGGAGCAAGAGGGCTAATGACTCAATCTGAACCCGCCCCTATGGTTCAAGAACCAGCAGGTCAAATACCTCAACAAGAGTGACACAATCACCGCAGCAGTGGGCTCTCCTCACGCAAGACCCTTTCAAGGACACTTTCTCAGCCCCACGGTGTCTGGGTACCAAGCAGGTGCTCTGAAGACAGGAATGTCTCCACATGAGGATGTTACTGAATGGATAGGAGCGTCTGACCCTGAAATATCCTGATACGTCCAGATGGAGGGTGGTGCCTCCTATGAGCTTTGTGACGTCATTGTCTGAAGCTGCGGCTTGATGGGCTTTGCTGCTGTTTACGGTTTCACGCTGTGAACAGCGCAGCATCTCTTTATCCGGTCCACTGTTGGTGGTCACTGGGCTTCTTTCCACTTTGTAATCACGGTAAATTATGCTGCTTTCGTCATCGAGTTTGTGCACACATCATTAGTACCTAGGACTAGAACTTGGAGTGGAACTGCAGCTCTCAAATCCAGCTTTTTATGCTTAGCTTTGATGAACGCTGCCAAGGAGTGTTCCGAAGGCTTTGGCTGGTTTACTTTCCTGCCAGCGAGCTCCTGCTGCTCAGCATCCTCACCAACATTTGGAATTATGAGGCTTTGTTTCTGTTGAGCTGGTGGCTCTGTGGCTTATGTTGTCGTTTTAATATTCTCTTCCCTGGTGACAGTGAGGTTGGCCACTCCTCAGGTGCTCACTGGGCATTTGGACTTCTCATCCTAAATACCTGTAAATACCTGTTCACATGTTCAGCCCATTTTTATTTCAATTGAGTCTTATAACTGCCTTAACCATTAATGTGCTGCAGACATTTTTTTTGCGTGCTGGGACTTGTTTCTCCCTCTATGTCTTTTCCTGAACTGACTGTCTTGGTTTTAATGTTGCCTTTTTCACTGCTTCTCAGACTACCTATCAGTGATGAAACAGTTTTGTGTTGTTTCCCATCAGTGGCAGATAGATGTGATAAGCTCTAAAGTAAAATACGATGAATATAATTTAAAAAAATTTTAAGCATTAAAAGTACTAAGACAGTTGTCAGGGAAATCTTGCTGAGTCCTTCTTTGTTGCTTTGACTTTTAATACTCCGTTAGATTTTCCTCAGTAAACACCTGTGCTAAGCCAGACACATTGAGGCACTTGACAGATGCTTTAGCGTCAGAAATAGAGACGATAAAGATATCACACTGTCCGGGAATGCTGAAAATCGAGCATGATAAATTAAAAAAAAAAAAAAAAAGAGCTATCAGGCATGAAAAAGAGGAACACTAGAAAGCTAGTGTAATGACAAAATGTCCTCAGGCAGAAAAGTCTGAAAACAATCTGATTAAGAGTGGAATTCTTTCTTCCCTAGCATACTTCTTGCCATATGAGTGATCTACCAGAATCAAAACCAGGGAACACAGAGATCTGACTCATTCACACGCAATAACCGAGAATGCTCTATGGGCTTATCGTTTTGAGGAAGCATTCTGCTAGCATCAGAGTGTGGAAATGAAAGCAAATTCATGTTAGATAAGGCAAAATCATCTATTCCACTTGTTCATAGGATTCTTTGCTAAAGTTTTGGTTTCACATCATCCAATGTCAATTAATTTGCCTGTACACTATTTGGAATATTCTCTAAACCTACAAGCTTTGTGGGAGTAAACTCAGGCGGCCTCTTTCAAACACATCCCGTTTAAAAACCATGGTACCCATACACTTTTGCTAAGCTAATTTCTAAGTGGATTATTCTCCTGGGCCAACTTTTCCATGATCAGAGACAGAGAAAGAGACAGAGAGACAGAGACAAAGAGAGTGCGCTGTGTCAGCTGTGTCTTCACGTGCAAGAATTACCTGCTCATCTTTCTTGATCTCCTTTCCACCAGCGTCTGATCTGGCAGACAGGTGGCATAAAATCATAATTGAAAATCTTTCCTGACTCCCTTTAATTTTCCACACTGGCCCACTTTCAGTTGCTGGCAAAAAGAAAGTTATAGAAGTAGGAATTATTTCATAGTCCATTAGGATCATGACTGTTCCAATAGTGCATGGATGTCTGCATGAGTATTTAAATGTGTGTGTGTGTGTGTGTGTGTGTTACCTGTGTATATCTTTTGAGTAGGGCTGCTCTCGCAGCTCAGCAGTCAAGAATCCACCTGCCGATGCAGGAGATGCAGGTTGGATCCCTGGGCCAGGAAGATGCCCTGGAGAAGGAAATGGCAATCCACTCCAGTATTCTTCCCTGGGAACTCCCATGGACAGAGGAGCCTGGTGGTGTCGCAAAAGAGTTGGACATGACTTAGCTACTAAACAGCAACAGTAATCTGCTGAGTATGTGCATTACATCAAGTGTGTGCGTCTATTGAGTGCATACTGAGTATGTGTGTTGTGTTTGCGTGTTGTGTATGTTGTGTGTCTGTGTGTATTAGATGTCTGGGTGTTGAGGGTATAGGTGTGTGGATTCTGTGTGTAAGTGTATACGTATGTGAGTGTATGTGTGTGCTTGCAGATGTGCCTGTGGTAGGGATGCATGTGGCAAGGACACCAGAAAGATAAAGACACATCGAGTTTAGGTCACATGTGCTGTATCTGGAGTCCAAACAGCTGCTTGCAGAGGCTGATCCCTTTTGTGTAATCTGAAACTGGGCCCAAATGAAACAGCAGAGACCAGCTATTATTTATCACGACTTTGAGTAGTCATGGGGAGGGGATGACTTTGAGTAGTCGGCGAAAGCAGAGAGGACCACAGGGCTGGTCTCTGTCTGCAGTCCACACTGTGGTCTCACGGCTGGTATCTTCTTAGTCATCTCTTTCTTCACTGGGACTCATACCTAGCTCACTTTTGTTCCCTTTCAAGTGAAAGACTAAACCTTCATTATCCAGAGAGAAACGCTGGATGGGACACAGTTCACCAAGAAGGCGTGTGAGGGGTGGGGACCGGAGGAAGTGCAATGTCAACAGATTGACCTGCAAGAAGTCAGCTCACGGGCTCACTTGTCCCATTACCGATGTGACAAGTATAGTCAAGACCGTCAGCTTGGCAGAATGCTCTTCAAGACCTGGGACTTTCTTTTCATTTCCCTGCCAAGCGCCCTTCCCACTCCCTCACTTGGCACTATTAATCTCTTTTTTATTTTTATTTTAAATTTATCTGGTTGCCTCGGGTCTTAGTTGTGGCAGGTGGGCTCTTTCGTTTTGGCTCAGACTCTCTAGTTGAGGTTTGAGGGCTTAGTTGCTCCTTGGCATGAAGAATCTTATTGATAGTTCCCTGACCTGGGATCGAACCTGAGCCCCCTGCATTGCGAGGTGGATTCTTAACCACTAGACCACCAGAGACGTTCTCGCACTATTAAGCTCTTAATGATAACAATGATAAACATGGGGCACCTGTTCTGTGCTAGGCTGGGGGCTGAAGATTCACTTCTGCTGACACGTGATTGGGCCCCTGCACACCTCTGCCTTCTCAGCTCCCACCCTTCCCTCTCTATGCTCCAGCCACATCAGCCTTTTTAAAAAAACAAACAAAAAAACTGTTTCCTGAACCCACTAAAGCTTGTCCCTATTTCAGGGCCTTTGCACTTGCAGTTTCCCTTGCCTAAAATGTTCTGCCTCCATCTCTCAGCAGGATCAACTCTGTCAGATGCTGCAGAAAGGCCAGCTGAGTTCAGAACACAGCTGTCGTCACTGGACCGGGGCAATGCAGACAATACAGGTCATCTGGGCCAGTGTGGTTCTCAGTGGCTTAGGGATGACAAAAGCTCAAATTCAAGCCTAAAGGAGGCAACACAGAGTGAAGAAGCAGTAATGGTAATCACAAAACCTTTGCCATGAAGGGAAGCAGAAGAATAAGGTGGTGTCAGGAGACAAAGATGAGGGTCAAGGAGGATTTTTTGTTTGTTTGCTTGTTTCCTTTTAAGTCGGGATAGAAGAGAGCCGGTCTCTATATAGACTGAGATGACACAAGCCTCTGGCCCAGGGCCCAGATGCAGGGAAGAGGGGAGGAAATTTCTGGGAAGAGATGCTTTGGAGAGGAGCAAAGTGAAAACAGGTTCTGAAAGAAAAATTGTAGATTGCTGGGTAATATTGAGTTTGCTCAGTAGATTTAATGCTTGTAAAATCCTGGGAGGTATATATTGTTATTCTTCTTATTTTATAGATGAGGAGTCCAAGGGCCAGTGATGTAAAGTAACTTGCCCAAAATCATACTGCAGGCTAGCAGAGGAATCGGAGTTTGAAGCAAAATTTGGACTCCTGATTAATTACAGGATCAGCTTTCCTGGTGGCTCAGATGGTGAAGAATCTGCCTGCAATGCAGGAGACCTGGGTTCGATCCCTGGGTTGGGAAAATCCCCTGGAGAAGGGAGTGGCTACCCACTCCTCCATTCTTGCCTGGAGAATTCCACAGACAGAGAAGTCTGGTGGGCTACAATCCCTGAGGTCCCAAAGAGTCGGACACGACTGAGCAGCTAATACGTCAAGTGCAAGATTATGAAGGATGAAAACTTAGCTCCTTGAATCATAGAAAAGCCTGGGCGTGTCAGAGATACACACCTAAAAACCAAGGCTCACAATTCAGGTGCTAGAGAAATGGAATAGCTCCAATCATTTATAAATAGAAAAATGTTCCAGATTTTGAGTTGCCCCAAAATGTATATGTTGGCAAAAATCTGTTTCTCAACTGAGAAGTGAGCACTGGGGTGTTTGCTCTGAGCCACATTTCCTATTTGTGTGATTTTCTGAACAACAAAGGTTTAGAAATAAACCTGAACTGCCTTGTTAATGGTAGATGCTATGTGACCAACTCCCCTGAAAGTGTGACCCAACTTAGTAGTTCCCAAACCGGACTTGCCATCAGAACCACCTGGGGAAGCTTCTAAAATAATGATTCTCACCCTAGACCAGAGGGGCTCAGAATTCCTGGGCACAGGGCCCAGAGCTTATATCATCAGTAAGCTCCCCATGACTCTAACACTCAGCCAAGTTTGGGAACCGCAGGCTTCAAGTACGCAAGTTCAGTTAATGTTTTCTTCAGTGTTGTTTCCTGTGGCCTTTGGAGATGCTCAAAATATATCTTATGCCAGACAGAAGGCTGATTAATTCAACAATGCTAAACCTTCCCTTTCCTGCCCAACACCCTGAACTTGACCCTGTCCTTAACCTTCCTTTCTCATCTTCCATTGCTTTCTACCGTGGAAATGTTAAGTGGGAAGTTAGGCATGAGTAAGGAGGAGTGGCCTCACTGAAAGGGATGCAAGCTGATCTCTAAACCCCATCCCAGGCACACTGAGGAGAGCTCACAGGTATGCTACCGCATAACCACAGAGACTTGTCCAACTCCTGCACCTGTGCCCTAGGCACACAGTGGACACAAACTAACCACAGCAGCTTCTGCAAGTAACCTTAGGCAGCTAGGAGCCCATTAAGGATCCATAAATATTCTACACGTGTATACATCTGATTATAACAGACTGAATTATGGGAAGACATACATAGCAGAGCCTACTGTTATATAACTTGCAGTTGTCAACTGGCCTTGAACATATGCCCATTTGCATTCTCTTTCATTGACTGGTGGTGGGCACAAGCCCTATTTTGCACAAAGTACAACCAAAAGAAGGAAGGAGTTAGGAAGTATAAAAGGGAGGTAGCCAAGATGGATGAGGAAGATGATGCCTTCAGGTTTGGCTTGCTTCCATGTGTTGGGAGTGTCTGTTTCATAAAAGATCTGTACTGAGTTATAACTTCTCTGTTGTTTTAACCTCTTTGGTCTGTCATTCCAAATTTTCGTTGCAATGAGACATGAACTGAGGATGAGAGAGAAACCAACTTGACAGAAATAAGAAAATATATGCAAATACAAACATATAATAAAAATGCCTTCGCTTAAACACCAAGTAATCATAAAACTGGTTGAATATCTTTTTTCCTTTGGTATTCCTCTCTATTGACACCTCCTGGGGAAGACCTCATGCTACCCTGAGAAGACAGCTTTACAGGGACATCAGAGTCATAGGGAGAGATACAGCCATGTAGGATCTGGCCAACCTCTTAACTGACATGAATGTAGCAACGATTAGGGGGTATACCTGCAGAGAAGACCCCACAGAGGTCACAGAAGAGAAGCTCTCCACACTCATCTCTAATCTAGAGCCAGTTGAGAAACCATTGGGTGACCGTGGCCTCTCCTAGGAGGCAAAGGAAGGGCAGAATAGCTCAGGTGGGGGTTGATGTCTTAGGAGAAGGTGAGAGGCTGAGACGGCAAGGAACCAGGCTACATTCATAATCAAGAATCACAGAGCCTCTAGGACGTCCTGGTGGTCCAGTGATTAAGAATCCACCTTCCAATGCAGGATACTTGAGTTCCATCCCTCGTGGGGGAACTTAGACCCCACATGCTGTAGAGCAACTAAGCCCACAGGGCACAACTAGAGAAGCCCGCCCACCGCAGGGAAGACCCAGCACAGTGCTCTCTTTCCCCAAGAAAAAAAGAATCACAGAGGCCCTAAGGAGGCCGGCTCTGAGGCTAATATTTTCCTTCAATCTCTAACCTAGAAAAAACACCACCAAAATGTTTACAGTTCCAGTTGCCTCCCTTCCCTGGGGGGTAAAAAAAAGGAAGAAAGAAATGAGTTTGGGGCTTGCTTTGTAATTTGAATCTCAGGAATGCAAAAGAAACAGCAGTCGCTGCCTTCTGAGCAGAGATGCTCCACTGAAACTTGACTCATCCTTGACAGTTTCTCATGTCCCCCTCCTTCCTTGTGACACAGAGGAGTGAGGTGAGTAATGCTGTGTGCAGGGAGAGAAAAATAGATCCCCAAATGCCTTCCATTATGCTAAAGCCTGTGTCACCAGCTGTGGCGGCAGGGGGTGTGGTCACCATCCATCATGGGGAAGAGTCAGAACCTCTGACTCCCTCTCTCCAGGGCTATTTGTGGTTCTAAAGTGCAACAAGCAGAGACCACAAACTGACAGGCACAGAGAAGTCTAGAAGTCCTGCCGGGGTCTTGTGAGAGCCTCAGTGGTCAAGAGCCCATGGATGGCGGCGTTCCCAGGTCCGCAAAAGAGGAAAACATATCCACTTTCTGCTGCCTGACCCTGCCATCCTCTTTCCCCATAGGCATAAGAACATCCTCTTCTTCCCCAGAGTAAAAAGACCTAATATTTACTGAGTGCCTGTTACACGTCAGGCACTTAGCAAAGCATTTGCCATGGATCATGCAAGCTAATTTGTCTGTGTGAATATGCACGCTCACGCATACATACACGTATGTGTACACACACACACGCACACCCTGAGGTGGGTACTAACAGTATCTCCTTTTCGCAGGTAAGAAGACTAAGGCTGAGGAAATTTCAATAACTGGTGCAGAGTTAATAGTTAATGCAGGGCACAGACTCAAGTAATCTTTAGGAGAAAGCTTTAAACAAGCCCAGTTGTCTTATCTGCTTGGCTAAGTGCAGTTATTTGAATAATGAACAAGAGGAGTATAGGGAAAAAAATGCTATTGTTATTTCATTTAATTTGCTTCATAGACTCTCTAAGTCTAAACCCAGAGATAGGAATACTGATGGATAACATTCCAGATGTCCTAGAAGCATTTTTTTTTTAATTGAAGGTTTTTGAAAGGAGACAATGGGAGAACTTCCCTGGTGGTCCAGTGGTTAAGACTTGGCCTTGCAATGCAAGGGGTAAGGGTTCAATCCCTGGTCGAGGAGTTAAGATCCTACATGCCACACAGTGTGACCTAAATAAACAAATAAAAGGCAGAAATGAGGATGTGGTCATTGCCAGAGCCAGTGGGTTGCTAATGAGGCAGTACCGGGTACAAATCACAAGTAATTATGTGACTCTTCTTCCCCTACACGATTAAAAAAAAAGTTTAAAAGCTTCCATCTTTCCCTATGCAGTTTTAAAAAATATATTAGTTCCAATACATCAGAAACATATTTTCCCCTTCTGGAACTGACCACATTATCCTCCTAGCCAGCTGGAATCACGCTAGGGAGAAAAATAAATGTTTGTCTCAATGGCATTTTCTTATTCAGCTAATTGATTTTTTTTAAAATAACAATAATGCTTGAACATCCAGCCGCCTAATTACTAGCAGCTTTTTATTTGTACTATCATTAACTTCACAGCTGCCTTGCCCAGTGACAAGTGGTACCACAGAGACGTCAGCAGCAACTGTTAGCTTCTGAAAGGAGGAAGATGAAAAAGGCCTGCCCCCACCCTGCCCCACACCAAGGTCAGCAAGGGCTTTAGGCTGATTTCAGCAGCGCAGGAGCCTGACTTCAAACAGGAGGAACCACATTTGGAACCACGTTGGGTGGAAGGGACCTTGGAGGGCATCTAGCTCAACCCTCTTCATTTACAGGTGAGGTGACGCAAGGTCCAGAGAGGTTAAGTGACTTATCTAGGATTACAAAGCTAGTCACCTCCAGGCTGGAACTGAAGCCCAGGCCTCCTGATTCTTTAGCTATTAAAAAAAAAAAAAATTAACTAGAAGCAAACATACGGCAAAGTGTACATATCATAACTATACAGCTTGAATAATTTTTGTTAAGTGAATACATCCATGCGACTGATGCTGACAACTCCGTCTCCGGGCACCTGTGCTGAATTGAATCTGGAGACAGAATTTGGGGTGAAGTAGAAAAAAATAGCTTTATTACTTTGCCCGGCAAAAGGGGAGCCAGTGGGCTTCTGCCCTCTAAGACTGTGTCCCAACCCAAAGGATTTGGCTTCACAGCAATAGTTCAAGGGTGGTTGTTGTTCAGTTGCTCACTCATTCCCAACTCTTTGCAACCCCATGGACTGCATCACGCCAGGTTTCACCATCTCCTGGAGCTGGCTCAAATGCATGTCCATTGAGTCAGTGATGCCAAGGGTAGGGTTGCTGATGCCAAGGGTAGGGTTGCTGATAAGTTAGAGTGTGTGCAGGGCCTACACTCCTTTAATCTGGTCTTAGATAACCTTCTGATGAGCTTCTCTGTTTCCTTTAATCTGGCCTTAGGTGGTCTTCTGAAGAATGCTGGCTTCTTCCCTTTGTTGGGGGTTTTGTTCTATAAGTAACTTAAAGATATGTGTATCCTTTAGGGAAGAATCGGGATGCTGCCCCAAGCCTGCACTGTTGTTCCTGGGCGGTTTCTGCCTTGTCCCTGCATCCTCTCCTTTCCCTGATTAGTTCAGTTCAGTTCAGTCGCTCAGTCGTGTCCGACTCTTTGCAACCCCATGAATCACAGCACGCCAGGCCTCCCTGTCCATCACCAACTCCCAGAGTTCACTCAAACTCACGTCCATCGAGTCCGTGATGCCATCCAGCCATCTCATCCTTGGTTGTCCCCTTCTCCTCCTGCCCCCAATCCCTCCCAGCATCAGAGTCTTTCCCAATGAGTCAACTCTTCACATGAGGTGGCCAAAGTACTGGAGCTTCAGCTTCAGCATCATTCCTTCCAAAGAAATCCCAGGGCTGATCTCCTTCAGAGTGGACTGGTTGGATCTCCTTGCAGTCCAAGGGACTCTCAAGAGTCTTCTCCAACAACACAGTTCAAAAGCATCAATTCTTCAGCACTCAGCCTTCTTCACAGTCCAACTCTCACATCCATACATGACTACTGGAAAAACCATAGCCTTGACTAGACGGACATAAGTCGGCAAAGTAATGTCTCTGCTTTTGAATATACTATCTAGGTTGGTCATAACTTTTCTTCCAAGGAGTAAGCGTCTTTTAATTTCATGGCTGCAGTCAACATCTGCAGTGATTTTGGAGCCCCAAATAATAAAGTCTCACACTGTTTCTACTGTTTCCCATCTATTTCCCATGAAGGGATGGGACCAGATGCCATCATCTAAGTTTTCTGAATGTTGAGTTTTAAGCCAACTTTTTCACTCTCCTCTTTCACTTTCATCAAGAGGCTTTTCAGCTCCTCTTCACTTTCTGCCATAAGGGTGCTGTCATCTGCATATCTGAGGTTATTGATATTTCTCCCAGCAATCTTGATTCCAGCCTGTGTTTCTTCCAGTCCAGCATTTCTCATGATGTACTCTGCATAGAAGTTAAATAAGCAGGGTGACAATATACAGCCTTGACGTACTCCTTTTCCTATTTGGAATCAGTCTGTTGTTCCATGTCCAGTTCTAACTGTTGCTTCCTGACCTGCATACAGATTTCTCAAGAGGCAGGTCAGGTGCTCTGTATTCCCATCTCTTTCAGAATTTTCCACAGTTTATTGTGATCCACACAGTCAAAGGCTTTGGCATAGTCAAGAAAGCAGAAATAGATGTTTTTCTGGAACTCTCTTGCTTTTTCCATGATCCAGCGGATGTTGGCAATTTGATCTCTGGTTCCTCTGCCTTTTCTAAAACCAGCTTGAACATCAGGGAGTTCACAGTTCACATATTGCTGAAGCCTGGCTTGGAGAATTTTGAGCATTACTTTACTAGCATGTGAGATGAGTGCAGTTGTGTGGTAGTTTGAGCATTCTTTGCCATTGCCTTTCTTTGGGATTGGAATGAAAACTGACCTTTTCCAGTCCTGTGGCCACTGCTGAGTTTTCCAAATTTGCTGGCATATTGAGTGCTGCACCTTCACAGCATCATCTTTCAGGATTCGAAATAGCTCCACTGGAATGCCATCACCTCCACTAGCTTTGTTCATAGTGATGCTTTCTAAGGCCCACTTGACTTCACATTCCAGGATGTCTGGCTCTAGATGAGTGATCACACCATCGTGATTATCCAGGTCGTGAAGATCTTTTTTGTGTAGTTCTTCTGTGTATTCTTGCCACCTTTTCTTAATATCTTATGCTTCTGTTAGGTCCATACCATTTCTGTCCTTTATCGAGCCCATCTTTGCATGAAATGTCCCCTTGGTATCTCTAATTTTCTTGAAGAGATCTCTAGTCTTTCCCATTCTGTTGTTTTCCTCTATTTCTTTGCATTGATGGCTGAAGAAGGCTTTCTTATCTCTTCTTGCTCTTCTTTGGAACTCTGCATTCAGATGCTTGTATCTTTCCTTTTCTCCTTTGCTTTTCGCCTCTCTTCTTTTCACAGCTATTTGTAAGGCCTCCCCAGACAGCAAGCAACTGTTCAAATCTTCCCTTTGGAACTCGGGGAAGGTCATGGAGGCTGGAGTCTGTTCCTCACTGACAAGGAACAGGGGACACAGAATTTGGACAGTCAAGAAACAGACTGTCTCTAGCGCCCCACAAGCTCCCTGAAGCTCTCCCACCATTCACTACAAACTCCTCCTCAAGGGTAACCACGAAACTGATTTCTTACACAACAGCTTATTTTGGCTTGACCTGTGTTCGTTCAATAAAGAACTGTCTTAAGTGGATTTTAGTTGTTCAGAGCTAGAAAGAGAAAAATCTGTTTTCTTGGAGTGCATTAAATGAAGTATGTTAAGAAAGCATACCCCAAAAGGACACCCCTATACCCATTAAGGAGTATGGGGTCTCCCTTGGGAATAAGAAAAGTGTTAGGGAATTAGATAGAGGTAATGGTTTCCCAACATTGTGATGTACTAAATGCTACTGAATGGTTCACTCTAAAATGGTTCACTTGATGTTATGTGAACCTTATCTCAGTAATAGAAACTCATCATTTAAGCTATGCATCCTTCATTGTATATAACTTTAAAAATAAATTGTGAAAACATTAGACTCTTGAAAAAATAAGATGGCATATCCCTATCAAGGGCTCGTCAATAAATCCCACACATTTAGAACTGGCCAGCAAGCCTGAAAGCAGCACCTGGGTGTCTTCCTGTAACTCTCTTCTCATTGCTTTCACCCTTAATCCTCCCCTGAAAGGTCCCTTATCAGGGTCAACTTGCCAAATCCAGTAGCTGGTTCTCCTTCCTCATTTTACTCAACCTCTAGGCAGCATTAGATTTAGATGACACCTGTCTTCTTCTCGAAACACTTGTTATCTAGGCTTCTGTAACATTGTGTTTGCCTGGTTTTCTTTTTACCTCACTGGCCTTTCTTCCTTCTCCTTTGCTCTTATCTCCTCCTCTGAATGGTGCAGATCCCAGGGTTCTGTGTTTGAACATCTCACTTCTCTTCTTAGGCACAGATGGTAAACACATCTATGTCTATGACTTACAAATAAGTATCTTCAGCCTAAACATCTTCCCTGAACCCTAGATACGGCTAAGCAATTGCTCACTTGATGCCTCCACTTGGATGTCTCACACAGCTGAGACAGAACTATGGATCCTTTCCTATCCCAAATCTGCTCCCCAGGGTGGCTGGCTCATTTTTGTAAATGGCACCATCATCTACCTAGCTGCTCAGGGTAAAACTTAGTCATCATGTTGAATCATCTCTTTTCCTCAAAACTCACTCCTAATCCATTTGTATACCCTATTGCCTGTGCCTCCAAAATGTATCCTAAATATAATGACCTTTCTCCATTTCCATCTCTGTTGTTCCAACCCCTGCTCACAGCCCCTCCAGTCCAGACCATTGCATGATCTCCTTGTAGGTAGGTCTTTCTTACTTCCCTTTTGCCTTCCTTTAGTCCCACCTTCAACCAGCAATAAGAATAATGATTTTAAAAGGTTAGTCAAGTCCTATTAACACTCCCATGAGTTCTCATCGCTTCCAAAATAAAACCCAAACTCTCCAAGGTCAATGGGTGTGGCCCAACTAGTCCCTTTCTAGTCTTATCTCCCTCCATTTGTCCCATCACTAGGGACCCTCCAGCCACCCTCACCTTCTCTCCGTTCCCTGAACAGGTCAGTCTTATTCCTGTATGAGGGCCTCTATATTTACTCTTCTTTCTGCTGGGAGCATTCTTCCCTAGTCTTTTTGAATAGCAGCGTCGTCTTAACATTATAGTCTCAATTCAAATGTTATCTTCTCCTCCAAGAGAACTTCCCTGGCTATCCTCACTAAAAACAGCCTCTCCTGCCCCGATCCTATGTAATCTTCTTGATAACTCTATCTATACCTAAACTTTTCTTATAGATTTAAGGGCCTAGATCTGATAGATAGAGTGCCTGATGAACTATGAAATGAGGTTCGTGACATTGTACAGGAAACAGGGATCAAGACCATCCCCATGGAAAAGAAATGCAAAAAAGCAAAATGGCTGTCTGGGGAGGCCTTACAAATAGCTGTGAAAAGAAGAGAGGCGAAAAGCAAAGGAGAAAAGGAAAGATATAAGCATCTGAATGCAGAGTTCCAAAGAATAGCAAGAAGAGATAAGAAAGCCTTCTTCAGCCATCAATGCAAAGAAATAGAGGAAAACAACAGAATGGGAAAGACTAGAGATCTCTTCAAGAAAATTAGAGATACCAAGGGGACATTTCATGCAAAGATGGGCTCGATAAAGGACAGAAATGGTATGGACCTAACAGAAGCAGAGGAGATTAAGAAAAGGTGGCAAGAATACACAGAAGAACTACACAAAAAAGATCTTCACGACCTGGATAATCATGATGGTGTGATCACTCATCTAGAGCCAGACATCCTGGAATGTGAAGTCAAGTGGGCCTTAGAAAGCATCACTATGAACAAAGCTAGTGGAGGTGATGGCATTCCAGTGGAGCTATTTCAAATCCTGAAAGATGATGCTGTGAAGGTGCAGCACTCAATATGCCAGCAAATTTGGAAAACTCAGCAGTGGCCACAGGACTGGAAAAGGTCAGTTTTCATTCCAATCCCAAAGAAAGGCAATGGCAAAGAATGCTCAAACTACCATACAACTGCACTCATCTCACATGCTAGTAAAGTAATGCTCAAAATTCTCCAAGCCAGGCTTCAGCAATACGTGAACCGTGAACTCCCTGATGTTCAAGCTGGTTTTAGAAAAGGCAGAGGAACCAGAGATCAAATTGCCAACATCCGCTGGATCATGGAAAAAGCAAGAGAGTTCCAGAAAAACATCTATTTCTGCTTTCTTGACTATGCCGAAGCCTTTGACTGTGTGGATCACAATAAACTGTGGAAAATTCTGAAAGAGATGGGAATACCAGAGCACCTGACCTGCCTCTTGAGAAATCTGTATGCAGGTCAGGAAGCAACAGTTAGAACTGGACATGGAACAACAGACTGATTCCAAATAGGAAAAGGAGTACGTCAAGGCTGTATATTGTCACCCTGCTTATTTAACTTCTATGCGGAGTACATCATGAGAAATGCTGGACTGGAAGAAACACAAGCTGGAATCAAGATTGCCAGGAGAAATATCAATTACCCCAGATATGCAGATGACAGCACCCTTATGGCAGAAAGTGAAGAGGAGCTGAAAAGCCTCTTGATGAAAGTGAAAGAGGAGAGTGAAAAAGTTGGCTTAAAGCTCAACATTCAGAAAACTTAGATCATGGCATCTGGTCCCATCCCTTCATGGGAAATAGATGGGGAAACAGTAGAAACAGTGTGAGACTTTATCATTTTGGGCTCCAAAATCACTGCAGATGTTGACTGCAGCCATGAAATTAAAAGACGCTTACTCCTTGGAAGAAAAGTTATGATCAACCTAGATAGTATATTCAAAAGCAGAGACATTACTTTTGCCGACTAAGGTCCGTCTAATTAAGGCTATGGTTTTTCCTGTGGTCGTGTATGGATGTGAGAGTTGGACTGTGAAGAAGGCTGAGTGCTGAAGAATTGATGCTTTTGAACTGTGTTGTTGGAGAAGACTCTTGAGAGTCCCTTGGACTGCAAGGAGATCCAACCAGTCCACTCTGAAGGAGATCAGCCCTGGGATTTCTTTGGAAGGAATGATGCTGAAGCTGAAGCTCCAGTACTTTGGCCACCTCATGTGAAAAGTTGACTCATTGGAAAAGACTCTGATGCTGGGAGGGATTGGGGGCAGGAGGAGAAGGGGACAACCGAGGATGAGATGGCTGGATGGCATCACGGACTCGATGGACGTGAGTTTGAGTGAACTCTGGGAGTTGGTGATGGACAGGGAGGCCTGTCATGCTGTGATTCATGGGGTCGCAAAGAGTCGAACACGACTTAGTGACTGAACAGAACTGAACTGAACTGAACTTTATTAAAGGTTATTTCCTTCTGCTAGAAGGTTAGTTTCCTGAGGGCAAGGATTCTATTTTATTCATAGAAATATCCTAATGCTCAGAACAGTATTTGCCAATAGAAGGCACAACATAAGTTGACCTATTCAACATAAGTTGAATCTATTCAACTCATCTGAAAAGATGGGAAAGCAAAGTTATTTATCATAATATAGCCTCCATCATTGATAATTTCAGGACTACACATCATAAGTAACAGAAACCCGATTCAGGATGCCTTAATAGTAACATAA
Source organism: Ovis aries (assembly GCF_016772045.2). NCBI lineage: Eukaryota > Metazoa > Chordata > Mammalia > Artiodactyla > Bovidae > Ovis > Ovis aries. The sequence goes on along the minus strand of NC_056075.1, from coordinate 30,442,189 downwards.
AAACCTAGGTCTGTCTTCAGGCACAGCTTGTTCCAACTATATCATCATAGTCAGTTCAGTCCAGTTCAGTTCAGTCGCTCAGTCCTGTCTGACTCTTTGCGACCCCTTGAATCACAGCATACCAGGCCTCCCTGTCCATCACCAACTCCCAGAGTTCACTCAAACTCACGCCCATCGAGTCAGTGATGCCATCCAGCCATCTCATCCTCGGTCGTCCCCTTCTCCTCCTGCCCCCAATCCCTCCCAGCATCAGAGTCTTTCCCAATGAGTCAACTCTTCACATGAGGTGGCCAAAGTACTGGAGTTTCAGCTTTAGCTTCAGTCCTTCCAAAGAACACCCAGGACTGATCTCCTTTAGAATGGACTGGTTGGATCTTCTTGCAGTCCAAGGGACTCTCAAGAGTCTTCTCCAACAACACAGTTCAAAAGCATCAATTCTTCAGCACTCAGCCTTCTTCACAGTCCAACTCTCACATCTATACATGACCACTGGAAAAACCATGGCCTTGACTAGACAGACCTTTGTTGGCAAAGTGATATCTCTGTTATTGAATATGCTGTCTAGGTTGGTCATAACTTTCTTTCCGAGAAGTAAGCATCTTTTAATTTCATGGCTGCAATCAACATCTGCAGTGATTTTGGAGCCCAAAATGATAAAGTCTCACACTCTTTCCACTGTTTCCCCATCTATTTCCCATGAAGTGATGGGACCAGATGCCATGATCTAAGTTTTCTGAATGTTGAGCTTTAAGCCAACTTTTCCACTCTCCTCTTTCACTTTCATCAAGAGGCTTTTTAGCTCCTCTTCACCTTCTGCCATAAGGGTGCTGTCATCTGCATATCTGAGGTTATTAATATTTCTCCCAGCAATCTTGATTCCAGCTTGTGTTTCTTCCAGCCCAGCGTTTCTCATGATGTACTCTGCATATAAGTTAAATAAGCAGAGTGACAATATACAGCTTTGACGGACTCCTTTTCCTATTTGGAACCAGTCTGTTGTTCCATGTCCAGTTCTAACTGTTGCTTCCTGACCTGTATATAGGTTTCTCAAGAGGCAGGTCAGGTGGTCTGGTATTCCCATCTCTTTCAGGATTTTCCACAGTTTATTGTGATCCACACAGTCAAAGGCTTTGGCATAGTCAAGAAAGCAGAAATAGATGTTTTTCTGGAATTCTCTTTCTTTTTCCATGATCCAGCAGATGTTGGCAATCATCCAAGTAATTGCCTTTTAATCTCTCCCTCCATCTCTCTATTGGCTCTACTTTCCTCTGGATTGGTTCCATTTGTGGGAAAGTCCTCTCCATGCAGTGGCTCCTGACAGCTCTGTGCCTACTTTCTACATTGTACATTTCTGCCAGCAGAAAGAGAACTGCCCCTTCCCAATATTTCCAGCGGTGGGGTGGGGGAGGGAAACAACTCGAAATTGACTTTCATTGGACCAGCTTGGATCACATGCCCTTCCTGAACTAATCAGTGTGTCCAGAGGGAAGGAATATGTTAATTAGTCAAACCAAGTCACTCACCCAATCCTAGATGGGAGGGTGTTTTGGAGCTGGCATCACCTGAGTCACATGGTTTGCCAGCCAGGGAGGAGTGGTTTCCCAAAAGAAACTGCACTGCTATGAGATGCAAATTGGGGGTGGGAGGGAATAGATTGCCATTACAATTGCCTTTCTGTTTCACAGAACTGACATTTTTGCCAGTTCCAGAAGAACCTGTATGTTTAGATCTTAAAAGTGAGAGTGTTAGTCACTTAGTTGTGTCCTGTGTACGACTCTTAGCAACCCCATAGACTGTAGCCTGCCAGGCTCCTCTGTCCATGGGATTCTCTAGGCAAGAATATTGGAGTGGGTTGCCATGTCCTTCTTGAGAGGATCTTCCTGACCCAGGGATCGAACCCAGTTCTCCCACATTGCAGGCAGATTCTTGTCTGAGCCACCAAGGAAGCCCATTTAGAGCTTAAGGATATAAAACCGACTGCTGCCATCTCACAGGACAGCTTGAGGAGCTCATTGATCCACTGAACATTCACACAACCATTAGCTTATCACCAGGTCTATGTGACACCTCCTATCCTGGTGTGGGTCATGCTTTGTCTCCTGTCTGTAAGCTGGTGCTGACTTTAATTACTAAGACCTGATCTCAGGACCTTAGTCAATGCCCTTGACTTATTTATCCAGTGTCAGGGTTCAATGACACCTGCTCCCTGAAGCCCTCATCTTCCTAGGTCTAGAGTGTTTACCTTTGCTTTGATGATTTAGTCGCTAAGTCATGTCTGATCCTAGCTACTTCATGGACTGTAGCGTGCCAGGCTCCTCTGTCCATGGAGTTTCCCAGGCAAGAATACTGGAGTGGGTTGCCATTTCCTTCTCCAGGCAATCTTCCGGACCCAGGGATCAAGCCCGGGGCTCCTGTGCTGCAGGTGGTCTCCTGTATTGGAGGCATGTTCTTTACTGAATGAGCCACCAGTGAAGCCCAGTAATGATTTTGTGCCTCAACTCATTTTGCTAGACTTCTCCTTCCTACTCATCTGAATTTGCTTTCTTTTTTTTCCCCCAGAATATATTTGATGGGAGGGGAGTTGGAGGCAGTGGATTGGAGGTGGCATTTATCTTTTTTAATAGTTATTATTTTTCTGTTTAGCTGTGCCGGGTTTTAGCTGTGGCACACATGATCTCCTGTCTTTGTTGCAGCCTATGGTTCTTTCAGCTGTGGCATGCGAACTTTTAGTTGCAGCATGTGGGATCTAGTGACCTGACCAGGGATCAAACCTGGGCCTCCTGCACTGGGACCGTGGAGTCTTAGCCACTAGGCCATCATCAGAGAAGTCTGTTTTCTGATCAGCCGGCTAGGTCACTAGGCCTGCTGCTCACAAAGTCTGCCCTTTCCAGTCTTCAGGGATGGCTGCACTCACCCTCACCAGCATTTGCTACCCCAGAAAAGGAATGAGATCATCCTATCGCATACACAAATAATACATCTAAACTGGTCTGTCCCGTACTGAACGATCTCTAACGAAGGCCAGTCCCCAGTTTACCATGGCACTGGGGCTGCCCTGGTGGCTCAGTGGTAAAGAATCTGCCTGCCCATGCAGGAGATGTCAGTTCAATCCCTGGGTTGGGAAGATGCCCTGGAGGAGACAACCCACTCCAGTATTCTTGCCTGAGAAAGTCCCATGGTCAGAGGAGCCTGGTGGGTTACAGTCCATGGGGTCACCAAAGGGTTGGGCATGAGTTAGCAACTGAGCATGAGCCTGAAGGGCAATCTCTAAGGGGAGGACATCCTCCCTTTGCCTGCGGTACACAGAGGGAAGATCTGGAGATGAACTGATCACTACCTCTTGTGGTTACCATTCACACACTCACAGATTGACACTCAGTAAGTCATTGGTTTTCCCTTCCTTAAATTCCATTCATTTATTAAAATCATGATTTCCTAGCCCTTCCAGATGGTTACTCCCCATTTGGTCCTCTGCAATTTCCTGTCTTATGCTCTGGAGCCGAGGTATAGTAGTAAGAGCACTGTAGTTTTTCCTCTGAGTCACAGACTTGGGAACAAAGTATTCTTCTTGATGTCACTTGTCATTTCCTTTTTCTTTAGCATCAAAAAGTCACTCTGGTGGTCAGGTGAATTCCTGAGCAGTGACTCTTCGGGACAAGTGTTCCTCTTCTAACTCAGAGTGTTGAACCCAACTACTTAAAGAAGTGGAAACATAAAACTTGCTTCTGTAGAGAAGCTGCTAACCTGGTCCACAAATGCAGTTTTACTCCCACTAGAATACAAAATCCATGAAGACTGAGGTTTTGTTAGGCTGTTATGTCTCCAGTACTTGTACATATAGGCGCTCATATGCATTCATTCATTCAACAAATGCTTATTGACAATTTACTAAATAGGGCATTATGCCAGGTGATACTTGGGATCAAAGGAATAAACACAAGTATGTCTAGGAGGATAATTCAGCCACAATAACAGAACTGTTTTAAACAATTAGGCATTTATTGGTGCGCATATGCGGAAGTCCACATTGAGATCAACTCAGGTTTGTTTTGCTCAACATTACCGATCCAAGATTTTTCACAGATTCATCCTAAACCTTCTTCCCCTCTTCTGGAAAAGGGGGAAAGGGGAGGGAGAGAGAGAAAGACCACAGGGTGGCGGCCAGTAACAAAGATAATAACAGGAGAAAGAGTAAAGAGGAAGACCCTTCCCAGGAGCCTTCAGCACTCTTCTTGCTTCTCAGTGGCCATAACTGGGTCACACACCTGTTCCTGAACCATGGACTTAACCTCATAGACTGTTCAGCCCCTCACCTCACACTGAGGGTGGGGAGGACTTCCCCTGAAGCAAGCGGACTGTGTTGAGGAGGGGCAGCCCTCTAACATACAGAGGTTCTGTTGAAAAGCAAGGGAGTAGGAGCTAGGGGCTGAAGGTGGAGCTAGGAAGCAGCCATAGCATTCAAGCTGTAATTTACAATGAAAGTTAGAGTTTAATAAAAAAAACAAAAGTGCCTGCCAACATATCTCTATAGAGAGCTTCACTGGTGGCTCACACAGTAAAGAGTCTGCCTGCAATGCAGGAGACCGGGGTCCGATCCCTGAGTCGGGAAGACCTCCTAGAGAAGGAAATGGCAACCCACTTCAGTATCCTTCTCTGGAGAATCCCATGGACAGAAGAGCCTGGAGAGCCCCAGTTCATGGGGTTGCAAAGAGTTGGACACCTTTGAGTGACTAACACTTCACTTCACTTCAACATATTAGCTCATGTAATCCCTACAATAATGGCAAAGTGGTAGCTCTCACTCCAGGGGTAAATCAGAATCACCCAGGTAGTGAGCCTGATTCAGAAGGTGTGGTGTGAGACTGGGACATGTGTAATTCCTGAAAGCTGCACAGGTGATCCTGACACCCAGCCAACACCGCACATCAGCACTGTAGGCAAAGCACCAGCACCCCCATAGGTGTGGGAATAAGAATTCGGTGAAATCTCTACCCTGGAAATTGACTAAATGTCAATTGAGAGATTTTGATATAAGTGCCAGAAGAGTTCAGGGGAGGAAAAGCTCCCTCTAAGCCAGTAAGTTGGGGAAGGTTACTAGGAGAGCGTGGGACCTCCAAAGATGAGTAAGACTTGAATAGAGACCCCAGGGAGCAATGTAGCCAGAAGGGAGCAGCATGAACCGGGGTAGAACAAGATGGAACACTTGTCAAATTCGTGTGTCACATTTGTCAGAGGACAGGCTGATCTCTGGTTTGTTGCCAAATTAGTACACGACAAAGGGAAGTTTTCACATTTTTCGAGTTTTCTTGTCTTGAACCAATGATTGAAGAAACTGAGGTTTGTTTCCAGAACTGGGTGAATCAGTGCTATCTGATACTCCTGATACTTTGCTGAAACTATTCCCCAAGCTTCCTCTTTGAACACAAAGGGGATTTTAAGAGGCAATGATTGGGGCTTTCACATACTTGTGTTTTAAAAATCAGAATAATTGTGTGGAAAAACCCTGTGAGATCACCTTTCTGCTCTACCCGAGCTGTGGTGGGGGACGAGGGAGGGGGTGGTACTTAATGATCATCTCAGAGAAGCAGGCATTTCCATTCCTTCTCAAAGCTAACACACATAAACCCAATAAAATCCAGCCAGGCTAGATTAGAAACAACCTGAAGAATATTGAGAACGTTTGTCAGTTGACTGGTAATTGGATTACATTTAAAGATTCAAATAGTGACATATTCAGAATAGAGTCTCCTTTGTCAATTCCCAGGCAAGAGGCTTGGAGCTTTACTGATATCACGGAAGGTGAGTCACACAGCACTGGCTCGCTCAGCAGGACTCAGACAAGCATCACCCACTCACTTGATGGAGGCACCTTGTGCATAGAAACATGAGGACAGAAATTGATTAAAAAAACAATAACACGCTATCATTACTCACTGCTTTTAACAACTTATTTTCCTACTTTGGTACACCTTTGCTGTTTCTACTTCTGCTGCATCTAAATTGTGCTTTAGTGAAGCCTACAGGAGTCTCCCTCGTACTAAAGGAGTTTCTCAGAAATAGAGACTTGGCAACAGACTTGCCATATGTGTCTTGGGCTGGATGCTCTTGAGGAATATTGACTCTCCCAGGGTTCAAGGGCTCTTTCTATGTTATTATTAAATGGATTCAGCGTGAGAACTCAGAGTAGGTCAAGAGGTATTTATAGGGTAATCTTAATATGGTGATTAGCTTTGGCAATGGGAAAAACAGAATATGTGTACACTTTTCAAGTAGAGGTCATATGATAAACTTTGTAAGAGAATGGTTATTGTCTGGGAGCTCCCAGGAAGAGAACGCCAGGCCACAGAGGGCAGGAGTGGCATAAGCCAGTGAGGGCAGTGTGAGAGCTGGCTCACCTGACTCCAGCTCTGTACCCACCCAGCTCTGGAAGATAGAAGGCGGAGTGGCAGCAAGAGCAGGGATGTTCGAGAGGACAGCTCAGGCGGGGATGGCACAGAGGCATCTCTTCAAAATTAATCACGACTCACACCTGTTCAGCATGGTGAGCCAAATCTTTCCACAGGTTCCATCTTTCCTGGTTCAAGTTGGTCTCTAAGTTCAGAGAATCACTTTCTTAGTATCAGTTTTACAGTTTTCTCTTCATGGTGAATCTGAAATCAATAATGCTGATGAGCTGGAAATGACCGCAAGCGAAATACAATGTTTGGAAGACATTTGGACCTTGTTTAGGCAGATGAGTTGCTTAAACCCAACCCATTCTAGATAGACCCATATGCTGCTACTGCTACTGCTAAGTCGCTTCAGTCGTGTCCAACTCTGTGCGACCCCATAGACGGCAGCCCACCAGGCTCCCCCCGTCCCTGGGATTCTCCAGGCAAGAACACTGGAGTGGGTTGCCATTTCCTTCTCCAATGCATGAAATGAAAATTGAAAGTGAAGTCACTCGGTCGTGTCCAACTCTTAGTGACCCCATGGACTGCAGCCTACCAGGCTCCTCTGCCCATGGGATTTTCTAGGCAAGAGTACTGGAGTGGGGAGCCATTGCCTTCTCCAGACCCATAGGGGGGTCTACTAAATCTAGGTTAGACGAAAAGACCCAAGAAATATGAATGATGGGCATGAATATCCTTCTTCCTCCTCTTCCCCAGTGTTTTCATGTTTCTGTTGGGTTATTTATCTGTTTTCTTAATGATACACAGGATTTTTTTTAAGTCACTTCTGACTCTTTGTGACCCCATGGACTGTATAGTCCATAGAATTCTCTAGGCCAGAATACTTGAGTGGGTAGCCTTTCCCTTCTCCAGGGGATACTCCCAACCCAGGGATTGAACCCAGGTCTCCCGCACAGAAGGCAGATTCTTAACAGCTGAGCCACAAAGGAAGCGATACACAGGATTTAAAAAAAAATATTCTGCAAATATTTTCTTGTGGCCTGCGGCTTGTCTTTAACTTTGTAATGCTACTTTTGGTTGTACGCATGATTTAAATTTTAATACAGTCATACTTTTTCAATCTTTTTGAGAATGAATTAACAGATTATTTTTAGGTGTATGTGCTGGAGGAGGAAGTTATCAAAGAAAATTCTTGACAAATGACCTTTCTTTTCTCTGTAAAATAAATAGAATCAACTCTTAATAGATAGCTGCAGAGTCCTTAAGCTTCCTCCTTCAGCCAACACATATGAACTGAGTCTACAGCAGATGCCTAGACCTGGGAGTTGGCCAGGTTGGGGGCATGGAGGCAGGGGGATGAGATGGGATTTCATACATGGAACCCTGCCTTACTAGAGCTTATCATCAGAGGACTAATGTGTGTTAGATTGTGTAGCTTTGATATACTTCAGTAGAACCTCAGAGGAAGGAGAAATGTCGATAAGATTGAGTGATTGTATATGGACTGGATCTATCAGGGAACATCATACGTCAGCTTTCTTGACTTCCTGATGGTGGCGGTGGTTTAGTCGTTCAGTCACGTCTGACTCTTTGTGACCCCATGGACTGTAGCCCACCAGGCTCCTCTATCCATGGAATTCTCCAGGTATGAATACTGGAGTGGGTTGTCATTTCCTTCTCCATAAACTAAGAATCGCAGAATCTCAGAACTGAAAGGAAAAATGGAAATGGAGGCTGGACAAAGTTAAGGTCTTCCTGCCGAAGGCCTCACAGCTAGTGAGAGGCAGGATCCACACTAGAACTACAGATCCTAGGTCCAGGGTGCTGTTTTACCTGCCAGTGAAGCAAGCTGTCGTGTTTTCCTTTGATCATAAAACAGAGATCCGAGAGCAATGCCAAAGAAAAACCAAGTCAAACAAGACAGGGCATCAATTACAACCAAAACAAGCCCACGGCCATTTACTCTGGGCTCGCAAACTGCTAGAAGCAGCTGTTATATTCACATCAAATGATTGTCTTATGAGGATACAGCAAATATGTTATCTTTTTTTCTTTTTTAGATGGGACAGAAAAAAGTAAAGCAGCTTAACCTGGGCCACTTTACAAGTCACAGCAAAAATGAGAGTAAATAAACATGTGCTCTGTGTTCAATATTTTTCTCTTCATAAACCATAAAACAAATGGCCACATATATCTGTAAACTGTAGTCACTTTCTCGTATCAGTTACAGGAGTCTTGCTCGTCCACACTCAGGTTAATTGGTTCTATTCACTCCGCCTGTGGAGCAAGCATCAAATTAGGCACCAACTCGGTAACACTGAAAACAACAACAAAAAAGAGAGATACTTTGATTGCTCATAATCAAGCAATTACAGTCAGGTTTTTCCTACCTAGATACTTAGCAGCAAACACAAAAGTAAAAATCACTTTCAACTCCCTGCAAAGAGACACATCATTAATTAGGATCAATCAGAAGTTTCTCTCCATCAAGAAAATGCCTCAAAATATTAATTCCTTATATCTTACTGTAGTAATAATCATATGTGGCAACTGATATTATGGGTCTATGTGTCAGAGAAATACCACAATGCTAATTACAAGAAATCTTTAGGATGCTCTCCAAAGTCAAATATAATGTTCACTGCTATCAAAAGTTTGCTTTTGATATCAAACTCCATGTTTCTCAAGGAGACCGAATTCTACTAGTCCCAGGCACACCTTGCCAAATGTAGACAATGCAAAGAACAAGATTAACCACTGTCCCTTAGACACGATGTCCTGTGTGTGTGCATGGTGAGTTGCTTCTTTAATGTCCCTATAGAGTAGCCCGGCTGGCTCCTCTGGCCATAGGTTCTCCAGGCAAGAATGCTGGAGTGGGTTGCCATGCCCTCCTCTAGGGGATCTTCCTGATCCAGGGATTGAACCCATGTCTCTTACATCTCCAACACTGGCAGGCAGTTTCTTTACCACTAACGCCATCTGGGAAGCCTGAGGCCCAAGAGTTGCTCCATTCTAAACACCAAGACTGAGCGACTTCACTTTCACTTTTCACTTTCATGCATCGGAGAAGGAAATGGCAACCCACTCCAGTGTTCTTGCCTGGAGAATCCCAGGGACGGGGGAACCTGGTGGGCTGCTGTCTATGGGGTCGCACAGAGTTGGACACGACTGACGTGACTTAGAAGAAGAAACACCAAGAGCCCAGGATGTTTGCTGCTGGATGCAAAACACTAAGGGAGCAGACATGGGAAACAAGGAGTTCTGGAAGCTGGTGAGCAGTCACCAAAGTCCCATCAGAACTGGGTTATTAAAGGCATTTTTCCAGGCAGGAAAGTGGGAAAGGCATGTGACGCGAATCAGACACTAGGGGCAAAGCAGCAACGCATGAAAGGAAAGGGTAGGTTCCTACATGGCGAGTATGGTCCACGCTCAGGCTGAGAAGCATGCTGTGACCATATTGCCCATGGCCTTCTATGCTAGGCTAACAAATGGGATGTTAACAAGCGGGTATGAGTATGTTTGGAAGATGCAGAAGGGTGGGCATGTGGAAGACCAGTCTGGGAGCCAAGTGTGGAAGATGCATCTTGGGGAAAGATTCCCAGTCTTAGGCGACTGCCTCAGCCTAGGTGAGAAATGATGGATGACAGCTTGGTCTGCAGCACTGGCACAGAGAAGAAGAAATACACCCAAAAAGACACTGAGAGGGTAGAATTAATCAAATTACTATAAGGGTGGGGGGAGTGATTCCTTCTGCTGAAACTGGAAAAAAATAAGAAGGACATCAGTATCACAGAATACAAAAGAAGGCAAAGTCAGGCAAAATAGAAAAATTTTAAAACTTCTTCATAAATAGTTGATCATGTATTTTCTGCCTGCAAAAAGGCTATTTTCAGGACATATCATTTATTCCTCCTTTAAAATAAAAAAACTTACCCTGAAGGCTTTTCTTTTTATAAAATTTGCCCTATTGGCTTTTGGTGTGCCAGAGTAAATGATAACCAGTCGTGCTAAAAACTTTTGGAGCATCCTTCAACAACGGAAATCCTTAATCTTTGTACCTGGAATGCTTAAGCATGAGCAAGCTCTCCTATAGTGTGCACGTGTGCACACACACACACACACACAAGAAATCAATTCAAAACAATCATCATCTGCAGGAAGAGCTAAGGTATTGTTCCATGAGCTTTTAACACAAAGAAAACAAGATGAGAAGGTGGTTTCATGGCTTCTAAAATGAGTAGCTTCTGCAGGAGGGGCAGCCTCAGAGGTGCCAAAAATGAGGGTGCAATGGGGAGAGCACACCTTCTTCTCTAATGTGGGTGCTGTGGTGTGCTGCCCAGATTCCCCCTTCAGGACGGAGGGGGCTCGTCCTCCCAGAGGCAGGGAGTGTCAGTGGTTGACAGCTTTCAGCTTTTAGCCCCCTTCACAGGGCAGCCCATATCTGTGGCTGATTATATGGGATTGGGTGGGTATAAAGTTCTGGCTCCCTTGACTTGAGGTGAGGAGTATCTCTGCAGGGTCACCCTAACTCCAGAGCTCCTACAGGATTGGTTGATGCCTTTGTTGCAACTGTTTTGCAGCTCCTCCTTTCTCCCTCTGCCCCATCCTGCTCCTGTCACCTCTCACAGGTGATGTTCCCAAGGGTTCAGTTTCAGTTCAGTCGCTCAGTCGTGTCCGACTCTTTGCAGCCCCAAGAATCGCAGCACGCCAGGCTTTCCTGTACATCACCAACTCCCGGAGTTCACTCAAACTCACGTCCATCGAGTCTGCGATGCCATCCAGCCATCTCATCCTCTGTCGTCCCCTTTTCCTCCTGCCCCTAGTCCCTCCCAGGTAGACCCCAGTAAACCTTCCACACAGAAATCTGAGTTCTTTTCCCAGGGACCCTAACAAATGACCCCTATGAGGACCACAAAAAGCCCTTCGTGATCACTAATCACAGAGAATGAAGGTGTCCCTATAAAAGCATGTATTAAATGTTCTGAGTTTCGAAAAACATGAGCCACACTTCCTACTTATATTCCAGCTTATATTCTAAAGCTGACAACAGAGAGATGTTGTAAACAGCACACAAGTGATCTAAAGGACTTTGGATATAAACTATTTTATTAAAAAATTATAGCAAGTACACATAAAAATGTGTATATTAAAACCAAGAATGGAAGTTGAGTACAGATGACCAGCAGGCCTTCATCACTTGGATGCTATAAACCATAGTTGCTGGGGTTTTGGGGTTTTTTTTTGGCTGTTTATTTTTCCCTTTCTCTTCCCGGACAAAGCAGTTCGGCAATGTTGTTTCACTAAGGCTCCATCACTGGGGGAGCAGGGGAGAAAATCGGATATCAAAGGATGCTTGTATCTGAGACTTCCCTGGTAATCCAGTGGTTAAGACTATGGTTCCAAGGCAGGGGGCGTGGATTTGATCCCTGGTCTGGGGACTAAGATCCTACACGCTCCACATGTTCCTCGGCCAAAATGAAAAACCAACCAAACAAAAAAATATGTGTGTCCCTGCTGCCACCTAATGGTTCTCTGAGCATTACCATCTCCATTGTGTAGGGTTTTTTTTTTGTTTTTTTTTTTTTTCTGACTGCTGACACTATACCAATAAAACGGCTAAATGGGACCATATCAAACTACAGACCACTAGTCTTGCTGTGGCTAAACTCTGGGGCTCATTCTGGCTTCTGGAAAGAGTCATGCTGTCTCCTTTTTCCTCTTTACGTCTGGGAATGTATACCCACCTACCGCCCATTGTTGTTTGGTCTATGATTATCCTTTTTTTAAAAAAAAAAAATTGTTTTATTATCTACTGTGCGATTAAAGTGATGTGGACTGTACCAGGTTTTTCCTGCCTTTTTTGGGATAAGCTTTTTCTAAGATAGATAAATAAACAGGCAACTTGAATCTGGGAGTGGGAAACACACAGATAATAAGGGTAGCTTCAGGGGCTGTGATGCAGATGAATCCCATTAACTCTGGGTTTAAAAGACCATCTTAAGACCACTGATGGAGGCTATATATAAGAAAGCCAAATAGAACCAAAAAATTTTAAAAAGCTCCTGTCACCACATCAGAGGGCAAGGCCCATTGGACTCTCTCCTGCCTGTGGGGAAGTCAAAGCAATTCTTTCTCAAGTTTTCCTTCCTGACCTTCAAAGGGCTCTGGTGACTGCTTCCGCCTCCACTGCCCACACCTTTCTGCTAAGCTTTGACCCATCCAGCTTTCTGTGACCTTCTGTTTCCGATAATCACATAAGCTTTTGAAATCTCGTATATTACTTCCGAGGTTGCTAAACTGCTGCTGGCTCCTAGATTTCCCCTCACCTATCCTGTCTGCTGCTTTTCGCCACCATCCCCCTTCAACACACGCGACACACAACAAAGCTATTCTAACTACTCTATGAACACTGCTTTCCATCTTTTGAAAATTTTGAAACACAATTCTTCAACCAAATCTGAAAGACTAGTACCATCAGCAGAAACATACATCCTCCACAATGACTGTTCAATATTTTGCCATGTTTTAATTCTTTATCTGTCCATGTGTGTATGTGTATGTATATACACAAAATGAATTTCCCAACGTTTTATATAATTTTTGGATGGAACTATTTGAAGGTAAGTCATAGATGTAATGGTACTTGGCCCCTAATTATCTGAATAGGACAGTCTCCTAAGTAACTTAATTCCACAGTAATAAAATGAACCATAATTCAGTATCAACTGATATCCAGTCTATAAAGAAATTTCCTAAAGCATCCTCAAATATTCTTTTAATAGCTTCATTTTTCCACACCAAAACCCAATCAAGATTTACTCACTGCATTTAATTATTACATCTTTTGTCTCATAATCTAGAGCAGTACTCCACTCTTCTTAATGACAGTACTTTCTGAAGGATTTAGGCCAGTTTTTGTACGTTACAAATTCTGAATCTGATTCTACCATCATGGTCATTTTACTTGTTTTTCTCTCCCTGTATTTCCTATAAACTAGAATTTGGGTCCAAAGGCTTCATTATATTTAAGTTAAGCATCTTGGGCAAGGTTCCTTCATAGGTAACGCTGTTTACTTCAGTTTGGTTCAGTCGCTCAGTCATGTCCGACTCTTTGCAACTCCATGGACTGCAGCACGCCAGGCTTCCCTGTCCATCACCAACTCCTGGAGCTTTCTCAGACTCATGTCCATTGAGTCAGTGATGCCATCTAACCATCTCATCCTCTGTTGTCCCCTTCTCCTCATGCTGTCAATCTTACCCAGCCTCAGGGTCTTTTCAAATGAGTCAGTTCTTTGCATCAGGTGACCAAAGTATTGGAGTTTCAGCTTCTGCATCAGTCCTTCCAATGAACATTCAGGACTGATTTCCTTTACGATTGACTGGTTGGATCTCCTTGCAGTCCAAGGGACTCTCAGGAGTCTTCTCCAACACCACAGTTCAAAAGCAGCAATTCTTCGGTGCTCAGCTTTCTTTATGGTCCAGCTCTCACATCCATACGTGACTACTGGAAAAACCATAGCTTTGACTAGATGGACCTTTGTTGGCAAAGTAATGTCTCTGCTTTTTAACATGCTATCTAGGTTGGTCATAACTTTTCTTTCAAGGAGCAAGCGTCTTTTAACTTCAAGGCTGCAGTTACCATCTGCAGTGATTCTGGAGCCCCCAAAATAAAAGTCTGTCATTGTTTCCATTGTTTCCCCATCTATTTGCTGTGATGAGACCAGATGCCATGATCATGGTTTTTTGAATGTTGAGGGTTTTTTTTTTTAATGTATTAATTTATTTATTTCTGGCTGAGCTGGGTCTTCATTGCTGTGCACGGGCTTTCTCTAGGTGTAGGAGTGGGGTCTACTCTCCAGTTGCAGAGAGGGCTTCTCCAGTTGGGAGGGCTTCTCTTGCTGCAGATCATGGGCTCCAGGCGCAGGCTCAGTAGTTGTGGCGCATGAGCTTAGTTGCCCTGCAGCATGTGGGATCTTCCCGGACCAGGGATGGAACCCATGTCCCCTGCATTGGCAGGCAGATTCTCAACCACTGGACTACCAGGGAAGTTCTGAATGTTGAGTTTTAGCCCAACTTTTTCGCTCTCCTCTTTCACTTTCATCAAGAGCTCTTCAGTTCCTCTTCACCTTCTGCCATAAGGGTGGTGTCATCTGCATATCTGAGGTTATTGATAATTCTCTTGGCAATCTTGATTCCAGCTTGTGCTTCATCCAGCTTGGCATTTCACATGATGTACTCTGCACATAAGTTAAATAAGCAGGGTGACAATATACAGCCTTGACGTACTCCCTTCCCAATTTGGAACAAGTCCATTGTTCCATGTCTGGTTTGAACTGTTGCTTCTTGACCTGCATACAGATTTCTCAGGAGGCAGCTAGGGTGGTCTGGTATCCCCATCTCTTGAAGAATTTTCCACAGTTTGTTGTGATCCACACAGTCAAAGGCTTTGGCACAGTCAATAAAGCAGAAGTAGATATTTTTCTTGAGCTCTCTTGCTTTTCCCATGATTCAACAGATGTTGACAATTTGATCTCTGGCTCCTCTGCCTTTTCTAAATCCAGCTTGAATATCTGGAAGTTCTCTGTTCACATACTACTGAAGCCTGGCTTTGAGAATTTTGAGTGTTACTTTGCTAGTGGGTGAGATGAATACAATTGTGCAGTAGTTTGAACATTCTTTGGCATTGCCTTTCTTTGGGATTGGAATGAAAACTGACCTTTTCCAGTCCTGTGTCCAATGCCAAGTTATCCAAATTTGCTGGCATATTGAGTACAGCACTTTCATAGCATCATCTTTTAGGACTTGAAATAGCTCAAGTGGTTGGGACATAGACTTGGATTACGGTGATATTGAATGGTTTGCCTTGGAAACAAACAGAGATCATTCTGTCATTTTTGAGACTGCACTCAAATACTGCATTTTGGACTCTTTTATTGACTATGAGGGCAACTCCATTTCTTCTAAGGGATTCTTGCCCACAGTAGTAGATATAATGGTCATTTAAATTAAATTTGCCCATTCCAGTCCATTTTAGTTCATTGATTCCTAAAATGTCGATGTCCACTCTTGCCATCTCCTGTTTGACCACTTCCAATTTTCCTTGATTCATGGACCTAACATTCCAGGTTCCTATGCAATATTGTTCTTTACAGCATCAGACTTTACTTCCAACAGCGTCACATCCACAACTGGGTGTTGTTTTCACTTTGGCTCCATCTCTTCATTCTTCATTTTTCTGGAGTTATTTCTCCAGTGATCTCCAGTAGCATACTGGGCACCTACGGGCCTAGGGTGTTCATCTTTCAGTGTTGTATATTTTTACCTTTTCATACTGTTCATGGGATTCTCAAGGCAAGAATACTGAAGTGGTTTGCCATTCCCTTCTCAGTGGCCATTCCCTTCTCCAGTGCCCCAAACACTAATGCCAAAGAAGCTGATGGTTCTATGATGATCTACAAGACCTTCTAGAACTAACACCAAAAAACGATGTCCTTTTCATCATAGGGGACTGGAATGCAAAAGTAGGAAGTCAAGAGATACTTGAAGTAACAGGCAAGTTTGGTACTGGAGTACAAAATGAAGCAGGGCAATGGCTAACAAGAGTTTTGCCAAGAGAAGGCACTAGTCATAGAAAACACCCTCTTCCAACAACACAAGAGAAGACTCTACACATAGACATCAACAGATAGTCAATACTGAAATCAGAGTGATTATATTCTCTGCAGCCAAAGATGGAGAAGCTCTATACAGTCAGTAAAAACAAGACTGGGAGCTGACTGTGGCCCAGATCATGAACTCCTTATTGCCAAATTAAGACTTAAATAGAAGAAACTAGGGAAAACCACTAGACCATTCATGTATGACCTAAATCAAATCCCTTACGATGATGCAGTGGAAGTGACAAACAGATTCAAAGGATTAGATCTAATAGACAGAGCGCCTGAAGAACTATGGATAGAGGTTTGTGACATTTTACAGGAGGCAGTGATCAAGACCATCCCCAAGAAAAATATATGCAAAAAGGCAAAATGGTTGTCTGAAGAGGCCTTACAAATAGCTGAGGAAAGAAGATATGCTGAAGGCAAAGAAGAAAAGGAAAGATATATCCATCTGAATATATCTTCTTTCCAAAGAATAGCAAGGAGTGATATGAAAGTTTTCCTCAGTGATCAATGCAAAGAAATAGAGGAGAAACCATAGAATGGGAAAGAAAATCTCTTCAAGAAAATTAGAGATACCAAGAGAACATTTCAAGCAAAGATGGGCACAATAAAGGACAGAAATGGCTTGGACCTAATAGAAGCAGAAGACATTAGGAAGAGGTGACAAGAATAACTAGAGAAGAACTACACAAGAAAAGATCTTCATGACCCAGATGACCACAATGGGGTGATCACTCACCTAGAGCCAGACATCCTAGAGTGCAAAGTCAAGTGGGCCTTAGGAAGCATCACTATGAACAAAGTTAGTGGAGGTGATGGAAATCCAGTTGAGCTATTTCAAATCCTAAAAGATGATGCTGTAAAAGTGCTATACTCAATACGCCAGCAAATTTGGACAACTCAGCATTGGACACAGGACTGGAAATGGTCAGCTTTCATTCCAATCCCAAAGAAGGGCAATGCCAGAGAATGCTCAAACTACTACACAATTGGATTCATCTCACATGCTAGCAAAGTAATGCTCAAAATTCCCCAAGCCAGGCTTCAATAGCACATGAACCTAGAACTTCCAGATATTCAAGCTGGATTTAGAAAAGGCAGAGGAACCAGAGATCAGATTGCCAACACCCGCTGGTTCATTGAAAAAGCAAGAGAGTTCCAGAAAAACATCTACTTCTGCTTTGTTGACTATGCCAAAGCCTTTGACTGTGTGGATCACAACAAACTGTGGAAAATTCTTCAGGAGATCAGAATACCAGACCACCTGACCGGCCTCCTGAGAAATCCCCCAAGAAGCAACAGTTAGAACGGGACATGGAACAACAGACTGGTTCCAAATAGGAAAAGGAGTATGTCAAGGCTGTATATTGTCACCCTGCTTATTTAACTTCTATGCAGAGTACATCATGAGAAACGCCGGGCTGGAAGAAGCACAGGCTGGTATCAAGATTGGCGGGAGAAATATCAATAACCTCAGATATGCAGATGACACCATACTTACGGCAGATAGTGAAGAGGAACTAAAAAGCCTCATGATAAAAGTGAATGAGGAGAGTAAAAATGTTGGCTTAAAATTCAACATTCAGAAAACCAAGATCATGGCATCTGGTCCCATCACTTCATGGCAAATAGATGGGGACACAGTGGAAACAGTGGCAGACTTTATTTTTGGGGGCTCCAAAGTCACTGCAGATGGTCACTGCAGCCATAAAATTAAAAGACGCTTGCTCTTTAGAAGAAAAGTTATGACCAACCTAGACAGCATATTAAAAAGCAGAGACATTATTTTGCCAACAAAGGTCCATCTAGTTAAAGCTATGGTTTTTCCAGTAGTCACGTATGGATGTGGAGTTGGAGTATAAAGAAAGCTGAGCGCCGAAGAGTTGATGCTTTTGAACTATGGTGTTGGAGAAGACTCTTGAGAGTCCCTTGGACAGCAAGGAGATCCAACTAGTCCATCCTAAAGGGTATTAGTCCTGAAAATTCACTGGAAGGACTGATGCTGAAGCTGAAACTCCAAAACTTCGGCCACCTGATGCAAAGAACTGACACATTTGAAAAGACCCTGATGCTGGGAAAGATTGAAGGTGGGAGAAGGGGATGACAGAGGATCAGATTGTTAGATGGCATCACCGAGTCAATGGAAATGAGTTTGAGTAAACTCCGGGAGTTGCTGATGCACGTGGAGGCCTGGCATGCTCCAGTCCATGAGGTTGCAAAGAGTCCAACACAACTTAGCGACTGAACTGAACTTACTGAATGATTTGATAATTGATCATAGTCATTATTCTTTTAATGTCAAGACTGACTCATCTTTGGCCAATGCAGTTCCCTCAAGCTGGGTTCTGTTAGTTTTTGACTTGATCCTAAGAATTTGGGGGCATTTTCTTGTTTTATGGCAAGATGTTTCAGGCTCACGTTTGTACTGTTGTACTTTTCTGGCCTGAGACCCTAACTCCATCATTTCTCCAAGAAACACTGTTTCTTTCATGGGGAATGGTATTTAGATATCAACATATGGGCACACTCCACTAGGATAACATTACCTCTAAGATATATAAATATATATATATTCAAATTTCAAATTTAACACCAGAGGACTTTTCACAAAAGAATTTTCTTTAATATTTGTTCCCTCTTATTAGAGTTTTAACTAACAAAATTACTAATTATTCACTTTATCTAGAGTAGACATAAAAGTTTTAAAATTATCTTACCTTACCAATACTACTATTAGCAATAAATCTGTGATGTTTGAGACTTTTTTTGGTTCTCTTCTTTTTACCCTCAGAACATATTCTGAATATGTTCTGAATGCATTGTACCCCCAAAACTACTCAATAGGCAGAAAAAGCCAGTAGCTTGCCCTGAGACAAATCCCCATGTAAACATTCAAAACACATCTTATGATTAAAAAGGGCAAAGGGTATAGTTATTATTACTATGTGCACATCTCTCATCACATTAGGCATCTGTATAGACAGCAAAAATGTAGGAAAATTTGGGGCTACTTCAGTGAAGGGATATAACAAAAGCTAAGCTAAAGAATGCAACCTCCCATTTAACCAACATGTATAAATATATGAATTTAGCGCATAGGTTTACGCTCTGCAAAGAGTTAGTGCATTCCAAAGGCATGGCTATGCTTTAATTTTCTTTAGGAGTGAAAGGAAATAGCTGTGGCATCTTTAAACTTTATTTACTGAGTTCAATAAAATAAATACCAGGTTTAAAGAACTAAAGGTTTTTGATACTGTTGTTTTTGAAAAATAAACATGATTAAATTTTGAGTCAGAATGTTTTAAGAAAAATCCGACACTGAAAGAGGATTTTGACACTTCAAAGGAGGTGGTAAGTCAGAACACCTATTTGAAGTAGCAGGCTTAGTCAAAGCTTATACTTGCTTCAGTTTTGTCTTTAAAAATACACCAAATCATAGTGAAAAATAAATGAATACATGTAGTTTATAATGCTGCCTGGCACACACAACTGTTCTCTCTTTGTGAGAACTAATAACATTCAATATAACTTTTCTTTCCAAATATATTCTATGTTGCACAGAAGGAGAGATTAAAGGCAATCCTAAAAACAAAAAGTTATCAAAAAACTTTACTGGAGCTTATACATATTTTCCTATTCTCTGATCTAGGGGTTCATGAAGAGTTCTTATGTGGCAAACTTACACAGCTGTAAAATTTATTTTCAAGGAAGATCCTCCTGGCGTTAGTTCTTAAAATATACAATTAAAATAAGAGCAACTGTCAAAAACTACATCGTGTTTTTAACATATTTTTAATAAAGGGCATCCCCTCTGGTTTGTCTTCCCTCTTCATTCCAGCTACAGGTGGCTGCCCTCTGCAGCAGTTTCAGTTCTTACAAGTTGACTGCCACAAACCTGACCTAGTTTCATCTCTACAGGTTCTCTGACTCAATGAGGGATGTGTGCGTTTGTACAAAACAAAACAGGGAATTTTCTTTCCTGGCATTCATAGAGCCTCTTCGTGTCTCAGGTCTTTTTAGTTGTTGTAGTTTTTTTTTTTTTTTTAAATTGGAGAAAACTACATGCGTATGGGGGAAAGATTAAAAGTAGGAAGGATAATCAGTGAAAACATTTGGGTTCCACTGCAAATCTCTAGATAGATTTGTATATCCGTCCCTAAATAGTATATATTATTACACTTAAAACACATCTCTTTTTAAACATTAAGTGCTTACACAATCTGCTTATATTCAAGATTATAACTTGGAGACTGTTCCCTTGCGGGTGGCATTATATAACCTAATTAAAACCAGGAAGTGCTTATAAAAGGTATATATATATATTTTTTAATGGTAGGAAAGGCCTTTGTTTACAACGGTAAACGGAAAAGGGGAGGATACACAGCTCCTGCTCCTGGGGCGGTCCACAGCCTGGGTAACCGCCCTCGAAAAGTCAAAATAGGTTTTAAA
Source organism: Ovis aries (assembly GCF_016772045.2). NCBI lineage: Eukaryota > Metazoa > Chordata > Mammalia > Artiodactyla > Bovidae > Ovis > Ovis aries. Next base: position 30,421,686 of record NC_056075.1, on the reverse strand, counting down.
TAATCTAATCTACTGTCCAATAGGTTCTGCCACAATCTAATCAGCTTTCTGATGCCATTAGGACTTTTACTATTCTATTAATATGAAGCAGTGGTTCTCACACTCGAGCGGACATTGGTATCCCCTACAAGGCTTACTGAAATAGGCTGCTGCGCCCATCTTCAATGTTTCTGATTCAAAGGTCTGCGGTGGGTGTTGAAAGTATGTATTTATAGTGTATTATTTTTGCAATAAATTATAAATTACTGTAAAAAATAAACACCAGGCAATGCTGATGGTGCTGGGACCAAATTCTGAGAACCAGCCTCTAGGAAGAATTCTGTATTAAACCTGCCACCCAGCACCCTGAGAACCTCAGGATCCGCCGGACTGAGCCCAGACCTAAAATAACAAACGGACTCCCCAGTCCGAGCCGGAACTAACAGAAGACGAACCTACATCCGGCGCCTGGCGCATCCCAGTACGTCATTTCCTACCTATCCGCCCTTTCCCCCCTCCCACCTCGTCCTCCCCGCTCCCCGTCCCCGACCCCGGCGCGGTCCACTTCACGTCCCTGACGTGATTAAGGACCGGCGGCTTAGAGGGCACTAGGAATCACGTGAATCGAGAGACATCTCGCGAGGAGTTTTAACCTCTCGCGAGACTTCACCCGCCTCTTCTATACCTCTTTCCAGTCCCCGGCTTTGGTTCTCCCCAGTTCACTCCCGGCTGAGACCCGAATTTCTAGCCCGGGTTAACTAGTTGTCGACGCGGACTGTTTTGTTGCTGCTGCTGTTGCTGTTGCTGCCACCGCTGGGCTCATTTGCCCCCTACCCCTTCCCGCCGCCACTCTCCCAACCCCACACAAGGTAACGCGATGAGGGAGACAGTGAGGCCTCGCTGGGCCTCGACCTCTCACGAGTTGAACCGGAGGCCAGAGGCCGAGGCCGCAGTGGAGACGCGCGGGCGCCGGCCTCCTCTTCCACGCAGAGTTGAGCCCAAGCGTCCCTGAACGGGGTTGGGCTGGGCGCGGGAGGCATCTTAAGGACGCCCTCGGCCCTTCTGTGCGGAGCCTGTTTGCGGGTGGGGCTCCGGTTCCTGGGGCCTCGGCTCCGTTCTTGTTTTCGGTTTCCTTGGAAGTTGTTGGAATTTCGAGGTCTGAGATGGTCGAGCTAGTTGTGGCGGGCTTTGAGGTGTAGGGTGACTGAAGGGAAGCAGCCTGGCTTGCACCAACCCTTTTGAAGTACTTCCAGGTTCTGGGCTGCGGTTGGCCGGGATTTGTTACACAGACCGGTCTCGGAAACCCTGTACGTTTGCTAATAAAGCGAGAAAGAATTCTCTCCGGCCTTATTTTCAGGAGAAGTACGAGCTGGATTTAGTGAAAGGCCCGTAGTTTAGATTGCCTAAATTGGAGAGCATCTGTGATGTTTCTTTTACTGCAGAAAAATACATTGGCAGTATTTTAAGTGACTGCGTGAAAAGATTTTTGCAGTGTGGAGAAGTTTCTGAACACACGCATTATAACTCTTGTGGAGAAAGTCGTAGTTAATCCAAAAGCCATTTATATTTGGCTTTCGAAGTACTTTTTAGCCCTTAAAAATTGGAAGCCTCAAATCTTTCAACAGTTTAGTGCCTTCTATTTTAATTTTTGGTGATGTGATATAACAGTCCTGTTCCTTGAGCCTAACACAATGTCTCTTCCCTGTTAATAGTTTAAAGAAAATTAGAAATTATTCTCCCTTTTCCTCTTATCTCGTTTTCTGTTTCTATATGGAATGTATCTTACATGTTTATAATCTTCAGAATACTAGTAGTAATAAATTATGCTGCAGTGAATTATGATGAGTTGGGAACAAAATGGGTAAGGGTTAATTCAGGCCGACAGGAAAAAAATGTTTCTCTTATGTTTTGTTTTTTTGGTTCTGTTTTCATGACTTTATTCTTTATTTTCACCAGATGTCAGAGGATCTAGCAAAGCAGCTGGCAAGCTACAAAGCTCAACTCCAGCAAGTTGAGGCTGCGCTGTCTGGAAATGGAGAAAATGAAGATTTACTAAAATTAAAGAAAGATTTACAAGTAAGTATGGGGCAATACATAATAGCTTCATTGCTTGAAAAGAGTATTTCTGTGGCTTATAAGTGGCTTATTGCCTAGAATCTATGGGTACCCATAATACCTTTGGAGGGAGTGTTTCTCCCCTTCACACCCCTTGTGTGTACATGTGTGCACCCACAGAGGCATACTTGGCTTCTAAGAGAAGGGTTGCTTCCTCAGTTTGTGTACATCAAAACAGCTGAAACATTGTTCTTTGTTGTGTCATCCTTATATGCTCTTATAATTTTTAAAAGTAAGAGCTAAAAAAATAAAAAAATTAAAAAAAATAAAAGTAAGAGCTAATAAGTCACTATCACTCTAGAAAAAGAGGTACATATAACTTGACAGTGGATAATGTTTCTGTTTGTAAAGACTTGGAAAAGTAATTTTACTTCAAAGGGTAACTAAAATTAAAAGAGGAAAATATAGCTTAATCAGATTATATCAGATTCTTTTCAGTGCCACAAGATTTCTTTGAAAATGAAATAGAGCACCCATGCCAGAGATCCTGTGTGTGTGTGTAAGTGTAACAAAGCTAGCTCTAGTGCCTGTGTTGAAAACACATTATAAAAATGCCTAAAGAGATGTTTGTTTTCTGCATAAATGTTACATAATGTTTGAACTTAAGGCTAGGTCTTATATGTAATTATTGACACTTATTAGCAACTTGAAATTAAACCGAATCTATGTAAAAAGACGACCTGGATTTAATGTGTTCCTTTTGTCCTGGAAGAGCAGTAAGTATGAAACCGGCTTTTTAAAACTTCCTCTGGGGTTTCAAGACAAACATAAAGCCATAGAAGTAAATATCTATTATTTCTCACAACCCTAGGTTGATTAATAAAAACACCATATATAATATTTGTAAATATCTATGGCTTTTCATCTAATTCTGAATCTGATTTTTTGGAGAGTTTTAAAAGATGTTTTGATTAGATGACTTATCTTCACTGATTCAAAACAACTCGAATCATCTTCATACTACATATCATTTCTCTCTGTTTATATCAGCCTCTTGCCAATTAAAATGATCAATATTTTAGGGATAGTAGAACTGCAAACAAGCAAAACTTATTTGAAATGGGGTCCAGATTCACAATTCTAAAAGCCTACCTGGGCATAATTTAAATGAGTTGAATATTTTTAGGTTCAATTTCTGGATTTAGGATAGATGTGCGTGAAGTTGCAATAGTATGTTATTTAAAAACAAACAAAAAAACAGAAACCAAAGCCTCTCTTCAGTATGTAGCAGTCAGGTCAGTGGATTTCAGGGAGCTAGTCAGTAAGAAAAAGATGTTTTGGGAGCAGTTTCTCCCATCTCAGGCCAACTTTCTGCTTGTCTTAGAGAGCCTGACCTACCCCCATCTCTCTCTCTCTCTCTCTCTCTCTCTCTCTCTCTCTCTCTCTCATTAAAAACCAACTTAAAAGCAGTCCTTTTTTCCTTTGAAGAAAGTGAAACATTGTGTCAATGTTGTATACATTGCTTCCTATATTTAATTGGCAGTAAGAAGGAGGGGTATATGTGGAACTGGTGGAGCAGGGAGTTGGGAGTGAAGACAGCATTATTATGAGTCTTGGTATTTTAGTATTTCTGGAATATATTTCAGAGTCTGGGCAGAATTGTGTTAGGACATGATCTATAGTGGAAGTACTGTAGGGAGGGAGACCATTGCTGTAGGCATTGTAGTAACCAGGTAAATGGCTTACTTAGGGTTCAGTTAATAATGACCTGGAGGTCATTCTGTAAAATATTCTTTTTTAAATAACCATTTTGAAAGACATTGTCCAATAGAACTTTCTGTGGTGATGGAAGTACTCTATATCTGCTATTTAATATTATAGCTGCTAGGTACATGGGGCTGTCAAATACTTGGAATAAGACTAGGATGGCTGAAAAACTGAATTTTTAATTTTAGGTAACCATATGTGGCTACCATATCAGATGGCACAGATTTAGAAGTGCACGTTCTAACACTTCAGTTAGCAATAACAGAGAATGTTTTTCCCGACCAATCTTGACCTCAAATTCTTTTCCTTTCATGGAAAAAAAGCAGTCATTTTGGTTACTAGATACAGGTTTGTTTTTGAACTGAAAACTACTCAAAGATGGAAAACATCGTTTAATATTAGAGAAAATTCTGAAAAATATTTTGCTATCTGCTTCCATCTAGTAATTGTTATCTCCATTGACTATAGCTACAGTTTCTATTTTGTCATAGGTTTTTGTTTTTTAAAAAATCCTTTTCCTTCCTTGCTTTCTGGGATATGCCTTGGGCCATTGGTATTTAATTCTATCTTTTATATTTGCTGAAAAGTCTTCACAGACTGATGACCGAGTTTGTAGTCTCCTTTATTTTTTTGTGTTGCTTTTATGGAATATCCTTACTCTGGTTAATAATTTGTTTGCAGTTTCATTTATGCAGAATCCTTTTTCTGCATTTTTTCCAGTGACTTTCATTTTGCCAGTAAGACGTCTATGTTTATCTCTTAACACACTATCTTTCATATAAAGTTACTCAATAGGCAGCAAATCAGTCTTCTGAAATCCTAATTTGTTTTCTTTTTTCACTTTAAAGAAGTGAGTTTAGTAAAATCCAGGCTAGCTAGTTGACTAGCTCCCCAGGCAGTCTATGATAATCACAAAAATAATCAATTTATTAGGCTGTTTTGCTGAATAAACTGGTTCTAAAGGAGGCAGGGGTCAAGTCACTTGTCTCATATATTACAGTGGCTCTCTGCATCCCCGAAACGCCTTCCTTCAGTAAGCAGAGTGCTTGAGTGCACCCCCTTTGACCTGCTGATATGTAGATCACAACATCTGATGCTTCCTGGAATTGCCGATAACTGTAACTGCTGCCCATCTGTCAATGAAGGAGCAGTTTCAGAACTCAGACTTGGGGGAGGAAAAGTAATTAATGGTATGTACCTTTAAGAACTCCCTCATACATGAAATCATATTTATAATACTTTGGTCCATATGCACATGTGAATAAAAAAAAGACATTTAGAAGGGTCTTCATAATTGTTGGGGGGGAATGTACAACATGGCAAAGTGAAAAGACAGAAATAAATGCTCTGGATTTTTTTGTGTCTTTTCAGTGCAGGGCCTTGGAGATTATAACTGCACAGCTTTTCAGGACCCTTCTCTTTGGTGAAAATTTATTTTCTTATGAAAACATAGTGGAAAGATGTTTTATTCTAAGAGATCTCTAAATATTGAGATCTAAAAACACAGACTTCATGTTTGTATATTAGTAGTCCAATGATCCCTAGTTAAATGGATTTAATGCTAGGAATTGCATAGGCTTTTGAGTCAGACTTACTGGATTACATTCCTAGTGCTAAAAGTGGTTAATTAAAAATAAGACTAGATAATTTATTCTCCTTCTTTGTGTAGTACATCATCTATTTATTTGGACATCCCTTGCTTATTTGCAAAGGATTATCTAATTAAAAGGTATTTGAATGGCTATTTGGCACCTAATAAAATTTCATTAAAGATATTAATCTGAATTTTTAACTTAAATCTGAATCTTCTAGTATTTTCATTCGTAAAATTTTTTTATTCATAAAACTGATCTTTCTCCAAGGGCTTTAATAAGTCTTTTTTTTTTTTTTTTTTTTTGTCCTTAAGGCTCAAATATAAGTTTTTAAGAACCAGCTGGGAAAATTTAAAATTTTTAGGAGAGAAGTAATATTTCACTTGCTTGGCTATTATTAAACCTCAGTGGGAGCCAGGAGAAATTGAATAGAGTGTAACTTTGCTCATTTTTCTCCCAAAACATACAGTGTGATGTTTAAGGTATTTTATATGCAACAGCAAAGGATGAGTCTTCATCAGAGTAAAAATATAGTGGATTGGTAGCAGAATCTATTAATTTGTTTTTAAGTTTTTTAACCAACTCTACCAAACACCTTTGAATGAAGTCAGTAAGTGTAAGTGGAGAAGGCAACGGCAACCCACTCCAGTGCTCTTGCCTGAAAAATCCCATGGATGGAGGAGCTTGGTAGGCTGCAGTCCATGGGTCGCTAAGAGTCAGACACGACTGAGCGACTTCATTTTCACTTTTCACTTTCATGCATTGGAGAAGGAAGTGGCAACCCACTCCAGTGTTCTTGCCTGGAGAATCCCAGGGACGGGGGACCCTGGTGGGCTGCCGTCTATGGGGTCGCACAGAGTCGGACACGAATGAAGCAACTTAGCAGCAGCAGTAAGTGTAAGCCTAAGTTAGAAAATGTATTTGTCACACAGAAAGGCTTTGCCTACCTGTGTGTTATATTTATTTTACTTTTTCCTTTTAGTTGAAGCTGTGCTAATGTGTTTAACGTTATAGTATTGGGATATTTTAAATCTGACTTGGTAATTTGCTTACCCAGATGGGGTAAGTATTATGATAAATGACTAGAAAAACTACTGTTTTTTTATACATACCTATAGTATTTTAGTAGAAATACATATGAGCAGGATCATTTTTATTACTAGTAATGCTCCTTCAAGTTTTTTGGGGCTTATTTTTTTTGCAGGGTGAGCATCCCTGTTGGCTACACAGTTAGTACTACTGCCAAGCAATGCCCTATTAAAAGTTCGTTGGAATTAAATACATGTGACAGTGATAATGAGATAAAAGGGATCTTGAATCTAGTTCAGTGCCTTAGAGTTGACTATTTCTCACCTTTAGAGAGATCTCTTTAGCTAAAATAGGTGCTTAAAAATAATGTACAGTGTAAATTCAAGTTCACTGTATTTCTGTTAGTATTAGAGGTTAATTAAATTGAAAGGCAAGTGCCTAGGTTTAAGTCCCACCGCCACTGTATAAAATGTTTTATCTTAGTTTCTACATGGGGATAATCGCAGTATCTATATCATAGTATCGTTACGAACTGCAAATAAATATGTGTAGAGTAGTTTAATGAGTGCTACATGGTATGAGAGCTGTTATCAAAAACTGAAAGAAGTTGCTTGTTGAAAGTAGGTGACAATGTGAATTATAAAGATAATGGTTTTTGTTTTTCCTTTTTAGGAGGTTATTGAACTAACCAAAGACCTTCTGTCAACTCAGCCTTCTGAAACTCTGGCAAGTTCAGACAACTTTGCTTCTACTCAGCCCACTCATTCATGGAAAGTAGGAGACAAGTGTATGGCAATCTGGAGTGAAGATGGACAGTAAGTGTAGAAAAAAACTGTAACTTAACATGAACTAGTAAAGTACAATGGTAAGGTGATTTTTATTCAGCTTGAACTACTCTATTTTAGTCTTTATATGGCTGATATGACTTAAACAACCGATTTGATTCTTGGGTGGTTACCATTCCTATAGTTTAGTTTTTAGCTTTAGAGTAAGTTTTAGGGCAGAAGAATGGCTTAGATGCTAGAGGAAATAGACATGAAATAGAGGAAAGTGAATGGATTTTCTTTATTTTAATACAGTCTATAAGTGCTTTTCTCTTTGGGTTGCAAGTTGAGTAATGGTTGGCTCTCTTAGACTTCCATGATGCACATATACTGAAATGATTCATATAAGAAGTATGTTTTCTCACAGAAATGACTAAAACACATTTAGTAGATGTGTCAGAGACTTCTGGGCAATATTTTGGTTGGGACTTCCTTCCTTAAAAACCAGTGGCTAACTCTAGCTGCTCTTTTGTATTATCTTTGCCAAAGGGACGTTTGATTGTATGTTTCATTTTAGACACATTTAATAGTTGAATCACTGCAGTATAAGTCTTATAGGCTGAGTACTAAACCTTTACTCACCTGCTTACAGCCATGATATCTTTACAGGTGTTATGAAGCGGAGATTGAGGAGATAGATGAAGAAAACGGCACCGCTGCAATCACTTTTGCTGGCTATGGCAATGCTGAAGTGACTCCACTGTTGAACCTCAAGCCTGTAGAAGAAGGAAGGAAGGCAAAGGAGGACAGTGGCAACAAACCCATGTCAAAGTAAGTGACTTTGACTTTAGCATTTTAAATGTAATCTTCCCCATTTGGGTATTTGAGGTTGTCTGCAGAATCTGTGCAGGCTATACTAGGGTAAGAAAGTTATAATACTGTTTACAATTATTTTGAAGGTTAGCAGTGTATGGTTAACAGTGTCTGTTAATATGTATACCTAGGTAAAGTGAAGACATTTTGGGGTTCCTGCTTAGGCATTTAATACCTATTTATTAAGAGGATATCTTAAGATTAAAATTAAGAGTATATCTCACTAAACCAGGTTCTGGGTTCCACCACAGCAAAGAAGACCAAAATAGGCCTTGTCCTAACTGTGTTTACAATCTGAAGAATAGACACATAATTAAAGAAGAACTTTAATGTAGAAGTAATGGAGGGAACACAACAGATACTTTTAGAGAACAAAGAAAAGGTAACAAGCTGCATTTTTGTCATGAGGGCAAATTTCTTGGAGGAAATGACATGTAAACTGAGATTTGAAAAGGACAGATGTTGGCCAGTTAATGAACTAGAAGGTATGATCTTGAGCAAGCTGCTTACCTTCTGATTCCTCATCTATAAAACAGGGATAGTAGTATCTCCATTATGGGGTTGTAAGGATTCATTCATAGCTTGAGTAAAACATGTGGCACAGTTCTTGACACATAGGCTTTCCTGGTGGCTCAGTGATAAAGACCCACCTGCCAGTGCAGGAGATGTGGGTTTGATCCTTGGGTCAGGAAGATCCCCTGGAGAAGGAAATGGACACCCACTCCAGTATTCTTGGGGGAATTCCATGGACAAAGGAGCCTGGCGGGCTGTAGTTTGTGGGGTTGCAGAGAGTCAGACATGACTTAACAAGTTAAACAAGAAGTACATTAATGGGGGGGAACATAGAAGTAACAGAAAGAAATCCTTTGGTTAAAAACTTGGGGCTTGAGGGTGGGTAGCTTAACAAGAGAAAGAGGTTAGAAAGGTAGAGGCCAGATCATAAAGAGCTAGAAAGCCACTGATGCATTTCAAGTGGAGAGCATTTGATATGTTCATATTTGAACTTTTGAGTGATTACTGGCAGCAGAGAGAAGGCAGCTGCTGCTATCATCCAGGTATAAGATGATGGTGACCTGAACCAAGGGAGCAGCAGTAAGGATGGAGCCATGCATGGTTTGAGAGTTGTTTAGAAGATGGAATTAACAGTTTTCAGTTAACTTCTGCATATTTATCACAGTTTGCCATCTTTTGGTTTGTCTAGGTGTTTTCAGAACTTAATTTGCTACATAAATATATTTGAATTTGGGAAAATTATATCATCTATTAACAATAACATTTGATTTAAGCATTCCAATAAGAAAAATAGATTGTAGGACAACATGAGATTTCTACTTTTAGTCTTTGACATTGTGTAAAAACCATACTTCATGGAAGTGATTATATGATACAGAGAAGTCTGAATCATATTACCTCATTTTGAATACCTCTGTATTCATTCCTTTGGTGATAAGTCTTAACTTAGCAGGAATTACTGAGAGAACTTTCAGGCTCTGATTGGAAAACCCTAGTTGTTTTTGTTTTAAGAATTGCTAGCTGTGATTTCCCTTTGTGCTGCTGAGCTCTTCCAATCAAGATGAAATAATTTTATCTGCACTGAATCTTTGCATTTTCCAAATGCAGCATATCATACTTGCTAACTGCCCATTTAAAAATTGATAAAGGTTTAGTTAGCTTTTCATGTTGAAACTCATCTTTTCTTGAAACAAAACTTGTAAAAGCTATGTAAATGACAAATTAAAAGTCAGTTGAAATATTGGATTTAAATGGGTAATAGATTACTACAGTTGTGTTTAAAAGCTTCCAAGGATACTGTATATTCCAAATAACATTTATTTTTTACTAGTCCTGAGTGATTGGCATTGGTGTTAGAGCTGGCATTGTTAGTGCTTTTATTTGTGGAGGGAAAAGTGTGTAAACTTACTCGATTTTGGGGTTTCTTTGGCGGGAGAGTGGTTGCACTGAAGTCATCTTTTAGTTGAGGTCATTTTGAATTGACATTTACCTGTTTTGTCCACACAGAAAAGAAATGATTGCCCAGCAGCGTGAATATAAAAAGAAGAAAGCTTTGAAAAAGGCACAGAGAATAAAAGAACTTGAACAAGAAAGAGAGGACCAGAAGGTAAAATGGCAACAGTTCAACAACAGAGCCTATTCTAAAAACAAAAAAGGCCAGGTTAGTAAATTCTTTCATCATACGTACTTTGTAAATTTGCAGAGTGTGGCTGTCATTAAAATAACTTTAAAATGAAAAAGGAGGTTCAATGAGATTTAAAAAAATACAACTGGATCTTGAATTCAAGAATCCTCTTTAATCTTCTTTTTGACTTACTGAATATAAAATATCCCCATTAGCCACTGTCTCTGCAGTGGAAGCACTGTGAATGAATTTATATTAGGAATTTTAAAAGATCTAGGTTATTTTCTTTTACAAACTATAATTTGAAAACCTGTGTGCTATCTTACATACCACTTACTTACATTGGGTATCACTGGAAGATTTTTTGATCACTCAAGTTTTCTTGATGTACTTTTCCTTAAAGGTGTATTTTGAAATTTTAGTTTTTTCCAAAACCAATCAAGAATTATTTTTTTTTCTCTCTCTAGGTAAAGAGGAGTATTTTTGCTTCACCTGAGAGTGTAACTGGCAAAGTTGGAGTAGGAACTTGTGGAATTGCTGATAAACCTATGACACAGTATCAAGATACCTCTAAATACAATGTTAGGCATTTGATGCCTCAATAATCAGAAAAACTGTTGGATTTCATCTCTGCAGGGCTTTACATTTACCTTTTTATCCTTATATTTTTCTAAAGGTAAATTATTTGTTAGATGAGTAAAGAAGATACCATTGTTGTCATTGTTTGACTTCAATAGAATGAAACTTGAAATTGCATTTAATAACTGCTACTCATTTAAACTTTTTTTTCATTACTACTACCAGTTTCCTCAAAGTTTATTGGATAAAGCAACTTTTCTAGATAAATGCTGCATAAATACAGCACTTAAATGAATTATTCATCTTCCTAGTATCAGGTACCCACTTAATGGATGGTAAATACTTTTTGTAAAGTTCTAACTGGGAATTTTCAGATGCTTTGAACTTGCCACATACTCTAGCAATTCCCTGGATTATCAACACAAAATACCAATGTGCTAAAAAGAATTTCTCTTCATTGTTTTTCTTATCTTCAGCTTAAATTTATCTGTTGCCCAATTAACCTAAAACTAGATTAATTGGTAAATGGCAAAGTTTTCTCTTTTGAGGTTTTTCTCAATAATTTGCTTCCTAAGCCTATTAGGCCATCTCTAAAATTGATCCAGCTCTTTATTCTTTTCATTGAATTTTAGTTTTATGTAAGAAACCATGTTTAGGACCAGCTACCTTTTCTAATGTTCTTTTTTTTTTTTTGTATGTTTGCTTTCCTCCTGTGTTGATTTTCACTTAACGGTAGTGGTGACATTTTTTGGATGTGTAATGTTTATATGAGAAAACAAAAAGCTGATGTATAGCCCTGTATACAATGTAGATACTATTTTTGTAAAAAACCAAGGCTAAATTAATGAACAAGAGTACTGAATGTTTCATCATTAAAAATTTACTGTATTTCTTGTGCATTAATCTGACCATAATTTCCCTGTATATTATGTTCATGTAGCTGAGTTTATAATTTTTGTTAACTAGATCAAGTTGTCAGGATTGTTGGTAAGTGAACTTCACAATTATCCTGAGTTGAGTTTAAGCCAAATATATGCATAGAAAAGGGTCCTCCTATTAGTGGAAGAAGATGATTTTTAAGATGTGTGTTAATTTCAGTTTTTGTATGTTTAACTTTTATTAAATAAAGTGTTTTTAAAATCTCCAGGGTGTGTTAACCGATAGGTAAAGTCTTAGCTGCCAGCATTGATACAGTGCTTAAGCATACATCATTTCCACAGAAAAGAATATTGAGTAAGTAATTAAGGTTTCGGTAAATCTTTATGTACTCCTTATATTGGACATAAGAAATTGGATCCTAAAGGACAAACTAGTTTTCTTTTTATTTTAAGGGCTGTGTTTAATAGAGATGTTTATAAATTTTTGGTAGGAGAAAATAAAAATTTTCATTTCATGAATTTTAATTTTTTGGTAGACCTGTGCCACCTTTGGCCCTATGGGCCTTCCTTTTACAAATAGGCATATGGCATGAAATCAAGAGCTCTTCTGTCAAAGATCTAGATGTGACCCTTTGAGAAATCCTATTTGCAGGATGATGATAGTATCTCTGGACTAAACTTAAAAATTAGGAATCCTGGGGAGACCTGTCTCATAGTGGGAAGCTGAAGTTGAGAAATGCTTAGTGAGAATCATGATACCAATAGTATTTTACAAATGCAGGTGGTTAACCTCTCAGTTTTCTAAAATCAAATGATTCTTGGTCTTATGAAGGGTTGTTACAAAATTTAATGTAGAGTTTCCCTGCTTATCAAGAAAGGGAACTTGAAACTGATGGACTGAACCATACTTAATGGCCCCCATGTGGCTATGGTTGCAGTTGTCTTCTCAGAACTTAATATTTGACTTTGCATTTGACTTTGTTATTGACTGTTTCAAGGGAAGGACAGTCTTAACAACCGCCAAAAAACAATTTTAAATTTTAGTTGTGGCAATTTTCTGAGCCCAATTATGAAGACTTAGGCATCAAACCAAAATGAAATATTCATTTAATGTAACAACTCATTTTTTAAAATGCTTGTTTTTTTTCAGTGAAGGGTGTGCATATGTGTGTGGCTTTCCATTGCAGTGCAGTTTCAATGCTGTGTCTGCCTTTAAAATAGCAAAGGAAAACTTAAGTGACAAAGGAAATTCATAGTTTTTAAGTTGTGTGATGTCTGTAGATTGAGCCAAGTATTTTTAAAGCTTTGATTTGAATTTTTGCTTCAACTTGGTATTAACTAAAATACAAAAGAAGGAAGAAAATCTATTAAAACCATTAAGGTTTTGTATTTGTTAAAATACTTAGAGTTCAATAAACATTCACTGGATTGTATTAAGTATTTGTATTATACTATGAAACCACCAAGTAGTATAAATGATAATTTACAAGTTCAGTAGTAAATGTAAACATTCTTTATATCTAGGATTTTTGAGTTGCAAGTTAAACTGAATTTTTACTACAGTGGAGAGGAAGAGCATAGCAGGTAAAATAACAGGTAATACCATAGTTTAAACAAAACCAAAGTTACTGAATCCCCTTATACTATGATCTTTTTTTTTAAAGCGTATCTGTATAAATGTACTTTTAAGTAACATCTCAAGAGGTTCAGAAACCAATACTGACTTTCTATGAATTTGTTTTGGCCTAGCCAGAGTAAGTATTAAAAAAAACAACAACACAGATGAAGGTGTTGGATTTCTGTGAGAGTCTTCACTTACCTTTCAGCTTATGTATATATTAAGTTGGTGCAAATGGAATTGCGGTTTCGGACCTTGAATTTTAAGTCATAACTAGGGTCAGACACATCTTTATTAATGAAAATAGGAACCATTACAATGAATACATTTTTGCCAACAAGAGATAAGTTTATTCTTAGCATAAAAATCCAAGCCTTGGGATTCAACGAGTTCTTGGAAAGCATTTTCCCTGCAAAAAAAAATCATCAAGATTCTCAAAGTGGTATCGAGATGTCAGGTGAATAGGAGGCTGAGGCAAAACTTCATAGCCCAATTCATTCAACTTTTAAAGCGGTTGTGCAGCTTGACAGTTATTAGGCAGTTATTGGCTGTTGACCAATGCTAGCTGTAGGAGTTGCAGTTTTTGGTGCATCTCATCAATTTGCTGAGCATACTTCTCAAATGTAATGGTTTCGCCAGATTCAGAAAGCTGTAGTGGATCAGACTGGCAGAAGCCACCGAACAGTGGCCATGACCTTTTTTGGGTGCAGGTTTGGCTCTGGAAACTGCTTTGGAGGGTCTTAGTGTAACCACTGAGCTGGTCATCACTGGTTATCATATAAAATCCACTTTTCATCATGTCACAATCTTGAGAAATGGTTCATTGTTGCATAGAATAAGAGAAGGCAATACTTCAAAACAATAGTTTTTATTTTGTGGGCAGTGCATGAGGCACCCATTTGCCAAGCCTCCTCACCTTTCCAATTTGTTTCAAATGTTGAATGACCATAGGATGGTCGACGTGGAGTTCCTTGGCAATTTCTCGTGTACTTGTAAGAGGATCAGTTTCAACGATGGTTCTCAGTTGGTCGTTATCAACTTCTGATGGCTGGCCACTGCGCTCCTCATCTTCAAGGCTCTCCTATTTTGCAAACCTTCTTAAACCATCATTGCACTGTAGGTTCATTAGAAGTTCCTGAGCCAAATGTGCTGTTGTGAGTTGTCTCTGTTGCTTTACAACCCATTTTGAACTCAAATAAGAAAATCGCTCAAATTGCTTTTTGTCTTAGTATTATTTCCATAGTCTAAAATATAAACAGCAAGTAATGAGTCATTAGCAAAAAAATAAAAGCATGAAATGCACGTTAAAATGAGTAAGAATGTATTCCGATGTCAAAAAAAAGTCAACAAGGCAGAATCGCAATTACTTCTGCACCAACCTAAGTTTCTTTGTGTGTGCCTTGAGCAGGGAAAAGCAGATCTGAGAAGAATGCTGGGCTTCTGGTAGTTGACAGCTGAACTTAACTAAAAATACCAAAGTTTGGATACTTAAGTCATCTTAGTTGCTGGAAAAAAAAAACCTGGCAGTTTACTTCCACCAAGCACTTGACCAGTTCATTTTTACAGAACCAGTACAGACTTGTTGCTGGAATTAAAATTGTAATTTGTTTCCCCAGTTAATTTTAAAGAGCACAGCTAAAGAAGCCATGGTTATGCTCACTTTAGCAAGATGCAGTGAATTTCTGACAACAGAAACAATTCAGGCTTGGAGGAAACACTTGACTTTAGAAAAGTAGTGTTGAAGTCTGAGATCCGCAGCTAGGCTAGTCTTTAATAGATGGTAATTGTCCAGTTGTTCATTGCCCAGAAGTATGCGGGAAGGAGGAGTAAATATCCGTTTGGTTCTTTTGCCCAGTGTTTCCCTCCAAAAGCACTGTCAAGTTTAGTTGACCTAGCTTTCAGAGTGAGTGTGATGAAGCTGCTAATTTAGAAACAATTGACTTCTTAAATTTGTATTATATACATTTTAGAGGTATGTTATGGCTTTTGTGTTTTTACAATGCTATTCTGTGCCCTAGTGTGAAAATCTAGAATATCCCAATTATTGTCCTACTGGTAAAGACTTTTAAAAGCATCCTTCATAGCTAGGAGCTTGAGAAAATAGAAAATTCCAAAATTATAGGAAGTTGGCAGAACTTTTAAAAGAGTTTCATTTTCATTTTAAGTCATTTCCTGTAATAATTGATTACTGTATGAAAAGGTAAAGGGCTTCCCAGGTGGCACTAGTGGTAAAGAATCCACCTGCCAGTGCAGGAGACAAAAGAGACTCTGGTTCAACCCCCTGGGTCAGATTATCTGGAGAAGGACATGGCAACCTGCTCTGGCATTCTTGCCTGGAAAATTCCATGGGCAGAGGAGCCTGGCAGGCTACAGTCCATGAGTCTGCAAACAGTCGGACACAACTGGGTTACTGAGCACAAAGGTAAAACAGAAGGAAGAACCGAAGCTGCCAACCAGTACTCTGTTTTGATCTACACGTATTTAAAAGAATCAGATGTATTCCATAAGAAAACTAGTTTCCTGTTAGATGTAGTACATAGGCCAATAAGATTCTTTTTCATGGTGAGACCAGCACTAAAATATTAACTGGGGCACTCAATTTATTATGCAGCAGTTACTATCAGTGTATAACATACTCAAACTCAGGTCCTTTTTTTTTTTTTAGGAAGACCAGGTAATCACTAAAACCAGTGATAACATGACTCTTACAAAGCTTTTATTTAAAAATTACTATGGGATGTCAAAATTTACGTCTTACAATGTATAACCTGCCACAGAATTTTGTGAAAATGAACCATTTTTAATAGCCTTTTTTGGGAAGACCCAGAGTCAGAATAACTATAAAGTTCAAGATTAAAGATGAAGAGATTAGAAGGTTGCATTCATCAGAGAAAGTAGAGGAGTATATACCTCTTAATCTAGGTGCTACAAGCCCCTAGATTGTGGGGGTGGGGTTGAATTACCTATATCAGTTTTAATCCTTCACAGTCTTTCAAAATAGAGGTAGTATTTTTAACAACTTTTTCAGGAGGAAACAGTCTCCATAAAGTAATTTAATAACTAGCCCAGCATCCTTAGCAAATGTTAGAACTGTTATTTAAATGTAGCCAAAACCCTTGTTCTATTATGCAATTTTTGGAAGGGCTACAGAATATTTTGAGGTGGAAGGATAATAGAAAAAGGACTTAAGTGGAAGAAAACAAACCCTTGAAAAACCCTTTACCAAGAAGGTAAACAGTTGGTAAACCTTTACCTAGAGGGTAAACAGTCAAGAGAAATGACCCAGGAAACCGTCCGTGTGGCCTTAGGTTTAGAAGCTTTGCCTCAGTAATTCTCACTGCCTTTTAAAATCCCTTCATAGTACTAAAAGCTGTTGTTGCTTCCCAGGTGGCACTAGTGGTAAAGAATCCACCTGAAAATGTGGGAGACGCAAGAGAAACTGGTTCAGTCCCTGGGTCAGGAAGATCCCCTGGAGGAGGAAATGGCAACCTACTCCGGTATTTTTGCCTGGGAAATCCCATAGACAGAGGAGCCTAGCAGGCAACAGTCCTTATGGTTGCAAAGTCAGCCATGACTGAGTGAGTGAGCACACATCACAGCATGCAGGTCTCTTATACAGGGGGCAGTGTTAACTCGGTTAGTGAGGGTTAAATGGTACCCTCCAGGCTGGTTTTCAATTTGAATAATAGTATATAGCCAAAGGGATGCCCTAAAAAGTTATTTGGAAAATAGATAATGATAAATGGCTTTGTGTCCTGCCCGAAGAAATTATTTGGTACATTAAACCATCTGCAGTTAGGTTACATGGAATTATCAGTCAAGAAGGTACCTGTTCTAAAACTATAGAACAAGAAATGGCAATGATTTTAAACTGCCATTAATTCTGACCACTGAAGTGTAGTATCAACATGGACACTGAAAGAGATTTGCCTCTCAAGGTGTGGATGTTCATATTTTTTCCTTCATAGAGAAGGGTGGTTCAAGAAGCACTCGGGTAGTCTTCATTCACAGTTTTTATTTCTTGCGGTTAACTTTTTGTATCTTCAAAGTCAGTTTGTCTTTTAAAAAATTAATACTTACTCATCGTACAGTCCATCCCCTTCCCCCAAAGAAAACAAATTCAGGGAAGGCGTAATTGATGGGGCAGTTGAAATAGGTCCTATAGGTTTGTGACAAAGGCTTCCCAGCCCACCATCCTGTACATATACAGCAAAATGGCATCGCCTCAAGTTCACCTAAATGAAGTCTGAAATTCCAGCCCTAGGCAAGTGATTCAAGTGAATGCCATGGGAATAACGAAACAGAAACTTTGTCACTGGCTTCCATTTACTTTCCATGGTAGTTAGCAGTCTTCAAACTGTCTCCCTTGGGAAAGTCAAAAGTAAGCATGTAGAGGAATATTTTGACTTGGCCAGGAGTAATTATAAATGAAACCAGAAATAATTTACTTGGGCCACAGAAACAAATTTCTTTGACCATGTTTTGCATTAAGTCCCCAGCACCTGAAGTAGCAAGTTCTAATAATGGGCTTCTAAAGGCATGCAGTTTTTCACACATCTACTTCAAAGAATTTCTTTCACTCAAACATACCACAGTCGAGGATAAGATATTTCTGGAGGCACAGGAAGAGCACAAGAACAAACAAGTATATGATGAGGCCTTGTGTATGACCAAGATGGTTCACTTCATATATAGAAACAGAGCTGTTAAAAGTGCTACTTACAAAGGATAGTTTTAACATACACACAACTCAACTGCACTGCTAAATATGGTTGTCTTTATTTTGTTTTTCCTTGCCCAGCCCTATCTAAACAAAATAAAACTACAGGACTGAAATTAACCCATTAAAATCAGCAATAAGTTATGAAAATCATAAAGCTTTTTTTTTCCTTTTTTAAGTAATTAAGGGTAGTTAAATTATTTAAAGTATACAAAGTCCAAAGAGTCAGGGTAAAGTGTCCAAGGCTTCCCAGGATAAGGGAGAGGGCCGGGGAGAACCTTGGAGCTTGAAAGACAAAGGGAACACATGACATCAAAGTGCAGGCTAGAAATTTCACTTAAAATAACATTTCTGAAAATATTGACAAGAGCAACAATAGCACCTGCACAATGGGGCTGTGAGGAAGGAGAGAGACTGCCTGTAGGAAAACGGAAGCAAATCTTTACATTAAAATGAGACAAGTGCCGAACTTAACTATGTTAACTATGATAGTGTGTCTACTATAGATAATCAGATGGTTAAGAGATGATAAAAGGTAATGATTCTAAAAACAAAAACAGCACTGACCTTTTTTCTACTTAGCCCAGACCTCATTCATTTTGTGCACTATAAAGAGTGAGGTGTGAGGTGTTTTATCATTATCAAATGCTGCATCAAAATAGATGATTTTTTTTCCCATGTGTTTTACACTATAAAAGACGTCTATGTATTTTATGGACAAGCTTTAAAAAGATGTCATTTTGGTTTTCAACACATACAAACAGTTATCAAAATCTGAAATAAAAATGCTGCCGTGGCTCAGACCTTGGCCTGCTAATCTGCGTGTACAACTTTCTGGCCCACGCAGACAGAGAGGCACGTGGAGCTTTTTCCTTCTGGCCCCTCAATCCGAAATCAGGCCCTGTGTGGTAGACGCTGTCACACACACGGACTGCCCCATGTGCCCAAGGGCCTAAGGGCGGCTGACTGTAGAGCTGGCGATTGGGTGCCCTAGTGCTAACAATGCAGGATAAGGTTAGCTTGCTTAGCATGGAATCCAACAGAAAGCTGAGCTGCATGATGATCCCTTTCAAAAGGCTTCATGGGAGTCTCTCCTTTTGCAGAGCATGAAATGAGTTTTTTTTTTTTTCCTTTTTATAAAGAATTGATCATCCACAGGCTTCATGGTAAGCTGTCCTAGGCTGTTTTAATAGCTTTTTAGCTATCCAAGATTAATGCCTGATTATCTTGTCTTTACTATAGGTTTGATTCTTGTTTTTAGGACCAAAGAGTTCGGGAAGGGTTCATAATCCCATCCTTAAATGTGTCTACTCAATCAGTATGATAGGAGCAAACTAGAAAAGAAAAAGAGGATGTAATCTCCAGTGTCCTCTTTCAAATCACTAAATCAAATTGAGAAAATTTCACACACATTTTCTGCTGCCATTAGAAACTGTGATTTTCAAATATGAATATTATGAATATTTGTTCTGCAGGGGAGGCTCTGCCCCACTTTTTGCTAAGTATTTGCTTAAATAGAGGTCTCTCGACCCTTTTGTTCAAGTATAGTTTTGCTTAGCTTTAAAGAGGAGACTGCATCATGAACCCAATTTAAGAGATTGTTTGGATTGAATTGGCCCAGTGAATATTTTGCCCTGCACTGTCATGTCATGCTGGGTTCTAGGAAGTGAACGAAAGTTTGACACTGGCACTGGAGTAACCCTCGTCACTCCCAATACTCTGCAGGCTGCTGTGGTCATCAATGTCACTGATGCTGGTGGTACTGATATTGTCCACTTCTCCATGGGAGAACTCTGTGCTTTCAACATCCACTTCAATCTCCTCTGCCAAAGGGAAAAAAGGAGGAACATTAGTAATCTAGTATTTGTGCACTTGCAAGAACTAACAGGGCATGAGGAAAAGTAATTACTTTTTGTAATATAAAGGAATTATCATACAAACTGTTATCAGCGCTCTCTTAGGAACAGAAGGAACCAAAGATGAGAAATGAATATATTTGCAAAGAAATGTCTGGTATACAGTGGTGGTCTCAATTTATGCAGCAAGTTTACTAAAGCTTTTGACACCAGTCTGTCTAGACCTCCCACCAAAAGCACTTGACCTATTTGGGAATTAAGTGTTTAATATTGAAAGATCCCAATCCGGAGTGGTTTAACATCTGTTTTGCCTTAAACTAGAAACTAATTCTCAGTGATGTTTAAGCAGAACTCCCTTCATGGGGGTTGGTGGGGAGGGGGAGCATAAACTTAATATAGATGAACTAGAAAATGATTCCATCCAGGCCTTTGGTGGTATAGTTCTATAGATTTCCAGGATTCATCATAAAGATCTCTGACTATTCAGTAACCAAAATAAGCCATCATTATCAAGTGCAAAGAGAACACAGATTTGTCTTCAAATTAATTTTCTTTTATCAAATATAGCTTGAAATGAGGGTGTGAGGCTTGAGAGTCTCTGGTTTATAGTTAGATCTATAGTAAAGATTATAGTAAAGGCATTTTACTTTAAATACTGGTGGTATTTCACTTTACTTCAAAAACAAAACATGATAAAATATAAATATGTGACCCATATATCTATATATACATACTGTAATTGTTTAATACTACATGTGCAATCAGCAATAATACATAAAAAGCAATACTTTTTTTTTTTTAAACGGAGCTGAAAGACTATTTTCTCCCTTCAATTCTCTTAAATTCAAAAGCCTGATGTTTCACATTGGCACTGATTTTAACGGTTCACACTGATCACAGTTGCTTTAGAAAAGTGGATTCTAGCTGAGCACAAGAAGACAGAGCAAGTTATTTTGAAGAATATAATTTTGAAGATGGCTTATTGCTTCAAAAGGTTTTAGCAGTCTTTTTAAAATGCACTCAGTTATCCAAACAAACTGTACAGATAATCCTATGAATGCATAACTATTTTCTTCATATCCATTAATTCTTCATAGGCTATTTAGTGTTTCCTAGATCACAGAACACTCATCCGACCTATACTTGGGAAACAAAATCAAAACACCCTATCCAGAGCATGCTGAATTTAAAAGTCCCTAACACTGGGAAAGAGGGCTGCCAGGTAAGAACAGGGATGGTATGATGAAGACATTCTACCTCTGAAATTTGGAGGTGGGGTGGGTACGAGGAGGAGACAATAGCAGTAGTAGCCAGCAAAAGAAAGACGAGGACCAAGGTCTACTTCCTTACGCAGGGTTATTTCTGCTATGCCTCTCACTCGTAAATGCATTATGACCTTGAGGCTTTTGCTGCTGCTTCTGGTGAACTATTCTTCAAAACCAAGTGCCACACACAAAAAGTAAGCTTTTACATAACGACAACAAATCCACGAACTCCTAGGGTTGTGTTAAAAACTAGGGTTGTGTTAAAAACCTATTTGAAATGTTCCCACAGAATATGGGGGATTCGGGTATTTAAAAAGAACAAGAATGACTATAGTGGATTGGGACATATTTAGTACATGAAAAAATACGAGTTTACAAGATAATCAAAGAGCTAAACAAAAAAGTTACCTCTGGAGGTTGCTAAGGTACCAATTCATTACTCAGAAAATTGATAAAGCAAAAACAAGCATTTATCCCATCTTTCCAGTAAAGACTTTATTTGAAGGTAACCAGAAAGTTGATGAAAAATGTTCTTTAAAGAAGAAAAAGTTAATTAACACAACAATGATAGAAAATCACTATTTTGGAACACCTAATAAAATAATGATCAGGGCAACAATCATCAATAACTGTTAAACTATTAAGCAAAAGGTTGATACATTTGCATTAATGTATCTGATGACATCATCTGAACCCAGTGACCAATGTTATCACTAGTGTGGGACAATTAAAAATACTACTGATGCACAGGAAGTACACAGCACCACCTAGGAAGTATCTGTGCCTCCAAAAAAACAACTTGAATATAATCAAACCTCTAGACCTATCAACCAGTTTACAAGAAATATAAGGGCAGAACATGTTAAATGACACCATGAAGATTCATTCAGCCACATCTAGAATGTGGGAAACGGTAAGAAAATTCCAATCTCCCAGGTTCTACAACAAATAAATGGCATTAAAAAAAATGGGAAAGGGAAAACTACAGAAGTATAGTTGACTCTTGAACAGCATGGGGGTTAAGGACACCAACCCTTCACACAGACAGCAATCTGAGTCAACTGTTAGAGTCAGCCCTCCCTATCTGCAGATTCAAACAACCATGGATCATGTAGTACTGTAGCACATATTTAATGAAAAGCAGTTCACACTTGGGCTGTTCAAGGGCTAACTGTACCTTAAAAGGTACAAAGAAATGTAGACTTTGGATTCTTTTTCAAACACACCAATCGTAAGATGCCTTTTTTGAGAAAAATTGATGAGACTGGGTGTTAGATGACATTAAATAGGACTATCTGATTTTATTGGGTTGGCCATAAAGTTTCTTTGGTTTTTAAGCAAAAATACAAGACAGATTTTTCACTTTCACCAAGCAGTTTACTGAACAACAAATTCAGTTTTGTCCCACTACCTTCTGCCGTTTTTCAGGCGACTTCATAATTCCATCTTCCTAAAACTTGGTCTTTTTCAGTAAAGAACTGTTCCAGGTACCTTTTACAGTCTTCCAAAGAACTAAGATTTTTTCCATTAAAATTTTGTAAGGGGTGAACTAAATGGAAATCAGAAGGTGGACTGTCTTGTGGATATAGCAGATGAATCAGAACTTCCCAGTCAAACTGTAACAGTTTTTGCCTGGTCATCAAAGAAACAAGCAGTCTTGTGGTACCCTGATGGAAGATAATGCGTTTTCTGTTGACTAATTACAGAGGCTTTTCATTGAGTGCTGCTCTCACTTGGTCTAACTGGGAGCAGTACTTACTGTAATTAATCATTTGGTTTTCCAGAAGGAGCTCATAATAGAGGACTCCTTCCAGTTCCACCATATACACAAGATAACCTTTGGATGATGTGGTTGGTCGTGGTTCATTTTGCTTGGTCCGCGATGTCTTCCATTCCAGATTATTGTACAGTATCCACTTTTCATTGTCCGTCAAAATTTGATTTAAAAACCGTTATGTTTCAGGAGAGAATCGCATGCAGAAATACAGTCTTAAGAACGTTTTTTTCCCACTTATGTGGAACCCAAACAGTAATTAACATAATCAAGTTGATGCAAATGATTTTCAGTGCTTGATTTGGATATTCTGAGTATGTCAACTGTCTCCTATGTGGTATAACGTTTATTGTTCTCAATTAATGCCTCAATCTGATTGTTATCAACTTCAACCTGACTGTGAAGCATTGTCCAGCAAGAAATCTCCAGCACGAAACTTCACAAACTACTTTTGACATGTTTAAGTAGTCTCGGCAACTTCTCCATACACTGCACAAATCTTTGTGTTTCAGTTGTATTTTTACCTTTCTTGAAATAATATTCTGAAAATGTTTTTTTCTTCCATCTTCAATATTAAAATGGCTATGTGAAAATTCACTGAAGTTTTTAAAAATATGCACACGGATAGGAGAACTATCACAGTACAATCTAATAAAATTGTTGTGAATTGGAAGGACTGATGCTGAAGCTGAAACTCCAATACTTTGGCCACCTCATGTGAAGAGTTGATTCACTGGAAAAGACCCTGATGCTGGGAGGGATGAGGGGCAGGAGGAGAAGGGGATGACAGAGGATGAGATGGCTGGATGGCATCACCCACTCGATGGACATGAGTTTAGGTAAACTCGGGGAGATGGTGATGGACAGGGAGGCCTGGCGTGCTGCGATTCATGGGGTCGCAAAGAGTCGACAGGACTGAGCAACTGAACTGAAGCAATACTAGACCCATCTTATGGAAAAAATCAGATGAACTTTTGGCCAACTCAATATTAATTTTATGGGACGTTATAACAGTATTATGTACTTTTTAAAGTCCTATTTATCAAAGATACATACTGAAGTATTTAGGAACAAAATGAAATGTTACCTGAGATTTGATTTTAAAAACTTCAGAAAAAATGGTCAGGGCATATGGGTGGTAGAGAACAGGTGAAAAAAGAATGACAAAATGTTGACAGCTGTACAAGCTGGATAATGGATACATGAGAGTTCATTATTCTATTTACTTTAGTATATGTTCGAAATTTTCCATAATAGGACTTCCCTGGTAGTCCAGTGGTAGGAACCCACCTGCCAGTGCAGGGGACATGGGTTCAATTCCTGGTTCAGAAAGATTCCACATACCTCAGGGCAACTAGGCCCATATGCCGCAACTGTGAGCCTGGGCTCTAGAGCCCAGCGAGAGCAGTTACTGCAATGAGAAGCTTGTACACTGCAGTGAAGAGTAGCCTAGAGGAACCTCTGGACTACAACTAGAGGGAAGTCCTTGCACAGCAATCAGAAGTAATAAAAATGTCAAATTTCCATAATAAGAAATTTTACAAAATTTTCTTTTTTGTTTCAAAATTCTCAAAATCTTGTGAGCTCTAGTTTCCCAAATATGAAGTGACCGGAGTTCACCTCTGGGATCTTTTATTGTGGTGTGAGGCCTGATGTGGTGGGAGCTGTAGATGAACAGATGAGTAAAATCCAAACAATTACAATTTCTTTTCTGGTTGTTTTTTGTTCTTTAATTCTGCCAAAGACAAATGTTCTAGGACAGATGTTACGAGAAATGGAGGGTGTGTTACTTTAAAATACAGATACAAAAATTAACATCACCAGTAATAAAACATATCAACATCATGTATCTTCCTGATACAATGAACTAAGAAGGGCACAACATCACTTCTGTGGCATTTCTTCCCTCAAATGTGTAACACCTCAGTCTAATAGAAAACATCAGATAAACCCAAGTTGAGGAACACTAAAATAACTGACCAATATTCTTCAAATGTGTCATGGTCACGAAAGAAAGACTGAAGAAATATTTCTAAGGCAATGGAGATCTTACACTGGATCCTGGATTAGACACAGAACATTATTAGGAACAGTAGTGAAATCTGAATAAGGTTAATAGGTTAATAATATTATATGAATGTTAATTTCTTGGTTTCAATAGCTGTATTATGGTTACATAAGATATTAACATTAGAGGAACCTGGGTGAAGGGTATATGAGAACTCAACAATTTTCTACAGAAAACTTACAACTTTAAAATTTTTTCAAAGTGGAATATTTGAGATATATATGTGTGTGTATATATATATAAATCAAGAAAAAATGTTCTATAGTTCACACAGGCATTGCTAGACAATGTTGTGACTGCATAAAATCTAGAATGCCACATACAGTGTTGGTGTAGAAGAAGGAAGCAAACACAATGCCACCCATCCTACCCTCTAAATTCAGAGACAGGGATGCTTTGTGTTTCATTAGGGAAGAAGCTCACTGCCTACCTCGCTCTGAATCAGAACGATCTGAAGAAATAGTTGATCCAATGCTGTCCATTCGTATTCGTTCCATCTCTTGAGGACCCTGCAGCTGTTCCAGTCGCCGCTTTAAAAATCTCTGTTCTCGTTCCAAGTTCTCTAGCTGGTGCTGGCTCTTCCTTTCAGCTTCTTCAAGTTTCTGAAATGATACAGTGATATTTAAGTTTGTGTGTTGTACAGTACAAACAGTAAGATTAATTCCTCCCTAACATGGTAGCAGATTTCTTTGTTGACAGAGAAAACATGAATGACTATAAGTATATGTGTGTGTATAAAAACATACATAAATATGTATTTTTAAACATCAAAAATAGTTTTTTCTTCACTGTGTGTGTGTGTGTGTATAATGAATGCTACATTACTAGAACAATATGGAATTTTCAAAGTCTGTCAAGTTATTGCCATAAAAGAGAAACCAGCTCTGCAGTATAGTTTGATGGAAAAACACTGAGGGACACACAGCCAAATGAAGTCATCTCCACCAGGGGGCACAACTGCCTGCCTTTGGGTATCAGCAGAGTAATTGTTATTTTCCTAGTATTCCCAGCTCTTCAAATGGCCATGCTGTCAAAACAATTTAGCGTAATCAGGTTATGTTGCTCCTATCAGATTAGCATTAAATTTTCAGAAAATTTCTCTTGAGGTCAGTCATTAAAGGAGAGTATTGTGAGCTAGCTGATATATGTGGACAGAAATCACTACTAAAAAGACAGCAGGACTGAGACAGTCATGTGAAAATATAAAAAAAAAATTCCTACCTTGATGTGTGCTTTGGCTTTGTTGAGCAAACCAAGTGTTGTGTGCCTGGTGCAATCTGGTCCTAGTGGAATAAGAACTTTTAAGCGTTCTAAACACAGGCGAAGATGAGCTCGTCTAAGAAAGACAAAGATAAGTCAAATCAGCAGTCTGAATATTCCACTAAAAACACCTTAAAGTCTATTTTAAGACAAATAAGAACTTGCACATTATTCAGTTTCAAAAAAGTATCTGCATGCAAGTGCAGGCGTGCCTACTGGCTTTCAGTTTTCTGCTACTTTCGTTGTACGCTGCAGACATCGGTCACTTCAGATTATTATCCCCAATGGTAATCTCTGTCACAGGTGATTTAATTTTAACCAGTCCCATAAACTTTCTCAACTGTATTAATGTAGAAGTAGGAAAACACTGGGCAACTGTATTTAATTTTGAATGTATAAAACCAAAGGCTAGGTTAGAGGTTTTCAGCTTCACTACTCGAAAAGGCTCATGAATTTCCATTTCCTCCCTTCCACCTTTCATTCACACACACACACACACACACACACACACACACACACACACACACTCCTCTCCACAACTGCAGCCATCCTACAGTGTTTGTATTATTATGCATTAGTTTAAACCATATAAAATTTCTGATACTAAGCCATTTCTCACATAAAAATGACAACTTCATATGATCCAACACTACAAAAACAGCAAAATTCTGTGGCCAGTGAGCACAGGGTGAGACAAAATACATGGCTCTACGGTCAATTCCAGACACTGAGTCAACGACCTATAAAATAGTCCCCTGCTTCCTACTATCTAAGTGTATCAGCTGTCACTAGCTTTTCCTTTTTATTTCTCTGTCTCCCTCTCCCCTCTCATACTACCCACCTCCAATATTCTACACCTGGAAAAAAGCCAGGTGACAGAATTCTTCACCAAAAGTCACTGTGTTCTTTAACACACTCATCCTGTGGGCAGGTTAGGGAAATGTTTCCT
Organism: Ovis aries; assembly: GCF_016772045.2. Classification (NCBI taxonomy): domain Eukaryota; kingdom Metazoa; phylum Chordata; class Mammalia; order Artiodactyla; family Bovidae; genus Ovis; species Ovis aries. The sequence continues at coordinate 30,394,523 of NC_056075.1, read as the reverse complement.
GTATATGCTAGCAGAGAGCCTCATGAATTTACATTCCATGTACCCTGTGGGTTCTGCTGTGCTGTGCTTAAGCTGCTCAGTCGTGTCTGACTCTTTGTGAGTCCCTGGATCGTAGCCAGCCAGGCTCCTCTGCCCATGGGGATTCTCCAGGCAAGAGTACTGGAGTGGGTTGCCATGCTCTCCTCCAGGGGATCTTCCCAACCCAGGGATCGAATGCAGGTCTCTTCCATTACAGCAGATTCTGTACTAGCTGAGCTACCAGAGAAGCCCATGTGCCCTACAGGAACTATGATCACCATGATGAGAATTCTGGACACATAATTTCACCCTGAAACAATATTAATTTACATATCTGGTTCTGTGGTTCATAATGTATAACTTAATCCAGAAGTTAGTAGTATATCTGAAAAGAAAGCCCACAAATGTGTTCACAGATTAGTCCTATTCCTTAAAGAACTATAATTGAACAATTAGCAACTGTGTCAACTGCCGTAGGAACAAAACACTCCATTTTCTCCTCAAAGACGGTCAGATGGTTTACTAGCTCACCCTTCAAACTATGCTTTCTCTGTCTTAATACATAAGAAATAATGTCAAGAGATATTCTCAAGTGCTAGCAAGTTCAAGGAGGGATAGCAGAAGGCAACCAATTATGTCACTGACAGGCAAGGATGTTAAGGGCAGTGAAGTGAGGTTTGGCTGATGAATTGTCAAGATTCTTCTAGTACCTACTAGCCAGCATAGTTAAGAAGTCTGTTAGCATTTCCATTCCAAATCTATTGAGTTCAATAACTCAAATCTAGTAATTGGCTCCAGGCTGAAACCTGACATATCTGATGTGGATAAAAATAATTCTGTTTAATTTTCTTTAAAAGTTTATCATGGATTCCTGGTTAATGAGATTTAACAATTTTAAAGTCACTCTCCTCCCCTAATGTGCAAACCAAAATCATAGAATTTTAATTTTTAATTGTAAAATCTCTTAGGTGAGGACTCTCACATAATCACAGACTAAAACTAAACAAAATAAGGTTCACAGTAAAAAGGGCCTTTAAACTCTTCATTAGGATTATTATGGTATATGCCTAATAACTGAACTCATATGATATGACTGGAGGGTGGAGAGAGGCTGGTGGTTCTCTTAAAATAATTAGATGCTCCCAAGAGGGCTTTGAATTCAATCATCTAAAAAAAAATTGCAAAGTTAACAAGTATTTTGCCAAAGGAATAACTTGTCATATTTAACCCCAGATATTCAGTACATATATACAACTTTTAGTTTAAGAAGTTTCAGATGGCTCCTTACTACAGTTGCATATCAAGAAAAAATGGCAGAGGGCGGCGCAGAAAAAAATGGGTGGGTCAATTTCCTGTGTTGTAAAATCTAAGTTAAAGTCATATTAAAAAATAAGCAGAATGTACAGCAACATGGATAAAAGTAGAGATTATCATACTAACTGAAGTCAGAGAGAGAAAGACAAATACCATGATATCACTTACATCACAAGTTAATGTATCTACATATAAAACAGACTCACAGACACAGAGATCAGACTTGTGGTTCCCAAGGTGGGTGGTCGGGGGGTGGGAGAGGGATGGACTGGGAGTCTGGGATGGTAGATGCAAATATTACATTTAGAATGGATGTAACAAAGTCCCAGGTATAGTACAGGGAACTATTTCCAATCTCCTGGGATAAGCCATAATGGAAAAGAATATTTTAAAGAATATGTATATATGTATGTATAACAGTCACTTTGCTGTACAGCAGAGATTGGCATATCAGTGTAAATCAACTAGATAAATAAAAAATGATAAAGATAAAAATGAATAAAATGAACTACACTTTACTGTGAAAAAATAAAATCTAGGCAGAAATCAATAATATTAAAATATTTTTTTCTTTTAAAAAATCATTCAGTTGTATATTTATTACATGACTTTTGTGTACTCAGCAATGTTCTTGACGCTTGAGTGGGAGAAGTAAAAAAAAGAAAGGTAAATTTTAGCAGTTTATAATCTAGACTACAGAATGAAACATATTTTGTTTCAGTTGGTTCACAATGAAATGAGTCATACAGGTATCAAGGGTGACAGAATCTAAATGAAAGAAGAGATTATAATTGAAGAAGATAGCTTAATAAAAGAGGTTGAAACTTAAAGGATACTGAATTTGTTTATGAAAAAAGCACAGTAATTAAAACAGTAAAATTTAAAAGTCAAATATTGGGAGCAAGTTTAAACCTAAAATTAAAAATACTTTAGATTTCTTCATTCAAAACAAAACAACTGAGTTGGAATTCTATAAGGAAACATCAACCAAGTTCAGCAGTCTGGTGATCTGCAACAGCACTGTCAATCAGGAATTGCCCAGGCCAAAGGAGTCACGATGCAAGCGATGTCTAAGTGAACCAGGAAGGCAGACTCCCCTCCAAAGTACTGTCACTACTGAACATTTCTTTAGTCAAGTCAATTTTTTAGACCATTCTTTAAAATTGAAGTGTAATTTACAATGCTGCATCAGTTTTCAGGTGTACAGCAAAGTGATTTGGTTTTATATATATATATATATGTGTGTGTATATACATATATATATACACACACTTTTTTTTCAGATTCTTTTCCATTATAGACTACAAAATACTGAATATAATTCCCTGTGCTATACAGTAGGTCCTTGTTTGTTTTATATACAGAAGTGTGTATATGTTAATTCCAAACTCCTAATAAGCTCCCCACCATAATTTTATTTTCTATGTCTGTGAATCTATTTCTGTTTCATAAATAAATTCACTTATATTACTTTTTTAGGTTCCACAAATAAGTGATATCATATGATGTCTCTCTCTGTATCTGACTGACTTCACTTAATCTGATAATCTCTAGGTTCATCCATGTTGCTGCAAATGGCATTTCATTCTTTTTTATGGCTGAGCTGTGAAGAAAGCTGAGTGCCGAAGAATTGATGCCTTTGAACTGTGGTGTTGCAGAAGACTCCTGCGAGTCCCTTGGATTGCAAGGAGATCCAACCAGTCCATTCTGAAGGAGATCAGCCCTGGGATTTCTTTGGAAGGAATGATGCTAAAGCTGAAACTCTAGTACTTTGGCCACCTAATGCAAAGAGTTGACTCATTGGAAAAAACTCTGATGCTGGGAGGGATTGGGGGCAGGAGAAGGGGACGACAGAGGCTGGACAGCATCACGGACTTGATGGACGGGAGTCTGAGTGAACTCCAGGAGTTGGTGATAGACAGGGAGGCCTGGTGTGCTGCGATTCATGGGGTCGCAAAGAGTCGGACACGACTGAGCTACTGAACTGAACATTCCATTATATATGTGTGTGTGTGTGTGTGTGTGTCTATACACACCACATCTCCTTTATCATTCATCTCTTGGTGAACATTTAGGTTTTTTCCATGTCTTTGCTATTATAAATAGTGCTGCAATAAACATTGGGGTGTACATATCTTTTTGAATTAGAGTTTTCTCTGGATATATGCTCCAGGAGTGGAATTGCAGGATTATATGGTAACTCTATTTTCAGTTTTTTAAGGACCCTCTATACTGTTCTCCAGGCTTCCCAGGTGGTGCTAGTGGTAAAGAACCTGCCTGCCAGTGCAGGAGATCTAAGAGACGTGGGTTTGATCACTAGGTCAGAAAGATCCCCTGGAGGGGGGCATGACAACCCACTCCAGTATTGCCTGCAGAATCCCATGGACAGAGGAGACTGGTGGGCTACAGTCCACAGAGTCACAAAGTTAGATATGACTGAAGCAACTTAGCACGCGTGCATGCTATTCTCCACAGTCCCTGGACCAATTTATATTCCCACGAACAGGGTAGCAGGGTTCCACTACTGAACATTTCTTCAGTCAAGTAGTTTTAAGTGTGTTCCAAGATACAGTTTATACCAAGAAAACATACCCTGAGATATGTCTCACAAAGGCCAGTGATGCCATTGTCCATATTTTGTAAGTAGAGTCCTCATGAAGGATGAGTGGTGAATGATGTCCTCTGCTCTTCTAAGGGGACAGTATATGTGGGGGAGGCAAATGTTATTTCCTCCAGTTTTTGTATTAATACTTGTAAGTGAATCAGGCATTAGGAGAATAGAATAACAAAGGGTTAATGGAAGTTGAACAAGGCGGAACCACACTTTTCAAAGTGGCCATTTAAATATTATACACAGTTCTTCCAGGTGCTTATATGCCCCTTTAAGTAAATGCAATGGATTCCCTGTGACTGTAAACTGGAAAGTTAAATCAGAAAATCCATTATCTTCCATATGTAAGTTTTTTCTGTCCAGCAAATTATGGAATGAATTGTATGACAAAATTATTCTTCCCTTACAATGGTGCTGAGCTGCTCTTCACCCTTTCCCCCATTCTCCCTGCTGGTAACCAGATTGCAAGCTTAACCACCAATGACCTAGAAAGGCATATCTTTTGATGCCATCTGGTCCTTTCTTTTCTTGCCTTCGTTCTCATATGACTGGTGGCTCTGGAGTCTCCTGTACGGAGTTGCCAAATCATGAACTGTGAGACGCTGGCAGAAGAGAAGAGGACAAGAGACAGAGAAGAATAAAAGCCTGGTTTGATTTGAAAATCCTTATGTACTGAGAAGAAATTTGCAAGTATCATAACATGATGTTTTTCAAGTCATCAAGGAGTGGAGGAACCGACATAAGAATTCATGAAAGGCATGGTCCTGCACCGATAGTCGAAGTATAAGAAAGTTGGGGAAACTTAAGGCTGTTGTTCTGAATATTCTGATGAACACTAGACTAACAACCAATAGGAAAAACATAACATTGTAAATTTACATGGTTAAACCTGATGGAAAAAAATTTAGCACCCTGGTTAGCGTTTACTTAACTTTTCACAACACATTGATAGCTCAATAAAAACTATACAACTAAAATCTTTCCTAATTTAGCATGTGTGACTGTAAAGCAAAATTAGGATTAGACTGTAAAGCAAGATTAGGATTGTAGCAGGAGATGCCCTGTGAGAAAACTGGAGTCTCCTTGCAGAGAGTGAGGCAGCAAGACAATGAAAAGATACCAAAGTAATTTTATTTTCAAAGACACTGTGAGGTCTGTTTTAAAGTGAGATATAAAAGTGGGTTTTTCCCAGGGGAAGAGGCAATTCCCACTGACTAACCCTGTTAGAGAGAAGGTCCTATCAAAATTACCCACACCTTCCAAAAGGGCAAGCCCCTTGTGGGAAAAGGAACAATTAGAGTCTGTTTGGCTTTTATTTTGGTAGATTGGGATCATTTTTCCCTAAAGGACCCAGTGCTGCTTTTGATTTCAAACCTTGTAAACTTTACTGCCAAACTGAAATATCACAGGACATGAGGGGAAATGATTTTGCTATAAAATGGCTCCTGCTAGTAGCTATGATATTTTAAAGCATAGGTATATCAACCAGAAGAGGCACACACAGTGTTGAGGGAATAGAGAGGAAAGAATTCCCTTTCAGAAAAAAATTGCAAGTATCATATGATGATGTTTTTCAAGTTGTCTCTTGAAACTCTTATCCCTCTGCCCAACAACAATAAGAAATTTAACACCTGCCCAGCCTCACAAACCATCCGTTGGCTGATGCCCTTGGAGGCACGGTCCTTCACTGGAACTTGCTTGTCTTTCATTCCTCCACTACGGGATACCAAGACTTTGCCAAGTAACTAAATAAAAATGGAAAACAAGTCAAGTGATAGGGACAGTACTTGTATTTTCCTCTCTGTTGAACGTTATGCAACAGGCTGACTCCTCCCTTGGGCCACATTCTTCAAAGCTGCAGTGGCTCGTGGCCAGGTTTCCCAACTACACAACACTTTTGTACATGACAGCAGCTAGCTGCTTATCCTACACATTTTATATTCCAGCATTTCTCTAAAATGTAACATGTTGAGAATTTTCTAAATCTTCAAAGTTACCAAAAAAACAAAAACAAAAACCTGCCTGCTTCCTTTTATTAAAAAATGACATTAAAGATATTATAGATCCAGAATCTAAGCACAATCATGCTACTCATGAATTTTATTTACAAAAACTGATATCATATGCTGCTGTTCAGCTTATCCTATTTGTGAAATAAGCTTTAGACACGCTATTCCCATAAAATGGCACATGATAATTATATGTTTCATTTACAGTTTATATATTATCTACTTCATAAAAAAATAAACAGACTATTAACTCCCAGCGAGTAACATGGTAAGTGGCATTTCCCTAGCATCAGAATTGACTGTGGTATCATGGGGTTTAATGAAAACAAAATTAAAACTTAGGAAAATAGCTAGGACACTCTTCTCACTCTTCAAAAAAAAAAGGGGGGGGGCTTTCATTAATATTCCCCTTAATTCATTTGGTATCTTATAAAATAACCAGATAGGAATATCAACAAGTGCTATGATGAAACTGTAAATTATATATAAACTACATAATATTATTATAATATAAATTATTCTATAGTCACATTATCCACCTCACCACTAACAGGCTCATCTATATACAAGATAAGGAATAAAATCAGTAAGGCTGAGATACACATTACTCATTCTTCAAAGATTTTTTTAAAATCACCTTCTCCCAGTAAAATAAAAGTAGTTCTACTCTAGGTTAGGGAGCCAGACAGTATTTAAAGCCAGAAAGTTAAACACCGTATGCCTTCCAGAAGTCATAGTTTTCCTCAAAGATTTGGGAAAAGAACACTATTTTATAGAGAAACAAACAGAGATAATGTAAAGTGTATTTTTAAAATAAAAAACTTCAAACCAATCTCGCATTATTTCACACTACAACCTAGGACCTCCAGGAATCTATGTTAAACTATTAAAGCAAATTACCACAGATCACTATAAGAGCCTGGGACTTCAGAACACCAATTCTGGATTACTGTTGGGATTGTGTTTTTCAAAGGTTTAGAGAGAGAAAAAGTTGGGGGGGAGGCAAGTGAATGGGGGAGAAATGTGAGTACTCAATAAATTAATGATGACAAATAGTGGCATATTCTTTCTTAAGCTACACAGATTCTATATAGGCTGAAATTTCATTTACTCTTCACAACTCAGAGATATGAAGACAATGAACTGCCAGTCAGTCAATAACAATGACCATCAGCAAACAACAAGCTACACCCTATTATGCCACTGAATTACACGTTGTAAAAATTTTTTAAAGATGACAGTAGTAATCTTTATCTGTCTGAAAATGCTATAATCTGACCTGCCTACCACCCTTCAAACCCCACTGGTCATTATCCATTACCTTTTGCAAAACTCTTGCACAAACCAAAGGTTCCTGTTTTCTGACTTCTCTACCTGGAATGCCCTTTCCTCCACTGTTCACTGGGCATCTAACTCATTCATCAATCCACAAACTACTGTTTCTTCCATGAAGGCTTCTTTGCCATATCACCTTTCTCAGATAATAAACACTTTATTTTTACACTAATCACATTATATTCTAATTATCTTCCAGATTAGAATGAATCCATAATTTTTAGTCATTTCAGTTCTTCCAATAACCAAACAGAAAAATGGCCCATAGTGGGGAGAAGAGATGTAACAATTTCCAATGGATATTTCTGGGCCTCTCTAACTCACTCAGTTCAGTTCAGTTCAGTCACTAAGTCGTGTCCGACTCTTTGCGACCCCATGAATCACAGCACGCCAGGCCTCCCTGTCCATCACCATCTCCCGGAGTTCACTCAGACTCACGTCCATCGAGTCCGTGATGCCATCCAGCCATCTCATCCTGGGTCGTCCCTTTCTCCTCCTGCCCCCAATCTCTCCCAGCATCAGAGTCTTTTCCAATGAGTCAACATTTCGCATGAGGTGGCCAGAGTACTGGAGCTTCAGCTTTAGCATCAGTCCTTCCAAAGAAATCCCAGGGCTGATCTCCTTCAGAATGGACTGGTTGGATCTCCTTGCAGTCCAAGGGACTCTCAAGAGTCTTGTCCAACACCACAGTTCAAAAGCATCAATTCTTCGGCGCTCAGCCTTCTTCACAGTCCAACTCTCACATCCATACATGACCACAGGAAAAACCATAGCCTTGACTAGGCAGACCTTAGTCGGCAAAGTAATGTCTCTGCTTTTGAATATACTGTCTAGGTTGGTCATAACTTTTCTTCCAAGGAGTAAGTGTCTTTTAATTTCATGGCTGCAGTCACCATCTGCAGTGATTTTGGAGCCCCCAAAAATAAAGTCTGACACTGTTTCCACTGTTTCCCCATCTACTTCCCAGGAAGTGATGGGACCAGATGCCATGATCTTCGTTTTCTGAATGTTGAACTTTAAGCCAACTTTTTCACTCTCCACTTTCACTTTCATCAAGAGGCTTTTTAGTTCCTCTTCACTTTCTGCCATAAGGGTGGTGTCATCTGCATATCTGAGGTTACTGATATTTCTCCTGGCAATCTTGATTCCAGCTTGTGTTTCTTCCAGTCCAGCATTTCTCATGATGTACTCTGCATATATGTTAAATAAGCAGGGTGACAATATACAGCCTTGACGGACTCCTTTTCCTATTTGGAACCAGTCTGTTGTTCTATGTCCAGTTCTAACTGTTGCTTCCTGACCTGCATACAGATTTCTCAAGAGGCAGGTTAGATGTAGTAATACAGGAGCCTCCAAACAGTATAATCAGATGGCAGGCCAACATTCACAAGTGACCTGCTTACAGATGTCGGAACTCTATATTCTGGTGTGCAGCTGAGGTCACCACCAAAGACAACTACATGTAGAGTAACTGACAACTCTCCAACCAACTCTTGCTTAGGGTTGACATCTCTCTTAATAGTGAAGCAGAGGGCTGGGAATTGCAGCCATTACAACAGAGTAACTTATTAAAGTATTGACAGTGATGGGGACTAGGACAACAATGTCAAATCCACAGATAATTTTTTAAAATCCAATTTTTTTGGTCACCAATATCAACTTTCTGACCTTACTGACAGGCCTCCTAGCATGCAGATAATCTGACTGATTTAAGTTTGGCCTCTGTTCCAGCTGTTGTTCAAGACATGGTGGCAATGACAACTATGATGACAGGAAGGCAATTATTAAGGAAAAAAGAGAAAAGAAAAAAAAAGGTAAGAAAACCCAAGTATGAGAGCGAAAAGTCTAAAAAGAAATACTCCACACTGCAAAGGGGGAAAAAGTTAAATGAATGTTTTTTAATCTCATTTGATAATTTGAGAAACTCATGTTTGCATAGTTTTATAAGATCCCAGGATTGCTGACCACTTGAAGCCTACCTAACAGAAGCAGAAGATATTAAGAAAAGGTGGCAAGAATACATGGAAGAACTGTACAAAAAGATCTTCATGACCCAGATAATCACAATGGTGTGATCACTAACTTGAGCCAGACATCCTGGAATGTGAAGTCAAATGGGCCTTAGAAAGCATCACTACGAACAAAGCTAGTGGAGGTGATGGCATTCCAGTTGAGCTATTTCAAATCCTGAAAGATGATGCTGTGAAAGGGCTGCACTCAATATGCCAGCAAATTTGGAAAACTCAGCAGTGGCCACAGGACTGGAAAAGGTCCGTTTTCATTCCAATCCCAAAGAAAGGCAATGCCAAAGAATGCTCAAACTACCACACAATTGCACTCATCTCACATGCTAGCAAAGTAATGCTCAAAATTCTCCAAGCCAGGCTTCAGCAATATGTGAACCGTGAACTTCTGATGTTCAAGCTGGTTTTAGAAAAGGCAGAAGAACTAGAGATCAAATTGCCAACATCCGCTGGATCACGGAAAAAGCAAGAGAGTTCCAGAAAACATCTATTTCTGCTTTGTTGACTATGCCAAAGCCTTGGACTGTGTGGATCACAATAAACTGTGGAAAATTCTGAGAGAGATGGGAATACCAGATCACCTGACTTGCCTCTTGAGAAATCTGTATGCAGGTCAGGAAGCAACAGTTAGAACTGGACATGGAACCACAGACTGATTCCAAATAGGAAAAGGAGTACGTCAAGGCTGTATATTGTCACCCTGCTTATTTAACTCATATTCAGAGTACATCATGAGAAACACTGGACTGGAAGAAACACAAGCTGGAATCAAGATTGCCGGGAGAAATATCAATAACCTCAGATATGCAGATGACACCACCCTTATGGCAGAAAGTGAAGAGGAACTAAAAAGCCTCTTGATGAAAGTGAAAGTGGAGAGTGAAAAAGTTGGCTTAAAGCTCAACATTCAGAAAACTTAGATCATGGCATCTGGTCCCATCACTTCCTGGGAAGTAGATGGGTAAACAGTGGAAACAGTGTCAGACTTTATTTTTGGGGGCTCCAAAATCACTGCAGATGGTGACTGCAGCCATGAAATTAACAGACGCTTACTCCTTGGAAGAAAAGTTATGACCAACCTAGATAGCATATTCAAAAGCAGAGACATTACTTTACCGACTAAGGTCCGTCTAGTCAAGGCCATGGGTTTTCCTGTGGTCATGTATGGATGTGAGAGTTGGACTGTGAAGAAGGCTGAGCACCGAAGAATTCATGTGTTTGAACTGTGGTGCTGGAGAAGACTCTTGAGAGTCCCTTGGACTGCAAGGAGATCCAACCAGTCCACTCTGAAGGAGATCAGCCCTGGGATTTCTTTGGAAGGAATAATGCTAAAGCTGAAGCTCCAGTACTTTGGCCACCTCATGCGAAATGTTGACTCATTGGAAAAGACTTTGATGCTGGGAGGGATGGAGGCAGGAGGAGAAGGGGACGACAAAGGATGAGATGGCTGGATGGCATCACGGACTCGATGGACGTGAGTCTGAGTGAACTCCAGGAGTTGGTGATGGACAGGGAGGCCTGGCGTGCTGCAATTCATGGGGTCGCAAAGAGTCAGACATGACTAAGCGACTGAACTGAACTGAACTGATAGCATAGAACATATAAATTTCTTTTACTGACCTGCATTCATCTCTAAGGGAGATGACTACTGACAGCATTTGAAAAAAATAAAAATCTGGCTCCAGAAGCATATGTTCTCTACTGAAACTCCTACAAGGAACCCAATCTCCAAAGTGATTTAACAGATTTTATTTGCTTGATGTCCATTCTACGCTCAACTTAGCTTCCATGCATACATCTCATTTCCTCTCTTACCTGTTTAAGAGGATTTGGTTTTTCCTTTAAAACAAACAAACAAACAAAAAACGATCACTCATTCACCATATTTCTTTGGTCACACAAGAACTTTTCTGTTTTCCAAGTTTCAAAGTCTGGGAAATAGGGCTACATCACTGGTGAAAACAGTGGCAATTTGTTCTAAATACAAAATAGCTTATTTTCCTTTGGCAACTCTCCAGGGTTTTGGGTGGAGGGAAAGGATACTTCTCTCTGGAGAGATCAGGCTCTGAACCTGGCCTAATGTCAAAACTTGGCTGTGGATGGGAAAGAAATTTTTTTAAGTTATTTATCTTTCACATCAGTTTGGAAACTGATTAAAGATTTTTGCATTATTAACGGTTTTTCCACTCTCCAGTCTTTTGTTGGTGTTCATCCCTATTCTGGCAGCCCCCATTGGCTGATTTAATGGTACCAAGGGGCTGAGAAGTGTTGCTGTCCAAAAGAAAAAGCATTCTCTCACAGGGACTGGGAAGGCAATCTGCAATCACAACAGTAGCTACTTGTTAATTTTCTATTTGAAACACAGTGATGTCAATAGCATTGTACCCTGCCAGCCACCATGGGGTAAAAGTACATTTTGAAACCAAAACAAACTTCCTACGTGCTGGTAAGTCAGATTTGAGACACGGAGATAACGTTCTTTAAGACACTGCCCTAGTTTTATATACAAAAATGCATACAACCAGCATTAGTCTACTATTCTACAAAAGCTGAAGTCTAACTCTCACAGCTGCATTCATACCCATTGCCCAGTACAATTTATCAAATCATAGTCCAGGATGGAAGAGGGAAATGAAGAAATATTGTTACTCATCTCTAATAAAGTGGCGATCCTATTTAGCACAAACAGCACGCTCCCAGAGTGCTTTGTTATGTAAATGTTCACTTGGAAGCAGAAAATGAAAACAGCATAACACCTTTAAAAATAGCCCCACTATTGATGTGATTAGTGTAACAGTTCACTTTAAGGAGGTGTATTCACTTAGGAGGAAAGACATCTTTTCTTAAATGGAACAGGAACACTCCAGCATCCCTGGAAGATGAATATTCACAATTTGTACTGAATATAAGTAACCTGAAATAGAGAGCTGAATGATTGAAACTGGTGACCAGGCTTGCCACTGGCAGACGGCACAATGGTTTGATATTGCTGGACATCTGCCAATTTAGTCAATCCAGCTAGGGATTATTTTTAAAGACCCATTTTAGCAAAATTTCCCCCAAATCAAAATGCAGGGGTTTCTGATTTTGTTTTTGATTTGGAGAGGCAAAATTTGGGGCAGGAAAAGGGTAACAAAGAGCAATTGTTGGTCAGTGTATAATTTTTAAAATATTAATCCTAAAGTATTTGTAGGACATTTGGAATCTCTAGAAGAATAAAGATACACAGAATTTTAAACATGCCACAGTCATGACAATGACAGAGAATTAATGTTTTTATTTCAAAGTTACTTAACTCTTCTGATCTTTCTCTTTCACTATACTATATCACATTTTCTTTTCTTATCACAAAGGGCCCAACTGAAGAGTAGATTTTGAGAGTTGCTTTTGGAGGCAGCTTCACATTACACCTGGCACCAATCTTGGGCATGCTCTCTTCTGATAAAACAGAAATTTTTTTTTATTGCTGTATTAGGGCACTGACAGATGAGCATTTTTAAGTAGGGAGAAAATGAACATGCTTTTAAAACTACTTTTAAAAACCCTTCTGAAAAGGAAAGGTATCCAAAGAATTAACAACAATTACAGTAGTCTCTTAAAAGACAAACTTTTACCAGTAAAAGACTGGGTTCAAATTAAGACTGGGTTGCAACACTACACTATGCGACTTGCTTCTATTTGTCTAAATCTTAGTTTGACTCTCCTCTGGACAAGCCCAGAAAAAAAAAATTAAATGAGAGAAGAATCAGAGAGCTAATATTTATTTTGTATGATTCCAGCCACAATACCATTATAGTTTTCTGTTCAAGAAGAACTACTACAAGAAGCGCCATTACACTTTGATTCTGGAGAACAGAGCTGAAAAATCTATATTGTTCAGTGGATTTGAGAAGGAAAAGTCAGGCTGAGCGAACATGTTCCATTTTGTTAACACTGCCAATCAAAATCCTGACTGTTCATCAGGGGAGGCTGTGTGGCTCTCTCGCCTAAGTATACTCCAACAATAACATAAAAACTGTTGATTCAGCCAAAGAAGGTGGTAGAGTTTGGAGGTTAAGTTTGGTTATAATTCCTTTCAGGTATTAGAAATATTACAAGGTGAAAGCCCTGAAACATCTTTCAGGATCACCAACATCTCTAACCTCAGGAAACAAAAGATACATGAAGGATCCTTTGAAATGAATAAGACCCCAAATTTTATTCAGCATTCTTCTAAACACACCAATATTTCCTGAATATTGCAAGCCAAAAAATACATGTTTCTTCCTTCATCTGACCCAATACACACAGCAGTAAATGCCAACTGCTTTCAAGGGAGTTCTAAGAGCCCAGTATCACCAACTTGTTCTTTAGGAAAACCCTCCTCCATTTCAAAAATAGCAGTTTTGCAAAGTCGTTCAGCTCTATCTAAATTGTGTTATGTTTACAAATGTTTTAACTGCAAAGATGGAATTTCCAATTGAAAAAGAACCTTACTTAGAAAAGCCTGAATTTTTTTACAGCTATGCCAAATACAAGCTGTTCTGTAAAGAAATAATTGTGAATCAGCTTGGAATAAAGTGAATCAAGACAGAAAAACCATACAGACATTACAGCCCTAGAGAAAAATTCAATAATTGGTCACACCAATGATTCAAATGCCAAAAAGTAAGTTTTTGTCAGTGATGCCAACAGGCTTGGCAAAACTTAAATATGATGGTTGTCCTCCATGACAATACCTATATATTACAGAGACATATCCCTAACATCTTCCTACTAAAGTCCAATAGCAATGTTCTTTCAAAGAACTGATCTAAATTGGTTTGATTTTATTTTCATTTTTTATTAGGGTAATAAATAGTTAGCATTCACCGGGTAAAGCAGGCCTGTCCTTGTTTTTCTTTTTTTTTTTTTTTTTCCTGCATTTATTTTTTTTAATTTTTTTTTTTTAAATTTTAAAATCTTTAATTCTTACATGCATTCCCAAACATGAACCCCCCTCCCACCTCCCTCCCCAACCTTGTTTTTCTTTAATCTGAAAATTCTTCCTTTAAGGTTTCAAAATTTCAAAGGAGTATACTTTCTAATTCTATTCCATTGTGATTTTTGGTGAAAAAAACCTTAGCTGTACTCCTTAATTTCCAGATATCTCCCTTGTTCTAATTTAGGTATTGTATTTCCAGATTAAAAAGATAATTTCTCTCATCTAATTTTAGATTATTTGAAGGCTCAGCATTGTTCTTATTTTGGGATAAAAGTACTAGAAGATAAACGAGTCTACAAAATCAGATTCTTTGGTAGTGGCATAAAATCCTATATCAACTTCCCAATCAGTTTTCAGGTATACTTAAAAGTGACAGGGTTGTATGTTGAAATTTGTAAAAGTCAATGATCTACAGCTGATATACTAGAGCAGGCACAAAGTTTACAAAGGCACAGGATTTCTCAGATATATCTTGTTCAGGGTTCTCTGGTAAAGGATAAATTGAGACACATTCAGATGAAATATAAGTTACAAGGGTAAATACAGGATTGCAAAAGTGACTTGGCTCTTCATCATAAAGGGCTTACTAGAATAAAATGAGTACTTCAACAGTACTCCAAAACAAAACGACATCTAGGAGATTCTAGAGAGCTAAGAAAACAGGCCTTCGGTGTTATCCTTATTTCCCCGAAGCTACAGCAGATGTATCGTCTCCAGCTGAAGGTCTTGGCTGTTTTCACAGACACTTGGGCCTTCGCCTACACTGCACTACACAAGAGGGAGAGCCCAAGTAGACATCCCTTCACAGGGAGAACGCAGCATTAACAATGACACTGTATTTTAGCTGTCATTAGAGACATACCAGGAAAGCAACTGTAGATTAAGAGAATAAGAAGGCCTTATCATATTCTCTAAATGCGGTCCCAGGCTCATATCTGTGGAGAAGGAAATGGCAACCCACTCCAGTATTCTTGCCTGGAGAATTCCAGGGACAGGGGAGCCTGATGGGCTGCTGTCTATGGGATTGCACAGAGTCGGACACGACTGAAGCGACTTAGCAGCAGCAGCAAAACGGTCATACCTATCTCATCCATGCTAAATAGCTAAAAAAGTCTACTTTCACCCCAGAATAAGTGACAAATCATACTTTAATGACTAAAAAACAAGAAAGTTTCAGATGCAGCATTTCTCTTGAAAACCCTTTCAAACATAATGACAATGTTTTAAAACTAATTCTGGCAAACTCCTACAGAGAATCATGCAAGTCACAAAAATAATCACTTCTAAGATGTTCAGGGCTTCCCTGGTGGCTCAGAGGTTAAAGCATCTGCCTGCAGTGCAGGAGACCTAGGTTCGATCCCTGGGTCAGGAAGATCCCTTGGAGAAGGAAATGGCAACCCACTCCAGTATCCTTGCCTGGAGAATCCCATGGACAGAGGAGCCTGGTGGGCTATAGTCCACGGGGTCGCAAAGAGTCGGACATGACTGAGCGACTTCACTTTCAAGATGTTCATACCAACTTCAGCCCATGATAACCCCCTGCTTTGAGTTTACCTCAACTCCCATCTGGGACACACATAACTTAGCAATTAATTACATATTATTTGTAGGGGCTTTATAAAATCTTTTGTCTTCTACCTAACTGGACTAAAAATCCTCAAAAGCAGGGCCTGGAATTTCTCCTCTTATCCTATCCCCAGTACCAAGCACACAGTCAAAAACTAATAAATGCTTGTCAGCTGATTTGCAATTATCTTTATTATCTTTAAGAGTCCACTGTCAGTGCCAGGAATTAAGCCACTTCAAATGAACTCCCAGGCTTCTCTGGTGGCTTACTTGGTCAAACTGTCCACCTGCCATGCAGGAGACCCAGGTTCATTCCCAGGGTTGGGAAGATCCCCTGGAGCAGGGAATGTCTACCCACTCCAGTATTCTAGCCTAAAGAATCCCACTGACAGAGGATCCTGGCAGGCTACAGTCCATGGGGTTGCAAAGAGTTGGACACGACTGAGCAACTAACACTTTCACACTTGCACAAATGATCTCCCATTTCCACACAAATATTTTTAATTAGAAAACATGAACTTGGGGTTAATAGTATGTAAGACTGTTAAAGAGACATTATCATAGACGTCTATTACCAATAACTTCTGTCATCCTAGATTGATATTCAAAGGAAGATCAAAACAAATTCTAAATTATCAAGATCATAGAAGTCTGAAACAAATCCTAAACCTAAATTTTCAACGTACTTCTGAGTTAAAAGTGCAAAGGGTAGAGGAGGGGGGAGAGAGAGGTCAAACTGTATCTTGTTGGAAACAGTAAAACTGCTACTAAAAGACAAAAACTGTTTATCCCCAACCACTGTTTGTTGGACCTGTCCTAGCATCCACCCAACTCTTCAAAGTACTCAAAGCTCTACCCAAAAATGTTGGGAAACCTCCAATTAACTTTCACTTTCTCAGCAGAGGTTGGCCATTTTGCACATCGAAGCTGCCAAGTTGATAGAAGTAAAATATGGTTCTTTATATTATTTCTAAAAAAATTTCTCCATAGAGGACTACTATCTGAAAAAAAAACTAATTTTAAAGTACTAACCAGAAAATAACCTGAAGTTAGTTTAAAAATCCATTTTTCCTATTCCATTCAAATATTACTAAACTAAGTATGTTGACTATAATTTTTTTTCTTTTTAATTTTTATTTTTACTTTATTTTACTTTACAATACTGTATTGGTTTTGCCATAAAATTGACATGAACCCACCATGGGTGTACATGCGATCATTGTAGCAAACTATAAGACCAATTAAAAGTTTAGAAAATAGCAGATATCTACTAACTTTATCATAAATAAATTAACCTACATATCTTTGTATGAAAATAAAAAATCTAGGATCTCAAGAATAGGGGATAACTAACACCTAATATCTTCCCTTCCAAGCAGAACAGATCCAAGTGTGATAAACCTGATTATTTTTAAAATTTCTTTTTTAACAAAATGCTCAACAGAGCAAGAACAAGTTTTAACACACCATATTTGAAATTCACTAGTTACAGATCACTTTCTATTTAATAAATTTGTTATCTCTACTTTAATTACTTCACAGCTTTCAGAAGAGCCAAACTCATAGCTAGTTTTTAAACAAATCTACACATATAGACTGCTGCTAAGTCGCCTCAGTCATGTCCGACTCTGTGCGACCCCATAGACAGCAGCCCACCAGGCTCCCCCGTCGCTGGGATTCTCCAGGCAAGAACACTGGAGTGGGTTGCCATTTCCTTCTCCAATGCATGAAAGTGAAAAGTGAAAGTGAAGTCGCTTAGTCGTGCCCGACTCTTAGCGACCCCATGGACTGCAGCCTACCAAGCTCCTCTATCCATGGGATTTTCCAGACAAGAGTGCTGGAGTGGGTTGCCATTGCCTTCTCCAACACATACAGACACACATATACATATATGCTTTTAAATTCTCACATAACAGAAATGGCTCTAGATGAATACCCTCCAGTATTCTTGCCTGGAAGAACAGAATAGATGCAGGTTTGATCCCTGGGTCAGGAAGATCCCCTGGCAACCCACTCCAGTATTCTTGCCTGGAGAATCTCATAGAGAGAAGCCTGAGGGGCTACAATCCATTGGGTTGCAAAGAATCAGACACAACCAAAGAGACTTAGCAAATTCAATACCAACTGGCCGTATTTGGCTAGAAGCATTTATGGAAATTCTCAGCATTCTGCGATGTTTTTCTAAAGCTAATAATTCTAAACTAAGAGAGACATTAGCCTTCCAAAAAAGAAGGGAAGCAGCCTAAATGTCCCTCAGCAGAGGAATGGATAAAGATGTAGTACCTATATACAATGAACTATTATAAAAAAGAATGAAATAATGCCATTTACAGGAACATGGATAGACCTAAGAGATTATACTTCACATACTAAGTCAGACAGAGAAAGACAAATATCATATGATATCACTCATATATCTAATTTTTAAAAAGGGATACAAATGGACTTATTTACAAACAGAAACAGACTTACAGATACTGAAAACAAACTTATGGTTACCAAAGGGGAAATGTGGGGTGGAGGGAGGAGGGATAAATCAGGAGCTTGGAAGGAACATAAATATAATATTAAGAATAAGACAGATAACCAACAAGGACCTTCTATATGTCACAGGGAACTCTACTCAATATTCTGTGATAAACTTTAAGAGAAAAGAATCTAAAAAAAGAATGAATATATGTATATGTATAACTGAATCACTCTGCTGTACACCTGAAACTAATACAACATTGTAAGTCAACTATACTCCAATAAAATTAAAAAAAAAAAGTACGTCTTCCCAAGGTGCCACCCAAGAATAGTGTTCTAAAAGATCATGGAAACTTCCATGTAATTTATTCAGATAATTCTACAGGCTTTTAATGATGTCAAATTAAACAGCTATCAGAATAAATCAAGTTACCAAAAACTCACACAACTGTAAATAAACATTTATGGAGACAAGTATGTATCACAAAAAGCAAGCTAATATGTAAAAGATGTTAATATCTTAGAGCTATGTAGACAGAAAATAAGGTAACACATCAATGGCAAGACACTTGTATAAAATTTTACACAAGACACTTGTATAAACATTTTGAGGAAATGTTTTCATAATAACAACAACAAAAGAACAGTCTCCCATGGCTTCTAGCTACTTACAGGAAAATTTTAAGTCATAATTGAGTTTTTTGGTCTGCTATACCCAATTCAGGTATATAGACATGTACGTGCATCTGTAAAAACATCACACTCAAGAAGCATTTTCCCATGGTACAACTTTAGTAGAGGGCCCATTATGAAGCACAATCACCACATATTTCCTAAGTGGGTCATATTACCTAGAATATCCTATGAGGACAAACTGTTCTCTCTGAAGCAGGAGTGGAGAACAAAAGTATTTTCCTTGGAAAGGGAAGATATTTTCAGGGCAGCAAGTATCTCACTATGTGCCTTCCTAAAATATTTTCTATCTTGAAGGGGCAGGTTTCAAAAAAAACCCAGCTATTTATTTGACTTGGCATTTAACTTTTTTTCCTCTTAATCTAACACAATGTGCATAGCCAGCTATAAAAATCAAACAAAAATGGAAATTACTAATTCACTAAGCACCTGTTACATGCAAGACCCTGGTCAGATATAAAGACATTGAGTTAGAGTCTCCGCATGGGCTATATGTGATCCAGAAAGGAAGGACATTACAGTATTTATGGGTTAAAGTTCACATAAGTAACAATGAACAGATGGGAATTTCGAAGAGATACCATTTTAGACAAACAGAAAAGACTCTGTGAAAAATGTAACTTAGCTGTACCTTGAAAGCGTGTGAAAAAGTTCTGCTCTGGGAATTGGAAAATCTAGAATCTCATCGTGACTTTGTTGTTAGCTTGGTGGAGCTAATAACACTTGGAGGAACTTAGTTTTCCTTATCCATTAAAAGAGAATACTAGACTAGATGATTTTTAAGGATCCTTCCAGCTTTATTATCTATGGAAATGTACAGACAGAATTACATTTATCACCTTTCACAAAAATCTTTCAGTTCATAAGTAATAACTCTTACTATAAAAATTCTAACAAAATCAACAAGATAGCTTCTCCTTGTCTGTCACTCCCTTCCCCAGAGGCAACAAGTGTTTCAGTTTGACATGTATCTTTCCTATGTATTTATACATCTAATTGTTATTAACATCAGTCCAACCTAAAGGAAATCAGTCCTGAATATTCACTGGAAGGACTAATGCAGGAGCTGAAACTCCAATACTTAGCCACCTGATGTGAAGAACTGACTCATTTGAAAAGATCCTGATGCTGGGAAAGATTGAAGGCAGGAAGAGAAGGGGATGACAGAGGATGAGATGGCTAGATGGCATCACAGACTCAATGGACATGAGTTTGAGTAAACTCTGGGAGTTGGTGATGGACAGAGAGGCCTGGCATGCTGTGGTCCATGGGGTCACAAAGAACTGGACATGACTGAGTGACTGAACTGAACATAAATGAGATACTGGAAATACAATTTTTCTATTTGCTTTTTTTCATATATCTTTGAAATCTCCATATATACATATAGAAATCTATATCATTCTTTTCACCCAATACAAAGTACACGTTTTATCATTTAGCCATTTCCCCTTTGATCAGAATTCACGTTACTTCTTTTTTTTTTTTTCCTTTTTTTTTTCACATTACTTCTAACCTGGAGTTATTATAAACATTTTTGTTATTCTTATTCATACCTTACTGTGCATTAGACGTTCAAAAGAGGCGTGTGGGGGTGAGGGCGGGGTGGGGTGGTGGAGTAAGGAATTTGAGCTAAAAACACAAAGGTAGAAAATAGAGGAAGATGAAGTTCAAAACAGGCATTCTTATTTTCAGCAAAGGAGGAAATGGGAGTCACAAAATATACTAGAAGTATCTTTAGACTAGGATTGAGAGACATGGGTCTTAGCCCTTGGTTCACAAACTATATCTGACAGTAAAAAGTAGAACTGGGTATTTTCGGACCAGAAGGGATCTTCAAGATCATTCACATACATTACCACATTTTGGAGAAACTAAAGTCATATCTGAAAATTAGAATGTGATTTTGATGACCCCTAGCTTTGAGTTTTTACCCCACACTCTGCTGAAAGGATTTTTTTTTTAAGGGTTTGAAGAGTCACTGGTAAATGCTATGGAGACACAATAAGAAGCGAGAATGTTACATTTAAAGACAGCATATATTTCTATTGGACTCAGTCAGGACAGCTCTAATTTCCAGCAAACCTTATCAACTCTGAAGAGGAAAAAAATAAACTATGGAGATGTCCCAAAATTAGGGGTGGGTTTGGCAGACTATCAAAGCAGTGAGGACATTATTAAAAACCTACTTTGTCCAAATGGTAAGGAAGAAGGATCCCAATATACCAACCTATTTCAGATTGTTTAGAGATATATGTTTTTAAATAAGCTAAGCTGTCCTCTGGAGACTACCAACAACAGTGTGCATTTTCCTCCTGGTACGGCACCCTCATTTAATGATCACTGGAGCCTATTAAAGTGACTGATTAGATACAGCAATACAGTACAGTTATAATCATAAAACCAGATTTCTGGAGCATGAGCAAATATAAACTTAAATGTATCAGAGAATATAAAAATATACATATAACCAGGATTTAGCACATCAATGTTTACGGATTAACTTGTTACATTTCCTAAGTGAGTCAGTGGTAAGTATTTTTTCAAAAGAGACAAGGTCTTAATATTCATTAGTAGTAGTAGTGTTAGTTGCTTAGTCAAGTCCGACTCTTGGCAACCCGATGGACTATAGCCTGCCAGGCTCTTCTGTCCATGGGATTCTCTGAGCAAGAATATTGGAGTGAGCTGCTTTTCTTTCTCCAATAATATTAATTAGTATTTGTGTATAAAGCTTTGAGGAATGTGTTTCTATTATTTATACATAAAAAACACATATGCTTCTTAGGGAAAATTCTCAGTTCAGTTCAGTCACTCAGTCGTGTCTGACTCTGTGACCCCATGGACTGCAGTACACCAGGCTTCCCTGTCCATCACCAACTCCCACCCGAAACTTGCTCAAACTCCTGTCCATCACGTCGGTGATGCCATCCACCCATCTTATCCTCTGTTGTCCCCTTCTCCTCCTGCCTTCAATCTGTCCCAGCCTCAGGGTCTTCTCCAGTGAGTCACTTTTTTGCATCAGATGGCCAAAGGATTGGAGTTTCAGCTTCAGCATCAGTCCTTCCAGTGAATATTCAGGACTGATTTCCTTTAGGATGGACTAGCTGGATCTCCTTGCTGTGCAGGAGACTCTCAAGAGTTCTCCAACACCACAGTTCAAAAGCATCAATTATTTGATGCTCAGCCTTCTTTATGGTCCAACTCTCACATTCATACATGACTACTGGAAAAACCATAGCTTTGACTAGGCGGACCTTTGTAGGCAAAGTAATGTCTGCTTTTCAATATGCTGTCTAGGTTGGTCATAGCTTTTCTTCCAAGCAGCAAGCATCTTTTAATTTCATGGCTGCAGTCACCATCCGCAGTGATTCTGGAGTCCCCCAAAATAAAGTCTCTCACTGTTTCCATTGTTTCCCCATCTATTTGCCATGAAGTGATGGGACCGGATGCCATGATCTTAGTTTTTGAAATGTTCAGTTTTAAGCCAATGCTTTCACTCCCCTCTTTCACTTTCATCAAGAGCTCTTTAGTTCTTCTTCGCTTTCTACCATAAGGGTGGTGTCACCTGCACGTCTGAGGTTATTGATATTTCTCCCAGCAATCTTGACTCCAGCTTGTGCTTCATCTGGTGTGGTGTTTTGCATGATGCACTCTGCATAGAAGTTAGATAAGCAGGGTGACAGTATACAGCCTTGACATATTCCTTTCCCAATTTAGAACCAGTCTGTTATTCCATGTCCGGTTCTAACTGTTGATTCTTGACCTGTATACTGATTTCTCAGGAGGCAGGTCAGGTGGTCTTGTATTCCCACCTCTTTAAGAATCTTCCATAGTTTGTTGTGATCCACATACTCAAAGGCTTTGGCATAGTCAATAAAGCTGAAGTATGTTTTTCTGGAACTCTCTTGCTCTTTTGATAATCCAACGGATGTTGGCAATTTGATCTCTGGTTCCTCTGCCTTTTCTAAATACAGCTTGAATATCTGGAAGTTCACGGTTCACATATTGTTGAAGCCTGGTTTGGACAATTTTGAGCATTACTTTGCTACTGTGTGAGATGAAGTTTAACTGTGTGGTAATTTGAATATTCTTTGGCATTGCCTTTCTTTGGGACTGGAATGAAAACTGACCTTTTCCAGTACAGCGGCCGCTGCTGAGTTTTCCAAATTTGCTGACATACTGAGTGCAGCACTTTCACAGCATCATTTTTTAGGATTTGAAATAGCTCAACTGGAATTTCATCACCTCCACTAGCTTTGTTCGTAGTGATGCTTCCTAAGGTGCACTTGACTTCGCATCCCAGGATGTCTGGCTCCAGGTGAATGATCACACCACTGTGGTTATCTGGGTCATGAAGATCTTTTTTGTATGGTTCTTCTGTGTATTCTTGCCACCTCTTCTTAATATCTTCTGCTTTTGTTAGGTCCATACCATTTCTGTTCTTTATTGTGATCATCTTTGCATAAAATGTTCCCCTGGTATCTCTAACTTTCTTGAAGAAATCTCTAGTCTTTCCCACTCTATTGTCTTCCTCTATTTCTTTGTACTGATCACTGAGGAAGGCTTTCATATCACTCTTTGCCATTCTTTGGAAAGAAGATATATTCAGATGGATATATCTTTCTTTTTCTCCTTTCCGTTTAGCTTCTCTTATCAGCTATTTGAAGGCCTCCTAGACAAGCATTTTGCCTTTTTACATTTCTTTTTCTTGGGGATGGTCTTGATCACTGCCTCCTGTAGAATGTTACAAACCTTCATCCATAGTTCTTCAGGAACTCTATCAGATCTAATCCCTTGAATCTATTTGTCACTTCCACTGTATCATCGTAAGGGATTTGATTTAGGTCATACCTGAATGGCCTAGTGGTTTTCCCTACTTTCTTCAATTTGTCTGAATTTGGCAATAAGGAGTTCATGATCTGAGCCACAGTCAGCTCTCAGTCTTATTTTTGCTGACTGCATAGAGCTTCTCCATCTTTGGCTGCAAAGAATATAATCAATCTGATTTTGGTCCTGACCATCTGGTGATGTCCACGTGTAGAGACTTCTCTTGTGTTGCTGGAAGAGGGTGTTTGCTATGACCAGTGCTTTCTCTTGGCAAAACTCTGTTATTCTTTGCCCTGCTTCACTTTGTACTCCAAGGCCAAATTTGCCTGTTACTCCAGGTATTTCTTGACTTCTTACTTTTGCATTCCAGTCCTCTATGATGAAAAGGACATCTTTTTTGGGTGTTAGTTCTAGAAGGTCTTGTAGATCTTAGAACCGTGCAATTTCTACATGTAAATTCTACTTTTACATGTAGAATTACTACAGGGAAAATTCTACTTTTATACAAATATCTACCATTTTTCAATATAAAATAAGTATGTGTGTGAAAGTCACTCAGTCGTATCCAACTATTTGCCACCCCATGGACTATACAATCCATGGAATTCTCCAGGCCAGAATACTGAAGTGGATAGCCTTTCCCTTCTCTGAAGGATCTTCCCAACCCAGGGATTGAACCTAGGTCTCCTGCATTGCAGGCAGATTCTCTACCAGCTGAGCCAAAACTGAAGTTTGAATGAGACACAGTTCTAAGCTCATTTTTCCAGCTGCTCTTTAATTCTGTGTGTTGGGGGGGGGCATTTACATACATACATATATATGTGCATATATATCAAGGAAAATGCTTTGGAGACAGCAGAATAATATTTAAGTTTTTAATAGGCCTATAATTACTGAACTTAAAAATTCACAGAACTATAAAACTTTTCATGTAGGAAGGGAATCAGAGATCATCCAGGTCTCCTCCTTTTTACAGCTAAGGAAAACAAGAATTCAGATAACTTGCATAATGTCTACAAGCTACCAGTAGTAGAGATGAGACGAAAAATTATTATCTTCTAACTTCTGGTATAATTTTCACACCAATGCATTACATATTCCCAAAGAAGTCATCTGTGTTAGACTACAGGTATTCTTTTTGACAATTTAGCTCCTAAATCACATTTAGTATTAAAATCTACCTTCCTCTATTGGCTTTCCCCTAAATAAAACCAAATAAGGAAATTATTTATACTTATTAGTTTATAAAGTTTCAACTTTTCTTGATTTAGAAGCTATGAATATAAGCAATAATGTCCCAGGGCTGAATTAATTATTTTCCAAGCAAATTTGTCTTCACCAACTGATTAGCAAGTAACCATATAAGCAAATTCTATTCTTATTACTGAATTCTTCTTTAGACCTGTAGCTTTTCAATCCCAAGACCCGTGGGACTTGCAAATGGCATTATTCACTAGAATTAAGCACAGAAAAAGATAAGCATGTACAATAACTATCCTCTTCTCTCCAACAGCTGAAACATATCAAATGGTCTGAATCTCTTCATTTTTAGAATGGAAGATACTAAAAGAAGTAATCAAAAGATTTCTTACTGATGTACCTCTTGGGCATGCTTTAAGTGCCAAAATTTGTACCAGAATTGAAATTTCTTTACATGAAGAATACAACAGTTCAACAAAACTACTTGAATTGCAATTATTAAATCAATACTTATCAGAGCATTTACATAGCTTTAATTACTGTACACAACAAAAGAATTTAGCAAACTAACACACTGCCTTAAATCTAGTGAAATTCTGCTGCTGTTTAATTACTATGAACATCAGTGTAAAAGGTATAGTCAATTTTATGGATTAAAAACATTCTTTAAAGTTGATATAAAATAGATTTTTGTATACTGTATCACCTAAAATATATCAGGAAAATCTATTAAACTATTCTTTTTAACTGATAAATTCATTGTTTTAGAGGAAGTGTTTTCCTAAACAAGTTACAGTTGCACTGAGATACACAATCTGCAATCACTTGGATAAAAAGCTACTACACCCTCATTACAAAACATGTCAGTTATCTAAAGTCTGATATTTATATACATAATTTTAGAATCTGAGTTTCAAGTTAAATATTTCTTGGTTATTTCTGAAACCAAGAGATGATCTCATCTCTTCCCAGGTATCCACTGTAGAATTCATTTAAACTTTAGGAATTGGATAACTGAAGTTCTGAGAACACTTAGTTTCTAGAATGCAATCCTTGTCTGAGTCAGCCTCTGTCACCTTGCAGCCTGGGTCAGCTTAGCCTTAATGAGCTATTTCTGACAAAGGTCAATATAGAAACTGTGAATCTATCTAGACACTGCTGCAATGACTTCACTGCATAGGCTGTATTTTAGATGTGTAATTTTATCCTGGATATGCTTCCTCTATTAACCACAAATTTTATCTCAAAAACCCACCCATTACTTCATCTCTATCTCATATAACATTCAATTCTAACTCTAACAGGTGCCTATCTCTGCACTTTGATAGCTATTTTTAGTTTTTCTAGTTTTCAGCATTCCTACCCCTATAAAACTAAAGTTAAGAAATATTCTTGCACACAACAATAAAGGAATCAATTACATGTCTTTCTGAAAAATGATGTTACTCTGTACACTGTTTGATGTTAATTTCTATATTTATCTGGTTCTATAGTTTCATAAACAGTCAAATTTGAATATGTGTCCCTTACTTTTTTTAACTTAGTACTGTAACAGGGCTCCTACCGTCTAAAAAGTACAAAGAATAAAATTAACTTCTTTAGGACTTACACATGAATTTAGAAAACAAGGGTGTCAGTTTTCCATCTGTAGACTAAAAAGAGGAAACAGTCATCATTTTATTTGCCTATCAGAAAACTAGATCAGTAGCTATTTCCTGGTCTCTGGACAATGCTGTTTCTCTTTCCCTCCACAGCTACACTTTTAAAATTTTGTAGTTCAAAGTCTAACAAAAACAATCAAGTTATATTTTAATATCCTTAAGTGAAACAAACAATTATTATATTCTTTCAACATATGATTTTAACTTTGTTAGACTTCATTGTTAATTAGGGGCTCTTAAAAATCTTTATTCCCTTTTTATATGCAGAACTCAATCTTTCCTCATTACCAAGTACTCAAAGCACATTAGGTAGTAGCAGCATACAATACATTGGAAACTTATCTATGGTTAATAACATGTCTTAAGTAACTGTTAAGTGTTAAGTCATATGTACAACGCCATCAGACAGTGATGAAATCAGCACTTTTTAAGTGCCAAATCGTGAGGTCAGTGGACTTTTTCAGACTTTTCCCCAGACAATGGTTACTGGTATGATGAATGGATGACCAAAGTTGGTGAGCAATTAGCCACTTTAGTGAGTGTGAAGTGGTATCTTATAGCTTTGATTTGTATTTCCCCAGGGATTTTGATGCCGAGCATCTTTTCATGTACTTACTGACCATTTGTATATCAGTTCAAATCCTTTGCCAATTTTTATATTGGGTTGTCTTTTTACTGTTTAAAGAGTTCTTTATATATTCTGGATATAAGTCTCTTATCAGATATATGTTTTGCAAGTATTTTCTCCCATTCTGTAATTTGTCTTTATTTTGCTTGTGGGGCCTTTTCAAGAACAAATGTTTTAAATTTTGATTAAGCCCAATGTATCTGTTTTTCTTGTGTTCCTTGTACTGCTGGTGTCTCATGTAAGAAACTACTGCCTAGGTCAAAGTCACGAAGATTATTCTCAAGTTTTCTTCTAAGAATTTTATACTTTTAAACCTAGACTCAGGCCTATGATCCATTCAGAGTTTACCTGTGTATACAGTGTGAGACAGGGATCTAACTTCATTATACCACATGTAGCTACCCAGTTGTGTCAGCACCATTTGTTGAAAAGACACTGAATTGTCTTGGCACCCTTGTTCAAAATTAATTGACCGTAAATGTGAGTGATTATTTCTACAATCTATTCCATTGATCTATAAGTCTTATCTATAAGTATATGCTTATCTACAAGTATAAGCATACTTAGGCCAATACCACACTGCCTGGTTTCATAGTTTTATTGTGTTTTGAAATTGGGAGTATGAGCCTTCCACTTTGTTCTTTTCAAGACAGCTTTGGCCACTCGGGGTACCACGCATTTCCGTATGAACTTTAGGATTAGTTGTAAATCCCTGCTAAAAGAGAAGCAGAGATTTTGACAAGGCTTGCATTGAATCTGCAGATCAATAGAAGGTGTGCCACAATATTAAGTCTTCCAATCCATAAACACAGGGTCTCTCTCCATCCATTTAGGTTTTAATTTCTTTGAACAGTGTTTTGTAGTTTTCCATGTACAAATCTTTCACCTCCCTTGTTAAGTTTATTCCTAGGTATTCTATTCTTTTAGATGCTATTGTTAATAGAACTATTTTCTTAAATACATTTTCAGATTGTTCACTGCTTATCTACAGAAATTCAATTTGCATGTGTGTGTCAATCCTGCCCTGCAACTTTGCTAAATTTTTTAATGAGCTCTAGTTCTTATCTGTATTCCTTAGTATTTTCTATACATAAGACTACGATATCTGCAAATAGAAATGGTTTTACTTCTTCCTCTCCTATCTGAATGCTCTCACCTTCATGTCTTGGGTAGAACCTCCAGTACAATGCTGAGAAGAAGCCAAAAGAGCAGACATACCTGTCTTACTCCTGATCTTAGGGGAAAAAATTTAGTCTTTCACCATTATGTACAATATTCAGTTCAGCACAGTCGCTCAGTCATGTCCGATTCCTTGCGACCCCATGAACTGCAGCACGCCAGGCCTCCCTGTCCATCACCAACTCACAGAGTTCACTCAAACTCACGTCCATGGAGTCGGTGACGCCATCCAGCCATCTCATCCTCGGTCGTTCCCTTTTCCTCCTGCACCCAACCCCTCCCGGCATCAGTCTTTTCCAATGAGTCAACTCTTTGCGTGAGGTGGCCAAAGTACTGGAGTTTCACCTTTAGCATCATTCCTTCCAAAGAACACCCAGGACTGATCTCCTTTAGAATGGACTGGTTGGATCTCCTTGCTAGCTGGGGGTTTTTCATAAATGCCTTTTATCAGGCTAAGGAAGTTATTATAAGGTATTTTCATAATAAAATGTCTATCTTAGTAATAACTCAAGGCTAAAAAAAATTTAAACTGAGGGTTCCAGAATTATTGGACCTAATCTAAAACTGTAGATGTTTGATCCAGCTGCAGTTACATATTTCAAACTGACAGTACAGGTTTAGTTTCCTTAACTCCATAACTTATTTTTAGCACAAGCAAATATTCTTTAGGTACTATTAGTTGAGCTAAGAGTTTTAATGACCTTGAGAGCTTGTTTGGAGGTTCTAGCAGGGGAGCACAGCTATTCGTATACCCTCGACTGAAGACTGGTCCTCCTCTATCAGGGATGGTTGTCCTCTTTGACCAAGCACGCAGCTTCGGGAGGGACGCACATGGAGTGGTGAGGGAGGAAGAGGACACCTGCCTAGCCAGCCAGATCAGCTGAATCAACTCTAGCGATCAATGGGGTGACAGATGTCGCAACCAGATCGCCCAGATGACCCAGAGGGATGGGATGGGGAGGGAGGTGAGGGGGGGTTCAGGATGGGGAACACATGTACACCTGTGGAGGACTCATGTCAATATATGGCAAAACCAATACAATATTTTAAAATAATTAGTCTCCAAAAAATAAATTATTTAAAAAATAAATAAAAATTTTAAAAAGTTTTAATGAAAGTCATGACAAACCAATTTTGCAACTTGTTTTTTCCCTAACAAATATTCATTTTTTTCTAGAATGTACACACTGTACAAAGAAGTATATGTTCTTTTTAAACAAGTGTCATTCAAGCACCCCAGATATGCAGCTAAAACCAGTTCAGATATGCTCTTCCTACCATAGAATCCTAAACAGTCAGGTGATGTACTAAGAAACAATTGCCTATCCAATGGTCAAAGGCTTACTCTTATATCCTGTTCCAAGATAAAGTAGACCAAAACAATCACTCTGTCAAAATGTCCATGCCAGAGTACATGTACATAGTCTAAAAAATATATGGTATTCATTGTCATGTCCAAACCACTAGGATAAACATAATACATCAAAACTTCTAACAAAAAAGTTGAAATTATTTACGATATTCTAGTCTCCAAGTATATATAAATCTTTACTTCAAAAAATGCTTAACGATTTTCAACTCTTAGAGTGAGAAAAGCATAAAAACCTCACAAGTTGAGCTTGAACTGTCAAGTATTTACTCTTTACAAAATTACTTGTCTTTTTCTTAGTGTGCAATATGATATCTTAATGAACTTAAAGAGTTATTAGCCTTTTTAAAAAAAGAGCATTGGTTCTCTTCTTATGAGCAAAATAAAGTTCTGCACAGTAAACATTCTTTGATATGTCACCAGGTATCAACTTTTTTTCATATAATTTATTTACACTTTAAGAATTAAGTTTTTTATTTACCTATGACACTGTTTTATTATAATAATATGTCTTTTGAGCTAAATAAAAGAGTATTTTATATATTGTCATTTTTCAGTTCAGTTCAGTTCAGTTGCTCAATCGTGTCTGACTCTTTACAACCCTATGGACTGCAGCACGCCAAGGCCTCCCTGCCCAGCACCAACTCCCAGAGTTTACTCAAACTCATGTCCATTGAGTTGGTAATGCCATCCAACCATCTCATCCTCTGTTATCCCCTCTTTCCCAACTTCAATCTTTCTCAGCATCAGGGTCTTTTCAAATGAGTCAGTTCTTCACATCAGGTGACCAAAGTATTGGAGTTTCAGCCTCAGCATCAGTCCTTTCAATGAATATTCAGGACTGAGTCATCATAATTCAGTATGCAATATTATTGATTATATGTATGCTCAATATATAGCACATATAGTCATGTTTTCATTCAATGAACATTTACTAAATGACTGTTATGTGCTAAGGGTAAAAAAGACCAAGTCCCTGTCTTCCTGAAACTGATATTCCAGCAAAAGAAGTCAAATAACTCAAACAAATAAATGATTTATACAGATATAAATAAATGTAAGGTGACAGAAAAGGCAAAATGGGATAGAGTGACTGGTGGGCACATCCTGTTCTCTAAGAAGATGACCTGAAAACTGGGAACTAAATAATGATAAAGGACTAGAGCAAGGGTTTTACAAGTAAAAGAAACAGCAGGTACAAAAGCCCTAATAAGATGGAAAGAAACAACACAGTGTATTTGAGGAAAAGAAAGAAAACTGTCATCCTAGACCATACGAGATGAGGGATGGAGTGGGAGGACTTTGTTGCCATAGATTTTATCTAGTTGCAACAGGAATCCAGTGGAAGACTGTAAACAGAAATGGCATGACCTGACATATACTTTAAGAAGATCACTCTTACTGGTATGTAAAGAATAAAATATAAGGAGGAATGAACAGTACCAGTTAACAGAAAATAATGATCTTTTTTCTTTGTATTCTTTCTTAGTCTTCTCTCTCCCTTTCTATTCCCAATTCCATCAACTGAATACCGGTTCTTATATCCTTCTCCTATCTGGGCTATTTCAAAAATATCCAAACTAGTCTCCCTGCTCCCATAACTAGTATATGTGTGTGTAAGTGTGCATACATGTACATGCATGCATGTGTGTGCATGCGTGTGCTTTGATCAAAAGCCTCAAAAACTCACTACTACCAACAAAATAAAATCCAAATTCCTTGCTTGACATTCAGTAACATTGCAGCCTAATATCAAACCACCTATCTGGCCTCACTTCCCACTACTAATGTGATAGACTATGTTGTTGTTGTTGTTGTTCAGTTGTGTCTGACTCCTTGCTACCCCATGACTACAGCACGCCAGGCTTCCCTGTCCTTCACCATCTCCCGAAGCTTGCTCAAATTCACGTCCATTGAGTCTGTGATGCCATCCAACCACCTCATCCTTTGTCACTTTCTTCTCCTCCTGCCCTCAATCTTTCCCAGAACCAGGATCTTTTCCAATGAGTCAGCTCTTCACATCAGGTGGCCAAAATATTGGA
Source organism: Ovis aries (assembly GCF_016772045.2). Taxonomy (NCBI): domain Eukaryota; kingdom Metazoa; phylum Chordata; class Mammalia; order Artiodactyla; family Bovidae; genus Ovis; species Ovis aries. Next base: position 30,362,615 of record NC_056075.1, on the reverse strand, counting down.
ACTTCAGCTTCAGCATCAGTCCTTCCAATGAATATTCAGGGTTGATTTCCTTTAGGATTGACTGGTTTGATCTCTGTGGAGTCCAAGGGACTGTCAAGAGTCTTCTCCAACACCACGATTCAAAAGCATCAGTTCTTCAGTGCTCAGCCTTCTCTATGGTCCAATTTTCACATCCACACATAACTACTGGAAAACTGATAACTCTGACTATACAGACCTTTGTCAGCAAAGTGATGTCTCTGCTTTTTAATATGCTGTCTAGGTTTATTGTAGCTTTTCTTCCAAGGAGCAAGTCTCTTTTAATTCATGACTGCAGTCACCATCTGCAGTGATTCTGGAGCCCAAGAAAATAAAGTATATCACTGTTTTCACTTTTTCTCCATCTATTTGCCATGAAGTGATGGGGCTAGATGCCATGATCTTCATTTTTTGAATGTTGAGTTTTAAGCCAGCTTTTTCATGAATTTCCTCTTCACCCTCATCAAGAGGTTTTTAGTTCCTCTTCACCTTCTGCCATTAAGAGTGCTATCATCTGCATATCTGAGGTTGTTGATATTCAACTTAGTACTATGACTATGTTAATCTTGTTAGCATGTGAAATGAACACAATTGTAAGGTAGTTTGAACATTCTTTGGCATTGCCTTTCTTTGGAACTGGAATGAAAACTGACTTTTTGCAGTCCTATGGCCACCACTGCATTTTCCAAATTTGCTCTTACTCGACTCTTTCACTCTATAAGGTCTACTCAGTTTTTCCTGGACAGAGCTAATGACCTCCTGCTTCCATGGCTCTGATCCCTTTCCTTAATCTTTCCTTAAATTCAAAGTCTCTCTCTTCTTCATGGCTCAAGATACATTCTCCTTGACTATCCAGGCAGTAGCTGTTAACTATAACCATAGCATTTTACATCATGACCCAGAATATCCAAGTTTCACAAATCTACATTTACCTTTACTTCAAGCAATGCTCTTTGGTATTTCCTATCCTACTCTATTTCTTTTTCAAATGACTCACTAAAATGACTGCATAGACTACTTAATGGGTTTCAATCTTCAGTTTAAAAAACACTTTAAATGCATCTTTCTAGACACGCATTGGTAACTTAACCAAATCCTGGTATTGAAAGAGGAAACCTATAACTATCAGACTACAATGGCCTTAATCTTAATGGTAAGTGCATGCATGCTAAGTCACTTCAGTCATGTCCAACTCTGTGTGACCCCACGGACTGTAGCCCACCAGGTTTCCCCTGACCATGGGATTCTCCAGGCAAGAATGCTGATGTGAGTTGCCAAGCCCTCCTCCAGGAGATTTTTCCCAACCCAGGGATCAAACCTGCATCTCTTATGTCTCCTGCACTGGCAGCTGGGTTTGTTTTTTTTTTTTTTTTAAACCACTAGTGCTACCTGGGAAGCCCAATCTTAATGGTAGGACAGGGTATTTTATATATCACTTTATCTACCACAATGCCAAACACAGTATTTATTAATCCTTACTGAAGAGAAAGACTTTACAATCAGACAGGATCATGATTAAGACTGTTTTGTGTTCCCATCATCTTGTTTCAAACTGTAGTTATGATGGTCAAAATGGTTAGTTTTCAACAACACTTTGATCTACTTCTGCTTTCCTACCTTACAGGATTAAATAATGGTTTTGCAAGGTGAGAGAACACAATAAGTATTCAACAAACACTCATTTTCACCTTTTCATCAGAGGTATGAGAAAATCTCTATATGGAGGACACCTACTACCATTCATCGGGCATGCTTCTCTTTTATCACAGATACTCGGGTACTTCTGCGCTGCCTAGGAAGGCATTGTAAGTCCAGTGTCCTCATGTGGTCCTTTTAGATTTGCCAAAGCTGGGATAAGAGTAAGCCTTTTGTTTCAATGGAATGACAGTTATTAAGGTTGAATGGCCTCTCCTGCTGTCAGCACTAAGGTACTTGACCATTAAAGTTCTATTAAAGTTGTTGACTCTTTCAAAAACATCTTTAGTAATTTGAATTAAGAAAATGAAAAAGCAAGGAAGTAATCTAAAATCTGTACTGAATGGTTTTTTCTCTGGCAAAGGACCCAACTTTTAAGATAAGCCAATGGGGCAATGTAAATTCCTAATTCTCAAATCTCAAAGACTCAAAGGTAAAATTAGTTTTACCATGAGATGATTCCCATAGGCTCCCGAGGAATGCAAATCATCTACAGGCATTTCACTTCCACCTCCTGAGTCTTTTACGACCCACTGCAGGTCTAGGAAGACAAGGCGAACACACAAGTGACAAACGCTCTCTACCTCCTAGACCAGGCTCGGGCTTTTGGGCAGAAATAAGCCTCCAGGATCTATCCAAGAAAGAATCTGAATTTCTTTATCAGGTCTGAAACTACCTAAAGGCTGCAGGCATCCTGGGGTAACTGTGGGCCAGAGCAAACTTCTCTGTGCTCCAGACCCTCTGAAATCTAGAAGTATGAACCTCAGCATTCACTGGCAATTGTGTCCTCAAGGCCAGACCCAGGGCTTCAGCAGCGTTAGGGCTTGGTTTAAGACAGCCATCTGGAATTACTCTATCATTCACTAACAATTTAAAATCATCTACTCTAATTCTCCCTGCATTGCTCCAGTAAAAAACACGTAACTCAGAGAAGCTTTATATGCAAGATTTTAGAACTAAGCCCCCCTCCACAAAAACACCCAAACTTTTGACATAAAAGTATCATATCTAGAATGGCAAAATTTCAAAAATATGAACTGTTTCAGGATCACTCTTTTGACAGTGAATTACTCTCCTTATTACACTGAAAAGCAAATGAAAGGTAAAGCCAAAATTCTATTTATTTTAAAAGATGTCAAATCTAGGTTAAGTATTTTTAAAATTTCAAATAAAAACAGCGCCTTGGAAAAAAGAGCTATTAAATAGAACTTGGTAGGGCCTTAAAAAGTATAATAACAATACAGGCTTAAATATTAACAATATTCTTATGCTACTTTCCTGCTATTTGGCTAAAGCATCTCCCTCCTTTAAATCATCCTGTGTCTACCAATATTTTTGGGTTTTTTTGTTAGATCCACTTTTCAGAAACAGAGCATAGGTTATTAAACTGAATTCTTCCTTTAGTACTCATCCTCTGACACATTCCACTAAAATAGAGATTTATTCATACTGATAAACACCCCTTTTAAAAATAAATATATCTTGGGGGGAAAAAAGGTTAATTCTATATTATGTTTCAACCTCAAGGAAGAGAAGGATGGAGGGAAAAAGAACAGGAGAGAAGGGAGAAAGAAGATGACCTAATCTGAGGCAAAAAGACATTAGGACTACCAGAAGAGGACAGAAAAGGATGAGTGAACCATGCCTTAAGAGAGGTAGACTAGGAAACCAGCCAGATAGCCTTAGACCTAAGTAAGTAAAATGGAAACAAAAAGCCTTCACTGGACACAGCAGAGAGACTGTGTACAGTTAAGGTGATAAAAGCTATGTATGTTACACAGCACTACAGACAAACAAGTACTAGATTAAACAATTTACAAGGCATATCAAAGTAATACTATGAGTGATAAGGTTATCAATAAGTCATAACTGATATACAGAATGCATTAAACAAAGTTTACGCAAAGATTTTAAAAGCTCCATTCCAAATAGTTTACTTAAAAAGTCTCTTTAGTTTTAAATGTTTTTGCTAGATTTCCAATGAGGGTCTCCCAAGGACCACATTCAAGTAGGTGAAATAATTATAAAAGCCACATGTTTATTAGTATTTAAAACATATGGCTCAAAATACACTCTGTGCTCTAAAGGTCAAAATAAGGTTTTATTTTTAGACTCTTCAAAGCTGTCATTTCTTGGTCTTTTTGCCATGTTTAAACTAGCCAGATACTTCTTTTAATATGATAGAAATATAAGGCAGAAAAGAGATTCTTTAAAGCATTTCCTGCCAAACTGCTTTGCCTCAAACTAGCAAAATGTCTTTGACTAGACCACTGAACTATGCTTCAGTTTTATCCTTCACTTAATATTAAAGCTAACACCTTCTGATATATGTCAAATGCTAGACACCAAGGTTACAAACTGAACAAAACAGAACCCCTACCTTTGAGGCAGTCAGAATCATTTGACAGAAAGAGACATATAAACAAATAATTATAGGACCACCTGACTAAGTTTCATAATAGGAGATATGAACAGAGCATTGTGCAAATAAAGTAGTAAAAGCCACTAAATGAGCCTAGAGGACTATGCTAAGCCTTTTCAAGAGAATTTGACATTTAAATTCATATGCAGTGAGGCAGTTGGGTTAGTCAATCTGTAAGGACCCTTCTATTGTAAAAAGGGCAGGACAAAAAGTTGAAGGTCATAGAGATCTTATTTGTCAAAAGGGCTGGTGTACCTAGCTATTCTATTTCTGGGTATTTATCCGAAGGACTTCCCTGTAGCTCAAATGGTAAACAACCTGCCTGCGATGCAGGAGACCAGGGTTTGAACCCTGGGTTGGGAAGTTCCTCTGGAGAAGGGAATGGCAACCCACTCCAGTATTCTTGCCTGGAGAATCCCATAGACAGAGAACCTGGCAGGTCACAGTCCGTGGGGTCACAAAGAGTCAAACATGACTGAGCGACTAACACACTCACACACATCTGAAGGACAGGAAAACACTAATTTGAGAAGATATATGCACCCCTATGTTCACTGGAGCATTATCTACAATAGCAAAGACATGGAAGCAATCTAAGTGCCCACGGATAGATGGATGGATGGATGATATGCTATGTGTGCGTGGTGGCTCAGACAGTAAAGAATCTGCCTGCAATGTGGGAGACCTGGGTTCAATCCCTGGGTTGGGAAGATCCCCTGGAGGACAGCATGGCAACCCACTCCAGTATTATTGCCTGGAGAATCCCCATGGACAGAGGAGCCTAGCAGGCTACAGTCCAAGGGGTCACAAAGAGTCAGACACAACTTAGCGACTAAGCACAGCACAGTGTGTGTGTGTGTGTGTGTGTGTGTGTGTGTGTGTGTATACATACATACATACATACACATTCATACGTATGTGTGAGCACGCACATGTGTGCACATGATGGAAAACTACTCAATCATAAAAATGAATGAAATCTGCCATCTGTGACAATAGTAATGAACCTTGAACATATTATGCTAAGTGAAATAAGCCAGAGAAAGACAAATACCTATGATTTCACTCATGCAGAATCTAAAAAAACAAAATAAAACAAAAACAAACTTACAGATACAGAGAACAGATTAGTGGTTACCAGAGGGGAAGGAGGTTGTGGCACACGGTGAAATGGATGAAGGGGGTCAACAATATGGTGATCACTTTTTAGTGCATACAGGTTCAAAATATAGTGCTATATACCTGAAACTAACATAATTTAAAAAACAGTTGATGTAAATAATTCCAGTTTGTTGCTTATTAATTTAACCTCTGTATCCAAAAGAGAATATTTTACTTGTACAATCCCCATCATCTCTCCCAAACTTGTCCTCTTACTATATTCCTTTTCTTGGTAAATAGTTAAAACTTAAGCTTCTATAGCCAACTAATCACCAATTTCTATTGATTATATTCCCTACTATTTCTACATTCTATTTCCAATCGCTACCACTATCTCTTACAGCGGAGGCTTCCTATGGCCTCCAAAAGAGTTTTCCTGTCTCTGAGATCTCTTCTGCCAATCAACCAATTCTTTACATGGTAGCCAAAGTGATTCTTTCAAAACATAAATCTGATCATATTTTAATTCACCTTAAAATCATACAGCCAATTCTATTGTTCCCAGAAAAGTCCAAACTCTTCAGTAAAACTGTCAACATCTGGCTTGGCTTGCCTCATGCTATAGTCTTTTATACTCACATTGAACTTCTAACATGTGCGCATGCTTCTAAGTCGCTTCAGTTGTGTCTAACTTTTTGCAGCCCTACGGACTGTAGCACACCAGGCTGCTCTGTCCAAGGAATTCTCCAGGCAAGAATACTGGATCCCCTCCTCCAGGGGATCTCCCCGACCCAGGGATCAAACCCACGTCTCTTACATCTCCTGCACTGATTGGCAGACAGGCTCTTTACCACTAGCATCACCTGGGAAGCAGTTTCCTCAATAAACAAAGCTCACTATCCTCTGAAAAGCATTCCAAGATTCCTTCAAGAGAGAATCAGGTGACCTTCAAAAATGATCTTTCAGGATCCTCTGCTTCTCTATCATCATATTTACCACACTACACAGTATTGTAACTACTTATCTGTCTCCTGCAGGAAGCTATAAATTCCTTAAGGTCAGAAACTGCCTTACACATTCTTGTCTTCCTTATGTAAAGCATTATACCTGCCTGGCACTGACATATAGATGGTACTAGATAAAGATTTGTTGAATGCATGAATAAATGAATGAATGAAAGAACAAACTGCAAGGAAAGAGAAATTCAGTGTCCTACAACTTGCCATAACAGTTATTAGCAACATTACAGAAACCTAATCCTTTAGCAAGACTGTATTTGAGCCATGAGCCTATCACAATTAACCTGTTTCCAAAGACAGATATAAAGAAGGCTCAACATAAACCCAAAATTCAAATGAACTTGAAGTGTGTTTATGTCTTCCAGTTTAGACAGCATAAACTTACTACTTCTGGGAGATAATACACATGTATCAGAATTATGATATATTACACATGTAAAAAAGTTTTAACTACATATGTAATATTATATTTTCACAGGTCAAGTGCTGAGTTTGCTTTTTAACATATATGAAAGCTACACCTCATCATTGACTCACCGATTCTTTTCCAGCTCATTGTGTGTAGACCTAAAAGGGAGGGAAAAAAGGGGGGAAAAGAGAGTTAGCCATGTTGTGTTGCTAAGGCTATAAAAAGGGGGGTTAGTTTAGGTATTGCTAAATAAATTCACTGAGTGAATTTAACAATGCAATATATGGACAGACTTCTAGCTATCTCACTCATCAAGAAGTAGTAGTCTATGTTCATTAAGACTTCAGATAGAGCATTTTTAGTTAACAACTAAATATTTTGAAATTAGAATCTCACTGTTATTTTTAATAAAATTAATATGAGCCCATGTTCTCTTGCCCACTTCCAGGGTTCTACATTTTAGTGGTTTGTAGACATTCTATCAGAAAGTTTAATTCAAACATAATCCCATTCTTTCATTTTTTAAAAAAAACAGTGTGTGTACTTCCGTGTCTTCTATCTCTATTTACCCACTCATAAACAGGGAGAGAAAAAGTTTTGGCCAGCACAGAAGCTGAAACAGGCTTGCCTTATTGCTAAGCGATACAGACAAATTCAAGCCTCTTTCTGTGTGAAACATAAACCAAAAATGTCATATAAGGAAAAAACAACATCAACAGAAAAGATATATTACTAAAATAAAAAAACACAGTTTTAAAAGACTGGGAGGATATACCTGAAAATGCTAACAATGGTTGTCTTTGTGACTTTTTTCATTTTACTTACAACTACTTGTTATAATAATATTACTTACCATCTATTGAACAAGTTGAGTGTCTGCTCAACAGTAACATACATTATCTCATTTTATCCTCCAAACACCCCTTGTTTTATAAACAAGAATGCTGACACTCTGAGAGGTAAAAAGACATGATCTTGTCCTAGGAGTTTTAAGTTGCAGCCATGATTTAAGCCCATGTCTTTCTTACTCCAAACCCCAACTTCCTTTTTTTTTTTAATTTATTTATTTCAAACTCCAATTTCTTAACTTAGTGACAAGCAAAGATTAAGAGCATGGACTCTAAGGCCAGACTGCCTTGGATCAAATATTGTATGGCTTTTTAAAAATCTCTTCATTTCTCTGTGTTCAGCTTTATCATCCATGAAATAGGAAAATAACAGTATTTGCTTCATAAGATTGTAATGAGAAATATACATGTATACACTGAACAACAAAATAAACTCGATCTAAAGTTAACTAATAGAATGTCATACTAAATTCTCTTGAACAAACATTTTTACAATAATTTAGCATTAACAATAACAAAATTTTATAAAGAAAAATTTAAGTTCTTGTCATCAAAACTGCAGAGAAGGCAATGGCAACCCACTCCAGTACTCTTGCCAGGAAAATCCCATGGACGGAGGAGCCTGGTGGGCTGCAGTCCATGGGGTCGCTGTGAGTCGGACACGACTGAGCGACTTCGCTTTCACTTTTCACTTTCATGCATTGGAGAAGGAAATGGCAACCCACTCCAGTGTTCTTGCCTGGAGAATCCCAGGGACGGGGGAGCCTGGTGGGCTGCGGTCTATGGGGTCACACAGAGTCGGACACGACTGAAGCGACACAGCAGCAGCAGCAACAACATCAAAACTGAAACTTCAATCATTTAGTGTATTCTGATTAACGTCAAAAGCCTTCAGAATATTTCATTACTGATTACTTTAATCTGATTTATTATTCTAATGGATATTTAATAATCAAATTCCTAAACTTCAACAATATTTTTATCAGTCTCATAATTTGTGGAAATTTTACTCACTGTCTTAGTTCAAGAGCCAAAAGGCTTCTTTGAGTTACTGTCTACTGTCCACCTTTTGCTTTCTGAGCATTACCGTAAGGTCCAAGTGACACATGATGAAAATGACTGATTTTCAACAGATTATCTTAATAAGAAAACACCTCTCTCAAGAGAGAGAAATTTTAAAAAATTTCAGGATGCTTTAAGAGTGCAGCCAAATTAATGGCAAGGATATGTACGATTTAGAAGAAGCTATAAAAACACAGGCTTCTTAGTATAACACAAACTCAGACTTCAAAACTCAATAAATAAATTACATCCAAATCTCTACCACATATAAGTATTTATAAACAGGTTTAAGTTCTTTCTTGTTTGAATGAAATGTCAAACTAAATAAGTTAGAAGAGGTAATAGGTATATTTTAAAGAGATTTAAAACAAAAAACATTGTTCAAAATTTGAAAGGGTGATCAATAATAAAATTTTCCCAAAATAAGACATCCCCACTTGGTGAGTAAATTTTGGTTTAATTGCCTTTTACTGAAAAGAAAACTCAGAACAAGCAAAACAAAAACTATGAAATTCTAAAGTAATAAATGAAACAATCTATTTAGAGAGAGGTATTTATCATATACTTATTCCAAACAGTATGGCATCCCACATATGGCGTTAAATGCAAAAGATACATACCCAAAGATAACCAATTGCTGAATTCCAGTATTATACTGAACCTATTATCAAAGCTAGCACCAAAAGAACGTTATCTGAATCACTGCTGTGAACAAAATTAAAACAGCAGGTTCTTTCCACCTCTCTCGGATTTTTATTATTTATCTTCTTCCTAAAAAATATTAAATGATAGCTAAGAATATGAACTTTTTCACAAAACCAGAAAACACATGCCATATCTAGTTATACCACTAGTAAAATTTAACAAGATTTCCAAATACCAAGAGGCAAAAACAATCACATATATACTAATCTTTATCGTATTGCCATGTTCCCTCAACTTTTAAAAAAATCCATCAGTAGTGTTTACTCCTATTTTGATGACATTTTTGCCTCTAATATCAGGTCAACAAATACTGCACGTTTTCAATGTTCAAAACTATCTTAGGCTGCAAGGAATCAAAGATAGTCTCTAGCTGGTAGATTAAGATATATACAGGAATAATTATGTAAAATAAATTAGGCAAAATAAATATACGAAGAAAGGCACAAACTATTCTGGGAGTTTAAAGAAGGGAGTGTTTACTTACAAATGGGGCTCTCAGAAAATGGGGCTTTAGAAAAGGGAGCATTTTGTCTGGGGCTTTTGCTACTACCAGAAACTAGACCTGGTAGGGAGAAGACATTTCAAGTGTGGAAAGGATACAGCAGAAGCAAAACAAGCTGAGTTGTGAAGTCCAAAGCAAAGCCACAGAATAAAAATGGAAAAAAAGTTCTGAGTTTAAACATTAGCCCTATCACTCACGTTTGCTGTAGAACTTGGAACAAATTATTTAACTTTTCTAGTTAACAGTTTTCTCATTTGTAAAAGTGGAGTAACACCACATGCCTTGACTGGGTGGGTTACTCTGAAAATTAGAGAGTAATGTAAAAGCATCAGCATATAGTAAGTATTCAGTAAATGCTAGCCCCTGCATATATTCTTATTATTTTTAACAAGACTGAAAATATACTACCTAACACAATGTTAAACATATTACATGGGGCAACAAATTGACAGTTCTCAGTAACACTTGGAATTAGCCTGGAAACAAACAAACAACAATAATGATTTAAAAATAAACTAAAGGAAAATATAAGTGTTTTGATCATTTAGTTGACTGTGAAGACACTAGAAGACTGAAAGCACGATAGACAGGAAGGTGTCTAACTATACATACATGGAGAAAATAATGATCCAAACAGTGCTGGCAAACAGAGTAGCTGAATGCGTCACATCCCAGCACACGCAGAAGCAACCTTCCTGAGGTTGCTTCCCTGAGCCTATGTGTCCAACCAAGCCTTTCCAATAATATGCCATTAAAATAGTCCATTATGATAAATTCCCTATAAAGCTGGAATGTTCTGAATAATTCATCTGGTTAGCACACTTTTCTTCTCCTAACAAAAATGCACCTCTGAGAGTAAACTCTATGAACTGTCTTCCTTTCAGACATCATTCCTCTGAATGCTTAACAACTTCCAATGACAGGAATAAAGACATTTCTATTATTTATCATCAAATCACAGATAATCTTTTTCACAAATAACATCCCTTTAAGAGACATGGTAACACATTCCCTATTTGAATGGGAGTCATTATCTCAACCAGATCTGTGATTTTTCATTGACTACAACACTGCTCTAATACATAAACTTTTAATTCTTTAGGGTGCAGTTTGGTGGCAGTCAATGAAACGAAGCATAGAATTGAGATTGCACAAAATGGTACTGTTTGGCTCAAGACTAGTACTACCACAGAAGGAAAATAAAAGACCCCATTCCCAGAATTAATATTCTCTTCCAACAAAAGAAAAGACCTCTATCTTTGTTGGATTAATGAGCCAAGCCCCAATTTGTTAACATTCTCATTTCACTTACTTTCTAACCCTGAAGTGCCTAAGGGATGGTGTCCTCCACACAATGGGAAAAACACATTCTATGAAGCTAAGTAAGTACTTTCTAACTGTATCCTAAAGCTTGTACTTCAGCTCTGTTAGAGCAGAGGTCTCCAAAGTATATACCTGAAGGGGGTTGAAAAAGAATTAGCTGAATAGTAAAACTTAACTATTTCTGTTTATTCTTCTTCTTCACTTTTATATGTAACCTTAATACTCTGGTATTTATAAAATACTAGTACAGCAATACATGTATAAAATTGTGAATACATACAAATATATTAGGTATATTTTTTGCTGCTAGTGGTATATAAGTGGTTAATAAAGTTTGAAGAACACTAGAAGAAAATCATGCTTACTGCCAATAAAGTAATTATTTCAAAGAAGTAGTTTTATACATTTGTTTCTATCATTTAAAAAAATGTTTTAAATACATATTCTTAAAAAACCATTTAAGACAGTAAAACTTTAATACTATAGATAGGGAAAATAAGAAATATACTACTACTTTCATAACAATAACAAAAACAACCACAATAACTAAGACCATAAAAAAGCAAGTGCCTAAAAAGGATGCATAGCAATAACTCCAATTAATAACTTACATATCAAAGTTGAATATAAGCATATCTTATGACTCAGCATTTTCCCTTGCAAGCATATACCAATCTAATATATATATATATATATATATATATATACACACACACATACACACACACACATATACACATATGTTTGTTAAAGGACACAAGAGAATACTCATTCTTTTCATACTAGCCAAAAACTGGAAATGTCCATCAAGAGTATTAGGTTGGTACAAATGTAATTACGGTTCCTGATCATAAATTTTAAATCATTATAACTAGGTTCAAACACATCTTTATTACCAATACCAACAACCAATACCATCAACACATTTTTGCCAAATGAGAAATAAGTTTGTTTATTCCTGTAGCATCAAAATCACGCCTCAGGATTTGACAAACTCTTGGAAAGCATTTTCTGCATCCTTCTGGTTATGAAAGCAGTTTTCCTGCAAAAAGTTGATTGGCGAGAGCTCAGTTGAGTAAGGTGGATGAGGCAAAACTTCGTAACTCAATTTGTTCAATGTTCAAAGTGTTGGTTGTGCAGCATGCAGTCAGGCCTTGCAGTGGAGAAGAATCGGGTCCTTTCAGTTGACCAATGCCAGGTGGAGGCGTTTTAGTTTCCAGTGCATCTCATGGATTTGCTGAGCATACTTCTCAGATGTAATGGTTTCGCAGGAACTCAGAAAGCTGCAGTGGATCAGACTGGCAGCAAACCACCAAACAGTGACCATGACCATTTTTCAGTGTAAGTTTGGCTTTTGGAAGTGCTTTAGAGCTGCTTCTCAGTCCAACCACTGAGTTGGTCTTTGGTAGTTGTCATATAAAATCCACCTTTCTTTGCACATCACAATCTGGTTGAGAAATGCTTCATTGTTGTGTAGAGTAAGAGATGACAACACTTCAAAATGACAATTTTCTTCGTTTGCAGTCAGCTAATGAGACACCCACTTATTGAGCTTTTCCACCTTTCCAATTTGCTTCAAATGCCAAATGACGGTAGAATGATTGATGCTGAGTCATTTGGCAACTTCTCATGTAGCTGTAAGAGGATCAGCTTCAATGATGGCTCTCAATTGGTCATTTCTACGTTTGATGGCCAGCCACTGCACTCCTCATCTTCAAGGCTCTCTTTCCCTTGGCAAAACTTCTTGAACCACCACTGAACTTGATGTTCGTTAGCAGTTCCTGTGCCAAATGTGTTGTTGATATTGTGAGTTGTCTCCTCTACTTTACAACACATTTTGAACTCAAATAAGAAAATCACTCAAATTTGCTTTTTGCCTAACATAATTTCCATAGTCTAAAATAAATATAAAATAAACAGCAATGTCATTAGCAAAATATAAGAAGTGAGAAATGCACATTAAAATGATGTATAACATAATGACATTTATTTAATAATGTATTCCAATATCAAATGGCAAATTTCAACAATGCAAAACTGCAATTACTTTTGCATCAACCTAACAGAATGGATGAATAAATTGTGAGACATTCATATAATACTATAGAGCAGTGATAATGAACAACTATCATGGAATAACATGGATGACTTTCATAATTTCAACACAATGCTGAATGGAAAAGGGCAGACACAAAAATACATACTGCCTAACTCCATTCAAATAAAGTAAAAAACTGGCAAAACTAATGGTATCAAAAGAAGATTGGTGGTTACTTGGGGTAGGGCTGACAGTGAGTCTATAATATCTTATTTTTTCACCTTTGTGAAAGTTTATCAAGCTATACACTTAGGATTTATACTTTTCGATGTACATTTTCAAAAAAAGATGAAAAATTTTCAAGAACAACACGATTCAAATTGAGTAAAAATCAGCTGTAAGTACTAAAATCATACAGAGTAAGTTCTCTAAGTAGAAATCAGTAACAATAAGATAACTAGGAAAATAGCAATACTTAGAAAATAAGCGACAAAGAACAAATGACAGAGAAATTAGAAGATATTCTGAACTGAAAAATGAAAACACAACATACTAAAATTTGTTGGATGTATCTAAAACAGTACTTTTAAATATTTAGCATTAAATTCTTCTATTAGTGAAAAAAAAAAAAGGCTAAAAATCAATGGTCTAACTTCAACCTTAAGAAACTACAAAAAGAAGAGCAACTTAAACCCAATGAAATACAGGAAGGAAATAAGATGCAGGTTAAAAAAAAATCACAAAGAAAACAAAGTATCTTCAGTTGGATGATAAAGAAATACAATATTTCAAAATTTGCAGAGTGCAGCTAAAGCAGTGTTTAGAAAAAAAATGTTTCTAGCTTTAAATCCTTTGGGGTAGGAGGCAGGGGTGGACTACAAAATCAATTCTTCCACCTTTCAGTTCAGTTCAGTTCGGTTCAGTCGCTCAGTCGTGTCCGACTCTTTCAACCCCATGAATCGCAGCACGCCAGACCTCCCTGTCCATCACCAATTCCTGGAGTTCACTCAAACTCATGTCCATCCAGTCAATGATGCCATCCAGCCATCTCATCCTCTGTCGTCCCCTTCTCCTCCTGCCCCCAATCCATCCCAGCATCAGGGTCTTTTCCAATGAGTCAATTCTTCGCATGAGGTGGCCAAAGTATTGGAGTTTCAGCTTCAGCATCAGTTCTTCCAATGAACACCCAGGACTGATCTCCTTTAGAATGGACTGGCTGGATCTCCTTGCAGTCCAAGGGACTCTCAAGAGTCTTCTCCAACACCACAGTTCAAAAGCATTAATTCTTTGGCGCTCAGCTTTCTTCACAGTCCAACTCTCACATCCATACATGACTACTGGAAAAACAATAGCCTTGACTAGATGAACCTTTGTTGGCAAAGTAATGTCTCTGCTTTTGAATATGCTGAAAAGAACCAAACTAAGCCTACAGAAGGTGAGCAATGGATCTCAACTGGGGGCTATTTTTCCCACCAGAAGATATCTGGTCATGTCTGGAGATATTTTTGGGCTTCCCTGGTGGCTCAGTGATAAAGAATCAGTGTGCAATGCAGGAGTTGCAGGAGATGCAGGTTCATTCCCTGGGTTGGGAAGATCCCCTGGAGGAAAGCATGGAAATCCACTCCAGTATTCTTGCCTAGAGAATCCTAAGGACTGAGGAGCCTAGTGGGCTACAGTCCATAGTGTTGCAAAGAGTCAGACACAACTGAAGTGACTTAGCACACATGCACGTACAGAGGTACTTTTGGTTATCATACTGGGGAGATACTACTGTATTCTGTGCGGAGAGGCCAGGGATGCTGCTAAACATCCAATGATGCTCAGAACAGAATTATTTGGTCTATAATGTCAACAGCACTGGAGTTGAAAAGCTCTCAAGTAGAAGAAGAAATAAGAAAGCCAAAAACAGGAATTAACAAAATAAAAGACAAGAAACAAGGCAGAGTATCAATAAAGCCAGGAGTTGATTAAAAAAAAAAAAACCCACAGTAAAACTGATGAACCTCTTCAAAGACTGATGAAGAAAAAAGGCAAAAATTACCAATACAAAAAACCCCCAAACAAACCAATTATCAGGGATGAAAGAGAGCACATCACTACAGAGCCAACACACAATGAAGGATAATAAGATACTATTATGAACAGCTTTATGCCAATAAATTCCACATTGAGATGAAATGGACAAATTTCTTGAAAGATAAAAATTATCAAAACTAACTCAAAAAGAAACAGAAACCATGACAGAAACCATGAATAGTCTTGCATCTATTAAAGAAATTGAATTTATAATTAAAAAACCTGCCCACAAAAAACAACCCTCCAAGCCCAGAAGTATTCATTGGCAAATTTTACCAAGCATTTATGGAATAAATCATACTAATTCTACAGAAAGTATTTCAAAAGATAAAGGAAATGGTAACATCTCCCAAATCATCTTCAGGATTATATTACCCTGATATCAAAATCTGACAAATTACACTGAAAAACAAAACCACAGATTACCATTCCCTTGTGAACACAGACACAAAAAATTCTTAACAAAATACTAGCACATTTATAGAAACTATCAGTTTTACAATTTAAAAAAAAAAAAGCTTGCCTGGTCTTTGTCTCAACTTTCAAGGACAGAGCTTCTGAACTCTTGAACGTTCCTGTTATAGGAATTTCCTCAGAGCCCTTGGACCACAACTGAGTTTGTGCTAAAGAAATGATTTTAAATCAGGTGTTAGTTATGCCAGAAAGATCAATCATGTAATTAGAGTATTTGGGCTTTAAGCAACTGATAGCAGCCAACCTCCAGGGAGAAGAGGGTCAGAGAGATGGAGTTCAATCACATGATTAAGGATTCAATCAACTGTGACTGCATAATAATATGGGAAAACAAAAACAAAAACAAAACAAACCTCTAGAACCCAAGGTTCAGATGAGCTTACTCATGAGGAATACATGAATCTGCCAGGAGGGTAGGGCATTCTTATTCTCTAGGAAGAGGACACAAAAGTTTCATGCCCAGGACTCTCTCAGACCTCACCCTATGCATTTCTTCATTTGGCTGGTCCTGATTCATATTATTTATAATAAAACTTGAAATCATAAGTATAGTACTTTCATGAGTAGTTCTAGCAAACTACTGAACCTGAGGGGGCTGTGGGAACCCCTAAATTTGTAGCCAATTGGTCAGAAGTTTGGGTGGCTGGGAACTCTTGAACTCATGTCTGGCATCTGTAGTGAGGTCACTCATGTTGGGGAGTGCACCCTTAAACTTGTGGAGTCTGCTAGCTAGAGATGGTTAGCAGCAGTATTGCAAAATACACCATGATCAAGTAGGGTTTATTCTAGCAATGCAAGAAGTTTAAGATTCAAAAAAACTCAATGTAGTTAACCATATTAACAGAATAAAAAAGAAAACCCATAGTATAATCTTAAGAGATGAAGAAAAAGCATTTGACAAAATTCATACATCCATTCATGATAAAAAAACTTTCAGCAAATTAGGAAAGAAAGGAATTTCCTCAACTTGTTAAAAGGCATCTACAAAAAAACTACAGTTATACTCAGTGGTGGAAGAATATATGTTTTCCCATTATCAGAAGCAAGGCAAGGATGTTTCCTCTCATCAGCTTCTATTCAGTACTAGAAGTCCTAGCCAATGAAATAAGGCAAGAAAAATAAATATCATACAGAATGGTAAGGAAGTAAAAATGGCTTTAATGTGCTATGCTGTCACTTCAGTCATGTATAACTCTTAGTGACCCTATGGACTGTAGCCCTCTATCTATCCATGGGATATCTATCCAGACTCTTCTATCCATGGGATTCTCCATGGAAGAATACTGGAGTAAACAACATTATATAGTGTATATTTAGAAAATTCTAAGGAATATGCAAATTACTAGAAATAATAAGTGAGTTCAGCAAAGTCAGTTTATAAAGGCCATATACCAAATTCAATTGCTATTTACAGCAGCATCAAAGAATATTAACTACTGTAACAAATATTAACTCAACAAAATATGTGCATTACCCATACTATAAAAAACTACAAAATACTGTTGAATTTAAAAAAAAAAAACACCCTACATAAGTGAGTAAATGGGGAGATATACCATGTCCACACAACAAAAGATTCAACATTGTTCGGATATGTCAAGTCCCCCCAAATTAATCTATCAGTTCAATGCAATCTCAATCAAAACTCCAGTAGGCTTTGTGGTAGAAACTGAAAAGCAGATCTGATAATATATGTGAAAATGGAAAAGACCTACAATAGTAAAAGGAGCTTTTGAAAAAGAAGAACCAATTTGGAAGACTTACACTACCTTATTTCATGACTTATTAGAAAGACTACAGCAATTAACATAGTGTGATACTGTAGTAAATATAAATATTTAGATCAATGGGACAGAATAGAGAGTCCAGAAATAGATTCACATATATGTGGTCAATTCATTTTTTATGAAGATGCCGAGGCAATTAAGTGTAGAAATGCCTTTCCAATAAATGATACTGAAACAACTGGATGGCCATTTGCCAAAAAATGAATTTCATCTCTCCTTACAACTTCTATAAAAATTTAACTCTAAATTAATCTTAGATCTAAATGTAATACTGATATTATAAAACTGCTAGAATAAAAACATTAAAAGAAAAATTTTATGATCTTGAATTATGCAAAGATTTTTTAGGACATAACAAGCATGTACTTTAGAAGGTAAACATGTAAACTGAACTTCATCAAAACCTACAGCTTTTGCTTTTCAAAAGACACTATTAAGAAAATGACAAAGGCAAACCACTGAGAAGAAAATACCTGCAAACCACATATGTAATAGAGAACTTGTATCCAGAATTTACAAAGAAATCTTACAATAAGAAAACAAACAACTCAATAATATAAAAAGCAAAATATATAAACAGATACCTCGCCAAAGAAGATATATCAGTGGCAAATAAACACATAACAAAATGGTCAGAATTCCTTTGGAAAGTGCAAAGTAAAATAGTGAGATACTATGACACACCTACTAGAATGGCTAAAATTTAAAAGACTGAAAATACCAAGTGCTTTCCAGGATTTGGAGTTACTGGAAGCACCCTACACTGCTAGTTAGAATGGAACATGGTCCAGCCACTTTGGAGAATAGTTTGGTAGTTTCTTTATAAAGTTACACACACAGTTACTATGAGACCCAGAATTCTAGGTAGCTAAGAAAAATGAAAACACATTTCCACAGAAAGATCTGTTTGTAAATTTATATAGCATCTTGTCTTATGATAGCTAAAAACTATGCACAACCTAATGTCTATCAAGTGGTAAATGATTAAACCGTGGTAGATTCATACAACGGACTCAGCAATATTAAGGACTTAACTATTGAGTCACAGGACAATATGAATGAATTTCAGACAATACTACACCAAGTGAAAAAAGTCAGACACAAAATAGTATATAAATGATTCCACTTATATTAAATTCTAGAAATGGAAAAACTATAGTGACAGAAAACAGATCAGAAAGTGGAGACAGGAAACTGACTATAGGAGCATGAGATAATAATGCTTGAGGTGATAAAAAAAAAGTTCTGTATCATAACTGTCTTGGGAGTTGTATGACTTTATACACATCAAGTCACTGAATCATAACCTAAAAATTGAGGAATTTTATTGTATAGAAATTACACTGCAACAAAACATTTTTTTTAAGTTATAAATCTCATCCTGCAATTGGGGCAATACTCTAATCTACCGCAAAGTACTCAAGAATGAGACTAAGACATTATTTTTTTATTCCAGAAAACTAATAATAAAAATTACTATAAAGTGCATATTTTTAAAACATAAGTGATTTGGAGACTATCTGGACTTTTCATCTACTTAATTTTTTTTTTCATTTCTGGCATATGATTAATCTGCTGTCAGTTTAGAGTACAAACAGTCAAATCTTCATCTTCACAACAGGAAGTCAACAGATAACAGGCAGGATAAGTTTATAACTTAGAAATATGAAGGCAAACAGCAGAAGAAACTGTTAAACAATTGGAAGTGGCAGCCTCTAGGAAGCAAAAATTGGATGAGAGATGAGGCAGGGGAATGTTATTTTTCTTTATAATCCAAGTAGTATTAACTTTTAAAACTATATACATATACTCTTTTTTAAACATTAAAAATAAATGTAAAATAAAAGATAACAGCTCTCTATTCTTAAGTGTCAGAAATTAAGATGCATCTAATACATACTAAAGTTATATAATATTTGTGAAATAATCATTTCTTAGGTTAAAAAAAGCAATAATGGAAACCACAGAGGATTGTGAAGATTAAAAATAACGCTCTTAAATGTATTTTCAAAAGTTCAAACATGACACTTAAAAGACAAACAAACAAAAAAAAGACAAACCACTAATCATCTAGACTGTTTCAACATTCTAAAAATCCTTAAAAATGGAAAAAATATCAGTGATTTCCTAAATCATTTGACTTCCAAATTGTAATTCAGTATTTTAGGAAGGACTCAGGCATGAAATAAACATTTGGTAGATACTTGTTGAAGGAAAAAAAGCCAAGTGGTACCATAATTAATAGCACTACTCATAACAGAAAGCCCATAGATACTAATTTCCATTGTTAATACACTCCATTCTTTGCTATAGTACCAGAAGCAAACATAGATGTTATACGTGTATCTATTTCAAAGAACCTTCCTGTCTAAAGGAAATATATCACATAAAAAAGTGATTCTCAAAGGGAGTAAGGGAGGAGAGGTTGGCAGGAGAGCTGAATTCTTGCTCTGGTTGCAGCAGGAGAGTGGAGGTGACACTCCCCACTCCTTACTGGTTTATTTCAAGTTTTAAAGCAATCACTGCTGTGGAGATCATTTTGTAATGTATGCGTGCCTGTGTGCTCAGTCGCATCCAACTCTTTGTGACCCCGTGGACTGTAGCCTGCCAGGCTTCTCTGTCCATGGAATTTTCCAGGCAAGAATACTGGAATGGGCTGCCATTTCCTACCCTAGAGGATCCTCCTGACCCAAGGATTGAACTCCTGCATCTCCTTCATTAACAGGGGGATTCTTTACCACTGTGCCAACTGGGGAGCTCTTTGTAATGCATAGAAATAATAAACCACTATTTTGTACACTAGGAATTAATACAGTATTGTTAGTCAATTATACTTCAAAAAACAATCAAGCTCATAGAAAAGGAGATCATATTTGTGGTTACCAGAAGCCAGGGGTGAGGTGAGGGATAATCAGATGAAGACAGTCAAAGGAATAAATTTCCAGTTAGAAGGTAAGTATCAGGGAGGTAATGTACAACATATATGAAAATTGTTAAGACAGTAAGTTCTGAGAGTTCTCACCACAAGAAAACAAAAATTCTTTCTGTTTCATTTTGTATCTATATGAGATGAATGTTCCCTAAACTTACTGTGATAATTAATTCATGATGTATTTAAGTCAAATTATTAAGTTGTACACCTTAAATCTATATAGTGCTGTAGGTCAATCATATCTTAATAAAACTGGAAGAAATAAAAAAGGAATCATCACTTAATATTCATTAATCCATTCCATCTTTAGTTCTTCTTAGCATCTGTCATATGTTCAAGATCCTTCACTATTTTACTGCAATAAATAAGACAGGTAAAGAGAAGAGTGAAAAAGTTGGCTTAAAGCTCAACATTCAGAAAACTAAGATCATGGCATCTGGTCCCATCACTTCATGGGAAACAGATGGGGAAACAGTGTCAGACTATTTTTTTGGGCTCCCAAATCACTGCAGATGGTGACTGCAGCCATGAAATTAAAAGACGCTTACTCCTTGGAAGAAAAGTTATGACCAACCTAGATAGCATATTCAAAAGCAGAAACATTACTTTGCCGAATAAGGTCCGTCTAGTCAAGGCTGTGGTTTTTCCTGTGGTCATGTATGGATGTGAGAGTTGGACTGTGAAGAAGGCTGAGCACTGAAGAATTGATGCTTTTGAACTGTGGTGTTGGAGAAGACTCTTGAGAGTCCCTTGGACTGTAAGGAGATCCAACCAGTCCATCCTAAAGATCAGTCCTGGGTGTTCATTGGAAGGACTGATGCTGAGGCTGAAACTCCAATACTTTGGCCACCTCATGCGAAAAGTTGCCTCATTGGAAAAGACCCTGATGCTGGGAGGGGTTGGGGGCAGGAGGAAAAGGGGACGACAGAGGATGAGATGGCTGGATGGCATCACCGACTTGATAGACATGAGTTTGAGTGAACTCCAGGAGTTGGTGATGGACAGGGAGGCCTGGCGTGCTGTGATTCATGGGGTCGCAAAGAGTCGGACACGACTAAGCGACTGAACTGAACTGAATCTTTTTTTTCAAGTTATACTGATACATATTATAAAATTCACCCATTTTTAAGTGTTTTTGTAAAAAATCCAATGAGTTTTTGTAAACTTACATATTGTGTAACCATTACCAAAGTCCACTTTTAGAATACTTTTATCACCCCAAAAATGCCCTAATGTCCACTTGCAGACAATCTCCATTTCCACCCCTCATCTACCACTAATCTGTTTCCTGTCTCTATAGTTCTGCCTTATAAATACAAATTTCATATAATGGAGTAATGCAAATACGTACTCATATATTTGACTTTGTTCACATAAGCTTTTTTTGTGTTTCATCTATTTTGTCATATGTATGAACACTTTTTTTTCATTACTGGGTAGTATTCCATTGTATAATGCACTATATTTTGTTTATGCACTCACTAGCTGATGGACATTTCAACTGTTTCCAACTTTTGCTGATTATGAATTAATGCCGTGACCATGCATGTTCAAGTCTCTCTGTGGACTCTTGGAGAATAAGAGATCTTCATCTTACAGAACAGTTGCCTTACACTTGTTACACTTTACCATTAACATCCAAGTTATTTTTCACATTTGTAAAATGGTCAACAATATGAAGCATATAACAATACTTAATAAATATTAAATTCCTACTGATATTTAAAATGTTTGTTAAAAGAATAAAAGAAACATGTTTCTCAGCTATTTCTGATAATATGGGTCTTAAAATGTTAAAAAAAAAATTTAGTCTCCAGTGAGTATATGTGTTACAAATAAACTGACAATGAGAATAAAGCTATTAAACATCCCTAGATCCATTTCATACAAAGCAATCAATTAAGCCTAAGTTTTACTAAAAGTCTTCTCAAAATTATGTCAACATTGGTTTAAATGTTACCTTCAGGTCTACATAATCATGCTCAAAGTATTCAGTCATTCATTTACTTAGTATTTATTGAGTACCTACACTGGAAATATAAGTACTCTAAAATTTCAGTCTCTTCTCTCATGTAGCTCACACTCCATCATCTATTTTTTTTGTTAAAAGTAAATAAATAAGGCAGGATTTATTAAGAAAATTGCACCTATACACCATACCTGGGGCACTATATTCTTACAATGTTAGATAACCACCATGTAACTCTTTTAAACCACGTGCATATGTATGGCTGTCCTTTTGCTGTCCACCTGGAATTATCACAACATTGTTAACTGGCCATATTTCAATATAAAATAAAAAAAATTTTTTAAGTGTTTAAATTTTATACAAACAAATCATTCTGTTTCTTTAAACAGTCAGTGGACTAAATACAGTGTTTGGTAAATTCCATTAAAATACAGACTGAGCTTTAGGTAAACATCCTCCCCCCTTGCCCAATAAACAATGGTTCTATAGAAAATTGAAATTCAAAAACTTCTTTTTGACATATAGTGCTATTTATAGGACTGTAACCTGCCTTCCAAAGAACAACTGAGTGGGTAACATGTTAAAATGATAAAATGAAGTACACTGAACCTTTAGAGCCAGACCTAGAAATCTACATTTTAAATTGTAACTTACATGCATTTACTGTTACCAACAAAGACTATAAAAATCAACCCAACAGGCTAAGTATTAATGACAGTATATTATCTAGAGTTTTTGTGAAGACTGAAGATCACTTGTTCTGTTATTCACATAGAAGACATAGAATTACGGTGATCAAAATTAAAAACCTAAAAATTTACTTCTAATACCACGGCAAACTTAACACATTTTACTCTCCAGTCTCTTTTATTACATAAAAGGAAAAGTTCCTTAAAGTTCCTCAAAGAGAATCCTAAATTGCCCCTAATTAATCAAAATGAGAGTAAAGGAAAATCAGTTGCTTTATCAAAATATATGACTGACTAAAGACTAAAATTATGTTCTTCTATAATTTAAAAATGCTCATTTCAAATGGCTTCAAAGCTCTCATTATGTGGCCTCCACAAATGGTGTTTACATAGTGTTCTCAAAGACTATCAAAAGTATTTCCCATGATAAACAAAGACAAGGAAATAAATACCACATGGAAATCCTTTTATACAATGTCATAAAACTAATAAAAAGAAAATCCGTAACACTTTTCCCTGAAAAGTATGCAGTAATGTTAACAAAATTGTCTACTAAACCAAATAATTTCTCTTATAATAAATTCATTCAGTTCAGTTCAGTTGCTCAGTCGTGTCTGACTCTTTGCAAGCCCATGAATTGCAGCATGCCGGGCCTCCCTGTCCATCACCAACTCCCAGAGTTCACTCAAACTCATGTCCATCGAGTCGGTGATGCCATTCAGCCATCTCATCCTCTGTCATCCCCTTCTCCTGCCCCTAATCCCTCCCAGCATCAGAGTCTTTTCCAATGAGGCAACTTTTCGCATGAGGTGGCCAAAGTACTGGAGTTTCAGCTTCAGCATCAGTCCTTCCAAAGAACACCCAGGACTGATCTTTATTATTTTTTTTAATTTAAGAAAATTTATTTATTTTTAATATAAATTTATTTATTTCAATTGGAGGTTAATTACTTTACAATATTGTATTGATTTTGCCATACATCAACATGAATCCACCACAGGTATATATGTGTTCCCCATTCTGAACCCTCCTCCCCCCTCCCCCATCTGTACCCTCCCTCTGGGTCATCCCAGTGCACCAGCCCCAAGCATCCAGTGTCATCCATCGAACCTGGACTGGTGATTCGTTTCATATATGGTATTATACATGTTTCAATGCCATTCTCCCAGATCATCCCACTCTCCCTCTCCCACAGGGTCCAGAAGCCTGTTCTATACATCTGTGTCTCTTTTTCTGTCTCGCATAGACACGTGTACCCCAATGTTCATCGCAGCACTGTTTATAATAGCCAGGACATGGAAGCAACCTAGATGTCCATCAGCAGATGAATGGATAAGAAAGCTGTGGTACACAATGGAGTATTACTCAGCCATTAAAAAGAATCAGTTCTAATGAGGTGGATGAAACTGGAGGCTATTATACAGAGTGAAGTAACCCAGAAAAAAAATACCAATACAGTATACTAACGCATATATATGGAATTTAGAAAGATGGTAAGGACTTTAGATCTTTAGAATGGACTGGTTGGATCTCTTTGTAGTCCAAAGGACTCAAGAGTCTTCTCCAACACCACAGTTCAAAAGCATCAATTCTTCGGCACTCGGCTTTCTTCACAGTCCCAACTCTCACATCCATACATGACCACAGGAAAAACCACAGCCTTGACTAGACAGACCTTTGTTGGCAAAGTAATGTCTCTACTTTTGAATATGCTATCTAGGTTGGTCATAACTTTCCTTCCAAGGAGTAAGCGTCTTTTAATTTCATGGCTGCAATCGCCAACTGCAGTGATTTTGGAGCCCAGAAAAATAAAGTCTGACACTATTTCCCCATCTATTTCCCATGAAGTGATACCGTGGGAACAGATGCCATGATCTGTTTTCTCAATGTTGAGATTTAAGCCAACTTTTCCACTCTCCTCTTTCACTTTCATCATCTCCTCTTCACTTTCTTCCATAAGGGTGGTGTCGTCTGCATACCTGAGGTTATTGATATTTCTCCCAGCAATCTTGATTCCAACTTGTGCTTCTTCCAGCCCAGCATTTCTCATGATGTACTCTGAATGTAAGTTAAATAAGCAGGGTAACAATATACAGCCTTGACATACTCCTTTTACTATTTGGAACCAGTCTGTTGTTCCATGTTCAGTTCTAACTGTTGCTTCCTGACCCGCATACAGGTTTCTCAAGAGGCAGGTCAGGTAGTCTGGTATTCCCATCTCTTTCAGAATTTTCCACAGTTTATTATGATCCACACAGTCAAAGGCTTTGGCATAGTCAATAAAGCAGAAGTATATGTTTTTCTTGGAGAAGGCAATGGCACCCCACTCCAGCACTCTTGCCTGGAAAATCCCATGGACGGAGGAGCCTGGTGGGCTGCAGTCGATGGGGTCACTAAGAGTTGGACACAACTAAGTGACTTCACTTTCACTTTTCACTTTCATGCACTGGAGAAGGAAATAGCAACCCACTCCAGCATTCTTGCCTGAAGAATCCCAGGGGCAGGGGAGCCTGGTGGGCTGCTGTCTTATGGGGTCGTACAGAGTCAGACACAACTCAAGTAACTTAGCAGCAGCAGCAGCAGCAGCATATGTTTTTCTGGAACTCTCTTCCTTTTTCCATGATCCAGTGAATTTGATCTCCGGTTCCTCTGCCTTTTCTAAAACCAGCTTGAACATCAGGGAGTTCACAGTTCATGTATTGCTGAAGCCTGGCTTGGAGAACTTTGAGCATTACTTTACTAGTATGCGAGATGAGTGCAATTGTGCGGTAGTTTGAGCATTCTTTGGCATTGTCTTTCTTTGAGATTGGAATGAAAACTGACCTTTTCCAGTCCTGTGGCCACTGCTGAGTTTTCCAAATTTGCTGGCATACTGAGTGCAGCACTTTCACAGCATCATCTTTCAAGATCTGAAATAGATCAACTGGAATTCCATCATCTCCACTAGCTTGGTTCATAGTGATGCTTTCTAAGGCCCACTTGACTTCACAATCCAGGATGTCTGGCTCTAGGTGAGTGGTCACACCATTGTGATTATCTTGGTCATGAAGATCTTTTTGTACAGTTCTTCTGTGTATTCTTGCTACCTCTTCTTAATATCTTCTGCTTCTGTTAGGTCCATACCATTTCTGTCCTTTATTAAGCCCATCTTTGCATGAAATGTTCCCTTGGTATCTCTAATTTTCTTGAAGACAAAACATAAGAAATTTCACCCTAACACTATGTTATGGAATCCCTATATCTCCTTGAATGCACGTTAAGTTTAATCAGTGAACAAGTATGTACTGTGAATCTATAGCATTTTCACAGTAAACTACTGTAAAAAACTAAACAACAAGCGCACTCTCAGAATGGAACTCGTTCATATGCAGGAGACTTCCTATAGGAGAGAAGTCTGCAACTCAGAAAAGGGCCCTCATCTGGCCATAGTGCTACCTTGATCTGGTACCTCTAGCCTCCAAAACTGTGAGAAATAAATTTATGTTGTTCACAAGCAAAAAAAAAAAATTGTAAACAAATTTAAGCTATTTACTTATTCTCTGTGCCAGCATCTGACATAAATAAAAACTGCCCTGTCTATAATACCTTACTGACTTGTATTATTTATCATTTTTACTATATACACTCTTTCCAAATATATCACAAACACGCATAACAACAATTCTATGTATAAGTTCAATAAATTTGGTTACAAATTACTTTAAGGGAACAGTTTCAATAGCTAGCAAATAAGGAAGCAAATTGCAAAGGGTTAAAAAGAGCTCTAGTGGGAAAACATTAAAGCAGGAGGTACAGACCACACACTTCAGGCATTTCCTAGAGCAGACAAGGAGAACACTAAAACACATATAATTCAGGTTGTAGTCACTGAGTCTTAGTTTTTAGGCAGATTATCACTATGGACTGTTTGCTAATTACAGAGAAACAAATCCCGGGGATTTCACTCATCTTCTAGTTGTACCTATAAAAGTTACTTTGCACATCAGTCCAGTTTCCTTATTTATTAATTAATTAATTAATTCCACTTTACCTCACAGAAATGTTCTGAAATTCAAAAGAAATAATAATGTACATTAAAGGAATCTGTACACAACTAGTATATTAAATGCAAAGTGTTACTGTTACTATTATTGAAAATGAATTCCATCCTTTGATATAGCAATTCTACTTCTTCAGGTCTATCCTAAGGATCTAGGTGGACAAATGCACAAAAGTATCTATATAAAGATGTTCACAGTAGCCCTGTATGGAATGAAAAATTAACATTTTAAATGTTATTAACAGATAATTGGCTTAACAAATTATGGTACACACATGAAGTAGAGTATTATGCTATAATCAAAAATGATTTAATAGACATGTATGAACTTGAAAAAATGTTCAGGATAAGTGAAAGCAGGATTGCAAAGGTTCACAATCCCAAGATGCCTTCTTTCATCTTTCAAACTTGATCAGGTCCTCTATTATGACCTTCATAGGATCCTCCAGCTTTCTATTAAGCTCGTCATAATTTTAAATAATATATTTATATATTTACTTGAATAACATGTGTTAGATGATAATGAAGAAGGTATATTAATATATATGTATATATATATGTATATAGATACATACATACACACACAGACGGAGGGGGAAAAAAGTCTGCCAGTATTTTAAAATGTCAGAAGTCAAATTGAAAATAAAAATATACAAGCTTAAATTACATTAGCACTATCAAATAGAAATGGGATCTGGATACGTATTTTGTCAAAACCACACCACAAAACCTCTTTGATTAGATTAGTATTTGGGAAACTGTCTTCACTTAAGGAAAAGCAAAGAATCATGCTACAATATATCCAAAAGGAGGCAATGCTGTTTCATTTGTAAGGAGAAATCCAGAAGAGAAACCTTTCTTCAGGCCAAAAGTCCTGCCTGGTTAGAATTATGCATATACTGCTTAAAATCAGGCTTGATATTAAACTCAGTCACTTAGAGCTATAAGGCTTGGACAAATCACTTAACCATCCCTAGTATGAGTTTTAACCATAAAATAAATGATAATATCTTACCTTCATAAGGCAGAGAGCTATATCAGATGAAATCCAGAACTCCCTTTCTGTGGTTTGTGATCTTTTATACTTTAGCATCAAACGACTATTCCACCAAAAAGCCTTTTATCAAATAGGAACAGCAGTTGTTCCACCAACTTACAAGCCATGATCATGAAAGTCTCCTTCAATTATACTTCTACAGGGGAATATATTTCTTAGCAATCCAGCAACCACAAACTTATGCTTCAATACATCTGAGTTTGTTAAAGTACATAAATAATTCTTCAGAAGTTTTCATTTAAACTTGGTTTTAGTGGAAGACAAAATATCACAGAACACATCAGATCACATCATTCAACATACAGAAAGTACTTGAAGAACAATACTAATATCATTAAGAGTTTAACTACTACTAATTTCTACTTTTGGCCTTGAAACTTTGAGAGTTCTCTATTGGACAAAGATCCAGTTCTTTAAGACAGAATAACTGAAAAATGAAGACTAGTAATAAACTTCTCAAAAAATAAAAAATAAGCCTTCATTCAATTATCCTGTGAACAAACAGGTACATGTTTAAGAATAAAAATAGAAGATACACGTCAAACTACTTCCCCTAGGAAAAAAATCCTCTACAACTATCCTAGAAAAAGAATTCACCCTACTCCTGAAAAACAAAAACAAAAACCCTAAAAATCTAAGAAGATGACAGACAAAAAGCATATAAAGCTGAAAATGTAACAATATATCATTCCCTCAAAAATAAGACTAAAACATTTCATTATTTTGTAGTTTTAAAAAGTTAGTCTTAAAAGCAAAAGAAAAGTTGTTTTGTTTTTTATGTCCTCAATCTTAGCAGACAGTACTGAAATACTGTTGCTGTTGTAAGATTCTTTAGTATCCAAAGAATACTAAAGAAATAATGAAATTCAACAATAAACTGGTAAAGGTATACCTTGGAGATACTGTGGGTTTGATTCCAGACCACTGCAATAAAGTGACTCACAATTTTTTTGGTTTCTCAGTATACATAAAACTTAGGTTTATACTACATTATAGTCTATTAAATGTGTGACAGTATTATGTCTAAAAAAAACAATGTGCATACCTTAACTCAAGAATATTTTATTATTTAAAAATGCTTACCATCGCCTGACAATGCAGGGTTGCCACAAACCTTCAATTTGTTAAAAAAAAAAACAAACAAACAGTATTTGTGATGAACAATAGAGGGAAGTACAATAAGACAAGGTATGCCTGTATTTTCTACTTTATAGATCATCTTAAAATAAAGAAAATTACTGTATATGTGTCACAATCTCATACCAGTATTCACTGCCAATATTTGACAGATTTCTGGTTCTTTGCATAGACAAGTTTTGGTATCATTTTACTCTCATGACACAGGATGATAACAATATTCTTTAATATTAATTGTAGTATTTTATACATGTAGTATAATATTAATTGCAGTATTTTATACGTGTAGTCTAATATATGTGTTTAAAAGAAGTGGCAGATTGAAGATTTTTATTCTTCAAATACTGTACATTGTTTTCCTTTCCACATGTATTGTCAGTAATATCCTTCCAAATATAAAGCAATCAGAGTTTGCCAAAGCAGAAGTTGCACATTCTTACATTATTTCTATTCAGAGTCTAATATAATACTTGGCACAAAAGAAAAACTCAGTTCCAATTTCAGATAGTCTACTTGGAGTTTGAAAAACCTTTAATTCTTCAAAAACCTACTGTTTAAAGAGCACTGTGATAGTTAGTGGGGATAAATCTCTAAGCAGAAGAGATTCAATCCTTGCTCCCACGGGGTTTTTAGTCCAATAAATGAGACATGAATTTATCAATCATATAACTATATTTCCTACAAACTGTGATAAACATTGAAGGAAAAGTATGGATGCCATGAGGTATCTGACCACCTGATCCACTTTGGCAGATGAGAAAATGCTTTCCTGAACAAGTTATTGCTGAGCTGAAACAAGCATGTAATTAGCGACAACTTGGCAAAAAGGGAAGAAAAACAATTCTCAGAAGAGAACAGAGTATGTGCAAAGATCCTGAGGTAGGAGGAAACGTGGTGTATTAAAGGAACTGAAGGAAGGCTAGCCAATTTAATTCATCAGAATTGCATCTGGGAGGAGAGTGGTTGCAGGGATACCAGTTAGGAGGTCACAAGAGCTGTTCAAGTAGAAGTAAGTATCTTGGATTAGGAGGGTAGTAACGAAGCTAAGAGAAAAGGCAGGTTCAAGAGATATTTAGGAGAAAATTGGTATTACACCGAAGCCATGTAGAGCTGTATTAGTAGAGTTTTAAAGATGAGAGATCTTGGTATTTTTCAGTTGTGAAACCAAACAGTAAAGAAGCTGGGAATTTATCTGATACTACTCATTAAGCCAGAGAGCAATTGTTGCCAGTTCTCTAATAGCAGTTAATACCTTAGCAAGGGTGATTTTAGGAAGTGTGCCAGAAGGCCATGAACCAAGACTACAGTAAAGTCAACCATGAATTTAAAAAATAATTATGTACTATATATCCCACACCCTAATTCAAAAGGATCCCAAATGATGAAATTAAATTTTCATGGTACATTGTTTTAATGTCACACTGTATCACTCATTTTCTCTCCTTTATACTTCTATGAAAGCAAGGTTTCAAGACTTGGGAGAAAGAAAGAATAGGAATTTATAATATTATGAGTCAACTCTCAGCACAAGTTTATAAAGTAACATTTTATATCAGGAATATCATATTATACCTGAGAATATCAGGGGGGAGTAAATCAACATTGTATCTTAAGTATGCTACAATGTCAGGGAAACAAATGTTACTTTATGACATACCTTCAAGATGCTTAATAGGAACAGCAACTTCCATATAGGTACATATTTGATAGGAAAACAAGACACATAGATTTATCAACTCTATTCCTTTCCTTGTTTCAGATAACTAACATATGAAAAATTTTACCATTTTTATTTGTTTTATGTAACCAGTATAATAAAATCTTTATTAAATGTAGTAATAACAGGGAGTCTATAGTGTTCCCTTACAAATGAAACAACACTATCTCCCCAATACCCCACTACTAGAATTTGATCCTTTGCTCCCTACTCTATGAAGCAAAAATCTTAAAATGTAAAGAGAAATAATTTCTAGTGTTCCCCTTTAACATACTAGTTCTCATCTAAAGCTGCTGCTGCTGCTGCTGCGAAGTCACTTCAATCATGTCCAACTCTGTGCAGCTCCATAGACAGCAGCCCACCAGGCTCCTCCGTCCCTGGGATTCTCCAGGCAACAGTACTGGAGTGGGGTACCATTACCTTCTCCCTCTCATCTAAAGGCTCAACCCTAAATCCCACATATGGGTAGACCTTTAGATAATATATCCTAAAATCTTTTTTCTTTCTCTCTTTTTGTCTTTCTATTTATATTTCCATGAAAAATAAGTCTTAGGTCGTCCAATGTACATATAATTATTTTCTCTTGAGTATTACTAAGAATAAAGCGGCATACTTGTAGTCTTATAAATTTTCTGACATGCTGTGCTAAAATACACAGTAATTACCAATGTGGTCTGACACACAATAGAAGACTCCTAAAAAGAACACTAGCATGAAAGAGAAATTCCAAGCTAAGCAAAGTGTAAGTCAAGAGATGACAAACACATTAATGACCTGTAACATAACTGGTAAAATCTAGAAATACACATCTAATTTATGCCTTCGTAATTCTTGAGTTGTCAGTAAAAATGTCACATCTGCAATGATGGGATGGTGTACTGAATAACCACTACAGTAACGTGAAAGTGAAATCGTTCAGTCGTGTCCGACTCTTTGAGACCCCATGGACTATAGCCTACCACGCTCCTCCATCCATGGGGTTTTCCAGGCAAGAGTACTGGAGTAGGTTGCCATTTCTTTCTCCAGAAACTGATCTCTAAAACTGTCAATAAATCAGTGTTACAGAGCTTCAGGGGAAGAAGAGACCTTGGTGAGGATGTAGTTAGTCCCCTCAAACTATGACAAGAGTTAAGGACAGAGAAAAAAATGTAATGAGATCATATACTTGATTTTTAGAAAGTAGGAAACAATCAATATATACTTATACCATGGCAGAACCCAGGCTTGATTTCCTATTTAGTACTCTTCCCATGCCTCAAAGAAAATAAAATTTTTTTTAGTCTATCCATGGATTGGAAAACTCATAAACCCCTGAATATAGGTTTTAATTGCTGATACCTTAACCAGAGAAACTGTGAAGGGCAGGAAAATTTATAAGTAATTCTTGTTTAATGCTGTCTATTTTGTTTAATATGCCTACATATTTTCATCCCAAACCTGCCAAACCACAACAGACACTGTAGACACACACATAAACATAAATACAGCATAATACACTTATGGCTAAATAATTTTACACTTCTAAAAATTATTTAAAATGTACCGAATAGTCTTAGTGAAGAAAAGAAGCCAAAAAAGGAGACACAGATTTAAAGATATTAGTGACTTGACACAGTAATGTTAGAAAGTCAGAGTGGAAAGATCCAACGTTCTGAGTACTGTTATCTACAGGAACCTCAGGTTTTCTGCATCAATGAGTAAGAGCCCCTACTCCTGCTCCCTCCCAACCCACATCTTCAAGTGCTACCCAACTTCCTGTCTAGAGTTCTCCAAAGTCTCCCAGCAAACTTAGTTACTCAGAGAATGTTCTATGCCCCTCCAAAATCAACACTTACACTCTCTAGAAAAAAACTTTGGAAAAAACATCTCATTTAAATCCTTTCATCATGGAAAAGGCAAGCACCAGCTGGTTTTAAGACAGGCTTTTTGAAAATTTCATGAGATGAATCTTTAGAATACATAGGCCCTCTAGAACAAAAACACTGAAAAGACAGCCAGACACTACCAAAATTTTTCAAAAAAACAGAAGTCAACTATGTCTGAGAATATATCCAAGTAAGCATTTTCTAGTATCTGTTTTGATTGAAGGATAAACATCTTCTTTCCTTTTTTTTTTTTTTGCTCTAAGAGCTCCCTTACCAATTAACTCTTATCATCCTTAAAAAAAATAGACCGTGACCAACTTCCGACTACATCTAGATATTCTTATTTCTTTACCAAAACCCTTGATTCTGCTTTATATCCTCCTTATTTCTGATTTTTAAAAATTCTTGCCTCTCTCTAGTTTAAAGCTGGCCCAAGATTACTTTTAGCATATGGCTGCATGCATGGACACATGCGGCCAAATCTCTAAACTTACTTTCCCTCTCAGTCACAGACATCTCCGCTTGATAATCCCCAGCAAGAACTTATTTGGTTGTTTTGTCAGATTCTATTCTTTCCCTTCTACACAAAGTCGGGTTAGGATTCCTAGACTTGATTATTTTAAAAGGGCCAAATTCTGAGGGATGGTGATAAAGGCACCTGCTTGGCTGATAGTGTTGCTCTAGACTTGATATTAGAGGTCAGTTGGGTCAGCGCTTCTGCCTGAGTCTGTGCTCCCTCCCTTCAGCTGCCCTTTCCAAACCTCTGCAGCTCAATACCTGTTGGCAGTGCTGGTGTTGCTGCTCCCGCTGCTGTGTTTCTGCGCCCGGCTCAACCTCCGTGGGGGCTTTGAATGCTGCAGCCGGGGGCTTGGCATGGAGGGGAACGTTGAGGCGTAGCCATGTTCACACTCTAAACAAATGGCAAGAAAAAAAAGAGGAAGAGGTAAGAGGGTAAGAGGAATATACCTAAATTCCTGGATCTACAGATCTCTAGTCCTTTCAGTAACAGGTTGCTGAAAACAGACAAGAAAAAGAGGTAAATTTTTTCCATTCTTTCTGATTGGAATATAAGATTCCCAGTCCTTGCCTGGTCATCAATCCTGTGACATTATATACAGAGCCAACTCACGCTTGGAAGGTGTACTAACACCTCCTCTAAACCAAGGAACTTCTCCCTCCTCTTCAAAATCCTTTTCTCCAAGAATTCTTGACTTAAACACCTTCATTTCTGAGACCAATTACCATTCACCTAAATTATTTCGTTTCAAAATCCCTTTTGGTATAACTGTACCCCTTCAAGGTGTCTCTCTAAGCCCCACATTTTTGTGTACTTCAAACAATTCAATCACCTCGTTCTAGGAAGGCATTTTCTCACGACACCATAATTTTCAGGGGTTGCACTCAGCACCCCAATCTCTTTACATCGCCCTTAATCTCTGTTCCTAAGGGAATCCCAGTGCATCCTATTTGGATGTGCAGAGGTCACTTCCTCACAAGTACCTGTCCACCTCCCTGCTCTTCAGCAGGCATCCCCGGTCCGGGCTCTGGGTCCGGTCTCCCCCACCCCGACACGCATTCCTCCCGCCCCCTTCTCCGGTTCTTCGTGTTCTCTTTCCTCCCGGGTCCTCAAATCACCTCCACTCTCAACACTCCTCCCCTTTCCTCCCCTCTCCTCCCCTCCCGTCCACCTCCACTCAGGGCAGCCTCAGGTTCCAGCCTGACGCCTCCTCAGTCTCCGCAGGATACAGTGTCCTCCCCTGCTCCCCATCCTGAACATACACACACCCACAGGTGCCCCTCACACACATGCACACGAACTGCCTCATGTACCCCTTCATTCACATGTTCACTCCCTCTCACATGCTCCCCCCTCACACAGGCACAATTCTCCTGACACACGCACCTCCCTTACCCCACCCTCCTCACACACGCACCCCTCCTCACACACGCACTTCCCTCACATGTAACTCCTCCTCACACGCACTTCCCTCACACACACACCCCTCCTCACACACGCATCCCTTCCTCACACGCACACCCCTCTTCACACGCATCCCCTCCTCACACGCGTCCCTTTCTTAAACACGCAATCCCCTCACACACAGTCCTCCTCACACACGCACCCCCCCTCCTTGCAACGCACCCCCGTCTCACACAAGCACCCCCTCCTCACAGACACTTCTCCTTACACACACACCCCTCACACCAGCCACACCGCACTCCCCGCGCGGAAGAGGAGTGCGCGGGTTCAGGCAGTGGCAGAGGTGGTGGCGTCCAGCCGTTACCTCGGTCCCGGCGCTCCAAAAACTCGGCAGCCTCCAGCAGGCGCTGCACGTTGATCATCCGCACCTGCTCCATGGGCACCGCGGGCGGCAACCCGGGCCTCTCCGCGCTCCCTTCCCCAGCCAACAGGAGGCGCCGCAAGCGGCTACAGTCCGGCGCCGCCCCGGGACATGTGCGGCGGGCCGGCGGGCCAGCCCCGCCGCGGCTCGGCGCGCTCTCCGCCGCCCCCACCACCCCAGCTGCCCCGGCCACCCCGCCGCACCCCGCGGCTCCGCTGGCAACCCGCGCGGGGTTTGTTTACCTCTCCGCGCGAGCACGGGGGAGGGGCGGGGGCAGTACCGCGACCCGCCCCCTCCCGCCCCTTCCTCTGTCTCCTGGGAAATGTAGTCCCGCCCTGCCCACTGCTCGCCGGGACTCGTAGTACGCACGACGCTTCAGTGCGCCTGCGCCTTACCAAATTCCGCAATGGCCGCCGGGAAACGTAGTCCGTTTGATTTTCTGCCTCCCAGGTGGAAAGACCAAGAGGTTTTCTGGGCTTTGCTTCTTGGAGGGAAGGATTTGAAGGACTGTGGGTCTACTCCCTGGGAACCCTTTTTTCAGTGACTCCTGGAAGGTGCCCAGGAGCTGAAGCATGTAGTTCCACAGTGCCCCGCTCCAGTTCTCCATCTACTACCACTTTCTCCTGGAACTTCCGCGCCTTGGTTACCCTATCTGCAGAACAGATACTTGAAAAGCCAAAAATCCCAGCTGAGGAACACGAGATGATCCCATCAGAGGCAAAGAGAGCTCCCATAGGCCCTTCTTCACTTCATAGTTCACAAAGAGGTAGTGTTTTGTTTTTTAACCTTATTTTTAAAAACTCCTTTCCCCTCCCTCAGCCCCTCAGTTGTGATTTTGGAGACTGGCAAACCTCCCTGGTGCTGCAACTGAGAGATACAGTTCGGTCGCTAAGTGATTTGGTGCTGGAATCACACAGGGCTCAGTTAAAATCCTGGCCCTTCTACTTACACTAACTCTGTGGACTTTTCAGACCTCATGTGCCTAGCGTCTATATCAGATGTAATGACTCCATTTATCCAAACACTGAGGGCCTGACATGTACCAGGCACTGTACTAGGCATAACATGTACAGTAACAGATGAAATAGACATGGGCCTTGCTCTCAAGGAGCGTATAGTCAGCAGGGCTTATTGTGACAATTAAAGGAAATAATACCAGAAGTTAGTACGTGGCGTTCAATAAATGGAAGCTATGATGATCGTTTCTCTCATGTTCTCCTCCACAGAGAGGGAACTGAAAGCAGAGGCTTAAAATTGCAGGACCACATTAAAAGACTGCCAATGACTGCCCACACCCAACCCTAGCCCCACCCCCACACATAGTCTTTCCGAGTCCTCAAAAGTCTAGACCAGAGTTTCTCAACCTCAGCATTACCGATATTTGGGGTGAATAATTCCTAATTGGGGGAGGGATGGGGTTGGTGGAGACCTGTGCAATGAAGGATATTCAGCGGCATCCCTGGCCTCTACCCACTAGATGCCAGCAGCACACCACCAACTCAGGTATGACAATCAAAAATGTCTCCAGACATTGCCAAAAGCCTCTTGGGGCACAGATCACCTCTGATTGATAATCTCTGGTCTAGGGCAAAGAAAGGCAAGAAGATCATAACTGTTGAAAGCTCTAGAAGCAACCTAGGAATTGTGTAAACATCCATAACTTTCCCCACCCTCATTATTTTATCCTGCCCATGGACATCCAGAGTAACAGGAAGCTCTTGGTGAGGGGAGAATTTCCCCTTCCCTGTGGTCATTCCTGCAGAAAATACCATCTCAGAATGAAAATGTTATTCTCAAAAATGTCATGGGCTTCATGCTGCATTCTAATATTCTCTCCCCCTTTTTTTCCCCCAAAGTGAACAAGATTTCCAGTGAGGTCAAAAGCTGCAAAATTCTGCCAACCTTTTAAAATATTACACTTGGCACCACATTTAAGAACCAAATAGATGTTCGATCAAATGCACGGAGACCCAAAATGAGAGATGTTCACAAGCTACAAGATAATTTTTTTTAAAGGCGTTGAAACAGGAACTGTTCTTTTTCAGCTGTTAGCTAGGTTGCTTCAGATCTGGGCTTTCCCATTGGGTGTCGGTAACAACCACCCTTCATTCAACAAGGGACATGTTGGATAGGGGGAGAAAGGGATTATTTAAAAGAAAATACCTATTCACTCAGAACATCTGTAAGTTGAGGGTAGAAATTATTAGGTGGAAAGTTTCTACCACTTGCAAAACCACTTTAAGCTTTGGATCCTAAATTGCTAAGGGCTACCGCAGGAACTTAAAAGAGGTAGTTTTATAACAAATAAAATTCTACCCTATGGGAGGTAAACCTTGTGACATGCAATCAAGGAAAAAAGTACAGACTGAAAATACACATGGGTTCAAGATGGGTTTAAATCCACACATCATAAGCCCTAGCAGGTTATTAAGAGAAAGCAGGATGCTTGGTGCACATGCCTGACCTTTCACAGTTGACCTCCAGATGAATTAACCAACCTTTCTTTTAAAGCTATCGCCAAGATGGAGTGGAGGAGATGGAAAGTAGTGTGAGAATCACCAAAAAGCTACCTGCATATGCTGAAAAAGAGATGTGGTGATGGTGGGCAGTGTTAAGCGCTGGTTTCTGTACAAAAATATCCAGCCTCTTCTAACAGCAGTTGAAGGTGCCACTTCCTTCGTCCTGCTCCAGCTGACTCCCAGAGTTCTTGCGTGGATAGTGGCCACAAGGGCCTCCTACAGCACAAAGCTTGGGGCTCTAGCCTAGAAAAGGATGTCACTCACAAACCATCCTAAGCACCAGCCCAGCCTGTGGGAACCCAGAGGCAGCCATGGCTTCTCTTTTGCAGATAAATCCAAATTGCACTACAAATGCAAATGGGGAAACTGAGGAAAAGCAGGGCTTCTAAAGTCTACTGACAAAAGAACCTGGAATCTTACTCATAGTCTCTGGTTCTTCTGTCCTCTCCCTCAAGGAAGTATCTCACTCAGGGGAGTCTCATTTGATGGTGGAAAAAGTCCTCCAGAGTCCCCCAGCCCTATAACAAACACAGCCTGGATGGGGACAGTGTGCCTTCTGGAGGAAGCAGGCAAAGTCTCCATTCTTAGGGGTCCTTTCCCTGAACGGTTTACTCAAGGTGAATTTTCAGAGCCTTATTGCAGATTCATGAACAGAGGAGGAGCCTGATCTGTGTTACATCACTTCTGCAGACAGAAAAGAGGAAAAGAGGGGAAGGGGCCCTGAGGTTAAGGTACAAGTCACTATTAGTGCAAAGTCACTATTAGCGACACCTGGTGCTTAAGTGAACTTCCTTGAAACTGCAGTGTTTACTGTGCAGGGCACTTTTTCCCAAAATTATCCTTAAGGGTGGTGGGCGGGGGGACGGTGGGGGGGTCTTCAAATAAACAAGGTTGGGAACAGGGTGAGTCCTGAGCTCCTAAATAAGAATCATAAGAGTTATACATCTTTCTATCCCCTACCCCAGCGTGGCAACCGCAGCGTCCTCCTGGCCTCTCCCCTCGGAGCCCAGAAACGTGAAGAGCAGCAGAAAACCTTTTCTTCTGCCGAGTGAGTCAGCCTTGCCTAACTTCATGCGTAAGCTCTCCTCGAGTCAGCGGCAGCTCAGAGCTGCGGGTCTGTGTGCAGCCGAGATAAATTTGGGTCTAGAAGGGATGACGTAATGCTAAATCCGAGAGGTGGCTGCCGCCTCCCAGGGCTCCAGTCGCCAGGGCTGCCGGCTGACATCCCAACCACACGGAAAAGCACCACGACCCAGGTGCCTGAGCTGGGGAGAAAGGGAAAGAAAGGACATGGGGGTGGGAGGAAATGGCAGGGGGAGGCAGCGATACTCTGAGATCGCTGAATCTGGAAGTTTGTTGTTTTTTAACTTTGGTTTTCTGGTGAGATCAGGACACTGGCAGAGGCTCAAACAGCTGCACTTGACTTCCATCCTGGCCTATGTCTTCTCTCTTAGAAGGGCTTCTTACACTTTATTTAATGGCCCTTATTACAGCAGCCTATTTAGGGGATTATAATGAATGTGTTAATCTCTGGAATGTCCTTTTCCTTCTTTTTTTGCATTAACGTGGGTCCAAGAAGAGATCTGCATTGCAGGACTTAATTAATATGCACACACAAAATTCTTGCTTACCCTGGAGCACTTCACTTGAGGCTGCAACTGATGGAAGATCTTGCTTGGGCCATCCCAAATGAATATTCCTCCAAATAACATTTCATGGTTTTTTTTTCATAGAAGTTTGTATCATTAAGCTTATTCTGCAATCCAGCCTCCATTTTTCAGACGAAAAAACTGAGGCTCAGAGAGGTATGGTAACATACCAAGGCCACACAGCTATCTATCAAACTGATAGAGCAAGGGTTAAGATTCAGTCCTCCAGACTCTCATCCAGTGCTGTCTACCCATCTCCCTAATTCTTTTTCTAGTTGATCTGTGGTTTTAGGAATAAACAGATAAATAAATTAGAATACATTATATGGTCTTTTAAATTTTATGGAGCCCCAAGGATTAATCCTCTCAATATCAAGATCGAGTTATATTCCAAGGGGATCCAAAGCCTGTTCTGTTTTGTTTTTTGTTCAAAGGTCTTAGGAAAAGGAAAAATCAACTCCTCTGCTGGTGATGACCACAGACCATGGGCCCAGCCACACTACCTCATTTTAATTAGAAGACCAGCACAGGTAAAATCTCTGTTGTATGGAAGTAGCTTCCTTCATTAGGAATGTCTCCTGAATACTTTTTTCAAATGACATTTCATCTTGTGTTGCTGTGGTCATGTATTATTCTCCTTAATTTCTGATTACAATCCTCTATACTGATAGATTTTGTGACTTTCAGCCATCTCTGGCATATATATCCTGGTCAACCATTGTATGTTGTTCTTTAAAAGACTGCTCATTCCATGAGTGAATATTTTATTCAGAATGTTGCATCCACATTCAAAAGCCAGAATGCACAGTAATTTTTTGTTGCACTTATCAGGTTTTGGAGGTAATGACCTAGTCTTTCAAAGTTAGATGCAACTTGATTTTAAAGCCTTAAAAAAAAAAAAAGAAAAAGAAAAGAAAAAAAGATTACCAGAGGCCTTCCCCTGCTGTTAAGAGGATGGCCCACGTTCTTACACGGCCCTGGGTAACCCTCTCTCCCTTGGCAGGAGCCTGCCTACAGTAGTAGCCTGCCTACCCCTTGACATCACCACTCCCTTCCAAGCAGCAGAAACTTGTGGCGGTCACTCTTAGGGCCCAGCCAGACCCTGGATACATCCAGCCTTGCTATCTTGTGACTGTTTTCAGCTTCAGGTACAATAGTTAGAATAAAACACCAGGCCCTTGCTTGCCCAAGGACGTGTGTGATCTCACCATCTCTCCCAACTCCAGCATGCTGATTCCAGGATTCTGGGATTCTCCAGAGATCCAAGAATAACATGCCTCCATTTGCCTATAGCTGCTGCATAATAAGAGCCAACTATGTGTGTGGTGCCACTCGTACAGTCAACTCATTTAATCCTCAACATATTCTGAGATTCCTGTTTCCCATTCGAGGCCCAGAAAGGTTAAGTGATTTGCCCAAAGTCATACAGGTAGCGAACAGATTCAAACCTGGATTTCCTAACTCTTGGACCCCATAGAGTACATCAGGGTATGTTTTGTCAGACAAGGTCAAACAAAGTTGGTTAAGGCAATGGCCTCAATCAGGATAATACCATCCACCTGGAGGCTTTGGAAATGTGTAGAAGTGTCTTTCTTGAGTGTCACCATGACTTGGGAGTTCTACTGACATTTAGTGAGTAGGAACCAAGGATGTTAAATCCAGCAGTATTCCAGATTAATCTGCTCAAGAGGAACTGTCTCATCAATAGTACCATTGTTGATAAGCACTAGGTCAGAGGGTTAAAGGCAGAGAACTCATCGTTTGTTCAACAAATATTTCTTAAGCCTCTGTTACCTGCTGCGCACTAACCTAGATGCCAAGGAGAACAAAGGATAAAACTACTTGTGGTCTCTGTCCTCAAAGTGCTTGCATTCTAGCCTGACAGACCGATGATAAGCAAGTAAAAGCATTGTCAATTGTGACAAGTAGAAATAAGGGATAAATAATAAATGAGGGGGAGGATGGTTTAGGTGGATGGAGGGATCAGGGCAATCACAAGGGTGTTTGGCCAGCTCCTCAGACTTTCATAAGCACATAGGTCACCTGAGAATCATGCTAAAATGGAGTTTTGGGTTCAGCAGTTCTGGGGTGGGACCTGGGAGACCCATTTCTGACAAGGTCCTAGGAGACACCAAGGCTATCCATCTTCAGACCACATTCATGCCAAACTGTAGGGGTGATGGCCATGCAGGGATTTGGGATTTTATTCTCAGTGAGACAGGAAGGAAACTATTGAAGGGCTTTAACCAAGTAAATGATGTGAACCCAGTTCTATTTATGATCACCCTGGCTTCCTAGATCTCGACGGAGGAGAGGAAGAGGTTGGACCAACGCCGTTCGACCAGAACCAGCTGGCCCTCGCTAGTAAGGTGGCAGCCAGGGCCTAAAGCTCATCTGTGTGGCTCACACTTGCCAGGCACGGGCCAGACCAGTTTCCCTACAAGCTCAGGCGCCTTTGGGAAACCTAGTAGAGTCTGACAGGGTGTGGATTCACACCCCGACACCCGAGCATGCAGAGCCTCAGGAGCCCTACTGGTTGGGTGAGTTCCCCAGGGGGTGCTAGGCCAAGTGGTACTGCAAGGGCAAGCAGAACACCCTCAGCCAGTGCCCTTGCAGAACAAGGGCCCTGTCTGCTTTGGTGTCGACGCCTGAAGAACCCCAGAGGCTCTGGCTGTCCTCTCTCTGTTCTAGGATGCATGGGAAGTAAAGGGACTCACTCCAGGGAGGCTTCCCCAAGGGGACCCTCAGCCTCGGCTTCAAACATTCCACTTTCCATGTCTTGCCTCTTGCTCTCTGACACTTCTCTAAGAGCCCTGAAGTCTCCTAGGAAGAAGCTGGTTTTGAGTCTCAGCCCCACTTTTTGTTAGCAGGTAGCCTTGGGAAAGTTAGCTTGCCTTGCTAAGGCTAAGGCTTTCCTCATCTGTAAAATGAGGATAATGATAGCACCCTCCTATTACATGAATGTCAGGATTTAATATAAAGCACTTAGCATTGTGCTAGTGCATAGTAACTGCTCATTAAAAAGGCACCATTATCACTGTTCCTTTGGAAAACAGAGACAACAATACACTTGTCAGCAGCAACCCACCCCCACCCTGGGGACAGGCTATCAGACTCCCAGGAAACAGGCAAGTATTATTTACTGATTTCTATTTGTCTGTCACTTGCACTGGCATATAGAACTCAACCTGGAGATCATACACATTGCACTTCGGAAGCACCAAGCTCCTCACAGGTGTTAGAAATTACGTGTTGTATTGAGCTAAACTTTACAGCTGGTGGAAAAAAGCAAATAAAGTTGTATGCAAGGCACTCAGAATCTTGGGAGTCAAGAAATATATTAGAGATGGTCAGGTATGGTTGAAGTAAGAAGGAGATAACACAGGATTGTACAGTAGTTCTGGGCCCCTGTAGAAATAAAAACAGGCTCACACTTGCCACTCTTGATCAGAAACAGAGCGGCCCTGGGCATGCCCTCCATTTCAATACAGTGGTATTAAAATGGTCCCAAATCATCTTTATTCAAGTATACTTGCTAATGGCAATAAAAATACAGAGTAAAATATCTCTAATAACAGGTAATCCAAATCCCCTTTTATTAGCTTTAAACGTCCCAATCTTTCTCTCCCTCAGGACACTGTGTTTATCTTTCTAATTTTGCTATGTTTATATTTCCTCAGCAGACACTGTAGTTGGATATTAGAGAGATGAGGCCAAAGGCACGTTCGATGGGACAGCAGGCATGGTAGAAACATTGGTATGGACAATCCTCCAAGTGCAGAGTGCCCCAATCTGTAAGGAACTAAGAATGGACTGTGTTTATTTACAAGGTTGCTTACCCAGTACTTGATTTCCTAGGCTTGGGCAGCTTAAAAAAGGGCACGGGGGAGAGTCAGATCTGTAAAAATTATAAGGATAAACACCAAACACAAAGGATTTTAAACATCAGGCTGGGGGATGGCAGGGTACATGGAGGGAAGAGAGAGACTATTCTCTCTCTTTTTTTCTTTTTGAAGCCCAGTATAAATTTTTGTTCTATCTGTAATGATGGCTAGAACCAAAGACACAAAGCCCATGTCAGATGCAATCCACATTGTTGAGGTTTACTTTAAGACAAGTGAAACTTCTAAAATCTGGCACTGGAATAGAGTTTCAGTCCATGATGGCAGGGACTGTATCTCTGGGCCCTAGCACAAAGCCTGACATAAAGCAGTGTGTACACCTTAAATACCAGCTTGATGAATGGATGGATGAACAGACTCACAGAACACATTTAGGGAGAATTCCGGGCATGCAACATAATTCCACATTTTATAAAATTATTTGCCATGCGGGCCTTTTAAAAGAGAGGGTCACTAACCTAAATTTAAAAAAAAAAAGAGAGAGAGAGAGATCCTATTTACATATATTTCCTGGAGATGTATTGCTCAAAATG
Organism: Ovis aries; assembly: GCF_016772045.2. NCBI lineage: Eukaryota > Metazoa > Chordata > Mammalia > Artiodactyla > Bovidae > Ovis > Ovis aries. The sequence continues at coordinate 30,318,786 of NC_056075.1, read as the reverse complement.
AGGGTCACCTGAACTTTCAAAATATTTCACAAGCGAGGGGCCCAGCAGAGCATTCTGCCAAGATGAGGAAGCAAAGAAGGAACCTCCAGCTCAGATGGGTGGTGGTAAATGCCCATTCGTTTTGGCCAGAGAGATCAAGTCAGCTGCTGACAGTTTTAACACCTCCAGCCAGGCCACTCAGGGACAACAGTATCAGAGAAAATGACTTCCCTTTAGTTTAGCACAAGAGTCAGAGAGCAGGTGTCGCTCCCGTTGGAATCAAAGCTTCTTCTCGCCAGTGGAGCCAGAACTCCACCCTCCACCCCCAGAGGGAGGCCCCTCTGGGAAGACCTGAATGCCTCCTCCTCAGTTAAGGCTGGAGAGCCGTCCAATCACTGTCATCACCTTTGGGTTCCACCCACTCCCCCTACCATAGATGTATAAGAAAACATTTTTTCTAAATGGTGAATTCAAATTATCTTCATTTTGAAAGACTATTGAGAATGTTGCAATGACCTTTGCAATAACCGGACACACCCTGCGATCAGTAAACCAGGGTTGAGAATTGCTGACTTTATGAGCACCTGACCTGTAAAACAAAGGCCCAGTTTGGGGCTCTGCCTGGGACCCATTCTCACATCAGGCAGGACTTGGTTCTGCCTCTGCTGTGTCGTTTTGGGCAAGCCACTGTCCTTTTCTGGGCCTCAGCTTCCACATCTGTATAGTGAGGATGATGGAAGCTCTGTGACCTCTGGGGCTTTTTCTGGCATTGATGTTCTGTCTTACCACCTTGCCTCCTTCAAAAACACAACTGAAAGGGAATGGAAGGAAGAATGGGAAAGGGAAGAGAACTACTGGTTCAGAAGGCCAGGCTACCGTAAACCTCCCCTCATTTCTGCCTGCTGAAAATGGCTTTCTTCATTCTGCAGGAAGATTCCCATTTTTTGCTGGGTTATTGCCTTTTATACTTCTTTTTCTGTCTCTCTCTCTTTTTTAACTCAAAAGTCACGAAACCATAACTCACCTTCCCAAAAGGGGTCTTCTGGAAGCCAGAGCTGTCAGGGGTTAGGTGTGTCATGCCTGGCATACTGGTGGTATCTAAGTGAGGACCAGCCCAGTGCAACCATGTGCTTCTCCTCCAGAAACCCAGTTTAAATCAATATTTATCCAACTGTATTTATAGAAAGTGGTGGTGGTAGGGAAGAGGGGGTGGGGTGGGGAGGCAGGGGGATCTAAAACAGAACAAGCCACAATGACTGATGCAAATCTTTGTGGCCAATTCGTTTCTGCAGGGCCAGGCTTTTTTTTAAAAAGGCAAAAGACTCAGCTTTTGATGAACCTGCTGTTGGCCCCAGTACCATAGCAACAGCCCCAAGTCCTCTAATATGTCCAGAGGACAGACTTGGAAGAGCAGCGCGAAGGGGGTGGTGTTTCCTAGGAGCCTAAACTTGAGTTAGGGCCAGGAGAGTTGAACAACTCTGAAAAACGAAGACAAAAAAGAAAAAAAAAAAAAAACCCTCTCTGGTTGGCTCTTCTGTCTCCAGCTTCGTTTCTAAACCTTTTCTAAGCAGGGTGTGTGTAGGAAGACCTTAGACAATCAACAAGGTGTTACAAACACCCGCTCTGCTTCCGGTTGTTGGGCGACCTCAAGCCAGTCATTTCACCTCTCTGGACTTCATTCCTTGACTGGAAAATGCATACACGCATATATGGTTATATAAAACTGCAGGCTCAGTCCAATCAGAGGCCTCGGTTCAAAACTCAGCTCCACCATTATTATGTGATCTTTGGGCAAGTTACTCAGTTACCCTCTCTGTAAAATGGGAGCAATTAAAGTACACATGCTATGTGGTGGTTGTGAAGTTTGGGAGGAGATAACACATCTTTAGCCCCATGTTTTACCAAGTATAGTCAGTGCTCAGTAAATGGTTGCCAGTGTTGGTATCACAGAGAGCGATTAGTTGCTGCTGCTGCAATGCTGACACCCTCTTCACTTCCTTCAGTTCTACCTCCAGATTTTGCCAGCCATTCTCAGATGAAAATCTCCATTTCTAAGTGTGCCAAATAGGAGAGTGTTTTGGTCAAAGAGGGCAGGTAGGTGAGCAGCTCTTGTTCTGTCTTGGATCTGATACAGCTTCTTTTCCCCCACCAAACCATGAATGACTCAATTCAACTTCTCTAACTTCGTAAGGTCCAGATGCTTTTCCTGGGTCCCCTCCACAGGGTACCCAGTCCCTGGGAGCTCTGGGACTCTGAAAGCTACAACAGTATCCCCAAAAGTCCACTTCTGGCATTTAGCAATGGGCAGAGATCAAAAAGAGTTGAATCTGGGGAGCATAATTTAGGATATAGAGGAAACAGAAGCCTAAGTTAAGAATGCTCTTTATACAACTTCACCAAAAACAAATACCTCACTCCACTCCCATCATAAATCAACTTACAGAGTTTTCAGGGGGGGAAAAAGCAAATTGCACATCATAAATGCTCAATACATAATTTGGGGAATGAATGAATGAATGAATCGTAAGATGCTTGCCATGCAGAAATGTGATCTACATAAACACTAGTTGCTATCAAAGCCCTCAATTTTAGCATAATTTGCTCTGTAAACAAATAACTGATCCATCTGCAGGGTCACAGCTGATGCAGTTTCAGCTCTCCGGGCCTGACCTACCATTTCTGTATAGGCCCTGATCTTTAAAGCCCAGGAGCAGTCTGCATTGATTATGGGAGACATCTTCCCTCCTTGGAAGAGATCAGTTATTTCCAACTCCAAGTCTTCAGAAAGTCTATCATGTGTCCTTTCTGCCTTCAAAACTGATCACTGTGTCATAGCCAGTAAATGACAATCCAGGCAATCAAGGAATGTATATTAATTGTCTCATGTATGTCCAGTGTTATGCAATGGTGACATATACTGAAATACTGTTGAGTGATCTTTTCCCTTAAGATGCTAATCATCTCCCTGTGAGGATAAAGCTAATGTACAGCAAGCAAGTAGAGCATTGCTGATTATCAAAGCTCAGAGAAGTGACTACTTATTGAACACCTACTATATTCCAGGTACTTTAAATGAAGTGCCTCAGTTAGTTGTTCAGCAGTGGCAGGAGGCTGATGCTATGGTTATCCTCATTTGACAAAAAAAGAAATGAAACCTCAGGTTAGGCAACTTGTGCCCAAGGCCACACAGCCAGTAAGCAGTGAAGGAGTAACTTGGGCCCTGCTCTGGGTGACTGTAAAGCTTTCATTCTCTCATTCATTCCCTGACTTGAGAAATATCCAGGGGAGGCTTCCTGGAAGAGGTGGGATCTGACCTCGGCTTTGAAGCTAGGTTAGACACAGATAATCCCAGGAGAGTAAGAGAATGAGGGCATGCTAGACAGAGGAAAGAGTCTGAGTCAAGCACAGAGGGATGACTGTAAAGGCTGCTTGCCGGTGGACCTGCTGGACAGGAGTAGAGGAGATTAAGTTGGGAAGGCAGGGTGGGGCCAAATGACACCATACCGCCACAGCTTACTCTGTCAGCAGGCAGAGGCTGTTCTTTGGCCTGTCCATGCCCCTAGGAAAGCACCTCACCTTCCAACCCAGGTAATGCACTCCAGAGAGCCACCCAAGGCTTCTACTCCCATTTAATCATTCTTTTCTATCTTAAGCATTGCCCCCAAGCCACCTTCCCTAGACACTGGGAAGCCCTCTTGTGTCCTGTAGATTCTGCTTGCATGCTTAACAACTTTTATGCACAGAACACCCCTTTGTGAATTAATTTCTTTTTCTCTTTCGTTTTTCACCTTTTCCAAAACAGGAAGTAAATTTTTTTTTCAACTGGTCAGTCCTAAATTGCTACCCCTTCACTGGACCCTATGTCAGGTTATTTACATATAATTTCTGAATTTGTGATAACAGGGTCACAGTATCCATAATTAATATTTCTGGAGGCTTTTAATTTGAGGTTCTTAGGGAGGAAGTTGGAAGTTTGGGAGAATGTACTTGCATCTTCTAGGGAATCCTTGCCTTGCACAGAGCAGTCAGTGCTGAGTCAATTTGAACACCCCAAGAAAACTCATCATATATACTGAGAATAACTCACCACTGTGGACACACTTGGTGAGCTCTCCTAGTACGGAAACCTCAACGAGGCAATGAAAAGCAGTTCTGGTGACAATGGAAAATAAGGCAAGCTCCTGCCAAGTAAGTACTTTTTTGCACACAGTAAAAGCGGAACGTGTGAACTCGTGACCAGGGCCTATCGGTGCATTTCGAGAATGTCTCACAGAACCCGAAATGGAGAATTGAGGTTCAATACCCTTCTCGGGGTGAAGAGCGTCCCTTTAAGGAGGGATTGAACCAGCTGGCCGCACTACAGCTCCCAGAGATTTTCTGGCTTGCCTCCAGGCTCCACCCCCCAGTCTCTGGCCTCAGCAACGCATGACGTCAGGGGAAGCTGAGGCTGCCGATTGGCTGAGCGATGCTGCTAGGTCAAGTCCAGTCAGAGGAAAGAAGTTTGTCTCCATGTGGAAACCATGTGTCTCTCGCTGGGAGGGGGAAGTGGTGGAGGCGGAGAAACTGAGATCAAGTGATTACAGAACTGTCTGAAATGAAAGCGAGGAGGTTGTGCACCTGAGCCGGCCAGTATTGTCGTTTGCAGTAGTGACCTAAAACCAGAAACAAACCTTACCCAACAAACAAACCTTGAGTCCCGCCACCATCATAAAAATAAACAGCTAGGGTCCTTGCTTCCTTCCAAAAACCAGGGAGGGACCTGAGAAATGTTGGAATCCTATCGGAACGCCTAGATTCCCCTCCCTCCCCTAACGACTGAATGATGTAAGCGTTTCGGGGCTCTGAAGCAAAACAAGCCCCGCGCGCGCGGAGGAACCCTCAGTGCCCGAGCCCGGCGCACGCACGACCCGCCCCCACACTCGCGTTATTGCTGTGCACACGCGGACCGCCGTGACGCGCGGGCATTGTGTGCATCGAGCAGAAAACAACCGCGAGCGCCGCCAGCGCGAAGAAGCACCCCCGATTAAATGAGGCAGATGTAGGGCCCGTTGTTTTCCGTACGGGGAGACCTAGACCCGGGCCGGAGCGGAGGCGAGAGTGGGGAAAATAAAGTGGCCCCCGTGGGCCGCTCCAGTTTGCAAAGGAGATAATAGAAGGCCCTGTGGACGGTCGCCCCATAGTTTGCTGCAGGTCCCCCTCCCCTGCGTGAGTTCGTGGGGAGGGGGCTAGGGCCTAGAACAGGGTCCCCACTCTCGGGGAAATCTGGGGGCCGCTGGCATCACGTCATGCTGAGCCAAACAGCGGCTGCGAAAAGAGGCAAGAGAGCTAAAAATACTCCAGCGGGGAGCCGGCCGGAGGAGGAGGGCAACCGGGCCGAGGGGCTGATTATGCACTCGAAGTTGAGGGCGCCCAGGTTCCCAAGCCCCTCTCGGGGGGTGGCAGCGCGGATGCCTCCGTAAGGGGACCGGGAGGAAGCCCCTTGGCTTGCACGGTCCCCGGAGCCCGGCTCCACTACCTCTGGCCCGCCCCGTGCGGGGCAGTCCGGCCCGGCGCGCCCGGCCCTTTGCTTACGTGACTGGTGGCCACGCCGGAGCCCCGGCACCGGGTAAACAAGGAGGTGGCGGCGGCCGAGGCGGTCGGGGAGCGAGGGTGGGGGCGGCGAGGTGGGGAACAGAGGTCTCCGATTGTCTGCGAGTGCGAGGGGCGGGGGACGCGGGACGCGGAGGAAGCTCCAGCAGCTTCTCGTACACCCCTCTGTAGAGGGGACCGGGCGGGGGCAAACCAGGTTTGCCACTCACTGCCAAGGTGCCCTTTTTGGGTGCACCCCCCCGCCAAAGCCGGCGCCACGGGACAGACTCGGGGGAATGGGGGACCCGGGCGGGGGGGGGTGGTTAGAGTAAGAAATCACGCCCCTCCCCCTCCAACAAAAGCAAACACACCAAACAAAACCATGTCTTCACCCACCTCCCCACCAGCTCTGACCCTACAGGCGAAGGCATACTGCCCCCCACCCGACACCCGGAATAATCGCAAACTGATTCGGCTGCAACCGCCGGCGATGCGCCTTTCTCGTAACCCAGGCACCCCGAGAAAACAGGGACAGAAGAAAAGAAAAGAACGCACCACCAACCTCCCAACACAAATCCTTGTTTTTGCCTTAAGCTACTGCACGATTTCGCTGCCATCACGCGGTTACTTTAACCCCGAAGGCCTGGGGTGTCGGTCATCTAGGGTGTTTTTGTGTTTGAGGGTTGTTGTTGTGTTTGGGGGGGTTAGGTTGCAAGACTTGACACGTTGCAATCGGACCATTTTTCTCCCTTTCTTTCTCTCACCCCCCCCCCCTCTTTTTCTCTCATCTCATTGATCTTCCTACTTGCTCGGACAGATTAAACAGCTAGCTTTTCTCTAGTCTGTGGCCTGTCCGCCTCGGCCCCTTCCTCCTCGCAGCTATTATTTGTGAGAACCGTGCTGGAGACGCCGCACTCGCGTGCCCCCGTTAGGGCGCTGAGGCGACGGCGTGGGGAGGATTGGGGGACCCAGGCAAAAATGAAACAAACAAATATGAAAAAGGAGGCCAGGCCGGGGTGGGGCTCCCAGCCCGCCCCCCCCACCCCCGCCCGCAACCATCTCTCTCCACCTGAATCTGGGGTGGGGGTTGGGGGAGCAGTAGAAAGCCACCAGGAAGGCATCTGCCTTCCTCGCCCAGCGCGCTCACTCGGGAGCCGTATCCCGGAAAATAAAGAAACAGCACATAACAGCCCACACCTTCTTCCACAACTATTGTTTCCTGCGAGATCCCAAAGTTTCCTTCTCGCTGAGTCCCCCTCGCCAAGTTTCCCGGGCGCAGCACCGCGGGTCCCGGGCGAGCTGCTGGCGGTGCTTGGTTTTGCCGGCCTGTTTCTTTGGGGGTGGGGGGAGTCGGGGGCAGGGGCACCTAGGGCAGCAGAGGCGCAGGGGCACTGTCTCCGTGGACGCGATGGCCTGAGCCCAGCCTTGCAGCGAGAAGAGAGGAAAAGGCAAAGTAGACAGGAGGAAGAAGCAGAGCCGAGCCAGCCGGAGCCCACGCCGTGGAGGGCTGTTTGCTTGTTGTTATCGTTGTCGTGTGTCTATGTGTTTTCTTTCTGGAACCGCCGAGCTCTGCCTACAGTTTCCAACTTTCGTCTTGTAATCCCCACCCCACCCAGGAACGAGCGACGGAAAAACAACACTTGTCTGCCCGAGAAGGCTCCGGGGGAAAAAAAAAAAAGGAGAGAGGAAAAAAAAAAAAAAAGTAAGAAACGCGACCTCGAAGAGATGAGCTCTCGGCTCAGTTGTCAGCAAACAACAACACTCCCCCGCTCCTCGGCCCAGCGGTTCTCCCACCCTCCCGGAGACGGACAGACTGACGCACCGACAGCACCCCCCCCCCCCCCCCCCACCCCCCCGCCTACCCCCTGCTCGTCTTTGTTACATCTTTAGCAGCTTTGTGCGTGCGTGTCCTTTCTCCGGTGTCATCGGCTTTACTGCCGAGGGCTAGATGTGAGTGTGTTGGGGAGAGGGGGGCTAAGCAGGCGTCAGGGGTCGCCCAAGTGGGCGAGGAAGAAAGAGCCCGGCGCCGAAGAGGAGCCAGGGCCCCCAAACTTACTTTTGTTTTCTTTCTCGATCTGCTCCAGGTAGCTGGCGGCCTCGAGCAGAATCTGCACGTTCTGCAGAAAAGTGTTGATGTGCTTCTCCATCGAGTTCTCGCTGGTGTTGAAAATGTCCGAGAAGGGGCACCTGAGCTTGGCCCCCGCGGGCTCCTCCGGCTGGGCCGGGGGCTGGGGCGCGGTCACGGCCGGGGGCGCGGCGGGGGCCAGCCCCGCGCCCTCGCAGCGCGCCTCCTTGCGCGGCCGCCCGCGTTTGCCCATGGAGGGACCGCGGGGTCCGCCGAGCTCGTCCTCTTTCGGGGCTGCGCGGCCCGGCCAAGCTCCGGGCCCCGGGGGAAAGCCGGCTGGCTGGAGCGAAGAAGGCGCCGAGGCAAGAAGGCGACCTGACTTCCCGAGCCTCGCTGCGTGCTGTTGTGTGTTTGAGTGTGTGTGAGTGTGTGTCGGTCTCGCTGTGGGTCTGTGTGTATGGGAGATTGAATGAACCTACAGGACAGACGGAGGCGCTCTGGCGCCTGGGTCCTAGTGCGAGCCTGTCGCCATCGGACTGGTCAAAATGAAAGGCGGAGACAAGCGAGGCAGGGACCGCCCCCTGCCAGTCCTGGCATACTACCCCGCCTCTCCCCAATCTTATCACATTGTAGAGCGTAGTATTTAAACCCAAATGGAAAAAATACTCGAGGGCTCGGAGCGTACCCACAGAAAAACAAACTATTAAACTGTTGTTCTTTTACTTCACGTGAAAATAATACCAATGCCTGGCACCACATACTAGATTCCAACGGTAGCTGCTATGACTTAAAAAATAAAAGTCCAGTCCAAAAAAATCATACACGTTACCTCAAGTTCTCTCCCCTCAATAGACACACTCCTACATACACACACACACACACACGTACACGCACACGCACACACACAGAGGCACAGAAATCTGCCTTCACAGGGCCAAATGAAATCCCCAGGCCACCAAATCCCAGTTACAAATTTACTCACTCTTTCTTTCTCCCTTCAAATGCAGAGTTATTTTCCAGGAAGGGGGAGGAGATGGAAGCGTCTCTCCCCACACTCCTCTTCCCAGCCTTAGTCCAGCTGTGCAAAGCTCACAGTAGGGAGCCTCCACACCTGGCTCTCTTTTATTTTATTTGGCAGAAAGGCGGACGTGGCAGCCCAGGAACTTCCCACCCCTACCGTGGCTGAATTCCACCTTTTGGTTCTGAAGACCCCTACCCTAGGCGACACTGTTCCATTGCCAGTGCAGACCATTCAGGGTCTGCAGGAACCATGGATGCTTTCCAGGCCTGGGAAGTGTGGTGGCAGTCAGGGCCGTTGGGGAATGCCATAGAGAGGCATTCAAGCCCCAGCTCTGCTGCACACAGACTGGACTGTGAGTGTGCCTGGGCAAGTCCCCTAACCTCTCTCAGCCTGTTTCCCCATCCATGAAACCTCTGATAAGATTCATGAGTTGATTAAATTATATCTGCAGTCAGCATGCTCATAGTATGATCTTTTTCTTCCAATACAGACCCAGATAAGAACCTGAGTCCCCTACTTGGCAGCTAAAAGGAGAAATAAGTTATAGGAAACAAGACTCTCCTGCACTTTGTTGAAAAACATCTGTGCAATAAGCCTATCTAAATATTGTTGCCTTGCAAGGTCTCCTGGAGGTTTCCTCCAGGGAAACCATTTATACAGAAGACACAGTGAATGCTGCCCCCTGGAGTTGTGCAACCCAGCCACTCTGCTTAGAGACAGCTTCACACACACTTGTCAGGAAGACTTTTCCTGGAAATGAAAACTTTTGGAGAAAAGGAGAGAAAGTGTGTTTCTTTGTAGAAAACACTATATATATATGTAAAATAAATTCATGCACCCTCATTGAAGTATTGTGTATTTTTAGACTCCAATAACCTGCTGCTGAATCAGTATTTGGCATTTTAAAGCCGATATATTCACATTTTGGACCATAATATGATCATATTACACATATTCCCTGCTCATCTTCCATCTTGATTGATCTCTGCATCCTTTAGCTAGGGTAGAGAAGAAGCTCCTAAAAGGTGTGAGATAAAAGTTCACCTTCACTGGTGGCTCATTCCCTGGTAAGGAATCTGCCTGCAGTGCAGGAGACCTGGGTTCGATCCCTGGGTTGGGAAGATTCCCTGGAGAAGGGAATGGAAACTCATTCCAGTATTCTTGGCTGGAGAATTCCATGGACAGAGGAGCCTGGCAGGCTACAGTCCATGGGGTCACAAAGAGTTGGACGTGACTGAGCGACTAACGGTTTCACTTCACTTTTTTTCCATCTTCACAACAGCTATTTACTTTTTGTTCTGTTGGAACCACAATCTGATTTACTCATATTTTTAAATCTATAAACATCAAAGGACTTTAGGAAGTATAAACAAGTTTTATCCAATGCCATTTTGCAAAAATTGATCTCCCTTGCCCCTGGTGAAAGTGAGACAAAGAACTTTCTAAGCCCAGAGAAAACCTTGGTTTCTGATTCCCTGGTGGAGGTGTGGGCCAAATGTGTACATATACTGTACTGCAATCTGCATGTATACACACCCAGCAAGATAGGCACACCCCACACATGAGTGCCAGGGCAGGGGTAGAGTGTTTTGTCATTATTTATTTATCCCTGTTTCATCTCTCATAGGTCTGTGAGCTTCAGAAAGCCCAGTGGGAATCTTCAAGCTGGGCCACGGATCTGACCAAAGCCAAAATAAACAATGGCTTGAAGAAAATCTACAAAAAAGTGCTGATTTGCACTATTCCCACAGTCAGCCACAGCCCCCACCATCATTCCCATGGAAAACACCACTGCTGGTGCCAAATCAAGTCTTCCCTCCCATCATAGGGGCATTGTTTTTTGTTATTATGTGAGTTCTTAGCATCAGACAATGGCACCACAAGAGACACAGTGGAGGCAGGAGAAATGCCTTTTTGTTTCACAGAATCTAGGCTATTGTGCCCCAGAGTCTCACATACAGTAGAGTTGCATACATTCATTTTGGTAACGTGTCTTTGGAACGATGAATGTGCTAAAGCTCAAAGGCTCTTCCTTATTTTTTTTAGAGCCCATCAAGTGTTAAATCATGTGAGCATCCCTCCTCCCTAACCATTCCCCAATCAATAGATTTCTCTAATAAAGTTGGCTCCAAACGTAAAGAGGGGTGTTTCAGAAGTTATATCACAGGGCAGACTGAGCTGGCTCACAAGCTCAGCGCCATTCCTGACTACCTTTGCTTCCTAGGAGGAGCTGTTCATACCCTTTTTCTTTCTCTTGGGCCTTTTTGTTTTCGTCTGCGCCGAGTCTTCATTGCAGAGCACTGGCCTCTCTAATTGTGGCGCACGGGGTCCAGAGCGTGCAGGCTCAATAGTTGTGGCACGCAGGCTCCTCTCTAGTTGCAGCGCATGCGCTTAGTTGCCCCATGGCATATGGGATCTTAGCTCCCCAACCAGGGATCGAACTCGCATCCTCTGCATTGGAAGGCAGATTCTTAACCACTGGACCACCAGGGAGGTCCCTCTCTGGAGCCTTGATCCATAAATAAACAGGCCTCTTTGGAAACTTGCTGAGAATATCTGCAGAGAACAGGGAGGGAATGAGAAGGCAATCAGCCTGTAGGAACATGGGAACTATGTTAAAGAAAAGCAGTGAATTTTTGCGGTGCCCAGTCAGGCCAGCCATGATGTTCCCAAGGACCCTAAATGTCTTGGGTGCCCACTCAGCCTGGGTCATATTTTCTCAACCTTCTGTTTCTTTGCTTGGCCTATTTGGCAATATTTTTCCAACAACCTTATTTGCATATTAAAGCAAAATCATTCTTTATTTGTCCTTCTTCCCCCCCAGACTACACTACACTCTTACATCAAAGGAGTTGTTTTGCCTGTAATTATGTCTTCAGGTACACAGAGGCTAGTTAAGTACTGAAGCTGTGATATGAGAGCTTCCCCCAGACCTCCCCATCCTGCATTTGGATGGGATGCCCTTCCCCAGCCTGGACCACTTTGGTTCTCCTGGGCTCCTTAAGCCTGCCCTTCCTCCTCACCTGTGCTCCCTTCACTAGACCTTTCTGCCTGAAGCTACCCTCCAACATCTAGCTTTTCCTTGGACCTTGTTAGCACAACCAGTCAAGTTCTTCTCTGCTCTTTGACCTGTGGTCTTTGCACTCAGGCTTGGTAAATACCATCAAGAGATCTGTCCCCTGCGTTGTCTCTTGAGTCCTAATCCTCAGAGCTTCCCTAGCCAAGCTTTTCCTGGGCACCTTTCCCTTTGAAAGGGATTGTCGGCAATGATCTGATGAGCTGGCTCAGGACTCCCTCTCTCCTTGGGAGCCTTTATCTTGTCTTTATCTATTAGAAGTGGCTTCAAGGGAAGCCCAGGAGTTTCGGAGTGGCGGTTGGGGGTCGGGGTAGGGGAAGGTTAGGAACTGTTAGGCACAAGCAGAATAGCAGGAACTAGAACTGTGGGACTCTGCCTCTCCCACTGGCTCCTGCACAGGCTTAGAAGTGCTGACTAGGCCTCCTTCAACCACTCCCCATGCCCCCACCCCCACCCACACACTCACCAGTGGGTGTAGACATGGGCAGAGGATAAAGAGCCTCCACCCTACATTGGAGCTCACCCGGATGTCATCTGCTCCTGGGCATTATCTCTGCTCTTCTGGACTCTGCCCTCCCTTCTCTTGGACCTCTGAGGTTGGCAGGCCCTTCCTGTCTCAGGCAGTTCCTGGGCTTCTCCCATGCAATGCCCAGTTTTTAAAGGGTTTGCTAGACTATGAGCTCATCATGGGCAGGGAGCATGACTTGCTCCCCAACCATCCCCAGCCCCTAGCACCTAGCATGGCACAAGTATGGCCCAGAAGAGAGGCTTAGGCCATGAAGGTCAAAGAGATAAATGACCTTTCCTTGCCTGGCTGAACCTTGGTGCTGGCCTTTCCTGGCTTCCTTGCTCCAGCGTGGTAAGAAGAGGCATTGAACACTGCAAAACTATCCCTGAGTCATTCACATTAAAGTTTAAATATCAAAATGCTGCCTCTGTAGAGTAGCCAGAAACCCATTGAGCCAGATGGTGGAAATTCCCTTCCCCAAAAGTGCAGTGGCCCAGCCACCCTTTCCCCTGTTTTCTTACTGTTTTACATATCTGGGGACAAGATGAGTCTCCAAAACAATAAATTGCCTCTAAAGGAGAATCTTCCAGAATCTCCAGGCAATGAAGTCAGTGCCCTGCGACAAAAGTGAGAATCATACAGAGCTTACTTTCGTCACACCTTCTTATTCTCTTGTGTATCCTGGGGGTGGGGGCATTCCTACAGCAATCTATTTTCTTTAATGTCTCCATATTTTTTAAAATGAATTCAACAAAGATTCCAAATTCAGGTACTTTAAGGTACCAGTGACTGACACTAGCTCAAATATGATCATTTCCAGAGACATATGGAATTAAAAGATGGCCAGTGCCTTAACCTAAAGGAATACAGCTCTAATGGTGAAATGTTAGGCTTTAGGAAATGGAAGGGGAAAGCAGTATGCAGGTGGCAAAGGGACTTCCCCCTAATGATGATCTGGTTGATTGTATAAGTCACTCAAAGCCTCAGTCTTCTCATCTGCAAAGTGGGAAGAACAATCTTTGCCTTGCTGAAGGGGTATCTATAAAAGAACTTTGGAAACTGTGAAGTATTGTGCACATGTCAGGATAGTAATGGGCTAAGAGAGTCCTGGAAGATTTTCAGGAAAACAGAAACAATGGCAAAAAGATGTGAGAATTTGGGGCCATTGCATGGCTCTGTCATTTTGGAGAAATAATCGCACCATCTGCAGGGTCAGGGGTCTCCCCTACAATGGGAGAGTGCCATTGGCACTCAGCCTACCTCTCTCCCCCAGTCTGAAAAGCATCCTCAATTCATCTCCTCCATGTTCAGTAATCACAGACAGGGATGATACTGTCCATCGGGGTTTGGGATCAACTTGAGAGAACCAGACGACCACACTGAGCTGGTAAAATTCTAGCCAGAAGTAAAGAAACTGGCAATCTCAGGTCTGGGAAAAACTTTCCTCCCTTTGATTCTCTTTTTTGGAAAACAAACAAGAAACACTTGGAAGAGACCCATTCCTGTCTTCAAAGAGGTCTGGGGGAACAGGAGCCCTGTCTGTGAACCGCTGGACTCAGCAATCTGGGAAGCAGCCCCCACACTGGGGGCTACACAAAATCTCCAGGGAGGAAGCAGCCTGGAATGGTGCTGCTTCTAGTTTCTGACCTTTTGCCTGGATGCCTGTCCACCACCCATGCTCTTCTTACCTCTGAAACCTTTTCTTTCTCTCCCTTCTTTTTTCATCTCTCCTGCCTGAGGCCTGCAGTTTGCACTCTCCCCTTCCTAACCAAGAGCTCAATTCTCTTGGGTGAAAAGGCTGATGGGCACTGAAGTGTGTGTATTTATCAGGGATAACAGACATGTGAGCATGTACTAGACGTACAGATGACTTCATTCCATCAGAAGACATAGTCTCCCACACATCAGTCTTCTCCAAGGTGTCGGGACACAGCAGTGAGCAAAGGGTCCAAACTCCCACCCTCACAGGGCTTATTTCTTATCCAGGTATACACAGGACATAGGACCAGTGGGTGTGCATGCAAGTATACATATAGGCACATACAAGCACACAAAACCCTTTATTCTCGTGCTTTTCAGAAAATGAAAGGCAAACGCCAAGCTGGAGCCAGAGTAACAGAGATTTATACAGCAGGGCTGTTACATTCTGTTATGCACCATAGAAATATCATGAGAGACTATGAAGAGTTTGCCTTCACTGGAAACCCTTTCTCTTTTGCTTATGTGGGAAATTAACTTTTGTTTGCATACACTGACCTTTTGCGTGGTTCCACGTAGTACGGCATACTACATTATGTATCCGAATATTTAAATTTTAAAAAATTTTTGTGTTATTCTAATTCATAGAGTTCTAAAAACTCTCACAGGCATGTGTAGCCTGCCAAAGAGTCACGTCAAAACAACTGTCTAAAATTACAAGTTACCTGGAAAAGTCATAAACGTAATCAGAGGCTATTTCCATATAACTACACCCTAAAAACACCCATCCCAGACAGGCAGGCACATGAGAATAACATGTTGGCATATAGTCACAAGAATCTGCCCTAGACTTTTGATTCTTAATTGCGTCATTGTTAGTGTAAAATTGAGTAGAAAATCCCAAATACAGAGGCTAGAATTTGGACATTTTTCTCCACTTCCTGGTTCACTTGTCAAAGGCCTGGGAGAACTGGACTCTGTCAGATCTTAGTCTGACTCAGTGTTAAGGGCATATCTTCTCATCCTGTTAGTTTTTCATACTTTGGATGTGAGTGCTTTTAAGTGTACTGTACATACATGTAATGTGGTCCCATATTTTGTTAGAGACACTGTAAGTATAACAGCTAGTATTCACGGAATGCTTCAAGCCCTGTTCTCCATGCATGATTTTATTTTAATTTTTATTTTATTTCATCCTCAAAACAACTCCAAAAGCTATTGTCATCACTCCCATTTTACAGATGAGGAAATTGAGACTGAGAAAAAACAAGTGCTTTGTCTCAGATGGCACAGCGAGCGAGTGCCAGGGCTGGGGTGCTCCCTGGTCTCCAGGCGACGAACACAGCAGGATGTTCCTTCTTCCTGTTTATGACCCACTTACTTTCATCCAGTTCTGTCCAGACATGTGGGTTAGGTATAAATTTATGCAGTCTCACTAGCTGGGTTTATGTACATAACAAGGGAGCTTGTGGCAAATCCTCGTTAGATTATAGACTGAACATTTCTCCAGGAAAGGAAACCTGGATTCTCCCTTCCTAGGTTGTGAGTTCTTCCTCAGCTTCCACGGCCTCCCCTGTAGTGCCTAGTAAGTGCCTTGCATAAAATAATAAAATAGAATTCCGTGGACAAAGGAGCCTGGCACATTACAGTCCATGGGATCGCAAAGAGTCAGACATGACTGAGCAACAATCACTCATAAAACAACTGTGCAGTACACCTTGTTCGGGGACTTTTCCGAAGTCCCAGGGCTAAGACTCCACTTCCAATGCAGGGGGCAGGGGTTCCATCCCTCATTCGGGAGTTAAGATCCCACGTTCCATGTGGCATGCCCTTTCCCCAAAAAACCACACACACGCTGTTCAATTATTAGGAACGTTGTTCTGGATCAACTCAGGTACAGACAGCAACTTTAGTGTTATTTATCAGACACTGTCAATCTTCCATTGGTGGCCAAGCTAACTTCTCATGATCTGTCCACCCTTTTCCACAATTAGCCTCACTGCCGGGCTAGAGGACAGACACCATGCCACAGAAGGTCCTAAGAAAACATATATATTGGCCACCCACCCCAGAGGTTGCAAAGCTGAGTGCAATAAACAAGTGCACTTAGAAGGATTGTTGGTCACGTAGGGAAGAGGTTCTCAGCCTGGGCTTGTGCCTTAGAATGACCTGGAGATAGGATTGCCAGATTTATGCAATGAAAACACAGGTATGCACATTTTAATTTGAATTTCAGATAAACAGCAAATGATATTTTAGTATAAGTATGACCCATGCAATTTGGGAAACAAGTGTGTGTGTGCGCTAAGTCAATTGGTTGTGTCTAACTCTTTGCGACCAACCAGGCTCCTCTGTCCATGGGATTCTCCAGGCAAGAATACTGGTGTAGGTTGCCATGCCCTTCTCCAAGGGATCTTCCGGATGGAACCCGCATCTCTTACATCTCCTGCATTGGCAGATGGGTTCTTTACCACTAGTGCTGCCTGGGAAGCTCCAGTTTGGGGGACATGCTTATGCTATTTGTTGTTCATCTGAAATTCAAAGACAACTGAGTGTCTTGTGTTTTATCCAGCAACTAACTGGAGAGCTTAACCTAGTCAACTAAATTAGGTCTCTGGAAATGGGGTTCAGATACCAATAATTTAAAAAACTTCCTAAGTGATTCTTCTGTGCAACTGGGCTTGAGAATCACTGATAGAAGGGACCTAATATGCTGGAAGGCAAAGGAGGAGGAGTGGGGTTTGGCTTAGGGTGTGTAACCCCTGAGCAGAAAGTGGTAGAGACATGTGACAAACTTCACTTACCCCAGGGTCTGCTTCCAGGCCACATTCCAGCTGCCAAGCACTGGATTGTGCAGCCAGCATCATGTCTCCAGAGCCACACCAGGGGGCCCAGCACCATTTCCAAGGAGCTTGGTGCCCTCCAAAGGCACCAGTCTTCCCCCTACCACCTCCACCCTGATACAGCAGAGCTAGCAGGCATCAGATTTTATTTCCTGTGTGTATCTGAATTAAGCAGGCACCCAATTTTCAACTATGTCTTGAGGAACTCAGAGTATAATCTGCCTTTGAGAAGTGACACAGCACACGGGTTAAAAGCTTGGGATCTAATGCTAAGTAGAGATGGGTTCGAATTCTGTTTCTGTCATTTTCTCATATATATGTTTGGGCAAGTTACATAACCTCTCTGAATCTCAGTTTTTTATCTGCAGATGGAAGCGACAATTATACTTACCTCACAAGTTCATTGTGAGGCTCAGATGAGATAATGCCTGTAAAGTGCCCAATGCCTAGTATGGAGAAGCGTCCAATAAGCAGTGGTTTAGTCGCTAAGCTATGTCCAACTTTTACGACCCCACGGACTGTAGCCTGCCAGGCTCCTCTGTCCATGGGATTCTCCAGGCAAGAATACTGGCATGGTTTGCCATTTCCGCCTCCAGGGGATCTTCCCGATCCAGGGATCGAACCCTGGTCTCCTGCATTGGAGACAGATTCTTTACCATCTGAGCTATGACATAGCTGTTGTTTCATCACTTCTACCTTTCCCAGGTGGCCCTGTAGATCTTCCTCTCCCAAAGCTTGGCAGCAAAAATCATACAGGTGGGGCTACAGTCCTGTCTAGAGCTCCCCAAGGAGTCTAGCATACAAGCTCAGACCCTCTTGTTCTCAGCCTTCTGGCTTTGAGCCCTTAACCAGCCTTGTAAGATAGGATTACTGATGCCAAAGAGAAAGGCAGATTGCACAAAAAGGACCTGACTCCCTGAATTCCACTTATGACTTTGTCACTGACCAATCATGATCTTGGGCAGGTCATTGCACTTCTAAGTTTCTTCATCTATCAAATAGATATAGGTCAGACAGTCACATCTAGCCATAGTGCCCTGTGATCAGCTTGCTTGTAGAAATTCTGGCCCTGAGTTCCTAGCCACTCTCCTCAGAGAGCTAAGATTCTTTTTCACCTGTTCCCAGGCTTCTGAAGTAGAGATTCAGGGTTCAAGCAGGACAGAGAGCTCTGAATTGTGGGCTTCCTCCCTTCTCTTTAGGCACATACATACTCTGCTAAAAAGTCCAGTAGATACTCTTCTTTATATTTTCCCTTCAAATAATGGAGGAAAACTTCCGTATTTATTCTGTCTTTTATCCTTCTTAAAGATGAGTCCAGACTCACCACCACTGGCATTGCCAAAGTCCACAGGTACAAACGGAACTGAAATGTGAAGGGGTGATTTTAAGGGTGTCATTCAAAAGCTGCAGTGCCCCCTCCAACTGGAACACCCTAGATACACCTGTCCTTTTTCTCTTAGGTAATCCCTTACTAATCCTTTTTCAAATTTCACCTGCCACTGAGAGTCCACTGCTGCTGTCATTTTTAAAAGACAAACATGGTTTTCAAGTGATAATTGCGCTGGCCATCTGTCTCCATTAGCCATCCCCCACCTACCATCTTTCTCCAACCCCTAAATAACTGAAATAATAGTGCAATAGAAGAATCTGGTTGCGACAGACAGCATTTTGTCCATGTGTGTTCAATACAGGATGGACCTATAAATACACCGAGTTGCAACAGAAAAATCTTCTTTGGTTTCCCCAAGTTTTCTTGGCTCAGAGCTAGAGAAACAGTAGACTCTCATCTCTGATGAAGATCATTTTACGAGTGTGGATCCTGAGGAACGGTTGTGTTACTTTTTTACAAGGGGACATAATTGGCTAACATCCATGCTGATGGATAGTCTGAGAACACGCCTATCTCCATTAGCGCTTGAGATAAAGTTCTAATCAAAGTGGTCATGAACTTCTTTTGAAGCTGCACAGGAAATCTCTGGGAAACATGGTTTAAAAGACTCTAGTTCAAAGGAAACTCCTCCTTTATTAATAATATTCAGAGATTTTTTTTTCCTGATTTGGTTTTGGTAACTTGCTGTGCTGAAAGAAACAAAGTAAGAACTGGGGCACTGTTTCTGGGAAATCCAACCCAAAAGGTTGGGAGGGGTTGCAGATAATTAATCTGGGGGGACTTTGTCAGCAACCTTGCAGTTTGGGCACGGTGAAGCAAGCCTTAGTAGCTGGTCATTTTGGTATTTTTTAAGACAGCCATCCTGGGTATGAAGCTATATTCACCTCCTCCCTTTGAACATCCTTTGATGGGGTTAATTTTGCTCTGATTACAGATTTACCCAGAGAGGATCCTTGCATAGTTCAAGACTGATTATCCCTTTGGAAAGAGAGTCACGAAATAGCTCATGAAGATAGTCTAATAGCAAAAGATTTTGATCACTTAAAAGTGTTGGTAAATTATGCTAGAAGTTAGCGTGATACTTAAATTTCAGTGGGTTTTTTGCTTTTGTTAAGAGATGTAAGTAAACACAGTGAGGAAAGAATTTCCACTTCTAAGATGAGGTAGACATAAATCTTCTCTATTCTTTCTACTAAACACAATCAAAATCCCTGGGCATTATGTAAATAGCAAATAGAAGAAAACTCTTAGAGGTACAGAGAGAGGGGCAGACCAGGTAGGGATCTCAGGACCCAAGGAACAACACAGTGGGGAAGTCTCTGTGTTTTATTTTTCTCTCATTTATCCCAGACTTGGAGTTGAAGAAGCTAGTGCAGACAAGAAAAAAGAGAGAGAGAGACAAACAAAAGTCTGTCCTCTCTAGCCAAATGATCAGGAAAGGGGTAGCCTAATAAGACAAAAAATCTTCTGGATAATAACCACTCTACTTCAGCCAAACACCACAGAAAAAATGTGACCCCACCCACACTCACACCAGTAAAGGTCAACTGGGGAGAATAGACTTCCACCCTAGCTAGGCTGTAACAAGGCTCCCCAACATCCTCTGCCAAAACGGTCCCAGAAAAGGCAGAACAGAGAGCCAGGACTTTCACCCCTACCAGCTGGTGAAAAGGACCCCTCTTCCGAAGTGTTAGTGCAGTTCACATGGGGAATTCCTGTCTGCACAGCTTAACAAAAGGGCATCCTTATCAGGTGTCAAATGGACTGAGAGGGGAATCTGGACTCCAATCTCTGCAGAGTGGTAACAAGGCAGTGCCCTGCCTCTCTCTCTTCTCCTGCCACAGCGGTGTCAAAGGAAATCACATGAAACAGAGGTTTAAATAAGATGCAGAGTCTTATAATATGAAGATGACCAAGCTTCAACAGAAAAATCATCCATCATTCTAAGAACCAGGAAGACCTCACATCAAGTGGAAAAAGGACGCCAATACCCAGATAACAGAGAACTGGCCATGGTGAAAGTAGTTCAAGGAATGATCACAGACGCTTGAAACAAATCAAACAATGGAAAGGCTCAGCGCAGCAATCAAAGATCCGCAAAAGAGCCAACCGAGTTTTAGAACTAAAATCACAATAGCCGAAATAGAAAGCTCAGTAGATCGGCTCATCAGCAGAACGGAGGGGACAGGAGAAGTAATCACTGATTTAGAGGATGGCACAGTAGAGATTATCCTGTCCGAACAACTGAGAGAAAACAGGATGAAAAAAAAGAGGACAGAGACTCAGAACGTGGGACTAGAGAAAATCATCTAAGATTAAAGTCAGTGGAATCCCAGATGGAGAAGAGAAAGAGGGCAAAGCAGGAAAAAAAAAAAAAAAAACCCAACTTGAAGAAATAATGATTGAGAACGCCCTGAGTTTGTTAAGACAAATACACTGATTCAAGAAGCTGAGTGAATCCCAGACAGGATAAATTCAAAGAAATCCATGACAAGACATACCATAATTAAATTTCTGACAACTGAAAACAAAGAAAAAATCCTGAAAGCAGCCAGAAAAAAAAGTGTAGATGTAAACAAGATTATTCTAAAATTTGTATGGAAAGGCAAGTGTAAAAGCTGAAAACATAAAAACTCTAGAAGAAAACATAAGGAAAATGCTCCTTGACTTTGACCTTGACAATGATTTTTTTGATACGACACTGAAAGTGCAAGTAACAAAAGCAAAAATAAACAAGTGCATCAAACTAAAAAGCTTTTGCATAAGAAAGGAAGCAATCAACAAAATGAAAGGCAACCTACAGAGTGGCAGAAATTATTTGCAAACTGTACATCCATAAGGTATTAATAATCCAGAATACGTAAAGAACTCATACATCTCAAGAGCAAAGAAAAAAGAATCTAATTTTTAAATGGACAAATGCCCTAAATAAACATTTTTTTCAATGAAGATAGCCAATAGGTACACAAAAAATGGCTCAACATCACTAATCATCAGGGAAATGCAAGTCAAAACCACGATAAGATCTTATCTCATACCTTTTAGAATACATACTCGATGTGTCAGTTGTGTCTGACTTTTTGTGACCCCATGGACTGTAGACAGCCAGGCTCCTCTGTCCATAGGATTCTCCAGGCAAGAATACTGGAATGGGTTGCCATTCCCTTCTCCAGGGCATCTTCCTGACTCAGGGATCTCTTATGTCTCCTGCATTGGCAGGCAGGTTCTTTACCAGGTTCTTTACTAGTGCCACCATTTAGAATAGCTATTACCAAAAAGATAACAAGTGCTGGTGAGGATGTGAAAAAAAAAGGCATTCATGTGCACTGTTGATGGGGAATGTAAATTGATGCAGCCACTATAATGGTATGAAAGTTCCTTAAGAAATTAAAAAGAGAATTATCATACAATCCAGCAATTCCATTCCTGGGTCTATATCTGAAGGAAATGAAATCACTGTCTCAAAGAGATATCTGTACTCCATATTCATTGCAGCATTATTTACAAGAGCCAAGACAAGAAAACAACTTAGGTGTTCATCAACAGATGAATGGAGGAAGAAAACGTGAAACACACACATACACGATAGAATATTATTCAGTCATAAAAGGAAGGAAATCCTGCCATCTGCAAACACATGGGTAAATCACAGGAGGGCATCCTGCTAAGTGAAGTAAGTCAGACAGAGAAAGACAAATACTGCATGATCTCTCTTACATGTGGGATCTAAAACAAAACGAAACAAAAAACCAAGAGCATCTGAACCCATAGAAACAGCGTAGATCAGTGGTTGCCAGAGGCAAGGTTGGGGAAAATGGATGAAGGTAATCAAAGAGGGCAGACTTCCAGCTATAAAACGAATAAGTTCCAGGGATCTGATTACAGCAGGGTGACTATACTTAATAACACTGTATTATATACTTGAAAGTTGCTAAGAAATCAGATCTTAGAAGTACTCACCAAACATACATACAAAAAAGTAACTATGTGAGGTGATAAGTTAGTTAACCTGATTGTGGCAACCATTTCACAAGACATATGTGTATGAAATCATCACATTACATGCCTTAAATTTATACAGTCTTATGTCAATTATATCTCCATAAAACTGGGAAAAGAGAACCATAAACATACACACTGACAAGTTTCTTGTTGAGAAAGATGTTACCACTGGGGAAAACAATAAACGAGTAGACGGGATCCATACTTGTATTAAAATAAAATATTTAAAATTAAAAAGTAGGGGGAAGGGATTAGAGTTAGCCTTAGAAGATACAGCCGTGTCCCCCATTCTTAAATACAGAAGATACGTATGTCAAATGTGGGGGCCACATGGCAGTCTGGCTGAGGAGACATTGTCTGCCCAGAATCAGAATCTAGCACATGTCCAGACAATTGCCTGAAGGAGACATGATTGTAGAAAAGATGGCCTGGCAATTGGTAACGTGGGTCCCGGGGCCTAGGTAAGGTCATGGGCATTGTCCTTGGGAGATCAGATTGCAGATGAGATTCAGAAGCAAGTGAAGCTTGCCAGGTTGCTCTCTCAACATGCCTCTCCTCCCTCCCAGCTCTCTCAGTCCTCCAGCCAACTAGCTTGGATTGCTTTTAGTCTTTTTTTCCCCGTCAACTTAGAAAACTTAAAGTAATTAACACAAAATGCAGAGAAGAAAAAAATAAGATAATAAAACCCATCAAAATCCCAGCTGCTACTTACAATATCTTGGTTGATGTCCTGTGTGTTCAGTCACCCAGTCGTGTTTGGCTCTTTGTGACCCCCATGGACTGTAGCCCCCCAGGCTTCTCTGTCCTCGCAATTTTCCAAGCAAGAATATGGGAGTCGGTTGCCATTCCCATCTCCAGTCTTGGTTGATATATACACACAAATACACCTACTTTATCCACTTCAGGCCCTTAATTTGTACCACCCTTCCCTCTTGGGCATGTTAAGTGATAAAGCTATATTATCATAATGCAGAAACATCCTGCATAAGGTCCTATATTACATGTGCCTCTAGCAAGATCTTCCCTAAAAGAATATTCTCCCAAGCTACCTTATATAAATATATGTACACTTTTTATTTTAATAAAAAATGAGATCATACTGTACAGGCTGTTTTGTAACCTCTTTTTCACTCAATAATGAATCATGAACATCTTTCCAGGTCAATAAATATGCTTTTACAATATTTTAATGGCTACACAATATTCCATTGTATAACACTACCATAATTTATTTAACCAGCCTCCCAATTGTAGGCATTTAAATTATTTCCAAATATTTTTTGCTGCTGTAAACAATGTTGCAATAAACATCCTGGAACAAAATCTAAGTCCTTAATTATTTCCTTAGGATACATTCCTGGAAGGGAATAGCTGGGTATATGTACATTTTTAAGGTTATGAAAGGTTTTGTCAAATTGTCCTTCAGTTAATTTCCTCCCTTTCTCTGCATATGAAAATATCCCACCCCCTCTTCCAATACACATTCAGCATCCCCATCACTTGGGTGCCATTCTGATTTTCAAGGAGCTGCCAACAATTTCCTGATCAGTTCTTAACTGATGCCAAAGGTTTAGGCTGAAAGTTCAGAGCTTTCCACGGCCATTTGCATTTTAGATGCAGGTACCTGAGGTGGGTGGTGTGGCTCCTTTCATGGACCCGCCTCTGCAACATCTGCTCTAGCGCTCAGGGATCAGAGGAGGTACTTTGGGCTATCCCTGACTATTACTCACCACACTGGAAGGCAGTTTGCTGTGAGCACCCCTCTGTCCCTCCCCTTTTGGGAAAGAGTGAATCCATTCAAAACCAGCAGAACCTAAGTCTCTCAAGGTGGGTACCTTGAGACCAGGACAGGCACATATTGTCTCCACTTCCAGGATTATCAGCTTCAGGAATGGCAGCACCTGCTTGTAACACGGTTCTGGTTTCAAATTCAGCACAGAATAATCTGCAGCTTGCCATCCTCCCCCGAAGTGGGCACTCAGTCCACGTCCTTGAGAGTCTGACTAGGCTACCTGTTAGCCATGGGTCGAGAGAAGAGCATAAATATTTATTTATTCTTTTTTTTTTTTAAATTTTGCTGCACTGGGTCTTTGTTACTGCTCACAGGCTTCCTCTCTCTGCAGCAAGTGGGGGCACCTCACTAGTTGCCATGTGTGGGCTTCTCCTTGCAATAGCTCCCCCTGTTGTAGAGTTCGGGCTCTAGACAGTGGGCTTAGCAGTTGCGGCGCACGGGCTTAGTTGCCTCGTGGCATGTGGGATCTTCCTGGACTAGGGATTGAACCCATACCCCTGCATTGGCAGGTGGCTTCTTACCTACTGGACCACCAGGGAAGTCCCAGAGCATTGGTTCTGAAACCAAGGAAATGGGGGTCTTAGGTCCCAACTCTCCAGCAGGGAAGCTGGGGATCAGGAATAAAAACCTCTTCCCTCTGTGTCATCCATCGTGATAACTGGGAGAAGGGATGTTCTGTTTCACGACTCTTGCAACCTAGCAAGACAGGACAATGGAAAAATGTCTGGTTAGAAAGCCCTCAGGACGCACTCATCCTGTGTTTATTATCATTGTTATCCTTAATAGTCCCTGAGCACCAAAGAATCGATGCATTTGAACTGTGGTGTTGGAGAAGACTCTTGAGAGTCCCTTGGATTGCAAGGAGATCCAACCAGTCCATTCTGAAGGAGATCAGCCCTGGGTGTTCTTTGGAAGGAATGATGCTGAAGCTGAAACTCCAATACTTTGGCCACCTCATGCAAAGAGTTGACTCATTGGAAAAGACTCTGATGCTGGGAGGGATTGGGGGCAGGAGGAGAAGGGGACAACAGAGGATAAGATGTCTGGATGGCATCACTGACTCGATGGACATGAGTCTGAGTAAACTCCAGGAATTGGTGATGGACAGGGAGGCCTGGCGTGCTGCGATTCATGGGATCAGACATGACTGAGCCACTGAACTGAACTGAACTGATACCAAGTGCTACCTACCATGGGCCAGACACATACAGCTTAACAGATAATTAGCTCATTTAATCTTAACAAACCCTGAGAGGTAAGTAAGTACCAGCATTATCCCCATTTTACTGATAAGGCCCATAGAGGTCAAGAGACTGCCCAAGTCCCACAGTTGATAAGTGAGGGAGCTGGAAATCTGACCCAGGTGGTGTGACCCCAGAGCCCACGTTCTTAGCCACCATGCAGAACTGCCCATATAGTCATCACACTGCCACCCACCACTGAGTGGACGCACTGGGTGTCTGGCACGGTGCTGAGAACTTGAAACACAGAGTCTCACTTGATTGCCTCCACCTTTGGTGAAGTGGGGATGACAGTCGCTGGTTTGCAGATGAATAAACTGAGGTCCTGACAGATCTGACGGCTCGTCCCAGGGCCAGGAGAGCCCTGAGAATAATCCCACACAGCTTCTGCAGTGGCTCGCAGAGCCGCGATCAGCAGTGACCGTGGCACGCCAGGACAGCATCTGTGTACTCGCTCCCCAGGACCCCTGGCAAACAACGCCGCTCCCACTGCTCCCTGGCTTATCTCCTAATTAAGCATTTTGTCAGGGCAAGTGGTGTTTTGTCCTCAAAACAGAACTCCTCTTTCCAACAGAAGAAAGCAATTTCCTCCATGTCAAAGTTGCCAATATCTTTTCATTGTTGTTTCCCAGAGTGGGGGCCGAGGCTACATATCAGCCCACAGCCCTCCCAGCCCCTCCAGCCTTCCTAAGGGCTCTGGGCGTATCTGCAGGTGTAGCGTCAGTTTTCAAGGCCAGCAGGCTTTCTAAATTTGCAGAGAAGAGAAGGGAGTGCCTTTGGGCCCTGGCTCTGTTTGGGATACCAGTCCAAACTTGCAGCTGAAGCAGCCTTAAGAATTTCCCCCAGACCAGCCTTGGGGGTCTCAAGGTCCTTTTTTAATCTAAAAGTTATATATTTCTATGCATAAAAGTTATATGTTTCAAACACATTTGACATGATAAAGAAGTAAATAAACAGTACAATTCTCATTCATACTATCATATCCCCCATCACTTACCACAGTCTTTCCAGGTTTTTCTTCATACATTTGTATTCATCTGTGCAAACATAAATATATTATATTTTATAGATGTATACTTTTCATGCACAAAATAAGTTGTGATTATTCTTCACATAAAAATATATCTTGTTCTTTCCATCCTTTAGAATGTGTGCGTGTTCAGTCGCTCAGTTGTGTCTGACTCTTTGCAACCCTATGGACTGTAACCCGCTAGGTTCCTCTGTCCATGGAGTTTTCCTGGCAAGAATACTGGGGTGGATTGTCATTTCCTACTTCAGAGAATCTTCCTCACCCAGGGATCGAATCCATGTCTCCTGCATTGCAGGCAGAATCTTTGCTGCTGGGCCATCAGAGAAGCCCATCCTTTGAATAGCTATGTAGTATTCAGTGATGTGGATGTGATCTCCACCCCCTCTATTTTATTTCATAATTAAATGGTTATTTTTATTTTGAAAGGGGAATACATACATGGATAAATTCAAACAGTTCAAAGAGGTGTATTGGTACCTATCTTGTCCACTGAAATATACACGACACCTAAAATGTTATTTGACACATAGTGACCCAGTAAATGAAGGGTGTCTCCCCCTCTACTCTTGGACCGCCACCCCCAGTCGCTTGGTTTCCTGTGTGTCCTTCTGAAGATATTCTGTGCACACACACAAGCATAGCTGCCAAGACTGTTTGTGATTTAAACCACAGGGGGGAATTCACAAGCAGTCCCTCACTGCCCCCTTTCTTCCCTCCTCCTATCTCCATGCAAACTGGCAGAGGGCAGGGCTTTGAGGGAGAGAAATAACAGTCCATGTGAGTGCTGGTGTGTGCTGATCATCCCACACGTTAAGAGATTGGGTGGAAGGAGTCGTGGCTTTGGTGTTAGGAATGTAGATTGGATGCCAGCCTCCAAGGCTGACTTCATAGCTGCTTCAGGGATAAGGACCACACAGGGTTGTTCTGCAGAAGCCATGAGAGAGTGTGTATGAAAGCCACAGACACACGGTCAGCACGCAACCAGCTGGAACAGGTGACAGGATGTCGAGCGAGCTGTTCTATGTCCTGCCCTGATGTGGAGGAGTCCAGTTTTTCCAGGAAGTAGGGGAGAAGTCAAAGTTTTACTTCTCTGAAATCACATGAGCCGTTAGAGCATTCTATTTTTAAACCATGGTTTACTACCATTAATTGGTCAATTAAGACTATATTTGAGGAGTTACCAGGCACTGGGCATTGCCCTAGATGACTGAGATATAAAGAAGGAAAAGTTTAGGTGCTAGGATCCCTGGTTCTATTAGGAAAGAAAGATACAGCCTTTCAAACATTTGTTTCTTGAGAGTCTACTCCAGTATAAAAGGTGCAGCCGTGAACAAAACAGACAAAAATGCACAGAACCTGCCTTAGAAGCTCAAATAAAGGGAGATAGACACACAGTGCCTGGGAGAGGGGGCAGCCAGGTTAGCCTGAAGCTGCACATAGAGACAACACTGGAGATCAGTCTTGAAGGACAAGGGGAAATTCACAAGCAGCCCAAAGGGTTCGAGCATTTGAGTCAGAGGGAACAGCCTTTGCAAAGGCACAGAGTTGTGAAAGAGTATGGCATGTCTGAGGAATGTCTGACTGGCTGGAGGACTGAGAGGCTGGGCAGGTGAAGGGGGCATGACCAGGAGAGGAGGTTGGCAAAGTAGGTCAGGAAAGACCACGGCCCTGTATTACTCTCCCATCACACTTTGTACTTAGCGGCTTAAAACAATACATATTTATTATCTCATGGATCTCAAGATCAGAAATCTCAAATGGATCTTACTGGGCTAAAATCAAGGTGCCTGCAGGACTCTATTTATTCTGGGGGCTCTAGGGGACAATCCATTTCCTGACTCTTCAAGCCTCTAGAGGCTGCCTACATTTCTTGGCCTGTTGCCCCCTCTCCATCTTCAAAGCTGGCAGTGTAGCATCTCCAGATTATTTTCTCTTTTATTCTCCCTCGCCTCCCTTTTCCACATGTAAGGAGCCCTGTGGTTATATTGGGCTCAGCTGGATAATCTAGGCTACTCGCCTCATCTCTGGATACCCAGCTTCATCACAGCAGCAGACTTCCTTTCTCTATGTTTGGGTAACTTATCACAGGTCCCAGGGACTAGGAGGTGGACACTGTAGGATGAGTCCTATATTCTGCCCACCCCAGGCCTTTGAATGAAACCATGTCAGAGCCTAGGGCCTGGCTGAGTCATGGACGGAGCCCTGTTTGTAACACTGGGGTTTTGGACAGCTCGTGTCGGTGGGCAGTGGGGAGGATAAGCCTAGGTCAAGAGGCTGCATCAGTGGTCTGGGAGAAAGAAAGGGGCTCCAAATGAAGCAAGCGGAGTGGACAGTGGGCTTGAGAGGAGATGCGGAGGACTTGGGAAAGACCCTCCTGGAGCCTAGTGCAGGCCAGAGAAGGAAGACAGGGCTGAGGGAAGAGGTTTCCTGTATTTGCTTGTTGGTTGGTGGTGTTTTTTATCTTTTAAGATAAAATGAAGTGCCTAAGTGTAATATTTTTGCTGTGGGCACCAGGCAATGAATGTGAAGGGAGATTTTGAGAAATTTAAGATCAAACTAAATAGAATGTACATTTTAACTTGAAAACTTGTGTTTGCTGGGTCTCTCAGTTAGGGAACCAACTTCACTTTCTTTCATTCTGCCCCAAACTTCTGGGTCTAAGATAGAAATTCACTAGAGACTATTTCTAAAGAACATTCACCCAATGTCAATTTCAGAAGAGGCAAGCTCTTCCTGTATATATATTTATATATATTAAACCTTTTTGTATTAGCTTCTTTAAAAAATTTCAGCTAATGGTAACTCCAGCTGTCCACTTCCACGGCTATGATGACTTCGGAGTCTGATGAGCAGTTTACTTTATGAAACCGCCTCTGCCACTTTCCATATTAATGGGAAGAGTCTGGAATTGGAACTGAAGACCCGGGTTCAAGTCTCAGCTCCATGCATCTATGTGACCTTGGACAAGTCACTTATTCTTGCTTCTTTTCCATGAAATGAGAATAATGATAATACCTGTCCACTTACTTCATTGCGTTGTTATGAGAAAATCAGTTGCAGTAGTCCACAAAGAGCACTGTAACTGGTAAAGTGAAAGGAAAAGTGTTAGTCACTCAGCTCCGACTCTTCGCAATCCCATGGACTGTACACCACCAGTCTCCTCTGTCCATGGAATTCTCCAGACAAGAATACTGGAGTGGGTAGCTATTCCCTTCTTCAGAGGATCTTCCCATCTCAGGGGTCAAACCCGGGTCTCCCAGGCAGATTGCAGGCAGATTCTTAGCTGTCTGAGCCGCCAGGGAACACCATATAATTTAGTGGACCTATTATTACTTTTTAATGCTCAGATATTTATTCTGTCATTTTTCCTGAAGATTACATTCTAGTCCATCTATAAAGGGAAAGGAGCTTTGGACAAATCTAGTCTCACCCGTCCATAGGGGAGATGGAGAGGGATGTGCCATTTACTCTTGTTCCTCTTTTTCAGAAGGGGCTCATAGAGCTCTGCATCTTCAGGGGATAGGGGCTTACAGTCCAGGCAGGGAGGGGAGAAGTGAAGTGACAATTACCACCTGTTTGGTAAGTGTTGCGGATGTTATCTGAATCTTTGGAAAACAGATTTTCCCAGAATATGAAATCTGAGGCTGGGGACTTGTGGTCAGGAATGGCTTCCAGGGAGGTGATCATATGCTGGGTTCAAACAGAAAATCAGGTAGGCAAAGGATGGGGAAAGTGCATTCTAAGTGGGAGAAATAGCATGTGCAAAGGCATGGTGGTTTTCAAGGCATGTGGTTTTCAAGGCATGGTGGTTTCAATATAATAGTTTCAAGAGCCTTTGTTTCCTGTTGTTGTTCAGTTGCTAAGTCATATCCAACTCTTTGTGACCCCCATGCACCGCAGCACACCCAGCTTCTCTGTCCTTCCCCATCTTCCAGAGTTTGCTCAGATTCATGTCTATTGAGTCAGTGATGCCATCTAGCCATCTTGTCCTCTGCTGTCCCCTTCTCTTTCTGCCCTCAATCTTTTCCAGCATCAGGGTCTTTTCTTGTAAGTCGACTGTTTGCATCAGGTGGCCAAAATATTGGAGCATCAGCTTTAGGAGCCTTTGTAGGACAGCCCAATTCACAAGGCTGCTGCCAGCTCATGATTTTATCTTACAGATTTTCCAAAGCCCAAAGCCCATCTCAGTTTGTTCTGCTCTGGCTTGACCATCCTGTAGGCTGCCTCTCTGCCCCGGAACAACCACCCCAGTTATGGAACTCCAGGAGCTCTCTGCTGGCCAGTCAACCCTGACTCCTTTTTCACAGAAGCCTTGGGTCGCAGCTTCATCTCCTGGAATACATTTGCCTTGTAAAAAGCCAGCCTGCCAGGAGTTTCTCACTGAAGGCAATTTTGTTATTAGGGAAAAAAAAGCCTCTGTGCCCCTCTCCAACCCAATCCTCCTCCAACTCCCTGACGTGAGTCCATGTCGTTAGTTACTCGCTTTGGCAGTTTTATTATGGAAATGACATATTGAAATACAAATTGGGATGTGTACAGTATAATTACTAATACTGCATATTCATTTCCTCCCTTTGTTACTGTTGAGTCCCCGTACAGCCCTCTTACCAGCCACATCCCGATCCTGTGTGCAGTCAGTTCTCCTCTCTTTTCTTCTGAGGGCCAGGCTGAGAGGGGAAGCCAGCCAGAGGAAGTACCTGCCTTCCCTGAGAAGGGCTATTTTTGTGACAATGCTGAGCTGACGCGGCAGCTGGGGCCTCCGACGTCCAAGGGCTTCCCAGCTCTTCCCAGACAAACAGACCGAGCCAGACACGGGAAGTTCCAGCCAGGGGACCTTTCTAAAAAATTAAATGCAACAAAACAAACATTTTCAGGGATACAGGGGCTGGCCGGCGTGGCTGCACTCTGACACCCTCCGGAACACCTTCCCTCGCTTCCCTCAGAGCTTCTCAAGAGAAGGAGGTCAAGTAAGTTGGTTAAACTGACCACCTTGTAGCCTGTCTCATCTCCCTCCGTGGCCTTGGTGTCTGCCCTTCCCCAGGGGAACAGTGTGCTGTGAAGACACCTCACTGTGACACACAGACTCTTGCCTCTGTCACTTAGCAGACGCACCATGTATGAGTGCTAAGTCGCTCCAGTCGTTGTCTGACTCTGTCACCCCATGGACTGTAGCCCACCAGGATCCTCTGTTCATGGGATTCTGCAGACAAGAATACTGCAGTGGGTTGCCATGCCCTTCTCCAGGGGATCTGCCTGGAGATTGAACTTGCGCCTCTTATGTCTCCTGCATTGGCAGATGGGTTCTTTATCACCAGCACCACCTGGGAAGCGCACTTTGGGCAAGTTTCCTTAATCCACTCATACCTCAGTGTCTCCATCTATAAAGTGGGGCAATACACAAAGTCCATCTCATAGAGGTGTTATGAGGATGAAACGCCTTAATACAGATAAAGGATGGAGAATAGAACTATTATACTGTAGATTTCTTGCAGAGATGGCCTCAATTAAGCCCTTGACTATGTGACTTTGAGAGAAGTCACAATGGGCCCGTTCTGGGCCCCAAGAGGTCTTACCGACTTCTGTTTTGTCAGAGCCCTGCTTCTGCTATGAGAACAAGCTCAGGCCAACCTGCTGGACGTTAAGAGACTCAGAGCTGATTTCATCTTCTCTTCCCAGCTGAGGCCCCAGGCATGGGAGAAAGCCCTGCCATGATCAGCCTGCAGATGACCCACGACCGTCCACAGGAACATAAGTGTGGCCACCTTAAACCAGAAGAATCACCTGGTCAAGACATAGACTTGAGTGCTATTTATTTGTCTTTTATTTTAAGCCACTGAGGTTGGAGGTGGTGTGTTATGCAGCCATAGCTAACTAATACCCACAGCAAGCTATTAGTGTACTTTCTCCCTCCTTTCATACTCCCTGTCTATATATCTTGATCTTTTGCCCATCTAGACTAAAGTCCCCAGGGACAGAGAAATAACAGGTTCCTAAGACAAGAGCATAGACCCTGGCATTGGACAGAGTTCAAATCCCAGGTCTGGCATTGTCAGAGATAGCACCTGTGGCAAGTAAATTTTGAGCTATTACACAGGAATAATAGCATCTATCATATGAGGTTCTAGTAGGGGTTGAATCAAGCAGTAAATGGAAAGACGCTGGCACCTGGACTCTCCTTCTCTTTCCACAGGAAGCTCAATGTCTTGCACAGAAAATAACATTCAATACATG
The DNA here is from genome assembly GCF_016772045.2 of Ovis aries. Classification (NCBI taxonomy): domain Eukaryota; kingdom Metazoa; phylum Chordata; class Mammalia; order Artiodactyla; family Bovidae; genus Ovis; species Ovis aries. The sequence continues at coordinate 30,286,342 of NC_056075.1, read as the reverse complement.
ATAATCAAAGTCATAATTTTCTTGACAAGTTTGAGCTTAACTGTTAAGCTCAGTTACATGATGCTCAAAGAGAAGGCACAGGTCATAGCCCCACTTCAAGGCATAACAGGAATCTTCTCCCATTAGCCAATGAGAATAATCCAAATACCAATAATAATAGAAATACATGGCATTAGCTTAGAGCTTACAAAGCACTTTCACATATATTACGTTGTTGAATTTCCCAATCACTCTGCAGAGCCCCTGAGGATCAACATTGTCCCCATAGTACAGCCTCCAAGAATATCACTGGAGTCAGTACTTTGCCCTTTGATACACAGCCCAGAAGTGGCAGGACTGGGACTCCCAGGGCCCACACTGCCCCTAGTAAACCAGTTTATTGGAGCACTGAGGGCCCATGAAGTTTCCCACTAATAGGATATTAACCTCTGCTTTCTTGTTTACTGAACACAGATAACTTAAAATGCAATGTTCCTCATTTCCTGAAAACACAACTTAGACCTCACTTTGGCTCAGCACCAAGGTTTGGGGTTTTTTAGTTGAGGAACCTTTTTTCTAAGGCAAAGAACCTCTCATTGTCCTCATCACTCACTGCCAGGAAATAAAAGGACCCACAGCAGTTCTCAAGAACCATCCAAGTCAAACTCTGCAGCTAACATGTGGGTGGCCAGCCGATTGCACCGAGGGCCCTTCTTCCATCATCACTGGAGCATCCTCTCCAGCCACCACTGGACAATGTGTCCCGGCAGCTGAAACCTTCAAGGATGAGAGTATTTCTTGAATAAAGACCATCAACTCATTTCTAGAAGGACAGTAGGAAAGACAGGGCGACCCCTTTGCAGCATCTCTCAGTGAATGTACAGAGCCCTCCCTCCCCACAGGCAGATTTCTATCCTCAGTGAGATCAGAGGTTGGGAGGTGGGCACAGGGGATATGAAATGTCAGTGCAACTGTAAGATCAGTTTCTGCCTGCTGCTGCTGCTGCTGCTGAGTCACTTCAGTCATGTCCGACTCTGTGCGACCCCATAGACGGCAGCCCACCAGGCTCCCCCATCCCTGAGATTCTCTAGGCAAGAATACTGGAGTGGGTTGCCATTTCCTTCTCCAATGCATGAAAGTGAAAAGTGAAAGTGAAGTCGCTCAGTCGTGTCCGACTCTTAGCGACCCCATGGACTGCAGCCTACCAGGCTCCTCCATCCATGGGATTTTCCAGGCAAGAGTACTGGAGTGGGGTGCCGCTGCCTTCTCCATTCTGCCTTCTAGGAGCTCGAAATCCAAATGGGTCCTGGGAAATGCCCTTCTTGGGAAGCCAACTCCAGGAAATTTGTCAAAAGTTAATAAGTTATTTGGACAAAGATATTTATAGCAGAGTGATTCAGAGTGTTAAAAGTCTAGAAATTGCCTAAATGCCCAACAAAAGAGAATTGGTTAAGCAAACTTTATGTTACCAAATTGATGAAATATTGCTTTACCATTAATAAGGACGACGATGAAGTTTAAGTAGATCCATGGAAAAGTATACGCAAAATAATGCTTGTAAAACAAAAAATGCAAAACAGTTTCTGAGCAATCAGACTTGTGTAAAATCATATATGCACAGTGACAATAACTGCAGGAAGACATCATAAAATAAAAATAGCAGTTCTTTTAAGGTAAATGGGCATGATGGTAATTGCCTGGTAATGTAAGTTGAATATGCAGTGAGAAGTCTAGAAACTAGCAAGAGAGACCCACATGTTATCTGACTTTTAGAACACTGTGTAAAGCACCAATTGTGAACATTAGAATTAAAGAAACACATAGCAGTGGGGGAATTATTGTGAATTTTGGGTGGCTTAATGATGGATCCCCAGTGCATTGGTGTTCCCAACACACAGACCCTCAGAAATTCAAAGCCATACCACACAGCAATACCTAAAATGGGATTTCAGATCCAAGGCCAACGTGCTGGGGGAGAGTTTTGGAGTTCAGGGAGGTCTATTTAGTGCCCTTTAAATCACATCAGTGACTTTGCTTCTCATCCATCACTGGGAAGATCAGCCTCAGCTGCATTCGAGTTTTTTTGTTCTGTTTTTTAATATATTTAGCAAGCACTGCATAAGGGTAAGAAAGAACAAAGATGAGCAGTGAAAAGGTGAGCTGTGCATCCAATCTGATTTGAAGAAGCTAGATTTTACTACCAGGATGCTCAATGCAGGATGTTTCTGGGGGTAAAAGGAAAGTCAGTGGATGTATCCCCTCTAAATACCTTCTCTAACCCACTGGTTAGTGCCCCAAATTGCACAGTTTGGGACTCAACTCATCTGTTCTCAAACTTTAGTCTAAGGTGAACTTCAGAGGCTTGATAAATATACAGATTCCAGGGCCCCACCTTCTTGATTCAGACTACAGACTTCAGTATTTGTCAACAAGTCTGTCAAGTGATGCTAATACATGTGGTCCTAGGGCTATACTGCAAAAAGCATGAAGCTAAAAGACTTTATTTTAAAATGCAAATCTTAACCCTGACTTACCACCTTACTTGCTTCCTTGAAGCCATATAGGTCATTTTCACATTTTAATGAGGAGGGAGAAGGAAGACCCCAAGGGTTTAGGACTCTGACAAAGAGGGGGTAGGTCTCCCACCCCTAGGGGAGAGGTGGAGACCAGGAAGCCAAGGCCCTTGCACCCAATTTTCCTGATGCCATCTCTGCCACCATTGGTCAATGGTGTACGACATCTACCATCTTGCTGTGAATGGATTGGGGTGTGCGAGTTTTGGAGCTCAGGCTGGGGCAGGTATAAGAGTGGAATGGGGATTGTGGTTGTTGCCTCTTGGATCTAACTTTCTCAAGGTGCTCACAGACAGAGACTGACTTTAATAATTATATTGAAATAATTTAAAAAATATCCCAAGAGAGTAATAAAGTATTGCGGGAACTGGGGCAGAGAAGGGCGTGACTAATAACTTTGTGTGGGGGCGGGGGGTGGGGCTCATAGATGATTAGTTCATGGCCTATTAGTTAAGGGTCAGGCACCGTATAAGACGGTAATTTCATACTCACAACCATCCTGCAAAAGGAGGTACTGTTTTATGTAGATGAACATATGTCTCAGGAAGATCGGCTGTATATACAGCATCATACAGTGGTGGTTTGAACACAAGTCTGTTCAACCCTGAAATGTGAGGTGTGATCTCCTCCTAGAATTCATTTGGCTGTAATCTTGGGTGAGTCATTTCCTCTCAGGTTCCTCACCATGACAACAGGGTCAGGCTCCCTGTGTGACCCCGAGGTCCTCCCAGCTCAGAGCCCCGAGGAGCCTACAAAGATGTCAAGTGGAAAACCACTGGACTTGAAGGAAAAGGAAGAACTTGCTCTCCAAGAGGGATCGTTGCCTTCCAAAAAGGAGTCATCATGAGACAGGACGCCGGCCCTACCTCCAATCCTTACCAGACTTTAGGGCAATCGCTCTTAGACCCAGGTGAGAGATGAGTGTGGATGAGCTGCAAAGCCAGGAATATTTCACCAAGTTGCAGCAAAACTCCCAAGGAAACAGGATGATTTTTTTTTTTCTGGTTTCATATTTTGATCCTAATCTCTCATCTCTGTTTGAAAGTTTACTGATCCTCTGTGCAGTAGAGGATAGAGGAAGTCTTCTTTGTTAGTAGCTTAAAAAACAAAAAACATTTTTCGCCACTGGTGGCTTTAGCAGCCCACAGTGGCTACACAATAAGTGGGCTAAGAGGCAGAAAGGCCGACATCCTCTCTGAGAAGGACCACCCATCAGGCTTAGCCTCCCGGAGATCAAAGGCGAACAGAAGGAAAAATCAGCCCTGGGTGGCTTCAAACCTCTGGCTTGAGGCTGTTAGGAAAAGAAGAGATCCCCACCTCAACCCCACCCCCTCTCCAACCAAACCTCCTAGGTTACCAGAAATGCTCTTTAACCCACACCCATTCCTGCCCCCAGCAAGAAGCCTACACATGGGCCCCCAAAGTGCCTACCATAAGCTCAGAGAAAAGAATACAGACTGGTCCTCCCCTTCCTGGGGCAGCAGCCATGGCCAGAGTCCAGGTCACAAAGGGCACCAGGGCAGCTAGAGGAACAGCCCTGGGCGTCATCAGTTCAGCTGCCTCACCCTGCAGCTGCTCAGGGATGCGAGCCCCACCCCTTCGTCCAGATTATTTCCCTCTCTCTGTGGACAAACAGCCACTCGCAGGGACCCCATATGATGCTTTGACACCCAGAACCTTAACACCAAACATTTCCCAGCTGTGGAAACAGGCAGAGCAGCTGTGGCTGATCAAACCATGGGGAGCAAAGCAAAAGACACCTCACATTTGGACCATTCCCCACGCAGCTGGAGAGTAGCTTTAGCTTCTTCTACTAGTAACAGTAGCAAAGGCTTGCTATATATTTTTATATGGGTGATCTTTTTTGTCTCAAGGGCTTCCCAGTGGTGAAGAATCTGCCTGCCAATGCAGGAGACACAGATTGGATCCCTGGGTCGGGAAGATCCCCTGGAGGAGGAAATGGCAACCCGCTCCAGTATTCTTGCCTGGAAAATTCCATGGACAGAGGCGCTTGGTGGACTATAGTCCATGGGGTCGCAAAGAGTCGGACATGACTAAGTACGCACACACACACATATTTATGTCCCAAGTAGCCGGGTGAGGCGATTATTGGTTATTTACTTATTTTGCAGGTGAACAAATAGAGGCTTAGAAATGTTAAGAGGTAGAGATGAGACAGTCTGGTTCCAGAGCCTAAGCTCTCAACCACTATATGAAGGGGAACTCTGGATTCCTCTCAGAGTTGGAAAAAATCCATCTTGTCCTCCATTCCATGATAACCAGTTAATGGGAAGTTTTTAAAGGCACCTCTCCCTCCTGAGGGCTTCCCTGATAGCTCAGTTGGTAAAGAATCCTCCTGCAATGCAGGAGACCCCAGTTCAATTCCCAGGTAAGGAAGATCCGCTGGAGAAGGGATAGGCTACTCACTACAGTATTCTTGGGCTTCCCTTGTGGCTCAGCTGGTAAAGAATCAGCTTGCAGTGAGGGAGACCTGGGCTCAATCCCTGAGTTGGGAAGATCCCCTGGAAAAGGGAAAGGCTACCCATTCCAGTGTTCTGGCCTAGAGAATTGCACGGACTGTGAATTGCACGGACTGTGTAAGTCCATGGGGTTGTGAAGAGTCAGACACGACTGAGCAACTTTCATTTGGGGCACTTGTTCATTGGGAGGGGGAGTGAGCATGCTCAGGACACCTGGGATCAGCCACCTTGGCTTGCCAGCTGCTGCAGGCCCCTCGGCCTCTGATCCCAGGCAGAGCCTAGGCCCTGGGGCCCTTTTCCTCAGCACCTGACTCTCCTCCAAAATATTCTACAGCTAATTTGAGCTAGTGGGCTATTGGCTGCCAAAGTCACCAGTTCCTCCTTTGAGTCACAAACATTTTTACAAAGACCTTTCAGGGGTAAAATGGGAAGTGTTGCGGTTTTGTGACACCACAGGAAGTCTGAGGGGGAGATCTCTATCTTTTCCTCAAATCAAACCTGGGAGATTGTCACCTTGCCTTGAGGTCCTCACATTCAAGGGTAGAAAAAATCTTGCAGCGGTGGGGGTGATTAAGTGGGGAGTGGCCATGATATGGAAACAATCTAAGCATTGTCAACAGATGAATGGATAAAGAAAATACGGTGGGTAGTCTGTATACATATACATACACACACACACTATGTTTATGTATAAATATATACACACACATATACATATATACCCAATGGAATATTATTCAGCCTAAAAAAGGGGGGACTTCCCTGGGGGCACAGTGGATAAGAATGTGCCTGCCAATGCAGGGGACACAGGTTTGATCCCTGATCTGGGAAGATGCCACATGCTGTGGAGCAGCAACCCCGTGTGTCACAGCTACTGAGCCCACGCACTGCAGCTACGGAAGCCTGTGCTTCTAGAGCCTGTGCTTTGCAACAGGAGGAGCCACAAAAAGTGAGAAGACGCCCATGCACGGCCATGAAGAGCAGCCCCCACTCGCTGCAGCTAGAGAAAGTCTGTGTGCACCAATGAGGGCCCAGAGCAACCAAATAAATATATAAAAAGGAAATCCTGCCTTTTCTGACAGCATGGATGAACCTGGAGGATATTATGCTAAGTGAAATAAGCCAGACGTAGAAAGACAAGCGCTGCATGATCTCACTTATACATGGAATCTAAAATATAGTCACACTTAGTAACAGAGAGTAGAATGACAGTTACCAGAAGCTGGGTGATGGGAGGGATTTTGGTCCAAGGGTCCATCTTTCGGTTGTAAGATGAAGATGTTCTGGAAACCTAAAGTGCAGCATGGTGAATATGGTTGCTTGAAATTTGTGTTGTATACTTGAAATTTGCTGCGAGTAGGCCTAAAGTGTTCACCTGCACACACACACGCATACAAAGATGTGTGCTTATTAGCTTGATTGTTGTAATCATTTCACCGTGTCCATATATATCAAAACATCATGTTGTACACTTTATACAATTTATAGTTGTCAATTAGACCTCAGTAAAACAGAAAGGAAAAGAAAAAGTGGCGTATGGCATCTGCCTCTTGCAAATACCTGAAAACCTACCACAGGAAGAGGTAGGAAGTTGGACTACGGAGGGCAGAAAGAGTGCGGTGGGTGTGCCTCTTAAGGGGTCAGTGTCAGCTTAACATAAGTAAGACTGCTTTTTTGTTATTGTTATTATTACTCTCACAGCTGCTGTTTACTGAAGACAGCAGCGGTGTTGAGCTTTATGCTAAGGACTCATATCTACTCTGCCTTAAATAAGCTTCCTGACCGTCTGGGAAGTAGATGCCTGTAATTAATTAGTGTCCCTACACCACTGATGAGGAGTTAAGCTCGATGAAGTTCAGTAACTGGTTGAATGTGGCTGAGTTAGCAAGTGGGAAAAGTCCCTACCCACATCTGGCTCCATGTCCACACTTTCAGCCAGTAAGACCCATCTCTCCCCAACCCCGTAGAGGTGATGGTGCGCGCCCCATTCTCAGAGGTGTTCCAGAGATGCTGTAAATAACCTGCCTGATCACAGGAATTACCCTAGCTGTTCCTTCATACCCAGCATCCTAGGCCTCACCGCAGAACCACAGTTGAACCTCCAGGGAGGGCCCCAGGGTTTGTTTTCAGCAGATACTCAGCAAGCACCGAGGAAGTTGGACCAGATGTATCTGAGGGCTTCCAACTCCTGTGTGGACTGAGATTTTGTGATTCTATTTTTAGGCAAGTCTTTCCTGAATCAAAGTGTCAGACTTTCTGGCACCTTCTAATGGCTCTAGGGCACCTGAGCTGTCTTCAGAGCCGCCCTGATGCCCCAGAGATATGAGGAACAGGCCTGGGAGGAACCCTGGGAGCCAGCAGAAAGCTGAGGGAAGCCACATTTGCCAAGTGGGAGGCAGGTGGGGGAGGTGAGGGAGAGACATCCTTTCATTTCCAGCTCCAAGGTGGATTCTTGATTCTTTCCACCCTGAGGCCAACAGTTAGGAGCCTGTTCTCCCTGTAATGGCTCCCTTGCAGACAAGTTATGCCTTATCTGAAAGCGTGGAGGGAGGGAGAGAGTTTTCTTTGGACTGTTTTCCCAACTACTTCGGTGGGATGGAAGATGGCTTTGGGGAGATGAATAGAAGGGACAATGTTAGAGAAGTCCTGTTTCTAGGAGTCTCTGCGTGACCAAAATGATGGATGGGGATGCTTGCCGAGCCTCCGCATAAGCAGCCTCTCTGTTAACCCTCATGAGAATCTCAGGAAGTAAGTACCATGACTGCTCGCATTTCACAGACCAGTTAATAAGCTTGGAGAGTGAGATTACTTGTCCCCAGCCCCACAGTGACTGACAGAGCCTTCAGATCTCACGGATGGGGGTACTGTACTTTCCTGGTGGCTCAGACAGTAAAGAAACTGCCTGCAATGCAGGAGACCCAGGTTTGATCCCTGAGTGGGGAAGATTCCCTGGGAAGGAGATGGCTGCCCACTCCAGTATTCTGGCCTGGAGAATTCCTTGGACAGAGCAGCCTGCTGGGCTACAGTCCATGGGGTCACAAAGAGTCAGACACAACTGAGCGACTGACACAACCATGCCACATGCTGCCTCTCAAGCCCCCAGAGAACGTCAGTGTTTCTAAACCTACTTTTGAAGATGACTTTGGAAGATGTGCCAAAAAGCTATTACTCTGTCATCACAGCTAATGATCAGTAACATTTACCACAGCCCGAGTACTCTTCTAGGTGCTTTGCATGTACTGATTCATTTCATCCCAGCAACAACTCTATAGGGTATACCCATTTAACAGATGAGAAAACAGAGCCTCAGAGAGGTGGAGTAACTGTGTCAATGCTTGTAAACTGAGATGGCCAGACTTCAAATTCAGTGAGTTTGACCCTGAAGTCTCCACTATTAACTATTATTCTATTCTGCCTTACTCCAAAGAGTAAGCAGAGAGAGCCCACCTGAATTACTCCATTCCCCCCTCAATACACATAAAACTGTGTACCTAATTTTAGGGAATATAAGATAAGGCTCTTCTGAAATCCTCTTTTGGGAACCAATTCTAGGTTAACAATGACTATGGATGAATTAAAAAAAAAAAAAAAAAAAAAAATCAAAGCTCAAAACAAAGATGTTCCTTTACCCATCCAGGAAGACTATGTGCTGGAGCAGAGAAGCACAGGCCTGGTGTCTTCATCAGGCTGCCCTGCAGCTCTCTTTCCCCTTCACCAATCACAGATCCTGACATCTACCCCAAGGCGGATGAAAAGGTCAGCTCTAGCCACGCCTTCTTGCCCATGCTATTGGGCAACTCCATCTCACACCTGTCCCCTTGTCCTGAAACTACTGAGCCTACATTTGCCTTCCTGGGAGGGTAAGAGCCAGTGGTCAAGTCCAGGAGGGTGGGGTAAGTAAGGAAGTGCTGTAACTAGATTACAGGTGTCTTAAATTTTAGTTTATAGCAGAATCAACTGTTCAAAAGCAGATTCCTGGACTCCACCCAAGATTCTGATTGAGTCCACCAGAGATGTGTTTAATAAAGGCCTTGAGTATTTCTGATGAGAGGCCCCAGTGACCAAGACTCTGATCAAGGTCAGAGTCCACATTATCCCTGCTGTTGGAAGCTGTAGTTGAGAGAAGGACTCTCAGTTAACTCTACTCATGCTTGGGGCAGGCTAGGAGCTCCTGGGTTTGAACACTGACCAGTCAAGGAAGGAAGGGGCAGTCCTGGATCTTCTTCCTGGTGCTGCCGCCCTGACTCCCCTGCAGGTCGCCTGACATCGGTCACTCACTGGTCCTCCCTCCCCAACTGCTTCCAGTCGCTAGACTTCACCAGGCCTCCTCGCAGGTCTCTGCTCTGAATGTTACTGAGGGATACAAGGCTGAATTTGATAGGACGAGACATAGTTCCTGGCCTCAGGGGACCAGAGTCTAGTTGAGAAGGTGAATAAGTCAAGCGAGAAATGTCAGTGAACCTGGGGCATTTGAAATCAAGGGACTCTGGGAGCCAGAGCGCAGCCCAGGGGCAAGACGGCTGGATGTTGGAGAAGGGAGGCGATTCCCAGCGAGAGGCTGTAGTGAGCGCTGGTTGAGGGTGTAGAGGTAAAAGTTGGGGACCTGGGAAGTAGGGTAACTGACTGACTCTGGGGAGACAGGCAGTTCCCAGGATGCAGAATTTTCAGTGGAAAGTCCTGCAAGTGCTTGCTCAGTTGTGTCCGATTCTTTGAGACCCCATGGTCTGTAGCCTGCCAGGCTCCTCTGTCCAGGGGATTCTCCAGGCAAGAACACTGGAGTGGGTTGCCAGCCCTTCCTCCAGGGGATCTTCCCCACTCAGGGATCAAACCCGAGTCTCATTATGTCTCCTGCATTGCAGGCGGATTCTCTACCACTGAGCTGCCTGCAAAGTCCTGGGCAGACCCTATAGGGAAGGCTGGTTGAGGTCACCTTCAGAAGGTCCCAAGTGCTTCCCAAAGGCACACAAGAGCCCACCTGAATTTTTCAGGACACTAGGCTCTGCCCATCCAGGGAGGAGGTGAAAGAAAGCTGGGGTATCTGGAGATTTGGGAACCCACTTCTGAATACTCTAGGCTTTTTTTTTACAAACCTTGAAACGTCCCTTGAAAGATTTAGAGGCTTAACCAGTTCACCTCAAGTTTCAAGTAAACAGATGAGTTACACTCCAAGAAGCAGGAGGAGGAGCAGTGACTAAATTAGTTCTTAATTGAGCTCTTACCATGCATCAGGACTGTGATAAGGGCCTAATAGAGACTGCCTCATTTAATCACCATAACTTCCTGGTGAGGCAGATTTCATTACCCCCATTAGACAGATGGGAAGAAAGAGGCACAAAGAGAGCAGATCCTGCTCAAAGCCACACAGCTGGTTAAGTGCTGAGTTGGGGCTTGGAAAAAGCACACCTTAGTAAAGGAATAAATACAGATCCACAGATGTTCGCTCTGATTGGTCAGTGCGAAAGACATCAACATTTTAAACAATACTTCCCCATCACATAGAATCAGAAAAAAGAAAAGACTTGGGCCAGGTCACTGCAGTTTTAAGAAAGGACAATCCAATAGCTGGAGACATCAAAGTGAGTCTTCGGAGTTTAAGCTGCATTCTTAATGTCTGAGTTGAAGCAAGAAGCGAGAGCTTCAGTAAACCTGTTTTCCCAGACAGAAAGGTGCTTTCTGGTCGGGGAGGATAAGCAGCATTTGAAAAAGGAATGAAAGAATGGTTGCATTTCTGGAGCCTGGTGAATAACAAAGAGGGCCTCTGTCATTCTTCGGTCCGGCAAGGTGACACTGCTAATCCTAAAATCTATTCCACAATCGCTCCGCCAGTGAGAGGCCACTCTCCCCGCAGCCCTCACCAGAGTCACACAGGCTGAGTCAGAAGATGAGGACACCCCTCACCTGATTTTTCCCTTCATCTGCTCTAAGGCAGTATTTTTCAAACTTTCCTATCACAACCCACAGTGAGAAACACATTTGCTGGCATAACCCAGCATGGGCATATGTGTACATATGTTTCAGAAAAAAAAAAAATAAATCTGTCTTAAATGCAGTGTGCTCTTATTTTCCATTCAAGTCAAATTCATTTGTTTTAAGCTGGTTGTGTACAAGTGCTAAGTCACTTCAGTTGTGTTTGACTCTTTGCATCCCTACGGACTGTAGCCCGCCAGGCTCCTCTGTCCATGGAGTTCTCCAGGCAAGAAAACTGGAGTGGGTTGCCATGCCCTCCTCAAGGGGATCTTCCTGACCCAGGAATTGCAACTGGCTACATTGATTTCACTGCCCACTAATGGTTTATGATCCACAGTTTGAAAAAATAAAACTACTTCACACTGTGAACAGGGCCAGGGCAAGTGAATAGGGGGTGTTAATGACAAGAATTTATATTGCGGTCATTATCTCTACCATTGTGTCTATGACTAGTGTTTTGTGTTTACCCTGCTTTTATCTAAACAGAGTTTGTCAAACTGTGTTCCATGGATTACCTTTATTCCAGGAGGTTTTAAAGTTGTTTTCCTCCAAAGTGGTACTGTGGTCAGAAGAGTTTGGGACATGATACATACTGTAGCCCCACCCAATGTTACAATGCAGTTGGCATTTTCAAGGCTCTGAGAAGGTCTGCAGTGAAAGACTTGATTACCTCTGCTAACTAGACCTTTTTCTTTAACCACAAAGAGCCCATATTCCTTCCTGGAGTGCTGGTGTCCTCAGAAACCAGTCAGGGTCTGGGGGCATCACACTCTCCTTTTTGACCTCATGCTATCCCTGGGAAGCCAGTATTATTGGGATGCTGTTGGAACAGGCAGTTCACCTGCTTGTCTGATTTCCCATATCAAGTTGGTGCAGAGCTGGGCCAAAGCCAGACCTCCTGACACAATCAGATAGGGGAGCCCTTGGACAGCCCCATGGCTCCTGACGGGCCACTTTCATGAAGGGTCACCATGAGCTGCATCCAGGGCCAGTGGGAGGGTGCCAAGTGTCCCAGGAATTCAAAGCTCAGCCTGAAGAACCTTGAGCTGCTCAAATTCCCTGAGGAACAGGAGCTGAAAGTCAGGGCAGTGAGAGTGTTAGTCGCTCCATCATGCCTGACTCTTTGCGACCCCATAGCCTGTAGCCTGCCAGTCTCCTCTGTCCACAGAATTCTCCAGGCAAGAATACTGGAGTGGGTAGCCATTCCCTTCTCCAGGGGGTCCTCCTGACCCAGATATGAAACCCAGGTCTCCCGCAGTGGCAGGAAGATCCTTCACCATTCAGCCACCAGGGAAGCCCAAAAGTCAGGGCAGCGGGTGGCTATTTTGTCTTCATAATTGCTATGTGAGTTTCTTAACCCCTATTCAGGGGTGGAGGGAAGGCAATGACAAGGCCCCCATCCCTTTCTAGTCTCCAGGGTAAAATGAACATACTCTGTACCCTGTCTGCGCCTTACTTTTTAACTTAATGATGGATCTTGGAAATTGCTCCCTTTTAGAACACAAAGTTTTCTGACTCTTCTGTACTCTATATTATGGCCCTGCATAGATGCATCATAATGTATTTAACTAGCCTCCCACTGATGAGCATGGATCACTTCCAGTGCTTTCTATGAGAAACAATACTGCAGTGGGCAATCATATACCTAAGTTGTGCTCGCCTCTGAGTGTGTATGTAGGATGAGTCCTAGGAGTGGAACTGCTGGGTCAAGGCACATTCACTTCCTTAGGTGGTGTTGGGAGCTGCCTTGAGACTCTGCTCTGGCAGGGGGATCCCAGGGGGAGACTTGGGGTTTCCCTTTCTCATTTGTCATTTCATCTTGACTGATTTCAGGTATTAAAACTGGACTCAGGAAACATAGAGGATAGTTCTGCCCTGTCTTAAACCAGGTATATGATCTTAGATCAGTCACATGCTTAACCCGAATCTTTCCCCTCTGTTGTAAAATCAAGGTGTTAGAACACGTGATATGAAGATCTACCAGCTCCTTATTCTTTGTGACTCTGGTAGGTGTTCTTGCTGAATTTCTCAGGGATGTGTCAGGACAGCAATGAACTGTTCTTACCCCCTTGTCTTACATCCATTCTAAACACATTTCTCATTTATGAAATGACGGGTTAGGATCAGGTCTTTTGGTCTTATTCTTTAGGAAAGACGGTGTGGCTTGCCTCTGTTATCTCTTTCCACAAAAATAGGATCTTTACGTGCCTGGCAATGTTGTAGATTTCACTCACTGCTGAATCCCAATGTCTAGAGCAACACTGTTCAATAAAAATATAATGTGAAAAGACAACATTGACAGACCATGAAAGAAAGAAAGTGAAAGTGAAGTTATTCAGTCACATCCAACTCTTTACAACCCCATGGACTGTAGCCTACTAGTCTCCTCTGTCCATGGGATTTTCCAGGCAAGAGTACTTGAGTGGGTTGCCATTTCCTTCTCCAGGAGATCTTCCCAACTCAGGGACTGAACCCGGGTCTCCCACATTGCAGGCAGACACTTTACCCTCTGAGCCACCAGGGAAGTCTGGTGGAAGACACACCATGACACATCTATTAGAATGGTGAAAATGTGAAACTGAAACACCGAATGCTGGTGAGGATGTGGACCAATAGGAAGGCTCATACATTGCTGTTGGGAATGCAAAATGGTGCAGCCACTTTAGAAGACAGTTTGGCAGTTTCTTACAAAACTAAACATGTTCATACCATGTGATACAGCAATCATGCTCCTTGGTATTTACTCCAAGGAGGTGAAAGCTTCAGTCAATACAAAAACCTTCATAAGGATATTTATAGCAGCTTTATTCGTAATTGCAGAAACTTGGAAGCAACTAAGATGTCCTTTAGTAGGTAAATGGATATGCAAACAGCAGGACATCCAGACGATGGAATATTATTCAGTGTTAACAAGAAATGAACTATTGAGCCATGAAAAGACATGGGGGATCTTTACATGTATATTACTAAGTGGAAAAAGACAATTTGAAAATGTTACTGTATGATTTCAACTGTATGACATTCTGGAAAAGGCAAAATATGGAGACAGTAGAAAGATCAGTGGTTGCCACTGGTGAGGGGGTGGGAAGGATGACTAGGTGAAGCACAGAGGACTTTTAGGGCAGTGAAACCATTCTGTATAATACCATAATGGGGAAGACATGTCATCATGCATTTGTCAAAGCTGATAGAACGTAACACACCAAGAGTGAACTAAACCTACTTGTGAACAATGGATTTGGGGCGACAAAGGTCATACAGCCAAAGCTATGGTTTTTCCAGTAGACATGTACAGATGTGAGGCTTGGACCATAAGGACGCCTGAGGGCAAAGAATTGATGCTTTTGAACTGTGGTGCTGGAGAAGACTCTTGAGAGTCCCTTGGACTGCAAGGAGATCACACCAGTCAATCCTAAAGTGGATCAACTCTGAAAACTCATTGGAAGGAGTGATGCTGAAGCTGAAGCTCCAATACTTTGGCCACTTGATGTGAGGAGCCGATTCACTGGAAAAGACCCTGATACTGGGAATGATTGAGGGCGAGAGGAGAAGGGGGCAACAAAGAATGAGATGGTTGTGTGATATCACCGACTCAATGGACATGAGTCTGAGCAAACTCTGGGAGATAGTGAAGGACAGGGAAGCCTGGAGCACTGCAGTCCTTGGGGTCACAAAGAGTTGGATGTGACTTAACATCTGAAAAACAGCAGCAGCAGTGAGTTGTCAATGTGAGTTCATCAGTTTTAACAAAGGCACCATTCTGATGTGGGATATTTGTAGTGGGAGTGGCTGTGGGTATGTGGGGACACGGAGTACATGGGAACCCTCTGTACCTTCTGTTCAATTTTACTGTGAGCCTAAGACTGCTCTAAAAATAGTCTATTAAAAATGTGAGCCATGTATATACGTTTCTATAAAAATTAAGAAATAATTCACATAACATAAAATTCATTCCTTTTGAGGGTTCAATTCAGCAGTTTTCAGTATATTCGAAAGGTTGTGTAGCTATCACCCCTGTCTAATTCTAGAACATTTTCATTGTCCCCAAAAGGTTTGAAATTCCGTATCTGTGAGCAGATAGTTGCTCTCCATCCCTCCCTCTCCCCAGAGCCCCAGCAACTTTTATTTTACTTTCTGTTTCCATAGATTTTATATGCTTTCGTTTCTCTTGGGTTTATACCTAGAAGCGGAATTGTTGGATCACGTGGTAACCATGTTTACTTTTTTGAGGAACTGCCATACTGTTTTCCAAAGTGGCTGCAACCTGTTATGTTCCCACCATCAGTATAGGAACATCTCCATAACCTTGTCAACACTCACCAGCTTTTTTTTTTTTTAAAAATTAGTCATTCTACCAGCATGAAGTGGTGTCTCATTGTGGTTTGATTGTATCTCCATGATGGTTAATGATGTTGAGCATCTTTTAATGTGTTTATTGGCATTTATCTACCTTCTTTGAATAACTTCTGTTCAGATCCTTTGCTCATTTTAAAAATGGGTTACTTATCTTTTGTTATCGAGTTGTGATAGTTCTTTATATATATTTAGAGACAAGTCCCTGATTGAAAAGATATATAATTTGCAAAACGTATTCTCCCATTTGTAAGTCATCTTTTCACTGTCTTGATGGTGTCCTCTGTAGCAAAACAGGTTTTAACTTTGATGATGTCTAGTTTATCTACTTTTGGTGCCTGTGCGTTTGGTGCCGTATATAAGAAAGTACTACCAAATCCAAGGCCACAAAGATTTATTGCTACATTTTCTTTTGAAGGCTCTTGTAGTTTTAGCGCTTACATTTAGCTCTTTTGTCCATCTTCGAGTCAAATTTTATAGATGATGTAAGGTTAGAAGACAGGTTCATTCTTTTGCATGTGAGTCTCTATTTGTATCAGCACCATTTGTTGAAAAGACTTCTTTTCACCATTGAATGGTCTTGGCATCATTGTTGAGTGAACTGACCATAAGTATGAAGGTTTCTTTTTGGACTCTCAATTTTATTCCATTGATCTATATGCCTATTCTTAGGCCAATACCGCATTGTCTTCATTACTGTAGTTTTGTAGCAAGTTTTGAAATTGGGATGTGTGAGTCCTCCAATTTGGTTCTTCTTTAAAAAAAAAAAATTTACTTATTTGGCTGCATTGGATCTTAGTTGCAGCAAGCAACTAGTCCTGCATTGGGAGCATGGAGTCTTAGCCACTGGACCACCATAAAAGTCCTTGTTTTTCTTTTTAAAACTCTTTTGGCAGTTCTGAGTCTCTTGCATTTCCATGTGAATTTTAGGATCAGCTTATCAACTTCTGCAAAGAAACCACATGGAATTCTGATAGGAATATACTACATCTGCAGATCAGTCTAGGAATATTGCTGTCCTGACAACTTTAAGTCTTCTGATCCATGAGTATAAGCTGTCTTTCCATTTATTTAGGTCTTCTTTAATTTCTTTCAGCAATGTGCTGCAGTTTCAATGTACAAATCTTGCACTCCTTCTGTTGAAATTACTCCTGACTGTTTTATTTCGGGTCCCTTGGAGATCCTGAATAAAGCTATCTCCCCGATGTTGTGAGTGATCACCCCGTGTGAGTGTATGCACTGGGGGCTCATCCATAATGCTTCAATTCTGGGGCAATACCCAGATCCTGGCTAACATGCTCTGCCTTGCTCATGCTCTGAGGGACCCCTCCCAGGAGCAGCAGTTTCACAAGAACATATTAACACCTCTCAAAGACAAAGGCAACTTGAAAGATCTGGCTCATCACAGAGATGAGCCCCTTCTTCACAGACCCAAGGAGACCCGGAAACCATCAAAAGCTGAGGCTGGGAAACACGGCTTCCTGCTTCTGGCCTCAATTACCCACCACTGTTACCACCATGACCACTAAAAATGAGACCAAACCCAACACACACCCTCCCCAAGTCATTCTCCTTGTGATTTATCTCCCTGCTTCCTGTTGATCTTGAAAGTTGTTTTATTTCACAGCCTCTGACTTCTGTTCTCAGCCCCTGGGCACTCTCCCAGCTTAAGAGGAAACAGCATTTAAAAAAGAAAGACTGAGAGAAGGCGGAAGGTGAGAAACAGCAGGGTACTGAGTGTCGAGGCTCTGCCTCTGTTCTTCCATCTTGTTGGGAAAGTGCAAACCTCCCTCCCACCCATGAGTGTGGCTGCTCTTGGGAACTCTGGTCCCGACCTAACTGAAAGGCTGCCAGGGCCAACCAAGACGAATCTTGGCCACTAGTTTGACAAATGTCCCCACGGTCCCACAAGTGTTGTGGGGATTTGGAAGGCTGGCTGGAATTATATTTTCCAAGGAGCTTAGGGGAGGACTGGGCCACAGGAGACAGGGTTTTTGGGAGAGTTGATGAGAAACACCCTTTACTCCTCTCCTTTCATCCCCTGGAAAACCAGAGACCATTGGCCCAGTTACCTGATTTACCCCCAAATGCTTCTTCCAGTTATAATTTCAAAGTCCAAACTTTCCAGGAGATGAGTCTCAACTCCACCCTCTCCCGGTCTCTTAGCTCCCTTGCAATGCTCATATCTGTCTTCCTTGTTGGACTATGAGCCGATGGAAGGGCATGGGGAAGCTCTTAGTCACTCTTTTTAGAAATTACGGAACTAACATATGTTTATTGTGTGAAAATACTAGAAAATCCAGAGAGCCTTCCCCTCCAAAACAAACAACAACAAAAAAATAAGATTTATCTACAGAGCCTTGTAACATATCAGTGATCTTTCCATTTTCTTGTGCAGATTGCTGTCCGCTCCCCCACCAAGGCAACACACACATTACACATTTACTTAGAATGGAATCATATATTCTATTTTGAGTTCTATAACTCCTTTTATGCCTGTTCAATAATCTTAAGACATTTTCCTATCAACATTTTATATTATTGGCAATCACAGCAGAGTGTTCTATCTGAGAGTTGTACCACAATTTTCTCTTCTTCTATGGCTGGGCGTTTAAGTTGTATCTAGTTTTTTTTTTTAATAGCTTAATTGAGATATAATCCACATACCATAAAATTCATCCTTTTACGATGAACGAGTCAATGGTTTTAGTATACTTACAGAATTCTGCAACCATTACCACTGTCTGATTTTGAACATTCTCCTCACTCCCAAAAGAAACTCCATAGCCATTAGCAGTCACTGTACCCATAGATCCTGGAACTTCTAATTTACAGTCTTTCTTCATGGATTTGACTATTCTTGACATTTCCTATAAATGGATTCACACAATATGTGGCTTCCTTCATTTAGCATAGTGTTTCCAAGTCTCTTCCATGTTGTATAGTGTATCGGCACTGTCTTCCAGTTGCTGAATCATAAACCATTGTATGGGTAACACCACATTTTGCTTATGTATTCATCAGTTGATAGACATTTGATTTGTTATACTTTTTGGCTATTATGAATAACGCTGCTATGAACATTTGTGTACAAGTTTTTATGGAGACATTTTTCAATCATTTGGGAGATAAAGTGAGGAGTGGAATTGCTGGTTTATGGGATAAGACTTCACCCTTGAATACAGGAACTGCTGAATTCATGTTTGCTGGGCTGATCATGTGCTTTTTCCTGAACAAACCTTTTGTTTCTTTGAAACTCGTCTACCCACTCTGTCCTCAAAACACTAAGCCAGACCCAGCCTCCATGCTTGGAGTTGGGGAAGGCTTTGTGGAGGAGGAAGTGTTGAAGCTGCAAGACTATTGTATCAAAGAGCATGGATTTGGGACAGGATTAACCACTTGAGACTTTAGTTCTACCACCTGTTAAGCAGGGAATAACTCTGGTGGAGGTAATGAAGATAATGGCAACTTCCTGCAAAAGGCCCCATGCATGCCCTGCTGCACTAGTGCCCCCAACCCTGCAGCAGGCCACTGCCGACCCATGCTCCACTGGAGACTTCTGGACACTCACAGGCAAGTCTGGGTCAGTCTCTTGTGGGGTCACTGCTTCTTTCCCCTGGGTCCTGGTGCACACACAGTTTTGTTTGTGCCCTCCAAGAGTCTGTTTCCCCAGTCCTGTGTAAGCTGTGGCAGCTCTGTGGTGGGGTTAATGGCGACCTCCTCTAAGAAGGCTTATGCCATATCTGCTTCACTCAGAGCCCCTGCCCCCGTGGCAGGCCACTGCTGTTCCACACCTCGGTAGGAGATACTCAAACATGCAAAGGCAGGTCTGGCTCAGACTCTGGGGGTCTCCTGGTGAGCACAAGGTTTTGTTTGAGCCCTCCAAGCATCTCTGGCGGGTATGAGGTTTGATTCTAAATGCAGTTTTGCCCCTCCTACCTCTTGCTGGGGCTTCTCCTTTGCCCTTGGATGTGGCGTATCTTTTTTGGTGGGATCCAACATTCTTCTGTGGACGGTTGTTCAGCAGTGAGTTATAATTTTGGAGTTCTCGCAGAAGATGAGTGCATGACCTTCTACTCCGCAATCTTGGGTCTGCCATTGCTATGACACTGAAAGAACTCCCCAGGACAGTAGATGCCCAATATGTTACTGGAGAACAGTGGAGAAATAACTCCAGAAAGAATGAAGAGATGGAACCAAAGCAAAAACAACACCCAACTGTGGATACGAGTGGTGAAAGCGAAGTCACTCAGTCGTGTCCGACTCTTTCTGACCCCATGGACTGTAGCCTACCGGCTCCTCCGTCCATGGGATTTTCCAGGCAAAGGTACTGGAGTGGGTTGCCATTTCCTTCTCCAGAGGATCTTCCTGATCCAGGGACCGAACCCAGGTCTACCTGCATTGCAGGCAAATGCTTTACCCTCTGAGCCACTAGGGATATGAGTGGTAATGGAAGTAAATTCTGATACTGTAAAGAATATTGTATAGGAACCTGGAATGTTAGATCCATGAATCAAGGTAAATTGGAAGTGGTCAAACAGGAAATGGCAAGACTGAACATCGAAATTTTAGGTATCAGTGAACTAAAATGGACTGGAATGGGTGAATTTAACTCAAATGACCATTATATCTACTACTGTAGCCAAGAATCCATAGGAAGAAATGGAGTAGCCCTCATAGTCAATGAAAGAGTCCAAAATGCAGTACTTGGATGCAATCTCAAAAATAACAGAATGATCTTTTGTAATTTCCAAGGCAAACCATTCAATATCACAGTAATCCAAGGCTACACCCCAACTAGTAATGCTGAAGAAACTGAAGTTGAACAGTTCTAGGAAGACCTACAAGACCTTCTATAACTAACATCCAAAAAAGATGTGCTTTTCATTATACGGGATTGAAGTGAAAAAGTAGGAAGTCAAGAAACACCTGGAGTAACAGGCAAATTTGGCCTTGGAGTACAGAATGAAGCAGGGCAAAGGCTAACAGAGTTTTGCTAAGAAAATGCAGTGGTCATAGCAAACACCCTCTTCGAACAACACAAGAGAAGACTCTACACATGGACATCACAAGATGGTCAACACCAAAATCAGACATTATATTCTTTGCAGCCAAAGATGGAAAAGCTCTATACAGTCAGTAAAAGAAGGCTGGGAGCTGACTGTGGCTCAGATCATGAACTCCTTATGCCAAATTCAGACTCAAATTGAAGACAGTAGGGAAAACCACTAGACCATTCAGGTATGACCTAAATCAATTCTATTATGATTATACAGTGGAAATGAGAAACAGATTCAAGGGATTAGATCTGAGAGTCAGAGTGCTTGAAGACCTATGGACGGAGGTTCGTGACATTGTACAGGAGGCAGTGATCAAGACTATCCCCCCAAAAAAGAAATGCAAAAAGGTAAAATCGTTGTCTGAGGAGGCCTTACAAATAGCTGAGAAAAGAAGAGAAGCAAAAGGCAAAGGAGAAAAGGAAAGAGATACATATTTGAAGGCAGAGTTCCAAAGAATAGCAAGGAGAGATAAGAAAGCCTTCCTCAGTGATCAATGCAAAGAAATAGAAGAAAACAATAGAATGGGGAAGACTAGAGATCTCTTCAAGAAAGTTAGAGATACCAAGGGAACATGTCACGCCAAGATGGGCACAATAAAGGACAGAAATGGTATGGTACTAACAGAAGTAGAAGATATTAAGAAGAGGTGGCAAGAATACACAGAAGAACTATACAAAAAAGATCTTCATGGCCCAGATAACCACGATGGTGTGATCACTTACCTAGAGCCAGACATCCTGGAATGCGAAGTCAAGTGGATCTTAGGAAGCATCACTATGAACAAAGCTAGTGGAGGAGATGGAATTCTAGTTGAGCTATTTCAAATCCTAAAAGATGATTCTGGAAAAGTGCTGTACTCAGTCGGGGAAGGCAATGGCACCCCACCCCAGTACTCTTGCCTGGAAAATCCAATGGATGGAGGAGCCTGGTGGGCTGCAGTCCATGGGGTCGCTAAGAGTTGGACACGACTGAGTGACTTCACTTTCACTTTTCACTTTCATGCATTGGAGAAGGAAATGGCAACCCACTCCAGTGTTCTTGCCTGGAGAATCCCAGGGATGGGGGAGCCCGGTGGGCTGCTGTCTATGGGGTCGCACAGAGTCGGACACAACTGAAGCGACTTAACAGCAGCAGCAGCAGCAGCTGTACTCAATATGCCAGCAAATACGGACAAGTCAGCATTGGCTACAGGACTGGAAAAGGTTGGTTTTCATTTCAATCCCAAAGAAAGACAACGCCAAATATGTTCAAACTACTGCACAATTGCACTCATCTCTCATGCTAACAAAGTAATTCTCAAAATTCTCCAAGCCAGGCTTCAACAGTACATGAACCATGAACTTCCAGATGTTCAAACTGGATTTATAAAAGACAGAGAAGCCAGAGATCAAATTGCCAAGTCTGTTGGATCATCGAAAAAGCAAGAGAGTTCCAGAAAAACATCTACTTCTGCTTTATTGATTTTGCCAAAGCCTTTGACTGTGTGGATCACCACAAACTGTGGAAAATTCTGAAAGTGATGGGAATACCAGACTACCTGACCTGCCTCCTGAGAAATCTGTATGCAAGTCAAGAAGCATCAGTTATAACTGGACATGGAACAACAGACTGGTTCCAAATCAGGAAAGGAGTACGTCAAGGCTGCATATTGCCATCCTGCTTATTTAACTTCTATGCAGAGTACATGTATCATGTGAAATGCTGGGCTGGATGAAGCACAAGCTGGAATCAAGATTGCCAAGAGAAATATCAATAACCTCAGATATGCAGATGACACCATCCTTATGACAGAAATGAAGAAGAACTAAAGAGCCTCTTGATGAAAGTGAAAGAGGAGGGTGAAAAAGTTGGCTTAAAGCTCAACATTCAGAAAACCAAGATCATGGCATCGGGTCCCATCACTTCATGGGAAATAGATGGGGAAATAATGGAAACAGTGAGAGTATATCTTGGGCCCCAGAATCACTGCAGATGGTGACTGCAGTGATGAAATTAAGATGTTTGCTCCTTGGAAGAAAAGCTATGACCAACCTAGACATATTAAAAAGCAGAGACATTACTTTGCCAACAAAGGTCCGTCTAGTCAAAGCTATGGTTTTTCTAGTAGTCATGTGTGGATGTGAGAGTTGGACTATAAAGAAAGCTGAGCGCCAAAGAATTGATGCTTTTGAACTGTGGTGTTGGAAGACTCTTGAGAATCCCTTGGACTGCAAGGAGATCCAACCAGTCCATCCTAAAGGAAATCAGTCCTGAATATTCATTGGAAGGACTGAGGCTGAAGCTGAAACTCCAACCCTTTGGCCACCTGATGCGAAGAACTGACTCATTTGAAAAGACCCTGGTGCTGGGAAAGATTGAAGGCAAGAGGAGAAGGGGATGACAGAGGATGAGATGGTTGGATGGCGTCACCAACTCAATGGACGTGAGTTTGAGTAAACCCCCGGAGTTGGTGATGGACAGGGAAGCCTGGTGTGCTGCAGTCCATGGGGTCGCAAAGAGTTGGACAGAACTGAGAGATTGAACTGAACTGAACATGAGATAATACACATCAAATGCTCAGCACAGTGCCTGGCAGATAGTGGGTCGGGGGAGACCCCTTCTCCCCAGGAGGAGGAGGAGCTGGCTCTCAGGTGAGGCGGGCAAGGACACACTACAATGAGGAAAGAGTAGGTGTTCTCGCACGTGTGTGGGAGCAAGTGGCTGGAGACCGGTGAGTGGCTGGAGAGTGGAAATAAAGCTGGCCGGTTCCACAGTGGGCTCCTTGAGTGCAAAGAAAGCTGGATTTTATCCTTCCTGTAAGTCATTGATTCTGGGCAGGTTGGGACAGGACCACTGTTTGCATTTGAAGGAGCTCCCTGTCCAGCAGTGTGAGGCTGGAGCAGAGAGACCAGTGAGGGGGCTATTTAAAGAAATGTAGGTGAAAAATGAAGAGCGTAGGCTAGAGCCACAACAGTGGGAATTGAAAGAGTGGCCTAAAGGGGAAGAAATTTTCTGGTGGGTCAGTAGGTAAAGAATCGACCTGCTATATAGGAGACCTGGGTTCAAGTCCTGGGTCGGGAAGATCCCCTGAGGAGGGAATGGTAACCCACTCTAGTATTCTTGTCTGAAGAATCCCCATGGACAGAGGAGCCTGGCGGGCTGCAGTCCATGGGGTCGCAAAGAGTCGGACATGAATGAGCGACTAAGCACAGCACACCCGTGGATAGGATGGCCATGTGGCCTCTGTTACGGCAGAACATTCTACACGTAGATCTCGCTTACTAAACCCTCATGAGTCTTCAAGGAGGTACCCGGTTTCCCAGTGACAGATTAGGAAACAGGCTGGAAGAAAGTAAGTCACTTGCTTAAAGTCCTAGCACAGGGCTATAATCTAAACCCAGGTCTGCCGGCTTTCTTTCCCTTGGTGTCTCTCTTAGCTTAGCTATACAGCAAAACCTGGGCTGCACTGGATGGATGGGGAGAGCAGGGTGAGGACAGTGCTTCTCAGCGAGGGCTTGATAGGCAACTCAGAGTTCAGGTGGGGCAGGCTGAGGGCTGGGAGGCCTCTCCAAGGGGCAAGACAAAAGGGGAAATTAGACAATTTGCTCCAAAGGAGTTGAGGTGGTTCTGATCCCCTCTTCCCCCAGGGGCTGCCCACTACATGAAACCTTGGAAAGGAAAGAAGTGTGTGCAGCATAGACCATGATCCAGTTCCCCCAAGGGTGGAGTAAGGGTGATACATGGGCCCGGAGGAGAACACCTTACCTCCTCCTTCCAGAATGCCATCTCAGAGTAAGACTGAGATCCCCTGGGCTTGGGGCCATGCTTGGGTGGTCACAAGGCTGGCGGCTGAGGCCAGGCTCTCCCAGATAGCCTGGGGCCTCTTTCTGACAGCGGGGGTGCAGAGACCCCCCCCACCACCCTGCAGAAAATGTGCATACTCACAGAGCGTGGAGCGGTCCCAGGCTTGCCTCACAGGAGCGTGTGAGCAGAGGAGCAGTGCAGGCGTGACACGAGATGCCCCCGCCTGAGCTGGGGATGAGGGAGGGGCACCTGGAGGGGCATCCCTAGCTGCCGAGCCTCACACACGAGGGGGAGCCCCTTGCTTCCTAGTTTTCCCCAGACCCTACCCCCATGGCCCTCTTCACGTGGGCATCAGCCTTTGTCCCCGAGGCCCAGATGGGGACACGGCAGGGAGCCATCTGGTCTTCTCCCAAGACCCTCAAACCCCACCCCCAGTGCCTTGTGTGCCTCACCCCAATCACCCCCTTCTTCTCTGCCCCCTGGGTCTTTATCTGTGTTCACTATCTGTCAATTAGGCAGCCTCAATACCCTGTACACAGAAAGCCAGCCAGCCAAGCGTGGCGACCCGGCCGCCCCTCCCCTGCCTCTCGTTTCCTTTGGGTTGGGGGACTATGGGGCGGGGAGGAAGTCAGTCTCCCTTCCAGCTAAAAGTGATCATGACCATTGTCTCTTTGCAGTCAATGTTTTCCCCTGGACCATAGCTGGAACTCCTGGGCTGGAGGTTGGGGTGAGGAGGGACGGTGGGCAGAGGTGCCTGTGAGTGAGGGGCAGGTGGGTGGGTGGCTTGGGGGCACGGTGTGTGGCTGTCACAGGTCACGTGATTCCTGGTTGACTCAGGCCTGGCTCAGTTAACCCATTCTCTTTGGAAGCTTCTAGGCCATCAACAAGTGTGTCCAGTGACCCCTTCTGGTGTTACCGGCCACTTAGCCACATCTCTTGGGCCACACAGAGGCCTCCAGCCACAAAGAAGGAAGAGGGGGCCAGAGGACAGAGGAGGAGAAAGAGGAAGGAGACAGGAAGAGGAGAGAGGTGCAGCAGGGTGGGGCGGGGGATCCAGGGGGCCTCACAAGCACTTCGGGGACACCTGGATCCTGGAGTGGTCAGCTCCAGGGTGGGCACTGGGCTCCCACTCATTTCATCCCTAATATCAACCCTACAAGGCATGCATGCTCGTTTTCACTTTACAGCTGGGAAAATTGAGCTCAGAGAAGAAATCTGTAAAGTTCACTCAGCTGATCCTCACCAGAGTTTATGTGTTTGCTTCCTTCTCAGCGGCTCAGCCTCTACCCTCCACCCCTGGAGTGGAGCCCACAGCCACGACCCAGCACCTCCTCGCCAGGCTGAGCCCTGCCTTCTCCAGGAAAACACTTGGCCCGGTTTCAGGCCCCAGATCTGTCCTGGAAAAGCCTGTCTCACAGCAGGGGTCACAGGCACTTCCCAGGGTGAGAGGGCCCGGCCTGCATCCTCTGAGGAGGGCAGAGCAGAGCAGAGGCTTCAAAGAGGCAAGGTTTGGGGGTCCCAAGCATCCAAGAGGTGACTTCTCTCAGGAGAGACGCGGTGGCTTGGTGGAGCTTGAGAGTCAGAGACACCAGCCTTTGAATCCCTACGCCCACTCATTGACTTCTGTCTTGGGCAGGTAGTGTAGCCTCTATGGGCCTGAGGTTCCTCACTCAGAACAGGGTGAGTAATAGTGAAGCTTGTCCCCAGGGGCACCCTCAGGGATGCAACCATCCTTCTAAAGTGCCCAGAGCACTGTCTTGGACACGTCAGGGGCACTACGCATCCTAGCAGAGTTTATCATTCCTGTGCTTTTTAGATTGGACCAACCTCTCCCATGGCCCATACACTCTTGGCTTCCCTAGTAGCTCAGATGGTAAAGAATCTGCCTGTAGTGCAGGAGACCCGGGTTTGACTCCTAGGTCGGGAAGATTCCCCTGAAGAAGGGAATGGCTTCCCACTGCAGTATTCTGGAGCTGGTGGGCTTCAGTCCACGGCGTCGCAAACAGTTGGATCCGACTGAATGAGTAACATTTTCACTTGGGCTCTCAGGACAACGTGGCAGGAGTTCTGTTCACCTGCTTGTAACATGGTCTGGCACTAACTTGAAGCTGCCCTCCTGGCACCATTGTAGGCTCACCCTGCTTCTTTCATCAATGTTAGATGTCCTGGGGGTTTCCAAGTGAGGGATCTGCCTTCAGTTCAATTCAGTTCATTCGCTCAGTCGTGTCCGACTCTTTGCGACCCCATGAATTGCAGCACGCCAGGCCTCCCTGTCCATCCCCAACTCATAAAGAAAGGGAAAATTCAACCTAATTGTGAACAAGGTGGACAGCCAGCAGCTAGTGTGTGGGTTCACTTCCTCCCAGAGTCTCCCTCTATTCCAGTGAGGACAACTCTGATCCACCTCGGAGGCCCTGGCTGCCCCCTCACACACACTGCTCCAACCAGGGCAGACAAGCTCTGCGTCCTTGCCCATGCGCTGACAGTTTGGTGGTGGTTCTCCGCTGATAACCTCTCAATATTTGTTGCTCCTTTTCTTGGAGAGGAGGCTGAACACAGACAGAAGGGTGGAGGACCAAGCAGGGTGGTGTGGGAGCAGCAATGGGCTTCAAATGCACAGACCGCACCCAGAGAGAAAGCCCTGCTGTTCACCAGATCTTCACCTTTGGCAATTAACTGATGTAAGAGGTCTCAATGCCCTCCCCTGCCTCGGAGTATTTCATCATAGTATTCTTTCAGTCACAAATGGTTGAAAGATACCTCCTAAGAAGTGGGCATTCTTCATCCTTTTTTATCTACTAGGATGGTTTTCAGTGCTCTTGTAGACTAGGGCCTCGGTTAACAGCCCAACTGACCTACTTCTTACTCCAGCTCTGCCTCTAACCCCAGCACTGGTTCCTCGGCTTCCAAACCCAAGGAGAATTCTCTGTATGAGGAAATGTGACTTAGGAACTGAGATAGCAGTGGAGCAGAAGTTCAGGGATTCCCCAGGTGTGAGTTCTCAGCGACTATTGACAAGAGAATCTATCAGAAGAGCGTTTGTGGGACTTCCCCGGCAGTCCAGTGGTTAAGATGCTGTGCTCACGATGCAGGGGGCCTGGGTTCCATCCTTGGACAGGGAACCAGATCTCACATGCTGCAACTAAGACTCGGTGCAGCCAGAATAAATATCAGAGAAGATTCTTTCCTAAGAGGAATGGAGTAGGCAATGCTGGAAAGGAAAGTAGGGGTAGAAGAAATCCCCTGGCAGTCCAGAGGTTAAGACTCCACACCTCCAACCCGGGGGTTGCAGATTCGATCCCTGGTTGGGGAGCTAAGATACCACATGTGGCCAGAAAACCAAAATATAAAGCAGAAGCAATATTGTGACAAATTCAGTAAAGACTTTAAAAATGGTCCACATTAAAAAAAAAAAAAAAGTGGGAGGAGGAGAGATAAGGATTCAGTGTTTCTCCACTGCTCCCCAAGCAGGAGCTGGTCTTGCCCTGGATCAGGTCCCACCTCACAGCAGCAAAGAGGCTGCCAGTTACCTGCAGAGAGAAGTATCCATGTGACAATCAACAACTGGGACGGCAGCGTCAAGAGAAGTCTGTATGTGGAAGAGGATGCTGAACTGGGTGGGTGATGCCCTGGCCTTATCAGCGCCCCACAGCCTAGCGTAGCACCAGGGCAGATGGCCTGTTTGATCTCCACCCTATTGGGCTTGGTTCAGTCCCCAGCAGAAGGAGGGCCTTGTCCTCACACACCACAGTGCTGTGTCACTCTACTCCATTGACCCCACTGGCCTCCGTGTTACAGCCAGCTGTGATGGGAAGAGAAGCTGGCTGACTCTCAGAGTCAGCAGTGAGGAGAGGCAGGGCCCTGCCCTGCCTGGGCACATACTGGCAATAGCAGAAGGCAGGGGAGGTGCTCCTGAAGGAGAATTAACACATTTGATTCCAGAGGACTTAGAAATGAATTAAACAGCTCTATTAGAATTCATTCAACTTGGAATATTTATGACATTTCTCTCTGGTGGCCCAGTGGCCATGGCTTAGGGAAATCAAGGTGGCAAATAGTTGAGAATGCTTTCCATTTCCTGCTGGGATGGGTGATGGCTCAGCTGTGACCTCAGACTGATGTGTGCTTGACAGGGACCTCTGACACTTACTAGCTACGTGACAGTGGACAAGTTGTACAACCTCCTTGGGTCTCGCTTTCCTCATCTGTACAAATTAAACACAATCTCGTTTGTGAAGGACGGAGCTCTGGGTAGAGCAGGTGCTCAATGGGTGTGTCCTCCTAAAAGTGACCTTCCTTTACTTCTTGTGGTCCTTACCATCTCATTTAACTAATTTGATATTAATTGATTTATTTGGATTTTTTATTATACCCTGTGGCGGTTTTTAAATATGACCACAAATTCTTTGACACTCCTTTTTTCAAAAGGTGAAGCCAAACAGCCCTCCTCCTGAAGACTGGCTGGACTAGGTGATTCATTTCTGAAGAGGCTGTGGCAGAAGTGAAGGTATGTGACTTCCGGAGGAAGGTCATAAGAGGATGTGGCTTCCGCCTTATTCTCTCTTGGGTTGTCTGCTCCGTGGGCCACCCCGCCCCAAGGACACTCAGGCAGCACGTGCAGAGGCCCGTGTTGGGAGGATTGAAGGCCTCCCACCAACAGTCAGCACCAGCTTGCTGACCTTCCCAGAATCAGGGTCTCCAGCCCCACTTGAGCCCTCAGATGGCCACAGCTCTGGCTAATGTCTCAGCAGCAATCTCTTGAAAGATCCCAAGCTAGAATGCTTCTGAATTTCTGACTCAGTGAAATATGTTCTGTGAGATACAATAAATGTATATTGTTTTACACTTCTACATCTTAGAGTGACGTAGAGGCTTCCCAGGTGGCTTAGTGGATAAAGAATTCGCCTGCAATTAAGGAGACACAGGACATGTGGCTTTGATCCCTGGGTTGGGAGGATCCCCTGGAGGAGGGCATGCAATGCACTCCAGCATTCTTGCCTGGAGAAAGGGTTGAGGCGCCTGGTGGGCTACAGTCCATACGGTCACAAAGAGTCAGACACGACTGCAGCGACACATATGCATGTTACCTAGCAATAGATAACCAATACGTACCCATTGCCTTTCAAAGAAGTTTTGAAACTGCATCTAGGGAAAGGCATGCTGCTGCTGCTGCTAAGTCGCTTCAGTCGTGTCTGACTCTCTGCGACCCTGTAGACGGCAGCCCACCAGGTTCTGCCGTCCCTGGGATTCTCCAGGCAAGAACACTGGAATGGGTTGCCATTTCCTTCTCCAATGCATGAAAGTGAAAAGTGAAAGTGAATTCGCCCAGTCATGTCTGACTCTTAGCGACCCCATGGACTGCAGCCCACCAGGCTCCTCTGTCCATGGGAGGCATAGCTCTAACCAAATTGAAAGCTATTAGAACAAGATTTGAAAGAGGAGAGTGGAGTAATAAATGGGGTGTGTCTTGGTAAGAGTCTGACTGTCCCCCTCAACCAGAAAATCTGGTTGAAGGCAAAACATAGCTCTAGGCTTCTTGGAAGCCAAGGCAAAAATGGAAACTTGATGACTCATATTAAGGCTAGTTTTTTTTTTTTTTTTCTTTTGGTTCTAAATGAGGATCTGCATTTGACATGTGGGCCTTTAGATAAAAAGCACCACACAACGTGGTGCAAGGTATCCTGGTATCTTGCAGACATTCTACCTACTGTAGATCATACAGAGTGTGCTTGAAATATATGTCTAGTTCATTTATAATGATACGCTTTGTACAATTTTCAGGAACTCTCAATGTTACAATGGGGAAAATATACTGCACTTTAAAAACTTTTTATATAGGCACTCAATTAAAGAAGTAGAGTATCAAAGCATTTATAGTGAAAAATCTCCCACAGGGCACTTCCATTTCCCATGGTCAATCCTATGCAACTGATTTCTGGTTTAATTTTCCTGGCATATTTTATACACATACAAATAATATATATATTTTGCTCCCTTTATTACATGAATGGTAGCATATAATTGGCACTGTTCTGCTCTGCGCTTGTCATTCAGTATTGACATATGACTTTAAAACAGCATTTCCCCCAATTATCATAATTTTTGATACTGTTTTTAATATTTCATTATTCAAAATTTGGAAATCTAGAAGAGTCAAAAATAAATAAAAAGCACATGTAATCCCACTACCAAGACATTAGACTCAGATGTAGAGAACACAGAGAGCAAACTCGTGGTTGCCGGCGTGGTGGGGGAGGCAAATGAGGAGGGATGCATTGGGAGTGTGGGATTAGCAGACGCAAACTATCACACAGGGAATGGGCAAACAGCAAGGTCCTACCACACAGCACAGGGACCTAGATTCCATATCCCGTGGAAACCACGATGGAAAAGAATGTGAAAGAGAACGGATATGTATGACCGAATCATTTTGCTGTACAGCGGAAATGAACACAACATTGTAAATCAACTTACTTCAATAAAATAAATTAAAAAAAAAGATACCACCACTGTTAAACACATTCTGTTTGGGTGTTTTCTTTCTTGTCTCTCCCCTATGAATATGAAAATGTATAATGTGCTTAATTATTCAAACTGTCAAAAGAACTTTACATTCTGGGCCCCCTTCCCATTTACTTTTACACAACCCCTTTTCCTCTCCCCTACCTTTAATCAGATTTTGAGCATATGCAGGTTTTTCTTATGAAGCATATCTGTTTTCTTACTAATGTTCTACCCAGCCTAGGACTGACAAGAACCTGCCTTTTCTGGGACTTCTTCATGCTGCTTGGAGAACAGTTTTGGTTAACCTCTGTCACCAGAGCATCCCCCAGAGGGAAAACCAAAATTGTGACGCATCATTTAAGCTTATTCATAAAGGACTTTCTTGATTTCCAAGATCAGATAGTAAGAGCCACAAAGGCTGCAGATGGCCAACCCCTTACATGATGGCACTCAATTTTCAAGGAAACAAAGAGAGCTAGGAAAATCCTTTCCAACAAGAGCCCCAAAGGTGGTTGTTTCCACAAACACACCTTAGCACCTATAGGATTCTCCATTAAGTTGCCTTAAGTCTAGGCATCCCCTCTGGTCTTGAGGTTGCTGCTCTGGAGTATCCTTGTCTGGGAGTAATCAACGCAGTAATTCCTTTATCCATCACCTTCCCAAACTACAAACCTTATCTCCCAACAACAAAATTTTTTCTTACTGGAAAAGGGCCAGTTTTAAATTATATGTTCATCCCTTGTCATCTCCTGCCCTTCTTTTTCCAGATTTTTTTTTTTTTTTTGGATGTGGACCATTTTTTTAAAAGTCTTCATTGAATTTGTTACAATATAGCTTCTGTCTTATATTTTGATTTCTTGGCCCCAGGGCATGTGGGATCTTAGTTCCCTTACTGGGGATCGAACCAGCACTCCCTGCATTGAAAGGTGAAATCTTAACCACTGGATGGCCAGGGAAATGCCTACCCTCTTTCAAAGACTGGAAATTTAGTCATAATTGTACAGAGAATTTTAAAAAGAACAGGAATGACAACATTTCAGATAGATAACATTGAAAGGGACAAGCCATTTATAGTTTAATCTTTTTTCTAATATGCATTCTCTCCTGGCAGATAAAGGACACCAAACAAAGGGATAGTACTAATGATATCAACATTAATTGAGGGTTTATTGATTCTGAGCTCCATGTGAGGTTTTGTGCATATTACAATTTCACTTAATTCTTATAACCATTCTAAGAGGTTAGCACAATTATTCTACTCATTTTATAGAAAAGTAAAGAGCCAGGAGTCAAACTCAGGTCTCTATGACTCCAGAGTATAAGCTCTAGACTATAATGTTCCACTATTGGACAAAGGAAAAAAGGCTACAATGATTTCAAATGTGGCAATTTCAGAGTATTATTGGTACAACAGTTGGAATTAGATACTATGTAATGTATCATGTGCCATAGCTAGCATTCTAGAACAAAAGAGTATTCTAGCACAAAAGTGACTGAGAGTGAAAGAAAACTTAAACCCAGAACCCTGTATAATGTAATAGTTTATTAATTAATGTCTGCTGTCCCCAGAGATCCATGTAAGTGAAAAAGATGAATAAAATAATAATTATCCTTGGGAATCAAAGACAGTAAAGGAATAAGCTCTCAACTTTGATTATGTAGGTTTCAATCCCGGCTTTTGCCACCTTAGGCATCTTCTCTAAAGCCAGTTTTCTCATCTGTAAAATGGGGGATAATAGTATTTATCTGGAGGTTTGCAGTAGTAAATTAATGCATCCATTTAAAGCACACAATGCTCAGTAAATCCAAGCTATTACACTTTACCCAGGGAGTTTATAATGTGCCAACAACTTCTATCAATGACAGCAGCCTTCAGTTAAACAATCTGCAGAGATTCAATGGGCAATATTGGGCAATACATGCATTAAAAAACCACGCTGCTGATCAGGACACAGTGACTGTATCACTGTTAATTTAGTAGCACACCTGTAGTAGTGTTTGCTAAGAAAAGACCAACACCCAGTCTTCTTTTCTATACAGATCCTCTAAGTTGTCCTCAGGTTCCTAAACGAAACTATATTGTGTATGTGCACAGGACGCTCTCCCCTACTCTGAGTTAGTGACTGCCGTGGGGCTGCCCAGGCAGTCTGTCTTGGGTTAACTCTTCCTCACCTAGAAGCCAATTTGGCCACGAGAGAGACAGCCTGGGGAAGGCTTCTCTGTTATTGCTGCAAGTTCTAACACTTGATTTTTCTACCAACTGTCAAGAGGGCTGCATTTGGTGAATAATCTGCAGAGTGAGAAACAGACTTGGAGTTTGAATCCTGGATCTACCACTTACTATGTAATGATATTAAACAATGTATCAGCTTCTCTCTAAACCTCAGGTTCCCTTCAGTGCAGGAAAGGGAATTAAGATAATGTCATAAAACATGCCAGACAATGCCTACCTATGGTGGGTGGGCACTTGGTAAACTGTAGCAATCATCTGCTGTGCAGATCAAACTAGTGACTCCAACCATGGTTTTAACTTCAAGCCCCTTCCTGATTTTGGCTATTTAAGATACACAAGAACATGTTTTGCTATGTACATATTGTTAAGATGACATCCACATGAACAATAGTGTCCATCATAAGCAACAAAAATTCAGCATCTATGTTCGATGAAGCATGGTAGAGGACAAAAAGAAGGTATAACCTCTGCTTTCCCATAGTTCATAATCTTGCAGGGGGAATATACAACAATGTTAATTTAAGACAGACTGAGATAAGTATGACCTTAAAGTGCCATTGGAGTCTGATAAAAAAGGAAGTTATTTTGATGAGAGTAACATGCTTCATCAATGGGGCCAGGTGGAGGATGTCTGGAAAGTTAGGAAGACACCGGAGAGGCTGCAAGCCTTCTGCTAGGTAAGCAGGTTAAGGGAGACGGGTGTGAAGAGATTCTGTTTGCCAGGGAGCAGGAACAGATGTTCTATGGACAGACAGCTCCTGGAGTAGAGGACAGAATGATTTAAACAGAGGATGATGACAGGCCTGAAGTTTGACAGGTAAGGGCCCAAGGAAGTCTTCCTCTTAGCAGCAGCGGGGAGGAGTGGACTGAGCGATCATTCTTCGGGCAAGTGTGGCGAGACAAATCGGTGAGGCCTCCTGGCCCAGGGCAGAAGGTTGTTACCCATCACCCAAGAGCCTGGGGATACACCACGTAGAATCAAGGTTCTGCTCACCTAAAATCATAGCCTCATTTACTCCAGGAGGAGAAATACAGACCACCCTCTGATTCTCTTCTCTCCAATTACTAGTACTGTTTTTAAAGTGTATGTATATGTTTATGTATTTGTCTGAGCCAGGTCTTATTTGCAGCTCACGGAAACTTTGATCTTCATTGTAGCATGTGGGATCTAGTTCCCTGATCAGGGATCTGCATTGGGAGGACAGAGTCTTAGCCACTGGACCATCAGGGAAATCCTCAATTACCAGCACTCTTGATGAGTGGCTTATACTGACTTCCAGAAGGGGGCCAGATTTGTCACTAGAGCTTCGAAAAACACAGGGCCATTCTGACAGCTAGTGTTTTGGTAGTGCTTGGCCCTTGTCCCCCCCCCAGGTAGGTTCTAGGGTGAAATATTAATAACCTGTCCTGGCTGCCCCGCTGAGTCTGTTATCACGGGGCTGCTTCCATCGTGAACTTCAGGCCAGGCCCCTTCCTGTCTCTGCAGCACTCCTCGCCCCCACTGGCTGGAGCCACCAGGCTGTGGGCTTCAGGACTGGTCCTGATGAGACAGGAAGAGCTAAGGTGGCTCTGGGACTCAGCAAGAAGTCACGCCTGTTTGCAGGCCAGTCATGACCTTGTGTCTTGGCTCTGATCACTGATTTGCTCCTCGGACCCTAGCCATTACCGTGTACCTCAGCTCTGATCACAGGATCCCTGTCTGTCATTTTCCTTCCATCTGAGTTTCTGTTCTGAAGAACTATACTAAGACCCCCTAAGCCTAAGGTCCTTCCCCGATCTTGCCATTGCCCCACAGGAAGTGGAGGAAGCACTGCTCTTAAAGCTCAGCCCCTGGGCTGGGGCTCCTACGCGAGCTACCCGGTTCCTGCGGTCCTGTTCTGCTCCAGGTTCCTAACTGGGACTTAACTTCCTGGATACAGACCACTGTACCAGATTGTGCTTTTGGTCGACTGCCACGTCCTCCGGATTCCATGCTTCACCCGCTGGGCTGCACTTCCTACTACCTGCTTCAGCTCAAGCTGCTGCCCCAATGCCCGGCTTTGCTCAGTGAGTGGGGAGAATTCCAGAGCTTGCCCCACCCAGTCTCCCCTGTTCTTCTGCAGTTAACTGAGCCATGCTCAGCCTGACTTCAGCAAGGGTATGTGCATGTACTCTTGCTCATTGTTAACCTAAAGGTCAAAATGGAGACAGGAGACCATACCCATACGAAGTTATTTCACATACTTGGTTCTATCATATAAAATTACCTAAAAGATTATTTTAAAAATGAAACACAATTATCACACACAACGTATTTTAAAGGGCTTAATGGGCTTCACCTGGTGGCTCAGACGGTAAAGAATCTGCTTGCAATGCAGGAGACCTGGGTTTGATCCCTGGGTTGGGACGATTCCCTGGAGAAAGGAATGGCTACCCATTCCAATATTCTTGCCTGGAGAATCCCATGGACAGAGGAGCCTGGTGGGTTGCAGTCTATAGGGTTGCAAAAAGTTGGACATGGCTGAGTGACTAACACAGATCGAAACATCCAAGTGCAGCGGGAGCTTCACCCCTCCCCTCTTTCCCTCTCCTCCTCCCAGCACCATGGCCTGGTGCAGAATACTTGGAATACATTTTGGTTTGTCTTAATAGCCTCAAATGACCTTCATTTCAGTTGTAACAATTGAAGCCAACATTTCCAAAATAGAAATCAGATAAGAAGTAATGTTTAACCTTGTTAGCCCAGTAAACACCTTTGGAAGAGTAGGCCTGTGCCTGCCAGCAAGTTGGCTATATCTACATGTTCTCTCATAAAACTGAGGAGGTCACCTACTCTAAAGTCAAAGTCTGCCCAACCAGCCACCACTGAAATCCAGCCCCCA
Organism: Ovis aries; assembly: GCF_016772045.2. NCBI lineage: Eukaryota > Metazoa > Chordata > Mammalia > Artiodactyla > Bovidae > Ovis > Ovis aries. The sequence continues at coordinate 30,250,549 of NC_056075.1, read as the reverse complement.
GAGCATTACTCAACAGGAAAGGGGTGAGTTATAGAGTACTGCAACGACTTCCTCCATAGCTCCTGCTCAGCAAGAATCTTCTGAAGCTATTGCTCTTGGAAAAAACAATTAGTTTAGATCCTGCTTATAAAACAATAGTGCTCGTACATGAAGTAAGGACACACGCTAGTCTGGCAACTCACTGGAAAGCGTCTGGCAGCACCGCAGTCTGAGGTCCAGGCTGGACTGTCAGGGTTTTTTTTTTGTTTAACCCAGAAAATATAATTTAAGTCAAGAGGACCAGTGGGAAATCCACAGAACAGTCTGCCCCTTATAACCACACCACTTCCTCATTTCCATTCCCGTCTGTTAGGATATTACTGCTTTGGAAAAGTCTTTTTTTCTTGAAAAATCTCAAGTCTAAATATCAGCCCAATAGGACATTCTTTGGTCTAAGAAGTCCAATAACTAACACTCCAAATTGGTCCTTCCTCAGGGCTCATTCTACTGACCCTTTGGAGTGAAAGTCGAATATAAAAGGACAAACAATGCGGAAAAATCTTGTCTATAACAGTTTGAAATAATATGTAGTACAGACTCTTATATAAGACAATATTTTTTACTCATTGTTTGTCTATTATTTTAAAAGCATATTAAACATTTTAGAATCACTTCTTAGAAATTTATTATTACTTTTGTGTTTAAAAGCAAGTTTATTTAGAGAGGTACACATTCCACAGGCAGAATCCAGTCCGATTCAGAAGGCGAGAGCCTGAATGACTTCTTAGAAAAATAATTTTTTATTTTTGAACATCCAAACTGGATTAATAAAATCAATGCTATTGATTTTAAGATATAGAGATTAGCCAGGAACTAGTATTTTGCCTAGAGATAGGAGTTACTCGGGACTGAAAATAAGGAATTTTCTTTTTTATTTTTTTACTATTACAAGCAAGGTCAGCACTGGCCCAAGAATGACAGAACCTAAAGCAGTTTGTGCAGAAATAATCAGTAACGTTCACCATTGCTTCATTATCAAGACTTAACCAACTATAAATTATACAGGCTTTAAAAATAACTGTTAACTGGAGACATGTCCACCTGTCTGCTAGATTAAGACATATAACATTTGCTATGGAAGGAATATTAAAACATATCAGTTTGTCATTTCAGGTATAAATGGCATTTAAATATCACAGGTTGTAGTAGGAAAGCAATCAGTATCTTAACTCACTTGAGAGGAAACACAGGAGTGTCACAGAGCATCTGACTGACTTGGAATTTTAGGAAAAACAATTATTGATAAATAATACATGAGCTCTGTTCTGCAATATGTTTCTCTTAACTTTTCCTATTATAAAGTCCTATGCATTAATTTGCAGGGAATTTTAGATACTGTTTATTTATCTGTTCCTAGGTTATGATCCAATGGGCTTCCAAGGGAGACTGCGGTATAGCAGACAAGCGTGAGACGCAGACTTGAAGATCTGTGCTTGGATCCTGGCTGAGTCGTCTCTGAACGACTAGTGTTAGGCAAGTGCAATTTCTCTGGAAGACTAATTCTTCCTAAGTCAGAACAAGATAACTAGGCTGTAAGGAATGCATGAAGTAATTCAGTGTTTATAAACTTTCCTCAACCTTTTTCTGACAAAGGTCCATCTAGTTAAAGCTATGGTTTTTCTAGTAGTATGGATGTAAGAGTTGGACCATAAAGAAAGCTAAGTGCCAAAGAACTGATGCTTTTAAACTGTGGTGTTGAAACTTTTGAGAGTCCCCTGGACTGCAAGGAGATCCAACCAGTCAATCCTAAAGGAAATCAGTCCTGAATGTTCACTGGAAAGACTGATGCTGAATCTGAAACTCCAATACTTTGGCCACCTGATGCAAAGAACTGACTCATTGGAAAAGACCCAATGCTGGGAAAGATTGAAGGCAGGAGGAGAAGGGGATGACAGAGGATGAAATGGTTGGATGGCATCACCGACTCAATGGATATGAGTTTGAGCAAGCTCGGGGAGTTGGTGATGGACGGGGAGGCCTGGGGTGCTGCAGTCCATGGGGTCTCAAGGAGTTGGACACAACTGAGCGACTGAACTGATTCTGCATCCAGTAATTCATAATCAGAAAACAGATGCAAATCCAAGCCTAAAATAGACATTTTGAAGTAACTGGCCTCCATCAACTAAAACTAAATTTAGACCCAATATTGCCCCCTAACGGTCATCTCTTAGAAATGAAGTTTCTGAACACTCCCAAAGGCTGGCTTCTTGTTCTGATCTCCAGCATATATGCTAGAATTTTTCTCCAAGGAAGATCATCTCCAAGTATGTCCATTTAAATAAGATTTAAGTTGGTACAGTTTATCTTTAAAAATACTTCTATAACTAGATTAAGCAGTCTTTCCAGGTTTTAAAAATAACTTTCCTTAGAATGTCTCTCCTTGCCCCCAACTTTGGAAAAATTTTTTTTTAAAGCAAAGATAAAGAGCTTCTGCCCAACTCTTTTCTGCATCTTATGCAAAAGTACAGCTATCTTGTCTTCTGGGTGTCATGATGAAGGTTCAAGAGCTGGTTCTTTATCCTAAAGGACTGTACTGCCACAGGTTTGTTCCCACTTTTCAGGCACTCATCAATTTCTTAATTCTTGGGGTAAACTTAAGTTTTCCAAATCAAAAGTTAATGTTTTATCCCAACTCTACAGCCCATCTTATATCAAAACATGAATTCAGCATGGGTGGACTTAAGAGTTCACACTAAGTAAGCCACTACTCCCTCCAGGAAGCGTACACACAGGACATGGCACACACACAGCACTAGAATCATAAAAATTTGTATCTCAAAGTGAAACACTAGCACCTCCTTTTGGTGTCTGCAGGCCTTAGTCTTTATCTACAAAATGAGGATAATATCATCTCCTTTCTTAGGCTGTTGGAAAGGCCAGAGGAGGTATTACATGAAAAGCATTTAGCATAGTTTTTGATAACACAGAAGGCATCAAAAAAATGACAGATACTATCAGTTATCTCCCCAGTCAAAAAAAAGTTATTCTTTGGAAGCAGGCATTATATTGCCACTCACAGGCATGAAAACTCCTCCGAGGCGTTACTGTCTACCATGGTTACTTTCTGAGACCACACCTCAACAATTTTCAGCATGTTCTCCACAGGCATTACAGTCCCTGCTGGTGGTATTTGCATTGGTGAAATGGACCTGCTGAGACAACAAAGTTGAGAACAGTCTAGTGAGGAGAAGGATAAGCAACAAACTCTTTCAAGTTCTGGGTATTTGACAATAAACATGGTGGTGTTTAGCCTTTAAGAAAAGGAAAGTTCAAGGACTAGAAATACACAGGATTGTTAGGTCTACTGCACCCTCTAGTGGCCACAAAGAAGATTGCTTGTTTAAAATCCTAGTTTGGTTGAAATTGCAATATTGATGCATTCATATATCACTCTTGAATTTAAAAAATAACCAATTTGCCTTTATGTGTTCTCTGCCTATGTCAAAACAAAACCAAACCTAATATTAAGAAAAGCCAATGCTGCCACAGTTTGATCCATTTGTTCCCTTATATCCTGCTGAATGGAAATACTAATCAATAGAGGGAAAGGCACAGGCAACGCAACCTTTCATGCTCTATGGACTCAAGTGAGGACTGAAGATAATTGCCTTTGTTGCTTTATGAAAGGGAATTTTCAAATGAGCATCTTTCTAAAACAGCAATTTTTTCACCAAAGGGTTATTTACAAGACAAGGTAATAATTAAATATGCCCAAGACTATGAATCTATTCTCTGCCCAAACCCTTCATTTTTATAATGGGTAATTATAGTAAAAACTTCAATTAACCAGAACCCTCAATTAACATGATTTCCCCTCGTGCACTCTATTTTTAGGACAAAGTGGTGGAAAAAAATTGTAAGACATCATTCATGTGAGAGATTTAGTTTGAAAATCTTTTAGGATAGAATATGCTATAGTAGGAAAAAATCTTGAATAAAATTGCATCCATACCATGATAACCAATACACCGGAAGTACACACATAACAAGAGCTGGAAGAGAATAAATTATTTTGCTGAATATTGTGGTATAATTTTAACCTTTCTATTGTACTATCTTTTTAATGTTACATTGTTACATATATAAAAATAAAAGAGAAGGTATAAACTGGACATACATACTGCAACATTTTCTATTCTACATCCACGTAGCACTGGGACTGAGAATAAAGAATCTAAAATCCTTCAAAGATCTCTATAGATGTCAGAAAAATATTTAAGACTGTCACATCCTATCAAGAAAGAAAAATAGGTCACTTGGGGAATATTTCCTCCAAAATGAGCTGAAACAAGAAGGGCTTATTAGTTAATTTTCAACTAATTTGAAAATAAATGTATCAGGACATTTCTTATTCAGAAGTGTCAGTCTTACTCAAAATCTCACTGCAGTACAAAACTCTACAGAGTAGTTCAGGGTAAGTAACCACTCATGAATAGAAAGCTCATGATACCAAGTCCATCTATTTAAAATACTGTTTATTTGTGATTTTACATTAATTAGCATTACATCTAAGAGCAATATCAGATAACATTTATACATTTTCCACAGGACACAGAGGTTCATTGGCTCATTCTTTATGCCAAAGCAAGTAAATAGAGGCATTAGCAAAAGGTGCAAATAGTTCACTGTTGCATTTAAAAAATACTTATGCACATTGCATTCATTTAAGATATATATATTTTTAAAAAGTTATGGAAAAGCATAGTTCACAGGTTACTGTTTCTACATACATTGTAATACAACATAAATGATGTAGAACAAAAAAGAATCCTCAAACACAGAATTAAGCAACTGAAGTTTTCCACTAAGATTAAAACACTGATTCCAGTAGTTAGTGAGATCTAGAATGAACTTTCCAGGCTCCGTTTCAACTTTGCATCATCGAACACTCACAGTCAAACAGAACCAGCCCCGCAACACACTATAATCCATGGAATTTTTTTTACACACCAACTCACCCTCCAGAAATACTTTGGATTATTTTTACCCATTGACTATTTTGGATCATTGATTTTACATTGATTTGTGACATTACTTGGGTGAAAGGGGGAAAAAAAAAAACTATATTAAGTCTAGGTTTAAATTTGTATTTACATTAGAAAGAAAGTTAACTGAAAAGATAAGAAAAATTGGTAAAAATTAAGAAGTGGTAGTTTTCTCATGGCGGGGGGCGGGGATCAGACCCACTGCTTTCTTCTTGTGCCGCCTTCTAAAAACACATAACGTTAAAAGGATTTCACCCTTTTAAAACTTGAATGTCAACTAAGAAATACAATGGTTTTGGCAGAGAAACAGAATTTTAGCAATTGGGGACATACTGTAAATAAATGACACTTCAAATCCTATCATGGCCGTGCAGCATCAACCTAGAACTCTTCTTCTCATGACACCTCTCCTATTCCCGTCACTGCTCACTTCCTCTCTCAGTCTCTTCCTTTCCATGTGGTTACCACACGAGGGCTTTCTCATTCATTAGCAATACTAAGAGAAAAATACATTATAAGGTTCAACTATGAATCTTGTTATGCCTTTAAATGCTCTAATCCCCTTTTTGATACTAAGTCCCTGGATTCTTTAATTATATTTAAAATATACTTAGTACCAAGCAGCCTCAAATGTGCTCTACTGTTAAATGATTGGCTAATATGCTTATGACATTTTTATACTGAATGGTATACAAACGTCTCAACATACAAAAATCATTTTTGCCAGAGTTAAACTAAATAACCCATGTTATGTGTATAAAATCCCCTTCACTGAAAAATAAGGGGGTTTCTAAACTAATAAAAAAGGAACTTTTCAAAAATTATAGTTTACTAAAATGACCCTTTTCTTTTGCAAACAAAGTTACTTCAGGTGAAGAAATTTCATACTATGAATAAAATTCCAAATGAATCTTTTCTTAAATTTAAAAGAAACAATTATGTGCCAGTGTATACTAATGCTATAGATTCTTATCTTAGAAGCTTTTAAAGCATTCTGTTAATGCCCATTGAAACAATGGGAACCCAAAAGTTATAGTCAATAATCATGGTAAAAAACTATAATCTCATTACCAAGTGAAGCAGGTTTTGAGAAATAAAAATTCTCTCACTTGTTCACTGGTAATTTCTTTCCAACAGATATTATGTAGAAGGCCTGAAGTAATTCAGACAGATATCTGTTTGTGGGGATTATAATAATACTTCATGAGGGCAAAGCTAATCAAAACTAGCAATTATTTAAAAATTCAAAACCTTTTTTGGACATAGAAAATGAGAGATGACTTTGAAAGTGTTTTCATAATATGTTTTTCTTTTAGTAAAACCCTTTCCAGTTCTTAAAAGTCCAGTTTGCTACAGACCCCCAATCTGATCTACCACTGCGTGTTAATGATCAACTTATATGTGGTTTTTAAATGTGCAACGTCACATTGTAGTAACAATTATAAAAAGACTCTATTTAGGCTTCAACTTTCTCCTTTTTTTTGTTCTTTTTCAGAAAAGAAGGAGTGCGGAATTTCTTCTTTTTCTTGGATGGTGATTTTGAAGGTGAGCCTTCAGGTGACAGGACTTCTTCAATTTTTTCTGGAGACTTGATGGTTATCTCAATGCTTTCTATGGTGGTGCTTGTGGTTAACCTGCTTACTCGCTGAGCAAGCTCGTCTTCAACACCATGCACGTCATCCTTGCCATTCACTATCAGGACAGGTACGTCCATGGAGATGAAGCTCTTGGAAAATAGCTCATGGTTTTCTATAAAAGGGGAGGATTTTTTCGTTATTTTATATAGTCAACATCTTTGCTTTATTTTACAAAACTGAAATGCTTAAGCAATGTACTAAGGCATTACTTTGATCCCAATAAAGACAGATGATTATTTTTATAGACTATGGGCCTGTTAGCATGAAGCTAATGCTCTTAAATGGTATAAAGGGAACAAAGTTGTTAGAACAAAGAATGAAGGCTAGATAAGTCCAGTTTGATGACTTGACAGTTTCATTGTAAATCAAGTCAGTATAAATGAGGAAGACAACATACATATATTTTTCTTTAATTTTGGGGTCATCTGGCAATCAAAGTTGAAAAAAAATTTCATGCTTCTGATTGGAAGACATATGACAAACCAATTTTAATTTCACAAATTCTTAAGAACTATTAGGTTGCCAAAATCCAAATTAAGGTAAGTCGGTATAAATGCTGAACAAAAGTAGCACCCCATAACAATAAAAGAAAATAAAATCATTGGGAGCTGTAAGTAAAATGCATGGTAAGAAACTTACTGTATCAGGTGTTCAATTTCTTTATATGAAGACAAATGACAGAGGGACAGACTCTAAAGATTAACTGGGTGAAGGCTGTGGGAAATTACATTGAATACCTTCTAATTTTTCAGGGATATTTTGCGGTGACTGAGTTTGAGACTGAATTTGTGAAACAGATGAAGCGTCATCTGAGAGTAATTCCTGCTCAGCATCTGTTGGATAAGAGTTTAGTTAAAAGCCATGCAAAACAAAAAAGCATTAAGATTTTAGGAAGGTTAGTGCATACATCAAATACCTGCATACACAGGGATGATCAACGCTTCAGCCATGAGCTGAGCATGCTCACAGTTATCCCACACATCAACCATTATGTGTGGAAAAGAGGAGGTTAATGTGTTAACACTCCGGCTGCTACTGCTAATTTGACATACATGCTTTAAGGAAGCATGGCTACTGGCAGCCCAGGCAAATAATATGTAAGCATTTAGCTTTTGCTACAGTGTTAGAAAACCAAAAATACATTGAGCAGCCAAATGAACGGAAATCTGAAAGCCTCACCAATGATGCTACATTAATGAGGCAAAATGCCTCACTGAATTTTTGAACAATATCCAATTAGTGATTCCTATTGGAGCAATATTAGTGAGCTAATTCAGGTCACAATGAATGTGGAAGAAACTACTTATAAAGTTATATATATGCAAGGAGATGGTTCTGTTGTGCTATATTTGTTACCTGGCATCTTTAGGCTTTCAAAAAATAAGAGATTAAAGAGGGACATTTTACAAAATACAAAAGTAAAGTTTTCAATCTTATGTTAGAGTGAACATAAGTTGAAGAATACCACTTAGAACATCTAATGTGATTATATTAATGAGTCAGGATGACTCCCTTTTGTGACAAGACACTGTCACACTGATGAGAACTGTTTCCTGGATGATCCAGATATCATTAGTTCTTTCTATATGATGTCAAACAGGCACAAAGATTCTTTAACTAGTGGTTCTATTTTGCTTTGGGTAAAAATTTCAACTGTGTGTTGAAGATGCTCTAAAGCAGAGGCTCTTACCCTCTTTGGGGGTCATAGACTTCTTGTCCTCTACCCTGCACCCCTGACTTCCTTAAATATAAAATTAAGCAAATATTTTATATCATATTTAAGATATTTTTTGGATGGCTCATAGATTGTCTGAAGCTTATCCAAAGACCCAAGACTGAGAACCCTCTCTATAGAATCTCTTATTCTTGAGTAAAAGTGAGCTAGTATTCAATTGGTGTTTTCATGAACAGTTCTTAAATGCAACCCTTACTTAGGGTTCTGAAGTCAGAAAAAAGAAACCTCACTAGAGTGTGCATGTGCTTAAGGAAAGTCACATAAAAATTCTCGCATCCCACTTTATTTTAGATTTGAAAATTACAGTAATGACATCTTGAGACATCCAGGAGCAACAGAGACTTAATAAAACATTAAAGCCAGATACCTGTGAATCTACAATTATGTCAAAGTAAAACAAAATTTTTTAAAAAGCCACATTTTCTGAAATGTTTAAATCTATTAATTTATCTACATATACTTTAGCTAGTGATTCTTTACTCATCTGGAGATTTCACTTTACTATAGAAGACTTTCTGCTAGCAATCAGATTGCTTTCTAAGGTAAACAGCCTTCTCTACATGTTAACATACCTGGTCTGTGGTAGCTCTTCACATTTTAATCCTACTTACACTCAAGTAAAGACTGAGAGAGAGCACACGGAACAACTGATGGTAAAGAAACATTAAAAAAAAAATCCTGACTGCCTTATATCATCCAGCTCAAGAGGCTGTTAGCAGTGTGGTTAGCTGGGGCTTAACTTCAAAGTGAACTAACCTTCCAGGCCTTGCTGTTTACGTTCGACTGTCCTCTTATACTCTTCAAGTTCTCCTTCTGTGAGATGACTGAAGGGGTTGGGAGGAGCTGGTGGGGCATGCTCATCATCTTCAAACTGCATGGTCTTGTGAAGAAAAACACTGACTTGTTACCAAGAGTAACATACTCATATATGTGTATTTACTCACACATACTCATATATGCATATTTATTTTTATATATTTACATATATATACACCCACAACTTCATATACACCCACTTAAATGTATATATGATGTATGTGACACCCCAATTCACAACACCCATAAGAAATGATAAAGTAACATGTTTTAAAGTATTCTTATCCAGATTAGTGATTTTAGACTACTGATCCAGTAGACTGAAATTGCCAATGATGCTTCCTCAAGGCTGCATAGGTCAATTTCAATAACTCTTAAAAAAAAAAAGAAAACTAAGCCAAGTTCTAGAAACTTCCATGTAACTAAGAAATATCTTAAAAACCAAGAATGTCAAAAAGCCTTTGTAAAAAAAGGCTTAGAAAAATTAAACTGTACCAAGAGAACTTTTAAAATCTGCTATGAAAATAAACTTGTACCTATTTGCTCTAGGAAAGAAATTAATGAGACTTTGAGCTAAACCTGGCAGATTGAACCCATGCATTAGAAGAAAATTCCTCCCAAAACCCTACTAAAATGATAGTAAAGGAACAGTAGCAAAAATGGTATAAACTTTTAAGGACAAAAGATGGAAGAGGAGACAACACAGGATGAGCAACGGTAACACATGGTTGGGAGACGGAAAGCAGGTGGCAGAGCAGGTGGCAGAGACGGGAAAACTGAAGCCTTAGCCCTGCAAAGTGCAAAAAGGAAGCCTGCTTGTGTGCCCTGAAGAGGTCTGATAAGGCTCAAGTACCACAGAAAGTCATGGTGAAGAAAAGTTGAAAAGGGACAACTTAGAAGTGTGAAGAAGGAACAGACAGATTCTCAGGTCCCCTTTCCTGTTCCACACACATGAGCATTACTCTCTCTCTCATCTCTGCAGAAGATCAGGGGCTTATTCTTCAGAACGACTGATTTGGGGACACAGAATACAGTTAAGGGCTCCCAGGATGATGGAGGCAGACTGGCAAGAGAATAGAGAACTCTCTGGATAAATTAAATGACCCCAGATAAAAGAACTACAGATACTAGCACTTGGGCATTCCTGAAACAATCTGGTCCACACCCAGGCACCCTGTAGAGGAGCTCACCAGTTCCCAAGCTCTGCACACTCCTGAGCTCCGACCAGCTTTCAGTGTCTCATTCTTAAACACAGACAGACTACCACGGACTTCCAGATACTTGAGGAAAAGTTTCCAACATGGAGGAGATCAGAATTAAAAAGAAAAAGGGAACTCAAAAGAAACAGACAATAAACGCAGCTGAAGAAAAATTAAAGTTGATATCCTCAGAATAAGAGGGAAGATAGGAAATACTGTAAGAGAAAACAAGATCAAGATATTATATGAAAAAAAATAAAAAAAATTCAAAATAGAAAATTAAATAGAAGGGTTAGAAAATAGAGTCAAGCAAATCTTCCAGAAAGTAGGATTAAAAGACAAAGAGAAAATAGGAAAGAAAAAAAATCAGAGGCTTAGTCAGAGATCCAACTAACAGTATATTAGTATATATCCTGTGAAGAGGAACTGAAGAACCTCTTGATAAGGGTGAAAGAAGAGAGTGAAAAAGCTCAACATTCAAAAAACTAAGATCATGGCATCTGGTCCCATCACTTCACGGCAAGTAGAAGGGGGAAAAGTGGAAATAATGAAAGATTTTATTTTCTTGGACTCCAAAATCACTACGGACAGTGACTGCAGCCCTGGTATTAAAAGACACTTGCTCCTTGGAAGAAAAAGATATGAAAAGCCTGCTGCTAAGTCACCTCAGTCATGTCCGACTCTGTGCGACTTCATAGACGGCAGCCCACCAGGCTCCTCCGTCCCTGGGATTCTCCAGGCAAGAACACTGGAGTGGCTTGCCATTTCCTTCTCCAATGCATGAAAGTAAAAAGTGAAAGTGAAGTTGCTCAGTCCTGTCCGACTCTTAGCGACCCCATGGACTGCAGCCCACCAGGCTCCTCTGTCCATGGGATTTTCCAGGCAAGAGTACTGGAGTGGGGTGCCACTGCCTTTTCCGTATTAAAAAGCAAAGACATCACTTCACTAACAAAGGTCCATCTAGTCAAAGCTATGGTTTCTCCAGCGGTCATGTATGATGTGAGAGTTGGACCATAAAGAATGCTGAGAGGAGGTTTTCAAACTGTGGTGCTGGAGAAGACTCTTAAGAGTCCCTTGGACTCCACAGAGATCAAACCAGTCAATCCTAAAGGAAATCAGTCCTGATTATTCACTGGAAGGCCTGATGCTGAAGCTGAAGCTTCAGTACTTTGGCCACCTGATGCAAGGAGCTGACTCACTGGAAGAGAGCCTGACGTGGGGAAAGATTGAGAGCAGGAGGAAAAGGGGGTGATAGAGGATGAGATGGTTGGATGGCATCACCGACTCGATGGACATGAATTTGAGCAAACTCTGGGAGATGATAGTGAAAGACAGGGAAGCCTCGCGTACTGCAGTTAAGGGGTGGCAAAGAGTCGGACATGACCTAGTGACTGAACAACAACAATATATAACCTGACAGAAAAAGAGACTGAAGGGAAAAAAAGACTACTTAACTGAAGAAATACTTTTAAAAATTCCCAGAACTGAAGGACAAGACTTTGCAGATTGAAAAGGGTTACTAAATGCTAAAAATGGAAACAAAAAAGAAATCTGCTACAAAGCACACCATCATAAACAGAATGCAGGAAGCAGAACCACACAGTGAAAAGCACAGGAACCTCAGGATGAGCCAGTATATCTGGCCTAAAGAGCAGCTAGCCGAGACCTGGACCCTAATGACAGTGACAAAGAGCCGGACCTGAGAGATTACCTGTTACCTTTGACTCTATGAAAAATAATATTAAGAAAAGTTTGGGAAGAACTAAGCCTAATGTATCCCAAATACTAAGCCAATGAAAAAAAGCAAGCAGCTTTTCCTCCGGGGGCAGAAAAGTTGTCTAAGAAAGAAATGTCCAAGAAATGTCATCTTGGAGTACCACCTGGCTCAGCAGTAAGCATTTAAAAATATAAACACTGAAAGCTACCTAGACAAAACATCGTGATACAACCTAACTGGGAGAATGCAAACGGGAAGCCTTGTATAAATAGGCTAAATCCTCACCATCCATAAAAGAAGTCACTATTATCTTTCATTAATTCTAAGATGTGTTTTTCTCTCACAATTTCTCATCTTTGAAATTGGGATTCAACTTATCATTGGTTTCTTAACAATTATAAATGTCAGCATTTGTATCTCTTTTAGTGATATATAAAACAATGGTACTTCTAATAGGTGATGAAGTAGATTTGATGAAATAAAACTGAAGTCTAAAACTGATAAATCAAGAAGGAGAATAAAGATGTTCTTTAGAAACCAAAGTAAATGCTAGAATAAAATCCTTGTCCCTAGAAATCGGGAACTGAAGGTGACATTTTAAGTCTTGTGGATTATTTGACTTTTTAACTTGTGTTTGTATTAACTTTAGTAAAAACAATTACTTGTATTTAAAAAGCAGAAATTACTGGGAAAACAAAGATCATACTGCTTCACGGACTTACAGAAGGAGGCTTATCCACAACAATTCCAGCAAGCAACTGAGACTGTGGTCCTGCTGTTTTCAAGTCATATCGATTTTGTTCTCGAATCTGAATTGAAAAACAGTAAGAAGTTCTTGGGGGCAACTCTGCAGGTGACCTTTGGCTTACTACTTGACCACCCCGGGTAAGGGCTGCTTTAATTCCCCCTCCATAAAGCTCTCTTTTACCATTCTAACAACTCACATTAATCTCCTCCACTCTTCTTGACATGAGATTTCCTATTGTCTTTCAGTGTTAGAGAGCTACATTTTTCACTAATACAGCAGAAATATGTCTAATACTTCTTCCCCATATAGCCCTCTTATCAGAAACTGGAAAAGAGCTGGAGGTATTCCATACAAGCTAAAATTATACAGAATTAAATTGCAAATTCTTTTGTACTCAAACCTCTAAACTTAGCATTAATCAGATTCAGTCACTAGTGATTTAAACATAAAACAGCATAAAAATGCCTCTTCCAGCCACAGAAGACCATGTCTTACCTTATTTCTCTTTTCTAGTACCTCATTCGGATTGGTGTTTAAAGGAACAAACTGATTTGGATCTTCAATTTTGATAGGTGTTCCGCTACTAACTTTAGAAGAGTCCTCTGCTTTCATCCACTAAAAAAACCAAAAATTTTCTAGAATGAAGCTTTGTATTAAGGAAATATGGTAGGTTCTTGACAACTGTTTATTGACTCAAGGGGGTGGGGGCATACGCTGCTAATATGTTAAAGAATTTCACTAAGCAGTTTTTAGTGGTAAATTAGTATATCTCCCATACTAGTTAGAATTAGCATTCACTTAAAAACAAACAAATGTCAGTACCATCAGTTCAGTTCAGTTCAGTCGCTCAGTCGTGTCCGACTCTTTGCGACCCCATGAATCGAAGCACGCCAGGCCTCCCTGTCCATCACCAACTCCCGGAGTTCACTCAGATTCACATCCATCGAGTCTGAGGTCAGGGGCAGCAGCCGAGAGGAGCTACCCCGCGTCCGAGGCCAGAGATGGCGCCCGAGAGGAGCCACCTGGCGCCCATGGCCAGGGGCAGTGGCCGGGAGGAGCCACCCCACGCCTGAGGCCAGGGGCGGCGGCCGGGAGGATCAATGCCATGTGGGTACCATGAAGAACACTAAATTATGCAGCTATTTAAATTTTCTCCTTTTGGCATTTTAAACATGGCGGTGAAAATATTTCAAGCATATAGAGCTTCTCACACTAACTCACATCTAGAGTTGCCACCTGCACTGAAGTTTTATCATGTGATGACAGCTAAGAAGTCATCAAAAAGGACTCAAGACATCTTTTAGGATTTAGTTTTTCAGATTGCATTTGTAAATTCTGGCTGACAGAATGAGCCAAGCCCCTGACTAGCATTTTGCAAAGGGGATAATCTGGTAGTAATCTATAGTATAATGGCACCATAGGCATGGAAGAGCCTTATATAATTCTCATTTATCCATCATATCCCTCAAAGAAGGATAATATTTATCAAGATTAATGATGACCAGCCATTAGTTCCTTTCAAGAAAATTAATTCTAGGAAACATATGTTCTTTTATTAGGAGATAAGAAATCATATTGACTAGATAAAAAACATTGATGCCTAGCTATTTCCATATTGACTACTACTGATTTATATGATAGGATGAACTAATTCTGAGTACCTAGAGAATATTTAATGATAATGATAAGCACTCCAAAATTAAGCCAAATCTGAGACAAAACGCTGAAAAGTTTAAGATTACCTGTTTCTTTATCTACAAGATCTTGCCTAAGGGTAGTAAAACTTGGCACCATCAGGAGTTGACAACTATTATAGTTCTGGTTCATGAGTACACTATACACTATAAAGCAGTTATCATGCAATGGTTAGAACTGGGCTCCAGAGTTACACTGCCTGCTTTCAAACTCTGATTCTACCATTCACAGATGGTTAGTTAATCCCTCTGTGCTTCAGTTTTCTCATCTATAAAATGGAGGAGAAAAACAGCATCCTCTCCATAGTAGGAGAAATTAATGAGACAATTTATGTATGGCACGTGGAACAAAGTGCCTTGCACAAATGTTACGTAATAAGTTACAGTCATATATTCTACTTTCCCAATAGTTTCAAAACAGACCATTCAGTTCATCAGTAACTAGGCAAACCACGTTAAGTAGGGACATACTGTGATTTTGGTCCTGGGGCTCGTCTCCCCATTCCGAGACTCCTCAGGCACGTTCACTTTCATGTAGGTATTTGGTGAGTTCAACCATCTGGTTTTTTCACGCTGCTGCCTCTGTGCCATGTATTTGAGAGGTGAGAGGGGCACTGTATCATCTTCGAAAGAAAAGGCAGTCACAGTGGCTGGTATCTCTACATCACTCTTGTGCCTTGGCTTTTCTCGAATGAGAGGGTGCCTGTAAGCATAGCCTGTTCTATATCCCTGGGGGAGGGAGAAACCACATTTGAAGCAATCAAACTTGTCCCAAACACAGCATTTAGAGGCTAATTCTTTAAACAAATGATTCTTTCGCTGAAAAACAAAAAGGGGAAATCCTTCCAAACTCCACATAACTGCCACATAACACTAGAGTTGAAGTTAAGCAAATTTCAAGATCTAGTTAAAATTGATTTCAGCTGACAAAGCAATTTCCACTCACACAACTATTTCTGACAAAGGTAATTTCAAAACTGCTGACCAGAAACACTTTCCAAGATATAAACTAGTTTTCTGGAGGCCAAATCTCAGTGCTCATTTAAGTCTTTGTTCCTGGGTCTGAAGGCAATCTGCTTTCTGACTCTTAGCGGAAGAGGGTAAAAATCTAAGATAAGATGACAGTTGCCTATTTCCCCAATTCTTAAAATACACCAAGTTCCTTCCTAGGGTCACACTGCTCCCAGAGGAGTAATGAGCATGTTCCCAAACCACAGGGAGGAGGGGACACTTGGTCCTAAATCTGGAAACATGAAATCAAGTTCACAGTCAATTTTTTACCTACCAAGTTGTCCAGAGTCCTCATCAGCCCTTCGAACTCAATCTCGCCAACCTTCCACTTTTGATGGGAACCCATATTCACTCCTCCTCCTCCAGATGCCGCTACAGTGTGAGTGGAAGCTTTGTACTTCTGAAGGTCCAGCACAAGCAGATTGTCTACCCCACCTGCCCCCGCCAGTGCCCGCACCTGTAATTGATGGCACAGTATTAGAAGCACAGGACTGGAAAGACTGGAACGAGCACTTCACTTTGTAAAAGGCACAAGTTTGATTCTGCAAGTATCTTTTGCAAGCAGCTTTAGGAGCTTTTCCATCTATCCATACCTTCCAGGGCTCTGACCCTCCCTGATGGAAAACACATTTAGAGCCATACCCTTTAACATATTTCAAGAAACTGAATTCTCTTGCCAAATTTTAAAGTTCTTTCCTTGCAGTTTTCCCATGGCTGTCCAGTTTAAACTTTTGTTGAAAGTTATAATTTTAAAGGAATATAAACACCATATTGTGAATTTAATACTGAAGCAGAAGTCACCTCGTTATTTCAATATAATGAAGCTTTTCATAGCCTCATTTGAGAAGACTGACCATTAAAGCAAAAAAAAAAAGTTGGTTATTAAGTTAACGTTGGTAGGAAAAGTACACAGCCTCTCTCCCCTCCTTTTTGCAGCCTTTCCAATAAATTCAGATTCTTACCATTTGCTTCAAGAGAATCTGCTTGGTTTTTCTTAAAGGGGGGCATTAGGGCTGTTAAATACACCCAGCTTCTCTGGGGTTGATAAATATCTAATCCATTATAATAATGAGGCTGAAGCTGTGGGACGTCTGGAAATTGCATGAGTTCCTAAAATTTCTGGTGCTGCTCTTACCCTTTTTTATAAAAGTGACCACAACACACCTGATCTTTGATAAACGGCACTCATCTTTGCTCCTCAATTAGCACCACACCGCTAGAGGGTGAAAAGGGAGCAATGTGTAACTATACCGTCTTGAAAAGTAGGATTATGAAGAAAATTATGTTTATGAAGCCCTTAGATTTGGTGTATGTGTCTGTACATGCATTTTAATTTTCTTTCTTCCTGTTTTCAATTCAACAGATACTCAGTTGACCTTTTTTACTCAAGTGAAGCACAACTTCTCTTAAGACAAAACAAAACAAAACAAAAAGCCACCAACTGATAGAACTCCGGAAATAAGTAAACATAATACCCAACCCAACAGATAACAAAGCAAAAAAAGGCAGGGGGAGGGGTAAAGGTTTCCTTACTTGAGTCTCACAGGCTATCTGCACATTAAAAATGTAATGAAAAGCCTCCTCGACTGTTTCTCCAAGTGCTACCACACCATGATTTCTGAGTACCAGCACCTAAAATAGAATCCCAAAGCAATCACTTTAAATAACTGGCATAGCTCACACTGCTTTCATCAACAGTAACAGCAACAAAAATAGCTCCTTTGATAGAGACTCTACTACACACCTTACAACTTGGCCCCAGAACTTTCTGCAGTTGAATTCTCTCCTCCTGTTCATCAAGTGACCCTTGGTAGTCATAATAGGCGACATCTCCCAGGATCAGGGACTCTTGAGAAATTGGAAGGATCCCACACTTCATGGAGGACACCTATTTGATCGGGTTCATGCCAAGATAACACATTTGGTTACTGATTACACCTTCACAGGAAGTGGATTCTTCAGTCAGCTCAGGCAGCACTGGCCAATTCACTGTGCTCAGCACTCCAGACTCCTCCCATTTTAGTTCTTTGCTTCTTCAAGAGAAAGAAAAGAACTTGGGGATTCTATTTACATGCCGTGCCAGATATTAGGAAAGAAGCTTTGCGCTAAAGAACTCAATGACACAATTATTAAACTGATTCATTAAAAAATGCAAATGCTCTCTCCAGTTTTTTCCTAGAACAGTAGCATTTAGTCCAAAGGGCCTTTTGCTTTCTTATGCAGAAGATTAATACTTTGAAAATGACTTCAAATGGTGGGGTCTGAAATAATGATTATAAAGTATCATGGAAGGAAAGCCATGGAAATCACACACTTCCCAGGGTCATTGTTGGTTTTGGCCCTTCAGTGACTTACAGCTGCCGTTGCAAGGGTATGGATGTGTATCACACACTTAACATCAGGACGTGTTGAATATATTGCAGCATGGGGACTGAAGCCTGCATGGTCAATTTTCAAATTAGTACTTCCCTGATCAACCACTTCTCCTATTATATTGACTTTCACCTGGAAAAATCAGAAAGACATACTTAATTGGTACACAAGCATTAAAGTTTCTGGTGTTCCACAAGCTAAACTGGGGTGGGGTGGAGTTGGAGTTGGGTGGGGGGGGGGGGGTGCGGCGGGAGGGGTGGCAACTTTTTTGTCAAAAGCCAGAAGGCAAACATTTTAGAGTTTGCGGACCTCTGTTGCAACTACTCAACTCTGCCACTATAGGAGAAAAGCTGCCACAAACTACTGTGAAAGAATGGGTGTGGCTTTGTTCCCATGGAATTTTATTTACAACATGTAGTCTGCAACAAAACAGCATTTAGCAAGAAGTACAGTTTTTAAGAGCCTGAATAACTTCAGCTCTTCGCTGAAGGTCTGGCGTTTACTGAACTCACTGGAAAACGTCCATTTGCTAATTAACGCTATAGCACTAGAATCAACAAAGTTCCTACTGCCCTAGAGGGCAGTGACAGTGCTCCAGAGTACAAGTATGAAAAAAATAAATGCTAGAATGTCACACCCTACACTCACACCAACTGAACTTTGTTTAAATCTACCTAAAAAACATACAGACTGTGTGTGTGTGTGTGTGTGTGTTTAAGCAAATTATAGTACAGAAAAAAAAAATCAAAAGATTCTCTTCAAAACATGACTAGGTTTACTGATTAGACCAATTCACTTATTAGGCTCTTCAACCAGCCTGTTCTTCTTGAACCCTAAAGTTCTTCTTTAAAAAATCAGCATTAACTTTCCAAATTCTTCCCTGTTCACTAGTGAATGTTTTTCCATCCATACCTCTTCTTGTTCTGTCCAGTACTAAAAGCTAAAAGCTGTCAGAAAAGCACAAAGAAGCACAGAAAAAGTAACACAGGAATGAAAATTGTACCAAATTGGAGGCTGTGGCTTCAGAAAAAGACAGGCCTCTGGGAATTATTATTATGTGGTCTTGCTCCTTACTTATTCTTACCTGGGAGAAACAAAACAAAACAAAAAAGAATTACTAGGAGGTGTTTATATTTCACAGTGTAAACATGACTAAGAATATACTCATAATGAATAACTGTAAGATATCTGGGTGTGTGGGGGGGTGGACAAAGCAGAAATTAAAGGAGTGCAACATGAAACTTGCCTTGAAAAGTTTTCTTCCCTCAAGCCTTCAATACCTGCTAAAAAATTCTGACATCAGGTCTTCATTTACTGGCCTTACCTAAAGTGTTATTTTGGGAGTTCTAAGGTTGTTTAGGGTCAGCTCATCTCAGGATAAATGAATGCCAATATTATTCAACCCAATGAGATATGACTATAATTTTGATTTAATTATGGAAATTAAGGGGAAATAGGCAAAGGAAAGAGAAAAAAAATCTCTTCCTAGGAAGGAATTAAGGTGGAAAAGAAAGGGGAAACCAAGGAACAGCTGGAGGAAGGAATGAAAAGTCGTAGGAAGATTGTATCTCATATCTGTGCCATTTTCATCACACATTATTTCCATACCTTTTGCTTCCAAATATTGTCTTATTTCCAAGTGTGGCAACAGGAAAACAAGATAATGATGAAGAACGGGGAAAATATATTTAAAAAATAAAGACCAAGGAGGAAATCTTTGTCTCTTCTACTTTCCCTGACCCAAATGCTTTTTAAAGCATTTTTTTAAAAAAATATCACTGACTCTCAGATATAATTAATACACAGAGAGAAAATCCTGCCAGGAGGATTTCTTTTCAGATAGGTTCTGCGACTGGTCTGAATTAAAGAAACACAGGTAATAAGTGGAGAAGAAAGTTGGGGTTAACTGTAGCCTCTTAAAGATAAGGTTTAAATCAGGATGAGGTTGTGGTCCAGCATGCTACGTTCAGAGAACAAGGTTTGAAAACTAGACTTCTGAGTAAAGGTGAAGAGAGCATAGTTGTCCTCAAGTTGGGATTTTAAAAAAAAGAATTGAAAGCTGAAGGACTCACTGAGATGTATGTATTTGCCAGGTGGGCCCATCCAAACAAGTCTGCAAGTCTGTACAGGCTGGCAAGTTTACAACGAGTAAGCTTTTCTCCCTTTACGTACGAGGATGTATCTGCTCCAGGGAGGTCATTGATAGGTGTGACCATGCCGAGACCTAAGAGCAAAAATTGGGGAGAGAGATTCAGGTCAAATAATTCCTTACCTGAACATTAGTTGCCAGAAAGCAGCCTGAGTGTGGGAGTGTCCCAGCCTGTAAATGATGATCTGAAACTTACCAGCCCACACAATGTTGCATTAGCTTATCTTCCTCTAGGGAAGCACACTGAGTGAAAATATGTATCAGCTATTGCCTTGCTGTTTCATCTAGTACTTGGTAGGGAGTGATGTTAGGGAGTTAGGCTCATACCATGGGGGGGAATATGGTCACATGATCCAAATGGTAACAGCTGATAAGATCTGAAAAAAGCTACCTTACCTCTTTGACTTTTATTCAAACAAAAAATATTTAAGAATGCAATTAAACTGTAGTCTAGTTTCTGCCCTCACCAAGCAACAAAAACTAGTCTCAACCTCTAATGACCCAATCACTAAATTCAACTTTTACTGTCTTCCTTCTCCTGGCTACCATTACCCACCTCTTTCCTAGACTTCTTCTCCAGGTCTGTGTGGTACTACTGTGGGCCTCTTGGCCCTTAGCCCTACATACTCTTGTTAGGGTGCATGGCACATGTCAGATAATCAGTATTATAGAAAAAGTGGATCAACTAGCTCAATCTTTCACTTTTCCAGTTTCTCCCAAGTGGGAAGAGTGAGTGATGCTGGAACTCATCGTTCCTCTCACCACTGACCTGCCACCCCCGCCACCACATTCAAACCTGCTGAGAAGTCTTCTCCCCCCTTCCTTGGCTATACGCCCTTCTCACTGATCTCTTTGTTCTCATTCCCACAACCACTACTCTAGCTCAAGCACTTATCACTCACTCTGGGACTCTTTCAAAACTTCTTTAAGCAGCGTGTGTGTGTCAAGATACTGACCCACTTGGGTTCTACCCACACCTTGTGCACTCCCACCGTCCTGTCTCTCTGCATGCCATTCCTCTATTTGGGAAGTACTTGAAGTCACTGAACTCATACTTGTAAATCTTTAACAAAAAAGAAAAAAAGGAAGTAGCAAAGAAAGAAAGAGGAGGAAAAGAAAAGTCCCTGAAGTCTAGGATTCTGCACCTGCCCAGGTACAGCAGTCAGTTCTGTGCATGTCTCTCTCTGAGACGTTAAGTGCTTGAACTCAGCAAGTTATGACTCTTGGCATCCTTACAGTGTTCAGTCCACCAAACTGGCGCTCTCCGTAAAGGCCTGTTGGATGGATAAAGTGCCAACACCTCTTTTACATCAAGTTCTAACTGCTACTGCTCCATTGTTTTAAAGTCTGGTTAGTTGAGCTCTCTTCTTTCATAAACTTCTTTTGGTCCACTTCACCCCATAATCCATTCCAACTCTGAGTTCATAGCAAGATGACTTAGAAAAAGTCAGTAGACAATTTCTTTTGAGTTGCTTTGTAATGTTTCTCCTCTACAGTTATCTTGCAGTTTTAATCTTTTGTGCATTCAGTGTATGTCTCCTCATCTCAAATATGTGTTTATCTGGGGGCATGGAGCACATTTTATAACTATTTTGTAATCCTCCCAAAGTCTAGTAAATGTCTGGTTGGTATGAAAAAGTAAGAGACCCTAACACTATGTTACTGTAAGTATTAGATGTTATAA
The DNA here is from genome assembly GCF_016772045.2 of Ovis aries. Taxonomy (NCBI): domain Eukaryota; kingdom Metazoa; phylum Chordata; class Mammalia; order Artiodactyla; family Bovidae; genus Ovis; species Ovis aries. The sequence continues at coordinate 30,228,762 of NC_056075.1, read as the reverse complement.
ACTAAAGTACTGAGCCAGATCAGAACATGCAGCTAGAAATGTACACTGTTCAAAGTGGAGATGAAATTACAATTTTTCAAACTTTACAAAACTGACGTACTGAGGGGAGGAGAAGTAAAGCCCGAAAAAGAACTGGTCATGATGTAATCTGCAATCTGTTGTAACGCTAGTAATCCAGTTGGATTGTGGCCTTTCTTCATCTGTTCTTGAATAAGGCATTCCAGGTCTTCCCGAAAGGCCTGTAATACACAGAAGTAATCACTGAGCACATGCATGTCGTGTGGAGCAGAATAACCCCAACATAACTTGCTCTGATATAATCAATCTTTCCCCCATTCCTCTCTGGAATAACTTTCACTTACACTATTTAAAAACAAATACAAAGCACAAAATAAGAAAATTAAAACACTGGAAGCAGCTGCAAGAAGCTTGCTTTTAGGGGATGGAAAATCATTAGGCATTCTTAATGTCTAAGAAAATGAGCTATTACAACATCCACAATACAAAGGCATGGGTAAAGGCAACTCTGTTAATAATATGCAACTAGAGCACCCAGTATAGTCTGATATAAAAAGAGACCCATTCCTTGCCCAGCAGCTCATTATCTAGGTTAGGATAGACTCCTTATCTGAATGGAACATGCCTGACTATAGCAACTCCCAGCAAAAGTCTTCACTAAGACGTAGTAAATCAAGGCTTCCATTTTATGATTTCCATGGCAATTCCTTAGCTCTATAAACTATGAAAACAAACTCATAAAGAGCAGGCAGCTGATTACTCCCCTCTGTAACACTATGCTAAAGAAAGAACTTTTCTCCCAACTCTGGGTACTAAATGTTCCTGTTTTGGAGCTCTGCTTTTCTTCTTTTTGGGAAGGGGGATGTAAGTGTGGCAGATAGTATTTATACAAATAAAAACACTGAATATTAAAAGAACAGTTTCTATTCCAGTATGCTTTGAGTTGCTAATATAATTCATCATTTGAAAAATCCCCCAATCCTTCACATTAGTTGAATTAGCTGGCTTTGTATTTCTATCACACTCAACCAACACTTCGTTTATTAATCATATATTCTCTTGCTCATGTCTATATTCGTTCACTTTAAACATGAAGGCTCTTGCAATGTAAATTATCCAGACCTTGCTCTTCCATTTGAGATTAGTTACATGTGTAGCAGAATGCCCTGCTGGAAAGTGTATTCAGTTTGTTCCCACTTCACTTAAGAGGGAGAAGGCAGAATATACTGCTTTGTAATCATTTCCTCTAAGAGAGTAGGTATAAACACCACAGAGATCACTGGGAAGTTCTCCCGAGAAGAGTGACTCTCCTTTGAGTTCCTGTGAGTAGTCTTCCTTGTAAGGCTGGGAATACAATCTCCTGGAGTGGCTGCTTAGATGGAGCCTTGTTTAGAGATGGCTGAATACATCTCAGAGGTTTTCAGAAGGAAGAATGTTTTTTAAAAATTTAGATAACAGCACAGAAGCTCATGCTGAAAGGGAAATGTGGTTGTAAGGCTACGAGGTGGTAGTACATATTAGAACTAGTCCTGACTCATGCTTGCATTGTTTTTAGAAAACAGTTGAAAGGCATCTGTGATGTGAATTCAAAGAGCTAAGTGTTAATAACTGTAATCTTGGGAGCTCAACCATGGAGCACCAAAGAACACCTTAACTGAGCTTAGCGCGGGAAGAGCATAGGAGGTCCCTCTTCCCTGTTGCACCGTGGTGGCCTGCAGAGGCATCTGAGTCAGCAGTGAACCCGCATCTCCTGTTGGGCAAGGGTTTCAACAACACCACCATGTGGCAGGGAGAGGCAGGGGCAACGGCAGTCAGTGGTGGACTGAACAGACTCTGGTGTGGCTCTCTCATAGACGCAGACATGTGTACCACATACCACAGCTTGGATATGGAAATCACTGATGAACCTTTCTGGACTATGTAAACCACTTTTAAGTTCTTGGGACAATTTAGGGGAAAGCAAAACTTCCAAGAGAAAGATGCTGCTTGAATGATTAATTTAAAAAATACTAGTTGTGACCATATTTGAATTCTGAGTTCATAGTGCAGTTTATACCAGTTAAACATGGTTTTCCTTTTTCCTTGTTAAACACAAATCCCTGGCATAATTATAAAAAAATTCTAACCATCTAATTCCATTGACTTTTATCTAGTTCATTTAAGTATGTGATTTAAACCAGAGATACTATCGTATAAAATATCCTTGACAAAGACACATTACACTTATCAGAAAACTCCATTAATATATTTCTAAGACCTTGTGAACATAAAACAGCTGTGAGCTGCATATAAGATAGATGGGCACCTTCATACTGATGGCTAACATGAGTGTTTTAACATGTTTAAGGCTGAAAGGAAAAGAATCTTCCAGACATACTCATTTATCTTTATATAAACTACAAAAAACTTCTAGACATCTGGCAATGGGCCAATCTGTTCTTTTGAAACTTTATCTTCCCTTCAAAATCAAACTCTATTTAACCTGCTTCAATTCAAAGAAGCTATAACCAATATTCTTTGATTCAGTGAGAAAAAAAAATTATACCTACTATATGTATCACAATAGCTCTGAGAAGTAGGCATCATTTATTTTATTGAATACCGCACCTTACGTTGTTTCAGCAAGAATTTAAGGTAGATTCCATTTAAAATGACACAAAAATAAATATCAGTAAAAAAAATCAAGCTAAAGAGAAAATAAGCATATGGAGGTTAGACTGAGCCAGGAATGAGGGTGAGATACAAAGAGCACACTAAAAATTCTATCATTTGTTAGAGACGGGCCAATTTTTATCTAAAGTTTCCAGCAGCCAACATGAATCAAGACAATTGCTCAGTATGCTGATTTACAATGGTTTTAAGGAAAAACAAAAACAAAATCAAGTAGTTGCTCAAGAGAATCACAATTATTTACAATCCTGATGAGAAATTTCTGCTGGGTGTATTGAGAAGGCTAAATAAGAAAGGTTGAAACGTTTGTTCAAGGTCACAGAGCTAGTAAATGTCAGAGACAAGGACTCAGGTCAAATGCTTTTTTCATCAGTGAAAATGCCTTTTTAAACAAACTTCCATTTATCCCATAAGATAGTGGGTACCATCCTAAAGCTTTGAGATGATCCATGGTGTCATAGAGGAATGCGTACGCCCTTCTGAAATTAAGATAAATATATGAATTTCCCCTTTAAGGCTAGTGAATAGCTTCTATGCAGTACAGGAGAAGAAAATAATTTTCAAAGTAAATGAAATGTTCCCAGCTTTTTTATATAGTTGACAGCGCTTCAACAGATATGAATTCTTTTATTCCAGAAGATTTAATATTTTTTGTCATGAACATTTAAAACTCAGTTCTTAATGTTGCAAATATTTTTGAAATATTGTTCAGATAATTACCTCAGTCATAAAACTGTTAGTATAAAACTTACTAATGATATAAAACTGTTTCAGCTGGCTTTAAAATTTTATCAATAAACAATTAAGCTTTCATTAAAATATTATGTTAAAAAATAAAAATTGTGTTTGTCTTTATGGTGGATAGTTAATCATGTTCCTACTAAAATTCATTATTAATAAAATAATCCTTTACAGTTGATTCATTTGAATCTCACAATAAAGTCCTGAAGCAGGCAATTACTTCTTGTGGTTGCATAGCTAATAAGTAAATGTAATAGTGATTCAAATCTCAAACTCTCACGTGGGTATAGGATATCTGCCTAATTGTATCAGAGACAAGTTGTGTCGCTGAATCCAGTTACAGGCGTGCCTTGTTTTACTGCACTTCAGTTATTGTGCTTTTTTAGATACCGTGTTTTTTTCTTCTAAATAAATTGAAAGTTTGTGGCCACCCTGTGCAGAGCAAGTCTAACAGTGCCATTTATCCAACAGCATTATTTTAAAATTAATGTATGTACATTGTTTTCTTTTAAGACACAATGCTCTTGGACACTTAATAGACTATAGTATAATATAAACGTACAAAATCTGTGTGACTCACTTTATTGCAATGTTTGTTTTACTATGGTGGTCTGCAACTGAAGCTGAAATATCTCTTAGATATGTCTGTACAGCTAATAAGGCAGCAGGTGTGCTGTGGTCAGAAGCATGAGCAAACCTCTCAAACTAGGTTAGAGCATTAGGTTATAATGATAGATAAAGCAATAAAAATTATATAGCAGATCTTGGAGTACCAAAACTTGCCCTCTTACAGCTAGGAATTCTCTCATCAAAGCAGAATGAGAAACTCACTTTTAAGTAGGGCAGCAAGATCACATGCTGGGCTTCTGAAGTCAGATTAAACCAACAATTCCCTAGGGTCTCTGCTAGAAGAGTCAGGTTAAAAGATCAAATGACACACACACATATGTGGTTTTACAGCATAAACCATCTTCCTTCTCACATGGAGAAAAACAGAGAAGAGGGGGTATTGGGGGTTGTTACACCCTGAAGACATGAATGCGCTAAGGCAGAATGCCAACTGAGTGATAGATTCTTTAGGGCCTTCAAATGCCAAAATAGAGTCTAATGAATGATGATTATAATTTTCAAAGTGTTGTCACGAAAGCATAAAACTGCTTACATTAGCAGCATTGTATTTAACCCCATGTACATACATTTCCATAAAACAGTCATCTACTTGGTGCTAGGCACTGCACGGCATGCTTTATGTTATTTAACTGTCACAATCATCATGTGAGGTCCACTTTTGCCAACAAGGAAAGAGAAGCTCAAGTTAAGTGAGTTTCCTAATGTCACAGTGCAATTAAGCGGTGGTGAGCCCAGATCCAAAACAAGCACTGTATGCATGTACAAAAAATTGCGACAAGCAGATTAAAACTAGAAATGATGAGAAAATGGGCTGACTTCTAACTTGGGTCACAACAGTCTGGTACTCCAGGATCCGCACAGTCTGTTGGGTCAGCTTTTGCCTGTACCACCTCATACTCTGATCCACAGCATGTACTTTTCTATCCTTGCTCACTGTATTTCACCAAATGGAAAAGCTGGCTTCTACTGTTCCTCCACCAGATGAATTCTTACCCTTTATACTCAACACTCATTTTAAACGCCACATTCTCCTTGAAGTCTCTCCTTTTGTCACCAAGTTAGGAGGGACCTCCATATTTCCTCTCTTCCCACTCCACTCTGAATTCTTTTAACATTTGCCTACACTGCAGTCAGGGCTTTATCAGGACTGTGACTTATTTTTCCTACTCTACTATGCAGTTAAATTATCTGATGGCTGGGACTGTGTTTTTCCTATTTCTAGAGAATCCCTGAGTGGCCAGTTCAGTGCTGAATTATTATAGTTGGTAAGCTAGAGCTTATTTTCTTCGTCTTTTCCTAGATATAAGGAAAGAAAGCAAAGAATCTGATCTCATCTTAACTGAGTTAGTGATAGGAAAGATCCATTTCACACGTGATTAGCACTGGAATCTGAAGCTCCAGAAAACAGTCTTATCAGTCTGTCTGTCGCTCGAATGAGAAATTCCTCCTGTGTAATTAGGCCTGTCCATCATCTAAGGGAAGAAATTCATTTTTCTTTTTTTGAAACTACGAAGTGAATCTTCACAGAAAGTTATAAATTCTTGAAAAGTCATTTAATTCTTCAATTCAAACAAAATCCTACTTGAAAACTTGGTTTGTCCCCAGAACATTATAGTTGGGATAGCTCCCTCAGTAAACACATGTCCAAAAAAGTGGTTAAAAAAAAAATCACTAGGTGAAAAACAAAATGTTTAAGTTAGAGAGAGAGTGACTTTAAAGGCTTCTCTGACTCTCATACTGTTTTATTTGGTACATCTCCTGTCAGTTAAGGGAATGATCCTGTAACTCTGAATTCATAGATGTATGGATAAAAATAAACTTGTAAAAACAAAGGATTCAGAGATTTGAGATCCGTGTAAGGTAAGAGTATACTTAGAGTATACACACGTGGTGGTGGTTTAGTCACTCAGTCATGTTCGACACTTGCGAGCCCATGGACTGTATGTAGCCCGCTAGGTTCCTCTGTCTATGGGGTTCTCCTAGCAAGAATACTGGAGTGGGTGGCCATTTCCTTCTCCAGCGGATCTTCCTGACCCAGGGATTGAACTCGGGTCTCCTGCACTGCAGACAGTTTCTTTGCCGACTGAGCTAATATATTCATGTATATTATAAGCCAAAAGTAGGAGCAATTTGAAATATCAGATCTTAAGGCTTCTGCCTTAAGAACGTTCAGAAGAAAGTGGTAATAAATGAAATAATTTTTATTTTTAAATCACAGGAAAGAACCTATTTTATAAAAGAAACTGATGATGCGATAGTTTTGGTTAAGGCTAAAAAAAATTATACAGACTGACCTATAAGTAATGTCTAACTTACAAAAATCAGGTTAACAGAATACTGATAAATCTCAGAGCTGGATTTTAAATACCCACAGCTGGGTGTTGTACCTCATAATAATTACTAGAAAGAAAAACTGGAGCAAAAAGAAAAACAGATTACAGACTTGCTGCTCCCAGGGCACCCTGCAATTATGTTATTAGATCTCTCCTCAAGTGGAATTAGGAGCATAACAAACTTACTTAGAATTTCTCCATTAAGAAATGTATTCATTTGGAAATAGATTACCACTGGTCCTGTTGAAAGGAGAAAAAACACATAAACCAAATTTTCTTCTGGATGATCTTTCTCCTGTATCTACATGTAATTAATATAAAGCTAAAGGTTAGAATAATATCTTTTCTTAAAGCTGGCATTTTAATAAAATTGCTAACAAAGTTAATGAAGAATACTTCCATTTGAAACTTCCAAAGTGACCAGATAAATCATGGTAATTCTGACTTATTCTAACTAAGGTGACCTGTTAAAATTTTACGCCTTAATTATAGTGATAGGAAATTCTAACATGAATATGACTTTGAAGTTTCTCCTATCTTTAAAATAAGTTTGAAGCATTACACGCTGCCCTGTTATTAAGAAACGTTAGTGTGTCACAAGGATCTACTGTATAGGACATGGAATTCTCTGCTTAATGTTATGTGGCAGCCTGGATGGGAGTTTGGGGGAGAATGGATACATGTATATGTATGGCTGAGTCTCTTCGCTGTACACCCGAAACTATCACAGCATTGTTAATCGCCTATGCTGCTGCTAAGTCACTTCAGGTTAATCGGCTATATCCCAACACAAAATAAAAAGTTAAAAAAAAGGTGCTAGTGTGTCACGGGCCTGACCAACCAACGTCTACACTGCTGTTGTCCTATCTTTCAGAGTAACATTACACACTTCTCTCAACAAGTCTAACTGCTTTGATAGTGATATGATTTTAAGAACTTTCATTCTTTTTCTGAAACTTGCCAACTGTTTTTCATTTAAGCCGTACAGTTCAGTAGGAACTTACTGGACAACATTCAAGTGTTTAATGACTCAAAACCCACTCAGCCATTCATATATCCGTCCATCCAAGTATTCAGAATTTACTAAATATCTACAATGTTCTGAAGTTTTCAATTTACACCTTTCTTTAACTTTGATGAGGCCCATCATTAAATTTTAACCGTCTGCCCTGGATATTTCATTCTAAGACAAGGACAATCATATACGTCTCCAAAGACACATATATGTCTCCAAAGAGTATATTGGACAAAGAAAACTTGTAGATTCTCTTGAGTGCATTAACAAAATCTCTAAATAAGTTTATTCACCAGCACTTAATTTCTAAGACAAACACTTTATTAAAATTAAAAAAACTATGTCAAAAGGCCATGACATTTCTAGAAAGAAATAGTATTTGGAGTTGAGATGAGACAAATTGCTCTTCTATTTTCTCAGCTCAAGGCAATAAGGCATTATGTTTGTCATCCAAATTTACAGACACCAAAATGTCTTTTGATTTGAAACTCCTCTTGAGCAAGAGAATTTGAAGAAGAATAAAACACGGGTGGAACTTTTTCATAGTTATTGAATGCTTTAAGCCTAGCAGGAAAGGGTGTGAGTTTCAAGTTTAAATTCAGACCCCGCTATTTAACTAAGGGTATAAAAACTTCTGCAAGTTATTTAATGGCTCTAAGTTTCAGTTTATTCATCTGGAAACTAGGGGACAGTAATACTTCTTTGACTGAGTTGTTCTGAGGATTAAATAGGATTCGATACTTAATAGTTGCCTGGTACACAGTAAGCAGTTATTAAAAAAAAAAGTATTATACTTTGCTTTTATTAGTTCCTTTCCTGATTTACTTTCTTCCCAAATCAACTCAGCATTTTAAATAGAAAGCCTACAAATTTGTTTCTTACAACCGTGTACTAGTAATACCTTTGATTTTGATCTTCATTGGTTATGGGTTTTCTCTAACAGAATGAACCTCAATATTCACAGGAGACCATAAAGTTTTTAAGAAAATTATATTCACAGAAACATTACAATCTTGGACTTAAAGAAACAAAGAGAGTACAAAAAGAAAAGAGGTCTTTGAACTCCAAAACCTCTACAAGAAGGAAGCAGGGTGAGAAAAATACACAGCTACAAACACAGGCTACTTTTTACGGAAAAGGAAGAGTAATTCAGAGAATGGAACCAAAAACACAGAGGGCAGAGCCAAGAGCCAGGGAAACTCATTTCTACTAAGTAGAAGGACTGAGTTCTTATCAAGGGAACTTTCAAACACTGGCCCAGATGGATTTTAGAATTGCTACGAATCAGTGACTCCTCTGTACCCTCAATTTTCTCCCTTTTTGAACAGGAATGTCCATAGCAGTTAGCTTTGGGTTTGTCCCACCACTGAATGTGTGTGAGGGCAGTTCTCAGATCTATAGATTGAGAGGATCTATATTTAAGGAATTTCACTTGAGGTGGATTACCTATACCTGGACCGGATTTAGAAGTCGATGTTTTGGATTCAGGCTAATGTTGTAATGGGATGAAATTTTTGCAGGGGTAGTAGGAGATGGTGAGTGCATTTTGCATGTGGGAGGAAGGTAGATAAATTATGGCAGACTGTGGTGCTTTTAAAATAAATTGTGATCAGAGAGTGGACAATCCTCCCCTCCAAAGGTGGAGCTTCATTCCTCTCAAGTATGAGCTGAACTTAGCGACCTACTTCTTAACTAACAAATATGGAAGAAGTATTGTGTGAAATGTTTGAGATTAGGTCACAAAAGGTACTGCAGGCTCCTCTTTGCTCTGAGATACTTCCTCATGGGGAGAGCACTCAAACAGCCTCAGGTTAAGGTTCATGCGGCAAAAAACTGCAGCCTTTTGCCAACAGCCAGGTGAGTGACCCATCTTAAGAGAGTGGAAACCTCCACCCCAGTCAAGCCTTCAGATGCCGCAGCCCTGACAGATACTCATGAGACCTTAAGCTAGATCCACTCAGCTAAGCTGCTCCTGAATTCCTGACTCACAGAAATGATAAGATCATAAAAGCTTGTTGTTTTAAGCTGCTAAGTTTTGTTTTTTAGTAAAATAGGCCACCATATATCATTTCCTTTGGTGAAAAGTTTGTTGTATTAAAAGAAATTTGAAAGCCATGTCCTAAAACATGACAGAAAGACCAAATGTATATACTTTTCCAAGTCTTTCACAAACAAGATTTTAAATTCACGAGCAAAGAACTAGGGAAAAAATGATCCACAATTATCACTCTTGCTATGGAAATGACAATCTATGTACCTGCCCTTTACCATTCTTTCATTAAGTTCCTCAAGGCATAAGGAAAATTGGTATTTTTAAGCCGATCTTATAGTGGCAATACACAAGTAAAAAAAAAAAAAATTTAGGTAATCTCTGTTATGTTGCCTTAGTTTAATGGAAAAATTATTTTTTTAAAACCCTGGCATAAAAATGTAGTTTGGTACTTTTCCCTTTAAAGCTTTACTTAGAATTGAATGATTTTCTTTGGAGCATTAACCAAAGAAATCTTGGTATTTACTCTTGAACAAAATCTGAACTTCATCTCATTCTTTCAGTTACTTTATCCTATATATTACCATAATTCTTTGGCTAATTAGTTCTTCAAAGTGGAGTTTGCCCTTCAAGTATTTATAAATACAGAAAGTTGTTTGCATAAAATAAGGCACTGAACATTTACTCTCTCATGAAAAATTTTCTGGTTAATCTCCTTTCCATTGGGAAAAGATTTCTTTAAGGGTTTATTTAAAGGGTAGCTTTATATTTAAGCTATACTTAAATTCCTGAAAGCCTGCATTGCTTTTATAACTTCTATTTGCTTTTATCTAGGCCACTGATACAGGAGAATTAGTCAGGAATGGAATTCCCCTTTGGCTTTGGACTCAATCTCTGTGATTAAATCCACAAGGGCACAACAAAAATGATTTACCAGGGCCACCTCAGGCAGTTCTATGTCTTGGTGCTTATTTTATACCTAAGTTGGAAATCTAATACAGCCTTATCCTGGGCATCATGTGTTTATGTATATGAACTCTAGCTTAAGGGGCCCATGATCTTCACTATACATATAGTTATGAATTCAATTTGCATGTTACATCATGTTGTTCACTCATTTTCCAACACTTATATGTGACCTTTACAATTCCACTGAAGGTGTGTAGGAAACTTAAATCATTTGAACGTGATTTACAAAGTCTGGATGTTGTTGTGCAGACAGAATTTTCAGCTTGAGTTAAGGTTAGAATCTATGTTTAATCTAGTTAGTTTGGTGTGCATGCACATATGTGCACCTACATTAGGGTGTAGGAATATTAAGCTGCCAAAGGACAGATATCTTCATAAACCTTAAGTCTTCCTATGATTGTCAAGATACCCAAAGGAAGAACATATGTGCACGGGGTGTATCTAACTCATTTCTTGGTTCCTAACTCTTCACTCATGTCTTTCTGTTCTTCACAGATACTCAGTCTGAAATGGGAATCCTTGAATTTAGTAGCATCTTTTGTTTCCCTGTAATGAAACATTACACTCAGAAATCACACAAGAGAAGTTACCACCAAGATGATGCTAGTTTATCAATAGAGTGTTGCAAATTAAATTTATATACTAGGTGCTTATTTCGCCTCTGAAAAATTGGGGACAAGCAGTCCCCGTTCCTACACCACTCTTCTAACCCCAAAGCAGATACCTCCTACCTCACTGTATCATGGTTTCCAAAGAGTAAAAAAAAATTAAATCATTTTGACTCACCGGACTTTGCAAGATCTGAGTAACTCGTTTCCTCTGCTCCATCATATTGAAGTCTTGTCGCAGATCAGGAGACATGTTCCTCTCCCTTATGTATTCTGGGTCATTTTCATTGATGCGGTCAAAATACCTCTCTTTGTGAGGCATGCTGGGAGGAGGAGGAGTAGTGACCACGCCTTGGCTAGCATCTGAACTCATGCTTCACGTCTGCTGCGTCTCCTTCTTATCTGCATTAATAAACACAAAGTAGGACAATCATATTAATAATAAATTCATTATTAAATTTGAATTTTACACTGGTCATGCAGAACTGTTACCCTGTAACAGTGGCCATTTTCTTTAAAAAGAAGCTTTTCAAAAAATACTAGGACACTTTTTTTTTATTAGGGTAAAAACAGATTATAATGCTAAATTGTAGAGTGAATATTTTCAGAGCAAGTAGAAACTTGTGGTTCAATTACAACAATGTCATCAACTGCCAAATAGATTTTTTAAAGGAGCAATAATCAAAATATCCAAAAGTAAAATGCCACATTTAAGACAGCAAAATTTCCTCATTAGTGATTACTGTTAGTGGAGATTCTCTTTTCTCTCTTACTCACGCTTTTATGTTAGACCAAACTTGGGCCATATTTAACGACCACTATATTTTATAGTGAATGTAGCTTATTAACATATGAGAGAGAAACAGCTATAAATTTTTCAAATGATTCAGTAAATTCCAGGGAAAATGCAGGAATTATTAAGGCTGCCAGACTATATAACTTCAACAGATAGTACTTTAAATCCAGTGAGAAACAATAAAAAGCTATTCAGAAACCACAGGGACAGCTGATTCATTTAATTATTACTGACAGGATAATCCCTGGTTTTATGCCAGGGAAACGATTCATTTGGGTTTTGCTACAACTGAGCATGTAATCAATCAACAGTAGATAGATTAACAGGACAGTCATTCAACATCCATCCCCCCAGCCCCAGGCTGTGATGGCTTGTATTAGAAGTTGAGGAAGCCATCTAACCTGGTGCTTCTCAAATCGTCTATGGTGAAGAACTTTCTCCAATTTGCTGTGGACTAGTATTTTTGTAAAATATAAAATAATGCACTCAGATGTCATGGCAATGTCAAACTGTAAGAAGTTTCTAAACGCTTACTATCATATTCTGTCTGCAGACTGGCACCAGATCCTGGACCACACTTAGAACATCACTGACCTAGCAGAGAGGAACAGTCACTGCACGCTAAAGGAATGCTTCCTCTCACTTTTAGATGTGATGCAGCACAAGGCTAAACCATGAGAAAAGGACACCACTGATTATAGTTTATCCCTTTACCTAGTTGTTCTTTTGAACTGAATATAGAAAGTGCAAAAATGTGCAACAAGGAAAAAGAAAAGGAAACAATTTTTAAAAAGAAATTGTAAAGACAGTTTTGTGTAGCACCATTTTCTCTGCAGGTGCTAACAAATGCAATCTGTTCAATACAAATGATTGGGTAACAGAAAAAAACATTCTCATAACAAATTGTATTTATTTAACTGATTATCTGGAAGAAGAATCACTTCATAATAAGGGAAGTTAAATGCAGAACAGTTTCTAGATAGATCCAGAAGGGAAAAGGCAAGGGCTACCTTTTTCTTAGGGATCTGAATCCCTGATAAAGACCAAAGATACCTGATCTCATCTCCTGAACACAATTAACAGCTAGTGAGGTTTCTATACTTATCTCTAATAAGTCTTCTCTGATAGAATTCATTTCTAAAGCTGCCCTGACCCAACTTAGCCCAAGTAAATGCACTGTAAGACATTAAAAACTCTTGCATTAATTCTGGTCCTGAAAATGTAAACTTACTTTGTTAAAAATAAATTTTTGCAAAACATGCTAAAACTGATTTCTTTTACTTGAAAACATCAATCCCATGTACAACATTCTACAAGCTACCTGAATTGTTTTAGTATACAACCCCTCAAATTCACGAAATATGGTTAAAACACTTTACATCATACGGCTTTAATGAAATTCTGATCTGATTACTAGAAAGCAATTTATTAATATCAGTGAAAGAAATGTAAAAAAATAAGCTTTTCTATAATTGAGTCTTCCACATCCTAATTAATTAATTTAAAAATTGGAAGAAAACACTAAAGAATGGATATCCGTTCATTATATGTGTTCTCCACAGGAAAAATAGGTGTTTTTTTTTTTTTTTTTTTAATATAACATTCACTACTAATGGCGGAGAAGGCAATGGCACCCCACTCCAGTACTCTTGCCTGGAAAATCCCATGGATGGAGGAGCCTGGTAGGCTGCAGTCCATGGGGTCGCTAAGAGTCAGACATGACTGAGCGACTTCACTTTCACTTTTCAGTTTCATAAATTGGAGAAGGAAATGGCAACCCACTCCAGTGTTCTTGCCTGGAGAATCCCAGGGACGGGGGAGCCTGGTGGGCTGCTGTCTATGGGGTCACACAGAGTCGGACACGACTGAAGTGACTTATCAGTAGCAGCACTACTAATGGAATGACCTAGCCATATTATACTCTTCCAAAAATTAGATTTTGCTACACTGTTATCAGATTGACATTAACCTATAGTATTTTTCATCAGCTTGGTATTATCCAAAAATGTGGTGCACAGAGCATCTATTCCAAGAAACTTTTTCATACCCACTTGAGTTATCAGCAATCTAAAGGTCTAACCAATCTCTGGAACCTAGTTGTCTTAGAAGCTGTTTGTAACAAGGCCATTTGAACTCCTTAAAATAGTTTATAGCTGGCAGATAAAAACTCCAAGGAGAAAGTTTTTAGAGAAACAAACTCACTCACATATATTAGTAAATGTCATGCTGCCTGGGCCAAGTACAGACTAAATGGGTACTCAATAAATGCGACATCAATTAACGAAGAAATCAATTCTCTAGTTTACCACACTAGGTCACTGACTATGAATAGCCATTTTTTAAAAAAGAAATCCCATAAGTGTTGCCCTTAGTTGGATTTTAACCTACTCCTCAACCCCTAAAGCACTATTCAGCCTAATGGAGGAACAGAGTTAGATAATAAGCCTGTGTCTAACTGAATTTGCTGATGCTTATAAACTAATTTTACTAAAAACACAGCAAAAAGCAAGGAACTGTGGTAGTAGATTTATTTTGTTGTCCCAGCACTGGCTTAAGAAACTGATAATAGGAATACTGATAAGTAAAAGCTTAAGAGTTTAAAGAACTTCTGATTAATGCATTTTTAAATGAGCGAGGTAAAAAGGAAAATACATCTACCCACTCATTTTAGTAATAAAAGAACATATTATATATGTGTTAACACTTTATATAGTTTATACTATGCTCTTATAGCTTTCTATCTTATTCCATCTTTGTAACTACACAATGAGATAGAGATTAGTAATCTAGAGATTCCATGGATTAAATATCCTGCCAAAAATCCCACTGTGTATCAGACAATATTCAAAGCCACGTTTCCATCTCCTAGTCCACTTTACAATGAAACATATCATAAAACACAAGAGGGCTAAAATTTTGAGACTTTTAGTCTTCATTCAGTTCTAAATATTAGGCAACTTGAGAATATACAGAATCTGTCAAAATTAAGGAAATGACACCAAAAAGGGGAAATAAGATTAGAAATGACTCAAAACACTCTGATCTTTTTAAAACTTCAAAAGCTCAGAGACTTGCGGTTGTCAAGGGGGAGAGGGGTGGGGGAGTGATGGATTAGGACTTTGGGATTAGCAGGTGCAAACTATTATATGCAGGATGGACAAACAATAAGATGCTACTGTATAGCATAGGGAACTATATACAGTATCCTATGAGGAACCATAATGAGAAAGAATATGAAAAAGAATGTATATACATGTATAACTGAACCACTTTGAACAGCAGAAACTAACACACACTGTAAATCAACTATACTTCAACAAAATAAATTTTTTAAAAAAAAGTTCATTATTTACCACAGCTTTTTAATAAAAGAAGTCTCAAAGTTTTATGTCCTTGGAGTAAGGATTGGGAATTAACAAGAAGGATATAGAAATAAAGAATAAGGGCAGTAGTTTGTCATTCAGGTGCTCTTCTATACCTAGATGCTCAACAGTAAAAGCTTTACACAGATTTTTAAGCCAATCATAAGCAACAACTGATTATCTGCAATTTTACAGACTATGGACAGAACTGCTAGTTCAAGCCTGGAAAAAACCTAGGATCCACAAGATTATCTGAAATAAACAGAAGTCAGAAAAAAAAAGAGAGAGAGAGAGAGAAGCTCTCAGCATCATATACAACAACCAAGACATGGAAACAACCTCAGTGTCCATCCAGAGAGACGGATGGACAGAGAAAATGTGACGCGCACACACACACACACAATGAAATTACTCAGCCATTAAAAAGAAGGCAATTCTGCCACCTGCAACAACATGGATGGGCCTTTATGGCCTTATGCTAAGTGAAACAAGTCAGATAAAGACAAATATGATATGATCTCACTTACAGGAAGAATTGAAAAACATCAGACTTACACGGAGTAGAATGGTGGTTGCCAGGGGCTGAGGGGCGGGGGAAATGGGGAAGTACAGGTCAAAGTACAACACTCAGTTGTACATAAAAACAAAGTACAAACATTCAGTTATAAGTTCCAGGGATCTAAGGTACAGGAGGATGACTGTAGTTAACAATACCAGATAATATATTCAAAAACTGCTATGAAAGTACAACTTTAATGCTTTCACCATAACAGCAACAACAACAAGGTAAGTATGTGAGGTAAGACTGCTGTTAACTTACCATATTATGGCAAGTATTTCACTATACATGTATCAAATCATCACACTGTACACCTTAAACACATACAACGTACTGTCAATTATATTTCAGTTATAGTTACCCACAGGACACGTGTCACCAAATACCTTTCTGGAAGATTATGATACCAATGTTAAAGACTAAATAATTTTCACTCAACCTAATAAATTTTGCTCATATTAATACAAAATTAAGTGATTTCTATGCTTAGAGAGAACTCCTAAATTAGTCTGAAATAATGATAAACAGGCCACAGTTAAATAACCTGCTATAGATAAGTATATGTCAGGTCCTTCTTTCCTTCAGCAAGCATCTACCGAGCATCTACTATGTTCCAGGCCTTACAGAGGTATTGGTGGACTGTTGAATCAAATCCTCTGAGAGCTCTGAGAGTAGTTCAGAGGTTTCTATAACCCAGTGAAAAGGATTCTACCCAGAATAAGGGGAAGCTTCCTAGAGAACATAACATGTTCTTCACATTAAGGAGGCTACAAGCCCAGGCAAACAGCAACGTGTCAGGGAATAAAGTTAGCAATGGAATAAACAGCGCATCTTACAGAAGCAATTGTTTAAAAATTTGGTTAAAAACCATTCCTACAGATAAATTAAACCATTTAACATCGATTATTTTTATAATAAAAACTTGCATGACTTGAAGAAACAGGTGAATTTCATGCTTGCTTAGAAAGCAATGCAAACTTACAAACTAATAAAGCAAGCAAAGAAGTGATTCCCACCATTTCTCAGCACTTTGTACACAGTATGAAGTGAAAAAAAAGGGTTCCACAGTGAAAACTTTGTAGAAGTCAGTTCAGTTCAGTTGCTCAGTCATGTCCGACTCTTTGTGACCCTATGAACTGCAGCACACCAGGCCTCCCTGTTCATCACCAACTCCCAGAGTCCACCCAAACCCATTAGTAATCATTACCTCTTAATGCATATACTCTATTCTCCTTCACTAAAAAGTTGACCCAGAAGTTTTCTCATAGTATTTTGTAACAAAGTTCAATGGTTTCACTAAGACTAGGAAATCAAGCGCATGTAACCGCATGTTAAAATATTCTTTACTGGGAGCTGGGGAATAAAGTAGTCTAAGGAAAATAACAATAATAATAGGCATTCAAAGACAACAGTTAAGTTGTCTTCTTTAAATAAAAGTTTTCTCCTCAAGCCAGTTTTAGGTGTAAGATTTTAGGTCCTTGAACTTAAAAAAAAAAAAAAAAAACACACATAACAATTTATAAGCAGCATGTGTAAAATGGCCCCAGTGTTATGAATCTGAAGCTGATTTTTCTCAATTTGTTTTTCAAGTTCCTGAGTCAGAAATGTCACAGAAAATACAGGTGAGTCCACTCAAACTGGGTGTGAACACTTTTCCACACCTTTATGTCAATCTTGCCTGACTAGAGCCTATATTCCGTTCTACCAAGAGTTATCTTTCTTAAAGTCCATCTTTTAATTTGATCTGATTATGTCTATCTTTCTTAGAACCTTGAATGGCTTCCTGTCATCCATGGGATAAAACTCTTTATGGCTTACTTGTTTTATCTTTCCCTCATCACTTCTGTTTCTTTCATAGAAAATACAATCTCTTTGTCTGTAACAGAAATATCCAAGCCTAAACTTTCAAAAATATAAAGAAAACCCCAGTAAAACCCACCAAACTATTCTTACAGGCTCGCATTACAAATTCTTTTGCTTTTCTTCAAAATTAATGTGTACATACAGAAACTCTAGGGATAGGGATTCTCCGAAAACTTTAAAATAATTGTTTAAAATGGTCCTTGCAAGACAGCCTTTTCAAAAAATAGTGAAGAAACTGTACATCCATAGGCAAAGGAAGAAAAAGAAAAAGAAAACCTCAACCTGAGTCTTGTTGTTCAGTCGCTCAGTCTTGTCCGACTTCTTTGCAAGTCCATGAACTGCAGCACACCAGGCTTCTCTGTCCTTCACTATCTCCCTGAATTTGTTGAAACTCATGTCCATTCAGTCAGTGATGTCATTCAACCATCTCATCCTCTGTCGCCCTCTTCTCCTCTTGCCCTCAGTCTTTCCCAGCATCAGGATCTTTTCTAATGAGTCGGCTCCTCGCTCATTAGGAGTGAGGTGACCAAAGTACTGGAGCTTCAGCTTCCAGTGAATATTTGAGGGTTGATTTCCTTTAGGATTGACTGGTTTGATCTCCTTACCATCCAAGGGACTTTCAAGAGACTTCTCCAGCACCACAGTTTGAAAGCATCAATTCTTTGTTGTTCAGCCTTCTTTATGGTCCAACTCTCACATCCATGCCTGACTACTAGAAAAACCATAGCTTTGACTGTACGGACCTTTGTGGGCAAAGTAATGTGTCTGCTTTTTTTGCTTTTTTCTATGTTTCTGCTTTTGAATATACTGTCTAGGTTTGTCATAGCTTTTCTTCCAAGGAGCAACCTATGTCTTATACCTTATTAAAAAATTAACTCACTTCTAAGAATCTACTCAAAAGAACTGAAGACAGGTATTCAAATAAAAACTTGTGCATGAACTGTTCAAAGCTGTATTACTCACAATAGCCAAAAGGTGAAAACACTCCAAATGTCCATCAACTGATGAATGGATAAACAATAACTATAGTGTAGCCACATAATGGAATATTTATCCATAAAAGTAATGAAGTATTGATACATCTACAATATGAATGAACCTCAAAAACATTAGCTAAGTGAAAGAAGCCAGACACAAAAGACCACACGTTATACAATTTCACTTATAGTCAAGTCCGACTCTTAGCGACCCCATGGTCTGCAGCCCACCAGGCTCCTCCGTCCATGGGATTTTCCAGGCAAAAGTACTGGAGTGGGGTGCCATTGCCTTCTCTGTATATGAAATATACAGAATGGGCAAATTCATGGTACGGAAAGCAGACTGATGACTGGCAGGGGTGGGAGTCGGGGAAGAAATGGGGAGTGACTGCTTAATGGGTACTGGGTTTCTGTTTGAGATGATGAAAAAGTTCTGGATCTAGATAGTGGGGATGGCTGTACAGTATTACGAATGTACTTAGTGCCACTGAATTATACACTTTGAATGGAAGATTTTATGTTATATATATTTTACCATGATAAAAAATTAACTCAAAACAGAAACTATAAATCATTTAGGAAAAAAATCTTTAGGATCTAAGCCCAGGCAGTGTTCACAGATTTGACACCAAAACATGATCCATGAGAGGAAAACTGACAAATTGAGCTTCCCCTCAATTTTAAATATTTATCTGCAGAAGACACTGTTAAGAAGATGAAAAGAAAAGCTATAGGCCATGACAAAATATTTGCAAACCACACATCTGACAAAGGACTAGAATGTATAATATATAACAAACTCTCAAAACTCAGAAGTAAAAAGAAATCAAACAATTAGAAAATGGGAAAAAAGACACTGAAAAGGACATGTGGTAGAAAAGCACATGAAAAGATGTTTAACATCATCAGTTATTATTGGTAGTTGACCACATAAAGGACTGAGTGGGATATGTGTGCTCAGTCATGTCCAACTCTTCTGCGACCCCATGGACTGCAGCCTGCCAGGCTCTTCTGTTGTGGGATTTCTCAGGCAATAATACCAGAGTGGGTTGCCATTTCCTTCTCCAGGGGACCTTCCAGACTCACGGACTGAACCTGTGTCTCCTACATTGGCAGGCAGACTCTTTACCACTGAGCCACCTGAAAAGCCAGTAGTTATTAGGGAAACACAAATTAAAATCACAAGGTATTACTATACAGGTCCTGGTCCCAGAAAGGCTAAAACAAACAAAAAATAATGATAATCTTAAATGCTGGGGAGGGTACAGGGAAACTGGATCCCTTGCACCCTGCTAGTGGGAACATAAAATGGTAAGCAATTTCAGCAAATGTTTGACGTTTTAAAAAACAGAACATGCAACTAAAAAATGATTCAACAATTGATCTCCTGGTCATTTAATTTTTTAAAAAAAAGGAGAACATAAGTTCACACAATGTCACAATCTGTATACAAATGTTCACAGTAGTTTTAGTTGTGTAACAATCAAAGACTAGAAATAATCTAGATATCCTTCAACATGTAAATGATGAAACATGTGGTATATTCATACTAGAAAATATTACACACGTTAATAAAATGGAATGAATTACTGATACACATAATAGCCTGAATAAATCTCTAGTGAATCACAATTGAGCTAAAAAAAAGCCAATTCCAAAAGATTACATACAGCATGATTTCATTTATATAATATTCTTTGAATGACAAAATTATAGGAGTGGGGGATAGATTCGTGGTCGCCAGGAGTGGGGAAGGTGTATGCTCTGGAGGCAGAGAGGAGTACAGAGGAGGAAGGAAGGCATGCAGGGTTATAAAAGGAGAGATCTTTGTGGTGATGGAACTCTTTTCTGTCCTGACTATGGTGGTGGATACATGAACATACACATGAGATAATACTGCACAGAACTAAACTCACAAACACACATACAAAAGATTTACAAGCAAAACTGAAAATCTGAATAAGACGAGTAGATTACCACAATGTCAATATCCTGACTGTGATATTACACTATGGTTTTATAAGATGTCACCATTGAGGGAAAGTAAATGAAGGGTGGGGCTTCCATTGGCTCAGAAGGTAAAGAATCTGCCTGCAATGCAGGAAATCCTGCATTCAATCCCTGGGTCAGGAAGATCCCCTGGAAAAGGGAATGTCTACCCACTGCAGTATTACTGCCTGGAGAATTCCGTGGACAGAGGAGCCCAGAGTTGGACATGACTGAGCAATTAATACTACTTCAAGATGAAGGGTACACAGGGTCTCTGTATTAATTCTTATAATTGCATGTGAATCTATGATTATCTCAAACTTTGAAAATTTAAGTTTAAAAAGGCCATTCCATAATGATGGAAAAAGTCAAATTGCTAGTTTCTATTCCACGTAAAAATGTAATCAACTCTACAGCAGAATAAACCTTACATTGTAGTCACTTTTTGGATATTTTCCGTACCAGAATGTATTTTTAAAGCAGTTCTGTCAATACAACTAAACTGAATATGAATAAAAATGCATACATTCCATTAGCATCAACTGGTCACTGAAAAATACTTCTCATGATGATTAGAGTAAGTTTGGAATTTATTATCTGGCCACATAGTAATTTACTCAAATTAAGGTCAGTCAGAATATGAAGCCCCTGGCAGAAAATAAAATATTGTAAAAAGCATTTAATGGATACTGTTCAGATTTCACTACTAGTCTTTATAAACCAGGGGACATAGCAAGTGGAAATACTGACTCAACTGTTGGTTCTGTTAAGGAAATGTAAAAAATCTTGCTGTGGTCAGATCAATTTAATATTATTGTTTTCTATGAGAAATAAAATCATTGAGAAGTAGCTCATTTCAGGTCCAAGAGCTAGCAAGTGGTAGATCAGGGATTTAAATCTACTTTGTTGATTCAGTTCAGTCGCTCAGTTGTGTCCAACTCTTTGCGATCCTATGGACTGCAGCATGCCAGGCTTCCTTGTCCATCATCAACTCCTGGAGTTTACTCAAACTCAAGTCCATTGAGTTGGTGATGCCACCCAACCATCTCATCCTTGGTAGTCTCCTTCTCCCACCTTCAATCTTTCCCAGCATCAGAGTCTTTTCAGATGAGTTTGTTTTTCGCATCAGGTGGCCAAAGTATTGGAGTTTTAGCTTCAGCATCAGTCCTTCCAATGAATATTCAGGACTGATTTCCTTCAGGATGGACTGGTTGGATCTCCTTGCAGTACAAGGGACTCTCAAGAGTCTTCTCCAACACCACAGTTCAAAAGCATCAATTCTTCAGCGTCAGCCTTCTTTATAGTCCAACTCTCACATCTATACATGACTATTGGAAAAGCCATAGCCTTGACTAGGACCTTTGTTGGCAAAGTAATGTCTCTGCTTTTTAAGAAGCTGTCTAGGTTGGTTATAACTTTTGTTCCAAGGAGTAAGCGTCTTTTAATTTCATGGCTGCAGTCACCATCTGTGGTGATTCTGGAGCTCCAAAAAATAGTCTGTCACTGTTTTCACTGTTTCCCTATTTATTTGCCATGAAGTGATGGAACCAGATGCCATGATCTTCGTTTTCTGAATGTTGAGCTTTAAGCCAACTTTTTCACTCTCCTCTTTCACTTTCATCAAGAGGCTCTTTAGCTCTTTTTTACTTTCTGCCATAAGGGTGGTGTCATCTGCATATCTGAGGTTATTTCTCCTGGCAATCTTGATTCCAGCTTGTGCTTCATCCAGTCCAGGACTTCTCATGATGTACTCTGCATATAAGTTAAATAAGCAGAGTGACAATATACAGCATTGATATATTCTTTTCTGGATTTGGAACCAGTCTGTTCCATGTCCAGTTTTAACTGTTGTTTCTTGACTTGCATATAGATTTTTCAGGAGGCAGGTCAGGTGGTCTGGTATCCCCATCTCTTTCAGAATTTTCCAGAGTTTGTTGTGATCCACACAGTCAAAGGCTTTGGCATAGTCAATAATGCAGATGTTTTTCTGGAACTCTATTGCTGTTTTGATGATCCAACGGATGTTGGCAATTTGATCTCTGGTTCCTCTGCCTTTTCTAAAACCAGCTTGAACATCTGGAAGTTCACAGTTCATATACTGTTGAAGCCTGGCTTGGAGAATTTTGAGCATTACTTTGCTAGTGTGTGAGATGAGTGCAATTGTGCAGTAGTTCGAGTATTCTTTGGCATTGCCTTTCTTTGGGATTGGAATGAAAACTGACCTTTTCTAGTCCTGTGGCCACTGCTGAGTTTTCCAAATTTGCTGGCATATTGAGTGCAGCACTTTCACAGCATCATCTTTTAGGATTTGAAATAGCTCAACTGGAATGCCATCACCTCCACTAGATTTGTTCTATGTGATGCTTCCTAAGGCACTTGACTTCACATTCTAGGATGTCTGTTTGTTGATTGGAGAAGATTAACGCCCACAGTCTTAATCACAAGTCAGATTCAGGCAGGGGTAACTAGTAGTTTCTTTTCAAATGCTAATTCAAGCCACTATTCAGTGGCACTGAGGGGTTGAAAAGATTTTACTCAGGTCCCAGAAGAAAAAATATTAATACCAGAATTGCCATGGCTTAGAAGAGAGTCAGCATCTTCACCATATGGAGCCCTAAGGAAGCATGTTTAAAGGGAAGTAAGCAGTAGATTCTAGTTTCTGTTAACCCTGAACAACTAATTCTAAGCATAAAGATTTCTGCTACTGGGTGATATTCAAAACAACTCAGTTCTAGGACTCCTTCTCTTTAAAATTAACCAATCCTATTACACAGTCATGTTTTCTACCGCCTCAGAACAATATGACAGCACAAACCAGTTTGAACTCCACTGGCGGGAAAAACAGTCTTTCAACAATGTTCTTTGAATTGAAAATGAGGCAGAAAACAGATTTTAAAAAATATTATAAAACAACACTATGGGTTTTCCTCTGGATATGCAGATTAGAAACAAGATATCAAACATAAAGTTCTAGCTTTAAAAATCTCATCCAAATATTTATGCAGTAACTATCTAGTGTGTATGTTGAAAGAACAGTAGGTTCAAGACACAATTAGATGAAACATTTTGGAATGATGGCTTTTGAACTTTTAAAAAATGGCAATCTACAATAAGAAATATATTTTATATTGTAATCACATACAAATACATGAGATGTATAACTGAAACAAATTCAGGACATGATGCTAATACTTTCCCTTACTATGTGGTATATTCTGATATTTTCTATCTTAATCTCTTCCTTTAAAAAAATGCTGGTCAAATTTACTCATGATCTACTATTAAGCTGTAATCTACAGTTTGAAAAACACTGCCCTAGGCACTCTAAGTCATGGTTGGATAAGAAATAGAAAGGAAAAGAGTGTGTGTGAGAGAGAGGAGGGAGGGAGATGGGGGATGAATATGTGCTAGAGAGATGGAAGGGAATAAGAAGTGATTCCTTGATTTTTTTAAACAATAATATTTATGGCAGATTATGGAAATGAGATACTAGTGCTTTGAGGGATAACTAAATTTTCCTGCATTTGAACACTTAGAAATTATTGTCCCTGTTATTTAATAACAGGGGTTTTTTTCCTTCATTTTTTCTTGACTCACAGCTACTTCCACTTCACTTTTTGAGATCTCTCTGCTTATGTTTGTAGTCCCCACAAGGACAGAGTACTCCACAGCAGCGGCTGAACTGAATTATTTTACTATATCACAACTCCTTCCAAATCAATCTGGTTTGTGTTACTTCTAGGCTGGGAACAGTAAAAACAATACTATGAAAAGTTATTACTTATGAAAAGTCTTTCCAAACTTGAAATTCTTGGTGCTTTTAACAGCTTTCTCCAGAATATAAGCAAAAAGATGGGTGTACTTTTCAAGTACCAGGCCCATTGTTTTGTATTTAAAACAATCAAATATATGCCAAGACTTCAAAGCAGCATATTTGGTTAACAACAACAATAACAAATGCTGGTTTATTTAGTTTTTCTTGATGAAAGTTACTATAAAATTGTGAACGTATTTAAAGTTCTAGAAAACAACTTAAGACTTTGCATAAACTATGACAAGCCACATCAGATCCACCAGTGAAGTTTTTATTCATTTTACACTGTAAAATACATGAACTACTTTCACTGCTAGCCAAAATTTTATACACAAATGACATGGAAATTGATAGATATGGAAAACTGAACTAGAAGTAGATAAAAGCCAAGAAAAAAAAAAGCTATTGAGTGGCACTGAGTAATAGATGGCACTTTCTAAATGCCCAAATGGAAGAAGATTTAATTAGCCCATGAAGCATTGTGATCTTATTGCTATAATGGCTACTGATTCTGAGAGCTCTCTTGGAGTATTTCAGACTAGAATCAAGGAACACATTTTATTGATAAGAGGAAACTACATGCAGAAGTGATGAGCAATTTTTCTAAAGCTATAGTGCGGGAAGTATCAGATATTGCTATAAAATTATACTAACATTAGTAATACTAATTTATTAGTATTACCATATCACTCACAGATAGCCCCGTTGTCAAAATTTATGCCTCAAATGAAATATAAGAAAAAAACAAGGCCCACCATACACAAGTATTTTATAAATAGTATTGACTGAGAGGAATAGGCTATAAGGAAAGCCTAAAAATCCTAGTGCTTGTAAATAGACTTAATGTTATGATTGCCTGTCTAGCATGCACAGGAAAGCAGATGCACAAATGGGGTAGCTGCACAGTGGTGCTCTGCATGACTGAAACGACCTAACACATTTTCTTTAAGTAACTAGACTTTTAAAAATTAAGAAGTATCACTAACGTATTACTAGGAAATTAAGGATCTGTCTTTTTCACTTTAATTCTTTACAGGCTTTGAAGGAAAAATTAAGAGAACAGCCAGTCCAAATCTCTAGTTTTCTAGATTAGATAACTAATGAACGAGGTCTTCATTCAGAGAAATGCCCAAGATTATACACTTAACACCATCAGGGTGATCTAAGTTCTCCTAGCTCTTTTGCAACACAATATTGCTTCCTCATTAGTTGGCCTTCTTTTCTATCAGTTCTCAGCAACCCAGATAAATAAGATACATAAGAACAAGGAGTATTAGGAGATGGGCAGACCAAAAAATTTAATAAGATAGGCAAAGATGAGTAGTATCATAAAATATCACAGAACATTCCATACAATTTTGATTTTCAAAGAAAGAACTAATTAATACATGCGGGGTAAGGTCCTTAAACTGGCTCAAGTCTGTATGAAAACTCCACCACCTGGGCAATGATCAGACAACTGTTATGTCTTAATTAGAATTATCAGAATGACATCGACTGTGCCCTGGGTTAACAATAAATTATGTTCAGGTTTACATTTGTATCTCTAAAGTTAATTTAACATCACTTGAAAAAGATTTGAGGGTCTGTGTTCAGTTCAGTTCAGTCGCTCAGTCCTGTCCAACTTTTTGCGATCCCAGGGAGTGCAGCATGGCCTCCCTGTCCATCACCAACTCCCAGAATTTACTTAAACTCATGTCCACTGAGTCAGTGATGCCATCCAACCATCTCATCTGATGTATAATGAAACAAATCCACCCTCGGAAAAAAATTATGTTGGCAGTAATTTCATTGTATAGAGTAAAAAAAAACCCCTGAGATTTAGCAATTTGTCTTGGACTACCAAACAAGGAATTAACTCACAGTTATAGATCTTAATTAGGTGTGGAACAGTGAACCAAAAAAGATGGAACAGCTCAAAGGGCTTTATTTCCTAGAAGTATATACAGCTATTACAAACTTAATTACTGTCTTTCTTTACTGGGCACCTGAAAATATATTCTAGAATTACAATACTCAGCTTCAAAACAAAAATGATAAATATTCTCAAAGTAGTAAAGTAAAAAAGTCTTGTATGGCTACCAAACTGGTATAAATCTAATTTAATTTTCTGTGGCCTATTGCCAGAATCCTAAAATTGACCCAAATCATTCTTAAATTTCTGAATCCTTTTTCTGTTCTTCTGAAATAACTTCTATTGCTATTGTTTAGTCACTGAGTTGTGTCCAACTCCTTTGAGACTCCATGAACTGTAGCCTGCCAGGCTCCTCTGTCCACAGGGTTTTCCAGGCAAGAATACTGGTGTGGGTTTCCATTCCCTTCTCCAGGGGATCTTCCTGACCCAGGGACTGAATTGGTGTCTCCTGCATTGGCAGGAGGATTCTTCATCAGTGAGCCACCTGGGAAACCTTACTTCTGTTGAGTATCAGTTCAGTTGCTCAGTCGTGTCTGACTCTTTGCGACCCCATGAATCGCAGCATGCCAGGCCTCCCTGTCCATCACCAGCTCCCGGAGTTCACTCAGATTCACATTCATCGAGCTGTTGAGTATACCTTTAATATAAAACTATAAACTCTAATGGCTCAGATGTTAAAGCGTCTGCCTCCAATGTGAGAGACTTGGGTTCGATCCCTGGGTTGGGAAGATCCCCTGGAGAAGGAAATGGTAACCCACTCCAGTATTCTTGCCTGGAGAATCCCATGGACAGAGAAGCCTGGTAGGCTACAGTCCACGGGGTCGCAAAGAGTTGGACATGACTGAGCGACTTCACTTTCACTTTTCACTTTCATAAACTCTTAAGCTTCAACACAAAAGTCTAGGAATCTACAGGTGATCAGCAAAAGATACTATTGATTTGAGCCTGAGTTAAAAATCCAACTTAACTCAAAAAACTAAAACAGAATACCATATGATCCAGCAATTCCAATTCTGGGTATATATCCAGAAAAAACAAAACACTAATTGAAAAGATACATGCACTCCAATGTTCACAAAGCAGCACTATTTATACACACAAGATTCAGAAGCAACCCAAGTGCCAGACAAATGAATAAAGAAGATGTGGTGCATATATATACAATGAAATATTACTCAGGCACGAGAAAAAAAATAATTCTACCATTTGCAGCAATATGGATGGATCTAGAGAATATCATGCTTAGTGAAATAAGTCAGAGAAAGACAACTATTGTACAACATCACTTATACATGCAACCTAAAGAAAAAAGTACATGCAAAACAGACAGACTCATACACGTAGAAAACACACCAGTGGTTACCAAAGAGGGAGAGAGGAGGAGGGGAGCAAATCAGGGGCGTGGAGTTAAGAGATGACAATCTACTGTGTATAAAACAGACAAACAACAAGGATATATTGTACAGCACAGGAAATTTTAGTCATATCTTATAATAACTTTTAGTGAAGTATAATCTGTAAAAATAGGGAATCACTATGCTGCATACCTGAAATTAGCATTGTAAATTAACTGCGTCAATTTAAAAAAATCTATCTTAAAGTCAAGGAAAACAATGCCAACAATAATAAAACAAACTAATAACAGTAACAACAACCCTTCACGTTTCTAAGGGTCTTGTACTTAATGAAAACTGACAGCTGGCTCAGCATACATTAAAAAAAAAACAACAAAAGAAAGGTATCAATTGGAGAGCACAGCTATGGGAGTGTTTTGGCTTCAAACTGTTTTATAAATAAATGTAATACTTCTAATTAAGATAAACTATTTTAGCAAACATGAAACATACATCCTGTGTTTGAATAACTGGAACACAGTAGTAGTTCTATATAACCATAATACATGTTGTTCAAGTAGGTCCTTGCTGGGTTATACTGAGCAGGGTGATTCAAAGACTAAAGACATTCACTGTTGGACAAACAAAATGAATCTACTTTCTTTCTCACTAAGGTATTAACAGTTGATGAAGAATATTTCATTGATTAACATTACCTGTTTCAAGGAACAGTGACCTGGTCGTCTGTATTTAGAGTAGGGGCTGTGGAAAAGAGAGAAAGTCACTTGCTTAGACATTGCTAGGACTGGAAAAAATGTTCATCACTAAACTGAAAAAAACCTCATTATAAATAGGTCAAATTGACCAGTTCTAATGGGCATGCAAGGGACAGAGTTACAAACTTGAAGACATGAACCAAAAGTTCAAAAGAAGTGTAATTTCTTGAAGCCTAAACTTAAATCACTTTTTAGGCTTAGCTCAAATTGCTCCCAACATGAATCATTTGAAAAAACAAATATAAAACTGATTTAAAAAATATATATATATACATATACATATATATATATATATATATATATATTCCTGTAAAATGATGAGTAAAACAACCAGAGAGAGAGGAACTCTCTCAAGTATCTTACAGAATTCAAAAACACATGGCCTCGGTGCCTATACCCTCCTTTCTACAAAATATGATGAACGTTTTGTATCTATCCCTTCAGTCATCATTTGTCTTCAACATGAAGTGTATTTGGAAATGGTTAGGAAAAAACTAAAAGGTAGATTTTTTTTTTTTCCCTAAGAGAAAGTTGACAGAGACTAGTGGATTGATTACTCAAATGTGCCTCTAAGACATTTAGTTTCTGTTATTAAGTCCCCTGGTATCAGTGAAAATTTTTAAAGTGAGATCCAGGAAACTATCCAAAACCTGACAGCTCATGATAAATGAGAGGTTTTAAAAAGTGGAATCACTGGAGATTATGATTTTTAAAGAAAGAGGCACTGCTCTCAGTTTCTGGAGATACCTTAAACCTCTGGCTCTACTATTTAGTCCTGGAAAAAAGCTTTAAAAAAAAATTTATTCGTGCAGCACTGAGCTTGAAAAATTTAAAGTTGCCACTTTTGACATTTTCTTGAGAGGAATGTTTGAGGAAAATTCACTCTTACCTATTTTTGCATATCTCCTCTGAAACCTCAGGAAAAATTTTCCAAAGTGAGTATCAGAATACAAGTTATATATAAAACTTAACTCCCTCAAATTCCAACCTTATATATACCTTTTTTTTAAAAAAAATTCTGAACTCAAGAAATTCTAGCTCCTCATTCTGAAGAAATGCAAATGGTCCTACAAAAGTTCATTACAGTATTAAAAACAAGTTGAATTTGCAAAATAAAACATTCACCCAAAAGGCTGATCTAGAAAACTGAGTTGTTACTGTAGATGGTGCTTCTAATGTTCACTCCTAATGTCATCATTGTGACCAGCAAAGATAGGAGGAAGGCTGATACAGAAAGTATGAGGCAAAGTTTCTTATTTTAAAAATTGAAAGGAAAATATACAGAAAATGTTAAAGAACCCAAGGTATGAGTTAGTTCCAAGAATTCATTTTGTTCTACTATTTCAGGTATCTCATTTCTGGATTTTATGATTATAAATTATAAAATACAGCTGTAAAAAGTCAATCCAAAAGCTGTAGGTAACTCAATACATAGTTCCTGCAAAGAAATCTGATTTGAAGAAGTTCCTCCCACCAGATTTTGGATGGTAAGTAGGATTTCAAGATCATCACAACCTCATCTGTTTTCTTTCTATGCAAAGTCCAAGACTGAGTCAGGAAAATGTAATTTATTAAGCACAGGTAATAGTGGGGCTTCCCAGGTGGCTCAGTGGTAAGGAACCCACCTGCCAATGCAGGAGATGCATTCGGTTCGATCGGGTTCAATCCCTGGGTCAAGAAGATTCCCCTGGAGGAGGAAACCCACAGCAGTATTCTTGCCTGGGAAATCCCATGGACAGGGGAGCCTGGTGAGCTGCAGTCCATGAGGTCGCAAAGAGTCAAACAAGACTGGAGTGACTGAACACACACACACACACACACACATACAAACTACTTGAAAATCATTTCCAAAAATACTGGTCATAACCTGTCATTCAGAACTCTGATAATGGTTTTAAGTGGAAGTCCATGAAAAGAGATGTTTATCAACCACAAAAAATTAAAAAAATTTTTTATATCTATTTTTGTGGACTATTATTTTCAAATGAATTATGCTTTAAATCTAAAATTTTTTACTACATACTGTACTGGGTTGAATAGTATCCCCTAAAATTCATATCATTACCTAAGACTGTGACTTTATTTGAAAATAAGGTCTTAATTTGTAATCAAATTAAAATGAGGTCATAAAGATTAGTGTCTTTATAAGAAAACACTGAGATGTGGACACAAAGACACACAAGGGAAAAAGCCATGTGACGATGGAGGCGCAGACTGAACTGAGGCAGCCACAAACCTAGGAACCCCAAGGACTGCCAGCAGCTACCAAAGGCTAGACGAGAGACACAAAACGGATCTTCCCTCAGAGCCACCGAAAGAAACCAACCCTGCTGACACCCTAATTTTGGACTTCAGGGCTCAAGAACTGTATGAGAATAAATTTCTCTTGTTTTCAGCTACTCATTTTGTGGTACTTTGTTATGGTAGCCCTAGGAAACTAACATACATACTGTTCCAATGGAATTTCCATCCCAATAACAGCTATTTTAGGAAGCATTTTACCATCACAACAGTGGGAGAGGATAGCACACCTTTGCAAAATCAAAGCCAGCTCTTTAGGAATGACAGAAATCAAAATAGCAAGCCAAATGACATCATTTGGTATAAGTAAGGGCAATGCAACATAAATGTCTTCCACGATGGCGTGATGTTCGCAAACTATCACAATGTTAGACCGAGAGACACCGATCCCAAGAAAATCTGAAGCAAAAAGATAAGAATGTTCCTGTTATATCAGATTCTGAACAGAAATTTCTTTGTAAAACTTCAGGAAGATGCACAATGAACATCAACCACAAGTGAAAGATGCAGTGGGCTCTACTGGTTCCATCACAGCTGAAACAGTTAAGGCAGTTATCAAGTTATAAAACATTTCAGTCTGATGGAATGTCTTTTCATTAAGCAAAAGTGAATTTAAAAAGGCACTCACTCACTTTTATCAGGTTTCCTGTCATGTGTACATACAAGCTGCATTTCTGCCCTTCTCCCCACAACAGGGATCACTAAACCCTAACCTGCAGATTCAGCCTCATGCCAGGCTCTGGGGGCCCACAGGATTACAAGAAACCTTAAGAAACTAGTTGAGCAGCTCAGCATCAGGTTAGACCTGCTGCTGCTGCTCCCACTCTTGATGTTTGACTTTCACTTTAGCAACACTTTTATCTGATGATTATTAATAATCAAACTCTGTTCTCTCCTAGCCATTCCACTCACTCGAAAATGAAAGTGTTAGTTGTTCAGCTGGGTCCAACTCTTTGCCTCCCCATAGACTGTAGCCCGCCAGGCTCCTCTGTCCATGGAATTCTCCAGGCAAGAATACTGGAGTGGCTTGCCATTCTCTTCTCCAAGGGATCTTCCTGACCCAGGGACTGAACCTGGGTTTACCTGCATTGCTGGCAGATCCTTTACCATTTGAACCACCAGGGAATCCCTTTCTTGCTTTTCTATCAGGTAACTCCAAAATACTTTCAAAAGTATTCGACCCTCTTTCCCAGATTTTAGTCTTAGACCCTTCTATCAGTTTCTACTGTTCCCTGAGGTAACCTAATAGCACAAATCTTGACTTTTAGCAGGGGACTGCTGAGGCCATGCAGACTTCCCCGGATTTAATTCCCATCCAGACTTCTACCAATGGCCACCCTTTCCAAATCACCCTGTTCCTATGCTCTGCCTACAGGCCAGGGTTTGAAACCTACTGTCCAACCTCCCTTACACCAACAATCTTACACCTGGGCTTTTTCCGACTGCCTGTTGTGAGGAATCTGTCCTATCCTCAAGGGTCTTGCCTGGATTCCAAATCTTTGTCAAGCATTCAGCCATTCCAACTCTGTTACTAACACCATCCTTCTTAGTAATTTAGCTTTTGCATTTTCCCATTAAACAAATCACACCAGAATTTTTAAAAACACAATTTTTGAATGTTTTTATGAGGAAAGAGGTAATGGCTAGCATCTTGTATTACCTAACATTGTTTTAAGAATGTGGCATGTTTTAACTCATTTAATCCTCGTAATAACCTTAGGCAGGCAGGTGCTATTACCACACTCAGTTTACAAACAAAGAAACAGCATATTGAAGTTACATGTCCAAGATCACACACCAATGTGCATGTAGCTATGATATAAATTCAAGCATATGGGCTCCAGAACCTACACTATGTTGCATCTTGACCTTCTACTATACCTGTCCCCATCACTAAACTTCAGGGTTTTCAGATTTTGAGTCATTTCAAATTTATACCTGGTAAAGCTCCTTTGGTAAATGTTTCCAACTCCTCCTCTATCTACTCAGCTCCAAATCCAAGTCCCCACCTCTAGTGTGAACTCTTTGATAAGATATATGTTTTCATAGATTGTATTTTCTTACACTCAAATTTACCAGAATGTAAAAGCATGAAGTATAGAGTGTGACTCTCAGGGATTTGATTATCAAGTCAATAATAAACAAGTAAAATCCCTCAGTCAATTAACTAAATTTTATCTTCTGCAAAGTGTAATCTAAAACTGTGACTGTGAGCTTTAGAAAGAGGTGAGGGGAGCCCTCTGGATCCTAATGTCTAGATTACATGCACTTCATTATTCCATCTAGAACTGCGTTAGACATATACTGCCACATAGGCTTGTAGGTTCATTTAAAGAGGTCTAGACTCTGACCTGGTATAAGATAAGACTCAGCCTTGAGAAGTAAGCCTAGTCAGTATTAGTAAGAATCCTGAAAATGTGTGTGCACACAGTTTGGTATTTTATGACAATTCATAGAAGAGAAAAAGAGATTGAGATTCACAGCTGGAAACAGAGTCTTAATAAAAAGTTTAAAAAGTAATGTTAAAGAAGGTCTAAAAAATCTAATGCCAAATTCAGGGGAAAAGAGAAAACCTTAAAACAACATCTTTAATTTATGGAGGCAAGCTTATTAAAAACAAGAGGCTGAAAAATACCTTTGTAAGGATAACAGAGAAACAACCAGCATTTATAAATCTAAATGACAACTCCTCCAAGAAATAAATACTGCTTTCCCTAACATTATCTAATTACAACCAAAAGAAGAGCATCTCTAGAATTTAAAGGTGTTAAGAGTATTATTACAAAAGTACTACCCCCTCATGTTCTCCATAAGAAGAAACAGGTCCCAGGAGAGACTGTGACTTGCCCAAGTCCCTCAATTTATCTGACTCAAGATTTTTTCACCTTATCTAGAGCAGCATATGATATAAAGAATGCTGATCACACGATCTCTCAATGTAAGAGAAGATTTAAATATGAACGACATTTTAAAAATTATTTTAACTAAAGGTTCTGGCAATAAACTAATTTTAAAAGTCACTTCAGTCCTGTCTGACTCTTGTCAATTTTAAAAGCTACTGTACATTAAATGTTAACTTTCATGAAAAAGAAAAATCACCTAGTGCCTCAAGCACCAGTTTCTTGAGTTTAAGGGGTTTGTAGGTATGTATCCAGGGTTAAAAACACACAAAACAGACTTTCTTGGTGTGTGCTTTCATAAGAATTTAGAGTCATTTATACCTTTTTTTAGATAATGAGAACACTTCTTTTTTAAACTTTCCAAGTAATTCACTAGGGAGAATATATTTTAAGACTCAGCTTTTTGTGCCCACTCATACATGCCTGAAGGGTCTACTTAAATTGCTCGCTATAATTTACATTCAAGCTTGGAGTAGGATTCTTGTTTTTCTGATGCTCACAAAGACTAGACTCACAGTTTAGTTCTATAGAGCCTATTTAGCTGGATTTAAAGCCTACTGTCAAATAAAAAGCAATCTTCATGGCGCTTAGTAACTTAAGTAGCTCTCCAGAGTTTGTAAATACTTTGTCTACTTTTTATCTCTACTGTCAGGGAATGGTTTTCCATAAAGTTGTAAAGTATTATTCTAAACATCTAAAAGGTAATACGGATACTACAATCCTTTGGGTTCACGGTTACATCTGAGTAACACAAAGTTACCTACCATAATTTTCCAAGCATACCATTTTCTTAGTCATTCCCTTAAGTTTTGCTTTTTTTTTTTTTTTTTTAAAGCATCCTGGAGTCCCATCTATAAAAAAGAAATTATTCAGAATCTGGCTTGGGGTTTCTAAAATTCAGGCTCTGAAAACAGGATGGAAAAAGCTTTAGGATCCCTCACAGATTTAGAGGAAAATGATGACTCTCCCAAACAAAAGCCATTTCCCTAACTGATGCTCTGATCACATTATTTCTCACACACTTGGAAAGTTTTCCCTGCTCATCTCCATCCAGTCAAATCTTAATCTACACCTTGCGGTCTATTAGAAAACCAGCTCCTTCCATGATGGCTTCCTCAGTCTCCTCCATCAGAATTAGCCTCCCTACTCCCCCTCAGTATTCCCAAAGCACTTTATCATAGTCTGTGTTGCTTTTGAATTGTTTATGTCTGTTTGATCCAGTAACTGGGCCAACATCTTTTTCCTTTCTTCACTGTCCACTTACATTTACTCAGTAAGGGTTTATTAAACTGAGTGAGGTGAGTAGGGCTACTGACTTATAATATCCCATTCTCCAGTAAACTAGGGCAGAGAATCTAGAGCAACTCTTGAAAACTGGGCGTATCACAGTTTGATCCGAATGGCCAGGCACCCAAGATGGCTGAGGTAATGAAATGTGTGGAACGTCTGTAGCAGAGTGAAAAGTAATCACAAAAAAATGTGAAAGTATAAAAAGAGCAATTTAAAAAAACCTATACTTAACCACTGTGTTCTGAGGCCAGATACAAATAATGCTACAAAATATCATCTTAATATAACCAAAAAAACTACTTATCCACTAATCCAGCTGTTAGATAAAGAGTATAAAGAGATATAAAGCACAGATAGGTCCTGCCCTTGAAGACTTTTTTAGTTTAACTGAGAATCAAAATTCTCTGTCGACTACATGGAAAGATACTGACGGTACAAGCAAGTTTATGACAAATGCCAAAGGAAAGATAAATAAAAATAAGATATCTAAGAGTTGAGATGAAGCATGTATGTAGTATTTGTATGATGGCATTTTATGTTTTTATGTCAGCATGAAACAAAGGCAATTTGAGGGGAAACAGGACACTGCCGTGGTGTTACTCTGCGTATGCTGTAGTACCGTTTTGTATGTTGTGTAAAACAAGAAGCAGTGAACAAAGCAAAAAGGTGATGTGTGCCTATGAGAAAAATTAATTGTACGGTATCATTTCAGTACATCCTGTTGTATATTTTAGTCTTGTTTCCTTTCTCTTCCATATTGATAAGAGGATGCGAACTGTACTGTTTCCTGCTAGTTACCCATATTAGAGAAGAAATTTAAAAAAAAGAGAGTACTAGAAGGAAACAGGAAAGAACACGTGAATTGCAATTGTCAAAAAAACAAAAACAAAACAAAAAACAAAAACCTAGCCTAGCTGGCCTTATTTGTGAAGCATAATTGCTTTTAGCATATGGAAGGTTTTTTTTTTTTCCCCACATTTTCTTTGTATAAAACTTGTATTAAATATCTTTTTTGATGATGGTATTTCTTTGTGACTGAGCCAATGGACTCACATGGTATGCTCTTTTGGGTTCCCCACCCCGTAATTTTTTCTGATTTGTCACCTTTTTTTAATTAAACTGTTTTGGAAAAATACAAAAGTAAATAAGATATCTAAGAGTTGTTGAGGACTGCTGATAAACAGAATTCTGGATCAAGACAGTAAGGGAAGGTTTCAGTGCGGAGGTAAGGTCTGAATTTCATGATGTATAAAGTGAGGCGGTTTGAAACAGATGACCTCCAGCCAACCTTCTAAATCTGAAATTTTATTGTAGTCTTATCACATAATTATAGTAGTGTCTTGATACTAACTCACCACCCCCTGAATGGAGTTTTCTTCTTAATCATTCATTATAAAAGTAACAGCTTTTGAAGGCTTGATATTTTGTGAGAGAACTTGAGTTGGAGGCTTTTTTCTTTATACCAGTTTCTTGGTATGGCTTCCAAAATTCAAAACAGGCTTTTAAATGGACATTTTTCATACCCTCAAAAACATAGCTGAAATAATTTATTCTTCTCTCTCTGCCGATAGGAAGTGCGCAGAGTAAACCTGCAAAAGTTCACCTCCGTTATTAAAGCACTTTTTTCTTCTTTGTTCTTTTTAACTGTCATGGCTTTTGTACCCAGCAGTTACTGACGGTCAAACATATTCTGAAGCCTGGCCAAAGTTTTTTTTTTTAGGGTAACACTCAAAACAAAGCAAATATTGGCTTAGTTATGACACTTGTTGTTCTAATACATTAATAGCCTATTGTCCACTGTGGTTGTCTCAACAAGATAATACATTGAAAAACAGCGTTTCCTGATAGGAAGTGAATTCCCACTGTGTGTCACAGGACCCTGGCCAAAAGCTGGGCTCCAAAGGAGAAAAAGCAGTCCCTTCTGGGATTTCATACATAACAGACCAGAGTAATGATTAGACTATTTCTCTCTTGTTTAAAAAGCTTTCTGCTTCAGCTCAAACGAAAATCTGCTTGACTGATTTTGCTATCCTGGGACTATTTTTCTACTACGATTTCAAATGTTTTAGACAAAGTTTGTTCAACATCCTGTAGGCAGAAGTATCCTGTATATTTCTAAACTCTGGAGAATTTCCTTAGTTGTAAATGCCACAATGGATGAAGTAACTTGACAAGGGTATTGCGATATGTCATCAAGACATGGTATAGCCAGTTTCTAGTTTCATACGAGCAACTGTTTAAGGCATTATAAAATACAAGGTACAATAAGTGCAACAATAGGCAAAAATGAGGGCTCAATTAATCCACGTATCACAAATGTGTTTCATTTAGAATTTGATTAGTGGGACACTGATGTCACCAGCAGACCCACACACAGAAGAGTAACTGACACTACCCTAAGAAGATATTAATACCCCTTATTAAATACCGGAAATATACTTTGTTTTCATCTATTTTCTCAAACTTGAAGAACTTTTTTTGCCCAGTTCTACTTACCAGTGGATACTGGAAAACTGCAACAATGGAAGAAATAACAGTTGTCATTTTAGTAGATTCTGGTGAACCTGTCTCTGTCACCTGGCATTCCCACTATTTAATGCAGTTCTTGGCTCCTAGAAGGTCCTCAATACATTTTGCTAAACTGAACTATGTCAAACAATTGACATGAAAACTAACACGGAATACTAGCATTATCTGGATAACAACCTCTCAGGTTTCAGGGAGGCACACTTACTCAAGGTATGTCAAGCTTTCTGCTAAGAAGCTAGGGTCACCAGCGCGCGCGCGTTCACACACACACACACGCACGCGCACACACACACACACTCCTCTACTTTCATGCCAAGAAAATGTCTTCTTATCTCCCTGTTGTAATGATATAAATCAAATGAAGACATTCTTATTCCATTTTGCTTTCAGGATAGCTGTCATTTGACAGAATTATAAGAACTATGAAATAGGCAATGCTAAACATCCTATTCGAAGAGTTGACTCATTGGAAAAGACCCTGATGCTGGGAGGGATTGGGGGCAGGAGGAGGAGACGACAGAGGATGAGATGGCTGGATGGCATCACCGACTTGATGTTTGGGTGAACTCTGGGAGTTGGTGATGGTCAGGGAGGCCTGGCGTGCTGCGATTCATGAGGTCACAAAGAGTCGGACACAACTGAGCAACTGGACTGAACTGAACTGAACTGAAACATCCTACAGATGATACAGCAAAAACTCCTGCTTCTGTTACTTTGTAACTTCGCTGTGTAACTAGATAACTCTGCTGGCAGGATGGGAGTGCACAGTTCACCTCTAAGGCTGCTTCCTCAGCACCAGATCAGAAAACTTCAGCTATGTCGAGCAACATCAATTTTAGCATTCAATGAAACAAGGAGATGGATTAGAGGGCTAGAATGTGAAAACAATTTAAACAAGCGGACTGAAGCCAAGTTTCAAAGCCCTTAGGATTAACTCTGAATGGCTGGATTCATTGAAAATTACAAAGATCCATTTTAAAAACAAACATCACCTCACTCAGAATCTTCTCCTCAAGTATTCAAAAGCTTGATAAAAAGATTTGCTTTTACTTCTGGAAAGGGTTTTATACTTCTGAAAGTGATTTTTCTTTTTTTAGAAAAGGAGAGTTTATGTAAAATACAGTATATTGTTCAACTTCCCTCTCTCTCTCTCTTTTTTTTTTTTTTTAACATTCTTATACTTAAATAGCTTAGAACATATGGCAGGTCAAACAAATTACAGACCACACAATATACACAAAAGATGATTTTAATTTAAATAACAGAAACTTCATACAATTTGGGTTCTAGAGCTTAAGCCAATATTAAAAAATACTATGTAACTATTAAAATTGGAAGGGACATTAAAACTTATCTGTTTCAATCTGTCATTTTATGGATGGTAAAACTGAAGATCAAGGGGGTTAAGTGACCTAGTTACAATCTTACACTCTAGTTACCAGACTTTGAACCCAGTGTTATTTCATTAATCTACTGAAAAATGACTCCCAGGGCAGTTTTAGGCATTCATGATAGTCGGGACAGTGGGGCCTACTTTGGTGTTCTACCCAGAGGAGCAACAGGTGGTGAGGGTCTTTTCCATTTCCACACAGCACTCTCACCCCTTTCCAATAGCACCTAGGTTCTAGGTTCTGTCCCAAAATGGAGGTAGGAGAGAAGACTGATAGACTAAGTATATCTGATAAGGGAGAAATGGAAATAATCCAGGTATCTATCAAAAGATGAATGCTTAAATAAATGATAGTATATCCATCCATACACTGAAGTACCATAAACCATTAAAAAGAATGAGGTAGATACACAATGGTTTATGTGCAATATAATTTTATTTGGATTTTTAAAAAAGATATCCACTCATATTCATAGAAATTTTCTGGAAACAATAGAGAAGAAAATACCCACCAGGGCACAGGGCTCAAACATCAGGGTGCGAAAGAGACATTCTGTCATGTGTCCTTTATACTGTCTCATCTTTTTTCATGTACATTTTTTAAGGTACAAAACTAATACTTTTTAGAAGGTAACTTCTATTGAGCCCTGGGAAAATTCTGAGGAAAAGAAAGATAGGGTCTATCAAGGCTAATTTGATACTCTGTATCAAATCTACATGACACACAATTTATTTCTCTGGAAAAGACTTTCTAACCCTTTTCATGTCACGGTATGTTAGTTTTCACTAATACAGTAGGCATAAATAAAATTTGTACAGCACACTGGAGGTAAAGAGGAAGGGATTTGATGGCAGCTATATAATAGGGCTAAGGGGGAAAAATTTTTTTTTCTATACTACATAATAATTACAAGAAAAAAATAAGAGAGTATGAGATATCACCTACTGACTTTCTGTAACTGTTCTAAATAAAATCTATCTAGAAAAGCTTTTAACTTCAATATTTAACAGCAAACTAGTTGCCAAGTTTTGCTATGGAGCAATGATAAAAGTCCAGGAGTAACTATATTCTCCTAGAGTTCAAAGGGACAGCAGAGGTCATCTAGTTCAGTGAATTGAAACACACTTTTTTTTAAGTGAATCAGAACAGAAAATACAGCAGTGTGTTTTTTGTGCTAAAAAAAAAAATTATTTTGGAGATTAAGTGGTATGTATGTTGTTCATGTATTGGGTCATGATACAGAATATATATATTTTTAAAAGACTGAAAGCCACTTACCCAAGGCTATAGAACTAATAACTGTCCACTGAGCAAGCTGCTGCTGCCGTTTAGTCACTGCAGCCCAGCTCTGTGCGACCCCATGGACTGCAGCCTGCCAGGCTCCTCTGTCCATGGGATTCTCCAGGCGAGAATACTGGAGTGGGTTGCCATGCCCTCCTTCAGGGGATCTTCCCAACCCAGGGACTGAACCCAGGTCTCCCGTATGGCAGGCAGATTCTTTACCATCTGAGCCACCAGGGAAGCCCACATTAAATATAGGCAACATTTAATAAAATGTCTACACAACACCTGTGGCAAGAGATTCACCAAGTTACAGCTTGAAAATTTGCTTTCTTGTTGAGGAGATGATT
This sequence comes from Ovis aries, assembly GCF_016772045.2. NCBI lineage: Eukaryota > Metazoa > Chordata > Mammalia > Artiodactyla > Bovidae > Ovis > Ovis aries. Next base: position 30,188,361 of record NC_056075.1, on the reverse strand, counting down.
TATATATCTAATTTTACTCCTCAGATACTAAATAGCAAATTCCCCAAATTTCTGAACATACAGTTTATTTAAAGCAAAGCTTTAGTTCTAACGTCATTTGTAAGAATGTTTCTGGGTTAACATCTAAACATTTTTTTTTTACCAAATCTAATGCATTCCCTTTAGCATCTCTGGAATAGGCATGATTCTTTTACCAAGAGAATGAGAGTATTCTAAGCTGGAAAAGGTCTTAGAGAGCTAACCCAAATTCCTAATTTCACAGATAAACTAGTGTCCAAAGCAAAAGCCTCTTGGTTTCCAGGCTAGTGTTTCTTTCTATGATACCATGCTTTTACTTTATTCTTATATCCTTGTGATGTTAGAAAATAGCTAAACACATTACTACTACCAAAGAGTAGTAATTTAACCAAGAAGCAGCTGAAGCAGGAAATGCTAGGAAATCCAAGTCCAAAAAGGATGACACAATGTCACCCCTGCAAGCTATACAGAAAATCTGTTTCCAACACACAGCTTTAGATTTCAGCTAAGGCATATGATTCAACTTGCTTGTATCACATGGGTGTGTCTGCCCCACAAGGGGACACATTGAACCTGCAGGAGAGGAAGACAAGAGTGTAGACATCGCACAGCACAGTCTCTCTTCCATTGTGCCCTCGTAGGTCAGTGCATAGTTCAATACTCACAGGCATTTAAAACCCAACTCCAGACAGAACTCCAGTGTGAGAAAAAGGAAAGTTAGCCCCCATTTGCAAAGAATTATTGCTGAATGTGGCCCTCACTGAATAACAATAAATCTCCTATAGTTCAACTTACCGTTCACGTCACAAATGCTAGAAAGAACACAGAGGCACAGACAAGGCATGGAGCAGAACTTTGGGCTTCAGCCTTCCCCAACTCTTCTGACAAACACCCAATAGCAGGAGGACAAAGCATCATTATGACAGAAATAAAGGCTCTTTAGATGCTGCCTTTTTTTTAATTCAATGAACCCACTCTTACACACAAAGTTCACGCCATGATGTCTTGAAATACAGTATTGCCAGATTATGCTATTAATGAGTCCAATATATTCAGTGTAAAACACGACTTTAAGCATTTTACTCTTAATTAGCACATGAGAGACTATCAGTATTTTCCTTAAACAGTCAATGTCATCCCCCCAAACAATTAAGAACAATTCAGTAAACTGTTCGAGAGGGCCAAAAAGCAGACAAGTGAACTAAGAGGGAAAAATTTAGTTGATTGATAAAGCCACAGGCTCCTCCCCAAGAAGAACACTGCACCTTGGTAGCAACTGGCACAAAATTAGCCATCTATCTTATCTCTGCTTCCCCCTAAAGCTGTGAGCTCTCAGGATTACAATGGACAATTTTGTACTTACTTATTAAAAAGAATGGAAGCTGCTGTAATTTTCTTAAGCTGGGTTTTGTGTGGCAACTCTGATGCAACGCTGCCCTAAAAATGAACTTTGTTTTAAACAGTGAGATAGCCACACCGTGCGGTTAGAGCAAGGGTGGAGCCCACTCTAGGGGAAACAACACACCCAGACCGAACTCAGTGAGGGCAAACTGCACGTTAGTGTTGCCACAGCACTCTGCAGTGCCTCAGAGTCAAAATTAATTGGTTAACTGTCTTCAAAGAAATGGGAGAAAATGTAAGGTTTGTAGATCAGCTTTCCTGCCACAGAATGAAACACAGACATTGCTTTTTCGTGAAGCAAGTAAAGATAAAATGCAAGGTAGATCATGCAGCTCAGCCAACAGAATGTTAGGTGGAAGTGGATTACTATAAAGGAAGTCCAACCATGCCAACTTCTAAGTTTAGCAACAGCAGCTTCTGCATATCTCAAGGTGTCAGCAATACTGCTCTAGAACTTGACTTTGGCCTATTTGGCTAAGACAGGGGACCTGAACACGTTCAAGCATTACCTTTCCTTTTCTACCAATGCTCCAGTTCTCCTGGCAATGCAGAAACAAAAAAAGCATTTTCTTACCAACTAATTAGCAAGAGTTGCCATCAAAAACAAGGGATTTGATTTATGCTTCGATATGATATTGAAATAAATGCATAAAAAGGGAAATTATTGTTGATGAAAACCATTAATATGCACACTGGGCTTTTAAAAAAGTTGCAAGCACTCACTTTTTCAAATAACTCCATGCTTTAATTTTTTCTGATTTATTTCCAAATAAGATATTCAATAGGATGTATATATACTGTCTAAAAACCTTTAACAGTGCTTAAAATCTCAGTTATTGAAACTTATTAAACATGATTATTGTTCAAAATGATTTTAATCAACTACTTTCTGTATGCACATTCAGAGACACTATCAGTTATTATTAACTGAACTCCTATAACCAATGAAATAAAAAAATAGGTTTCTCAATAAAAATACCTAAGCATGTAAAAAATAAGCTACATAGTCATATATAGAATTTAAAGCAAACAATGGGAAAAGCTCTGGGAGAAGGCTGGGAGAACATTTTTAATGATACATGCTGTCACATTACCCTGTCCAGTTGCTGCTCCCTCACTTTGGAACAATAAATCAGTCTGGAGTACTGAAATTTCAATATTTTGAGAGATGGCCTAGAACACTCTCTTTCAGGAGTTAGGTGCTGACTGATCTAACCTTTTGCTGGATTATAAGGTCACTCTTGCTATATGGTAAGTCAACCCATTCTAAAATCTTCCTTTCATAGTCCAATGGCCTGATATAATTATTTTTTCATCTGTATACATAATTATGAATCACCTGCCGCCATCCCTTGCTCTTCCCCATCTAACCCCCAAACTGAGCAACATAAAGGTAGCAGTTAGATATTCTATTTGAGGAGTCCCATCTTGATACTTTTTGGATTTGCACTGTTGGAAATGTCTGGTTTCAAGTCAAATTTCACTTTCACAGCTGCAAAGGAAATGACACGAGAAGAAAAACACAGCCAATACATATCAGCAATTAATTCCATCCACAACTGCCCAGCTGTTTGTGCATGGAAGAATCAGTCTGTTTCCTTTTGGGGCTTTCACCACTGAAAATGGATACTGCACATGCAGAGACACAAGCTGTTTGTAACATGTCAGGAATGTGCACAAGATCACACAGAGTTGAAGAGGCAAAATGAAATCCAGGCTAGTTTTCTTGGGACTTGCCAGTATTATTTCATAGCTTTAAAAAAAAAAAAGAAAAGAAAGAAAAGAAAAAGAAATCTTAACACCACCTCAGAGAGAGAGCAAAATACAGGGAAAAAATTTCTCCCTTCTGAGGATCACCCTACCAATAAGGAGGAAAATTTGCCAATGACATCAGATTTAGTATCAAGAATAGACAGTCTGATTTATTGGCATAGACAAGGTGTGACATTTTTCAGAATCCACATGCCCCCAGTACGTTAAATCCAGCCAATACTTTTTGGACTACAGAGCTGCTTGCCCAATGTGTAGTTAGTCCTTAAAAAAAAAAAAAAAAAAATCCTTATAAACGTGAAAGTTGTTGGGAACCAATGCTTTCACCACAGTCAAGCAGAAAAGTGAGTTTTTCTGGGTTAGTTCAGACATTATTTGGCACCCAAATACACCTGCCCGTCTCAGGGATTCATGTAAATTTACACATCCAATCTTCCAGGGTAACTCTCATGTAATCAGATTTCTCCTTTCCTCTGCCCATCAGTTTTGTGGGTTTTAAATAGAAATACTCTCTACTGAGTGCCAGAGAGACTCATGTGAAACTCAAGAAGTTTTCTATCCCTCTCTCTCCCTTGCCCTCCAACTCCAATTTTATCTCAAATGTCTGTTTCACTTACATTTTGTAAAATGTCATTTTGTTATACTTTATTTTCAAACATACAGCATGTCAATAACTTGTTTTCAGTATGTAAAATGACTTGTGATTAATTACTGTCATAAGAGTTATAGAAAAGAAAAAGACATTTTTAGTACAAAATAATTCAAAACATATTTTACCTATTTAACTATTAAAAAAAAAACTAGGTATCCCATGATTGAATTCATTGTTCCAAGCACCTCCCCTCTCTTCTTTCGATGCACAAGAGTTCATACACTCCTAATGCCAGTATTTTCAAACACAATTTGGATGGTATACTCAATTAGGGCTTCCCAGGTGGCACAGGGGTAAAGAATCTACCCGCCAATGCTGGAGACACAGGAGATGTGGGTTGGATCCCGGGTCTGGAAAACCCCCTGGAGTAGGAAATGGCAACCCACTGTGGTATTCTTTTCTGGGAAATCCCACGGGCAGAGGAGCCTGGCCAGCTACAGTCCATGGGGTCACAAAGAGTTGGACACAACTGAGTGACTGAACACATGGGCAGAGGCTAAGGCTTAACCAACGAAGAGAGGAAAAGCTCTCTGCTCCAAATAATCTTCAGAATGAAGATGCTCTGAAGTGCCAGAACTCAAACCAGCACAATGAGAAGTTGTCTCCAACTAAAGTGCTGTGAAAGCACGAAGTGTGATTTGTGAAAGAAACATAAAGCATCTCAAACAAGTGCTAGACTGAAAACAAAGCACAAAGCCAAAGAACGTTTTCTTCCGTAACAAACCTCATCTGAGGTAGGAAAGGGGAGGAGAAGAAAGGTTTATCCTTTGGCTGCTGGTGACACTAGCTTCTAGAAATACGGTATAACTATTACTGACTCAAAACAGCCACAGAGATGAGCTTTGCTTGGCAAGCTTAAGCTCTGAGGGACACTTAGACTAGTTTGAAATGTTTAAGGGCAGGAACCTGCCCCACCTACAAGATTGGCTAAGGAAAGCAAAGATCTCCCTGAGTTGTTTAAATCAGGTCACTTAAACTCATGACAGTCTAACTAGAGCCTTGGGTGATACAAGACCATTCAAATGAGGAGGCTGGAGATATGAAATCTTGTCAGCTCATTTTTAAAGTGATTTTTCTCCTCACGAACTTATTGTATTTAATACTAATATATATGTATTTATTTTATTCTTAAAACTTTTACATAGATAGCAAATTAGAAAGAACTTTACAGTGAGCGCCATACATGCACTAGCTAGATTCTATCATTAACACTGTACTATACACTTTATCACGTATGTCTTCAACTACCCATTTCTCTTTCCATTCATTAATATAGCTTACCTTTCATGCATTTTAAAGTAAAGTACAGGCAATTGTACACTTTCTGTGCAAATAAAAGTGTACAGATGAAGCACAAATTGAAATCAAGATTGCCAGGAGAAATATCAATAACCTCAGATATGCAGATGACACTACCCTCATGGCAGAAAGCAAAGAACTAAAGAGCCTCTTGATGAAAGTGAAAGAGGAGAGTGAAAAAGTTGGCTTAAAACTCAACATTCAGAAAACTAAGGCATCCGGTTCCATCAGTTCATGGCAAATAGATGGGAAAACAGTGGAAACAGTGACAGACTTTATTTTTGGGGCTCCAAAATCACTGCAGATGGTGACTGCAGCCATGAAATTAAAAGACGCTTGCTCCTTGGAAGAAAAGTTACCCTCTGAGCCACCAGGGAAGCCTGACCAACCTAGACAGCTTCTTAAAAAGCAGAGGTATTACATCGCCAACAAAAGTCCATCTAGTCAAGGCTACGTTTTTCCAGTAATCATGTATGGATGTGAGAGTTGGACTATAAAGAAAGCTGAGCGCCGAAGAATTGATGCTTTAGAACTGTGGTGCTGGAGAAGACTCTTGAGAGTCCCTTGGACTGCAAGGAGATCCAACCAGTCCATTCTGAAGGAGATCAGTCCTGGGTGTTCATTGAAGGCACTGATGCTGAAGCTGAAGCTCCAATTCTTTGGCCACCTGATGTGAAGAACTGACTCATTTGAAAAGACCCTGATGCTGGGAAAGATTGAAGGTGGGAGGAGAAGGGGACGACAGAGAATGAGATGGTTGGATGGCATCACCGACTCGATGGACATGAGTTTGAGTAAACTCTGGGAGTTGGTGATGGACAGGGAGGCTTGCTGTGCTGCAGTCCATGGGGTTGCAAAGAGTTGGAAACAACTGAGTGACTGAACTGAACTGTATGCTTACTCTAAATACTTCAGCAGGCATATCAGTAGCTAGAGTTCAGTGTTTATCACTTTTTTTCTTTTGGTACAAAATGTACATACAGTGAAGTTGCAGAAACATGTAAGTGTACACCTGTATAACCCCAACTCCTGTCTAGATATGGAACATTTTCTTTACCCCAGAAAACCTGTCATGTCTTTTCCTAGGCAATCTCCTTCTCCCACATTCCCAGAGGCAATCACTGTTTTTATTTCAAAAGTGATTTTAAACAACTCCAAGTAGCCATGTCTGCAACCTGGAGATCAGAACATTCTCTACTACATCACGTAACTTATCCTTGGCTGAACAAAATGATCAGAGATGACCCAAACAGATGGAAGGAGCTTAGGAAGAGATCGTAAGGTTAAAAGGAAGTGTAGATTCATCTGCTCCAATTACTCAATTGCTTGGGTGAAGGAAATAAAACTTAGAAAGTTTTGGCTGCCTGTACCAGTCATCCAACTGCTCAGCAATTTACTGGGTGGACCTAGTCTAAAGCTCTTTGGCTGCAGCTCCACATTTTAAGGGTGAAGAGAACAGAAACTTTGGAGATAACACTAGTTCAGAGGAAGAGTTCAACCACTTAATGGCTATATACCTTAAACAAATTTTTCAGTTTCAGTTTTTTTAAACATCTTTGAGTTTCAGTCTTCTCATCTGTTAAATGAGGAAAATCTTGGTTCATAAAGTTGTATGGATTAAAAGAGACCCCCGTTGTAAAGTGCCTGGCATACAGTAAACAATGAAAGGGAAGAAACACAGACAGCAAGTGGAGGGAAAATTGACAGTACGAAGTTCAGTTCAACAACATGCACTTTCCACACATTGCTTCTAAGTGCGTGTGCTACCCCACCCCTACATTTGCTCTCACTTTGCATATATATGCAAAGGAAATAACACGAGCACTGCCGCAAGCAGGTTTTCACATCTGAAAAAAAGGCTCTTCCTTTTCTTTTGCCTTCCTAGTGGCTATATGTACCTTACATTTTTACCTGTCTTTGTATAAACAGCTCCTTTTGCCTGAAATGATCTTTCTTTTATCCACCAAATGAGAGGTCTAGCTAAAAGCTAACCTACTTTTCCGATCTTATCAAACAAATTTAAAATTCCTTCACGTGGGTTTGGGTTTCCATAACGCTTAAAGTAATAGCATTACAGAACTCCCCCTACCAGCTGGCTGCTTCCCTTTTCCCCTCCTTGAATGAGATCACCTCTCTAACCCAAAACCTAGCACAGAGCTTAGCACACTGAAACTATCCATGAGTATCTGCTGAATGGACATGCCTGGGTAAATGGGTAGTTGGTATAATCAAAGAAGTGAAACAACTAAGGCTGAACACTCACCAAAAAAGGAAAGCAAAGTGCCAGAAAAATGGGGGGTGGGAGTGGGGGCCGGGAGATAATCATAGGGCATATGAAAAGGCACAAAATTTTTAAAAGATTAAAAGCCAAGCATGTATAAACTTCTGTGTTTTAAGAAAAGTGAGAGGGAGGTGGGAGGGGTTTCAGAATGGGGAACACGTGTACACCGGTGGCAGATTCATGTTGATGTATGGCAAAACCAATACAATACTGTAAAGTAATTAGCCTCTAATTAAAATAAATAAATTTAAATTTTTAAAAAAATTAAAAAAGAAAAGTGACTGCCACCAAGCAGCTGAAGTGCCACTAGAATAATTCAGGCTGTTGTGTGCTTTATATACTTATCTCATGTACCACCCACAACAATCCGATCAGGCTCCTTTTACAGATGAGAATATCGAGACTCAAGGAGGTTAAGCAAATAAAGTCATACAACCAATGGCAATGGAGATAAAAAGCAGAGTGGTGATTTTTCATTACAAGTCATTTTCACATAAGACAGTTTTACACACAGCATGGGGAGGCTCTGTGATAAAGAAAACCGAGACGTTGAGGGGCAACCAAACAGTACAAGAGATTCAACAGAGGGAGCAAAGGCCTCGACAAAGAACACACCACAGCTGAGGCAGTAAGAGGTGTGTGAGCTCTACGTAGGAGTTATCTTCACAGAACCGTCTGCCACCCAGAGTTAGGAAACGTAAGTCAGAGATGGCCCTGGAATGTGTGGGAGTGCTAAAGAGGAGCTCTTACTCTCGGCATGGCCCTTCTTCCCCAAACTAACTGTTCTCAGAAGTGATCATACAGCATAGATAACCTTGGTTAAAATGGAGACCATGGTGTTCAGGTACCGAGGAACAAAACTGTTTATTCACTTTCACTCAACATCCTACCTCCTTCTGAGAATTTAAAATGCTCTGAGTCAGGAAAAGGGTCCTGACTAGACAGGTTCCTTATAATATTAGAAACAGCTTGAGGGTTTAAACATGGGGGATAGTTCAACACATATTACATTCAACAAATATGAATTAAGAGTTTGGGATTAAAACATACATATATATACAATATATAAAATAGGTAAACAAGGACGTACTATAGCACAGGGAACTATACTCAATATTTTATAATAATCTAAGGGAAAAGAATCTGAAAAGGAATAGATATAGATATATGTATAACTGATTTACTCTGGGGAAACAGTGGAAACAGTGTCAGACTTTCTTTTTGGGGGCTCCAAATTCACTGCAGATGGTGACTGCAGCTATGAAATTAAAAGACACTTACTCCTTGGAAGAAAAGTTATGACCAACCTAGATAGCATATTCAAAAGCAGAGACATTACTTTGCTGACTAAGGTCCGTCTAGTCAAGGCTGTGGTTTTTCCTGTGGTCAGGTATGGATGTGAGAGTTGGACTGTGAAGAAGGCTGAGCGCCGAAGAATTGATGCGTTTGAACTGTGGTGTTGGAGAAGACTCTTGAGAGTCCCTTGGACTGCAAGGAGATCCAACCAGTCCATTCTGAAGGAGATCAGCCCTGGGATTTCTTTGCAGGGAATGATGCTGAAGCTGAAACTCCAGTACTCTGGCCACCTCATGCGAAGAGTTGACTCACTGGAAAAGACTCTGATTCTGGGAGGGATTGGGGGCAGGAGGAGAAGGGGACGACAGAGGATGAGAAGGCTGGATGGCATCACTGACTCAATGGACGTGAGTCTGAGTGAACTCCGGGAGATGGTGATAACAGGGAGGCCTGGCGTGCTGCGATTCATGGGGTTGCAAAGAGTCAGACACGACTGAGCGACTGAACTGAACTGAACACATGAAACTAACGTGACATTGTACATCAACTTTTTAAAAAAGAGATAATAATGGCCTCCTCAAGTTGGTGAAATGAACTCATCTGTGGGCATCTCTGACTACATTCCATTATTTCTCCTTTAGGAATACCCTAGTTTTGCCTCCCTTTCAAAGATGGATTTATGAAGGAAAGCCTCCAGCCTAAAGGTTAAAGCCACAAGTCCCTGTGGCGCACTCCCAATGCAGTACTCATTACACCGACTCACAATGGTCTGTTCACTGACATGTTCTCACATGTGCTGTGAGAAACAGCAAGGCAAGCTGCTCCAGGACCTAACACAGCCAAATTTAAAAAATATGAAAGGTAAATGAATAATGTTCTTCACCTGTTTAATACTAGATAGATGGTTACTTGTTAAAAGTAATACAGGATTTAATGAGGAAGCAATTATAGAGAACTCAAATTATACAAAAGTCATGGAGAAGGCAACGGCACCCCACTCCGGTACTCTTGCCTGGAAAGTCACAAGGACTGGGGAGCCTGGTAGGCTGCAGTCCATGGGGTTGCGAAGAGTCGGACACGACTGAGCGAGTTCCCTTTCCCATATTATAGAAAAGGTTGAGGATAAGTGAGATTTGGTTAATATTCAAAATAGCTTTTTTCTGGATTAAAAAAAAAATCCAACATAATTTATAATGATTGATGAGTCAAGCCTAACAGAGCTGAAGCTGAAATTCAGTGAAATAGTAGGTCTAAAGATTAGGCATTATCCCAATTTAAAACAAAAAATAATCAAACTTATGAGTTTGTATTGTATCTGAAGGCTGTCAAACTACAAGCGCAGCGGAGGGGAGTGACTTTGACTCAACGATGGCATAATACTTCCAAAAACAATGCATTGTATTAACCATCTCTTAAAAGATGAATAGATTCAAGGGAATAGACCTGGTAGACAGAGTGCCTGAAGAACTATGGACAGTGGTTCAAAACACTGTACAGGAGGCGGTGACCAAAACCATTTCCAAGAAAAATGAATCCAAGAAGACAAAGTGGCTGTTTGAGGGAGTCTTAAATTGATCGCTGAGAAAAGAAAAGTGAAAGGCAAAGGAGAAAGGCAAAGCTATAACCATTTGAATGCAGAGTTCTAGTGAATAGCAAAGAGAGAAGAAAGCCTTAAGTAAACAATACAAAGAAATAGAGGAAAACAATAGAATGGGAAAGACTAGAGATCTCTTCAAGAAAACTGGAGATACCAAGGGAACATTTCATGCAAAGATGGCTATGTGTCACTCACTCAGAGCCACACATTCTGGAGTGTGAAGTCAAGTGGGCCTTAGGAAGCATTACTACAAACACAGCTAGTGGAGATGATGGGATTACAGTTGAGCTATTTCAAATCCTAAAAGATGATGCTGTTAAAGTACAAATGCCAGCAAATTTGGAAAACTCAAAGGTGGCTACAGGACTGGAAAAGGTCAGTTTTCACTTCAATCCCAAAGAAAGGCAATGCGAAAGAATTTTCAAACTACCGCATAATAGCACTCATTTCACATGCTAGCAAGGTTATGCTCAAAATCCTACAAGCTAAGTTTCAGCAGTACGTGCACCAAGAACTTTCAGATGTACAAGCTGGATTCAGAAATGGCCAGTTAAAACTGCCAACATCCGTTGGATCACAGAAAAAACAAGGGAATTCTAGAGAAACATTTACTTCTGCTTCACTAACTCCATAAAAGCCTTTGACTGTGTGGATCACAACAAACTATAAAATTCTTAAAGAGACAGAACGTCAGACCACATTATCTGGCTCCTGAGAAACCTGTATGCAGGACAAGAACAACAGTCAGTACCGGACATGGAACAATAGGTTGGTTCCAAATTGGGAAAGGAGTTCGTAAAGGCTGTATATTGTCACCTTGCTTATTTAACTTACATGCAGAATACATCATGCGAAATGCTGGGCTGGATGAAGCACAAGCTGTAATCAAGATTGCTGGGAGAAATAACAATAACCTCAGGTATGCAGATGATACCACTCTAACAGCAGAAAGCAAAGAGGATTTAAAGAGCCTCTTGATGAGGGTGAAAAGAGTGAAAAAGAGGGTTTAAAACTCAACACTCAAAAAACTAAGATCACGGCATCTGGTCCCATCACTTCATGGCAAATAGATGGCGGAAAACTGGAAACAGTGACAGATTTTATTTTCTTGGGCTCCAAAATCACCGTGGACGGTGACTGCAGCCATGAAATTAAAAGACGCTTGCTCTTTGGAAGAAAAACTATGACAAACCTAGACAGAGATACGACTTTTCTGACAAAAGTCTGTCTAATCAAAGCTATGGTTTTTCCAGTAGTCAATGTTCGGATGTGAGACTTGGACCATAAAGAAGGCTGAGTGCTGCAGAATTGATGCTTTCAAATTGTGGTGCTGGGGAAGACTTGAGAATTCCTTGGACTGCAAGGAGATGAAACCAATTAATCCTAAAGGATATCATCTCTGAATATTCATTGGAAGGACTGATGCTGAAGTTGAAGCTCCAATACTTTGGCGAAGAGTTGACTCATTGGAAAAGACCTTGATGCTGGGAAAGATTGAAGGCAAGAGGAGAAGGGGGCGACAGGATGAGATGGTTGGATGGCATCACTGACTACTGAGTTTGAGCAAACTCTGGGAAAGAGTGAAGGACAGAGAAGTCTGGAGTGCTGCAGTCCATGAGGTCACAAAGAATGGGACACAACTTAGCAACTGAACAAGAACACATTATGAGAAGCTTGCATTAAAAAAAAAACCCTACATAAAAAAGTGAAGAATAATATTCACGATATTCATGTGCTATTAAGAAACCTACATTCACAAATAATTTTTGCTTTGGAGGAAAGTCCAAAACAGAATTAAAAATCTATTTAGTTGGAAAGATATGTCATATTTCAAATAATTTACCTAGTGGAAAAAAGCCAAACCAATTTTTTAAAAAATTATCTTGCCCAAATTCAAGTATTTACCTTCAAAGAGTGCTAATTAGCTAGGCAAGTGCCAAGCTGGACTTAGAGGACTAACAATCTTACTTCTCCAAGATCAAGCTCTAGAACACGTGCTGCCTACCCACGGCAAGAACCACATCCCATCCTTTAAAACTAAAACAGCTTTGAGTCACCAAATACCATCATAAGTTGTATCCAAGACAGGGCAGGAGACAGGTTTAGGAATTTTCTCCCCATCTTCACTCCCATTCCTCAATCCCTCCAGTTCCGCATGACTTTAGGAAAGTATCTCCTGTAGTTGGTAGATGTTTCCTCAGCCAAACAGACAGCATGATAGGAGGTTTAATTAAAATTCAAACAAACACAGAAACAAAAGTAGCCCATAAACACATTTCTTCTTTGCATTTAGAGGCACTTCAGTTTATTGCATCATACTTTCTGCCCCTAAATATTATTAAAGTTGGAGAATATCAACTTGTTCTGTGCCAAATCTATAGCTGCACTGATTTTTAATCTGCTCTGAATTTATATTTCAAAAAATTATCTTTAAATTCTAAGTTGGTCAGTCAATTCATCAACTAGTATCAACTAATTTTTCTACTTTTCTGCTTAAATTCATTCATTCTTTTAACAACTCATTCAACATCTATTATGTCCTACATCTAAGGAGGCAGTACAACTGGAAAATGAAGAAATGAATGAGATATGACCTCTGATTCTAACATACTAGCAACTTAGTAGGTTGGGGGAGGACAAAAGGAGACAGTTTCTTTAAAAATTATACAGCATACTCTGTTATTAGAGATGCATTACAAACCCAGAGAAAGGAGCCAATTTGAAAAGTTCTTGAGAAGTTACATTGGAGTTGGATCTTAAAAGGATGAGTAGGTATTGGGGGTGGAGGGAGCAGAAAGATACCTAAAGCAACATACCTAATAAACCTATAATTTATCACATGGTTTTATTCTAAATAAAATTAACAGAACTAATAGAAAACTAACAGAAAATAGAGACTAATAGAAAAAGGAGATAAAAATTGTCACTAGTTAACAGCTTACCGTGGTTTGTGTAATTTAAGCCAGAGGAGCCCTATAGTCTACTAGCAAACCATACACTTTTGTGTCATGTGCTTTTGCTTTCACCCTAATCTTTTGACTTGCATGCTAAGAAAAGAAACTCAAAAGCCATTTATATCCTTTCTTGGAACAATGCATGTTCTTACACTGCATTAACCAAAGACTTAGGAATAATTAAGAGAAATTATCTTGGAGCCAGTCAAACTGCAATCTGGCACCATATCACCAGGAAAGGAGACTTAAGAATGCTCTAGGTTAATACAAAGGTCAGTAAACAATAATTTGGTCAACCTGGCCCAGATATACCACACCCTATGGGCTCAAAGCCTTAATGGTATCTAGTACAAGGATGGTAGACTTTATGGCTCAGACAGTAAAGAATCTGCAGGCAATGCAGGAGACCCGGGTTCCACCCCTGGGATGGGAAGATTCCCCTGGAGAAGGAAATGGCAACCCACTCCAGTATTTTTGCCTGGAAAATCCCATGAACACAGAAGCCTGGTGGGCTGCGGTCCATGAGGCAGAAAAGAGTTGGACACGACTGAGTGAATAACACTTACAAGAAAAAAAACAGAATGCCATAACTGATCACAACCATTGGGTTTGAAAGGTACCTAAATGCTCAAACTCACTGACCCAGAAAGATGCTTATACATACGAGAAAGATTATTTTTATGAGTTGGGAAATTTGGCTAAACCAATGAAAGGTGAAAAGAATACCATGTTAAATCGCTGAGAACAGACCTCCCATTCTCACCAAGTTACAGCTACTGTTGCTGCTTAGTCACTGAGTCATCTCCGACTCCTTCTCAACCACATAGAGCCTGCAGGCTCCTCTGTCCGGGGGATTTCCCAGGCAAGAATACTGGAGTGAGTTGCCATTTCCTCCTCCAGGGGATCTTCCTGACCCAGGGATCGAATCCTGCATTGGCAGGTGGATTCTTTACAACTGAGCTACCTGGGAAGCCCATTATATTAGGACATAGCCAATTTTTTAGAGCATATATTTTACATAAAGCAAGCTTTATGTACTTTATATTCATGAATTCACACCTGTAGTATCTAAGCATTGACAAAAAAGCAAAAACAAAACAAAAACGTCTTGCAAAAAAGTTCAAACTGAGAGATTTAACCTTAGCGTAGAAATTTGTCAATGAAATATGTATCTTTGGATGGTGTATAAGTAACTTGGAATATTTTGAGAAAAGGAAAAACCAAACCAAAAAAATCCTCCTGAGAACAGCTTTTGAGGCTCTGTGAAGGGAGGTGACTAGAGCAGTAGAAAAAACTGGGTGGAAGAGGAAAAAGGAGGAGCTAAGAGAGTAGATGAAGAGACAACTAAGGAGCCAAGCAGTGACGCCAGATAAGGAGGATCAAGTAACTGTAGCAGCAGTCTGAAGCTGGCACACCCACAGAGAGCTATGTGGCTTATTTCAGGGGGTGGAACACTGAGAAGTGAACAATTTTGGTTTTGTTTAACTGAAAGATTGAGCAATCCTACAAATGGCAGCAGGAAAAAGAAGGGGTGTTCTTCTAATATAGAAAGTGTTCAATCGCCCAGTTATGTCCAATTCTTTGCAACCCCATGGACTGCAGCACTCCAGGCCTCTCTGTCCCTCACCATCTCCCAGATATTGCCCAAGTTCATGTTCACGGCATCAGTGACGCCATCCAGCCATCTCATCCTCTGATGCCCTGTTCTCCTTCTGCCCTCAATCCTTTCCAAAATCAGGGACTTTTCCAATGAATCATCTGTTCACATCAGATGACCAAAACACTGGAGTTTCAGCTTCAGCATCAGTCCTTCCAGTGAATATGAGGGTTGATCTCCCTGAAGATTGACTGGTTTGATCTCCTTGCTATCCAAGGGACCTTCAAGGATCTTCTCCAGCACCACAGTTCAAAGGCATCAATTCTTTGGCATTCTGCCTTCTTTACGGTCCAGCTCTCAAAGCTGTATGTGACTACTGGGAAGACCATAGCCTTGACTATACAGACCTTTGTCGGCAGAGTAATGTCTCTTCTTTTCAACACACTGTCTAGGTTTGTCATCGCTTTCCTGCCAGGAAGCAACCATCTTCTGCTTTCACGGTTGCAGTCACCATCTGCAGTGATTTTGGAGCCCAAGAAGAGAAAATGTCACTACTTCCACCTTTTCCCCTTCTATTTGCCATGCAGTCATGGAGCCGGATGCCATGACCTTAGTTTTTTTAATATTTAGTCTTAAGCCGGATCTTTCGCTCTCCTTCACACTCAAGAGGCTTAGCTCCTCTTCGCTTTCTGCCATTAGAGTGGTATCATCTGCATATCTGAGGTTGTTGGCATTTCTCCTGCCTATCTTGATTCTGGCTTGTAACTCATTCAGCTCGCATTTCTCATAATGTGCTGAGCATTTAGGTTAAACAAACAGGGTGACAGCAGATAGCCCTGTCGTACTCCTTTCTCAATCTTGAACCAATCAGTTGTTCCATACAGGGTTCTAACTGTTGCTTCTTGGCCTGTATACAGGTTTCTCAGGAGACAGGTGAGATGGTCTGGTATTCCCATCTAAGAGCTTTCCACAGTTTGTCATGATCCACACAGTCAAAGGCTTTAGTGGAGTGGATGAAACAGAGATGGATGATTTTCTGAAATTTCCTTTCCTTCTCTATAATCCAGCGAATGTTGGCAATTTTATAGAAGATGTTAGGATATAATAACCACACTATCGTTTTTAAAACTATCAAACAGAAAAGAGAAGTAAATACCTTATATATGAAAATGAAAAATAGAGACCTTTGAGGAAAACTCTAAAGTCCATGTATATACAGAGCTGCAATATTTATTGACTGTCATGACAACAGTTTTTTACGCTGCAGACTACATCATCTTTCAAACAAGATCCTGACAAAGCATACTGATAAGAATCTGGGGGGTTGTGGATCAGTGTAGTTTTTTTTTTTTTTTTAAATTCAACTTTCAATTTGGCAACTTATAGAAACAATCCTCAATGGTTGAGTTTTAAAAAGCTACTCCAAGATAAGCAGGATTGTGACTCCACTGGGCTATTTCCAAGCTGCCAAATCATTCATCTAACACAGCTCTCAAGTCCTTTAAACTGATTTCCGCTGCTCCAATGTAATAAATGATACGATGTTTTAAATAAAAAAGGAAGAAGTAGAGGGGAAAGAAGGCCCAAACTAGTACCTTTGGAGTTCCTGTTAAGTCAAAAAAATAACTCGAAGTGGGGAGCAATAAGGTAACACACATTTACCACTATATTTTTCAATCATGTGGCTAGAAATTAGAGCAAGGATTTTGTTTAGGCCTTCTAACCGAAGCAAATCAGCTGCTTCAACTTCAAGGTTAATAGTTACTTTTACATTTGCTACACTCTCAAAAATGAAACGTGAAACAATGACCCCCTGATAAGAGATATTTCAAGCTTTCTGTAGATGGTTTACCACATTAATCACATCTGTTCATTCTTCTAGGCATTAATGGCTACCTTACCACAGGAACTAGAAAAAGGATACTGTGTAGTCAAGCCACTGTGTTGTCTTTGCCATGACACAGAGGATATACCAGATAAATCCTAAGCCATCAGTGCACAGAGGCCAGTGTTTTCAGTACAGTGAGAACAATTTGAGGAGTTGCATCTTCATCAGTTTTACAACAAAAATGTGCTCCAAGGAGCAAACCTTTCTCAAAACAAATCATTATATAGATCACACCACTATGAAGAAACACTCATGGAAATAACTCTTATTTTAATAATTAAAACAAAACAAAACTGAACATTTAATTACAAATACAAAGCAGTATAAACAGCTTAAAACTTATGAAAGAATTTCCAATCAATTTACGAGGGTTGAGTAGGATCAAAAGTAAAAAATAGAAGTTGCCTGATCTTCTGAAAATGATGAGCTCAATGTTGTGAAGAAAAAATTGCTCAATTAGCAATGAGATCTTTTAAGTCACAACTTAGAGGTAGATAGAGTTCCTTCCAGAAAGTAGGGAGTTTTTATTAGACCTCTCTACCACTTCCCATCTCAAAAAGCCAGAAACCCCAAGGGTAATACCTTCAGTTAAAAAGCAGACCAAGAAAAAGAAAACACATGTCCACAAACAGAGGGAATTTAAAACACACACACAGTCTTATCTGTCTTTTCCAGAGCACTGAGTGGCAAAAGAAAAATCTCTCCTGAGAATCTGTAACAACAGGTCTGCTGCTGCTGCTAAGTCACGTCAGTCATGTTCGACTGTGTGACCCCATAGACGGCAGCCCACCAGGTTCCTCTGTCCCTGGGATTCTCCAGGCAAGAATACTGGGGTGGGTTGCCATTTCCTTCTCCAATGCGTAAAAGTGAAAAGTCAAAGTGAAGTCTCTCAGTCGTGTCTGACTCTTAGAGACCCCATGGACTATAGCCTACCAGGCTCCTCCATCCATGGGATTCTTCAGGCAAGAGTACTGGAGGTCTATCCCCCCAAGAACTCGGGATCTGAATTTACACACCAGAGAGGTCCACAAAACCTTACCCCAAGAGAGTAACCTAAAGTGATCTTAGGTTGGTAGCCCCTACCCCATCCCCACCAGACACCTGGCAGAAAAGAAACATAGGTTTGGAGAACGTTACTCTCAAAACAGGATACCTAAGGATTCCCACAGATAAAATCCTGCCAAGTTCAAAATTCAAAATTACAAAGCACATGAGTAAACAAACCACATTAAACAAAAGTCAGCAGAAAACAACAGAGTAGAATTTGATACCTCCTCCACCCCCAGAACTGCAGACAGTGGCATACTGAGGCACAGACTATAACATTTTGAGCGTGTGAAAATCCTTAAAGACAGAAATTAGAAGGAGGAGAAAGAAACAAGATATTAGAAAGACCCAAGTGGAAAGAGAATAAGCTGGAATAGAGATTTGGAAAAACCAGTCAGACTCAAGCATAGAAAGACGGAAGATATATATGTAAAAGAGAGGCTGAGAGACACAGACAACAAAGAAATTCAACCTACTGGAATTCCTAAAGAGCAAATGGAATAGGGAAGAGGTCATGTTTGACGAGATCACATCTAGAAGTTTCCCAGAAATGCCCAGAGACAAATCACCTGTAAAGGACAATTAAATTTGCAGTGGACTTGAAAGAAAAAATAGTTGTATGACACCGAAATATTTCCAAAGTGCTGAGAGAAGGTAACTGTCAGTCTAGAACTATACACTGAACAAAACTATCACAGAGAAAGTAAAATAAAACAGTCTCACTAAAATGTTCTATGAACTTAAAGGAACTTTCAGAGGATTAATTTCAGAAAGAAAACTGGAAGGAAGAGCTGAGATGGAAGAAGCAGTGAGCGAAGAAATTGGTAAACGAGTGGTTTCTAAAATGCTATATAAAACGACTGCAATAACAAATGTAGGCGGATTAAAGACAAGGCAGAACTGAAATGCCATCACATAAGATGGGAATGAGAACAGAAGTTAAACTGTTTTAAGATCTTTATATTGGTCAGAAGGGGAGAGAGACAGAGCTATTACCTTTGTCTAGAATATTCTCAAAGCCACTAAAATCAATAAAAATAAAACCAGACAACCTAATTCTGCCCACTGGTAAAAGATCTGAACAGGTACTTCACAGTAGAGACTATCTAAATGACCAATAAATACATAAAAACTGTTCACACCATTAGCCATCAAGGAAATACAAATTAAAACCATAACAGGATATGGCTATCTACCAATAAGGTTAAAATGTAAAAAACAAACACAAAGCACTATGAATATCAAGTACTGGCAACGGTGTGGAGCATCTGGAACACCACAAGTCCTTGTGCATTTAGTATAAATACGATGGAAGATTTTTTGGCATCATCTACAAAAGCCGGACACATACCAGCCCTGCAATCCAGCCATTCCTCTCCCAGGAACACATTCAATAGAAATGCATACATATGAACATCAAAAACTGGAAACAAAATGTGAATGTCTATGAAAAAATGGGTACATTACTGGATATTCATAAAATGGAATACACACAATGAAAACGAACTACCGTTACATGCAACAACTTCGGGGAAAAATGTTGAGCAAAAGAAGCCAGTAGATATTGAACGATTCCATTTATACAAAACTCAGAAGCCAGCAGGAGGAGATGCCTGAGGAGGCACAGCACTGTGCTCCTCGTGTTCCATTTCTTAACTGAGGTGAGGTACACAGGGTGTTCATGTTGTGTATATTCTCCAAGCCATACCTTATGATTTGTGCACTTTCCTATGCATCACGTTAAACTTATATTTAAAGGTTTACCTGAAAAAAAATCAGAACAATTTAAAAGAGAAAAGCCTCCTCTCTGCTGTAAAAAAAAAAGCATATACAAATATTGAATCAGTATGTTGTATACCTAAAACTAACGTACTGTTGTATATCTATTATACCTCAATAAAGTAAATACACTGTTGTATGTCAATTATACCTCATTAAATATAGAAATATTTTTAAAAGCAAACAGTCTTTCATTAGCCAGTCCATCTTTTTACGGTAGATTTCCACACAAATGGATATTCCTTATTCCTCTGCAAGCACCTGATTTCATCTGTGCATCACAGCACACTATAGGAAGTTTACTCTGTATGGAGTGTAGCACCTATTTGCTTCACTTGTTACAAAAATACTTCTTGAAGATGCTCTCATTCTGTGTTCCCAAGGGAAGACTTAACTCCAGTCAATTCTGTCACTGAGACTTCCCCAAGACCACTAGCAGTAAGAGGAAAAAAAAACCAAAACAATGTTTCTAGACTGTGCTGTACCAATAAAAGTGAGTGTCAGTGAACAAGTCAATCCATTAGCCCCTACCATCAGTCCACTACCTGCACTGTCAGGAGGCCATCAGCGTTACCTGTGGCTACTTTGGCTGTAGTTTGTGGCTCTGCTGGATGAGTCTCACCATCTGGAACACTGTGGCTTCATCCTTCTAAATCAAAAAGTTCAACTGGCTTACTTTCTTTTCATCTTTCACATTATAGAGTGGGTGTTTGGAGAAACAACCATTAATATAACGAGCGAGACAAATGAATTTTGTTCAAGCAGAGAACTCATGCTCCCAGAATGTCAAATACAGCTCAAAGGATGTTTAAGCTCATCTAGTCCCATTCTCTTTTCAACTGTGAGAATTCTGTTCCCTAAGGCTGCTACCTAAGGTAGCACAGAGTACTTATCTCTTGACTTCAGGCCAGTACTCTTTCCACTCTTACCATAAACGTTAAAGTTGCCATTCAGGAAAGAATGCTCAAATTGGAATCCTCTCTCCTATGGAATTGTTGATTGCCATTCCGCTGAATCATCAATGAAACATTCCATCCCAACTGAGATGAGATACTGAAAAACGTTTCCAAGCTATCTGTCTCACATGAAGAGATGAGCTGGCACTGGTGAAAGCAAGTTACCAGTGTAACAGACATTAGAAAATGAAATCCCAAAAAAGGAAAGAGCTCTGGGTAATTAGTACTGTTTAGTGGCAACAAAGACGGTAAGATGAAAGAAGTTAGGTCCTGAGGTTGTTCTAAAGCTTTGAGAGAGAATAACGTGGTAGAATGGTTACAATACAGAGCAAGTATTTAGTTCTTTGTAAAGGAATTGAGAGGTTTATGTTCCTAGGACCATCTTTTAAAAATTTATTCGGGGGGGGGGGCGGCGGTTTCTCCTTGTCATTCAGTTTTTGCAGCACACATATCCCATATTTAATTCACTCTGCCTCTAACCTAGTATTTAACTATTGTTCACATTGTAATCTGGGCATATATCCAACCCCTCGCTCCATAAAACACTGGAATAAACTTTGATGTATTACGAAATTAGAAAAATGAAGAGCAGGGAAAGCAAATAGATTTTCACACAAAGTACAGGATACAGCTGTGATCTGTCAAGCTTACGGGACCATCTCCTTAGCTAACAGCAAAGTTACAGGAGTCTCCCTAGTCCAACAGGAAGTAGCAATCTAAAACCTACAAATGTTCCTAAGCCTCAATTCTATTCCTTTCCCTTCACATATTCAGTGCACACTCACCCTTTGACCAGGCCTGTGCTGAACACACCCATCCAAATAGCCTTGATGAAGTGTCAGTGGTCTATGGATGACAAGCACTCTGAGAGTTCACAAGAATAACCTTTAATCATGACATCTCCAAAAAAAAAAAAAAAAAAAAAACTATGTTGGTTGTACTTTTCTGAGCAAGAGGTTGTAGTAAGAAAGACAAAACCAGTCTTGGCTCTTAAGAAATTCATACTTGTATGAATGATCTTTAGTTTCCCACTTCTGAAAGTTGTTTCCATGGTACCAAAATATAATTTTTAAAAAACAGAATTTCCTTTTATATCCTTTGCAGGAGGACACTATGTGAGTTCACAAATAAGACTACCTCACCCAGGCCCAGCGCAACAGAAGTGGAAAGGGAGCATTTCATAATGGAGCTAACATGTGATTACAATGTATACAATGTATATGAGACTTACAAATTGTATATATTAGATTTATAAATTATAATTGAAAAGAATAAGAGTTATTAGTCAAGCAAAGAAGCAGTGAGAGAGAATGTTCTGGGCACTAGCAGCAGCTTGAGCAAAAGCAATGGTATATCTGGGACCAATGATAATTTAACAGAAACACAGCAGATTCTTCCTATAGGTCCACTTCAGGATGGGTTTGTTACTGAAAAAGTCAGTTAGCTGGTATTTGGATGCTGATTAGCGGTGCTCAGGTGAATCAACAGGAGATCATATTCCAAATGGTAGTTCTGTGTATATAAATAAGGTGGTGGTTTAGTCACTAAGTTCATGTCCTATTCTTGTGAATCCATGGGATTCTTGCTCCTTTGTCCATGGGATTCTCCAGGCAAGAATACTGGAGTGGGTTGCCATTTCCTTCTCCAGGGGATCCTTTCAACCCAGGAACGAACCCAGGTCTCCTTCATTGCAGGCAGATTCTTTACAGACTGAGCTATGAGGGAAGCCCATATAAATAAGAGAGGCTCAAAACAAAGGAAATAGTGATAAGCTCAAATGGGTGTGTCTAGAGAAGGGAGGAAGTGGTGAGCATCTTAACCAAGAAAACACTATAGAATTACTTTCAAAAGAATACTCCTTTTACTCGCTTGATTTTCTCAGCTTACCTTTTAAATCAATCAGAGGAGAGCACACCAGTGTTGCCGCAATCCTTAAAAGTGTTACCACAGGGTCTGACACACAAAAACAGAGCTCACTCTCAAACAGGAAGTCAACATGTTGTCAATTAGATGGTACACATTAGATATGAAAAGGTCAGCTGTATGGAAAAAATAATAAAAGAACATATGGAATGGAGAGAAGGAACTCTTTCTGAGATTTTGCTCTCTGCCACAGCAGGCTCCACAATTTATGAACAGCTGGGAAATTTCCTTTTCACAGGAAAAGGATGACTTCTTAGTTCACATGAAAGTGGAAATGAAAAATGAATGACTGTATCACACAGAAAAAAAGGTGTTTCCTGAAGAAAGGAGACAGAGCACTGCCTTTATTAAAACAAACACACACACACACAGGAAAAGCATATACATGAAAACAGTAAGCAGAAAAAAATATTTTTTAAGAGATAAAGGAGAAAACAACTAAATCAAGGAACTATTTCCCATGATAGGAGTTAGCCTTAGTGGAATAATCATTTTGCCCCAGTGGGTTTATCTCAAATGCAAATACACTTAAGTGGAATAAGAACATATTTGCACTTTATATTCATGCAGGAATTTTTATATATTTTTTAAAAAATTAACTTTGTCTTTTTCTACACACACGCACACAAAGGATCCATGTTTCATCACTAACTTATCAGTAGTTCTTACAGTTCAGATTATTTCAAAGAATTGGTGTTTGGTTTATTCTTTAAATAAATCATACTAATCTTAGGAAGCATATTCTTTCATTCAACAAAAAAATATTCTCTGAGGGCCTACTGTGCACCAAATACCTGTTTATCTATTTGATACACAGTGGAGCACAAGCTTCCTGCCTTCCATGAAATTATACTACTCACAACTGTAAAGGACACATTTTAAAAATTGCTTTGTCTAGCTTTGTTGTACTCAATCGCAGCCGTGATTTTAAAACTTAACCGCAAAACAGAATTACATGAGTTTTAAAAAATCCCAATATCCAGGCTGCATCCCATACCATTTAAATCAGAATCTGGGGATGAGACCTGACCATCAGTATTTTTTTAAGCTTCTTAAATAACTACAAAGAACAGTCATATTTGAGTACTAGTGAACTAGTGCATTAGTTCTCAACTTTGAGTCTCTGAAGAAATGAAGATAAAAATAAAGGATGCCTAGAAATAGATTCTTCCATGTTCTTCCCCCAATCCTACCAACCCAAAGTTAAGGAAGTTTATTTAGAGTACAAGACAATTTTCTTAGTGAGAAGGTGAAATCTACTTTCTATCTACATCAGTCTCACCCTAGTCAAGATATAACCCTGCAGGGGGCGGCTATCGAATTTGCTATTTCTGCCTACTGCTAGGACACCTGGGATGACTGGGGACAGAACAGTCATCCTGGATATGCTGACACACAGGAAGCATATAGGGGTGCTTCTATAATGCAATAATCGTAGTATAAAATGTAATTGTTAAAAAATAATCCAATTAGAATTTTTAATTTTCCTTAATTTTTTTTTATTATTTCCTTTTATTTATTTGGCTGTGTCGATCTTAGCTGTGACACACAGGATCTTTAGTTGTGGCAAGTGGTATTATCTAGTTCCCTGACCTGGGAATGAACCTGCCCGTCCTCCTGCACTGGGAGTGTGGGGTCCTAGCCACTGGCCCACCAGGGAAGTTCCTGGACTGTTTTTTGAAATCTTAGGATCAAAAGGGCACATCGGGGTTCAAATTAGCAAGAAGGGGTTATGCACCATTAATGCAAATACATGTTCAGGGGAAAATTAAAATAACCCCAAATCAAGATGTTTTGGTTCTCAGTGAGAAAAATACATGCAAGATCATTAGGAACTGCCCAAATCTGAAAGTAGGTATTATTAACAATGTTACGAAATTAAAGGGAAGAAAAGACAGACAAAAATTAAAGTCCTTTATAAAGCAAAATATAGTCCCTTTAACTTTCATATTTTTATACGTTTATTTAAAAAGCAACTTAACTAGTAAAAGCAAAATTGAATTAAGTTTTTCCCCATCAAAGGTCATTCCTTGTACTTAACTATTTCATTAAAAATCAAAAGCTGATTTAAAAAAAACTAAGAACTGATTTATAAAATTCCATAGCATTTGCATTCTAGACCTGCACAGAACTTTTTAGAGAATATGCTTCATGATATCACAAAAGTTACATCTTTTAATTGAAAGTCATTACCTATTTTATAAATCTTTGTGCTTTTCTAGTTCACTGTATCCAAAAGCCGCCTTCCCATTAGATTTTACAGCCAAATCCTTCAGGTAAGTCACTGATCCCTTCCTGATTATTTTCATCTCACATGTGAGTCACAAACATTTCTCAGCATTTATACCATGTGTGGTAATATCCACTATAATCAGTTTTTAGTATATATTTTTTCTCTTTGAAGTAAATATTCTAAATGCTTTAAGCATGTCCCATTAGTATGTCCCAAGAATGCACTTGGTAACAGTCCACGATTTTAAAGTAACATATTAGAAAAGTAACATCATTCACAGACACCACAAAATCACCATTTCTAAGATGGCAGAACCATTCATTATACCAAAAGTGAAAGTGAAGTTGCTCAGTCGTGTCCGACTCTTTGCGACCCCATGGACTGTAGACTACCAGGCTTCTCTGTCCATGGAATTTTCCAGGCAAGAATACTGGAGTGGGTTGCCATTTCCTTCTCCAGGAGATCTTCCCGACCCAGGGATTGAACCCAGGTCTCCCACATTGTAGGCAGACGCTTTACCATCTGAGCCACCAGGGAAGTCAAACGATCCATTTAATATCTTTTGACATGTTTATGTACAAAGTTCACCCCATATTACAAAGATGTATTCCAAGTTGAAAACATCTTTCTCTCATCTATGATTAGAGAGATAAAGAGATCTTGTGGCTAAAAGCAAAGCCACTCTTGGTTAAGTCCCACATCTTTTCAAAGGAAAAAGTTTCCAGAGCAAACTATTAGGAAAAATTACTGGCAATTGTTTTTGGACACATGCAAAATATTCAATATAGAGTAAAGTTAGTTGTCACATAATAAGCAGTTAGAAAAGGAGTAGGATGGGGTAGTGAAGGGGAAACTGGGGCTATGAGAAAAGAACATGCAAGTATCACAGATTTCTTAAGAATCTGTGTCACTGAGTAACTACCCTCACCCCACCTCTTATCAACAAAGGCATCAAAAGATTTTGCAACCAAAGGAACTCTTGAGGAAACCATTGGAAACTGTTAATAACCTAGTGTTTCCTTATAACACTGACCACAGGAATCCAAACAACTTTCTAATAAAGGCATGGCTCTGGAAAGAACCAAAGTAATCTAATTATAATTCCATCTTCCCACTAGTATGCTACTGCTAAGTTGCTTCAGTTGTGTCCGACTCTGCGCAACCCCATAGACAGCAGCCCACCAAGCTCCTCATTCCTGAGATTCTCCAGGCAAGAACACTGGAGTGGGTTGCCATTTCCTTCTCCAATGCATGAAAGTGAAAAGTTAAAGTGAAGTCGCTCAGTCATGTCTGACTCTTAGCGACCCCACAGACAGCAGCCTACCAGGCTCCTCCATTCATGGGATTTTCCAGGCGAGAGTACTGGAGTGGGGTGCCATTGCCTTCTCCGTCCCACTATATAGCCACTGTCCAAACAGTCCCTTTGGAAGCTGAAGAAAACCCATCACGAGTTCTCCATTTGTTCTAGATATATGATGAGGGTACCTCTGAGGAAGATGGGCTATAAAGTAACTTCCTCAAGTGCACTTGGGAGGGACTGGAGATACGGATCTTGTATCTTAAATCTATGCCAGTGGTTTTAAGTTCAATACTTCTGTGAATCTATTCAGTGTTGACTAGATGAAAAATCTGATTTGTCCATTTCCCACTGCCTCTGTTAACTCTTGGTCAGAACAAATTAACACCCTAAACCATGAAGTTCATTTTTCACTTTCTATCCCAAATCTGGAGTTATTAACAAAAAATTCCATTTCTTCCCAAAGCATAAGGAAAGGTATTCCCCTATTTCTAAAAATTATATGTACTACTGTTCGTGAAGGGGGAAACCCTCAACTTCAGCTGAGCTGTAATCTTCAAATTAATTTTAATTCTCAATATAAAAAGAGGTCAAGACTAACTTTTTAAATCCTTAGTAGTTCTTACTTGCACTCTCCTGCTTTTTATAAAGTATAAGAATATATAAGCACATATAAAAGTGTTAGTTGCTCAGTTGTGTCCGACTCTGCAACCTGGTGGACTGTAGCCCACCAGGCTCCTCTGTCCATGGAATTCTCCAGGCAAGAATACTGAAGTGGGTAGCCATTCTCTTCTCTAGGGGTCTTCCCAACCCAGGGATTGAACCCAGTCTCCCAAACTGCAGGCATATTCTTTACCACCTAAGCCACTAGGGAAGCCCAGAAATATACACGCGCACACACACACACACAAGTATATATAAGTTTGTTCCTGAGATTGATCATTAAAGGAACCAGCTGACTAGAAGACATACAACTCAATCCAGGGACATTTTGCAAATGCAAAAATGGAAGTTACTCTGGTATGCAATTTATTCATGAAACTAATTATATATTTGAGGCTCATCAGAACCCTTCTGAATTTTGACAGCTCAGGGATTAAGGTTTTCCCTTCAAGTCTAAGCTTCGGAGATGAAGGAGGGTAACAGTTATGCAGCTAGTTATTTCATCAGGAACACTTGGGATTGTGATGTGATTTTGGATTAATGTCTTTGCTGATTTATAAAAATCTGTTTGTAATTCAAACAGCCTTCAGGTCATAAGCTCATATGCTACCACAGGCACTATAATAGTCTGCATGTTTAGCTGGGCCAAAAGATTTCATAGTGGTTAGCCTGAATTTACCATAAGTGTTCCATTTTACTGTTACTGTCTAATTCCATCAAGAAAACTGGCATGATGGGCTTTTATGTCATCTAATAAAACATACTGTGCAAAGGAAGTCCAGATTGCAAAAAGATTACGTAGTCGCTTCTATGCGCATAGTGCCTTCTAGTTTATAATACACTTTCATAACTATGGTTTCCTTTTATGCTTAAAACAACTCTGAAAAATTATACTTCCATTAAATAGACAAAAACCTATCAAGGACACAGAGTTAATAATGGCAGGATTAGGACTGGAATCCAAGTCTTCTGACACCTGTGTTTTTATTCTTAGGTACACTTTAGAAACAAACTTTCAGCATATCAGTTTTTTTCTTTAGGGTTTTCTTAGACTTATGAAAAATCAAGTAAAAATAGTAAGTTATTAACATTGTAAGCATTTATAAAGACTTGAACTTTAGGTAATTCCATCACCTCAATAATTAATATGTGAAAGTTATCAACTCTATTGCGATAAAGTACACACAACATAGAATTCAACATCCTAACCATGTTGAAGTGTAGAGTTTACTGGTATTCAATATATTCATAACACCGCACAACCATCGCCATCATCCACCCCCATAGCTCTTCTGTCTTATAAAACCAAAACTCCAACCTTATTCAGCTCAGTCGCTAAGTCGTGTCCAACTCTTTGAGACCCCATGAACCACAGCACGCCAGGCCTCCCTGTCCATCATCACCTCCCGGAGTTCACTCAGACTCACATCCATTGAGTCCGTGATGCCATCCTGCCATCTCATCCTCTGTTGTCCCCTTCTCCTCCTGCCCCCAATCCCTCCCAGCATCAGAGTCTTTTCCAATGAGTCAACTCTTCTCATGAGGTGGCCAAAATACTGGAGTTTCAGCTTCAACATCAGTCCTTCCGATGAACATCCAGGACTGACCGTATTAAGAAATAACTTATTTCCCCTCCCCATCCCCTGGTGAACCACCATTGTATTTTCTGTCACTTCAAGTAGTCAAAATCTTAGATTCTCACATAAGTGGAGTCATCAAGTATTTGCCTTTTTTAACTGACTTATTTCACTTAGTATAATGTCCCTAAGATTCATCCATGTTGTAGCATATGTCAGAATTTTCTTCCTTTAAAAGGCTGAATACTATTCCATTGTATTTATATGTCACAGCAAGTTTATCCATTCATCCACAGATGCACATTTGAAAGCATGAAAGTGAAAGTCGCTCAGTCCTGTCTGATTTTGCAACCCCATGGACTGTAACCCATGAAATTCTCTAGGCCAGAATACTGGAGTGGGTAGCCGCTCCCTTCTTCAGGAGATCTTCCCAACCCAGGGATCGAACCTAGGTCTCCCACACTGCAGGCAGATTCTTTACCAGCTGAGCCACCAGGGAAGCCCACTTCTTTCACTTAGGAGCAAACCAGATTTTTTATTAACTCTGCCAAATATGGAGCACTCTACTCAGCACTTAGCCCAAAATATGAATATTTTAAAGCAAACTAATGTTCAGGAAGTACCACATGTAGTATTTCTGAAATTAAGGGTGAGAGTGATAATGAGCTGAGTAGTCTATGTAAAGATGCTGACTTACCACTATATTAATGGCAATCCACTCCAGTACTGTTGCCTGGAAAATCCCATGGACAGAGGAGCCTGGTAGACTACAGTCCACAGGGTCGCAAAGAGTCGACACGACTGAGTGACTTCACTTTCTATATGCACACATCACCAAAATAATTCAGAACACTTAGGTCAACAGTTCTATCAAATATTGTGAATACATCTGTCTGAATGTGTTATCACTACAGCTTTCTCCTGTTTCTTTCAGGTATTTTTTCCAGCTTGACATCATGTCAATCAGTATATACACTAGAATTAAATTTTCATTTATGATTTCTGTTCCAGGAGACGCTTACTCATTTCTTTACTCAGTGAAAATATTAATGATCAAGGAAAAGGAATCAGCGGTTCTATTAACTTCCCTGCAAGATTAGACTACTAATTATCAGTGAAGGTTCCATTTACTGGTTTTAAGTTAAAAAAAAAATCAAGCTAAAAAAAGCAATAACTCAAGTACATTCTGTGAAATAAACCTTGCCACTTTAAGTTCACAGAAGAATAGTATTGGGTATCAGAGCATATGCACTTGATTCTACTGTACATACGCTATTCTATTATTCAGCATGAGTATTACTAGAAATGCTGACTTAAGATATATCTAAACACCCAACAGTGACCTCATAGAATCCAGTTAGACAGCTTCTAACAACAATAACCCAAAAGATAATATATTGAGGAATGCTCGCTGAAAAGTGAAAAGCTTTCATACTCCATTATCATCTGCCACAAAAAAGAAATTTTCACATTAAGTCCAAACAGAAACTGGCATTATTTACATTCACCTACTTTAAAGTGAATCTAATAGCATCCTTTTTATTACTATTGAATAAAACGTGAAAATGTAGAAAGATGACTAATGGTAAATTGTTGAGAGTACTTCCCCCCTTCTGCTGTGATCTTATGCTCTCAGCCATCTGGATTGTA
This sequence comes from Ovis aries, assembly GCF_016772045.2. NCBI lineage: Eukaryota > Metazoa > Chordata > Mammalia > Artiodactyla > Bovidae > Ovis > Ovis aries. The sequence continues at coordinate 30,158,483 of NC_056075.1, read as the reverse complement.
TTTACTGTACTACTGGGAAGTTGTATTTGCTCACTAACAAAAGTAAAATTTCTATCTTTCCTATTGTGTTTGCAGTTATTCCCATGTGCTAGACCAAGTATTTTGACCACCTCAGAATAGATTCTTGAAGGTCTCATTACTATTTATTAACAGAATATACTATCCTCCTTATAGTATGGTTGTTTCTGCACGACAGTTGAACATCAGTTTCTTTAAGCTGTAAGGAAATTCCTCTCTTCAACTTCTCTAGCAACCCTGTTGCTGAAAGGGTCTTAGTGCCTGTGATATAGTTAATTTCATGTGTCAGCTTGACTGGCCACAGATGTCCAGATTAAACGTCATTTCTGGGTTTGTCTGTGAGGGTGTTTCTGGATAAGATAGTATTTCAATCAGTGGGTTTATAGACTGCCCTCCCCAAGGGATGTCTATGTGGATGGGCATCATCTAATCCTTTGAAGGCCTCAGTTCAGTTTAGTCGCTCAGTTGTGTCCAACTCTTTGTGACCCCCATGGACTGCAGCATGCCAGGCTTCCCTGTCCATCACCAACTCCCACAGCCTGCTCAAACTCATGTCCATCAAATCAGTGATGCCATCCAACCATTTCATCCTCTGTCGTCCCCTTCTCCTGCCTTCACTCTTTCCCAGCATCAGGGTCTTTTCCAATGAATCAGTTCTTCACATCAGGTGGCCAAAGTACTGGAGTTTCAGCTTCAGCATCAGTCCTTCCAGTGAATATTCAGGACTGATTTCCTTCAGGATTGACTTCTTGGATCTCCTTGCAGTCTAAAGGACTCTCAAGAGTCTTCTCTAACACGTCAGTTCAAAAGCATCAATTCTTTGGCCTGAACAGAACAAAAGGTGGAGGAAGAAGGAACTTGCTTTTAAGCCATTCTGCCTTACTGTTTGAGCTGGGACATCTCATCTCCTGCTCTCAGACTGAGATTTACACCATGAGCTTCCCTGAGCATTTAAACACATTATTGACTGGAGATGTATTAATGCTACTGGTGTTAGTTTCTACAAAAATCCCCCGGTCAATAATGTGTTAAAAGTAAAAATTAACTTATTTTTAAAATAACTATACTTAAAGAACACTGCTCCTGCTATAAGACTCTATTCCTGTATCTAGGACTGTTTCTGTTTTGCTCATTTGTTTTTTTAGATTCCAAATATAAGTGAGATCATTAGCATTTGTCTTTCTCTATCTAACTTCTTTCACTTAGGATAATATCTTCTAGGTCCATTCATATTCTTACAAAGGTAAGAGTTCATCCTTTTATATGGCTGAGTAATACTCCATTATATAAACATTATATATAATGCATGAATATTATATGTGATGTGAACTCACTGAAAAAGACCTTGATGCTAGGAAAGACTGAGGGCAGGAGGAGAAGGGGGTGACAGAGGATGAGATGGTTGGATGGAATCATCGACTCAATGGACCTGAGTTTGAGCAAACTCTGGGAGATAGTGAAGGACAGGAAAGCCTGGAGTGCTATAGTTCATGGGGTCACAAAGAGTCAGGCAGGACTGAGCAACTGAACAAAAAATGTGTAAGATATATAAACATATATAATTTTATATAATAATTTAGTCATGTTATATATAAGGATATACATATCAATTTATCAATCACATCTTCTTTATCTACTCATCTATTGATGGGTACTTAGGCTGCATCTATACTGGCTACTGTAAACGATGCTTCAATGAATATAGGGCTGTATATGTATTTTGAATTAGTGTTTTGTCTTTGGGTAAACACCCAAAATTCCACTGTCTTTAAGAAGACAAATACTTCATCTTAGTAGAGTTTGTCACACATGGATAAACCTTAAGGCACACTGTAAATATTGGAATCATACTGGGTCTCAGCACATAAAACAAACAAACAAAAGGAACGAACTGTCCTGCATTAGGACAGCATTTCAGTTTTCTTCTCTTTTCCAATTTTAAGCCAATATTTTCAAACCAGTACTTTATAATGCTTCATCAAGCACTATATATATGAAGTTCCAGAAACAAAAACATAAAAATATACAATTCTTACTGTCAAGGAGCCAATGACCTAATAGGCCGGAAGACACAATAATACAGTGATTAAATTCTCTCATAATGTCTCACATAGTATATACTCACACCTATGAAGTCTAATTAATGCAACCATAAGTTTTCTTTTTCTGCTAAGTACTTAGCGAATTTTCTTATAAAAGATTCAAAAGAATACCATCCCTGATTCTCTTTCCAAATACAAAAAAATCAATCCTTCCTTTGAACTACCACAGTCATTGATGTGTACCTCTTCACCACTTTATACATACAAGTATACAGCATGTTCTCTTGAAGCAATTTGATATTCCTTAAGGAAAGGATCTATTTCTGGTTTATCTTTGCATCCTTTATCTTGTTTAATAACAGCAAGGATTAAAATATTTATCGAATGAAGAATTTAGAACCCCATGAAGTAATGTGAAAATAACATCTTAGTTTCAAGGGATTAATGTAACTTTTAAAAATTCCCAGTCTGTCTTGAGAGAACTTATTCAGTGGAAAAATGTGGCTTCCAATGGTGATTTTTTTTCTCCTCAAAGAAAGACAGGTTCTTCTCACCATGTTATTCTTCCCAAGCTATTCATCCTTTGTTGAAACATAAGAATTAAAAATTGGACTGAGTAATTCAACCATAAAAATAGAGTAACAGCAAATCGGTAAGTAAAATATCTAGAAATATCCAAAGAGAACTTATATAGTAAAGGTCATAAGAACCACCCATGGAATTCTCCAGGCCAAAATACTGGAGTGGGTAGCCTTTCCCTTCTCCAGGGGATCTTCCCAACTCAGGGATAGAACCGGGGTCTCTCACATTGCAGGCGGATTCTTTACCAGCTGAGCCATAAGGGAAGCCCAAGAATACTGGAGTAGGTAGCCTATGCCTTCTCCAGGGGATCTTCCTGACCCAGGAATCGAACCGGGGTCTCCTGCATTGCAGGCAGATTCTTTACCAACTGAGCTATTAGGGAAGCACCAAGGAAAAACTAGCTATACTTTAAAAATAAAATTGTTAGCAAATACTAAGGTGGGAATCAATTTCTTTACATGATAATGTTAAGAGCTTTCTCTGAAAACATTATTCAGATACACCTGAGAATAAATTCTACTTCTTTCAAAAATATACATGCCTGGATTTGAAAAGTTTCTATTATATAATTTTAAAATACCAAAAAACTTGATGAATATATTAATCTTATTTTATTAGTGCTTAAAGTTCATTTCAGGAAAAAAATTCACCTGGCTTTAAGGACTAAGACAACCTCAAGTAAAGTTACAGTTACTACCAGAGCAGAAAGAGATGTTCACCTGTAAAGAGCAAGCAGATTGACTAAAAACTGGACTGGCCTAACAACCATACAGACCAAGGTCTCCAGCACAATTGAAATGCAAACAAAACCACTGTGTCCTCCCTAGGCTGTTCCACAGCCTGGAAATAAGTTTTTTAAATCAACATTCTTGACCACTGAACCAGAATTAATCATTACTGGCCCAGTGCATGCAATTTGCCAAAAAGCTGAAATACATAATGATTCATGAAAAACAAAATAAAAGGTAACCCATTAAAATTCTGAAGTGAAAAAACATGCATTCTACTTTTTCTCAAAGTTTTAAATATTAATTTAGATCAAAATTAATTTAAATTTTCTTTGGTAGGTATTTATTTTTAGACGAAGAACAAAATCAAATTGTTTCATCATTAGTGGAAACCTTCTTATGAAATAACTAGATGATGGAAACCGTTGAAGAAGTACTTATTTGTAATTACCAGGATAATTAGATTTGGTTCCTGAGTTTAAGATGTGAAAAACTTGATGGAAAAAAGTACCAGACACAATCAGCTATGAGTAAGATTATTAGTATCATATAATAAAGCTAAAGCTAAACTAAAATCCATATTATACGTAATTCCAGAATATTCTCTGATTAAAAATAGCATTAATTGAAATAAATTATTTTTTCTCTTTTAAAAGTATGAGGCTTTTTGGTAAAAATATCTGTAGGCTTATTTCTCACATAGGATTGTTCTTATAGGATTATTTTATTTAAAGAAATTTTTTCTAGTTCACCTATCATATACTCCTAAACATTTCCAAATCACTTGGGCAAGACTGAACTTGACAAACATGTTGTCATAAATTAGCAAAACACTTGTCTACTTGTCAAACCTCCTGAAGGCCTGGGCTCTCTGTAACCTCCTGGCTGTCTTCCCCACCAATGCCCTCACTGCCCTCCTCCTGAGAAGACAATATAGAATATTAGTATAAACGGGCTTCCTTGGTGGCTGAGACAGTGAAGAATTCGCCTGCAATGCAGGAGACCTGCGTTCGATCTCTGGGTTGGGAGGATCCGCTGGAGGAGGGCATTGCAAACCACTCCAGTATTCTTGCCTGGAGAATTCCCATGGACAGAGAAGCCTGGTGGGCTATATACAGTCCGTGGGGTCACAGAGTCGGACACGACTGAGCAACTAAGCACACAGCACATTTCAATATAGTTGTGTTTTAAATCACCTTATTCTTAATATGGTTTCTAGTTTTCCCCCAGAGAAGTAACTGTTTTCTAATTATGACAAGCTCTGATATAAGCAATAATAATGCCTTTAAGACACAACATTATTTGAGAACAACTACAGAATTCCTTACCTATAATTATCTAATCACAAAGTATATTTTCAAAGAATGAGGACTCCTTTTACAACATATAAAGTCATAAAATCTTCCAGAAGATTTTTCTAAGATAAGGAATTTAATGCAGGACTCATGGATTCCAAGAGCTTGGAATGAATAACTTCAGAAAAATTAATTTGGATTTCCTCAAATCAAATACAAAAATTATATGTATTCTCTTCTGGGGAGAGTCCATAGCTTTCATCAGATTCTCAAAATGGCCTGTGACCCCTAAAGAGTTTAGGAAGTGACCTAACTAGATTGCGAGTTGTAAGTATGGTTTCTTTGGCACATGCCTATCACTGTGAGGTTATCTATTATATGTAGCTTCTTGCTGATTTAAATTCTCACGTTTGCAAAATATTTGCTTCTTGAGATATATAATGGAACAGACCTAAAATATCTTTATATTAACATAACTCATTTACTTGCCATTTCTTGTATGACAGAATCAGAGCAATGAATTTGCCCATAATTCTGAGCACACAAGTGGAAATGTGCTATGCATGTGAACATTACACATAACCCTGCAGAAAAAAAAACCTTGAGAACCGCGGATCTGAAACAACCTCCTTATTTTAATGATGAAGAAACAGCCTCAGAGATTTGAAGTGATTTCTTCAAAGTCACAGAGGAGTTCTAGTACTTCTATCTATGTAATCTCAAGCAGGGCTGGGATTAGAATGGATCCCTATTTTTTTGGTCTGGATTGCAACTATAAAAAGAATTTTATACTTTGGTATCTGACAAAGTTTCACCTTTGGCATACTTCTTTCACTCTGCACATTCACCTTGGACAACCTCATCTGCCTCCCATAACCTCAACTATCATCCTCCTCTCCCATTCACAAATCTGTATTTCCAGTCCTGTCAAACTCCTTGTGCTTTATACAAAATGTTCAGTTGCCCACTTGATATCTCCTACTGCTGTCCAAGTCTCTCAACTTTCACATGCTGAAAAATCAAACTCATATTTCCCACACATCCTTCTATAGAAATAGATGAGATCTTTGTCACAGCTTTCTTTCTCTATGCCAGAAACCCAGGAGTTTCTTGAACTGGACCTTTACCTCCTACATCAGGGTTAATAACCAACTCCTTCTGATTTTACCATTTTTCCTCTCAGGACTCTTCCTCTCTCTTCCTCTTTATCCCTGAGACTACTAATTCATTTCAGACGCTTATTCTCTCTCTCCTGGAATACTACAACAATCTCTCTGCCTTCAATCTTTCATCCTTCAATCTACTTTTAATATTGTTGCCAAAATGAGATTTTTTAAAACCAATCTGACCCCATCACTCCTTTTCCCATAAATTCTTCAATGGCTCCCCCATTACCCAAAGAATGAAGTCTAAATTCCCTCACATGGAAATTTTACCACGATAAAATCTTTACTATAAATTACTGCTGCAATGAAATAAAGAGTACTTAAATCTGCAATAACTACTAACAATGGGTAACCATTAAAAATATTACTATAAAGTATGTGTGCATGCTCAGTTATGTCTGACTTTGAGACCCCATGGACTGTAGCCCACCAGGCTTCTCTGTCCATGGAATTTTCTAGGAAGGAATACTGGAGTGGGTTACCATTTCGTACTCTAGGGGCTCTTCCTAACCCAGAAATCGAACCTGAGTCTCCTGCACTGGTAGGCAGATTCTTTACCGTTGCGCCATCTTTACAACCAGATATACATATATATACATCTATCTATCTACCTCACATCTTCTGTGTCCATTCATCTGTTGGTGGACATTTAGGTTGTTTCCATGTCTTGGCTATTGTAAATAGTGCTGCTGTGAACAAAGGGGTCCATGTACCTTTTGGAATTACAGTTTCGTGTGGGTATACATCCAAGAGTAGGATTGTTGGATTATATGGTTAACTATTTGCAGTTTTTTCAAGGAACCTCCACACTCTTCTTAGTGGCTACACCAATTTACATTCCCACCAATGGTGCAGAAGGGTTTCTTTTTCTCCAGTCTCTCCAGCAGTTATTATTTGAAGACCTGTTGATGATGGCAATTCTGGCTGATGTGAGGTGATACCTCGTTGTAGTTCTGATTTGCATTTTTCTAATAATTAGCAATGTGGAGCATCTTTTCATGTGCCTGTTGGCCATCTGTATGCCTTCTTTGGAGAAATGTCTATTTAAGTCTTCTGCCCATTTTCTTGAGTGGGGTTATTTGTTTTACTGTAAAGTACATATGTATCAATTAGTACATGTATTAATTGGTTTTGGATGTGTGCTACACAATTCTGCCAGTGTGAATTTGTTTAATTATGTTTCAGGTAACCTGGCCCATTAATCACCTGTCAATCTTGGCAAATGTTTTACATGATCTATCTTCACCAGGTAGAGAAAAAAAGCTACATCACTTTTCTTTCACTGAGTGTATTCTCATCCAAACCTCACTTAAACAAGCATTGCTGGCAATGTCTAACATCTCCTTATAAGATAAAGATTGGAAATCTGTGGAAACATTAACGTCCCTAATGATTTACCTAAAACACCACTGGTATTTGTTGTGAACAGCCTCTAAGATGGCCCCCTGTGAGTCCAACCTCCTGGTATTCACATTCTTGTGAAGTCCACTCCCACACTGTATTATGACTGCCAGTTGCAAAAGATTCAAGATCTAGGGCAGGATCTGAAGACCTGGAAGAAGGAGCCATTATTTGGATGGGCCTGGATCTCAAATCCACCCCTCTCCCATTTACACTGAAGGTCACATAGTGAAAAGTAAACTGCTATATTAAGTCACTGAATTCTGAAGCTCCAATACTTCGGCCACCTAATGCGAAGAGCCAACTCATTAGAAAAACCCCTGATGCTGGGAAAGACTGAGGCAGGAGGAGAAGGGGGTGACAGAGGACGAGATGGTTGGATGGCATCCCTGACTCAATGGACATGAGTTTAAGCAAGCTCTGGGAGATAGTTAAGGACAGGGAAGCCTGGCGTGCTGCAGTCCATGGGGTCACAGAGTCAGACATGACTGAGCGACTGAACAACAACAAAGTACCAAAGTGACTGTAATGTATTAGGCGCTCTCTGGGGGATGACTGATTCTTGGTTTTTATTTACTAATGTGTATCTGTATTTCCTAAACATTTTATAATGGGCTTATATTATTCTTACAGTCAGAAACAAACATTTTTAAAAAATGAAACACACACATGCACACATTATAGGCCACGAAATGGCAGTAATTTATTTGGATTTACATAGATTTTTAAGTCACCAAAAACATTACAATCTCAAAAATAAATATTGTGTGCCATTAATTTTTAAGAAGTTGAACTATGTGGCTAGTTACTACCCCAATGTGCCACAAAATTTCCCTTCGTGCCAGTGTCAAAGAATAGCAAGAGCCCTGAGGCAAGACGGAACCAGTGGTCAAGTGACCTGTAAATGGCTGGTGCTGTGACCTTGGGCAAGTCTGGGAAAAGTTCCCTTTTTACCATGTCAAATGAGAAAGGTGGACTGGATGACCTCTAACGTTTATGAACAGCTTGTTACAAGTAGCATTTTCTCACTTTTTTATTATGATGTACCCAGTGCTCCTATAACTGTCCATCCTCCAGAAACCCACCTGCTCATTCTCAGAACTCAGTACCTGGCTATTTCTGGAAAGGAAGAAAGCACTAGTCTGATTAACCACAGGCCAGGAAGGGACTGAGATAACAAAAGAACAGTTCCTTGAAGAGGGATACTCTGATTCTCTTCGCCTAACTTCTAACTCCAGCAGGCTAGTCGTGACACTACTTTTGACTGCTAGGCAGTAATCTGCACACCCTGCTATGCACAATATCCTCCTGCCCTAAAATGCCAGCATGAAATGAGAAGATCACATATATGACAGTCTCCCAGAGAGTGGGAATCATCTGTTTGAAATAAACGGTAACTAGACTTGTGGCGGTGATCAATTCGTAGTATATACAGATGTCAAATTATGTCATACACCCTAAATATATAACAAAAAAAGAAATATAGGTTTCTCTGGAAAGGACAAGGAGTAATGAGTTGAAGCCACACAGGTGATCTGAAGCTGCTCGTGAATCTCGTGAAGTCCATGGTAGAAGGTAAGAATGACGAGACTGTCCCTGAAGCTTAATGCCTGGGCATGGCAGTGGAAGCTAAGGCCCCAGTGTGGGTGATACACAGAGTCCTTCCCTAGCAATGGAGGAAACATCAATCTCCTTGGACACACTCAGTGGCAACTCCCTAACAAGTCATTACCACAGCTCGATGGAATTACCTTTCTGTTACACACACAGTCATGCTTCCAAGCATGGCCCAACCCTGGAGGCTGAGCAGCATCCACTTCTGTGTCAACCACCTCACAGACCTAGAAGCTTCGACTTAACCTCTCAACAACTAACTTTTTCGCTTTTTCTCAAGTGGGGGTAAAGCATCTTAAGCCACAAAGAACTCTGTTGATGCTGCATATACATGACTCAGGAAGGCTACTCACATGACTTCTGCCTAAAGACTTTCTGGTAGAGTCTACACTGAGGAGCAGCCAGAGCCTTCGAGTTAAGAAAGGACACAGGAATTTTAACCTTCCCCTGAAATAAAGGGTCTGACTCCATTTTTGATATCTGACTTATTTTTCTCCCAGTTTTACTGAGGTATAATTGTTATTTAAAAACTGCACATAATGAATGAATTAGGTGAGTTTGGATGTATGCATATACTCATTTTACCAGCACCACAATCCACGTAATAAACACATCCAATACCTAAAAAAAAACCCAAAAAACCAAAAAACCCTAAACAAGACCACTTTAAAAGATGTATTTTCTAAATTATGAAAGATGATGTTTACGTGAGAAATATCAAAGCTTGGAGAAGGTATAAAGAATTCCAAGACTGGTAAAAATACTGTACAATTATAAACTGACTCCATTGTATAAAACTGTCTCACTGTAGATTGTTTTAAAAAATGAAGGAAACCAACGTCGTAAAAGCTAATAAGAAAAGAAGGCTTCTGGAATAGTTCCATAACAGAAGATGGCTGGCTTTTGATGGGGACAGTGGGTGGCCTGAGGGAGGAAAAGGGATGAAAGGAAAAGAAAGATTCAAAAAGATTCCCTAGTCTATAAAAAAATAACAGTGGTTCTCAAATCTGGCCTCAGAACAGCATCACCTGAAAATGTGTTAGAAATGCAAATTATTGGGCGTTACTCCAAACTGCTGAATCAGAAAGTGTGGGGGTGTGGCCCAGCAAGCTGTGGTTTAACAAGCCCACCAGCTGCTCCCAATGCAGGCTAACATCTGAGAACCACTAGTCAAAAAGGCTTTACAGTATCACTGGTGGCAAGAGAGTAAGTCCCTCTCCAGGTAGCTAGGATGGTTAACTCCACAAGTGAGTCTCTCTTTTAGTCAGGTTGTCTAGTTTGGCTTGAAGTTTTTCTATACCGTTTCTGTTGCTGAGCAGTTCCTTTCTGGTGGAGTTAGTTATCACTCTAATCTTTTGGCTTTCTCACCAAGCAGTATCTTATGGATGAAAGGAAACTGTGGATAAGACAACTAATTACCTTATTTCCACAAGAGAGCTAGTTTAAAGATCTTGTACTAACATAATACTAAAGGGAACCGTTTTTATATTTCAGTAAAAGAATCTCTCCCTCAATTCCATTTGGGGTTTGATGGTCTAGTCATAAATGCCATTTTTAGTTATTCAGCAAATGGCAAGCCAAAGCTAACAGACACATGGTCTTCCAAATACAACTGAAAATAAAATACTGCCTCATGGTTTGGTTTGGTGGTTAATGGTAAGAGCTATTTCTTTTCTTGTAGGAGGTTATATTTATACATTACATATTCCAAAACCTGAAACATGGCTGCCTAAGCTTTTTGAGTTTAATTTAATGTATGCACTAGCTCACACTGGGAAGCCTGAATATATTTAGTATTTTCTATTACTCACAATATGACACAAATTTCCAGTTTTCCAACCTGGGGATGATTCAAGATCCACATTTAGCTGTAACATTTTTAAAAATTCTCAGATGTCATTTAAGAAATTCATGAAAAGCAAAAAATGCTTAAAATCCCTGGTGTATATTCTGGTTAGAGAATATAAATAGTAGGCTTTGAAACAGTGGCTAATTTGTTTATTCTTAGAGTGTCATTGTCTAGATTGACAGTCTCAAAACTTCATTTCATAGAACTAATTACATGGCAGTATCTTGGGTTACTGAAATCTTTGGTTCTCCTCCCAGTTCAAATAAAAACAATTACAGACTGGTCTGTTGTTTAATCACTAAGTTGTGTCCGACTCTTTGCAGCCCCATGGACTGTAGCCCGCCAGGCTTCTCTGTCCATGGGACTTCCCAGGCAAGAATCCTCGAGTGGGTTGCCATTTCCTTTTCCAAGGGATCTTTCTGACCCAGGGATCGAACCCACATCTCCTGCACTGCAGGTGGATTCTTTACCACTGAGTCACAAGTAACGCCCAGAGACTACTTTAATTGCTACTGAAACATCTCTTTACCTAATAGTTGAATTTAAGACAATTATATTTTATTTTATCCTTGAAAAAATATATAATTAGAAAATAGCATGTTAAATTATCTGGCCTACCAAAAGTATATGTAAATTTTAAAGTATAAGAAAAATTATATTTATAAAAAACATCCAAATGCCCCCAAAAGATAATGTCAACATCAATGTAAAGACATACCACATATGTAAAATTACAAAGTTTCTACATAAAGTTGTCTTATAAGATCATTTTAAAACAAAAGTTTTAAGCACAACCATGTCTCCCCTAGGCTAAGATATCAGTAACTGTCAAACATAATTTTTAAAAAGGGGAATAATCACAAAAACAAGCTCTGAGATCTGCTAATATATAATTTAAGGCATTATTTCCCCCCAGTATAGTCTATAAAACAAGAGTTCCCTGGGATATTAATACATGTTACTACAGAGACTGCTTTCCCTGGTCTATGTGACATATTCAATTTGCAATATAGACTTTTTTAAAAAAGGTAATCCCAGTACTTAGCAATGCTTCTCAGTCTTGGCTTATGCTAATATGCATTATGAGCCTTTAAGAGAGACTGCAGAAAACAGTTTCCCAAACATATTTGGAACTATTTTTCCTGGGAAATCTTTTAGAACTAATGATCTACAGAACATGCTGTGAGAAATGCTACTCTGTGGCATGTGATTTCTAACATGATCATGAAAGTGTATATTAACACTTATGGGCAGGGTAACTTTGGAGTTTAAAAGGATCCATATTAGTTCTTCAGGTCTAATCCCCATCTACAGTGTTTGAATTCCTTTTCATTTACAGCAAGTGATCTTTGACTAAGCCTCTCTACCAGTTCACCTTTTAAGCAGAGTATTAGTGTAGAGCTTATTCTGCACTAGGCAGAAAGTTAGCTGCCTACAGTTTCTAGGGTTAACCCATCTGCACTTCAGGATCTTTCCTGTTCATAGAGATTAAGGAGGAAACAAGATATGATCCTAAGAACTCAAAATAGAAATGAAAAATAAATGAGTACAATACAATGAACTTATTGTTCCTGCTATTATTCACAAAAATGCATGAAGTATTTGCACTACATATATTACAATGTTTATACTATATACATTCAATAGAGCACATGAGACTTTTAAAATTAAAATTTTACTTATTTTTAAAGTAACTATACTTCAAGAACACTGCTTCCGCTATGAAATTCCATTCCCCAGAAGTGGGCTCATCTGATTAGCACAAATGACCTGCCAGCTGGATGGATCTCAAGTAAAGTTCAAACTGGCATTTGGCAAAATATCCCTGTACCCAGCATTTTACATGGAATACAAATTAAAGATGCATTCCGGGATTGCCCTGAGAACCAAAAAACTGCATGGCAACATGAATATATTCAATAGATATCCTCTTTATGCTAATATATTATCCTCTTTATGCTAAATTTGCAAGATGAGCAGTTTAAATAATACTTTAAATTCTGTGCTTGAATTCTGCTTACATTCATTCTGTGTAAGTCTGTTGGTGTCTAACACTGGATTAAGAAAGACTGCCATCTGGTAGTTACAGCAACCCTTTACTAACGTGATCGGAAGTTGAAGACCATGAGCCTCAAAGAAATGCAAACCAGGTTTATTACTATATCAAAATCTTTTTTTTTTTTAAGTCATTGAATCGGGCTTTTCACTTAAAGAGAACATTGTGTGCGGTTGCACACTCATGCATTATATAATCGACCTACAAAAGTCAAGTTTTTAAAGGGGTTAAAAGGATGAAAGATTGAATTAAATAAGCAATTAGGTCTACATTCCCTTCACCCACAAGGCTGCCACTGTCCTTTTTATAAAGCCTAGGGATGACAGCCAAATTAGTCTGACTTGCTGGCCATTTAACTCTAACTTCCCTTAATCATGTGAGTGTTCTTGGGTACACATTTTTTCCTATCAATGGTGTTTCAGGTAAACAACACTTCAGATGCAGAGTAAACAACAGTATAAAAACACTAATAACGTGAATACAGCACATGAGCCTATCTAAAGTGTTTTCAAACTCATCATGATCTTATTAAAACATGAAGGTAAAGTCAGAGAGGGAGAAACACAATGATTATCTCAGATTCTGTAGTTTCCTAGGGTTACACGGTTAGGGATGGTAGAGCTGGGAGAACTGAATCTACATCATCTAGTTAGAAATTTCGTTTTCTTTCTAGTATATCACAGTTTCTTCCCTGAAATAACAGTATCTTATATTTACATGGCTTCTAGTATTATATATATAATGTGTATACATGAATAAAAGGGCTTTGCATTTTGAACTTGCCCAAACCTCCCTGTGGCCCACCTCCAGTCTAGTTTCACTCCTTGAACCTCTCTCTTCTTCCTTTTCTCCCCTTATTTTTTTCAAAGTCACTACCACTTGCTTGAGCCAAGTGAAGGCAGCAGAGTAAATGCCACATCCAGCCTTCCAGAGCATTCATGGATTATGACTACATCTACTCCAACTTATAGACAAACAGGCCAACACATGGACTATTTCTCTCTTGTTCTCATTCTTCATGCAATAATGTCAAGGACACAGCCAGCTCAATACGCTTATTCTATCCCATTATTTCATTTCAACCCCCTTTATTAAAAGAAAAAAACAAAAAACCTTTATTAAAAGCAAAAACAAAAACCCTTCCTTATACGGCCAGTCTCTGAAATCTAAGATTTGATAGCCCTGGAATTCAGAGAAATCCTCCTCTTGTGTCTCTTCCTGAAGGCATCTGAAACATTCTTTGTTGATTGATTTTCAAGGTGGAAGCGATGCTTTCCCAGGAGGCCTCAAGATTATCTATCCTGCTCCACAGGCTGTCAATAAACTTAAGCCTCTCCATTAAAGTCTGGGCTACTGCCAGGTACTAGACAGGGAAGGAAGGCAACCTGGAGTGAGGAGCACTGAGGTCATTCACCAAGACAAAGGAAACCAAAGATCAGTCAACACTGTTCGGCCAGAGACCCCTTTATATTGAACATTCTTTTTCAGACTAAAGTACACACACACAGTTAATGGAAAACATGAGTAGAGCGTAATAAAGGAGAAAGAACATTGGCTCTGGGATTAGAGAGATTTGGGACGGAATTTTGATTTTGCCACATAGCTGCCACTAGCGGAGAAGGCAATGGCTCCCCACTCCAGTACTCCTGCCTGGAAAATCCCAAGGATGGAAGAGCCTGGAAGGCTGCAGTCCATGGGGTCGCTGAGGGTTGGACATGACTAAGCGACTTCACTTTTTCACTTTCATGCATTGGAGAAGGAAATGGCAATCCACTCCAGGTTCTTGCCTGGAGAATCCCAGGGACGAGGGAGCCTGGTCGGCTGCCGTCTATGGGGTCACACAGAGTCAGACACGACTGAAGTGACTTAGCAGCAGCAGCTAACCCAGGGCAAAGAACAACGTACGTGGATCTCTTTTGGCATTTGTAATATCGATCTTGAAGAACTGACGGGAGGATTCAAGATTTTATATAAAGTATCTAGCACACTATCTGATACACGGCAGGTACCCAATATATGGTACTTATAAATCTATCTTTTTAATCACTTAGCTTCAAGAAATTTCCTAAAGGAAATCAGTCCTGAATATTCATTGGAAGGACTGAAGCTGAAGCTCCAATCCTTTGGCCACCTGGTGTGAAGAACTGACTCACTGGAAAAGACCCTGATGCTGGGAAAGATTGAAGGCAGGAGAAGGGGATGACAGAGGATGAGATGGTTGGATGGCATCACTGACTCAATGGACATGAATTTGAGTAAACTCTGGGAGTTGGTGATGGGCAGGAAGGCTTGGCAGTCCATGGGGTCACAAAGAGTCGGACACGACTGAACAACTGAACTGAACTGAGCTTCAAGAAGCTGGTCAGGAACTAGCAATCATTTGGAGTCGTGGGCAGAGTAACTCTCTCACTGGGAGAGTTAAAGAAGTGGGGAGAGAGTGGCTGCTTGTGGACAATGGCTCTTAGAACAGCACGTAATAGGAAGCGGCCCAGCCAACTCAGCCGAAAGACCTGTTGCTGAGGTGGCCTGAGGGGGCATTTCCCTGAACATCTCAGTAAGAGAGAACAGTAAGAACACAATGTAAACTCTTACAACAGCATTGTCCAACAGAAATAAAATGTGAGCCACAACTGCTTTTATATTTTCCAGCAGTCATATTAAAAATGTAAAAAGAAACAGGTGAAATTAATTTTAATGATCTATTTTATTTAATTCAATATATCAAAATATCATTTCAACATGTAATAAATATTAAAAATTGAGTTCCTTTACAGTCTTTTTCTTGTGCAAAATCTAGCATGTATTTTCCACTTAACACTACATTTCAATTAAGTCTTAGTTACATTTCAAGCAGTCAGTATACACAGCTAGTGCCTGAGTTACTGGGCAGTGGGGCTCTATAATCCTGACCCCAAGGCTGGGCCCAGTCCATAGACTCTACCCTTTTAAAACTCATTATTCACCACCCCACTGTGTGCATGCATGCTAAGTCACTTTAGTCGTGACCAACTCTTTGCGATCCCATGAACTCTAACTTCCAGGCTCCTCTGTCCATGGGATTCTTCAGGCAAGAATACTGGAGTGGGTTGCCATGCCCTCCTCCAGGGGACCTTCCTGACCCAGGGAACCTTCCTGACCCAGGGAACCTTCCTGACCCAGGGAACCTTCCTGACCCAGGGACTGAACCCCCACCTCTTATGTCTCCTTTACTGGCAGGCAGGTTCTTTACCATTAGCACCACCTGGGAAGCCCCACTATCCCACTAGGGACCTTGAAAGCCTTGTTATTAAAAACCTCACTTTTAAAATGTAAACATCTCTGGAAAATCAGTAAACTAATCAACTAACATTTCAACAGAGATTATCTGAGACAAGTTAGCACCTGGCAAGTCAAGAGTAAGAAAGCAAAAAAGAGGTGCTGAGAAGAATCTTAAGGAAACCAAGGACATATTTTGCCCAGTTCACAGGTCAGCCTAGATTTAGGCCACTTAATACATCTCACAAATCTTTTCTAAGTGGCCGAGCCCTAGATTACTCTTATTACACCAAAAGCTCACACAATCAGGTATGACCAAGATCTATATCTGTAACAAGTAACACCTGTAGGGAGCTGTAAGCAATGGATAGAGGAATGCCAATCACATCAATTAACGCCAATTAGCACAGTGTATTTCAATCAGGTCAGTACCTTCAAAATTCCATAAACTTGAAAGAACTTTCAATAAGACGACCTCTGTACAGGGTCACTAGAATAATGTAAAAAGTCTGGACAATTTGAAAAGCTGGTAACTATAAGAATCTCAGATATCAGTGTTAGGAATCCATGCATTTGGACAATTATGCCTTTGTTAAAGTTCATCTATAACTGTAAACAACTTTCAATCAGGTAAGAAAATATGTCACATGGTTTGCTCTTTTACAATTCAAAAAGTACTTTCAAAGTATGTAAAATGCAACCAGATGCTATTGGCAAAGAACCGACTCTTTAGATGTGACCAATTTCCAAGAACATTACCAGCAATGTGGCCTACACATTGGGTGCATACAAAGCTTTGAAAAGTTCATATCTAATATAATCATCTATTCAAAACACTCCACGCTTTCCCACATTTCAGTGGTGTTTCAAATTTATAAATAAATTTCTCAAAATGCGTAGAAAACCAGAAATACACATATAATTGAAACCTCCCTCCTTCCAAATAGATTCAGAACATGCTACCCGGCTAATGACACTGAAAGTCCCCTTTCTATCTAAAAATACAAATTGATGGTAATGTCTGAGAAAGAACAATAGGTCACTTGCATTGTAACGTAAAGCTTAGTCACCAAGTGACAGCTTTCCTTTAATTTAGAAGAGATTTCCTTAGTTCCAGCTACTACACAAGTTTAAATCATCAGTATACTATTACTCTGAAGACTAGCCTTCTGTAGATGCAAAACGTATTTAAATTCCAAGCTGCAATAACCCTTGTGATAAAACTTTTAAAGAAACGGATAATGATGCATTTCTACCATATCTAGAAAAAGATAAAAAGAGGTATTTTAATAATTGATGTTTTTCTCTTAAATAATTAGAAACATCTGCAGGTGCTATTTTTACTGATTACGGAAATAAAATTGATACTATTCATTTCTATTTCAACAATGTGGAGGATGAACTATTTCACATTATTACTTTGTGAACCTTCTGGATAATGGTCCTAAATTAAAATCTCAATCACAATGCTTAGGGACTAGTTTGTTCTGAACAAACACTGAATCCTAGTCAGTTTAGTAAATGGATAAGTTTCTTGACTATATTACAACATTTATTTTAAGTATATCTCCTCTTTCTTATTCCTCTCACAAGCAAGGATTTAGGAGTGGGCGACGTAAGCAACAATCACTTAACACAAATTTACTGAGCAACTCATAGGTACACACTTCACATGTGTTACCTTGTTTAATCTTCATTGCAACTCAAGAGATGGGTATTTTTATCCTGATTTCACACATGAATAAAGTAAAAAGGCTCAGAGAAGTGAAGCAACTTGCTCAAGGACAGCAGGATTCTGTTCAATTTGTGCTACCCAGTGCTGACCCTTCCTTTTGGATCCCAGCTCTCTTCACTTGCCCACAACCAACTGAACTCGACCTCTAAAGTTCTCATTCAGTTATACTGACCGTTCTTTAGCAATACTAGTTTTTGGTTATCACATTATAAAGGCAAAAAATGATCAAAACAAATATGATTGAGAACTTTTTGCTACAGAAGATCATACACACAGATAGATGGCAAAATTTTAGCCCCCCTGGAATGAATTCCTAGTGGAAGAATCTGCAACACTGATACGGGACAGAAGAGAAAGATGCTCTAGAGCTATGCTGTCCAGTTCGGTAGCCAACAGCCACATGTGACCGCGAGTACCTGAAATGTGGCTACTGTGAACTGAGAGGTACTACAGTGTAAAATAGACACAGGATTTCAAAGACTTAGTATACAAAAAAAGAGCAAAATATTTCATTATTTTTTCACTGAATCAATACTTCAATGAATCAACAATTCACTAGTACTGATTACCTGTTGAAAGGTATTTTTAAACTGTGTTCAATACAATTCACGTTTCTTTGTAGTTTTTTCAATATGGATAGCAGAAAATTTTAAACTACACTTGTATTTTGAGGAAGGAAACAGCATCAGCCTAGGGCCTCCATATGAGGCTTTAAATCAAACTTTGTACAAAAGCCATTCTTGAACAGAAGGCCCAAACTCTTATATTAAACTCTTAAAAGAAAAAGTAGTAGGCTATCAAAACACTTTGGGGAAACCTATATAATTAATTATTCTGATCATAAATGGTAAATAATTGTCAATTCTTATAGTAAGAAGCCAAACATGTAGCCTTCTCATCCACGCTCCTCCAAAATCTAAAAAGCCATCATTCCAACTTCTGGTTTCATATACATCTGTGAACACATTTGTCTTTATTGCTTAAGACTTGTACAAATATTAGGGTCTTCCCTCTGAATGACCATTCTAAGTGCAGTAGATCACACAAGATAACAGGAGTCAAAATACACCCACCTACAAGTCACTGCTTCCAATACATCCCTGACACCCTTTTGTATGCTTAATCATTTGGTTATTTCCCATTAAAGGATCCAAGGAATTTCAGGTAATTGAAGTTTCTATTTAAAAGGTATTTTATCTTCTACAGATCAAAATCTCAGGGGAAAGCACCAATAGAAGCTTTTTTAAAAAAATCATAATTAAAAGAGATATGACATGGTTTTCATAATAACTGATCTATAAAGTTTCTGGGGTATTTTGGCTGTGTGGCATGTAGGATACTAGTCCCCTGACCAGGGATGGAACCTGTACCTGCAATTCCTAGGCCTATAGTTACCATGAAACACTGCTAGCGCCCAAGTGGTTTAAATCAACTTAATAAAACACTGAACTCAAAGTTCTCCAGTAAGTATTTTGTTGCTGTTGTTTAGTTGCTAAGTTGTGTCGGACTCTTTGAGACCCTGAGAACTGCAGGCTCCCCTGGCCTTCACTGTCTCCCAGAGTTTGCTCAGATTCATGTCCAAGTACTTTGACTTTGTATCTATTTCTTAAAACTGATTTAAAAATAGATCAAAATACATCTTTTACACTCACAGTAAAATCAAAAGCAATTCTATTTTATTTATTCCCCCCACCATAAGAATGAATTTTTTCAGTTGCTCAGAAGGATGTATTATAGAAGACCATACGAAGTATTTTGAAAAGAAAAAAAAAAAAAAAAGCCAGTTATCTTTTTAAAATTTTAATTGGAGGATAACTGCTTTACAATGTTGTGTTGGTTTCAGCCATAAAACAACACAAATCAGCCATAAGTGTGTGTGTTTGTGTGTGTGTGTGTGTGTGTGTATATTATATCCCATCCCTCCCAACCCATCTAGGTGCCAGGCTGGGCGCCCTGGTGTTATACAGCAGCTTCCCACTAGCTATTTTCACACATAGACTTGGTTATCTTAATGCCTACTAAAACTGTTGTCATGAAATCAAATGTTGCAGCAAAACACTGGAAAAAAAATCTGACAGAATCCATTCAAAGTCCTTGTATGATGCAACAAATGGTGACTAAAGACCTTATTTGATAAAGAGTTTAATCACAAAATTATACTATAACATCAACATTTCTAATATGTCCAACTTCTTCCTTCACTGTGCATTACGTAAGGCACTATGCCTTATGTGCCACTTAGTTGAAAATAATAGAAAATTGAGGCCAGAAGTTCTATAATCTATACCTCTTCATTGGAGGATGGAACTGTTTCTCATTTAAATATGTTCTTTTCCAAAAGAGAAAAAAAAGTCAAGGCAGCCAAATACATCCAGTTTGAATTTTCAATATAATGTTCCTAAACATGTCAGAAACATTTACCATGTACATGACTTGTTTCAGTGGGGAGCATGCTTAAACAGGAACAATATACAGAAGGTCAGCAAAGCTTTTTGTTAAGATAACAAGAAAGTTCATGACAAAGTCCAGATTTTTAGAAAAAAGCTTTACAAAATACTCCCCAATTCATTAAGAGATTAAAACAAAGACAGGTACCAACTCTTTCTTGAAAAGCAGCTTCAAATCCCTAAGAGACAAAGGTCTCCCATCCTAAGGCTAAGTGGAATTCTGGTGAACTCCCTCACCCCAGAATTGCATGAATGGGTTAAGATGGCTGAGAATGTAATAAAGTAGAAAAAGCTCTGGCCTGAGAGTCAGAGGTAACAGTTTTGAGTCTAGATCAGCCATTTTGAAGATGTCACTTCACTTAATCAAACAAGGTCATTGATCCATAAAAATGAAGCAAAGGTTTCCAAAATTCTGCGGGTCTAGATTTCATCCTCCTCCTCAGTCTACCTAGCTCTGCTCCTCCAAATGTTAAAGCGAACAGAGAATTCACACTTTGACTCATAATAGAAGGTCTGAATGATTCAACAAAGCCAGAGTTTTAGCATCCAGTGCAATGTGCAAACCTGTAGAGTCTCTGTATCTATTACTGGGAAACTTCCTTTTTATTAGGTCATGGGGGCAGAGGTTGGCTAGCACCAGTTTGCTGATCTCTGCCTCTCCCATAATTAACAACCTCCCTCTTCCATCCACTAACATAATTTGCACAGCTGAGGGGTAAGGTCTCTTTTAATTATAATGAGGCTATATAATTCTTCACTTTGAAATATGTATCAAAGGCCACAGGTTCTGTGACCCTTGTCTCAATTTTTCAGGGTCCTGAATGTCAATCATAATCTTTGCTGCATAATACAGACCTGTATAGGCATTTCAAATTACAGTCTTGATTAGGAATAGGAATAATAGATCTTTGTATCACCCAAAATTTTGATCTTAATTTTTTTGATCCAGGAAGATAGGAGGGGAATGGGAAGTTATTGTTGAATGGGTATCAGATTTCAGAGTTACATGATGAAAAGAGTTCTGGAAATGGATGTTGGTGATGGTTACCCAACATTATGAATGTATTTAATACCACTGAACTGTACACTTAAAAATGGTGAATTTTATACTGTGTACTTTACCACAATAAAAAGTACTGGAAGACAGCAGATACCCAGGACTCCCAAGATGGCATCACTTGCATCAGTGAAGAAACTCATGAATGTTACAACAGGGGAGCTGCCAATCTGGATATGAGATAGGATTTTGCCCCTAAAGGCACTGCTGGAGTGTTTCAAAGAGGTTACTAGTGGTATGACAAGTATGTCTACGTGAAGAAAGGAAGCACTGCTGGGGTTTCTACTGTGCTGGCAGCTTACAGACTTTTCAACTATGGCCTTTCTTAGAAGGAACTCAAACATGAGCAGCTAAGCAAGTACCACTGGAGAGGGCCCAGTGCAGGGGACACACTCTGCTTCCCTGACCATGACCTTTGCCCAACACTCCTCCCTGAGGAACGTGATCACTGCTAAATATCCTAATTTGCAACAATGACCAATAAGAGATAACCAGTACAAAAATGAAAAAATACACTGGAAAACTTTCTTAAAGGACCCCTCCATATATACACAAATATGAGACTATTACTTACAGTATCTGCATAGGAATGATGTTCTATTAAATACTATCCAAAGAATAAAAGAAACCAAGTCTAGTATCGAAAAGTTTTGAGTCAGGTAATCCCAAGGCTTGGGAGGAAAATCTTATGACTTGGTGGGTAGCCAAAGGCAGAATCAACAAAATACTGCCAAGTACTAAAAAATTAAAAGTCAAGTTTTAGAAGCAGTCCAGTCCAGCTGGCCTAACAGGGCAGATGCATACATGGGAAAGGCTGACCATTT
Organism: Ovis aries; assembly: GCF_016772045.2. Lineage (NCBI taxonomy): Eukaryota > Metazoa > Chordata > Mammalia > Artiodactyla > Bovidae > Ovis > Ovis aries. Next base: position 30,136,414 of record NC_056075.1, on the reverse strand, counting down.
TTTCCCCTCCCTACTTGAGGATGTTTTCCATGGGAGCACTTCTCAGCTGGAATTTGCTTTGCTTGCATGTATCATTTCATAAAAGTTACCTGTCATTGCCTAGGGTAAAATATGAGTGAAAGATGATTACAATGACCACCTTCCACTTTCCATAGCTTTGTCTGAAGGGGAGGGGAAGCTAGGAAAGCACACTCTTTAATTAAGAGACAATGAATCTAGAAAACACACCAAGGAAAAGAATAGGGCTGGCTATTTCCTCAGATTGTTTTGAGCCTAAAATTGTATTTTATGCAGCAATATTATACAGCAATTTATCTACCAGGTGTAGGTAGGCAAAGTCTTGATTCAGGAATTTTAAAATAAACAGTGAAAAATATCTCTAGAATAATATACAAGGGAGAGAGAGAGTAGAGTAGTTCAAGGATGGGGTGACAACTTACTTTTCACTGTATACTCTTTTGTGCCTTTTGGATCTTGCTTCACGATCTCATATTTCATACTCAAAAGTTAATTTCAAATATTTTAAAATGAAGTTGATTTTATAAAAATGTGACTCAAACAGTAAGTTTACCTTAGAAATCAAGTTAACAAAATCTTTCTTGCTTTAAAAAAAGAAAAATCAGTGCAAGTGCCTTTATATTTCTGATTTTTAATCTTTTATTGTATTGTATGTCCATAAAGTATTTTTAATTTTATTGAGTTGCTTTTGAATATGTTATTTTAAACATTTAACACTTAGAATTTTTAAGCACGAAAGCAAGTTATACACTACACTAATTCAGTAGTCAGTTCTGTCAAATTTGGTATTTTCTTCTACCCATTTATAAAATCACTGTGTCCTAATATAACACGCTCTTTGCACATCTTTTATTAAAGGGAGCTACAAACAAGAATGGTCAGTTGTGCCTGTAAATAAGCGATGAAAAACATCAGAGGAGCCAAATCTTAATCGTTTCACTAAGCAAAAATGCAAAAAAAGTCTTCCTGGGTTGGATTTGCCACTACATTTACACAGAAAAAAACAAATGATTTTGCAAGCTGCTTTTGACATTTCTAATTGTTTCTTACAGGTGTTTACCATGTGTTATTTTATAAGTTACAAGATAAACCACTAAATGAAATAAGGGGGAAATTCAAGATGGCACAATTACTTCCTGTAATGACAGCATACAGTACTTGATATTGCAATGCCCAATACCACTTTCAGTTCTTTTTTATTATTCCACTACACAGAAGTATAAAATCAAACACAAAAGCACAGCATAGGAAGGCAGTTTCATTTGGAAACAAAAATACTATTCTTTTGCCAAAATGATGATTATTCAACCATTTCCAAATGCACAAATGAAAACATCGCCAAAGACTGGGAAATTGACTGATCACTGACATGCACTGAAAATTAAAGATTATGAAACAGTCACATTTCCAAAGTCTTTTATGTATAGTAAGGACAAGATACATTCAAGCCTTGCTGAATCTACCTAAATTCCAGCTTAACAAGTGTATTTTCCCTCTGTCATAAATCAAGAGTATCAGAAACGGAGTAAAATACAACATTTAAATTTCTACACCTGGTGATCAAATGTTCCCTCCACATCCTCATAGTTCAGCAAGTTGTATGGATTTCTGTGTCCAAAATGTCCCATTCCTCCCTTTCTATTTCAAAGCCACTGCCTTAGTTCATTTGCTTGTCTCTAAATGCCTTCTAACTTGTCTCTCTGCCAACACTCTTTATCACCCCATTCTTCACAACACCAAATCTCACACACATCTGATTATGCCTCTCATTGGCTAAAATAAGTGCCACAGAATAAAACCTTAATTTCTTAAAATAGCACCCAAGGCCTTCATGACCTAGTGCTCTCCACCTTATCTTTCCTATTTTCTCTTCCACCACATCCATCCACAGACCCACATGCCCATGGCATAGACTATTATTTCAGTCAGTAATTTACTCTCGTCTTCAACATTTAAGAGATCTTCTAAAGCTCAACTCAAATGTCATCTCCTCTGTGAATTATTGCTCTCCACTGGGATAAACATTTCCCTTTTCTGTGCCCATCTGCACTTCCAATAAATGTTGCGATAGTACTGCTCTCAGGCTGGTGTTGGAGTCAGTTACATAAGAATCTATTTTCCCCACTATAGCTCTTGTCTGGTTCACATATGCTTTCCTTAAGATGCTGAAAACGTAAGCCACCGAAAATATTATTCTAATAGAGGAATATATGAATACATATATTGTTGCTTTTGTTTAGAACTAAGTCATTCATGTGTGACTCTTGAGACATGGTTGTAGTCTGCCAGGCTTCTCTGTCCATGGGATTTCCCGGGCAAGAACACTGGAATGAGTTGCCATTTCCTGCTCCAGGGAGATCCCAACCCAGGAATTGAACCTGAGTCTTCTGCATTGGCAGGCAGATTCTTTACCGCTGAGCCACCAGGAAAGGTCATAAAAATATATATGTGTAAATGTATGTTGCTAATAAATTAGGGGGTGAATTTTATGGCATGGGAATTATATCTTAATTTAAAAAAAAATTAGGGTGTGTGGTACATGAAAGTTAAAGAAGACAATCCTTTCATGTACTTCCTCAACAGGCAACTCTTTGATGGCAATAATATTTTTAAGAAGGTAAATATCTTGGGTTGGCTAAAAAAATTACTGGGAATTGAGTTTGCCATAGTTTTCAATTATAGGTATGGAGAGAAAAATGAGCCATCTTACTGACTTAAGACCTAATAAAGTTATTTATAAACGAGTTCCTGCTTTCTGAAGCCCACAAAACTGATTATTACAGAGCCTTCTTTTGCTTATCTAGGTCATCTCCATGAAACTGGGCATTTAAAAACATTTAGATTCATCCATGACTTGCCAAAGACAGGATCACAAACTGCTTCCTGATTTCCACCTCAATGATCTAAGTATTTTCACTCTGCCTCTTTAAGCAAACCAAACTAAACCAAGTTTAGCATGATAATTCCTGCTTCATCAACTGGGGAAACTAGTTTGATTTTGGAAGTTAAGATCTATGTAAGTTTTTCTCAGTTATTCTTGTGTACATATGAATGCACACTTGTTTCCTAGTATCTTTCTTCAAAAATAGAGATATATTTCACACACCATAATATAAATTATTACTGCAAAAGGGACAATCTGCTGTTGTCGTTGTGCAGTCTGTAAGTCGTGTCCAACTCTTTGCAATCTCATGGACTGTAGCCTGCCAGGCTCCTCTGCCCATGGAATTCTCCAGGCAAAAATATTGGAGTAGGTTGCCATTTTCTCCTCCAGGGGATCTTCCCGACCCAGGGATCGAACCTGGGTCTCTGGAGTCTCCTGCATTAGCCAGGGAATTCTTCACTACTGAGCCACCTAGGAAGCCCCTCACATACCATAAAATTCACTATTTTTCAAACTGCACGATTCAGTGGTTTTTAGCATATTCACAATGTTGTGCAATCATCAACACTCTGATCTAGAACTTTTTCATCACCCCAAAGGGAAACCCAGTACCCATTAAGCAAATACTCGCTATTTCCCTTATCCTCATCTCCTGGCAACCACTAATCAATTAGCTTTCAGTCACCATGGATATGCCTATTTTGCGCATTTCACACCAAATGGAACCATACAATATGTGGCATCTTTGTGTCTGGATTCTTTCACTTAGCATAACGTTTTCAAGGTTCATCAATGTAGTAGACAGATTTCATTCCCTTTTATGACCAAATAATATTCCTTTGTGTGGATGTACCATGTTTATTTAGCCATTCAGCTGACAGACATTTAGGCTGTTTCCACTTCTTGGCTATTATGAGTTAATGCTCCCATGAACATCAGTGTACAAGTTTTTGTGGGAACATGTGTTTTCAATTAAGTATATAATGTAGGAACAGAACCGCTGGGATATAACGTAACCTATATGTTACTATTTTTAACCATTAAACCATATTAACTTTTGGAGGAACAAACTGTTCATTTTACATTCACATACAAGTTTTTAAGGGCGGTAACAACAGTTTTTATTTTCTCATTTTGTTTATAAGTAAATTGTTCTACCCTGGAGGAAAAGATTTCCTTTGGGATTCAGGGTCCTTAGAGCAAAGCCAAGGTTTTACAAGACAGATTCAGTTCAGTTCAGTTGCTCAGTTGTGTCTGACTCTTTGCGACCCCAGGAATCACAGCACGCCAGGCTTCCCTGTTCATCACCAACTCCCGGAGTTTATTCAAACTCATGTCCATCGAGTGGGTGATGCCATCCAGCCATCTTATCCTCTGTCGTCCCCTTTTCCTCCTGCCCCCAATCCCTCCCAGCATCAGGGTCATTTCCAATCAGTCAACTCTTCGCATGAGGTGGCCAAAGTACTGGAGTTTCAGCTTTACATCAGTCCTTCCAATGAACACCCAGGACTGATCTCCTTTAGAATGGACTGGTTGGATCTCCTTGCAGTCCAAGGGACTCTCAAGAATCTTCTCCAACACCACAGTTCAAAAGCATCAATTCTTCGGTGCTCAGCTTTCTTCACGGTCCAACTCTCACATCCATACATGACCACAGGAAAAACCATAGCCTTGACCAGACGGACCTTCATTGGCAAAGTAATGTCTCTGCTTTTCAATATGCTACCTAGGTTGGTCATAACTTTCCTTCCAAGGAGTAAGCGTCTTTTAATTTTATGGCTGCAATCACCATCTGCAGTGATTTTGGAGCCCCAAAAAATAAAGTCTGACACTCTTTCCACTGCTTCTCCATCTATTTCCTATGAAGTGATGGGACCAGATACCATGATCTTCTTTTTCTGAATGTTGAGCTTTAAGCCAACTTTTTCACTCCCCTCTTTCACTTTCATCAAGAGGCTTTTGAGTTCCTCTTCACTTTCTACCATAAGGGTGGTGTCATCTGCATATCTGAGGTTACTGATATTCCTCCCGGCAATCTTGATCCCAGCTTGTGCTTCTTCCAGCCCAGCGTGTCTCATGATGTACTCTGCATATAAGTTAAATAAGCAGGGTGACAATATGCAGCCTTGACATATTCTTTTCCCGATTTGGAACCAGTCTGTTGTTCCATGTCCAGTTCTAACTGTAGCTTCCTGACCTGCATAAAGATTTCTCAAGAGGCAGGTCAGGTGGTCTGGTATTCCTATCTCTTCCAGAATTTTCCACAGTTTATTGTGATCCACACAGTCAAAGGCTTTGGCATAGTCAAGAAAGCAGAAATAGAGGTTTTTCTGGAACTCTTGCTTTTTCCATGATCCACCAGATGTTGGCAATTTGATCTCTGGTTCCTCTGCCTTTTCTAAAACCAGCCTGAACATCAGGAAGTTCATGGTTCACATACTGCTGAAGCCTGGCTTGGAGAATTTTGAGCATTACTTTACTAGCGTGTGAGATGAGTGCAACTTATGTGGTAGTTTGAGAATTCTTTGGCATTGGCTTTCTTTGGGATTGGAATGAAAACTGACTTTTTCCAGTCCTGTGGCCACTGCTGAGTTTTCCAAATTTGCTGGCATATTGAGTGCAGCACTTTCCCAGCATCGTCTTTCAGGATTTGAAATAGCTCAACAGATTAAACCCCTTCAAAGAATAAAGATGCATAACAACACATCAAACCCTTACTACAGAAAAGTCTAGTCATCAAAGGGATTAAATATCCAAATATTTTAAATAAAAGAGGAAAATAACTCCTAATTTTATACGGTCAGTCAATAACTATGCACTGATCTCCATTCACAGACTCTTCTACTCCAACATCTCTCACAGACATTTCAAACTTCCTATGCCTCTAACTAAATTTCTACTCCCTCAAATTATTCCTCCTGGCCAAAATTATTCCTCTTGCAAACTTCTGCCTACATCCCAAACCTTGGTGCCAAGTTTGACTTCTTTCTCTCACATATACTTCACATCCCAGTCAGTAAACCCTATTGGTTCTATTGTCTAAATACTATATTCAGAATCCACTCAAATCTCACCACCTCTACCAGAGCAATTTCTCACCAACATTATTGTACCACTATGATCGAGTGTCAAAACACAACCAAAATAATCCTTGTAAAATATATGTCAGATTATGTCCCACTTCTAACAGTTATCAGTGGCTTCCCAACATCCATCCCCCATTTTGTTTCAGCCATACCAGACACCCTTGGGCCTCAAGGCATTTGCCTGGCATTCCCTCTGCCTGCCATGACCTTCCCCTTGGTATCATCCACAGTCCTCTTGGTACTCAAGGGGGATTTGTTCCAGGATCCTGGTGATACCAAAATCTGTGGATGCTCAAGTCCTTTAAATAAAATGGCCTAATATTTGCATATAGCCCAGCACATCCTCCTATACACTTTAAATCATCTCTAGATTACTTATAATACCTAATTAAATGTAAATACTATGTAAATAGTTATAAATACTAAGTAAATTCTATGTAAATAGGCTCTGAAAGTGAAATAGGCTACTCACTCAGTCCTGTCTGACTCTTTGCAACCCCCTGAACAAGGCTCCTCTGTCCATGGGATTCTCCAGGCAATAAGACTGGAATGGGTTGCCATTTCCTTCTCCAGGGGATTTTCCCAACGCAGGGATTGAACCCAGGTCTCCTGCATTGCCATCTGAGATTCTTTACCATCTGTGCCACCAGGGAGGGAAGCCCTGACAAACAGCAAATTCAAGTTTTGTTTTTTGGAACTTTCTGGAATTGTTTTTCCCAAATATTTTTGGTCCGTGGTTGATTTAATCTGCAGTTGCAGAACCCACAGACAGTACTGATTGTATCCACTCCCTTTCTGTATACACGTCAGCTTCTTAGTAAGGACTTCACCTGGTCACTTAAATTTGTCATTGCCCCCAAACACTTCCTTTATCTCCCTTCTCCCTTCTATATTTCTCCAAAATATTTATATCAACACAATATATATTTTACTTATTTATTTTTCTTTACCCCCAAGAATATAAACTCCTTTCGGACAAGAGAGTTTATCTGTTTTGCTCACTGCTATATTCCCAGCACTTAGAAGAGGGTCTAGCACATAGTAAGTACTCAATAACTCTTTGTTGAATGCATACATGAACAAGCAAAAGCAAGCATAAAGGTGCTCAGAAAAGCTAAAGAGAGGTCAGAGAAATATTTATGAGGAACTAATATACCAAAACATAATAAAGTTGTGATGGGAAAGGAAAGTACATTTCTTAAAAAAAAGGGGGGGGGGCAATGTTTCTAGTTAAAACAAAAGTTTAGTGTTTCCTAAAGCCTAGTTGGCTTTAGGAAAAGTTACTATCCTTGCCTATTTCATTGTTTTCAAAGAGGATCTATCCACTGTCCATTGATAAGGGCCCCTAGCTTCTGAAGAACTGAAAGAAACTCTGAGAATGGATAAATGATGATGTCCTTTTCTCAGCTACCACATACACAAAGAGACAAGGGGTTGTCTTAGCCTTCTATCAGACCTAGTCCCAGGATCTTCACCCAGTACAATCATGTTTCTTAGCCACCTTTCAACTAAAACCACTAATTGGTAAACTCACCTTTCTAAGAACTACAATCACAGCTTCTTCAAACCAAAATGGATCTTAAAATGATCAACCCCTCACATATTTTATTTTAAAAACTACAGTGAAAAAGAAACAGTGACTTGCCCAAAATAACTTGAATAGTTAATTATACTAAATATTTTTCAAATAGTAAGTGATAAATGTTACCAAATCTAAGAGAATTCAGACAATTGGAACAAATTCTCTAGCATCCAAAACAAGATAGTCAAAAATTAAGTCAAAATTATTATATCTCATAATATCAACAACTCCATCTATCCACGTTAGATTCAAAAGTTACAACAGAGCCATCAGCAAACTATACTCCAGTATTCAGCAAACAAACTAAATGATGGATGAATTTAGATTTAAGAAAAATATACACCTTCTCCCCAAAGGAGGCTTTCATTGTCCAGTGTTGGGAATGATGAAGACTTCTAAAGTCTTTTTGCAAGTACCAACTTTCCTAAGCATTACTGGCTTCAAACAGCAGTATAAAGATGTTTCTATGAATCAATCATTTTCATTTTTCACATGAGGTCCAGAGGGAACAATTTTTAAAAGGCACCTGATTTTCACCACGCCTGCCACCCTCTCCTCCTTGCCCTGCAATATTGTAACACACTTCCTCGGCAGTGTGTCCTTGGCACTGTTTCTGATAGAGTATGTGATAGCCTTCAAGTGCCTTACAGTGAGATGAGATTGTGAACCATGATTATAAACTATCTCTAGCATGCTACAGGAAAAAGGATTACTATTTTTTAGAATACTTATTTGGCTGCACTGGGTCTTAGCTGCCACACGCAGGATCTTAGTTATGGCATGTGGGATCCAGTTCCCTGACCAGGGATCAAACCTAGGCTCCCTGCGTTAGGAGCATGGAGTCTTAGCCATTGGGCCACCAGGAAAGTCCCAAAGGATTACTCTTCTCATGGTCAAAAATGTCTTACCAAAACCCTTTCCATGGTCTGCATCGAGTGAAACTAAGGACCACCCTTATTCTTCTTTCCTGAGGACCTTTCTCTGACTATTCTATCCATTGGTGCTCTTTTCTTGATCAGATGACCTATAGCATTTGTTATCTGTACTTGTACCATTCATCACACACTGGCAAGTAACATCTTTTGTACAGTCATCTTAGTTGTTGCTGGCTTTTTTTTTATGCTTGACTGGATAAAGAGTCAGAATCTCAAAGAGTTACATAATTGATATTCCTAAGGGGATTTTCCAGACAATAAAGCGTAATCTTTCTACATATGAAGGGAAAGAGTCAGAAATTCTAAAAGAGCAATTGGGTTTTAGAATACACAGCACAACCATCACTGAACTGTAATTTTAGAAGCTTTGTATTATACCAAAATAATGATTCCCATGCTTTTAAAGTAATAAGGATGCCTTTTAAGGTCAAAACATATTTTAAAGTTAAAATATATTTTGTATACCAGAAACATACTCAATATTAGTCAGGTGTTAAATATCTTTTAACAGAGAATACATGCATTCAAAAGTCTAACTACACAATGGTATGTAAGATGGTACTTAGCTGGTCTACAGAGCTTACCTGATGTGCACAAGAAGTTGAGGTTACCCCAGGACCTCAGACTGCACATGGTTGAACTTCATTGTGCTGTGGACATGCAATACTATTGCCATATCAAAAAGTACTACAACCTAAAACTATTTAGGAGCGAGCAAAACACAGAAGGACTGATGCTGAAGCTGAAACTCCAATACTTTGGCCACGTGATGCAAAGAACTGACTCATTTGAAAAAGACTCTGATGCTGGGAAAGACTGAAGGCAGGAGAAGGGGACGACAGAGGATGAGATGGTTGGATGGCATCACTGACTCAATGGACATGAGTTTGAGCAAGCTCCAGGAGTTGGTGACGGACAGGGAAGCCTGGCATGCTGCAGTCCAAGGGGTCGTAAAGAGCTGGACACAACTGAGTGACTCAACTGAAAATACAGAAAGACTAACAAATCCCTACCTATCCCCATCCCACTCCCTCTCCCAAATCGAACATAAAATCCTTCATTAACTCAATCTTTCTTTCCAAGAAGCAGCAGATTTTTAGCAACGTGAAACAATTCACTTCAATGCTTCAATAATGAACTTCTTGTGGTTTTAATATTATAGCAAAAGGAACAAAAAAATGAACATTATAGACAAGCCAAATATCTGAAAGTCCATCTCTCATGTATTTCCTGATTCTACTGAAATCTCAATCCTATTTACCCATTTTACCACCTTCTTCAAACAAACAAGCAAAAACCACCAATATTTTGCAGCAAAGGTAGAAATATCATTGTAATCTCAGTTCTAGTCTTTTGTGCAGTTACCAATAAGAATGAGCTTAAATAAATAGCAGGTGAGCAGAGCATTTAAAGGAATTAGCCCTGGGCTCAAGTCTTGGCTCTGTCATTTATTAACTGTATGATCTTGGGCAAGTTACTTAACTTAACTTCAGATAATTTATGTAAAGTGCTTAGCAGGATCCTTGGCAGGTTTTAAGGGCTGAGAAAAGTGGTTACTGATTAAGTAATTATATATAATAGATACATAACAAAGATATCCTTCTTATCATAACAATTTCAAAGCTTCCTTCCAATTCCCTCTTGTCTGGCTCTGACAGGTCTGTCCCAGGTATCATAAACCTCCACCCCTGACCTATACCTGGTTCTACCACCTCAAGTTCTACCCTTGGCTATGAACACAAGCAGTTTCTGGAAGCGAGGGAACACATGACAAAAAACAAAACAGGAGGCCACTTGAGTAAGCTAAAACAGCAACAAAACCCACTTCGAAACACCGAGTTCACTCAAGCAGGACTCTGCCTTAGAACCAGAGACAAAGAGAAAGGCAAGACAGAAAAACTAACCAAATTATTCAAATACTTCTAAAACCCTTACCTTCAGTTAAACAAATGACTGAAGATCTGAAGCCCAAATTTTAAACAACAGCATTATTGTCTGCAGGAGCCATCAATAACCAGTGCCACAAATGAAACATGCCTCACTAAAACAATTCTTTACCATTTTTAATTTAACAATGATTTAACTGTTGCTAGACTATTTTTTAAGATGACATCTCAGCAACTTTTTCAAGTTTCTTCTTTCCCCATGCATTTCAACAGGCAGTGAATTAGTTCATCATGTGTTCAGGCCTCCTGCTGGCAAGCATAATTAAAATTAAGCAAGCAACAACTCCACTTGGTGTTAAGATCCTGTCAAATTCTTTGATGAAGCTGAGTCTGGTTTCTCGAGGAGCCAGTTGAAAGTTCTGCAACAAAAACTTGGGGTTGCTCAACTTGATGCTGGCCATTTCTTCAGTAGATGGCACTCTTCCCTTTGAGCCCAAACTACACAAACGCCAAGAAGCATGTTCTGTGACATTCAGGTGTGATACAAAGCAGAGATTCTCTCTTCAAAGCTCCTAACTGGCCGTCACAATCCCTCCAGAAACTCACTCATCAAAAGTTGATGGTCCAACCAGACACTTTTAAAGAGCCCAGGGAAATTCAGATTATAAAACATCAAACACAATATTAATAAAATCACCTAACAAGTGATTACCAAGTAATCGGCTTCTCAGAGCCTTTTCTATACTTTTTTATTCAGGTATAAAATGTTCCTTCCCTAATACAGGTATAAAATGTTCCTTCCACTGAAAGGTAGTGGCCTTTCAGTGGCTACTGATCAAATCTTGTCTATCAAATCTCACTAAGGTATTCAAGATAGCACAGTGTTTGGAAAACTGATTTTGTCATTATCAACATTCACTAAGACTAATGAAAGATGTATTACTTTCATATTACTTTCAACATTTTTGGTTGAAAAAATTCATATAATTTTTGATACCCACTTAAAAAGAATCAAACATCCTAATACAAAATTGCTGTACATCTAGTTTTCCAAAAAACAAATACATATTTCTGATTCATTAATCTGTCTTTTACTTTAATACATAATAGTTCTCAGTTATTAATGATAAGTAAGGTTTCCCACACTTCTGTTTCAGAGACTTTTTTAATTAAAAAGCATACAGTTATGGACAGAAATAGCAGGAAATTCTTTTTAGTGCAACCTCCAGGTGAAAGCCAAACTTTTCAGCAATCACCTTAAAAATTCCACCTTTTCTAGTTGAGCTAAAACTCAGTCCTGGCAAAAAAGTCAAAGGAGAAAGGCACTGTAAAAGGAACACGGTTTTCAGATTTTAAAAAGGAAAAAACAAAAGCACTGAGAGTGGGGATAAGAAATGGCAAAAAGATAGCAATTTCAGTAACCATCTCTTTCCCCTGTCCACTTTCACCCTATGCACCTAAGCCCATTCAGAACTCCACTTGAGCTCTGACCATCATCACCCTTCCCAAACACTTCCTCAGATAATAAAAGGCTGACCTTACAGAATCTTTTCCTTGTGTACTAATAAGACAAATGAGATTAGAGGTAACAATGCAGCTAACAGTTGCTGGCTTTAATTTCTGAAGGATTAAAAAAGGGATCCCCGGGGAGGCCTTGATCCCAAAATATACTTCTGTAGATGTACCAAATAAGCCTAATTACCTTCTCCACGAGGATACTGAGGAAACCTATCTCTTTGCTACGGCATGGAGTCATTCCAGCGGATCAAAAGATGACAGGACAAGAATACTGTATGGAAAAGAGAAAGGAAATGCTGTTCTCACACAGGATGAGCTGAGCCATTGTGGAAGAACTTCACAGAAACATTGCTGACGGTGACGAATTAAAGGCACAACTAAGTCCCCAAGATACTGATAAAACTCAGCACTGCTCCAACCTGACTGCTTTCTACATTGCTGAAATTCCAGCTCCCCTAGCAAGCAACCAACAATAGCCCTGGGAGCTGAATTAAACAGGCTCTTGAACTCACACCTGCACCGTCCCTTCCTCTTCCATCCTAAGCCCTTCTTTGGTGGGGGATGGGGGAGTGAAAAATTACAAGAACAAATTCAAAGAGGTATAAGAATTAGCAAAAAGAATAAAGGAAGAATTCCGTGTATGTTACTTAGAGTTAAGTTTTCATATTACTTCCCTTAATGAACGTTGTGAGCATTAAATTTTGAAAATTGTTTTATTAATATATACAGTGTGCTTCTTGAAACACTGGTTTTAAGAATGTAAGTTATTATTACTGCCCTTATGTTTCTAAAAAGTGTCTCACCCCTTGGCCGGCTGGTTGTGGGAAGTTTTTAATCTTATGGAGGTCAGTATGTCTATGGCAGAAAAAGTGAGCTTCATAACCCAGTCTTCAAACTCTAGTCTTGTTTGAGTCAGTAGCAGTCTTAAATGCTAGTTAATGTACTGCTATATACCAATATCCTCAGGTCCAGTTTCAGGCAATTTAAAACAAGAGGTTTCAAAGTTCATTTTATATCAGGGAGTCTTACCATTTCCAATTAAGCTTTAACTAAAACCAACTTTTAAAACAAGTAATTGTAAAGTATATACGGTGGTGAGACAGATCAACCTGACATTAGGTAAAATCAACTCAGATCTCACCTCATTATAAAGATATAACTATATGTCAAAGACTAAACACATTTTATTGGAGAAGGAAATGGCAACCCACTCCAGTCTTCTTGCCTGGAGAATCCCATGGACAAAGGAGCCTGGCGGGCCGCAGTTCATAGGGTCACACAGAGTTGGACACGACTGACGCGACTTAGCAAACATATTTTATAATAATAAGTCAGCTCTGGCATAGTTAAAAACCAGTCTATACAATCTTCCTAAGAAGGAAATTTACAAAAACAAAAAGACTTTAAACATCAAGGATGAGTTTCATCCATTTTTATACTTTTTGGTGATCATGCAACTACTTTTTAAGTTATGCTAGACAATTATGAAAGCCACATTTATTCTTTAAGGTTTCTAGGATACACTTTTAAATTGCTCCCTCAGTGTAGTAAGTCATGTCCTAGAAACCTGAAAGCTACTATTAATGCAGCTTTTCAAAGATACACAACAAGAAAATAATTTAAAGAAAACAGAAGACTCTGATTCTTATTATCTATGCTATCATCTAAGACTTGACAGTAAGTTACATGGTACTTTAATGTTCAAGTATGTTTTCAATTGTGTAATTAACTTACTTTTGAGCTTGATTTGTGATTAGTCCACATAATAAGAGATCAACGTTAAAATACACATGAAACAAAATACCCACACACATCTTTTTCTCTAACACTTTAAAGTTTCAGTTAATTTCAGTTAAAACTGCTCTATGCATGCAGTTGATATTCAAATAATCACTAAATGAATGCCAGGTGAATCATTTTGTAATTAACCTGAAAGGAAGAGCATCCTCTAAGTAGTATGGTTACACATGTGTGTCCTTAACTAGCTACTGACAGAAAAAAAAACTAATCAAATTCATCTAACTTATTAGAAACAAGGGATATACAAGGGATATCAAACTTTTTCTTTCAAGCCATAGTCAATGAAACACTGGTAACCTGTATGATTTAGAGAGGATTCTTAATATACACAACCCACTGCAGTAAAAATTTGAGACTGTCTTGGCTTTTGGCCAAAAGAATTTAGTCACTAGCAAGACCTGAAATACCTCATAACAATCTCATCTAGAAATACTGGGGCACATACCCCAAGATCAAATGATAAAGAAGACATGAAATAAAGTACTAGGGCACCCATTTTGAATCTCAATGACTAGCCACAGTATACGACTGCTCAATTTCAAATAGGGTGTTTATGTTTAAAAGAAAGTACTCTTGATTAAATATTTTAAATGTTTTCTATTCAAATTCTACATGTTTAATATTTCCAAAGGAATCTGAAACAGCACTGAACTTTAATATCAGAAAAATGAGTGTTTATTTAGTGTGAGAAACATATTAGTAACCTGTATTTTCAATACAGTTTGAGCTTTCTTAATTCAACGGATGCTATTTTTAAACACTGCTCCCTAATATTATCTTTCACTAAATTGCCAACAAAGGACATATTTGATCTCTACAATAGTAATCCTAAACATTACTTCAAAGAGCTACTAATTTAGGTTATAATTAACTAGCTTGACCTATCAACGACACTGGTGAAGCAGCAACACAGAGGTCCTTGAGGAATGGGAGTGACCAAGTAAAAGCCACTTATAGCTAATTGTAAAAGGTAACTCAGGTGGAATTTTGAACAAACTGAAGTTAATATTCACCTCAGGTTGATGCAGTGTTGATAATCAGAAGATCAAGCCTACTTACTGACTTAGCGCAGAACTAGAATCAACAAAGAGCCTGTTGGACCAGCTGGGGCCCTACACATCTGGCAAGAACAACAAAAAAAGACTTGAATCTTCAGTAATTAAAAAGATAACATAGTACAGCCCACATTCTAGCATTCGAGCTACACACATCATGTGAAAAGAGAATCCTCTTCCAAAGTCAAAAGGTGATTCTACTTAACGCAGATTGGTTACCGCCCTTTAGATTTAAACACATCTTGGTAATAATACAGGAGGGTGTTGCTAAACGAGGCATAGGCACAGTTGCAGTCTTGGAGACCCTGTGAAGACATTTCATTCATTTGCAGGTATTACCCAAGTTTCATAGCAGCAGGGGTTACTGGCTATGTGGACTCACTTTCAAATCAGGCTCTGGGTTCAGAACCAGCCAGTCTGTGCCTAGGAGTTATACAAAATACCTAAACTTTTATGTCTGTTTAGGCATTGGGTTGTTATGAGGATTAATCATATAAAAGTCTATGCCTGGCACAGAGGTAGAGCAAATAATATTGGCTGTTACAAGTATTTGCTGAGTCTTCACTTGCTGGGTCGCATGATATAACCACCTTCAAAAAAAGCAACTTTATAGTGGTGCTGATAAACACATAAAACACTGAGGACTATATTCTAAGCACTTTACACATAAGAACTCATATGGTCCTGATAGTATCATTCCCAACATTTTACAAACCCAATTTGTTCAGAGTTGGTTTTTATAATTTTATATGATTTCTTTCTCGAATAGAAGTAAAATTTCTTGTACTCTGATGACATACATAAGTGCTGCCCAGTACTGCTAACCAACTACTTTGAGATGGCAGAGATTAAATAGCTAACAACCTGCATAGGCTTAAGTGTAACAAAAACACTCAGGCACAAGAGACCTACTTCAGGAGGGCTCACAACCTCAGAGGTTGGGCCCTACCCTGCATTTAGGTTTCAGGATTGTGTGTAGGAGGTGGGCTGATGCTACGTACTCTTAATCTCAAAAGACATTCTGGTTTTACAAAGACCACATCCACACTTTAAACATCACTGAGCAGAACCTGCATTCATACCGGTGTAACATTATTGAAAAGGGGGTTAGAAATAGCAAAGTGTGCAATATCATTTTCTCATTCATTCTCAGTATGTAAAACATTGTGAATATACAACCTTTCTATCATGCAAAATAGTTCCTAGATGTCTTATGATTACCTGTGTCATATGTCTACCAACAAACATTTGCTTATAACATATATGTAAAAAAGCTGCAACTTATTGAATGCCTCATAACCAACTACCTCAAGAGCTCAAATTATGTTTAACATTCAAAGTAGACATACCAATTTTTTTCTTTAAAAGCAACTGTTGCCAACATTTTTCAGTCACTTAGAGTTTTAAAAGCAGAGACTGAACTCTTTGGAAAAAGGAACACTTACATATAGCAAAAATGGCCTTTTTTTTCCCCCTGGTCTTCCCTCTGCAAAGGTAATCTGCTTAATTTAACCAGAGGAAAATGAGTTACAGTGCAGTTACAATGCAATGGAGACTTTTAGATATACAAACTTTATACATACGCTCCAAAAGTAACTTAACCCTATAAATGAATGGGTCCTATCTCTTACTTTTTTTTTTTTTTTACAAAATACTCAAGCATCTTATTTAAAAACGACAAATTGTGAGGTATTCTTATTTTACTCCCTTTAACAATCTAATTAGAAGTCCTCCAAAGCCCAAAGTAGGATGTACCCAGCATGGTGCTGATGCACTCCATTCCAAGAAAAGCAACCATTTCATACTCCTACATCTAAAGTGTCACAACATAAAAAGTTCACGCACCTTTCAAATGGAGCTGATTTCTACCCCCCAAATCTTATCAACTCCCTCACCAAACTTGCGTATAAATCTCCACTCAAAGCCTCTTGGTTGATTTAAATTCCATTTCTCTCCACACCACTCCAGCAGGTCAATTACAACAGCACAAGTGCCAAAGAAATTAGTGGTTTTACTCACGCTCCCATTTTAAACGGGCACCTACTTGCAATTAACTCTCTCCAACAAAAAGTTTACCTGAGGCCATTCTTGCCATTTTACTAGAGGCCTAGCTTATTCTACCTGTCTCTGTGGTCTTGCCTCAGCTATAATGGCATACTTCCAAACAGCCTGGACGCCCCCAAACACCAACTAACCGGACCTGCAGCCAACTCTTGCCTGTCACCCCGAGCAGGAAGCACAACCTAACATGTATACATTTGCAGGGGTGGGGTGGGTGGGGTGTGTGTCGGGGGGATGGGGACACAGATTACAGGAGAAAGGTTTGGTTGAAGACTCTCAACTTGGTAACAGAAGTTTGTTTGTTTTTTTTTTTTTAAGGAGGAAAACAAACCAACACTTCCTCCCTTACCTCCACCTTTTTCCAAGCGCGGGAACCTCCCAACCCTCCTGGAGCGCACCTTCAGAGCTTAAGGTCCCTCAGATCCCGAAGCTTCGGCCAGTTCTTGGTTTTTAGAACTCTCCGTCCTCTGAGAGAAATCAGAGGACGCCCGAAAGACTCGGGCCCACCCCCGCGGCGCCCGGAGATCCTCCCCTACAGGTCCACCTTCCTCGCCCAAGGCTCCCGTTCCAGTCCCGGAGGGAGAAGGGTTCACCTGAGGCCGCAGGGGCAGCCAATAGGAAAGTCCCCTCGGCCCTGCAAGTCGCCGCAATCCCACCCCCGCGCGACCCCCTTGGAAGGGTCCCCGCAGCCCAGCCCGCGCGGGCGCCTGCCGTCCCCGCCGCGAGAAGCGGCTGAAAGGCCGCGCCTTCTCTCCCCTCAGGATTACCTCGTAGCGCGCAGCCGGCTTTGTGCTTCCCTCCCTCCTTCTCCGCGGCCGCCGGGACTGCAGCGGCCGCGCGATCCTCCACCGCCGCCTCTTAAGCGCCGCACGGCTCCAGAGAGGAGGGCAGAAGGGGAGGGGGCGTGAGGAGGGAGGGACCTGGGCGCCGAGCCCTGAGAGGCAGGAAGCGGCGACACCTGGGTCGCGATGCTTCTAGCTCTCGCTCTCCGTTTTTAAAAATACAATTTAAACCCCTCTCTTTCCCCTCCCGCCCCGCGCCCCCGCGACCGTTACCGGCAGACGGCTCACGCTCCGGCGGGACTGGCAGAGAGCCCCTCGAGCGTCCCCTGGCCCCGCCCCTAAGGCTCCGCCCTTAGGCCCCCAGGCTCCTCTGGCTCCACCCCCACAAGCCCGCCCCTCGCGGCCCCCGAACGCCCCTGGTCCCACCCCTCGGGTCCCCGAGCGTCCTGGCTCCGCCCCTTGGAATCACAGGATGTTCCTGACCCCGCCTCCTCAAGGCCCCGCCCCCAACGCGGCCCCTCGGGGCCCTCCAGAGCCTTGGTACCGCCCCCTACGGCCCCCTCGTCTCCCGCCCGCACCAAGTCCCTAAAGCCGCGGCCGCGGGGCCCTACAGGCCTGGCCTCTGGGATGGCCTGGTGCGGGGCAGCTGTCTGGCATCTCTTTAGCGTCCTCCTCCAGCTCTACAGCTTCGATCCGTTGCGTGCCTTGCGGGAGGGTCGGAGGAGTAAAAGACCCCGACGGAAGCTCGACTACGAGGGATAGGAAGGGCGCCTTGGAAATGCCGCCCGCCCAAACCTGAGCAAGGCGCCCCCCTCCCTCCACCACCGGCCACACTCCTGAGGTTGAGCCACAGCTTTCAGAGTCAACCTCGGCCGCCTACACTGGCTGTTGGGTCTTCAGCAGGAGGCCACTGCTAAGGTTCAACCTCCACACACCCCTCACTGGAGGGGCCTGGGTGTTCTCAGCATAGTTGCCTATGGGGGCGCCTCTTTCCCGCTACTCATCTCCTCAGAGGGGCAGGGGCTCTCTTATCAGCGCCACTTGTACGCTTCAAGGGTCTTCACCCCGAATTTGGCCCCTGGCCTTGAGACCTTATGAGAGCTCATCTCTTGGAGGTGAAAAGTCAAGGCACTGCCAGCCTTGAAAATGAACTCGGGGCCCGGTAAACTTTGCAGGGATGTAGATCTATCCACAGGTGACACTGGGCCACCCACCCCCCGCTGCCCAGACAAGACCTACCCTAGAAATGGACCTCCCAGCAACGCACACCTTTCTCTCCCACCCACGACTTGCACACCCCTCCCGCATACGTGTCCTGCGCGGGCACAAATCCACTCCCAAGCCCACCCTCTGAGCGACATTCTGGTTATTCACGGTCTCTTGGGTCAACCCCACCCTAACACACAACAGCAAACTTCATTCCCCACCCTTATCTCCCTTCGTTTCCAAGGCATTGGCGACAGTCCACTTCATTTCCTTCCTCCTCTGCAGACTCTTCTCTTCCCCCTCAAATAGTTCGTGCCATCCCCCTCATCTTCATCCCCTCCTTCTTCCCTAAAAATGTGCTAATTAAAATGTAGTTTCCTCTTCCCACATATGAAGTGTGGAAAATGAATCTTGTCTTGGCACAAACTGTGATTCATTTATCCTCGCTTTCTCTCTCCACTGGACCAAAGCTATAGAAATTTTAGTCTACCACCATCTCCCATATGCTCAAAATCTAACCATGCCTCATGGTTTTTAAATACCCCTAAAGGATGGTGGGGAAGGTTTCCTGGCTTTGGGGAGAAAATATTTAGAAAATGCTTAGCGTGTCATTTTATTTGGCATTTTAAAATATCTGCAGTATTTGAGAGAGATATTGGGAGTGGCTAGATGTTTTCTTGCATTTAGAAAGCAAAAAATGAAAAAAAAGCTTGGCACGCATCAAGGTTAGCCGGTTTATGAATAGCCCCCCAAAAGTGTATTAGGGGTACATATCAGACAATAGTCTCCACTGCACAGGACGTTTGCCTGTCAGAGATCTAGAGCACCCCCCCCCCCAGCCCCAAAGGAAGACAAATTAACATAATCCATTTTAAGCATGTCTGATGAGCAATCCTTCCCGTGATCACTCCATTTCCCACAGTTTCTGAACAAAATGGATAAAAGACTTGCTTACCCGCTTAGGATGCAAGGCTTTCTTGTGTCCAGGGCAGTAGACGTGCGTGTCTTCTAGGTGTGGATTCTGCAGTGCTGCACAGAAACCCACTGCAGCTTCAGACCGGCGGCAGCGGCAGCTTCTCCCAACGCCGAGTAGTAAAGTGTGTGACTCTGGTAGAGACTCCACAATTACCATTAGGCGCTTGCTTATGAGAGAGGAGGCGGAATCTTTCTTAAAGGAATGGGTAGTGTTTTTCCTCTCCACTATTTCTTCATGAGAGGCTGAAAGGGTGGAAGCAGGGAGTTTTTTTGGACTGAGTATGGCCGTACAGCTGTGGGAGGTCAAGGTTAAAATTAACTGGGTGATCGAGGGACCGATTTAGTGTGAGTCAATGAAATGCTAGAAGCATTGGTTTTAAAGAGCCCTGCTAACTTCAAGCTCTGGGGTCCATGGCAGAAATAAAGTGATGTGCCTTGAAACTGACTAGTACTTTGTGTTAATAATTAATTTCGAATCATCGCTTTAAACTGATAACTCTAAAAAGGGAGGTTATTTCATATTTAATACAAGAACACGAAAAGAATAATAAAACACACAATTGGGAACAAGAGTCAAGTCTTACTAATAAAAGCATATCTGCTATTTCAGTGAATATCAGTATTAGAAAATATTGTAAATCAACTGTACTTCAATTAAAAAAAAGAAAAGAAAATATACTATTGCCAGATCAATCTGTACTTGTAAAAATTATAGTATTATTTATAGAAAAAACAATAAAAATCTAAACTAAGAAAATAATAGCTTGCTATTATGCTATTTCAGTGGCAATTCAAAGTTCAGCAAAATTAAGGAACTCATAGGTAGATTACTTCAAATGCATCCAAATTTACTATTTACACTATTAGAATGTGGTGTGTCCACAAAGGAGGAAAATGAGTCTGCTTTATAACTTTAATTTTTATCTCAAATAATATTCCTCAGTTTAAGCACTGAACATCTGAGATTTTTTTTCTTCAGTGGTAAATAAGGAGGTGTGGTCCCACAATATGAATAGAGAAAAATATGGAAAATATTCTGCGATTGATGTTTTTACACAGCTTTTGTTAACGTTTGTTAACTACCAGTGATCTTGAGCAGGTAAGTAAACTTTTTTGTTCAATCGTCCCCTATTTTTTAAAATAAGGATGTTGCATTGAATTTTCCTTTAGTATTCCAAAATGCTTTGATTTTTATGACATTTATATTTTTGTTATTTGATGCATGTGTATTTCACTCTACACTCTGCTTCTCCTGAAAACTTGGATTAAAAATGTCTTTATTTTAAATGTGTAAGCAGAGCTTATTATTTACAACTATTCCAAAACTATTTTGCAAATCACATGTTGTTTTTGTAAAGGGAAAAAACTTAATTTTATCTGACTTATGATTGTGTACCCAATTATGACCAATTTTCCTGCAGCAGAATCCTACAATATTGCTAAAAATACTGACTGACTGGAATACAAAATATATGTTTAATAGCAGTTGGAACATCATTAAAAAGAACTGGTACATCATCAGATGGTAGAGTTGGAACAGAGTTTAGAGCTCATCGACTCCAACCCTGTAATTTCACAAGTGGAAAAAATGGAAACCCAGAGAAGCAAAATGGGGGCTCAGGGAAGTTAACTCAGTCTCTACTCTCCACATACACTACCCCATGGACTGTATCCCATGAGGATCCTCTGTCCATGGAATTCTCCAGTCAAGAATTCTCCAGGGGATCTTCCTGACCCAGGGATCAAACCTGGGTCTCTTACACTACAGGCAGATTCTTTACCATCTGAACCACCAGGGAAGCACCTTCACACACAGCAAATAAACAACATGTATCAACATACACACTGTTTCACAGACCCACGCTGGGGCCTGAGCAAGACCTGTCACAGCAACAAAAAAGTCTTTCACTCATTTTGTGTTCATGTAGTATAAACTAAAGACATATCAAACAAGTGCTCGTAATGTGTGTAAATATTAACACAAATATTGCCCAGTTTCTTCATCTCTTTTTATCTTGCTCTTCTGCAAGGAAGGCAGTTCGTCTATCAGGTGCTAATGGACAATGAATAAAATGGCTGTTATTTGTAAAATTCAAAGCAACCCCTCAAAATTAAATGCATTTCTTTGTATCTTCCCCAAAGTACTGAGCATAGTCTCTTCTATAAAGGCACTTAATAGATACTTTAAAAAAGGAATACACAAATTAATGAAATGAATAGCCCCCCCAAAATATCCAGAAACTGATTACAAAGTGTTTTTGTATGTTTGTAATTTGCATTGTCTAAAACAACTGACTCCATTCTCTACCTCCTTTTTCTCTAACACAGTCATGATCTAAGAGAAACAATCTCCTTTCTGTAGAGCTTTTTAGGCATGCCTGATTTGTATTTTCCAATTAAATTGTAGCCACAAATCACCGCATGAACTCTGGGTAGATCAAGCAGTAGCCAAGACACTCTCTGCCAAGAGAACAGAGGATTAAGTTTCAGAATTCCAGTGCTCTAGTTCTAGTTGTGAAACCAACTGGTTATGTGACCTCAAACAAGTTTCTGGACATGCTTGTGCCGATGTCAAGTTGAGCCATCTTTTAAATGGTGGTGGCGGATGATAAGACCTGCAGTCCCTACTTCATAGGGTGGTTATAAAGTTCAAATGATAATAAAAGAAAAAATGCTTTGAACTTTTCAAAGCACTTTGTAAAGAAAAGGTGTTATTATAGGCAGATGTATTTAAAATCAATTATCTAGTTCAAGGGACTTTACCCTAAACAACCTGTTTTACTACTTTACTAGTTCAGAAAGCAAACAGGTTTATCTCTCCCCTCATGCACACACACACACATACACGTATGCACCCTGCTGCTCCCAGTTTAACAACTTCTCAGCTTTGATGCTTTTCCCTTGGGCTGGGAAATAGCATCTGTAAAACGAAGAGCTAAGAATTTGTATAGAGAGCCCTCCACCATCATTTCCCCCCAAATTTACATTTTTGAAGCTCTCAGACAGAAAAGTAAACTGAGAGAAGCACAACAGTCTTTTCATACTTCTTAATGTCATATATTCTCTCAGTGGGGTTAGATGAACCATTCATTTGGAAACTTGGCCATGCTACATACGTTTTGATCACCCCTTTGTGCCAAGTGAGTGTGGAAAGTATTTGGGGAACAGAGGGGGAAGGACTGACATGGAACTCATGCTAATGAGTTCCCCACTCCCCAAGGAGACATAATCAGAGTGATACTCAAGGATGTATCAACATATTTTAATAGTACTATGTGACCATATGGTTTATTTTAAAGGAATTGCCTCAGTTAAATGCCTGACAGTTTCTTATACAACTATTTAAGTAACCAGGCCTGATACATCTCAGTAACGTTTATAAAATATCACCCTCAGAGTCTTCTCTTTTTCCCCAAAAGGTATTTATTGTCATTTATTCATTCTCCACTTGATGAGTCTTTTAAGATTATCATGCGGCTAGTTGCTAAGTTGTGTCTGACCCTAGAGACCTCATGGACTGTAGCCTGCCAGGCTCCTCTGTCCATGAGATTTTCCAGGCAAGAATACTGGAGTGGGTTGCCATTTCCTTCTCCAGGGGATCTTCCCGACCCAAGGATTGAACCCTGGTCTCCTGCATTGCAGGCAGATTCTTTACCAACTGAGCTACCAGGGAGTCATCATGGCTAAACAAATAACTGCTAACACACAATGGCTAAACAAATAACTGCTAATACACAAAAAAACTAATAAACAGCTACTGTAAATAAGATAGTCCAATAAGAGCCTCACACATAGTTAGGTTAAAAAAAATCATCCTACACAAAAAGTCAGCTTACCAGTTTCTGTGTAGAGAACACAAAATGGATACAAAATATGGGCTTCCTTGGTGGTTCAGTGGTAAAAAATCTGCCTTCCAACGAAGGAGACATGGGTTCCATCCCTGGTCTGGGAAGATCACACGTGTCTCAGAGCAACGAAGCCCTTGTGCCACAACTGTTGAACTTGTGCTCAAGCCTGGGAACTGCAACTACTGAAGTCCATGCATCCTAGAGCCGGTGCTCAGCAACAAGAGAAGCCACTGCAACGAGAAGCCCAGGTACTACAACCAAGAGTAGCCACTGCCCGTGCAGCAACAAAGACCCAGCACAGCCAAAAATAAATAGTTTTTTTAAATTAGCGCAAAATATGCAATTGATATGTTAAACCTAAAATACATTGTTTATTATCATCACATGCCTTAAGATTTCGGGACCAGTCTTTAATGTATATATCTGAATTACATGATCTTAAAACTGGGTGTTTTACCGAGGAAACCAGAATTGAAAGAGACACATGTACCCCAGTGTTCATCGCAGCACTGTTTATAATAGCCAGGATGTGGAAGCAACCTAGATGTCCATCAGCAGACAAATGGATAAGAAAGCTGTGGTACATATACACAATGGAATATTACTCAGCTATTAAAAATAACACATTTGAATCCGTTCTAATGAGATAGATGAAACAGGAGCCTTATTATATAGAGTGAAGTAAGTCAGAAAGAAAAACACCAATACAGTATAGTAAGGCATATATATGGAATTTAGAAAGATGGTGACAATGACGCTATATGTGAGACAGCAAAAGAGACAGATATAAAGAACAGACTTTTGGACTCTGTGGGAGAAGGCGAGGGTGGGATGATTTGAGAGAATAGCATTGAAACATGTATATTACCATATGTGAAACAGATAATCAGTCCAAGTTCGATCCATAAAATGGGGCACTCAAAGCCAGTGCTCTGGGACAACCCTGAGGGAGGGGATGGAGAGGGAGGTGGATGGGGGGTTAAGGATGGGGGACACATGTACACCCATGGCTGATTCATATCAATGTATGGCAAAACCCACTACAATGTTGTAAAGTAATTAGCCTCCAATTAAAATAAATTAATTAATTAAAAACAAAACTGGGTGTTTTAATCCTTACAGCACTATTTCTAGAATGTGATCAGAAACTATGTGTAACAGAATGACTTAGAGTGTATCCTAAAATGCTGGTTCTTGGACTCTATCCTTGAATGAGAATCTTTTAGGCTGTGGCCCTGGATTGAGGGATTTTATAAGCATCCCAGGTGATTCCCGTGTACACCAAATTTGAGTACTGCTACCCTACAGAAACAAGACAATGTAGAATCTCTGAGACAGGATGAGTGAAACACAGGTGGCTCCTTTTTTATTAGGTGGGAAGAATTCAGAGAAGGACTAACCCTGGCTCCACTCTTTCTACACTGTAAACTTGGGCAAAACTTTTAATCTCTCTAGATCCTAGTCCTCATCTGTAAAATTATTCCTATTTGACCATGTTGTTGTGAGGATTGACATAACACAGGCAGACTTTCTATCCTAGAGCCTGACCCGTAATGGAACTTATATATATGTTCATTCCTTCTCTCTTTGTTCAAAAATGAGTTTCCAGGTGGTTCTTCTTGTCCAGCGTTTTAGTATGCTTGGTAGGGTAATATGAACTAGTAGTTTAACGAGAGCTGGAAGTATTACTTCCAGCACTGATAGTGTGCCAGTGCTAAATACTTTATATGCATTACTTCATTTCATATCCACAATAATCCTTAAAGATAAGGACTATTTTCAGTTAAAGCAACAGAGGCTGATAGAGGATAAGTAACATGCCCAGAATCTCAGAGCAATGAATTAGCAGAGCTAGGATTCAAACCCAGGCATTCTGACTCTAGAGCCTAACTGTTCATTATGCTGTATGTTTTGTATATTCTCTAAGTGGCTTAGATTCCAAAATAGGAGCCAGTCTCTTCGAAGGAATAAGCAACTGCAAAAATGGAGTTTATAAACCTCCCAGAAATACAAACAAATGAATGTCATTCTTTGCCTATCTTAGAAGCCTTTGCCAGTTGCCTATAACAGAGCATGGCACCTAGTAGGTGTTCAGAAGTGTTAAATAGATGTAAGGCAGACCTTTCATTGCACTTCCCAGGTGGTGCTAGTGGTAAAGAACCCACCTGCCAATGCAGAAGACATAAGAGATGAAGGCTCAATCCCTGGGTTGGGAAAATCCCCTGGAGGAGGGCATGGCAGCCCACTCCAGTATTCTTGCCTGGAGAAATTCATGGACAGAGGAGCTTGGAAGCTACAGCCCACAGTGTCATAAAAAGTTGGACACGACTGAAGCTACTTAACACACACACACAGACCTTTCATCAGCACACTATTTTAGAAGCTCATATATCTAAGCCCAAGTTTTAAATTTTCCAGAATTTCCAGATCAGCTTATATTCTGACATAACGCAAGTCACTAAATTTCAGAGCTACAGATAATCTTACCATTTGCAACAAACAAATGCACTTGTGATGAACTATGCACCAATTTGGCACTTAGAGGATTATTAAAAAAAAAAAAACAAACCTTGAGACATAGCTAGCCAAAACCAACCTTGAGACATAGCTAGCCTATGCCCTAAACTTCTAGCTGGGAAATAAAACACAAATGCATGAAGCAACCAGATTGTAAAATCACCACATATGAGATAATAAATGTGAAGTTACTAGAAAATAGTAAACAATCAACAAATATTATCACCAATAATATATT
Source organism: Ovis aries (assembly GCF_016772045.2). Classification (NCBI taxonomy): domain Eukaryota; kingdom Metazoa; phylum Chordata; class Mammalia; order Artiodactyla; family Bovidae; genus Ovis; species Ovis aries. The sequence continues at coordinate 30,110,023 of NC_056075.1, read as the reverse complement.
ATCAATTATTATCCATATTATTTTCTATTTCAATAATTATTGGTCTAATTGCTATTATTTATTAACGATAAGAAGAAATAGTAATTGTTATAGTAGTAGTAGTATAAGTTGCTCAGTCATGTCCGACTCTTTGAGATCCTGTGGACTGTAGCCCAGCAGGCTCCTTTATCCATGGAATTCTCCAGTCAAGAATACTGGAGTGGGTAGCCATTCTCTTCTCCAGGAAATCTTTCCGACCCAGGGATTGAATCTGGGCCTTCTGCTAAGCAGGCAGATTCTTTACTCTCTGAGCCACCAGGGATGCCCAATAATTGTTACAGCTACCATTAAGTGAGTGATTATGTGCCAAGGATTGTGCTTGGTGTCATATATATAAGTATCTTATCAATCCTGCTAAATCAGTACCATGAATTGTATTTTTAAATGAGGAAACTGAGACTGAGAAAGGTTAAATAACTTGCCCAAGGCACACGTTTGATACGTATTCCAGTGTGTGCGAACATTCTAAGTCGCTTCAATCACGTGTTTCTCTTTTTAACTCCATGGACTGTAGCCCACCAGGCTCCTCTGTTCATGGGATTCTACAGACAAGAATACTGGAATAGGTTGTCATGCCCTCCTCCAGCAGATCTTCCAGACTCAGGGATCAAACCCATGTCTCATGCCTCCCGCATTGGCGGGTGGGTTCTTCACCACTAGCACCACCTCCAGAGTCAAAGTAAATAGTGTACTCAGAGAACCCACAAAGAGTCAGGGGCAAGAGAGATCAATTTCTGCTGGAGGAAACAGGGAGTATGAAGAGCCAGAATTGTGATGGGGGAAGGATGGAGCAGAAGGGCCTTTGGTGGTGGAGGTGGAAGGAGCACAGGTGTGTACGTGTTTCCTGACACAGGTCACCCAGCACTTTGCTCAGGCCATGCTCATGGGGGTCTCTTCACTGAGCAGACAGGAGAGTATGAGGAATGTTGGCCAAACAGCAAGTAAACCTGTCAGCCTGGAATGAAAAGTTTGTATGGGGCAAAGTTAGAATTCATGTAGTCTCCAAACGTGACCCTGAACACTCAGCCTTTATTTACAGATGATCTGTTTAAATAGCCCCACCTCCAGCTGAGATCTGGAAGATCCGCTGTAAGAGGGGACAGCAACCCACTCCAGTATTCTTGCCTGGAGAATCCCATGGACAGAGGGTCCTGGTGGGCTATGGTCCATAAGGTCACATAGAATTGGACACAACCGAAGTAACTTAGCACTCATGTACACACCACCAGTTACTTTCTGTTAGTACACTCATTTATTTTCATTCATTGAGGCAATAGCATTTATTGAACTCCTATTATGTGCCGGACACCTGGTGCTAGGGTTAGAGCAATGAATAAAGCAGACAAATATCTTTGCGCTCAGGAAGCTTTCATTGTACTGAGAAAACACAGATGTTAACATGTAAACAAGTTGACAAGTCAGGTTATTTCAGATGTTAAAAGACGAGAAAGGAAATAAAACAGACCGTTGACAGTGACATGTTTGGAAGGATGAAGAAAGCCTCTTTGAGGAGGTAACATTTGAGCGGAGACCCAAATGACCTGAAGCTCCCAGCCGGGGAGAAAACCAGTTCAAAGGTTATGAAGCCAGACAATCTTGGTATGGCTAGGAGATTGAGAACAAAGGACAAGGCACCCCATAGGTGGCGGGAGTGCTTGGGTGGGGAGGGCGGCTGAATCTTGTAGTTCTGGTAGATCAGGGTGAGTTTGAATTTTAGGAGGTTTCAAGCTAAGGAGGGGCTTTCCCTGGTGGCTTAGATGGTAAAGAATCCGCCAGCACTGAAGGAGATCTGGGTTTGATCTCTGTGTCGGGAAGATCACCTGGAGCAAGGAATGGGTGCCCACTCCAGTACTCTTGCCTGGAGAATCCCTTGGACAGAGAAGCCTGGTGTGCTACAGTCCATAGGGTCACTAAGAGGCAGACACAACTGAGTGACTAACACTACTACTACTACTTGACATGAATTGGGGCCAGAGTGCATGTGGCGGGTAAGGGAAGGGAGGAAAAGAGACAAATCAACCAAGAGTAATCTCCAAACCTTTGACCTGAGAATCTGGGTGGAGAAGGGCACCATACATAGTCCAAGACAGAGGAGACATGAGAAGAAAGAAAATGACAGGTGAAAAGTGAACACTTCTGTTTGGTCATGTTAAGCTTGAGATCTAAAATTTTCCTGTTCATTCATTTTTTTCTGTTTGTTCATCATTAATTTCCTCTCCATTGTTGTTGTTTGGTCGCCCAGTTGTGTCTGACCCTCTGAGACCCCATGGACTGCAGCATGCCAGGCCTCTCTGTCCCTCACCATCTACTGGAGTTTGCCCAAGTTCATGTCCATTGCATCGGTGATGCCGTCCAGCCATCTCATCCTCTGATGCTCTCTTCTCCTCCTTCATAAGAATCTTCCAAAGAGCAAGAACTTTATCTTGTTCATTATTGGATCTCTAGAGTCCAGAACACTGACTGATGAAGAGTAGATGCTCAACAGCTATTGGAATTTGTTGACGTTGGTTCAGTGGTTCTCAAACAAACATTAAAACTACCTGGGAAGCTTAGAAAAAGTTTAGTATTAGTCCCCACCTGAACCTCCCCCCACCAGAACTCTGGGATTGCACTCAGGAAACTGCATATTTAGTCGGGACTATAGATGGGCCAGAGAAGGCGAAGGCATCCCACTCCAGTACTCTTGCCTGGAAAATCCCATGGACGGAAAAGCCTGGTAGGCTACAGTCCATGGGGTTGCGAAGGGTCGGACACGACTGAGCGACCTCACTTTCACTTTTCATTTTCATGTATTGGAGAAGGAAATGGCAACCCACTCCAGTGTTCTTGCCTGGAGAATCCCAGGGATAGAGGAACCTGGTGGGCTGCCGTCTATGGGGTCATACAGAGTTGGACACGACTGCAGCGACTTAGCAGCAGCATAGATGGGCAGTGATCTACAGTCTAAACCAGTGGTTGAGATATATTAGCATTCATTCAACGATTTACCTTAAAAACCACATTTCAGCACCATTGCAAAAGACTGAAAAGTATAGCTTTAAGAATTCAATAGTTTTCTCAAGTGCAGGTAAAATTTAAAGGTTTTTGAGACAAAACCATTGAAAGAATCATGGAGTCGCTCTTATCTCATTTGGCTTATATGCTCTCACTGGAGACCAGGAAATGGTATCACTGGAGGGTCCTTCATGTGAACAAAGATGGTGACCTGAATGTGGGGACAATCCTCTTCTACCGCATCTCCAAAGGGCATGTCCCACGTCCATTTATGGGCTTGTGAAATGCCTCTACTTGGTGATTATAGTAAATGTGTGTTTTTGTCTGCACAGCATCTGTTCCCTTTTCCAAGAATGTCTCAGTCCTCTGTGGAATCTTGTTTCACCCCATTGCTGCAGTCTTGGCACCCTTTCCTTTCCCTGAGCAAGGAATTGGCCTCAAGCTGGACCAACCAGATGTTCTTTCCCTCGCATTTAAATATTGAGTAGAATGACACAAAAACTTAAGGAGATCAGAGTTCATCTTGAAGGAGGTCCCTGAGGAGAGTGTGATTAGATACTGCTGCAAAGATCTTGCTTGACTTGGCTCCTGTCCTTCCCAAGACCTGATTCTTCAGCTTTCCTTCAGTTTTATGAGCCGTGAGCTTATTCTTCCAATAAATTCCTTTTGCCTAAGTTAATTAGACTGGTCTCAGTTACTTGCAAGATAACTCATGACATGGCAATTAAAAACTTTGAGATCTGTAATTCGAGGTAAAGCCTTCAAACCAAATCCTTCCTGAAAACAGTAACACACTGACCCAAGTTTTCACCAAAATCTAAATGTCTGATAGCAGAGTCTGAACAAGCAGATGAGAGTGAAAGCGCTCTGTGGCTTGATATCACTTCTACCACTGAGGTAAGAAAGAAAAGGATGGCAGGGACATGACTCATTAACTCCACTTTACAAATTTTCCCTGAATTTACACATGAGATAAATACCTTGCTGGAAACTCTCAACATTTTTATTTCATGGTTTCTACTCAGCTCTACCAGCTCCTGAATTTCTGTCTTTAAACTAAACTTTCAGAGTAATTCTTTCCAAAGCAGGGCACAATTACTGGGACACATAAACCTAAGACATCAATTTATGAACATGAGAACTCATGATATTAAATTTAGTTCTCATTTCCTTCTGTGGCCCTCTAGGGGGAAAAAAGAACATCCTGTCCTTTTAATCATTTGGGTTAAATCCTAGTCATTTGTTGACCTTTCCTCTCCCCACATTTAAAAAAAGACCTATAACTCTTTAAGACTCTGAAAAAATGAATAACTTTTGTATTGTAAGCAATTTTTTTTTAACAAAGTTTCTCACAATCTCATTTTTAGTGATGATCGGGATTAAGTCACAACAGATAGGATGCTGAACAAAGCCAAGCACATGCTGTGTGTGAACCACACCCATGAAGGATAAGATAAAATGGGTAACCAACAAGGACATGCTGTATAGCAGAGGGAATCTCTGCTAAATGTTATGGGGCAGCCTGGATGGGAGGGGGTTGTGGGAAAATGGATACATGTATATATATGGCTGAGTTCTTCTGCTGTGGACCTGAAAATATCACAACATTGTTAACTGGTTACACTCCAATATAAAATAAAAAGTTTAAAAAGTTTTTTAAAAGCACATTATAGTTGAACAGGACTACTACAAATGAAATCGAGTCACGTGCAGACTATATGCAGTCTAGAGTGTTGCTCGGTCATGTGTAGTGTCTGACTCTTTGAGACACCATGAACTGTGTAGCCTGCCAGGCTCCTTTATCCATAGTATTGCCCAGGCAGGAATACTGAAGTAGGTTGCCATTCCCTTCTCCAAGGGATCTTCCTGACCCAGGGATCATACCTGGGTCTCCAGCTTTGCAGACAGATTCTTTGCTGTTTGAGCCACCAAGGAAGACCATATGCAGTATAAGTGGAGCTCAGCTGTAAAGAAGAGTATTGTTAATCTAAGCATTTTTAATTTTAATACTGGTAGCTGTTTGTGAAAAGCAGCCATGACAATAGATGGCTATAAATCTGTACAGTCTGCATGGCCAATCATTTTCCTCTCAAATGGGAGGAGGTGGATTACCATGTTCATTATTAAAACATAAAACAGTATTACAAGCATTTTTGCTTGTAATTTTTGAATTGCTGAACTTTGAATTTTTAAATTGCTGAACACTTATTATAGTCCAGGTACGATTCAAAGTACTTTATAATATAGATATCTCATTTAATCTTTACAACAATCCCACGAGATGTTATTCTATTATTTTCCTGTTAAGAAACAAGGGAGCTGAAACATTAAGTAATTTGCCTATGATCAAAGAACTGGTAAATGGAAGAGGTTGGGTTTGAAATCCAGACAATACAATGACCCCAAAATCTGCTTTCTCAATCCCATCTCTCACCACCTTCCAACACTACTTGGCAAATTAGTGAAACAGTACCTAGTCTTTCCTTCTTCCTGTACTTGAGGCCCTTCTAGCCCTCATTTTGAATGTTTGAAACTACATTTTGAGAACTACCTGAACCAGGTAACCAAAATAGACTTTCCAGATGCCAATTTGGTTGGATGTTAATTAACTGAATGGTGAGCCTTTCCAAGTGAAAGAGGAAAATGAAAAAGTTGACTTATAACTTAACATTCAAAAAACTAAGATCATGGCATCTGGTCCCATCACTTCATGACAAATAGATGGGGAAACAATGGAAACAGTGACAGATTTTATTTTGGGGGCTCCAAATTCACTGTAGGTCGTGACTGCAGCCATGAAATTAAAAGACGCTTGCTCTTTGGAACAAAAGTTATGACCAACCTAGACAGCTTCTTAAAAAGCAGAGATGTTACTTTGCCAAAAATGTCCGTCTAGTCAAGGCTATAGTTTTTCCAGTGGTCATGTATGGATGTGAGAGTTGGACTATAAAGAAAGCTGAGAGTCGAAAAATTGATGGTTTTGAACTGTGATGTTGGAGAAGACTCTTGATAGTCTCTTGAACCGCAAGGAGATTCAACCAGTCACTCCTAAAGGAAATCAGTCCTGAATATTCATTGGAAGGACTGATGCTGAAGCTGAAACTGCAATCCTTTGGCCATCTGATGTGAAGATCTGACTCCCTGGAAAAAACTCTGATGTTGGGAAAGATTGAAGACAGGAGGAGAAGGCGACAACAGAGGATGAGATGGTTGGATGGCATCACCGACTCAATGGTCATGAGTTTGAGTAATCCCTGGGAGTTGCTGATGGACAGGGAAGCCTGGCGTGTTGCAGTCTATGGGGTCGCAAAGTCAGACATCACTGAGTGACTGAACTGAACTGAAGCCTTTCCAGTGGCCTGGACAAAAATTAACTCAGATTTTACATTAAGTAAAATAGTATAAATTTAAAGCTCTAAACCAAGTCAAGTCTCCAATGCATGAGCAAGGTCTTCAGATTTTAAATTCCCTCGGTTTCTAAGTTGTTAGAGCTGATTTGGGATGGGGGAATGGGTGGTGAGCTCTCACAGAAAGGGGTCCTTTCTCTGATGTGTGAGTTTTACCTCTTTACCAGAGAGATAATTGAGAGACCAGACTGGGGCATGAACTTCCAGGCATCCTGGGTACAGAGTGAAGAACACTAAACAGCTTATTCTCAGACATTCAGAGACTCTGCAGATGCAGCGTAATTTCCTGAGCCCGTCTCCCTGCAGTCTGACCATGACACAGCATGCTTAAGCCCAGAAGGTGTGTAGTTTCTCTCAGGTTCTTAGTTTTTTTTTCTTTTCCTTGAAATGAATTGATCCAATCTTGGATCAATTAAAAAATTGATTCAGTTTTTTAAAAGAGCACCAGAATTTTAGCAGGATGTATCTCTAACTGGGCGTGGCTTTTGTTTTTTTCTGGGAGTATGCCAGCCCCTCTTCTCTCATGTTTTTACTTTCTTTACATACAACATTAGTACTTTTATTACTGGATTAGCAATCCAAGGCATTGAAATAGAGGGAGAATGTAGGGTGACCACAAATGGTCCCGCCCTTTGTGCCTCTGCTCTTTGAAGAGATAGGAGGGGAAAAAAAGGAAGTGATGGGAGCAGAAAACAAAGGCATGACTCCTTGCCTCTAATCTTGTATTTGTTGTGGAATACCAAAGGCACAAATAAAGGAGTGCAGACATACCTCAGAGATATTGCGGATTCTGTTCCAGACCACCAAGATAAAGCGAATACCACAATAAAGCAAGTCGCACGAATTTTTTGGTTTCCCAATACCTATAAAAGTGTATTTACCTTATATCTCTATCTATTAAGTATGCAATAGCATTACGTCTTAAAAAAAAAGAGTACATACCTTAATTTAAAATTACTATATTGCTAAGAAAATGCCAACCATCATCTGAGCCTCAATAGTAATCTTTTTGCAAAAGTAACATCAAAGGTCACTGACCACAGATCACTGTAGCTAATATAATAATACTGAGAAAGCTTGAAATATTGGAAGACTTACCGAAATGTGTCACTGAGACATGAAGTGAACAAATGCTGTTGGAAAAATGGCACCAATAGGCATGCTTGATGCAGGATTGCCACAAACTTCAATTTGTGGGGAAAAAAAAGAACTATCAGGAAAGTGCAATAAAGCAAAGTATATCTGCAAAGGGGTTCAAAATTATGCAGAAAAAGTGCTCAAAAGGCTACAATCATGGAAGTAGCTGTGTGCAATGGAAAGCTCAGTAGAAGGATCAGCATGCTGCTTGGGTTCTATGCTAGTTTAAGGAGTCTCAGCTTCTGTTTCCTTCTCTTAAGATGGGTGTGGGAATTAAATTATACATTCGCAGACTTCGAAAGGGACTCAGAGGTCATTTGATCTGGGCTCTGATCCACTATAAGAATTTTTTCTACAGTATTTTTGACAGAAAACCAACCAACCAACTTCCCATGAAAGGGCACTTTTAACCTCTTTATTCTCCTTATACTGAGCTAAGTTCTGTGTACCTCAGGAGGTACATCAGAACCTCCATTTCCTGGTGGTGGTTCTTTTCTATGAAGTTCTGAATTGGCAAGTTTGATGGCTACAGAGATAATACAGTGCTGTGGAAAGAGAATCAGATGAGCCTGAGCCTGGACCCCATCTTGAGCACTTACCTAGCTGTGAAATCTTGACCAAAGTTTTCTTATTTTATGAGGAACTCCAGTCTAATGGAGAAATTGCAACCTATGCTACAAGTTTGCTGGGGGAGTTGGAAATAATTTATGTAAAATGCCTTCATATTGAGAGTGCTTTATAAAAAGGCTGTTAAAAGGATTATTTTCTTAGAATATAATAAAATCAATATTCATTGAAGCCTGAAGAGTCTGTGGCATGATTTCATGTCCTTGTTACAATGGTTTGTTCTGAAGTTTTCTTAGCTTTCCCCCTTGTTCCAGTCATAAAAAAGCAACCACTTCCTATATGTTTCAATGCATTTCCCTTCCCAATAAATCTTCTCTTCCATGTACAATTAGAAAAGGAGGAAGGAGCTTGAATGTGGCCTTAATGAAATTGAAATTGTATGCGCATGTATGCTGACCAAATAGGAAAAAAAAAATCCACAATAGAGGTAGCGTTTAGTCTTTACTTTGAAACATAACAAGCTTTTGAGTTTTGAGCTGTAAAGGAATCATTTGCTTCTGAAATAAAACATAGTTGCTAAAATGTGCACCAGAAGGAGAGATTGTGGCAAAACAGAGAACATGGTCACTTTCCTGAGGACGTCTGTGAATTTAGGAGTGAATTACCCAGAGTTGTGGATCCCACAGTCAGTCAAAACTTCTAGACAGTTTCCTTCGGAACAGACGCTTCAAAGTGTCTCCTCTTGAATTTGGCCATTTAACTGTCAAAAATTAAAACATTTGACTCTTTGACCAAGTAAATCCACTTAAAATATACTATGTGTGTTGTGTTAAGTTGCTTCAGTTGTGTCCGACTCTTTGAGACCCTATGAATTGTAACATGCCAGGCCCCTATGTCCATGGGATTCTCCAGGCAAGAATACTGGAGTGGGTTGCCATGCCCTCCTCCAGGGGATCTTCCCCTCCCAGGGACTGAACCCACATTTCTTACATCTTCTGCATTGTCAGGGGGGTTCTTTACCCCTAGCACCAGCTGGGAAGCCCTAAAAACACTACCCTACAGAAATCCTGTATGAGCATTTTAATGAGATAGTTACAAGGATGTCCACTGCCACGTGGTTTCCAATAGCAAACAGAAGAAACAACAATCTGAATCTTTAAACAGGAGAACAGTAAAACCTGTTATAATGGATCCATAAAACAATACTTCAATAGCATTGAAGAAGCATGATGTTGACCTTGATATACTAATCTGGCATGATGCCCATGATATATTGTTGAGGGAAAAAGTAGGCTGTAGAATAATGGACTGAGAGTAATGTCATATTTGTATATATACATACATATGTAAGTGAATGAATTCATATTTGCATGTGTAAATAGTTATGGCTGCTTGGCGGCTCAGTTGTGTCCGACTCTTCGTTACCTCATAGACTGTAGCCCACTAGGCTCATCTGTCCATGGGGATCCTCCAGGCAAGAATATTGGAGTGGGTTGCCAGGCCCTCCTCTAGAGGATCTGTCCAACCCAGGGATCAAAACCAGGTCTCCAGCATTGCAGGCAGATTTTTTATTGTCTGAGCCACCAGGGAAGACCAAGAATACTGGAGTGGGTAGTCTATTCCTTCTCCAGGGGATTTTGCTGACCCAGGAATTGAACTGGGGTCTCCTGCTTTTAAGATGGATTCTATACCAGCTGAGCTACCAGGGAAGGGTAAATGAAAGTCGCTCAGTCATGTCTGACTCTTTGCAACCCCATGGATTGTACAATGCAGGGAATTCTCCAGGCCAAAATACTGGGTAGCCGTTCCCTTCTCCACGGGATTTTGCTGACCCAGGAATTGAACTGGGGTCTCCTGCTTTTAAGATGGATTCTATACCAGCTGAGCTACCAGGGAAGGGTAAATGAAAGTCGCTCAGTCATGTCTGACTCTTTGCAACCCCATGGATTGTACAATGCAGGGAATTCTCCAGGCCAAAATACTGGGTAGCCGTTCCCTTCTCCAGGGGATCTTCCCAACCCGGGGGTTGAACCCAGGTCTCCCACATTGCAGGCAGATTCTTTACCAGCTGACCCATCAAGAAAACCCCATAGGTTATATGTTCTAGAAAAAAGTTTGGAATATATACACGAAACTGTTAATATTAGCATTTGTAGTTACTTTTGAGGGATGGGACTAGGAGGATGAGAGGCTTTAACTTTGGATTATAAATGTTTATATATTCAGTGCTTTTACATGTGTGCATACTATTCACATCATTTTGGAAAAAAAAAAAACAAACGATGATGTGAGAATAGCTAAATTCAGAAACATGTATTTAAGCTTTTAGTTACCTTTTCCTAAGTTTTAGGATTCCTCACTCAGAGAACATGTTTTCAAGGGAAATTGATAAAGTTAATCTGTTTCCCTTCGATGAAAGATGAAAAAAGTCTCAGAATTGAAAACCTATCTTGTTTATTTCTCTTGAAATACACTCTCCTAAGCCCAGGAGACAAAGGAGGAGTCTGGAACCCCTGACATGGGTTTCTTCACACCTCTCCACTGCTTCTTTTGGACCTCAGATAAGGCAAAAAATTTAACTGAAGTGCAAGTGCTTTCCTTGAAAGGAAGTGAGATTTGGTTATCAGATAGCTTTCCACAACCTGATGTGTGTACTTGGAGTTAAGTGCTGGTCACTATGAATAAAGCTCTGCAGCCCAGAAACTTGCTTTCTAAAGGTCAGCATTGGAAACATCTACCATTTTCCAGATGACAGTTCAGTTGATTAAAGAACAATGTTAATGAGCACTTGGGTTGATTTTTTTTTCCAACGGACCAAATTGCCTTCCACACAAAAATATTCTTCAACAACCAGACTGCATCACTAATTCCAGTTGGTTGCATCTTGAAATTACTCCACTAGTTGTAAGAGTTAGGGAACAGAGGGTGTGATTTGTTACGTTTATCCGTTTGTTCATTCACTTATTCATATATTTCTTCATTGTCAGCAGTAAAACATAGTAGTTAGCAGTCAGCTGGCAGCTTTGGAGTCATAAATTCTTGGGTTTGAATTCCTGGCCTGACACTGGTTGTAGAATCTTGGCAAATGACATAACTATCTAAGCCTCCATTCCTGATCTATAAAATAGAGGCAGTTATCAAAAAGTTGCTGTGAGGATTTTTAGAAGAACATTTAAAGAGTCTAGCATGGTACCTGGTGGGGCTTCCCAGGTGGCTCAGTGGATAAGGAATCTTCCTGTAATGCAGGAGATTCGGGTTAGATGCCTGGGTCAGGAAGATCCCTGGTATCCTGGCAACCCACTGTAGTATTCTTGCCTGGAAAATCTCATGGACAGAGGTGTCTGGCAGGCTGCAGTCCATAGGAAGAGACCAAAGCAACTGAGTACTCACACACAGTACCTGGTATATATCATATGCATAGCCAAAGTTTACAACTGTCATTCATGAGTTTGTCATTAAAACATATATACATATACATATACAGTACATATGGTATGCCAAATTTGGTGTCAGAATTTGAATTTTTAATATGGTTAGGATTTGATCCTTGCTTTTAAGAGGGTTAAATTTAGCAAACTAGTACAGCCCTTATGGAGAACAGTGTGGAGATTCCTTAAAAAACTGGAACTGCCTTATGACCCAGTAATCCCACTGCTGGGCATACACACTGAGGAAACCAGAATTGAAAGAGACACATGTACCCTAATGTTCATCACAGCACTGTTTATAATAGCCAGGACATGGAAGCAACCTAGATGTCCATGAGCAGATGAATGGATAAGAAAGCTGTGGTACATATACGCAATGGAGTATTACTCAGCCATTAAAAATAATACATTTGAATCAGTTCTAATGAAGTGGATGAAACTGGAGCCGATTATACAGAGTGAAATAAGCCAGAAAGAAAACCACCAATACAGTATACTAATGCATACGTATGGAATTTAGAAAGATGGTAATGATAACCCTGTATGCAAGACAGCAAAAGAGACACAGATGTATAGAACAGTCTTTTGGACTCTGTGGGAGAGGGTGAGGGTGGGATGATTTGGGAGAATGGCATTGAAACATGTATAATATCATATAAGAAACGAATCGCCAGTCCAGGTTCAATGCATGATACTGGATTCTTGGGGCTGGTGCACTGGGCCGACCCAGAGGGATGGTATGCGGAGGGAGGAGGGTGGGGGGTTCAGGATGGGGAACACGTGTATACCCGTGGCAGATTCATGTTGATGTGTGGCAGAACCAATACAATATTGTAAAGTAATTAACCTCCAATTAAAATAAATAAATTTATATTTTAAAAAAATAAGAGGGTTAAATTTAGATCAGAGGTGAATCCAGGGGTTTCATGAACTTGGATAGGAAAAAAAAAAAACCACAACCCATATTTATTTTTCACTAACTTCCAACCAAACTTTAACATCCTTTTAATTATGAATTTGGGCGTCTATGGTAGCTCAGTGATAAAGAATCTTCCTGCCTGCAGGAAATGCAGGTTGCATCCCTAGGTCAGGAAAATCCCCTGGAGAAGGAAATGGCAATCTACTTCAGTATTCTTGCCTAAGAAATCCCATGGACAGAGGAGCCTCAATTCAGTTCAGTCTCTCAGTCGTGTCCGGCTCTTTGCGACCCCATGGACTGCAACACACCAGGCTTCGCTGTCCAACACCAACTCCCAGAGCTTGCTCAAACTCACGTCCGTCAAGTCTGTGAGGCCATCCAACCATCTCATCCTCTGTCTTCTCCTCATCCCTTCTCCTCTTGCCTTCAATCTTTTCCAGCATCAAGGTCTTTTCTAATGAGTCAGTTCTTCGCATCAGGTGGCCAAAAGATTGGAGTTTCAGCTTCCAGCATCAGTCCTTCCAGAGAGTATTCAGGACTGATTTCCTTTAGGATTGACTGGTTTGATCTCCTTGCAGTCCAAGGGACTCTCAAGAGTCTTCTCCAACACCCAGCTCAAAAACATCAATTCTTTGGCACTCAGCTTTCTTTAATAGAGGAGCCTAGCAGGCTTTATAGTTCATGAGGTCGCAAAAGAGTAGAACACGACTTAGTCACTAAACAACAACAGTAAATTTATACAACAAATTACAGAGGTATTCACAATGTATGTGACCTTGTCGTCCACAGAAATCATGGACATTTTCATAACACATTGTAATTTTGCAGAGATTTTAGAATTTTATATACACACATCATTGCTTCAAAATTATAATAGTTATTAGACTCACTGCTGGCTCTGGGAATTGTGTTAATAAAGAAGCATATACATAACTATATCTCAAATTTTATAACTTGACAGCTATATATTAGTTTCTTTATTTTGTGGTCCTATGTATTTTATCTTATGCATTTTAAAACATTGTTTTGAAATGCGTATATAACATACATCTACCATATATGAGTATATGGTAAATACATGAGGATGTCCATAAAAGCACTACTCAGAAAACTGAGAACAAACTACGTCTTCATCAATAGAAGAATGAATAAACCAGTGGCAGTATATTCACACAATGAGATACCACCCAGCAGTAAAACTGAATACACAATCGCTACATTCAGCAACATGGGTGAATTTCATAAACATGATTTCAGAAAAAGAAACCTGACATAAAATGGAACATATTATATAACTCAATTTATATGAAGCTGAAAAACAGGCTAACTAATATCTGGAGTTAGACATCAAAGATAGTGTTTATCCTTTTGTGGGGTGATGATTGGGATGGTATGTGGGGCTTTGGGATTATTTATTGGTCCAGATGTTAGCAATGTCAGTGTGTTCACATCATACACTTATTTATAGTTGTTGTACTTTGATAAGGGGCTTCCCTGGTGGCTCAGAGGTTAAAGTGTCTGCCTGCAATGCGGGAGACCTGGGTTCGATCCCTGGGTCAGGGAGATCCCCTGGAGAAGGAAATGGCAACTCACTCCCGTATTCTTGCCTGGAGAATCCCATGTACTTTGATAAACATTTGCTTGAAAAAGAGACGTCCAGGGATTTCCCTGGTGGTCCAGTGGTTAAGACTTTGCCTTCCAATGCAGGAGGTTTGGGTTCAATCCCTTGTGGGGAGGTAAGATCCCACATGCCTTGGGTCCAAAACACCAAAACTTAAAACAGAAGTAATATTGTAGCAAATTTAATAAGCACTTTAAAAATGGTCCAAAATTAAAGATAAAAGGAGGGGTCCATAGACTTCACCAGGCTACCATACACTTCACCAGGCTACCAAAGGAATTCACAACACAGAAAAAAATTAAGAATCTCTGGTCTAGGTGGAGACACAAATCCAGAGAAATTACTGTAATATGAAATTTCATATACACCTTGGATATTCCAGATCTTTCCTGATCCCGGTATTCTATGGATCTATAATTCATACTTTTTGGACCAAGAATCCAATATTTTTATATGGAAAGAATGGTTACTGCAACTGCAGGAAAGGAACCACAAAATACTGCGAAAGCACAGAGAAGGGAACTATTAATTTTGCCAAGAGTGCTCAGGAAAGAGTCTCATGGAGTGGGTGATATTTTAGTGGAGCCTCAAAGGATAAGTTGACTTTCAACTAAAGAACTTCCTGTCAAAGAGAGCAGCATCAGGAAAAAAAATAGGAAGCATGCTGTTTGGAGAACATTGAGTCATCTGGTGTGGCTGGATCCTGGGAAGATAATTGGGGATGGTGGGGGGAGGGGAAAGTGGGAGATCCATGACAGACTGTGCGTCATGCTAAGGGGAAGCAACCTATGCTGGCTATTTCTTTCTGCTTTGTATTGACAGAAAAGACATAAAGAAAGGTGCCTAAAATTTAAGTGTGCAGCTTGATATATCTCAAACTGATCACATCTGTTTTACTAGCACCCAGATCATGAGACAGGACATTAACAACATCCCAAAAGCCTCTTTGTGATCCCTACTAGTCCCAACAATGATTCCCAACTTTACTGAGACATGATTGACATGTAAAAAGCTAATATTTAATGAATGTGACTCGATGAGTTTGGAGATAGAAGTATACACCACTATCAAAGCCATAAACATATCCATTGCCTCCCAAAGTTTCCTCCCACTTCCTTTTTTATAATTATCTTTGTGTGTGTGTGTTGTGAGAAAATTTAACATGGCACACTCCCTTAGCAAATTTTAAGTGTACAAAACAGTGTTGTTAGCTCTAGGAACTACATTATATAGTAGATTTCTGGTGGTGGTTTAGTTGCTCAGTTGTGTCCAACTCTTTGCAACTCCATAGACTATATATAGCCCACCAAGTTCCTCTGTCCACGGGATTTTCCTAGCAAGCATACTGAAGTGGGTTGCCATTTCCTTCTACAGGGGATATTCCTGACCCAGGGATCAAACCTGCATCTCTTGTGTCTCCTTGGCAGGCAGATTCTTTACCACTGAGCCACCTGGGAAGCCCAATAGTGGATCTCTAGAACTTATTTAACTTTGCAGAACTGAAACTTTGTACCCTTTGATTATCATATCCTCATTTCACCCTTCCTTGGCAACCACCATTCTACTCTATGCTTCTATGAGCTTCACTATTTTAGCTTCCACATATAAGTGAAGTTGTGTAGTATTTGTCTTTCTGTGTCTGGCCTGTTTTGTTTAACTAATGTTCTCCAGGTCTGTTCATGTTGTCACAAAAGGCAACATTTACTTTTTTTTAAGGCTGGGTAATATTTGATTATATGTATATATCACAGTTTCTTTATCATTCATCTGTTGACAGGTGAACAGGTTATTTCCCTATCTTGGTTATTGAGAATAATACTACAATGAACATGGAAGCTCAAGAACTCTTTGAAATCCTGATTTTAATTTTTTTTTTTGGGGGGGGGGTGGAGATAAATACCCAAAGTGAGATTGCAGTACCATACAATAGTTCTATTTTTAACTTTTTGAGGAATTGCCATACTGTTTCCCATAGTGGCTGCACCAATTTACATTCCCACCGACAGTGTAATAAGGTTCCCTTATCTCCACATTCTCACTAACACTTGTTATCTTAGGGGTTTTGTTTTTTTTAGTAATAGCCATCCTAACAGGTGTGAGGTGACATCTCGTGCTTTTGATTTGCATTCTCTCAAGATTAGTGATGTTGAACACCTTTTCACATACCTGTTGGCCATCAGTGTGACTTCTAACACCATAGATTGGTTTCCCTGGGTTTCGTGCTTTATTTAACATAGGTACTATTTTGTGTCTGGCTCTTTTACTCATGTTCGTAAGTGAAATACAACATCATGGTATGTAGTCATGGATCATTGCCACCTAAGTTTAAGCAGGGGAATGGCTTGACCTGACTTCTATTTTAGAAAAATCACTTTAGGAACTTGGAGGAGAGTGGGGTGGTAAGATAAGAGAGAAGTCCCACACAGCAATCTAGAGCAATAATCTAAGTGAGAGACGATGAGGGCTTGACCCAGAGCTCAGGCAGTGGGAAAGGACAAGCGGCAGGCAGATCATAGTCACCCTGAGCTCCGGAGAAGCAATTCAAAACATACGTTCCATACGTTCCAGTGTCCTTCAAACACAGAGGAGAGTGCTCAGAATCAGATCAACATTAATTGGCCATGACATTAGTTTGTGTGCTTGTTAAGACTTAAATGAAACAAGCTATATCCCTCTAAGACTCTATTGTCATAGATGACAGGAATGAGACAGACCCAAAGCCAAAACAATGTGGATAAATGAAGACTGTCTCTTGAGATGTTAGTGATCTCAAATGATATTATTGGAGGAGTTCTGCAGTTGAGCTATTTTTTCTTAAATTTCTGTTGAGCCATGGAGCTTCAATCTAAAATATAGATTAGTTAGAAAAATAAAATCAAGATTGGAGAGATAATAGGAATAGGGGAGAATTTCAGCAGAATGTTGGGAGAAATGGCTGAGGGTATGAGATGGGTGTGTAGGATGAAGAGATGGAGAGAGAGTTGGCAAAGCATGCAGTGAGAGCCTCTGTCTTACTGGTCATGCTTCTCAAACTCAGAAATGCATAACCCTGACAACTTGTCAGGAGGAACTTGAGTCACCTGATAAATATGGCACATCTTGCTGGAGTGTTCCCAGGGTTGAGGAGAAGGATGCCACGTATATAAAAGTGAACAACATATTATGGAGGAGAATATAAATTTTATGTGAAGCATCAAAATAAAACACCAGACTTTAAATAATTTTTTAGCCGAAATGCTTTCACATTCAGCCCCAATGTTCCCCTTTCCATTCAGTACATGAAATTTAGAGAAGTTTTAAGAAGCTTCATCTCAGCAGCGGAAAAAAAAACCACACCCTCATCTCCTTCACTCCCAGCTCCATGCTGTACTCTACGATGCTAGGACCTCCACTGAGCTCTTTTCCAGACTGGGTGTTGCTGCTCATTCAACAACATTCCTTCTTTTACTCATTCATTCCAACAATATTAAGTAAGAGCTTACCACACACCAGGAGCTGAGAGATGTTTTTCTCCTATATACTATCGTAAGCTCCAAAAAGGACTGTGCCTTAAAACAAACAAACAAACTTAGAGTTCCCTTAGCATTTGTCAAGTCTTGCATATATCAGATGTTCTGTTTGTGGACATTAAATGAAATGGGATCTTTGCAAAAATCTGAGGAGGAATTAGGAGAGAGACAATAAAAGAGAGAAAATGGGATAAGCATGTGTGAACTAACTGCTAACTATTATGAATTACACATATTGTTTCACCTATGAACTACTCTGAGATAGACTATACATTATATCCACTTTATAGCCAAGGAAATTGAGGTTGAGAATGAATAGTGTAACTTGTTTGAAGTAATACAGCTAGTGACAGAGCTCAGATTCAATCCCAGCTTTGTCTGATGCTAAAGTCTAGGGAGAACATTTATGGAAGTATAAAACGCATATATCCTTTGACCCAGTAATTCTACTTCTAGAGGCATTTATCCTCCTGATACTGTGATGTATAATAAGAAACATATATTTGGTCTACATCCCATTTCTGGCACATAGCTCCTGGAGCTCTTGGAATTATCTGAGCGATGGGAGAAATAAAGATGTCTCTTGTTATGTTAATGAGGTGACTCCTGTACCACACCTAGGAATGCAGTCTGGATGCCAGTGAAGCAGACCATGTGAGCAGAGGCCTGTGAGTCACAGCCCCTTTCCTTTCCCTGCCTTGACCTTAATCACTAGCAGACAGTGACCTTCATGCCTCTGTAAAGAAGCCTCCCTAAAAACTCAAGAAGGATGGGGTTCAGAGGGCTTCCTGCCTGGTGAACATGTAGATATTTGGAGATTTCAGAGCACATAGAAACTTTGTACTCTTTCCCCATACCTTGCCCTATGCACCTCTTCGGTCTGGCTATTAGTGATCTGTATCCTTTTATAATAAACCAGTATTCTAGTAAGTGGGCTTCCTTGATGGCTCAGTTGGTAAAGAATCCACCTGCAATGCAGGAGACCCCGGTTTGATTCCTGGGTTGGGAAGATCCCCTGGAGAAGGAAAAGGCTGCACACTGCAGTATCCTGGCCTATAGTCCGTGGGGTTGCAAAGAGTCAGACACGACTGAGTGACTTTCACTTTACATTCTAGTAAGTAAAATGTTTCTCTAAGTTCTGTGAGGCTGCTCTAGTAAATACATTGAACCCAAGGAGGGAGTCGTTGTAACTTTGAATCTACAGTGGTCAGTCAGAAGCATAGGTCAGAAGCATTTGGAATTGGGATTGGTGTCTGAAGTGGAGCACTGAGCCCTTTAACCTGTAGAATTTGATGCTGTCCCTAGGCAGAAGGGACCTCCCTGGTGGCTCAGACGCTGTTTACAATGTGGGAGATCTGGGTTCGAGCACTGGGTTGGGAAGATCCCCTGGAGAAGAAAATGGCAATCCACTCCAGTACTATTGCCTGGAAAATCCCACGGACAGAGGAGCCTGGCAGGCTGCAGTCTATGGGGTCGCAAAGAGTCGGACACGACTGAGCGACTTCACTTCACTTCACTTCTAGGCAGAAGGTGTCAGAATTGAGTCAAATTGTAGGGAACTTGATTAGTGTCAAAGAACTGCTTGGTGGTATGGTGAATACCTACCCTCCTCCACATTGTAAATTGGGTTTAGAACTGTTAATCCTGTAGCTATTCTGAAATAAGTGGTTAAATATATAAATACAAGAATGTTTATTTCAATGCTGATTACAATAACACTATACTGAAAATTATCTAAGTGAAAGTGAAAGTGGAGTCGCTCAGTTGTGTCCGACTCTTTGTCACCCTGTGGACTGTAGCCCGCCAGGCTCCTCTGTCCATGGGATTTTCCAGGCAAGAATACTGGAGTGGGTTACCATTTCCTTCTCCAGGGGATCTTCCCGACCCAGCGATCAAACCCAGGTCTCCCTCATTGCAGGCAAACCGTTTAACCCGTGAGCCAACAATCCTTTATTGGCCATTTGGTTGACTCACTTAAGGACCATAAGAAGCATAACTGTATATACTGATATGGAAAACTTTTCAGGATATATCAGTAGTTAAAGAAAAGCAAGTATAGAACAGCATATATTATTTGATTACATTTTACCTTTCTAAAAAAAACAAATGCACAAATCATATATGCTTGCGTATATAGGCACCAAAAATTCTGGAGAGAATCACCAACCGAGATTACCTCTGAGGAGGTTATGTGATATTCTGCTCAGGTGGGAATGAAGACAGAGGTCTCTCTCTCTCTTTTTTTTTTTCCACTTTATTTTGTTTACAAACTATGTGAAAGTAAATTTTAAAACATGACTGTGTATTACTTTCATAATGAAAACAAGTTAGTAAATTAAATAAAAATAAAGCCTTTTAATATATCATGATTCATGGATAAGTAAAAGTTCCAGGGACAGCGAAGCTGTTGGGAAGAGAGTTGAAAATAAGCAGAAGGAGCTAAGGGGCAAAAGAATCAAGGAAAAAAAAAGAAAATAATCAAGGAAAGGGAAAATGGTAGCATTAAGGAAGCTCATGCCAAGGCTTTTGTTTTTTTTTACTTTTTATTGGCTCAATCAATAGAAATCTAGTGTGTCATGGTTCTGGGAACTACTAGTCCAAGATCAAGGTGTCAGCAGAGTTAGTTCCTTCTTCGGGCTTGGAGGAAGAAGCTATTCTATGCTTCTTCCCTAGCTTCTGGCAATCTTTGGTATTCTTTGGCTGGTAGATCTCTACCTTCAGGTTCACATGGTATTCTCCTCGAGTGTGTGCCTGTGTCCAAATTTCCTCTTTTTATTGAATTGGGGACCCATCTCACTCCAGTGTGACCTTACCTTGACTAATTGTGTCTGAAAGGGCCCTATTCCTAAATAGGTCTGAGGTCCTGGGAGTTAGTTAGGGCTTCAACAGATACATGTTTCATCCAGGAGGGAGGAAACGCAATTTAACCCATGAAAGCAGAGGTCGACTCAAAACAGACACAACTTGAGAGTTGTGAGTTAAGTTTTATTTGGAGCAAAATGAGGA
Organism: Ovis aries; assembly: GCF_016772045.2. Taxonomy (NCBI): domain Eukaryota; kingdom Metazoa; phylum Chordata; class Mammalia; order Artiodactyla; family Bovidae; genus Ovis; species Ovis aries. The sequence goes on along the minus strand of NC_056075.1, from coordinate 30,089,396 downwards.
CTACAGCCCGGTGGGGAGCATCTCAGATAGCTCTGAGAGACTGCTCTAAAGCGGCAGTGGGGGAAAGCCAATATATAAGGTTTTGGTGAAGGGGGAGTTCAATGCCATGAAGCACTCGTTTGACAGAAGATTTTTGTTAGGAGGATCTGATGTCACCATAAAGGGATTTAGAGCTTCTCTAGACATGAGGAGATGCAAGGATTGAGATCATAAAATCTGTTCCTAGGAACATCCAACTATCTAAGGACCTGTCCCACCAGATTCCCTGGAGCACAGAGTGCCTCACTCTATCCTGAGCTCCCTCAGGGGTTCTTGAAGGTCAACAGCTACAGCAGCATGGGGTTCAGTCTCCACAGAGGCCGATGGCAGATGTTCAGTCATGGGCAATGCTCTTGGTAAGTGCCAGTTTGTAGTTGACACACACAGATATAAACATGTTTATAATCTGTATCATGTGCAAAGATTTGAACTTTAAGATTTTGGATTTCTCCGTTTTAGAGATAAACCAAATTTTTCCTATGAAATAATCAACATACTAGTTTTCATGTTTTGGTCAAAATCATATTTTATGCAAGGGAACTCTGGGAATATTGACAAAACTGGAAAAACACATATCTCTAGCTGATTGAAGATCACTATGAGCTGAGTGGAAGCCTGAGAAATTCAGAGGAACAATATGTAAATACTGGGTCTTGGATTTCTTTCATTTGTTGTTGACTAACCCTGTTTTAAAGCGGATGTTTTTTCCTGCCTCAGTGCTCTCAGATTTCACCAGTGAATCTCACAATCACACTGCAGTATAATGAGACTATGGTCACATTTTCAACTGTGTTCACATTTTGAACTGTGGTGTTAGAGAAGACTTTTGAGAGTCCCTTGGACTGCAAGGAGATCAAACCAGTCAATCCTAAAGGAAATCAGTCCTGAATATTCATTGGAAGGACTGATGCTAAAGTTGAAACTCCAATCCTTTGGCCACCTGGAAAAGACCCTGATTTGGGGAAGACTGAAGGCGGGAGGAGAAGGGGCCAACAGATGATGAGATGGTTAGATGGCATCACTGACTCTATGGACATGAGTTTGAGCAACCTCCAGGAGTTGGTGATGGACAGGGAAGCCTGGCATACTGCAGTCCATGGGGTTGCAAAGAGTCAGACATGACTGAACAACTGAACTGACAGATAATGAGACTATAATAACTGTATGTCTGCTTGTAACAAACTGTGTACAGTTTGTTAAGGACTTAGACACTTACCATTTCTTTCTCTCTCACTCTCCTTTCTTCTTTCTTAATTTTTCAAATTAAAAAATTACACAAAATATACACATTAAAATTAAAAATTATACATAACAATAACCAAATTAAAAAATTACACATAACAATAACCAAATTAAAAAATGCACATAACAATAACCATCCTAGTCATTTTAAAGTGTACAGCTCAGTACTGTTCAGTACCCTCATTGTTTGCAACCAGCCTGCAGAACATTTTTACCTTGCAAAACTGAAACTGTACTATCCATTAAACAACAGCTCCCCATTTTCCAGCTCCCCAAGGCCCTGGCAACCACCATTCTACTTTTTGTCTTTATGAATCTGACTCCTCTAGATACTCATATAAGTGAACTCATACAATATTTGTCATTTTTGTGTCTGGCTTATTTTACTTAGTATAGCATCTTTAAAAGTTACCCATGTTGTAATCTGTGTCAGAATTTCCTTCCTTTTTAAGGCTGACTAATATTCCATTGTGTGTGTTTGTGTTTGTGTATACATATATATGTAAATCACATTTTATTTATCCATTCATCCATTGGTAGACATTTAGGTTACTTCCAGCTTTTGACTATTGTGAAAAATGCTACTACGAACAAATATGAGTTTACAAATATCTCTTCAAGACTCTGTTTTCAACTCTTTTGGAGATGTACCCAGAAAAGAAATTGCTGAATCACATGTAATTCTTTTCTGAGGAGCAGCCACACTGATACAAGGCTTTTAAATTGTTCTGTACTTACTGCTTGGCTCAAAATATAGAAGGCAAGAAGGTGGCTATTTTTCAACATATAAGCCACACAACATCCAGGGAAGTAGCCTTGCCATCAGTAAAATCGAGAAGATTTTCTAAAAGATCTCTGATCCTACAGCAAATATAAGAGTATGCTCCAGACTGTTTCCTTGAGAAGAGAAGGGAAAGTAATTGCTGACTAAGTTGCTTAAGGATCTAAGTATTTTCTGCTGGGAAATATTTATTCGTTTGGTAGAGCTGCAAGTTCTGGGGAGTGCTCTCATTAGAAAATAGCTGATGATTCCAGGAAAACTTGGAAGAATCACCATGGTGATGGGGAGTGACCCATTTAGAGTGTAAGGCCTATTGTGGGTTGAACTTCAAAAGATGCCTGTATAAAAGTACCTCTTTCATTTTTTGTTGGACAGACGATGTGAAATAAGGTAACATTATTATCTCCATCTCTCTTGCAGTCTTATGTGCTAGGGAGATGCCTTCAGCGTCTAGTACTGGCTTGGTGATACTTTGACAGCCCTGTGAGTTGAGCAGACCACTTAACCTCTCAAGCCTTTGAGGGTTGACCTAAAGAGCCTCTAAAATCCCTTTAGTTTGTGGGTTTACTTCTATGCATATTTATAATTGCTTCAGCTTCTTTTTGTTTGCCACTTACTTTCTCTGGAACTTGGCTATTAAGCAAATTCACTCACTCAGATACAGTGGGAAATGAAGAAATAAGCCAAAAGGTGCTGAATGGACGAGCACGACATCAAAGCTAAAGCTCCTTCACCTTATTGCTTTCCTGGGACCTCAGGTGCACAGAGTTGATCTGACCATACTCAAAGGTCAACTCGTCTTTGATGGTTAGTCTGGACATTGTTGGAGAAGGCAATGGCACCCCATTCCAGTACTCTTGCCTGGAAAATCCCATGGACGGAGGAGCCTGGTGGGCTGCAGTCCATGGGGTTGCTGGGAGTCGGACACGACTGAGCGACTTCACTTTCACTTTTCACTTTGATGCATTAGAGAGGGAAATGGCAACCCACTCCAGTGTTCTTGCCTGGAGAATCCCAGGGATGGGGGAGCCTGGTGGGCTGCCATCTATGCGGTCGCACAGAGTCGGACACAACTGAAGCGACTTAGCAGCAGCAGCAGCAGTAGCTGGACATTGTTAGTGTTTCAGTTGTTAGTCTGGACAAGGCCCTTCTCTGTTTAATCTCACTCTATTTTCTTCTCCTTCATCTCATATCCCATTTCTCATTTCTAGCACTGGGTTTGGTGGTATAGATAGACTACTGTATTACTATGTAATTCTAATGGCAATGTTATTGGGATGGACAATGGTGTTAGCCCCATCTTACATGTGAGGACACCAAGGATTCTGGGGTTTAAGGGGCAGGGAAGAATTTCAGCCCAGCTAGATAGATCCAGAATCTACACCCCTAAACACTACAGCATTTAATCAAGAAAACTTGTTTAAAATACAGTTTGTCTCTAAGTTATTTTGAACTGCATGTGGGAAACTCCCCCTTCCATCCTTCAAAGAAAATGTTAACAGATCTGTTTTGAGGCACTTTGCTTGTCTTCATTCATCTTTTGCAGAACTTGGTCACCAGCTCAGGTCACTGTCTCTTTGGATTTCCTTTTCCTCCATTCCATTTCTTGAGAAACTTGGGGTTATAATTGTCAGCTTGGCCCTTAACTCTATTGCTTGCTGGGGACATAACTGAAATGCTACATGATTGCATTTCCTCTCCATAAACAAAACACCTTTCCTCTCACATTGTATTCTCCATGAATCTCACTTGTAAGAAGATGATTGTTGACGTACAGAATAGCTCTTGAAGTCATATTTCTACCCTGAATGAACAGTGTGCTGCTGCTGCTGCTGCTGCTAAGTCGCCTCAGTCGTGTCCGACTCTGTGCGACCCCGTAGACGGCAGCCCGCCAGGCACCCCCTCCCTGGGATTCTCCAGGCAAGAACACTGGAGTGGGTTGCCATTTCCTTCTCCAATGCATAAAAGTGAAAAGTGAAAGTGAAGTCGCTCAGTCATGTCTGACTCTTAGCAACCCCATGGACTGCAGCCCACCAGGCTCCTCCGTCCATGGGATTTTCCAGGCAAGAGTATTGGAATGGGGCGCCATTGCCTTCTCCAGAATGAACAGTGTAGGGATTTATAATAAAATGGAGTGTACGTCACCTTGAAGGTAAATCCATCCCAAATTGATGGTTAGATAGTGTGATGGCCACTTGACATTCCTGGCATTCTTAACACAACTCTGATAGGTGATGGGCCCAGAGAGATTATTGGCATTGGCTGTATTCTGTTTGTGAGCCCTGGTGAGAGGGAAGGACATTCCTGGAAGAGTTGCAGGGGAGGAAGAGGTTAAGGGCTTGGTTGATTAAGAAGATTCTTTCCACATTTGTCTGAGGATGGATTGGCAGGTTGGAGGGTTCAGATCATAACTGAGAGGGGAGAAACTACAAATATTGATGATGGTGATGATGATGATGAACTTTGGGTCCGAGGTTTAAGGTGAAGATAGAATGAGAGAATGGCTTTTGAAGGAGGTGATTGAGAACATCTACAGTGGGACTATGTGAAGGTGTCTCCGTCTGGCTGAGTGGTTCAGGATTTTACTTCTATGTGGAGACAGAGTACCCTGGGGTGGTCCTCCTGACTGGTGCCAAGCATCCACGAATCCAGGCCAGGGCCACACCCTGTCTTTAGAGTCATCTCTTTTCTATCTTTTTCCTAGTTTTAAGGCCATGCTATTACATAATTTGGACACAACAGCCAGAGATAACTTTCTGCTTGAAACAATTGTATTTTTTATTGGATAGGTTTGACTAAGTAAAAGACTTCTTTCTTCAAGTGAGCATTTTATTCTGTTAATTGTAGAAAGTCTTTGCAGAGACATTTTTGCAAATAATGGAATCTAACACTTCCCCTAAGAGAGTGATCCCTAAGAATTCCCAGACCTTACAAGGAAACAGTGCACCCCTAGCATTAAATTCATTAGAGTCCCATCAGAGCATTCTAATGCAATTTTTATGAAGTGTCTTTTATTTTGTACTTGGTTCTTCTGTAACAAATGAGTCATTGATTTTCAAAAAATTTTAAATGTATCCAGAACCTTTTTTTTTTTTTGGTTTTTGTTTTGAACAGCCACTTAGACGCCAAAACCAGTAACCCTGTCCTGTCTCCCTGCTGCTTTGCTGTAAAGAGAGCTTTCCTCTAAATGGATCACCATGGTTCTGCTGACAAGGAACCAGCCAAATTGTTGACTAGGTGAAAGAAACGCCTCACAAGTCTTTGTAAAATGTGGCCCAGCAATTATTATTTAACACTTGTGTGCTCTGTTCCAGGAAGGCCTGAAAACAACAATTTAAAAAAGAATTTTAGGGCTAATCTCAGGTCTCTTTGTGATTTACAAGGTATTTTAATCTCAGGTTTGTTTGGAAGCCTCTCCACGTGAGTTTAAATAGGGAAGCTGACTGGAGCCTCACCATAAAACTGTGGTTGGGTACGAGAAACCGCGGAGGACTTAGTCAAAGACAGATTCACTTGATGCCAAATTCTTTTCTCTCATCCAAGAGTGGCCAACGAGACCAAGGGTGGGAGTGGGAATTCACCAGGGTTTTTCAACAAAGCATTCCAATAAATTAAAAAACAAACAACCTTTGTTAGAATGAAAAAAAAAAAAAAGTGTTTGTAATGCTGGCTTGTTAGAGCGCCCTCATGTGTCTCAGTGTGGTAATATCATTTTGGGACTTTCAAGGTGCAAAAAAAAAATGCTCTTCTGAGTCACTCCAACACTGTTGAATGACGTTCTGTTCCTTCCCATTTGTTTCCAGGGCCACACAGGAAGCTCCTTCTTGTTTAGGTATTGTTAGAACTTCCAGTGTGATGATTATTTTTTATCAGAGGCTGTAAGCATAATCTACCTCATTTTTCAGAGTCTCACATGCATATAGCATGTTCAGTAAGTACCTACTCCCGGCTTCCCAGGTGGCGCTAGTGGTAAAGAGCCCACATGCAATGCAAGAGACATAATGAGACTCGGGTTCAATCCCTGGGTTGGGAGGATCCCCTAGAGGGCCTGGCAACCCACTCCAGTATTCTTGCCTGGGAAATCTTATGGACAGAGGAGCCTGGTGGGCTACAGTCCATAGGGTCACAAAGAGTCAGACACAACTGAAGCAATTTAGCAGGCACCTGACTGTGTTAGTCTGGTGGTATGAAGAACTGGCATTGGTGGTATGACACTGAACTTAGCTTCCAGAACTCATCAAACATACACTCAGAAAAGGGGAAATTTACTGCATAAATTAAATTATACCTCAGTATAATATAAACTATACCTCAATAAGCCTCACATAAAAATTTTTTCAATTCCTAAAAGAATCACCACGGACTTCTTCCAATCTACAAATCGCTAACCCTTCTGGGTTAACAAACTCTTGGCTTCCTTCTCTTTGCCCATCTGTAAAAGACACCAGGATGAACTCTTATGAGTCTGCTAGTTCCAATCCATTTCAAAGCCCCAGTGGGGCCAGGCTGCATTCCAAGCAGTCCACTCCCTGACTCTGCCATTGTGCCTTAGAACGAGTGTGCAGTGGCATGGAGCCTCCCTGGCATTTCGATATTGAAAAGGAAAACCTCAAAGTTCCAGGCCAGTGCTAACTCTGTTACCAACAAGGGGGAACCCATTGAGGGGAAAGGAGATCTGGGCCCTGAAGGCAAATTCGAACTGTCAGTTTGCTGGCTTCCCTCCTTGGCAGATAACAGCCAGAGGCCGTGCCTTGTGCAGACCATCCATTAGTCACAAGACTGAATGTTCCACCCCAGGCAGCGCCCAACATCTGATTCTAAAACAAACAGCTTTGATTCAGTGACTCCCAAATGTTCTACCCACCCTTTTCCCCAACAATGGTGATCCACAAATGTTAATCCAGGCCAGTGTTCTTAAACTTTTCTAGGCTCAGTTATCCCCTACCTTGCTAAGACCTAATTCTTATATGTTCTTATCACACCCACACATAAAAGTAACTATGTGAGGTGATGGATGTGTTAATTAGTTCAATTATAGTAATCATTTCACAGTGTATACATTTACATTAAATCATCACGATGTACACTTTTTAAAAATCACCTTGTACAACCTAAATATATCCAGTTTTTTACTTGTCAATTACACTTCAATGAAGCTCAAAAAAAAAAAAGAGGTAATAATCGACTAAGGATATTTTCTAAATAACAGTTCCCGGGCTTCCCTTGTGGCTCAGCTGGTAAAGAATCCATCTGCAATGAGGGAGACCTGGGTTCGATCCCTGGGTTGGGAAGATCCCCTGGAGAAGGGAAAGGCTACCCACTCCAGTATTCTGGCCTGGAGAATTCCATGAACTATACAGTCTATGGGGTCGCAAAGAGGTGGACACGATTGAGTGAAAAAAAAAAAATAACAGTTCCCAGCACCCACCCATACCTGAGGTTCCAGTGCAGTAGGTCTCAGAGTAGTCCCTGGAAAATGCATTTTAAAAATTGAATATAAGTTTCAGGTGTGCAACACAGTGATTCAATAGCTTTATAGCTTATACTCCATTTAAAGTTATTATGAAATAATGGCTATATTTCCCTGTACTGTACAATATATCCTTGCTGCTTATTTATTTTGTACAAAGTAGTTTTTATCTCTTAACCCCCTACCTGGAGAAGGCAATGGCAACCCACTCCAGTACTCTTGCTTGGAGAATCCCGTAGGTGGAGGAGCCTGGTGGGCTACAGTCCATGGGGTCGCGAAGAATCAGACATGAGTGAGTGACTTCACTTTCACTTTTCACTTTCATGCATTGGAGAAGGAAATGGCAACCCACTCCAGTGTTCTTGCCTGGAGAATCCCAGGGAGAGGGGGGCCTGGTGGGCTGTTGTCTATGAGGTCGCACAGAGTCGGACACGACTGACGCGGCTTAGCAGCAGCCAGCAGCAGCAGCAGCAACCCCCTACCCTGGTCCTCTTCCCACTGGTAAAAACTAGTTTGTTCTCCATATCTGTGAGTCTGTTTCTGTTTTGTTATATCCATTCATTTGTTTTATTTTTTTAGATTCCTCATATAAGTGATAGCACAGAGTGTTTGTCTTTTTCTGTTTAATTTATTCCACTAAGCACAATACCCTCTAGGTCCACCCATGTTGTTGCAAATGGTAGAATTTCATTCTTTTTATGGCTCAGTAATATTCCAGTGTGTGTGTGTTTGTGTGTGTGTCTCACATTTTCTTCATTTATTCATCTGTCTATGGACACTTGGGTTGCTCTCGTATGTTAGATGAACACTGAGGTGTATGCATCTTTTCAAATTAGGGGTTTTGTTTTCTTCAGAGATATACCCAGGAGCAGAATTGATGGATCATATGGTATTCCATTTTTAGTTTTTTGAAGAACCTCCTTATTCTTTTCCATAGTGACTGCCCTGATTTACATTCCCACCAACAGCATACTAGGGTTCCCTTTACTCCACATGCTCAAAAACTGCATTTTAAAAAAGTACCTCGGATGATTCAAATGTAAGAAGTCTAAGAATCATACATTAAAAAATGATGATCTAAAGCCTAGAAAACGTTTATTTTTAGGCTTTTGCTTTTACTTAAGAAAGTTTAACATTTTACTTTGAAAATATTTCATCTACAAAGTGGTTGAATAGCACTGTGATTAAGAATGAGGCTCTGGAGCAGGGTTCCTGAGTTCAAAGCCCACCTCTACCTATTTTTATCCATGAGGTCTCAGACAACTTACTTAATCTCTCCACATCATGTGTGTAAGAGGGGGTGAGATCAAATAAGCTAACACTTAGAAGGCACTCAGAACAGTGCCAGTAAGCATTAGATAAACATCAAATATCATTCTGTCCAGATCAATAAAGACTGAGAGGAATATTGCAAACTGTGAACAAAGAGAGTTACTTCAAAGAGCTTTTCATTTCAAGCTTGGACATCTCCAAATATTTCAAATGGTAGGGAAACTATAACCACCTTATGCTTGCCAACTTTCCAGCATTCCTGATTTCTTTACCCTGTTTTCAATATTTAAACATGTAAGCTGGAAAAAGAAAAAGCTAATATTAGCAGTACCTTTCTTTGACCGATTAAGAAGCTTAAGACAGCTCATATATTAGCTTGTTCATATTTACAAGTTGTACATAATTTTGGTGATTCCTTAGAAAAAATAATTTTATTCATGTATTTATTTATGGCTGTGCTGGGTCTTCATTACTGCACAAGCTTTTCCCTACTTGTGGTGAGTGAGGGCTAGCTACTGTCTAGTTATGGCACACAAGCTTCTCATTACAGTGGCTTCTCTTCTTGTGGACACAGACTCTAGAGTGTGGGCTCACTAGTTGCAGCTCTAGAGTCTACAGCACCAGCTCAGTCGTGTGGTGCAGGGACTTAGTTGCTCTGTGGCACGTGGGATCTTCCTAGACCAAGGATCCTTAGACCTAGGATCCTAGACCATGCCTCCTGCACTGGTAAACAGATTCTCTACCACTGAACCACCAGGGAAGCCCCCTTTGATGATTCTTAAACATAGATGCAAATCAGAATCATGTGTGGAGCTCTTGAAAATGACAAATTTTGACTCAGTAGAGATTGGGGGGAGGGGCTGGGGAATCTGAATTTCTAAAAGCTTCTCTCTGTAGTTTGGCTACACATTCCAAATTACTGTTGCAGGTGATGGCTAGGATAATCTACCTTGTTTTACATCTGAAGAAACAGACCAAAGTTAACTACTTTGCCAAGGTTACTCAGCAAATTATTTGCAGAGGTAGGAGTTGGATTTTGGTCAGTAATTTTAAGGTCAATATTCTCTCCACTGCAGTTCATACTGCAGGGGCCATTTGTGCAGGAAGGAATAAACATAGTAAATTTTCATTTGCTTATGAAATGATACTCTCTGGTCTGGACATTATTACCGTTTTGATGTGGACCATTTTTTAAAGTCTTTATTGAATTTGTTACAATAGTGCTTCAGTTTTCTCTTCTGGTTTTTTGGCCATAAGGCATGTGGGTTCTTAGCTCTCTGACCAGGGATTAAACTCCTATTCTTTGCATTGCAAGGCGAAGTGTTAACCCCTGGACCACCAGGGAAGACCCTGATCTTTAAATTAAAACTGATGATCTAGGATTCTGAATTCCTATTAGATTGCACCTTTTACCTTCTTACCTGTGTGTCCCCATTAACTGATTACCCCCATTACATCCCTGGACATGTAGAAGAGAGCTGGCTCCCACGGAGACTGGGTCAAACCCCTATGGGAAATATGATCATGAAATTGAGGATTCTTTCTTCTTCTCCACTCTAAGAGCTTAAGAAACTCCAAGAGCCACAGCTTCGTCATGGACTAATCCAAGATAAATGGCATGTAAAATGAGGAAATGAGGAGCCTCTAAGATCATGATCCTAAGACTGTTATCCCGTTTTAACAAGTCCCTGGGACATGAATCAGGAGAATATCTGAAAGGTGATTCTAGTGGCTAAAGGCAGTGGCATTTTGGTGACCTCAACTCTGGGATGAGGTTTTTATGGGCTGGTTTTTCAACTCGGGACATATATGTGACCTATAAAGTCGCTCAGAAACCATTTTCTTCCATGTATTATCAAAAAAGAAAATCTGTCACATTAAAATTTGCCACAGGAAAGGGGTGGCCACCAGTCAAATGAAATCATTCTGCTGAGCTTGAGCCAGGGAATCAAACTGGGGCAGTATCCTTTCACTTACAAAACGGCCCTGCAGGCTGGACTCCCTGCGTGCAGACCTTCACACATCACCAACCCCTTGTAAATAAAACAGATCTTTATTAGTTACTTCTTGGCATCCACTGGCTGGTTTCCGTTTAGATTTTCTCTTGCCCAAATTTCAATATTCCGCCTTTGCATTTTGCTCTTGATCTTGTTAAAATACTGTTTCTTTCTTTCTTTCTTTTTAATGAAAAGATCCCCTTTAATCAGATAGCTCTTGCTGGCATGAGCTGTCAAAGGTATTCATTTCAGTGGACTCTGGCCGTATGCTGTATTACCGTGGCAACAAGATTTAGAGGCACAATCCTGGCCTTGAACTTGTCAGAGTCTCCAACCATGTGAACTCAGCACATATTACTCTCCAGCATATTAAGTTGTCATGCCAACCACTAACATAAAATCCATCTCTCTCTTGTAGGGTTTTAATTCAATAACTTTTCAAATTGGTTCCTTCTGTAATTCAATTTGGCCTGAAATGTAATATATGAGTGTGTGTGTGTGTGTGTGTGTGTGTGTGCGTGCGCGTGAGCCCTGGGGGTTACCTGTGTATTTAGCCAGTCACTAATGGTCTTCCACTAAATTACTGGAGATTGGAAAAGCAATTTAGGTCAAAAGTTCATCAAAAAGCAAAGGAAAACCAGTGCTGGCTCTAACATAAGGAGACTACAGTTTTGGAAATTTTGACAAAGAGGTAGCTAAACAAAATCTCAAGAGCTGACTTCTGCCCTTAGTATGTAAGGGACTCCATCTGCACAGCACATTCAATAGCCAGAGTAGCTGCACCCCTATACATGTTCAGAACTCTTTTGATAAGTTTTGAGTATGAAACAATTTCAGTTTCTTAAAAGTACTCATATTTTCATACTTACATTTTATTTTCCTCTAAGCCAGAAAGCTCTGTAGGAAGCTGTCCCCTTAGAAAGTCTCTTTAGGCAGACAACTATTTTTATCATCCCAACCTCACAGAGTAAGGAACGGAAACACAGAATTTAAGCAGTGTGTCCACAGCCCCCTGGCTTGTAAGTGTCAGGACTGAGGCTCAAAACTGGCAGTGTGGTTCGAGTCTCAACTTTGTGTACTGCTTCATCGGATTCTGGCTGATTGACCCCTTTGCAAGATCTTATGTAAGAAGCATTGATTATCTAAACTCACAAACTCCTTGAAGGGAGAACAAATCTAACACTTCTATGTCTTTCTTAGTTTCTAGCTGGGTGCCTTTGGGCTTCCCTGGTGGCTCAGATGGTAAAGAATCTGCTTGCAATGCGGGAGACCTGGGTTTGATCCCTGGGTTGGGAAGATCCCTTGGAGGGGGGCATGGCAACTCTCTCCAGTATTCTTGCCTGGAAAATCCCCATGGACAGGGGAGCCTGGTGGGCTATAATCCATGCGGTCACAAAGAGTCAGACATGACTGAGTGACTAAGCACAGCACAGTAGTTACTCAGAAATAAGCTTGGTAAAGATTGATCTATTAATAGGAGAATCCTATAATAGAATATAAAATTCAAGGTCACTTTGAAAATAATTTTGAGTTGTAACAATAGGGACTATCATCACCCCCAACCCACAGACATTCCACAGACCAAACTCACTGAGAACAGAAGTTGTGTTTCATGGCGTGTTGGTGTGTTTAAACATGATGTTCAGTTCAGTTCAGTCGCTCAGTCATATCTGACTCTTTGCGACCCCATGGACTGCAGCACGCCAGGCCTGCCTGTCCATCACCAACTCCCAGAGTCCACCCAAACCCATGTCCATTGAGTCAGTGATGCCATCCAGCCATCTCATCCTCTGTCGTCCCCTTCTCCTCCTGCCCCCAATCTTTCCCAGCATCAGAGTCTTTTCAAATGAGTCAGCTCTTCGCATCAGGTGGCCAAAGTATTGGAGTTCCAGCTTCAACATCAGTCTTTCCAATGAACACTCAGGACTGAACTTCTTTAGGATGGACTGGTTGGATCTCCTTGCAATCCAAGAGACTCTCAAGAGTCTTCTCCAACACCACAGTTCAAAAGCATCAATTCTGCGCTCAGCTTTCTTTATAGTCCAGCTCTCACATCCATACATAACCACTGGAAAAATATGGTTTGTTTAACATTAAACATGGTGTGTTTCTTGGCCCCACCAGACACTTTCTTCCTTTTCCTCCTGTGTTCTCTGCCCAGAACATGACTTTTTAAAAAAAATGTTTTTAAAATTGAGGTATAGTTCATTTACAATGATGTGTTAGTTTCAAATATACAGCAAAGTAATTCAGTTATATGTACACATATATATACACATATGTATATATATTCTTTTCAGATTCTTTTCCATTATAGGTCATTAAAAGATATTGAGTATAGTTCCTTGTGCTATATGGTAGGTCCTTGTTGTTTACTTATTTTATATATAGCAGTGTGTACATGTCAGTCCCAAACTCCCTAACTATCCCTTCCCTCCACCCTTCCCTGCTGGTAACAATAAGTTTGTTTTCTAAGTCTGTGAGTCTGAGTTCGTCTTGTAAAGAAGTTCATTTGTATCATTCTTTTTAGATTCCATGTATAAATGATACATGATATCTGCCTTTCTCTGTCTGATTTACTTCACTTAACATGATAATCTCTAGGTTTATCCTTGTTGCTGCAAATGGCATTATTTCATTCTTTTTATGGCTGAGCAGGTCAGGAAGCAACAGTTAGAACTGGACATGGAACAACAGACTGGTTCCAAATAGGAAAAGGAATACTTAAGGCTGTATATTGTCACCCTGCTTATTTAACTTATATGCAGAGTACATCATGAGAAATGCTGGACTGGAAGAAGCACAAGCTGGAATCAAGATTGCCAGGAGAAATATCAATAACCTCAGATATGCAGATGACACCATCCTTATGGCAGAAAGTGAAGAGAAGCTAAAAGCCTCTTGATGAAAGTGAAAGAGGAGAGTGAAAAAGCTGGCTTAAAGCTCAACATTCAGAAAACGAAGATCATGGCATCTGGTCCCATCACTTCATGGGAAATAGATGGGGAAACAGTGGAAAGAGTGTCAGACTTTATTTTTGGGGGCTCCAAAATCACTGCAGATGGTGATTGCAGCCATGAAATTCAAAGACGCTTACTCCTTGGAAGGAAAGTTATGACCAACCTAGATAGCATATCAAAAAGCAGAGACATTACTTTGCCAACAAAGGTCCGTCTAGACAAGGCTATGGTTTTTCCAGTAGTCATGTATGGATGTGAGAGTTGGACTATAAAGAAAGCTGAGCACAGAAGAATTGATGCGTTTGAACTGTGGTGTTGGAGAAGACTCTTGAGAGTCCCTTGGACTGCAAGGAGATCCAATCAGTCCATTCTAAAGGAGATCAGTCCTGGGTGTTGTTTGGAAGGAATGATGCTAAAGCTGAAACTCCAGTACTTTGGCCACCTCATGTGAAGAGTTGACTCATTGGAAAAGACTCTGATGCTGAGAGGGATTGGGGGCAGGAGGAGAAGGGGGCGACCAAGGATGAGATAGCTGGATGGCATCACTGACTCGATGGACGTGAGTCTGAGTGAACTCCGGGAGTTGGTGATGGACAGGGAGGCCTGGCGTGCTGCAATTCATGGGGTCGCAAAGAGTTGGACACGTCTGAGTGACTGAACTGAACTGAATATTCCATGTATAAATATACCACATCTTCTTTAGCCATTCATCTGTCAATGAACACTTAGGTTGCTTCCATGTCTTGGGTATTGTAAATAGTGTTTCAGTGAACATCTGGGTGTGTGAGTCTTTTCAAACTACAGTTTTCTCCAGATGTACGCCCAGGAGTGGGATTGCAGGATCAGATGATAACTATATTTTAATTTCTTTAAGGACCCTCCATATTGTTCTGCATAGTGGCAGCACCAATTTATATTCCCACCAAGAGTGCAGGAGAGTTCCTTTTTCTCCACACCCTCTCCAGCATTTATTTGTAGACTTTTTCATGATCGCCATACTGACTTGTGTGAGGTGATAACTCATTGCAGTTTGGATTTGCATTTCTCTCTAATAATTAGCAATATTGAGCATCTTTTCTTGTGTCTGCTGGCCATCTGTATGTCTTCTTTGGAGAAATATCTATTGAAGTCTTCCGACTGAGATTTTATTAATAGACTTTCCAATAAATACATCATTTGTCTCTTGACAGGATTCTGGCTCTTCATTCTGTCATTTGGTCCAGTGCTTCTCACATGAGAATCACTCACAGATCTTGTTAAAAGGCAGATTCTTATTCAGAGAACTGGGGTGGACCTTGAAATTCTGCATCTCTAACAAGTCCTTGAGTAAATGCATCCTCCAGAGGCCACACTTTCAGTAGCAGAAATCTAGTAATTGGTTATTGCTGTCATTCTATAAGTACTTTAAGTTGAATAAAAGAATGATTAGATGAACAACTTGGATGCAATGCTGCAGCTGTTGACACTGGTGGAGGAAGCCATGCCCTCGTCACACCTATCTTCTAATCACTTACCCCTGAGGTCCCTGTGTGGTTATAGCAGACCCATCTGGTCACATCTGGAAGCTCACAGCTGGCTGGACATCCCTATCTTTGTCCTCATTGCCAGAGCTATCCTGTTGATTCTCATCATCTCTGGTTAATACTGTTCATAAAAAATAGCAACTGCCACAACCAACCTCCAAGAAATTGACTTCACACACATGAATACTTTTTTCTTCACAGATAAAAGTAAAACACATACTTTCTACATCAGCACTGATCCTCTCAAGGGACAATCCTTGCTGAGTGAGAAATGCTAAGGAAGTTAATGGTTTGCCGAATAGTAATTCTTGTTTGCTCAGATCATGTACAGTCTTGTACAAACAGGTTTTATGCACAAAGGTAAGGTCATGCTCTAAGAGATTATTTAAAACAAGGCACAGCTCGAGGCAAAATACACCTAACTGTGTCCATAAACAAATCAAGCTGTCAGGAGATCTGAGGTCCTTTTTATATGTAGCTTAACAACAGACACTTTTTGAGCACCTACTAAGTGCCAGACACTTTGCTGGCCATGATTATGTACACAGTAAAATCTTACTAACTTTAAATTTGAATAAATTGGATACTGTAATAATTTGGGCAGATGCTAACCTGCATTTGCTTATTTTACTAACTATGTGAAAGGATTTACTTTGTCAATAATAGGTCAATAAGTTTGCAAAAATGCTACTGAAGAGAATAAATGATTTCCAAGACTTTTTAATCAAGTTGTTTGCTTTTTTGATGTTGAACTGTTTATGTTTTTGGGGATTTTAACCTCTCATCTACCATATCACTAGCAAATATTTTCTCTCATTCAGTAGGTTGTCTTATTGTTTTGTCAATGATTTCCTTTGCTGTGCAAAAGCTTTTAAGTCTGATTAGGCCACATATGTTTATTTTAACTTTTATTTCCTTTGCTTTAGGAGACAAATCCAAAAATGTATTGCTACGATTTGTGTCAAAGAACATTCAGCCTATGTTTTCTTCTAGGAGCTTCATGGTTTTCGGACTTACATTTAGGTCTTTAGTCCACTATGAGTTTATTTTTGGGTATAGTGTGAGAAATTGTTCTCACTTCATTCTTTTACAAATAGCTATCCAGTTTTCCCAGCACCATTTATTGAACTTCTCAAGTGTTTTAGAAAAGCACATTTAGGTATTGACCATGGAGTCGCTAGTTGATTAATTATATTGATTGTTGTGCCAATTAAAAACATTCTTATAAATGCTACCTGATATTCTAGATTATATCTCGGGATAGAAAAACTATGAAATCTGAATAAAGTGTCTAGTTTAATAGTAATAGATCAGTTCAGTTCAGTCACACAGTCATGTCTGACTCTTTGCGACCCCATGAACCGCAGCACACCAGGCCTCCCTGTCCATCACCAACTCCCAGAGTCCACCCAGATCCATGTCCATTGAGTCAGTGATGCCATCCATCCATCTCATCCTCTGTCGAACCCTTCTCCTCCTACCTTCAATCTTTCCCAGCATCAGGGTCTTTTCCAATGAGTCAGCTCTTCGCATCAGGTGGCCAAAGTACTGGAGTTTCAGCTTCAGCATCAGTCTTTCCAATGAACACTCAGGACTGATCTCTTTTAGAATGGACTGGTTGGATCTCCTTGCAGTCCAAGGGACTCTCAAGAGTCTTCTCCAACACCACAGTTCAAAAGCATCAATTCTTCTGCACTCAGCTTTCTTTATAGTGCAACTCTCACACCCAATATGCTAATAGTAATAGTAAATAGTAATGTGCCAATGTTGACTTCTTAGTATTGGCAAACATACCACATTAAAATGTTAACACAGAAAAATCTGGGTGAAGTGTGCTTTGGAATTCTCTAGGCTATCTTTGTAACTTTTCTATAA
Organism: Ovis aries; assembly: GCF_016772045.2. Lineage (NCBI taxonomy): Eukaryota > Metazoa > Chordata > Mammalia > Artiodactyla > Bovidae > Ovis > Ovis aries. The sequence goes on along the minus strand of NC_056075.1, from coordinate 30,072,237 downwards.
ATATAAAATTATTACAGGATTTTAAAGTTCATTTAAAAAAATATTGTACATTCATGAAGTCTGATTCCCCAAAAATTCCTAGTAGCAACAACAGAAACTGTTTATTGAACTCATGTAACAGTTGGCATATTGCAAAGCGCCCCTCCCATGTTTTACAAAATGTTATGAAGTAGGTATGGTCGGTTATCTTAATTTTCTAGAAACTTGCCTGAAGACACACAAAGTGTCTGTGTCAAAAATGGATGGAGTCGGCATGTAACAAGTTCTGTCTAATCCTAAAGCCTGAGCTCTCAGCAGCTCCACTACTCCACCATTTTGCCTGTCTTAGTTTGAATTTCTCTGTGTAAAGGAAAGCTATCACTTATTCACACGGACACTTGTCTTTCATTTGAGTTGGTGAAACATGAACCCAATTATTTGCACTGCACTTTAAAGAAAACCAGAGTATCATTTTGAATGTAACCAAATTTAACACACAATAAAGTTGTCTACCTTTCTGCTTTGTTAAATTGGGCTCTGACTTTCCCAGAGGAGGGACTGGGAGAAGAGGCTGAGTGAGGCATCTATCTCAAGGAGCTTGGGATGCTCACAGATCTAAGCAATAGGCCCTTTCTCCTTGGTTCCTATCATCTTTTGCCCATCATGTGCTCACCTTGAGATGCTGGGCCGGATGCCCAGGGTTCTTCTCACACTTTTTAGTCAGGCTTTGGCCATGGATGGTTCACTCAGAAATGGAAAAAGTTAGCCTGCTACAGTATGACACATGGTCCTGGGTCAAGAATGCCAGCTCTGTATGCAGAGAGGGAAGAACTGGCTTGCTTAACACAGCTATTGGAGAAGCCATAGAATTGTCTTTATCCCCAAGTATCACTCCCACTGCTCCATCAAGATGCCTGTGATCAATTAATTCATATTAAATGCAGCACGCTGTCACGGCACACATTCTTCTCACAGCATCTCACTATTTAGCTCAGGTACATCCCTTGACACATTTCATGGATCTGTGCATCCTGCTGGAGTTTGGCCCAATTTCATCCATCACTCATTCATTTGTGAAGAAATGAAAGTTATTACACAGCAGAGTTCCCACCCTTTCCCCTATCTTGACAGCCACAAAGGATTGTGTAATTGTGAATCGTTCTGCCCTTTGAGAAGGAGGCTGTCATTGCCAGATGAATGGTTCTTTGGTCTTTCTAGATACAGAATTGGAAAGAAAGGGGAAGAGTAGGAAGAGGCATATTAACCAGCAAGCAAGGTTTTTGAAGAAGACTGCAGAGTGGGGCAGTTTTAGTGAACGAAACACAGTAACAGTCTTTAAGCCCCTTAAGAAAGAATTGGGGCTTAAAGAAATGCCATCTACACTATTTTTCCACTCTTGGTGTTCAGAAAAATACAAATTAAGGACTGGTCTTAAATGGATTAAAGTCTTGGATATACGTTGAAACCATAAAACTCTTAGAAGAAAACATAGGTGGTAAGCTACTTGACATTGATTTTGGCAACGTTTTTTTTTGTTTTTTATTTGACACCAAAAGAAAAAGCAAAAATAAACAAGTGGAGCTACTTTAAATTTAAAAAGCTCTGCACAATAAAGGAAACCATCAAGAAAATGAAAAAACAACTTATAAAATGGGAGAAAAACATTTGCAAATCATATATCTGATAAGGGGTTAGTATACAGAATATATAAAGTACTTATATACCTCACTAGCAAAAAAAAAAAAAAAAAGAAAAAAAAGCCTAATTTAAAAATGGGCTGAGGAACTAGATATTTTTCTGAAGAAGATGCACAAATGTCTAACAAGTACACGAAAAGTTGCTCAATATCACAAATTTTCAGGGAAATGCAAATCAAAACCACAAGGAGATATCACTTCACATCTGTCAGAATGGCTGTCCTCAAAAGGGAAGGGATAACAAGGTTTGGTGAGAATGTGGAGATAAGGGAACCCTTGTGCACTGTTGCTTGAATGTAAATGGGTGCAGCCACTGTGAAAACAGTACGGAAGTTCCTCAAAAAATTAGAAACAACTATCATTTGACCCAGCAATTCTACTTCTGGGTATATATCTGATGAAAGAAATCACTATCTAGAAAAGATATCTGCATCCCCATGTTCATTGCAGAATTATTTACAGTAGCCAAGACAGAGAAACAATCTGTGTTCATCAACTGATGAAAGAATAAGAAAATGTGAGATATATCAACATGTAATATATGTATCACACACATATAAATTTACATATTTATGTAATATATAAAAAATATATAATGTTACTATATACACATTATTTGGCCATAAAAAAGAAGGAAATTTTGTCATCCATGAACAACATGGATGGACACTTAGGGCATTATTCTCAGTGAGATAAATCAAAGAAAGAAAGACAAAATACTATAATTCCACTTACAGGTAGAATCTAAAGAAAACTAAACTCAGAAAAAAATAGAACAGATTGGAGGTTACCAGAGGCAGGGAGGGGTGGTGGGGGAAATGAATGAATGTGGTCAAAAGTTCAAATCTCCAATTACAAGATAAACAAGCTCTGGGAATGTAATGTACAGTGTGGCGATTGTAGTTAACAATATTGTATTAGATACTTGCAAATTGCTAAGAGAGTAGATCGTCAAAATTCTCATCACAAGAAAAAGAACTTTAACTATGCTAGGTGATGGATGTTAACTACGTTTATTGTGGTGATCATTTCATAATATGTGAAAGTGAAAGTTGCTCAGTCGTGTCTGACTCTTTGCGACCCCATGGACTATACAGTCCATGAAATTCTCCAGGCCAGAATACTGGAGTGGGTAGCCTTTCCCTTCTCTAGAGGATCTTTCCAACCCACGAATCAACCTGGGGTCTCCTATATTGCAGGCAGATTCTTTACCGACTGAGCTATGAGGGAAGCCCTCATAATATATACATATACCAAATAATTGAGTTGTATCTTAAATGAGCACGGTGCTGTATGTCAGTTATATCTCAATAAAACCAGAAAAAAATCATTCTGGAAAGGTAACTTTGAGGTAATGGATCTCTGAAAATCGTTAGCGGTCCAAAGCTGGGAGACCTCAACTTGTGACTCAGCCTTGTCCAGAAGAAACAGCTTTCCAAATGGACAGTAAGCAAAATAGATGGAAAAACCAAAAACATTAAGAGACTTGACATTGAACAGCAATGGCTGCTAACAGCAGAAAAAAGAAAAAAAAAACTACACTTTAAGTCCCTTCTGATTAAAACAAACACTATGAAATCACCTTAAAAAAAAATCAAACCTGAATCTCATCAAGGCTTCAGAGGTAATTTTCAGTTTTTAGAAAATATAAAACTCCTGGGCAGGAGTGAGAGGAATATGTTAGGAAATTCCAAGAGTTGACAATTGTTGAAGATCATCACAGGGTTCATTATGTTGCCTTTCTACGTGAACATACGTTGGAAATTCTCCTTAAAAAAAAAATCCAACGAAACAAAAAAAACGAAACAACAACAAAACCCAGAAGAACGTGATGTATCACTCCTGTCATCACTGTTTGAAAAAAAAGCTTACAAGTCTCATTTTTCAAGATGATATAAGTCACTCCTTGAAACTTATTTCAATAGCACCTATCCAGTTTTTTCTCTTTCCAGGGAAGTTGCAGAAGAGACCCACTTTCCATTTCTTCCCATTTACAAATATGTTTTGGGTGGGGGAGAAAAAGGAAAGAACTACCCCTCTATACTATTTTTCCTTTCTAAGTGTTCATAAAATGCAGATAAAGGACCAAGAGAGTTGCATTTTCATTTTATTTATCAGACAGTATTTCTTTGACCAGGACCCTGCCTGCTCCTGGACCACACAGCATCCAGCTTCAGCAACAATGCATTTACTCACCACCAACCTCTTGCTCTCACCACCAGCTGCCACTCCCCTCTTGTCAGCTCTATTTTTTGGTCCTCAACACTCCGCTGAGCCCTGCCTGAATCTTCATTGATCTTATATTAATAACTGCCAAAGTCAATCCACACTTTCAGCTTTTACTCACATAACCTCTGCAATATTTGTCTGTTGCTGATTCTTGATAGCTGTGTCCCACACATCAAGAATCCTCAGTTAAAGGTTCCAGGCAGTTTCTATTTATTATTTGTTTAATCCTCACAATTAATTCAGGAAGGAGGTTTTATTTCCCACCTCACCCTCAATTTTGCTAAAATAAGGAAACTGGCTCAGAGACATTAGTAATTTAAGTTCTTAGAACTAGAAAATGACAGAAGTAAGACTTATGCCTAGAAATGTTTGATTCTGAAATGTTTATTATTATTATTTAGTAAATAATTTAATAAACAATTACTATAAAATATTATTATAAAGCATTATAATACCATAATTATATGAGTGCTATATATTACATATTTATTATTATCATGCCAATGGTTTCAACTTTCAGATTTTGTGGCCTAGAAAAAAATTGTCAGCTTCTTTGGGTCTGCCATGTGTGTACATGTGTGTGTACTCTTTAGGACATTTACGAAATAATCACAATATATCATCACTGTCATTTAATTTTAAAACATCTTCTCAACTATACTGATATGGATATATCTCTACAATGTTATTAAGTGGAAAAAAAGTGAGATGCAGTATGCCACCTGCTAATTAAAAGTGAGTTTCTATAAATCTATCTGCTAGTGTATGCATACAGCATTTCTTGAAGAATAAGAAATCAATAATGGTGGCTGCTTCTGGGTTTGGGTACTTGAACTTTGGGGTAGGAGGGAAATGGCCTACATAATCAATATTAGAGGTTTTTGAACATTTTGAATTTTGTGCAATTAACTATCACGCATTAACTCTTCCAAAAATAAGTAAATAAACGCAAAATAAATCCGTAAAAGAAAATATATTTCAATGGTCTGAATGTTTGTGTCCCTCCAAAATTTGTATTTTGAGATCTTAACCCTTAAAGGTGATGGTATTAGGAAGTAGGACATTGGGAGGGGCTTAGGTCATGAGTCGGACACGACTGTGTGACTAAACTGAACTGAACTGAACTAGGTCCTGAGAGTAGAACCCTCATGAATAGCACTAAGGCTTTTTATTAAAAAAATTATATATTTGTTTATTTGGCTGCACTAGGTTTTAGTTGTGACAGTTGGAATCTTCTAGTTGCGTCATGAAGCATGGAGGATCTAGTTCCCCAACCTCGGGTTGAACCCAGGGCCCCTGCACTGGGAGCATGGAGTCTTAGCCACTGGATCACCAAAGGAGTCCCCAGACCAGGGCTTTATAAAAGAGGTTCCCTAGCTCCTTTCACCATGTAAGGATTTAGCAGGAAGGTGCAGGCTATGAATTAGGAAGGGAGCTCTCAGCAGAAACCAACCATGTTGCTACCTTGATCTTACACTTGCCAGCCTCCAGAACTGTGAACACTACATTTCTGTTGTTTATAAGCTACCCAGTCTGTAGTGGTTTGTTATAGTAGCCCAAAATAGACTAAGACAGGTATTTTAACATCTTCAGAAAGATGTGGCTAACACAATCACAGAATAATTTGAATAAATTTAACTTTATCCTTATTTTTCTCTTTTTTAAGAAATGATTTTGTTTATTTATTTTTGGCTGTGCTGGGTCTTTGCTGATGTGCAGACTTTTCTCTAGTTGCGGTGTCCAGGCTTCTCACTGTGGTGGGTGGCTTCTCTTTTTGTGGAACACGGGCTCTAGAGCACTTGAGCTTCAGTAGATGTAGCATACAGGCTCAGTAGTTGCAACTCCTGGGCTCTGAAGCACTGGCTCAATAGTTATGGCTTTGTTGCTTTGCAACAAAAGAAAAACACCAGCTTTGTTGCTCCTTGGCATGTGGGATTTCTTGGATGAGGGACTGAACCTGTGCCTCCTGCATTGGCAGGCTGATTCTTTACCACTGAGACACCAGGGAAGCCCTATTTTTCTCTTTTTGATATGCCTTGGGGAAAACTTGGTTGGGGTCTGACAGTAGCCTTCTAACTGACCCTCTGTTTCTCACTGATCACTCTGTACACATCATGTATGGAGTTGTTGTCTGTAAGTCTTCCTGAAAAATATCTACTTCTGCTTTATTGACTATGCCAAATCCTTTTGCCTATGTGGACCACAACAAACTGTGGAAAATTCTGAAAGAGATGGGAATACCAGACCACCTGATCTGCCTCTTGAGAAATCAACAGTTAGAAGCAACAGTTAGAACTGGAAAGGAACAACAGACTGGTTCCAAATCGGGAAAGGAGTACGTCAGGGCTGTATATTGTCACCCTGCTTATTTAACTTATATACAGAGTACATCATGAGAAATGCCAGGCTGGATGAAGCACAAGCTGGAATCAAGATTGCCGGGAGAAATATCAATAACCTCAGATATGCAGATGACACCATCCTTATGGCAGAAAGTGAAGAGGAACTCAAAAGCCTCTTGATGAAAGTGAAAGAGGAGAATGAAAAAGTTGGCTTAAAGCTCAACATTCAGAAAAAGAAGATCATGGCATCTGGTCCCATCACTTTATGGGAAATAGATGGGGAAACAGTGGAAAGAGTGTCAGACTTTATTTTTGGGGGCTCCAAAATCACTGCAGATGATGAGTACAGCCATGAAATTAAAAGAAGCTTGCTCCTTGGAAGAAAAGCTATGAAAAACCTAGATAGCATATTCAACAGCAGAGACATTACTTTGCCAACAAAGATCCATCTAGTCAAGGCTATGGTTTTTCCAGTGGTCATGTATGGATGTGAGAGTTGGATTATGAAGAAAGCTGAGCACCAAAGAATTGATGCTTTTTAATTGTGGTGTTGGGGATGACTCTTGAGAGTCCCTTGGTCTGCAAGGAGATCCAACCAGTTCCTCCTAAAGGAAATCAGCCCTGAATATTCATTGGAAGGACTGATGTTGAAGCTGAAGCTGCAATACTTTGGCCACCTGGTATAAAGATCTGACTCACTAGAAAAGACCCTGATGCTGGGAAAGATTGAAGGCAAGGAGAAGGAGAAGGGGAATGCCAGAGGATGAGATGATTGGATGGCGTCACCAACGGGATGGACATCAGTTTGAGTAGGCTCAGGGAGTTGATGATGGACAGGGAAGCCTGGTGCGCTGCAGTCCATTGGGTCGCAAAGAGTCGGACACAACTGAGTGACTGGACTGAACTGAACTGACCCACAAGTGAAGACATCTCTTTTGGTGGTCCCTTCTGGGTACCCCAAATTCAAAACAATTTTCCCCACATTAGAGCAAAAATAGGGAAATTGAGCCTTGCTGGAGTCAATGGTCTGAGATGAGGAAGCTGGATTTGATCAGTTCTCATCCTGTTGCAAATTCTTGAACTTGACTGCACTTCAGAATCAACTGGGTAGTTTGTTAGACTAGCATCTTCTTAGAGACTGTGTCTCAAGGTAGGTCTAGACATCTGAAGTTTAAACAAGCATCCTGGGGATTGTGATGGATTGCTATTTGAGGAGCATGAATAGTTCAGACTACGTATCCGCACTGAACTCAGGATGATGACTGAGTTTTAGAACAATTCAAACTTTTCCTAGAAAAAAGAAAAAAAGCCAAAAAAAGTGGAGGCCCTGTGATCTGTGACAGTCAAAAGTCAAACAGAACAATTGCCCTCCCCTGCTATACCGGAGGTCAAACAGGATGTGTCTCAGATGGAGTCCATTGCTGCAAACAGGATCTGGAGAGAAATAGCAATTTTTCCTTTTCATTCTGAACCTCCATCCGACCAGTTCCGGAAACAGTCCTGATTAGAGTATAATTGATTTGGACTCGGTGAGCAGAGCAGGCAGGCCTGCACATGGCCTTCCCGAGCAGTGCAAGCTGTGCAGGATCACCTGACTCTTCACTGCATTAAAAACAATGCGATATGACGTGTGCTGGTTTCCTAACAACATTCACAAACTAAGTAAGATTATACAGTCAATGACTGTGCCAATTATACTTTAGAGGAGCAGCAGGGCATTTCTACCCAGCCCCCAACGACAGCAAACAAACTAAACACACTGCAGTTGCATCAATACTGACTCTGGTCACACAGGATTTGGGGTCTTTTGCTGGTCAGGAAATGATCGTGTGTTACTTTCCAAAGTTGAATCTGCTATTCCAGTTTAAACAAGGATTCTAAACAGTTTGCCTTTTTGTTTTTTTCCATAACACACATCATAGACTGACTATAATTCTAATTTATCAGAGATTGAAAAGACAAACCAAATAAACAACACACAAGAAAATAACCCATCGTACCAGAAGGCTGGGAGGAAATGAGTTGAGTCAGAGAAGAATTCCAGCAGGGACTTTTTGGTCGGTGTGTTAAACTTCTTACTTTCATGCGGTTCTTTCCTCTTTTTGTCCTAGTCTGTGTCAAGACTCCGCTGAATGGCAAGCAGGACAACCAGTTGACCAAGGAATAACTGCTGGTTTGAAGCATCTCTTATTTCTGCACCGTAAATCCTACTCCTTGAATTTTTTGTTCCCTCAAATTAGGTCTACAGCATCCAATTATCCCAGAAAGTGAGAACACCAACAGTAATATAAACACTTATCTGTGAATATACAGGAAAACGTAGGCATTCTGCCATGAAATATTCTGAGATATAAGATGCTTAATCTGTAGCTCTAAATGGCTTAATTTTGCCAGTGTGCCATTTCATTTTGTTTTGTGTATACCTGAGATCAACGTCCTTTATGATTAAAAAAAAAAACCAACCAAACATATATTCTATTAGATCCTAGTTTGTATTTTTTTTTTTTTGCAATATGAAATAAGTGTATCTGTGATGACTTTGATTTAAACCTTTGTATTACGGAAAATTTTGAGGATCATATACAACAGTAGAGAGACTAATGATCTCTAAGTTTATGACCAGTCCCCAGCCTCCACTCCCAGATTATTCTGAAGCATATTCACATCATATCATTCATCTGTAAATGTTCAGTATGTAGCCCTAAAAGATGAAGTTTCCTCTAAAAACATGAACACAATGCCATTATTATACTATCAAAATTAACATTCTCTCTTTAATATCAACCAGTATCCAGTCATCTATTGATTTTTAAGCAGAAATATCACAGAAAGTCATGCTGATGAAAATCTAACAATTCCCGAACTGCTACAGGAACTGTGCAATTGTCCCTCACCCCCAACACCCCAAGGCAAGGATGCTTAAGAATCAGATGCACAAAAGTTCTTTCAAGGACTTGAGGCTGAATTCATGTGTCCAAACCTTGTGGGCTGCGGAGACCGGGTTGGATTCCCCAGCACTGTTGACTTTGGTCTGGATGTTTATCCGTTCATTTTTCAGACCTCCAGTCGCTTGTTTATCTTGGCCATCCCTTTCCAGCCTGAGACTTCCCACACTCTGCCATCTGGCACCCTCTCTGGTTTCATTCCCACAGCCCCAGTCCTGAGTAGAAACCTTAGCGGAAGTCTAGATCTTGCAAAGGTCCCAAGTGCTGGGCCTGTGTTTTGGTACCCTAGTTTCCCTGTAGAAAACAGGGGGCCAAAAGGACATTTTGGAGAGTGTTCTTAAGCGTCGTTACCAAAGACTACAACTCTATTGCCAGTTGACAGATTTATAGTTAACAAATATCTCAGTGCCTTGATGAATATTATCACATTGTGATAAGCTTAGAAATCAAGTGCAGAACTGTATCTAGTTTTTTTTAATTAAAAAAAAAATCCTTCATATAACTGAATATTCAACTTGCATCCTTAGACCTGTAAATTGCTCTAGTCAAGGATAGTAGAATTTTTAGTTATAAGGACTTCAGGTTTAACAGAGCACTTTGAATGGTAAAGAAAAATTTTAATCTATCCCATGCAAACTGAAGCATGTCTATTTGACATTTCTTAAAATTGCCTCCCATTTTCCCGCTGTCCTGAGAACCGCAGGGTTTTGTCAGATTTACCTATCCTTGAGGGTTCTATTGATCACTCAAGCCAAAGAGCTTCCCTCTCTAAATTCCGACAAGAGTGACACCATCTGCCCCCCTGCCCCAGGGTGTCTTTGACTGTTTCTGAGAACTTACTATGTGCTGGGCATTGTGCTTCATCCTTAGTGTATAGCACTTACTTTTAGTGCATTATCTCAACTAGACAACTCCAGAAAGGAAGAAAAAAAAAAGCCCGTCACTTTAGAGATGAGGGGAATAATGAGAGTGAGTAAACAGCCAAGGGCACAGGGACAGTAAGTACAGAGCCGGGTTACAGGGCTCAGAGGACCTCCCCTCAATCTTTAAGCTGTTTTGCCTTAAAGACATTTATGTACATGTGCCCTCTCCTTAACATAGGCAACGTAAAATTAATTAGTGCAGTATCTGGCAAATACAGCTGCTGGATACTCAATAAGTGTTGGATATTATGATTGTTGTTTTTGTTACCAGCAATTATGTATTGTCTAGTCCAGAACAGTCTTAGTATAATGCTGGGTGCAGTGGTAGATGCGGAAGCATAAGAGACTGACCTTATTGTTGCCAGATGGAGCAAATAAAAATATGAGATGCAATACATGGAGCTCACGTATACTGGGAAGCTATTTGTTGCTTCTCTGAAATTCAAATTTAACTGGGCATCCTGTATTTTATCTGGCAGCCTTTGTTGAGGGACTGAACAGTAATCAAGAGAGATGAGCACGGCACTACAGAGGAGGAGGTGTGCTCCCTGCCCAGACATACGGTGCTGATTAGTAGTGCTGCGGGAGTCCTGAGAAAGGAGGGCAGATGTGGTATTGGGCAACCAGAGAGGGCTTCACAGAAGAGGTGGGGCTCCCAAATAAGGCAGGATGGGCATTTAAAAAGACGTATAGGCCAAAGAAAGGATTAATGGAAGCAGCAATAGACCAAGTGGCTTCTAGAATGTGCTTCTCTTGTTGTTCAGTTGCCAAGTCATGTCCGACTCTTTGTGACCCCATGAACTGCAGCACACCAGGCTTCTCTGCCTTCACCATCTCCCAGAGCTTGCTCAAACTCATGTCCACTGAGTCAGTGATGCCATCCAACCATCTCATCCTCTGGAAATAAATTCACAGAATAGAATTGAAAGAAAGGGAGTGGCCCTTTTAGCTGTTTTGGGAAGCTGTCCATGACATTGATCCAGATTGGTTCAAAAAGAAGAGTTTCTTTGAGGCCAGAGGTATCCACCTTCCTGGTCGTTTGTTAGTAGAAGAAGTGGAATGAGCCCAGGTCTGACCTTGGAGCCCCACTAGGCCCCAGAGAAAAGGAGCTGAGATGTGCTGAAGAGCAGGAGCGATCCAACTTTTGTTGGGGGTGGGGAGAGGATAACCGCTATCTCAGGAAGATGCTCCCTCACAAGCAAAGGTGGTGGCTTAATTCCCTCCTGCAGAGAGTGAGGACCTTCTGCATATAGATCCCATGATGCATTGAGTAGGGCAGAGCACTTAGTTAGTGCCTGTGGAATACGACCCACTGGCTCAGGGGTAAAGAACCTACTTGCAATACAGGAGATGCAGGTTCGATCCCTGAGTTGGTATGATCCACTGAGGGAGGAAAGTGGCAACCCACTCCAGATTCTTACTGGGAAATCCCAAGGACAGAGGAGCCTGGCAGGCTACAGTCCATGGGGTTACAAAGAGTCAGACACAACTGAGCAGGCATGCCTGTGGAATACGAGGCATAGTTTAATTCTCATAAGAATGCTATTTTCTATTGTAATCCTCACTTTATGGAAGAAGAAACAGAGGTTCAGAGAGCTCAGATATCTCACTGCAGGTCACCCAGCTAGCAAGCGGCAGAGCCAGGTTGCAGATTTACGTCTGCCAGATTTCCAATCCTGTTCCCTCTCTCCTCTACCACCTGGATATGAGTCAGTTCTCTGCCAGTCATTTTAAAGGAAACAAACCTGCCAACTCTCGTCACTCACTTCCAGGACAACGACTATGTTCTCACTCGCGGTGAATGATGTCTTTGGCTCAGATTGGTAACTAGATTACTCGCAGATACTCAAGTCTTCCTTTTGGCGATGCAGCATGTGCGTATGCCTTCACCCCCATCCTTGTGTGCTTGGGAGGGCAAATTCTTCCACGGCGCTTTGATCCAGATCCCTCAGGTATCTTTTTCTAGAATCCGAAGGGGGTTCTTGGCACCATGGAAGCCCCCTAAAACGCCTCCATCTGGCTTAGTGACTCCAGAGACCCCACCTCCTCAGATCCTCAGTATATGGTGCCACCACCAAAGGAAGGTGAGGAATAAAACTGCATCTCATTAAAATAACTTTCTAGGTGCAGGACCAAAATCCAGGCTGATTACAGGCCAGGGTGGGTTTTAACCACTAGGCTTTACAAATGTCTAGAAAGATCCCACTTGTGATGAGGAGCAGAGGGAAAGACACTTCCAACCACAAAGAGCTGAACATTGAAGTTGAAGGGCTATGAAAACAATATATCTAATTTATTGGAACATGTCTTTCTAGGAGCTTTGGGTTAGAGCTGTGTTTGCCTCCCTACAGGGATTTGTGACCTCATCCTTTCTCTTCCCCTCCCCCTCCACCCGCCTGGCCCTAAACTGTAACTATAGGGTTTTCCTGTCATAACCTAACATATGGTTTGCAGCAGGAAGTGCAAAATCTCAGGAATGAGTTAGAGGCTCAGGTTTCAGACTCAAGAGAGACTCAGGTGAGCTACAAGGAATGGGCTTTGTTTCCTACGAAAACAGAGCTGAAAAGAGCGTGTTTAGTGAGCCCTTGGTTTGGAATGAGGTAATTAATTCTCCAGAAACTCCCTCTAGTTTCCGGGGCAACAAAATCAATGTGTTGTTGATAGAAAAACTGGGAACAATAAATTGGTTTACGTTGCAGATTTTCTTCTTTTGTTTAAAATAGGGACTTCCTCCCCAACAACCAAAACATAAAACAAAACAAAAAATTTAAACAACCCACACACAAACTCATGTAAACTTAACTTTCCCTCACACCCTTGACTCAGCCTCACTCTTTAAAAATTTAAGTTTAGTGCTGTGTGAATATTACTCTGCTCAAAAAGACAGGGAAGTAGAAAGGTGGGTCAAATCCCATGCATAATTGTACACAGAGCAAGAACATTTTGAGGTAATCTTCAGGTCACAGACTCTTACTCTGAGTGGGGTGACGGCAGGGTCAGCATATCAGAATTCCTGGGGGGTGTCAGAGGGAGGGACCCGATATGAGGTTTGTGTTTATCAAAAAGTGCTGAGGATTAAACGAAATAAAAAGACTGAGAAATTGGCTTAGACTACTTTGGCTTTCCCCCCCCCCCCATTTTAAAACCATTTAAGTAAAGTTTAGCTTTTTAATGACCCATTGAATAACTAGGGAAATGGTGTGATCTTCTTAGAAATCCTTCTCAGAGCACTTTCAGAACTCCCAGTTGAAATCAAAGCGTACTTCCCCTCTCCCCCTCCCTGGGGCAGTAGGAATCTCTTACTGTATGGCTTGACAACACAGATGCCAGAACCAAACTGCTTGGACTATATGCTGGCTCTCTCACCTTCCACATCTTATTACATTTAAGATGCCATTGACTGTAAAAGTGAAAGTGAAAGTCACTCAGTCATGTCTGACTTTTTGCAACCCCATGGACTATACAGTCCACGGAATTCTCCAGGCCAGAATATTGGAGTGGGTAGTTTTTCCCTTCTCCAGGGGGCACACCATTATTTTAAGCATCACTAAGAAAAAGAGCTGCCAACTAAATTATATGACACAATGCTAATATGCCATCAATTGTAGGGCATACATTAATTTCAATGATGTTAAAATATGACAAAAAATTGTCTTTGAATTGATGAACTATGGCACTTGTTTAGGAAATTTAATCTTTCTCATTTAACCTTTCTCTGTTTCATCTTCCCACTTAAAAGATAAAAATAATAATGGTACCTACTTCCTGGGATTGTTGTGAGGATAATACTGAATCACTTAAAATTCTGGTTCACTTAAAATGCTTAGACCATTCCTTGACACATAAGAAGCACTGAATTAGCTATTATTATATTCAATATACAGGCTTCCCAGGTGGCTCAATGGTAAAGAATCCACCTGCCAATGTAGCAGACGAAAGAGTTGCGGGTTCGATCCCTGGGTCGGGACGATCCCCTGGAGTATGAAATGGCAACCCACTCCAGTATTCTTGCCTGGAAAATTCCATGGACAGAGGAGCCTGTTGGCCTGCAGTCCATGGGGTCACCAGGAGTCAGATACAGCTGAGCGACTGGGTGCACGCGCGCGCGCACACACACACACACACACACACACACACAATATACACCACTCTAATTGATAGATACTTTCTCAAACACAGGGTAGAGAGTTTTTCATGGTTGTCATTTCTGCTAGGGTGAAAAACAGCATGGTAACAACCACACACTGCAAACTGTGATTTCAGAGAAATAGAAGCGGGCCAAATTAGGAGAATGGTAACAGATCACTTCTTTCTGCCTTGGCCTTTGTTTCTTCAAGTACATCCTGGCTCCCACAGACAAGTACTTGGCTTGTCTGGTAACTGTTCTGTTGTGGCGAGAGTTTTTGTATTCATGATGCTCTTGTGGATTATTTTTTGCCAAATTTGTGTTGCTCTAAGCGCTTCCTGGAGGCACCCCAGTCACAGGAGGGTTCTGACCTCTGAGGGTTGCCAGGCAGGATTTGATGCAAACAATCCAGGCTCTGCCTGGGCCAGATGGCTCTACACAGCAAGCGCTGTTATTTCATTCACAAAAGTCAGAAATAAACTGACTTTTCCCTTTTAGCCCTAACAAATGGAAAAGTGAACAACTCTATCTTGATAAGCCAGGCCCATGTTGAAGAAACTCATTTTTGCAAATAGATGAACATGAGTGCAAATGAGAATTCCCAAAGTAAATACTGCTTAGATGTAGTTGACTCAAAATTAAAACCCGTAAGGGCAAGACTCCAAGTCCACATATGTTTTCCAGACTCTTGGAAACTCTTGCATTTTGTTGTTGTCCTTAGCCTTCTGCAATCCCTAACTTCCTCCTGAAATTATTGAAGAAATAGATACTTGGATGATTAGAATGTGATCTAGCTGGCATTCATTTAAAGGCACATGTCTGTTTTTACACCCAACCGAGTTTGATCAAAAAAAAGAAACTGCGTGGGAGTTGGCACCGGGGCTCACTTAGGATGCTTCACTCCAGAGTTTGAGAAGAAGCAATGACTGGGCTTTAAGAGACGTCAATCCAAGCCTCTATTTTGGGCCCAAGGTCACTCTTCACCATTCTCTGGCTGTTAAATTTCTCACCTACAGTGTCTCTCCTACCCCTGAATCTTTTTGATGTAAGGAACTTGGTTCTGCAGGAAGCCTTTATTTTTTAATTATTAGTTTTAGAAGTATTTTTATTTGTTTATTTGGCTATGTGGGGTCTTAGTTGTGGCACACAGGCTCTTTTTAGTTGTGGCATGCAATCTCTTAGTTGCAGCATGTGGGATCTAGCTCCCTGACCAAGGATTGAACCTGGGCCCCCTGCATAGGAGCGAGGAGTCTTAGCCACTGGGCCACCAGGGAAGTCCTTCTGCTGGGTACCTTTAAACAACACATGGCAGTTAATTTCAAGTATCAACTGACTAGGCTATGGTGTCCAGTTGTTTGGTCAAACACTAGTCTAGATACTGCTGTCAAGATAGATGTGTTTAACATTTACAATCAGTTCACTTTAAGTAAGGCTTCCCAGGTGGCACTAGTGGTAAAGAACCCACTTGCCAGTGTAGGAGATGTAAGAGACATGGATTCAATCCCTGGGTTGGGAAGATTCCCTGGAGGAAGGCATGGGAAATAAGGGATTACCCTTTATAACATGGGTGGGCCTCATCTAATCAGTTGAAGATTTTAAGAGCAAAAACTCAGGTTTCTTGGATAAGAAGGAATTCTGTCTCAAGACCATGATAGAGAAATTTTGCCTGAATTAAAATTTTATTGACCAGCCGCACATATTTAGTACTCAAGCCTGCAACACTGGCTCTTACTTGAATTTCCAGCCTGCTGGCTCTCTCTATAGATTTTGGAGTTGCCAGATCCTACAAATGCATGAATCAATTTCTGAAAACAAACCTCTCTATCTCCTCTTTCTCTTGATATGAATTATTTCCTACTGGACCATTTGCGCTGACTCACCTTGCACCTGACCTCCCCATGTGACTGTCTCAGTGTTGGGCTTGTTTTTCTACACATGGGCTTGCTTCACCTCTCACCTCTACATTTCTAGTTCCATCCTTGTGTTTTTCTCCTAGATGACCAAGATTTTAACTTTCTTTTTGGCACAGTTACTGTTTATTTCCTTCAATAAAATGTCTTCCGATCTGCCTCCAACTCTGAGACCTTAGAGATTGACCCTGAGAGACCGGAACAGGTATGATTGAAATTAGCTCAGTACATGCACCATTGTGCCCAGGCTCACAGTCTCCAGGGCTTCTACCTTTTTGTGCTTCAGTGGCTTATGGCGTTCTTGACCTACATACAGAAGCTCAGAAGCCACATTCTTTCCACAATGCCCCCATACTTTAACAAAGGGTTAAAATGCAGCCCAACTCATTTCCATCTCCTGGGGGTTGTATTTCTTATTCATGTCATAGGAAATATGTGGTTCTAGAAGGACATATTTGTTAATTAAAAGGGAGTGTGTACAATTAGTTTTTGTTTACTCACAAGAGAGATTTTAAAAAGTAAGCATAGTTGCATGCAAGTGTGTAAAGTTATTTGACAGTAAATGTTTGCAAAGCTCTTAGAGATCCATGAAGGGAGATTGCTTGGTCAAAGCCAAGAATTACTAGAAACACAGGCTTTGCTGTTGTTGACTCTGCTCTAGAAGACTCTTATCATACAACAAGTGTTTGCCTTCCTAATTGGCACCTCGCAGGAAGTCTAGGGCAGATTCTGACTTCAATGCATTGCCTGTCTGTTGGAGTCTGAAGGGCCCTCTATATGGTCTCTCAGTATGCTGTGTCCTTTAGACATTATATATTTTGCATTCCTTTGGACGCTGGTGGAATTACGCCAAGTTAGTGTTATATAATACCCCCATCTCACTCTGTAATGAGCAATTTCTGAGGAGGAGGCAGCAGGGGGATCAAAGCCACCTGCCCTTTGCCAACCCCTCCATGCTCTGCCAGTACACCTGCAGAGAGCTCTGAGGGCTCGGCCTGGAAGAGAGGCTGCTTATTATGTTTCATTGTGTAGATGACACAGGGCCTTTACAAGACAGGCTGGACTAAGAAAAATCTCTGCTTTGTTTCTTGGCCAGGTTTTATCCAAGGTCTCCTAGGGCTGAGGTATCACTAAGCAACTGCCTCACTGAACCCTTGACTTTCACTTCACCTGTTCTGAGAAATTTGATCAACTCAGACAGAGACATGAAATATTCAAAGGAAGCTCCAGCAACCAGCGTCTCAACAGCTTTCAGGGTTTAAATTGGGGATGTGTCACTTGTTGGTTACAACATGTAATTGTTGCCCACAGTTCAAGTCTGATCCATCGGTGTGCTAAGTCAGACTGAAGTTTCATCACTGTTCTTAGTTGTAAGGAAAGGATCACTCTCTTCCCCATGGTCTGCCACTCTGGGGTGGAAAAGTTTATGAGATAGGGCCCTTTCTGTTGAGATAGAAACAGTTCAAATTGGTGTAAATGAAGCAGGACATGAATTGGATCAAGTAACTAAAAAGCCCGAGGCTACTTTGGCTTCTGGGGTGGCTGGCTTCATGGCTTGAATGAGGTCAGCAAGACTTGGTTTATCTCCATCTCTAGGCTCTGCCTTCTGTTTAATTGGCTTCATTTTCAGGGGTCAGGAGGTAGGCCCCAGCAGTTCCAGACTCCCCCTTGTGGTAGCAAGGTGGCTGCAATAGCTCTAGCCTCTTTAGTGTTAAGTCAGGGGTCAGCAAGACGTTTCTTTAAAGGTGACAGATGGAAAATATTTTAGGCATTGTGGACCACACAGCTTTTGTTGCAGCTATTCAATTCTTCTTTTAAAGTGTAAAAGCAGCAATAGATAATATGTAAATGAATGAGTATAACTGTGTTCCAATAAAACTTTATTGAAAAACATGCAGTGAACTGGATTTGGTCTGTGGTCTATAGTTTGCAGATCCCTGGAGCTAGAGTTGCTACTGGAAAAATAGCTGCCCAGCCAGGGGCTAATCTCCTAGCCTCCCTTATAATTGGGTGTGGCCACATGACTGAATTCCAGCCAATGCAACACAAGTGGAAGCTATGTGGACCACTTCTGGGTCAAAGCTTTTAAAAGCAAGTATACCCTTCATCAGAGAAGGCAATGGCAACCCACTCCAGTACCCTTGCCTGGAAAATCCCATGGGCAGAGGAGCCTGGTAGGCTGCAGTCCATGGGGTCGCGAAGAGTCAGACATGACTGAGCGACTTCACTTTCACTTTTCATTTTCATGCATTGGAGAAGAAAATGGCAACCCACTCCAGTGTTCTTGCCTGGAGAATCCCAGGGACGGGGGAGCCTGGTGGGCTGTCGTCTATGGGGTTGCACAGAGTCACGACTGAAGCAACTTAGCAGCAGCAGCATACCCCTTCATGGGCTCCCCAGGTGGCGTAGTGGTAAAAGAATTCGCTTGACAATGCAGGAGACACAAGAGATGTAGGTTCAACTCCTGGGATGGGAAGATCCCCTGGAGAAGGAGATGGCAACTCACTCCACTATTCTTGCCTAGAGAATCCCATAGACAGAGGATCCTGGTGGGCTACAGTCCATGGGGTCTGACATGACTGAGCGACTGAGTGACTAAGCAATGTATATGTTTTCATAGAGATCAGGCAAGGCTTTGTTGGGGTTCATGCTGCAGCTCAAGGGAGCGAAAGAAAGAAACAGGTCCCCTTGCCCGCTTCGTAAGAGGAGACACTTGGGTCCTTAAATGGGGTAACAGGGTGTATCTGTGGGATACACAGGGCAGGAGTTGTGACTTAGGTGGTCTGTCTACCTCTTGGTGGTTCTGTGTGTAGCAATCATGGACAGCACCCTGCTTTTGCTCCCAGCATCTCAAAAATGGAAGTTTGCCTGCGGTGGTCTTTTTATATTTTATTGCTCATGATTTCCCCAGCTGCACATGCATGCAGTTATTTTTAGTCTCTTAAAGTTTATTTATGTCTTATTGCTCAAGGAAACGTTTGTCCAGGTGCAGAGCACGCTGGTAGAGGATACTGGAGTGCCAGCCTGTCTCACTCTGGGACTGGACACAGACAATGAGAAAGTTCCAGAAGCGGCAGAACCATAACATAAAGGAGTCTGATTCTTGAATCACTGTGTGGAGGGGAGACATTCAATGGCCACGATCACCCGCCTTAGACTATTAGGCGAGTGGGAAATCAATTTCTATTTTGCTCAAATCATTTTATCTTTGAGCTTCCCAGGTGGCGCTAGTGGTAAAGAACCTGCCTGTCAATGCAGGAGATGTAAGAGACATGGGTTTGGGAAGAACCCCTAGAGAAGAAAATGGCAACCACTCAAATATTCTTGCCTGGAGAATCCCATAGACAGAGAAACCTGGCAGGCTACAGTCCATGGGGTTGCAAAGAGTCAGCCATGACTGAAGCACCTTAGCAGACAGAGCTTACCTACCTTAGGTAATGCAGAAACTGGTGTTCGAAAAGGACTGCTAAGTAAGAAACACATTATGTGCACTCATTTAGCAGTTGTGCAGTGAGATACAAGGATAGAGTGAGCTGCAAAAATGATGACCCATGTAATGCACTGGCAGAATATTTATTCACCTGTTGCCAGCCGTCATTTGGAATACAGATCAATACGAACCTGTATCTCTAGGGGAAGCCATTAGAAAGATACAGAATGTTAGTGTATGTTAGAGTTGAGTTCCTCGCTACTTAAAACAAGTTACTACTAGAAAAATATGAGCCCTGGCAATACTTGACTAGTTTATAAGCAGAAATAGAAAGGACCAAAGAAGTCCTCCAAGTCTGAAAAGCCTCTTGATTCTGGATCTCAAACAATAAGAAATAAGATTAGAAGGAAAAATTAAAACCCCAGACTTGAAAAAAGGACAAAAGCCCATTAAGAATTCTCAGTTAAATATAGCAGTTCAGTCTCTGCAGTTAAGATTAGATTAAGGGTTTCTACTCAAGCCTTTCCACTTGAGTCAGGTTTTCAGATGGCCTTTCTGTATCTGTCCCTAAGTTGGGAGAAATCTACAGAGACTCAGAACTACATTCAGGAAAGAATTTGGGGTGTGATTATTGGCCTTGGGAGTTTACTAGAAGCAAACAAATGACAAACTGACTAAAATTTTTGAGGGGATTGTATTACTAAAAGAATCACAAACGTGGATGAAATAATCTTTGATTGGTCAAATCTCACCCTTTTGTCCTGAATTTGCATGAGTAGAAAGTGGACTATGAACGCTGCGGAGTCTTCAAAGAGGGCTCTTCAGAAGTGGCCCAAAAGAATAGTGAGCAAGGAAGGATATTGAGAGGATGGAGAAAGGGGCCCTAGAGGAAAATAGAGAGTGAATTCATCCCAAAGAGCAAATTGAAGGACTGAGCAGGAAATTTATTCCTTCTTACCAGACAAAGGGTCTCCATACCATCCACCTAGCAGGGTTCCATCATGCTGTTAACCAAGGACTCTGTTTTTCCTATTGTTCCTTTTTCTGAACTGGGGTCTTGCCGAGGTTATCAAGTCCTATTCTGTCATGTTATAGTGGATGTGTGTTACAGGCCAGATAACTTGTCTGTTATTGATAGTTAATATATCGTGGGCATATGAGGAGCCACCCACAGATATGATCGAGAAAACATTGCCTCCTCAGGAATCCCATACTTTGAGGTGAATGTAGTGACTACATGGAGCTTTGGTTGTCTTTCTTGAGGAGGGCACAAGTGTAGGCTGTTTATGTGGAAAGAAGGGTGCAAGTGGATAGATAGTGTCTGAAAGGGTGGACCATGATAGATGCAAGCTATCTACTAAAAATCCACTTCTGCTTGAATGCACAGCTTGACCATACTTCCTGGGCTACATATGTGGTAGAACAGTTACATGAGTGAGTTCAGCCAAAAGAAAGTGAGTGAAAGTGATGTAAGCCATTTCAAGGCCAAGAAGGTCATATGTCCTATCCTTGCTTCATTCCTTTTCTGTTGCCTGGATATAGATAATGATGAGCTCCTAGACCCTGGAGAATAGTGAAGCCACAAGCTAGAAAGAGCCTGGGTTTCTTAATCATCACATGGAAACGAGCTGTCTTCAGACTGTTGAGTAAGCAAAAAAAAAAATTCCTATTGTTTTTGAATACTCATAAAATTCTGTGTATATGTCACTCCAGCTTAGCTTACTTAATTAATACAAGAAGCAAAATGGTCTCTGTGTCTGCTTAACCCTTTTTCTGTCTGAAGAGGGGGTTTCGTTGCACATCCGTATGTAACTCAGATATTAGCTGAAGCTTCTCTTCTCCTTGAGTTCTAGGTGAAACTGGAATGGACCCTCAGTTTCTTGTTCTATCAGTACCCAAAGACTTTCCCAAGATAGCTCTAAATTCCCAGTGAAACTGCTGTTCTTATGGATTCCTTTCCCTGTGAAGCTCCGCAGCTCAAATGGTCTTTGTTCTGTTCCATAGTGACCAGACGTGAAACTCAACCCTTTTCTGACTTACATACACACATATACATCACACACACCTCTCATTCACACAAATTCTTTATGAGCATGAGAAACTTTACAGAGAAATTGGTGAGGAAGAATGGAGGAAGAGCTTACAACCACAAAGTGTAAACCTTAAATGAAACAGTAGGTGTCACCATTCTTAAACCACCCACCCCTGGTGAGCCTCACTAGCCCTTCAGTTCACCTAGCCTGAACTTTCCTCTTTAGTTTTCACTCTTCTCCCTCCCTCTTTCTCTTTCCCCTTTTTTATACCAAGAACCAGACAAAAGCTCTTGGATGCAATGGGCAGATTAACAATTTGGCACCCTGGGAAGACTGATAATTAGATGTCTTTTCCATATGCACCCCAATGTTCATTGTAGCACTATTATCAATAGTCAGGACATGGAGCAACCTAAATATCCATAGACAGATGAATGAATAATGAAGATGTATACACACACACACACACACACACACACACACACACACACACACACACAGTGGAATATTACTCAGCCATGAAAAAGGAAAAATGGGATTATTTGTAGTAGTGTGGATTGACCTAAGGTCTGTCATACAAAGTGAAGTAAGTCAGAAAGAGAAAAACAAATGTATCAGTTCAGTTCAGTCACTCAGTCATGTCCAACTCTTTGCGACCCCATGAATCACAGCACGCCAGGCCTCCCTGTCCATCACCAACTCCTGGAGTTCACTCAGACTCACATCCATCAAGTCAGTGATGCCATCCAGCGATCTCATCCTCTGTCATCCCCTTCTCCTCCTGCCCTCAATCCCTCCCAGCATCAAAGTCTTTTCCAATGAGTCCACTCTTCACATGAGGTGGCCAAAGTACTGGAGTTTCAGCTTTAGCATCATTCCTTCCAAAGAAATCCCAGGGCTGATCTCCTTCAGAATGGACTGGTTGGATCTCCTTGCAGTCCAAGGGACTCTCAAGAATCTTCTCCAACACCACAGTTCAGAAGCATCAATTCTTGGGCGCTCAGCCTTCTTCACAGTCCAACTCTCACATCCATACATGACTACTGGAAAACCATAGCCTTGACTAGACGGACCTTTGTTGGCAAAGTAATGTCTCGGCTTTTGAATATGCTATCTAGGTTAGTCATAACTTTCCTTCCAAGAGTAAGCGTCTTTTAATTTTATGGCTGCAGTCACCATCTGCAGTGATTTTGGAGCCCAAAAAATAAAGTCTGACACTGTTTCCGCTGTTTCCCCATCTATTTCCCATGAAGTGATGGGACCAGATGCCATGATCTTCGTTTTCTGAATGTTGAGCTTTAAGCCAACCTTTTCACTCTCCTCTTTCACTTTCATCAAGAGGCTTTTGAGTTCCTCTTCACTTTCTGCCATAAGGGTGGTGTCATCTGCATAGCTTAGGTTATTGGTATTTCTCCCGGTGTATTAGCACATATATGTGGAATCTAGAAAAATGATATAGATTAACTTATTTGCAAGGCAGGAATAGAGACATGGAAGTAGAAAGTGGACATGCGGTCCCAGAGTGGGAAGAGGAGGGTGAGAGAAATTGGGAGAGCAGTATTGACATGTATACACTGCTGCTGCTGCTGCTGCTGCTGCTGCTGCTAAGTCGCTTCAGTCGTGTCCGACTTTGTGCGACCCCACAGACGGCAGCCCACCAGGCTCCCCTGTCCCTGGGATTCTCCAGGCAAGAACACTGGAGTGGCTTGCCATTTCCCTCTCCAATGCATGAAAGTGAAAAGTGAAGGTGAAGTCACTCAGTCGTGTCCGACTCTTCGCTACCCCATGGACTGCAGCCTACCAGGCTCCTCCACCCATGGGATTTTCCAGGCAAGAGTACTGGAGTGGGGTGCCATTGCCTTCTCCAATGTATACACTACCATGTATAAAACAGATAGCTAGTAAGAAGCTGCTGTGTAGCACAGGGAACTTAACTTGATGCTCTGTGATGACCTAGACAGTTGGAATGGGAGGGTTAGAGGCAGGTTTTAGAGGGAAGGAATATATATATACATATAGCTGATTCACGTCATTGTACAGCAGAAACTAACACAACATTGTAAAGCAATTATACTCCAATAATAAAATAAAAAGAATTGGATGCCTTTTCAAATGGATATGTGGGGGAGGCAATGACTTGCCTAGGTGCAAGAGAGGAGAGCAAAGGAGGAGTTGCACACTCAGCCTCTGCTTCATCATCCTGATCAAGTCCACTCTGGTCCCAAAGATGCACAGCTCACTGAGTAAAATAAACATATTGTGTGTAACTTGACCCATCCTCCTAAAAAGTTGTTTTAAAACCAGTTATCTGTTTTTATACAATCATGTTCCTGGTGGCTCTTCCCAACCCACATGGCTTATCAGAGTATCTGTTATAAACTTGTACCTTTCCAAATCTTAGAGAAGTTTTGGTAATCTCAGATTTCCCTTTCTCTTCATATTTCCAGGGTCGATTTTATAATGAAGTTTCACTGATGTTTTTAGGTTGGCATTCCAGGCAGGGACCTACCAGCTTCCTCCTAAGACATCATTGCTCAACTGCCTCCATTCTAGGAGAAAAACCAAGAAATCTTTCCCTTTGCCCCAAGCAGTGTGGTTTTCCTCCTACTCTGGTGTATCGGCACCAACTTATGTTTGTCAATGAAGGGTTCCCAGCCCACAGTCTATAAGGCAGCCTAGTACAAAAGTTTTGCACAGGAGGATTGACAGTGATTAAGTAAACAAATCAGATGGTCTCTCTTATTGAGTTCTCAGGGCTTCCCTCGTGGCTCAGTTAGTAAAGAATCTGCCTGCAATGCAGGAGATACAAGTTTAATACCTGAGTCAGGAAAATCCCCTGGAGAAGGAAATGGCAACCCACTTCAGTATTCTTGCCTGGGAAATCCCATGGACAGAGGAGGCTGGTGGGTTACAGTCCATGGGGTCACAAGAGTCAGACATGACCTCACGACTAAACCTTCTTGAACTCAAAAAGAGAAGGTTGAGTCAGTTGGTAGGAGGAACAGCCTCCCACCACCACCCCTCAGGTCTTACTGCCATGTGACTCTCCAGATACTGAAACCTGCTGGAACCAGCCTGGAACCTGGCACCCCACATCTTGCGCGCCTGCCTGCCCCTCTGGAATCTTGGTCCTGGCATCATCCTGCATCCATTGACCTAACGCCTAGCCCAGTGCCTGGTACAAGCCTAGAGTTCAGTGGTCGCACACATGAATGTTCTCTATCCCTTCTGGGTTGAGGCGACTGTGGTTGGAGGAGTTAGACGCCCTGCCTGTGAGTTCTGGCTTTGCCTCTTCCTGTTGGTGTAAACTTAGGCAAGTTACTGGAATCCTCTAAGCCCCCATTTTCTTCTCTGTAAAGTGAGGGCGATATTATTTACTTCTTAGGCTGTTGTAAAGTTTAAAATAACAGATGTGTTAAATGCCTGTACTTAATAAGCCCTCTAAAAACATTTAGTGCATCTGAGTATAAGGAAGTTGCATTTTATATGAGGGTTGTACTTTTAAGACCTCATGTAAGTGAAAAACAAACAAGTCTCATGATGCAAGACTCTTCCCGGCAGAGGATGGTAGCCATCATGATGGCCAGCTGGCAAGAGAATAGGCAGAATTTCCAATTCACTGGGCTCTTGAGTTAAAAATTTTGCAATTTTGAACAGATTTTAAATTTTAGGGTATTTTCAAAAAATGAGTCTTTATTGTTACTTTCACATTATTCACTTTTAAATGTACTCCAATAAAATTTGCTTAAAATATACCGAACTCCATGATTTGAGAGAGAAGAAAATGAAAAATGCACATTGTGATTCAGAATGAAAGATTCTTCATGGTCCTGCACAGCTGCATGTTCCCGCATTGCATTAACCTCTGGATCTGCTCAGCCTTCACTCTGGAATTTTTAAAATGTCATAACAGTGTACTTGCAAAATCATATGCTCATGCACCCTCCACTTCCCCCAAGTGTGTAATCTTGTCAGGATGTTTTATCTGGTGCCATATATCTTGCACATGAAGAATCCATTTCCCCAAACAAACCATCACGCATGTCCACGGTGTCTATAAATTTTGAATCCTGATGTTATAACCCCCTGACGTTTGGATTGGCCTGACTTGGGCATAAGTTGGAGGCAACGTTTTTAAGGAACAAAGGGGATGTCATTCTTTTCTTCCTGATGGGTTCCCACTGCAGAAAATAATGTCAGAAACATGCAAGACTTAACCCTGTTGGAGAAAGCCCCAGATGCTCTCCCCAGGGTACCAGGAGATTAAGCAGGCCTGATCTGTAAGCATCCCCACTGTAGGGGTGATTACAAGGTCATTCTGTACTTAGGTTTGGCTTTATAATAATACATCTGGCATCGATAGAGTTTCCTTCTTTCCAAGTGCTTTCCTATTTATGACCTCATTTTGCCCCCACAGGAGGAGGGTAAGGAGTTGGTTGGGACTAGCAAACCTGAGTTTCTCCTGCTCTGAGTCTAGGCAAGTCACTTTCCCTCTCTCAGGTTCAGTTTTCCCATCTGTAAAGTGGTACCATAATTGCTATTGGGTTCTTGCAGTTGGATAAGTGCAAACGTGCCCATCATCTGAATGGGGAAGTGCTTTGGAAAACTCCAAAAAGCTCTGCAGGTTTATCTCGTTTTCTTGTGCTTCACTTTATTATGCTTCACAGATGCTGCATTTTTTTACAAGCTGAAGATTTGTGGCAACCCCTGTGTTGTCAGATGATGGTTAGCATTTTTTTTTTTTAGCAGTAGGATAGTTTTAAATTAAGGTGTGTGCATTTTTTAGACATAACGGTATTGCACACTCAATAGACTATAATATACTACAACTATAATATTTCTATGCAGGAAACCAAAAAATCTGTGACTCTGTTTATCGTGATAGTCACTTTATTACCATGGTCTAGAACCAAATCCGAAATATCTCTTACAGACAGAAATATGCTGTCATGATGAAAGTCATTTATACACTCGAAAGAACTTTAGAAATAAAACAATGAAGGATTTTCAACCTTTCTCTTGTGAAGACCCACAGATGAATGGTGGTCATGAACAGGACACATTTCTTTTGTAGGTTCAGATTTTTGCTCTCTCACTTCAAGCGATACCTAAACCATAGGTCAAATGCCTTTGTCTGTGTTGGCTCTTTCTCCACCTCATTCTCTCTCACTCAGGAAAGCATATCAGAATGTAAGCAAGAGATGTTGTTATGAGAGTGACCTTGATTTCACTCAATTTATTTTTTTTCCATTTATTTTCTATAGATGCAAACTCGTGATTCTTATAAGTAAAAGAACCCTAACCCAAGCTGACTTAAGCAAAAGATAAAATGCACTGACTTGTATCATATAAGAATATGCAAGGGAACTTCCCTGGTGTTCCAGTGGCTAAGACTCCCTGTTCCCAAATGCAGAGGATCTGGGTTCCATCCCTGGTCAGGGAACTAGATTCCACGTACGGCAACAGTCTGCATGTTGCAACTAAGACCGAGAGCAGCCAAATAAATAAACAGATATTAAAAAAAAGAAAAAGCATATGCAGGCGCAGAGGCTTTGGTCACGGCTGCATTCAGACACATAGCGGTTTAGTCAGGGCTTAGACTATTCATCCATCTCTAGGTTCTACTTTAGTTTGTATGGACATTTTCAGACAGAATCTCTTCATGAGTGATAAATGGCTGCTGGCAGCCTTAGGTTTGTATTCTCAAAGCTTAGCACCCTCTGTGAAAAGAGCTTTATTTTCTCAGTACTGTAGTCCTATCACAAATCCTAGGATTAAGACTCTGGGTTGACTTGGAAGCACTTTCCACTGCCCCTGAATCACCCACTGGGTTCTGGCCAGTGGGATGTGCTGATTGGCTGGGACTATATTGCCTCCCTCTCTCTCTACTGTGGCAGGATGGGGGATGGAGGTGGGGTCAGTCTTGCTGAACCATGTAGACTAAGAGTGGATGTATGGTATTTCCTAAAGGAAAATTGAGGGGCTGTTGTTAGAAATGAGGAGAACAGAACTGGGTGGGCAAAACCAATAGAAGTTCACTATGGTAACATGATATCATGTTGTAAGAAATTACAACACACAATATGAATTGTTTGCGATTTACCAGTGTGTTAGAATAGTGTGATTGAAAACCTCTGATCTAGTTCAACCCTCTCATTTTCCAGATTTTCACGTATTTTAACAAGTTTGTTTCGAGCATAAAGAGTTGAAGTTTTACATGTGATTTTGACACCTCATTAAAGCTTTTCTCAACACAAGGAGCCAACCTAAAGGCTCTTCTCACATTTCCGAGAAAGAAATTGTCCCTCCAAAGGTGAGAAGATGGCTAAGGTCTCCTGTATATAGATAGCACCTGTACTTCTGTGGGAAGAAGATCTCACAAAATTTAATACCTCTGATTTCCCAACTATTTCATAGCCAGGAGCCATAGAAGTAAGTGCAAGTTTTATCATATGAATTTAGAGGCCAGGAAATTGAAACACAGAGAGAAAACCATATTTATGTGTAGGCAACATGACTAGCTACTCCCAGAGTTATGATTGAGGTACTTCTCAAGGCCTCCTATTTCTGGAAATCTCTAAACAAGCACTTGGTGCCATTGAAGTGCTCTCTTAAGGAGCTGTGTGTAGTTTAACAGCATCAAGTCATTATACTGCCCGGAGGCCAATGCATAATTAATAGCTGTAAAGGGTCAGTTCAATTCAACACATCATTATTGAGGACTTATTACTAGCTGTATTGCTTAGGGTGCTTTTGGTTGCAAGGAAAAGAAAATCCAGCTCCTACAGTCTTAAAAAGATTATTGTTAAGCTCAGTGCTAAGGTGGCCTTCAGAACTTCACCAAAGACCCAGTTTCTTCTCAGACTTCCAGGCTGTCTGCTTCACCCTAAGGATAGCTGCCAGAATGCTGAGAGCTACATGCTTCCTTATTTACTTCTATCAGAAGAAAACCAGTTGTCCAAGGAATTTATAAGGGTGAGGCAATTTTTTCCCCCAGAGTACCTCCTTGCATTTCACTATTTCAAATTGGGACATGTACAGCCTATTCCTGAACCAAACTCTGTGACCAGGAGGATGGGATATGCTGGTAAGCAAGGTCCATGCCTGACACGCTCTTCCCCAGACACTGGGAAAGATAACATGGGGTGGGTTGGAGGTGAGGGTGGGCAGGGTTCTTGCCTGAATGGAACTCCATGAACTGTCAATAGAAGTAAGGGGAATAAAATGCATCTCATTACGGGCTGGCTTTTTGTTAATGAATAGAAAAGTATTGAATATTTGTAAATACAACAGGAGAATCAATTTTCAAGGAGAGAGGAGAGAATAATTTTAATCTTGAGCATATGAGTTCTAAGTGCCTGCAGAATATTTGGGCAATATTGTCGAGTAGAGAGTTAATAAGATTCAGTACCTAGAAAATCAGAGCTTCCCTGGTTGCTCGGTGGTAAAGAATTAGTCTGCCAATGCAAGAGATGCAGGGTCGATCTCTGGGTTGGGAAGAGCCTCTGGAGGAGGAAATGGCAATCCTCTCCAGTATACCTGCCTGGGAAATCCCATGGACAGAGGAGCTTGGCAGGCTACAGTACATGGGATCGCAAAAGAGTCAGATATAACTTAGCAACCAAATAATAACAAAACTGGAAAATCAGGTCTGGGCTAGAGATTTAGATAAGGTGGTTAAGGGCATGAGAGTGGAGGTAAGTGGGTTCAGGACCAGCATCTAGGGCGGTACAGGGTGAGTGAGAAGGAACCCTGATACCTATAGCAGTGGGAAAAGGAAAGGGAACCCAAGGGGCTGGAGAAAGTGAGGAGAGCACTGTTTCAAGAAGGGCTGGAGGAGAGCAGTGCATGAAGGAGGGAGGGGTCATCTCAGAGGCCGAGTTAGATGAGGCCTCCGCAGTGTCTGTTCAGGTTGGCAGCTGGGAGGTCTGCAGAGGGTGGAAGAGAGTCAGCGAGGGGAGAGGGGCAAGTGAGGGGACGAAGGCAGTGACAGGGCTCCTCACCCTGTAAACCTGTCTCAGAAGGTCAAAAGGAATGAGGGCAAAACTCAGAGAAGACTACCTTTTTTCTGACAGGGTCTTAAACAGGTTAGTGCTTTTTGTCTCAGGCCATTTAACCTTTTGATGTTCCTCTCTCTGGACAGGAGGACATGTTGTGGGCATAGGAGGTGGGGCTGGGGTCTTCTACAGATGGCAGATCCCAAATCCTTCCTTCTCCTAGACTAGGTAAGGGCTGGTGGTGCCCCAGGGTGATCTCTAATGCGTCCAGGAACCCAGGTAACTTCCTGCTCTTCCTCTCCACCTGGAACAGCCCAAGGGCATCTTCGAGTGGTAGCTTGGGCATCCTAGGTGGTAGAAGGTACCTGTACTCCTCTCCACCTCTGCTTAAAGGAAGTACTGAAGTAAAAGTGAGAGTGTTCCTTGCTCAGTCTTGTCTGACTCTTTGCAACCCTGTGGACTGCAGCCCACCAGACTCCTCTGTTCATGGGATTCTCCAGGCAAGAATACTGGAGTGGGTTGCCACTTCTTTCCCAGGGAACCTTCCCGACCCAGGGATCGAACCCACATCTTCTGCATTACAGGTGGATTCTTTACCATCTGAGCCACCAGGGAAGCCACCAAAGGAAGTCCTGAGGCTCCTCCAACTCCATACAAAGACCTCTCAGATTGATGTGGAGACTACTTGCCAGGATATCCAAGCTTCCCCAATCCTCTCCCTTTCATTTCTAGCTCCATCCTGCTACTCAACCTACATCTGTTTCAAAATTCCTGTTTGAGCTATGGGAGCACCTGGGCCTTGGAACACAGCACCTGACAAACAGTCTTTAACAGACGTTAGCCCCTGTGTGTCTTCCATCCTCCAGTCGCATGGGACTCACAGGCCTTTCTCCTTTCTAGCTCTTGCTATTGATGCCCCTGTGACCCCCTTCCTTCCTGCTTGTCCCCAAGAAGACACTCTAGGCAGGTGGGCAGAGCCTAAGTTCAAGCTATGGGGACTGGGACATGCTTGTCAGTCAGCACTTCAGAGAATCAGAGAGAAAATTTCCCCAGGGTGTTTCTGAGACTTGGAGAAGGGAAGGGGAGTTCACGGAATGCTATGCTTGACGCCTTTAATTAGCAACCAGGGGGGCTCCTGCACACAATCCACTACCAGGCTCTTCGAAGGGCCTGCTGTCCCATTGCATTGCAATCATCTCTGCACTTGGCCCCAGACCTGGGCAGTTCCTGGAAGTGCGAGCCACTTCTGAGGTGCAAGAAGAGGATTCCAGGAAACGCAGGAGGCCTCAGAGGAGTTGAAGTCCTTGGCCGGCACCAAAGCTGCCCTCATCTGGACACTGGGCGCTGCTTGTGTGTCTGGGGAGCTATTAGCTTCTTCCCTGGAATGGCCCCCACCCTGCACCT
Source organism: Ovis aries (assembly GCF_016772045.2). NCBI lineage: Eukaryota > Metazoa > Chordata > Mammalia > Artiodactyla > Bovidae > Ovis > Ovis aries. Next base: position 30,041,222 of record NC_056075.1, on the reverse strand, counting down.
CCCCCTGTAGTGGAGCATCAGCTACTCTGGGTTCCAAGTGCTCCAGCCTTGCATTCTACCTCGGCCTGTTCTGACAACAACTTATTTTAGCAAGAAACCAATCTGATCTTGCTTATCTTGAGCATGAAAATGGAAGTGTTAGTCACTCTGTTGTGTCCGACTCCTTGCAACCCCATGGCATAGTAGGGCCATTAAAGTAGATTTTTTTCTACTTTTAATTCCCTTTTTATGCTAGTGGTTCAAAGGCAAGACTTAGGCAAATAAAATCTTCAGAGAACCAACCAACTTTGTATTCTGTTCTTTGAGGAATAAAGAAGTGAAAGTGAAAGTCGTTCATTTATGTCTGACTCTTTGGAGTGGGTAGCTGTTCCCTTCTCCAGGGGATCTTCCCAACTCAGGAATCGAACTGGGGTCTCCTGTACTGCAGGCCGATTCTTTACCTGCTGAGCTACATGGGAAACCCTAAGTCAAGGCAGCCACTAGTCACATGTGGCTATTTACATGTAAAGTAAAACTAAATAAAATTAGCTCAGTTTTAAAGTCATACCAGCTAGAGTACTAGTCACGGTGTTCTCAAGGCAAAAATACTGAAGAGGTTTGCCATTCCCTTCTCCAGTGGATCATGTTTTGTCAGAACCCTCCACTATGACCCATCCGTCTGGTCCACTGTTTTACTTGGGGCTTATTCTAAACTCAAATGCAAGTGAGCAAAGTATTAGGAATATATACAAGTTGTTTCTCTGGAGTTATTACTTATTAAATGAGTAGATACTCGGTAAGTACTACTCTGTAAGAGCCAGATTAGGTACTCCGTAACCACATGTGGCTAGTGACCATCATATTGGACCGAGCAAAATGAATATTTTTCCTCTCCAGAAAGTTCTATTTGGTAAGGCTGGCCTCTAGTAATAGAGACCAACTTCACTCAAGAGGTATGGGTTGGGCTGGGCTGGGCTGGGACAGATAGCCGAATTAAGTAGAAGAGAAGGGGAAGGGTCTTCCAAGTGGGAGAAACTGTGAGACTGTGCTCAGAGGTTGGAGTGAACTTGAGAGTTTGGGGCGACACCTGGGGGGAGAAAATGAGCTGGAACACAGAATTCTTCTTGAGGAACTGCAGAAGCCATCAGCACTGATTCTCACTGAGAATGAAAGGGACAAGGCCATCCGCCTCCTCTCAGTTCTCAGCCCCAGATGCCATCCTTCACACTCACTCTGCCCCCTCATGGGGAGAGAGTTCTGACTGGACCCTAGCTCCTGATCTCAGGGGAGGGGCATCTTGGCATCATAACTCTAATCATCTGCCCTTTTCAAAAAGACCGCTGAGAAAGGACTAGGATGGGAATCTGGACCTGTGACCTCCCTCTCTCTACAACCTGGATGTCTGATGAGCTGACCTCTAAACCTCATTGGCAGAGTAGGGAGTGGGGTAAGCCTAGAAGGCTGGCCCACCTGAGTTCAAGTACTGGCTCAGTAGCCACATAATTTAGTTCCAAGCCTCAGTTTGAAGTGAAAGTGAAAGCCGCTCAGTCGTGTCCAACTCTTTGCGAGTCCATGGACTATGGAATTCTCCAGGCCAGAATACTGGAGTGAGTAGCCGTTCTCATCTCCAGGGCATCTTCCCAACCCAGGAATTGAACCCAGGTTTCCAGCATTGCAGGCGGATACTTTACCAGCTGAGCCACCAAGGAAGCCCAAGAATACTGGAGTGGGTAGCCTATCCCTTCTCCAGGAGATCTTCCCGACCCAGGAATGAAACCCAAGTCTCCTGCATTGCAGGCAGATTCTTTACCAGCTATCAGGGAAGCCCCAAGCCTCAGTTTAAACATCTGCAAACTAGGAGTGATAATAGCAGTGACCTCATAGGGTAATTATATGTATAATGGATATTCAAAGGATAATGTTTGCAAAAGGTGTGGCATAGTTTATGACAAAATAAATGCTCCCCATTCGTGATGTTATTCCTTAGACTGAAGCTGCTTGCATGTTCATTGCTGTTGTTTCTGTTTCCCTCTTTAGATAATTTTTGTGTAATTGATTAATCATTTTTCCTTAAAGATTTGTCCTTTAGAAACTGTCCTTACCCTAAGATCTTAAAGAGAGTCTTTTGGATTTTATTCTGAAAGTGGCTTTAAGTAAAATTTTCACTAATTTGCTTATAGGCAATTGTGTGAGTTGTAATAGTGCATCTCTGTAAATTTCCACAAAGTCAACATACCCATGAACAAAAATCTAGATCAAGAAATAACATCATCCATTCCCTGGAAGCCACATTTCACCCCCATTGCTTTCTTGCTAGGGTAACTACTAACCTGACTTCTAATGTTACAAATAAGTTTTTCCTGTCATTGAACTTTATAAAGGCAGATTCTTACAATACCTTTTAGATGTTTGGGTCCTGTTTGTGAGGATCATCCATGTTGTGCATGAGCAGTAGTTTGCTCTTTCTCATGGCTTTATTCTATCGATTGTATGGATACACCACAATTTATCCACTTTACTGTCTATGGAGAGGCGGGCAGTTCCTGATTTGGGGCCACAATAAACAGTGCTGCATTTGTATGTGCCTCTTGGTAAACATATGTCTGTCTGTCTGTCTGTCTGTAGGCTGTGCAGACTTAGGAGAGGAATATCTTGGTCATTCTTCGCTTGATATTAGAGTCACCAAATGCCAGAGCAGGGGCAGGTCTTGAAGGACATCCGATCTTCCATATTACAGAGCAGGAAATTTGACCTGAGGTCACACAGTTCAGCAATTGGCAGAAGCAGGTCCCCAAAGACACTTTCTCCTTCCAATTCTTCCTCTGCTTCTCTGAGAAATCAGTTGGATCTCCTTTTCCTTAAGTGCCATGCCAGTCCCCCACCCTCTGCTGTCCTCAAACACACACACACACACACACACACACACACACACACACACAGACAGACCTGGAAGCACAACTGCTTCTCCAGGGAACTTACAGCCTTTTAGAGCATTCACCATGTGCAAAGGTCCTGAGGCATAAGGGAAGGTCCCACTGAGGAACTTGATGGGGAGGCTGGAGCCCAAAGTGAGGTGGAGGGTTAGACAGAGCTTTGCCCAGCACAGCAGCAGCTTAAGGTTTTTAGACTTTCAAATCCTGTTTGCAGTAGACCGGTGATCATGTCACACTGTTGCAGGGAGGAAGCCAATTTTGATTTCAAGTGGGAAATTGTTTGACTTGCTTTTATTATTATAATCATACTTAGTGGCTTGCCAGGAGGACCCTGCCCCTCTGCTTACCTGTAAACTAAAGTGCCTTTGTTCAGCTCATGGAGATATCATTTGTCCCTGCCACCTGTGAATAGAAGATTAAAGAGATTGCACACCGCTTCTGAAGGCGTTCCTTTCCCTTGGAGATGTTTTGCAAGACTCAAGACCCTTTTGCTTTACTTCCCCACTGCATCTCCCTCTTTATTCTGCCTTTTGACTTTAGTTCCTCATTGCTTCTTTCTCTCTGATCTATAAAAGAACCTGGCATCCAGACCCCAAGAAGATGGTTATTTTGAGGCACTAGCCTGCAACCTTCTCAGTCTGCCAGCTCCCCAATTAAAGTCTCTTCCTAGCCTCAACACCTCCTTTCTCCATTCATTGGCTTGTTGTGCAGTGAGCAGAGTGAGGTTGGACTTGGTAACAGCACAACAAAATGTTCTTTAGACAGTTTCAATCTATTACATTTATTTTTTATTACTTAGCACCCACATGATTCCAATTCCACCTAACTTCAAAGAAGGACCTTGTTGGTGATGAGGTCATATGGCTGAATACTTTGTTTTCCTCTCTCCATTGAAGAGCAGTTCCTCCTATGCTCCTACTTCCTGAAGCCACTCCATGGCTTCTTTGTGCCAGAGAGCTGGGGGCCGCCAGGGGGACGGGCTGTTTTCACAGCTGTGCTGAACTCCCACCCGAGCTGTCCATCCCACTGCTCACACACTTGGGCTACCCCAGCGAAGAGGGGAAGGATGTAAATCACGCTCTCCCACATGTGTTCCTGGCTCATTTGTCTCTGAGCCTCACCCAGGGGCCTCTTAAGTTCTGACTATAAAGTGGTGAGCCAAAACTGCCAGGAAAGGTGACTCTTTAGCATAACAGTGGGGCCCACCCCGCGGGCAAGTCGACCCTGGAGTCTACAGGTGCGCCTCGCTTTACACAATAGGGGCATTGACAGAACGCTAGACTGAGGGGACCACACACGGATCCGGGCCACCACCTCATCTGAGGGAGGAGGAAACTGCTTTCCTTGTAAGTTTAGGGAACTGGATGGTCTCCACCGGCTCCTCAGGTTTTGACAGTTGTGATTTTATGAAGATGTATCGATATCAGTTTTTTAAAATGCACTGTGGGAGTTCACCAGTAATAACAGAACCAACATTGCTTGTGTTCTTTCTGGGCTCCGGACACAGTGCAAAGTGCTTGTCTGGAGTTCTTTTGTTTAGTCTTCGGAATTGCCTTTAGGGTCCTGCGTATTGTTTTTCCCGGGTCACCAGTTAGCAGCTGATTAGAAGAGCTGATAGTGCTGCACTGCAGAGCAAACTTTGGAGAAGGAAATGGCAACCCACTCCAGTGTTCTTGCCTGGAGAATCCCAGAGACAGAGGAGCCTGGTGGGCTGCCGTCTACGGGGTTGCACAGAGTTGGACACGACTGAAGCGACTTAGCAGTAGCAGCAGCAGCAGAGCAAACTAGATGGCACTTTCTGGAAATGAGCAAAGCCCAGCGTCTCAAACCTAGGGGGTCGGGGGTGGTGAAGGGCCCCAGCTCATGAGATGGCCTGCTGTTCCTAAGAGTTTCTCTTGCTCTGAGGCTCCATACCGTCTCCATTTCTCTTTGAAATCTGCGGCGGCCTTGCAGCATCTGCTGCTTATTTTATGAACCAAGGCAAAAAGGAGGCCCCACAGCCCCGCACCTTCTCCTGGCACTCTGGTTCCCCTTGTGATTGTCTGCTCCCCTGAAAAGTCCTGCAAACATCTCAGCTGCCCGCTGGTATTTGGCTGGCTGTTTGGTGTGCATCTTTTCTCTTTAACCAGGGTCCCATGCAGAGTGGACGTACTCCTGCAGACAGCAAAAGCACCGAGGCCTCACATAGATCTCAGTTACTTGGACTAAGAACCCTCAATTCAAGTACTTTCAGGAACAAGGCAGGCTGCATGATGAATGGGGCCCACTGGGATGGTCATTGGGTGGTATTGCTCCACTCCAGCCTGTTTGTTGCAGGAACCACAGACCCAATATTAATAGATTTGGGGGGCGAGGAGGTGAAATCTCATTTTTATGAGTTGGCAACTATTTTTAAAAACCTTAAAATACCATGTGTGTGCATGCTAAGCTACATCAGTTGTGTCTGACTGTGTGCGATCCCATGAACTGTAGCTCACTAGACTTCTCTGTCCATGGGATTTTCCAGGCAAGAATACTGGAGTGGGTTGCCATGCCCTCCTCCAGGAGGAGATCTTCCTGGTCCAGGAATCAAACCGATGTCTCTTATGTCTCCTGCATTGACAAGTGGGTTCTTTACCACCGGTGCCATGTGGGAAGCCCCAAATACCATGTAGCCTAAGCTAAACATGCCTATGTGTTAGGCTCAGTTCTCAGGAAGCCAATTCACAATCTTTGATCTAGGTTTTGACTTGAGTTGGTTTTGTGGTAGGAATTATCCAGAGAATCATCTCATTCTTCTCTTTGCTTTGTGTGTGTATGGATGCAGTCCTTGCTCTTGAAATTATAACTGTCCTGGTGTTTGCTGAGCTGGGTTTGCTCAGATCAGTGAGTGATAGTAAAGAACCAGCAGTGCTGGGATCCAGGCTTATTCTGTAAGAAACCAGCTGTGTGGCCTTGCTCACATGAATCTCCTGGGCTGAGCACTCTCATTGATAAAAATGAAATCACTGGTTGAGGGACTGCTAGGGTTCCTTCCAGTTCCTAAATTTCATAAATCTATAGCTTTAATTTACATACTTGAATTACTTTCCTTTGTTTGTATCTAAAATATCTAGACTAGGTACTCACAGACTCTGGTACTTACACATCTGATTTACTAGAGTAATGGGGACCTTTGAAGTATAATTTTTCGAATGACTTCCCTGAAAAGAGAGGCTAAAGTGAGTGGGTTCTCTAAAATGAAGTGCCTCTTCACTTCCGCAGTGGCAAAAACCATTTGGAATTTCAGTGAAATCTGGGGAGAGTTAATGGAGAAGGAGGGCAAACATTTCAATCAAGAATAGTAAGAACAGGGACTTCCCTGGTGATCCAGTGGTTAAAAATATGCCTTGCAATGGATAGGATGTGGATTCCAGCCTGAGTTGGGGAACTAAGATCCTGTATGTTGTGGGGCAACCAAGCCCATGTGCCATAACTAAAAAGCCTGCGTGTCGCAACTACTGAGCCTGCATGCTGCAACGAAGACCCCACGTGCCGCAACTAGGACCAATGCAGTGAAATAAACATTAATGAATATTTATATATATGTATATGAAAGAATAGTAAGAACAGACAAAGATGTGAAGGGATTGCAACCCATATTCATCACTTGTGGGTGTATAAAATAGTGCAGCCACTTTAAGAAATAGTTCCTCAAAATATTAACCATAGAGTTACCATATGACCCGGATGACCCAGCAGTCTAGTCCTAAGCATATATCCAAGATAAAGGAAACCTTATATCTACTCAAAACAACTTATATGTGAATGTTCACAGCAGCATTATTCATGATAGTCCCAAAGTGAAAGCAACTCAAATATTGATTAAAATCAAATTAATTAATTTTTGACTAGTAAAAATTATATATATTTAGATGTACAATGTGATGTTTTGATATATGTATACATTGTGAAATGATTATAATAATCAAACTAATGTGTCTATCACCTCCCATGGTTAAAAAACACTTGAGATCTACCTTTTCAGCAAATTTCAACTATATAATACATTATTGTTAGCTCTATTCACCATGCTGTACCTTAGGCCTCTAGAACTCATTTATCTTATACCTAAGATAACCCTTTGATCAATATATCCTCTTTTTCCTATCCACCAGCCCCTGGTAATAACTGTTCTATTCTGTTACTAAGAAATTGACTTTAATATTTCATACATTAGTGAGATTATGTGATATTTGTTTTTCCTGTGTCTGGTTTATTTCACATCATATAATGTCCTTTAGACTCATCCATATCTCTAATGACAGTCTTTCCTTTTTGTGAAGACTGGATGATATCCCATTTTGTATATATACCACATTTTCTTGATCCATTCATTCGTTGATGGACACTTAGGTTTTTTCCTTATCTTGGCAATCGTGCACAATGCTATAATAAACATAGGAGTGCAGATTTCTTTGTGATTTTATTTATTTTTGGCAATATACCCAGAAGTGAGATCACTGGATCACATGGTAGTTCAGTTTTAATTTTTAGAGGAACCTCCACACTATTTTCCAAATGGCTGTACCAGTTTACATTCCTACCAACTGGGTAGTAGTGCTTCCTTTTCTCTGCATCCTTGCCAACGTTTGTTATATTTTTAATTTTTTGAAATCATAGCCATCATAAGAGGTGTGAGATGATATTTCATTGTGGTTTAGTTTTGTATTTTCCTGATGATTAGTCATATTGAATACTTTTTCATATACCTATTGGCTATTTGTAAATCTTTGGGAAAATCTCTATTCAGATACTTTGCCCATTTTTAAACTGGATTATTATTATTATTGCTACTGGTTTGTATGAGTTCTTTATATCTCCCAAATGTCTATTTGGACAGATAAATAAAATGTGGTATACCTATAAAGAAAGAAAGAAAGTGTTGTTCAGTCATGTCCAACTCTTTGCAACCCCATGGACTGTAGCCCACCAGCCTCCTCTGTCCATGGAATTTTCCAGGCAAGAGTACTGCAGTGGGTTACCGTTTCCTCCTCCAGGGGATCTTCCAGACCCAGGGATTGAACTCAGGTCTCCCATATTGCAGGCAGATGCGTTACTGTCTGAGCCACCAGGGAATACAATGAAATATTATTCTTCAATAAAAGGGAATGAGGCACTAATACATGCTACAACATGGATGAACCTTGAAAGCATTATGCTAAATGAAAGAAGCCAGACACAAAAGACGCCATATTGTATGATTTCGTTTACATGACATGCTCAGAAAAGACAACTCTACTGAGACAGAAAACAGATTAGTGGTTGCCCAAGGCTGAGGAAAAAATGGGAGAAATGAGGAGTGATGATGAAAGGTAAGAATTTTCTTTTTGGGGTGATGAAAATGTTCTGAAATTAGACAGTGTTGGTGGTTGCACAGCTCTGTGAATATACTGGAAACTACTTACTTGTCCACTTTAAAGGGTGATTTGTTTGGTATGTGAATTATATCTCAATAAAGCTGTTTTTAAAAAAAGAAGAGTACGAGGACTTCTCTGGTGGTCCAGTGGTTAAGAACCCACCTGCCAATGCAGGGGACATGGGTTCAGTCCCTGATCTAGGAAGATCCTTCATGCTGTGGAGCAACTAAGCCTGTGTGCCACAATCACTGATTCTGAGCTCTAGAGCCCGTTCTCTGCAACCAGCCCCAGTGAGAAGCCCATGTACCACGACTGGAGAATAGCCCCTGGTCGCTGCAAGACCATGTGCAGCAGTGAAGACCCAGCACAGCCAAAAATAAACTAAAAAAAAAAAAAAGAAGAGTAAGAATAAAAATATTTAAATGAAGGAATGGATGAGTAAAGAGTCAAACAAAAATTAATGAGACACAAGGGAAAAGAATGTTCCATGACCAGGTTAAATTACTAATATATCTTTTTAGAGATTTTCATTTTATTCTTAGAGAAGACTTTTTTTTTTTGTGACAGGCAAATTATGATCAGGGAAAAGGATCGTTAGCAATCAGAAATTGTGATTTTCCACTCTTGGCAGTGGTTTTAAGCACAAAATTGTTTTTCTGGTATTTTTATGCAGTGTTTTGAAGCTCAGGCAGCCTGTTACTTTATTTTTTAACTACATTTGTTTGAGTTTGGCTGGTTTGAGTTAGTGATGAGGATGCATTATGGCAAGGGACACTCATGACATCAGTACCAATAAGGCTGCCAAAACTCTGGGACCCTTGCCAAGCCCCATGCCTTACAAAATCCAAATCACAAAACAGGAAGAGTGGGGGAATTTGCTGAATTGTGCTATGTTTGGGGGAGTTGGTGTTTAAGTGCCAAAGGTGAGAAACATTCTAACAAGAAGTATGTGTGTTAGTCACTCCGTTGTGTCTGATTCTCTGCGACCTCATGGACTGCAGCCTGCCAGGCTCCACTGTCCATGGAATTCTCCAGGCAAGAATACCGGCTTGGGTAGCCATTCACTTCTCCAGGGGCTCTTCCCAACCCAGGTATCAAACCTGGGTCTCCTGCATTGCAGGCGAACTCTTTACCATCTGAGCCACCAGGGAAGCCTAGCAGGAAGTGCTTGATTAATTGCAAGGGTTATTTCAGTGGAGTGTAAATTCAGCTCATGCTTTGTCAAATTCTCTAAGAGAAGGAACTACAAACTAAGATGTATACAGGGGCCTAGCAGGTTAAATAGAAAAGATCACATCATCCTATCCCAAGGGAGTAGCCCCTTCTCTGGCTGGTTGCTGCTACATAGGAGGAAGGACTAGTGTTGCCAAACCAAACTTCTGATCTTCAAAAAGAAGATGAAAAGGTAACTTTAAAATTTTTATTTATTTATTTAATGAACTTACATCCTTTTTCCCACTCTCTTTTTTCTCTTTTGGCTATGCCATGTGACCTGTGGGATCTTAGATCCCTGGTCCCAGGCCCCTGGCAGTGAAAGCTTGGAGTCCTAACCACTGAATTGCCAGGGAATTTCCAAGATGTGTGTGTGTGTGTGTGTGTATGTGTGTGTGTTTAAACAGAGAATGTCTCCTTTTGAAGTGTTGCAATCTAACTAGAATAAAAGATGCAATGACCCACAGAATGGGAGAAAAAAATTGATATTTCTAAGTCATATATCTGATGAAGGGAATTACATCTAGAATATATAAAAAATGCTTACAACTCAATAATAAAAGAAAGAAATAATCCAATTTAAAAATGGGCAAAACATCTGAACAGTTATTTCTCCAATGAAAAAATACAAATGACCAAAGAGCACTTGAAAATAAGCTCAACATCATTAGCTACCAGGGAAATGCAAATCAAAACAGTGAGGTACAATTTTGCATCCAGTTAGATGGCCAGAATCAATAAGAAAAATAGTAATGCATATTGGTGGGGATATGGAGAAACTGAATTCCTCATACACTGATGTTGGGAATGCAAAATATATAGCCACTTTGGAAAATATTTCTGCAGTTCCCCAAATGGTTAAACACAGAGCAATACTATGACTCAATGTTTCCACACATAGGTATATAATCATGAGAAATGAAAACATATGTCCACAAGAAAACTTAAACATGACTTCATAGAAGTCATATTTATCATAGAAGTTCATAGAAGTATTATTTACCATATTCCCAAAGTGGAAACAACCCACATGTTCATCAACTAAAATATAGGTAGACATTATAGGGAATATTATTTGGCAATAAAAAGGAATCAAGTAGCGATCCACACGACACCATAGATAAACCTTGAAAACATTATGCTAAGCTAAAGAGGCCACAAAAAAACCCCACATATATTATGATCCCATTCATACATGTCCAGAAGAGGCAAAACTATAGAGACAGAAAGTGGCTTAGTGGTTGCCTAGAGTGGGGAGGATGAAGGGAATTGGAGAGTGATGCTAAAGGGTGTAGATTTCTTGTCAGTGTGATGAAAATGGTCTAAAATTGATAGTGGTGATGGCTGCACAGCTCTGTGAATATACTAAAATACCTCTGGATTGCATACTTTAATAGGTGAATTGTATGGTAGGTGGATTATACACCCATTAAGCTGTTACTAAAAAAGAATACAGTGAGGGCCACATAAAACATATCTGCTAGGCTGCCAACTTCAGGTTCTCTTACTAGGACTTGATCAAATGAACAACAGGTCTGGAAGGGGCTGGTCCCATTTAATTTTTAGGAAACCAGGGAAGAAGTTGCTCTACCAGTTCTAAAGTCACGTGCCTTTTTAGAGGCAGAGCCAGGACCAGAGTTTTTCTTTTGATTTTGACCTTTAGGCCATGCTGAAAGTGAAAGTGAAAGTGCAATTTGCTCAGTCCTGCCCCACTCTTTGCGACCCCATGGACTATACAGTCCATGGAATTCTCCAGTCCAGAATACTGGAGTGGGTAGCCTTTCCCTTCTCCAGGGGGTCTTCCCAACCCAGGGATCGAACCCAGGTCTCCCACATTGCAGGAGGATTCTTTACCAACTGAGCCACAAGGGAAGTCCAAGAATACTGGAGTGGGTAGCCTCTCCCTTCTCCAGGGGATCTTCCTGACTCAGGAATCGAACTGGGGTCTATTGCAGGGCAGGTGGATTCTTTACCAGCTGAGCTACCGGGAAGCCCTTCTATCCAAAGCCCCTCTTGCAGGGCACAGCCAGGAAGGGAATGTGAAAAGTCAATGTCGGGAGCAGCGAATTATGTTCTTTCTTTTGTTGCATCTTACAAAGGTCCCCGCAAAACTTCTTGAAAAAGGGATAAAATACGGTTAAAAGGAATCCTCCTTAAGGGAAGAGACAAACATTGCACTTCTCTGAGCCTCTTTTTTTTGTATAGCATGGGAGGGTGTGTGTATTTTAGAGTCACTTACTCAGTATGTTTCTGATTCATTTACACTTAGCTCATCAATATGTTGTTTGTGCAAGAAACTTTTGATGTCCAAGAAATCTTCTGGGCCTCTTGAGGTTTTTTTTTTTTTTTTTTTAAAACCAGAAACCAGAGCTTTGCCAAGAGTAAATGGAACTCAGATATCAAAAGTCTGAGTTCAGTTTTCATTGAATACAAAGGGTGAGTGGATTCTGATCTGAGCCAAATGCATTCTCCCACCCTTAATTTACAGTACATTGTTTTGGCAGACTCTATGATCCTGAAAGTTGGCTTTTCTTCTCTGATTCCTTTCTAGGGTGTAACCACAGGCCTATCTTTTAGTTAACTTTACAGAAAATAAGACCATATTAAAACAATTTATGAGAGCCTCACTCATCACTGTTCCTATAACTATCAATTTTATTAGAACAAATTGAAATGTTTGAAAAGGTTAAAATCATCCACTGAAGTTGTAATTTTGTTTAATAGCCTACAGGAATCTCTATCTTTTCAGTCCTCTCATTTGGGGGTTTACCAACAGGGCTGTCCCACCTCCCCAGTCAATGGTCAGGCCATCAACCAGGTATCAAGTTGAACACTGAAGGACTACTATAACTTGTGATGCTCATATTTGAAGGATGGAATAACTTTCCTTCTTTCACCTTCTCTCTTCAAAGGTGAAAGGATCAGAGAATTGATCAATATTGATACTTCAAGTTTCTTTTAGATTAAAAAAATCTCAAAAGAACCAAAGAAGCAAAGAAAAATTAAGATCACCCCAAATTCTGCCACTTTGAGGTAAGCATTATTAATATTCTGTGGATTGTTTTCTTTTTATTCATGATTATTTATTTATTAAAAAAAATTTTTGGCAACACTGTGCAGCATGCGGGATGCTAGGTCCCTGACCAGGGATCGAACCCTTAACCCCTGGCAGTGGAAGCATGAGTACCAACCATTGAACCATCAGGGAAGTCCCCGATTACTTTTTATTGTAAAAAATAAATCTATATCAGTATTAAATAGGTGTGCACGCTAAGTCACTTGAGTTGTGTCTGACTCTTTGTGTGACCCTATGGACTGTAGCCCAGCAGGCTCCTCTGTCCATGGGATTCTCCAGGCAAGAATACTGGAGTGGGTTGCCATGCCCTCCTCTAGGGGATCTTTCCAACCCAGGGATTGAACCTGGATCTCTTATGTCTCCTGCATTGGCAGGCTTTTTTTTTTTTTTTTTTTTCACTATTAGTGCCACCTGGGAAGCCCAATATCTTAATTCACAGTTGTCAATATTAACACAATTATACCCATTTCATAGATAAAATCCAGTTGTATAGATGGAACATAACTTACTTAAATGATTCAGTGAGGGCTCTTTGATTGCAAGTGACAGAAAATTCATGTCACACTGACCTAAACACAAAAGGAAACTTTTTGGCTGACATCTAAAAAGTCCAGAGGGAGATCTGGTTTCAGGCTTGCAGGATACAGGGCACAAATGATATTAAGAGGTTTCTGTTTCTTTTTCTCTCTCCCTGCTCTGCCTTCTGCTGCTTTAGTGCCATTCACATGTTGCATGGACAGCCAGCAGCTCCAGAGTAGGTGCTTCTGGGTTCTTGCCTGGCAAAGGAGAACAAGGCTCTCTTCCAGCAATTGCCAAGGAAATTTCGTTGCATTGGTCCTATTTCTGAGCCTATCCCTGTGGCTTGTGCTGGAATCCAAGTGTTTCACCAGATAACTTGGACTGAGAGAAAGAGAGGGAAGGATGGAAGCAAAGATGGATCCTCAGAGGGAAATACAAGAACGGTTACCAGAAAGATAACGGATGAGTGCTGTGTGGCCAAAATAACAGCTCACACAGTTCATATACTTGGAACGTTTGGAACTCACCTCGTATTGTTTCCTAGGGCTTTTGTAACAAAATACCAGACTGGGTGGCTCAAACAGAAATTTATTAACTCATAGCTCTGGAGGCTGGAAGTCCAAGATCAAGGTGCTGTCAGTGTTGGTTCCTTCTGAGAACCATGATGGAAAATCTGTTCCAAGCCTCTCTCCTAGCTTCTGGTGGCTTGCTGGCAGTCTTTGGAGTTGTTTGACTTATAGAGGCATTGCTCTGATTTCTGTTCTCATCTTCACATGGCATTTTCTCTGTGTTCAAATTCTCTCTTATATGGACATCAGTAATTCTGACTAGGGGTCCACTCTACCTGAGTACAATCTCATTCTAACTAACTATATCTACACTGCTCTACTTCCAAATAATGTCACCTTCTGAGGTTTGGGGGTTGAGGCTTCAACATCTGAATTTTGGTAGGACACAATTCAAGCCATAACATATATCCACACAATGTTTTTTTTTTGTTGTTGTTATTGTTCGGTCACTAAGTCGTGTCAGACTCTTGGCAACCCCGAGGACTGCAGAATGCTAGGCTTCCCTGTCCTTCACTATCTCCCAGAGTTTGCTCAAATTCACATCCATTGGTGCGGTGATGCTATCTAACCAACTCATACTCTACTGCCCTCTTCTCCTTTTGCCTTAGATCTTTCCCAGTAACAGGGTCTTTCTTTGGTGGCTTAGATAGTAAAGAATCTGCCTGCAGTGCAGGAGACTCAGGCTCAGTCCCTGGGTCAGAAAGATCCCCTGGAGAAGGGAATGGCAACTCACTGCAGTATTCTTGCCTGAAGAATTTCATGGACAGAGGAGCCTGGTGTACTACAGTCCATAAGGTCGCAAAGGACTGGACACAACTGAGCGACTAACAATGTTTCTGGCTACATTTAAAACCCATCCAGTCTGAGTTGGAATGATGAATCCAGTTGCTTCCTGCTTTCCACTGTGTGGACTAAAAGATTGTATGAGGTGAACCCTAGTCAGTTAGTTCAGTCATTCACTTGTGTCTGACTCTTTGTGATCCCATGGATGGCAGCACGCCAGGCTTCCCTGTCCATCGCCAACTCTTGGAGCTTGCTTAAACTCGCGTCCATCGAGTTGGTGATGCCATTCAACCATCTCGTCCTGTGTCGTCCCCTTCTCCTCCTGCCTTCAATCATTTCCCTTCTCCTCCTGCATCCAGGTCTTTTCTAATGAGTCAGTTCTTCACAACATGTAGCCAAAGTATTGGAGCTTCAGCTTCAGCATCAGTCCTTCCAATGAATATTCAGGACTGATTTCCTTTAGGATTGACTGGTTTGATCTTGCAGTCCAAGGGACTTTCAGAAGTCTTCTCCAACACCACAGTTCAAAAGCATCAGTTCTTTGGTGTTCAGCTTTCTTTATAGTCCAACTCTCACATCCACACATGATGTGAGACTAAGAGATTGTATGAGGACTACGAGATTGTATGAGGTGACCTCTAGTGTTCCTTTCATATAACCTAGTGATGATTCAGTGTCTGAGGGCGAGGAATACGACCTGTCGCCTGAATGTACACCTCAGTCCAACCACTTACCAGCTTGCGGACTTTGGGAAAGTGACTTAACCTCTGCAAATTGATCTCCTCAACAGTAAAATGAGGATGACAGTCTTTTACTCCTTGGATTGTTGTGGTCGAGGCACAAAGTAAGTATGAGTCAATGTGACTGTTCCGTCTCTTCAGACATGTGCGGACTTCAGAGATGGGAGGAGAGCCCGACATAACCCCAGTGTTCTCACCCTCTGCTGATGATTTGGCTCAACAATTTCTCCCTGAGCTTCTCCTGAAAGAAATTCAAGATGGGGAGGGATGCTTTGTTATCCTGCAAACAGAAATTCAAATCCGGTTCAGAGAACACAAAGTATTTCTCTTTTTCCCCTAAAGCCAGATGTGATAAATCTTGAGCAGACTCTAGGCGATGTGATTATGAAATACCTGCTCCCTTTAGGTTCCACTTAATCTGTCTCTCTGACATCTATTTTTTTTTCCCTTACAACTTGATCTTTCCCACCATCTTTCAGATGTGGGCTGGAACCAGTCATTTTATTTACAATCTTTTTTTTTTGGCTTCATAAATTTGGGGAAATGAAACAGACATCTGCTACTTTCCAAGGCGCCACATCTTTTAGTTCTTTTATACTTTTTCTACAGGCCTTAATTTAGCTTGTCTAGATGCTGACTGAATAACAACTAGGACTCCAAGCTCTTGCATGCAGCGTAACTGCTTGCTACAGATGCATCAGGGCTTCACCAAGGTCAAAGGAAGAGGTGTAGATTGCTTTCAGTTAGCAAATGTTTCTGAAGTGCTGACTTTGTTCCGAGTGTTGGTTTAATCACCAGGTTCATAACAATGAACAGGAGAGCCACTGTCCCTACCCTTGAGTACTGCACATTCTGGAGACATTCATTCAAGCAGAAAATATGTAATGAGAACTTAGTACACGTCCCATATTGTTCATCGTTAACACAGACACCACTCCTGCACTAATGGCTATGATGTGTGTGTGTATAAGGTGGGGGCAGAATACAATATACATATACATTTTTTATCATGTTAAAAGGTAGTAAGTGCTGTGGAAAAAAAAAAAAACAGCAGGGTAAGGGGATTAGGAATTTGGGAGGTTTTTACAATTTTAAATAGAGTGAGCATGTTAGGTCTGTTGAGAAGGTGATGCCTGAGCAAAGACTTGAAGGCAAGAGGAGGGAAAGGTGAGGAAGGGAGCCTGGATATTTGGGGGAAGAGCAAGTCCACGGGCTCTGAGTGTACCCAACTTTTTCAAAGAAAGCAAGGAGGTCAGTTTTGCTGGAGCTGAGTGAGCAATGTGAGAACAGAGGAAATGGTTAGGGACAAACCAAGCAGAGTTTTTACCCTGAATGAAAGGACGAACCAACAGAGAGTGCTAAGCAGAGCAGGGATAAGATCTCAGACGTGAAAGGGCTGACCTGGCTGCTAAGTTTAGGCTAGGCTGTGCAGGTGCCGGTGGTATTAGGCAAGCCAGAATAATCAATCACAAGGGTGAGAAGGTAGTGACAGAGACCTGGAGGGGGGACAGGTCGGGGTAATGAGAAGAGGCTGGATTACGGATTTGTGTTGAAGACAGGACCAACACGATTTTCTGACAGACTGGATGTAGGGTGTGAAAGAGGAGGCAAGGATGCCTCCAAGATCTATCCACTGACTGCGGGAGCGCCGTTCTGTTTTGGTGCGTTGGGCCAGGAGTGCCGTTCGGACATAAGTTTGAGATGCCTATTAGCTATTCAAGTGGAGTGAGCAGCTGGCTTTTGCCTGTATATTGGGAACATGCTTAAGCTTCAGGAAGTGAGAGCGTGTTGAGGCACTTTCAGAACTGGGCACGTCCTCCTAAAAGCTAGAACATCCCTGAAGGTTAGCTCATCGCGCCTCTGCAGCCCCTTCGGCCGACAAAGCCCTTCTTTTTCCTCTTTGGGGAATGGCGAGAAAAATGAACCGAAACCACACGCCACGGCACAGCCTCCATTCCCTCACTAGGCGCGAGGAAAGAAGCTTGCGGATTGGGAGGGGAACGCAGACGGGTTCAGCGCGGTGGGGCGGTCCGGGGGTGAGTGGGCGGGGCCTGGGGTAGGCGGGGCCGCGGCGCGGGCTCACGCCTCAGAG
Source organism: Ovis aries (assembly GCF_016772045.2). Classification (NCBI taxonomy): domain Eukaryota; kingdom Metazoa; phylum Chordata; class Mammalia; order Artiodactyla; family Bovidae; genus Ovis; species Ovis aries. Next base: position 30,023,941 of record NC_056075.1, on the reverse strand, counting down.
GGGGGCGTGGCCGGCCCGGCGCGCACGCCGGCCTCCTGTGCTCCTGCAGGTCCGCCGGCGATCAGCTGGTCTGCGCTCCACTGACGTGGGCCCCGGCACGTCACCGCCGAATGGCAGCCTCCAGAAAGGCACCGCGAGTAAGGTGAGGGCGCTCTGCCGGGGATCCGGCGTCCGGGCAGCGCGCGGCCCCCCGGGCCTGGGCACGCATGTTGCACCCCGGAAGGCAGGGACAAGCGGGTGAAGAGCTGCGGGCGGCCCACCGCAGTCGGGCGCCGGCTGGGGCTGGCTGGAGCCCCCCGAGCGAGGCCACAGGGGAGGGAACCATGCAGCCGGGCAAGTTCCGGTTGGTTTCCAGCGGTCGCGGGCACCCCCAGGCAGCCCGAGCCAGGTCCCCGGACTTGTGTGTGTGCGGAGCTGCGGCGATCGGCCCGAGGGGGCGATGGCCATCGCCGCCCCTTCCCCGGCCGGGTGAGAAGGCCCGCTCTGGCAGGAAGTTGACCCCTACTGGCTCTTCTCGGGGTTCGGGGAGGCGGGCGAGCCCCTGCCCTCGCTCCTCTACCCTGGGAATCTAATCCTCAAATTACAACCCTGACAGTATGACACCTGCAATTCGCCTTACTGATCTGTCACCGCCACAAGCATAGGCAACAGCGGGCCCTTCCCCACCCAAGTGTTTTCAGAGGCTAGGGAATACTAGGGCATAATTTCCAGGAAAGTCCCACCGGTAACCTGCCCTGGGTTCTCCCTGGATTCAGGGAGGTGAGAAGGATAATCCCCTGGTCTCACATTAACAGGTTGCAGCCTGTGCTTCCCCCATACCCAGGGAATACTTATCAGAGCAGCTAACAAAATGGGAGGAGGCTGAGAGATAAGTTGAGGGTCACAAAGGTCAGAAGCCAAGCACCCTGGCTATCCACACGAGGTCAGCCATCCTCTAACTAGCTGAAACTTGAATGAATAGGCTTCGCAGCCTGGGCAGACTCACTTGCTGAACACAGACCAAGGTTTGTGCTGGTGTTTGTGAGTGGAGGGATCCCAAGCCGACCTTGAGTTGAACTTGGCCTTGCCACAGCATGTTAGGGATGAGTAGAGAACCTGCCCACCCTGTGAAAGGATGTCTGATGTGTGGCTAACCTGCACGGGGAAGGAGCTGCCTGTGTGTTAAGTGCTGGAGGTGGGTTCAGACAAGTGGATCCTGAGTTAGGGCCCTAGGCTGAGAAGTAGCCTTTGAGGACCAAGTTGGTCTTTGCTGGTTTCATAGACTCACAACGTTTTAGGGGTAGAAGGGTCTTTAGGCATCAACTGAAAGAGCCTCTTTACCTTACACAGGAGGCCACTGAGAGCTGAGAGAAGGGGGGCCATTTGCCCTAGGTACTTCCCCCAATGGCAGAATTTGAGTGCTATCACTGTAAACATGGCTTGGTTTAGATGATGGAAACTGAACTCAAATTGACTTAGTTAAGGGGTTGAGCCAGCTTCTAGTGCAGCTGAGTCCAGGTGACCACACCAGTTTCAGACTTGGTTTCTCTCTTACACTTCTTAGCTCTGATTTCTTCAGTGTTGGCTTCATTGTCAGGCAGACTTTCTCCTTTGGCAGATTATGACAATTGTAGTCTGACAGCCCCAGCAGAAATAGGGTCCTTTTACCTAATGGTTGGAGCAGAAATTCCAAATCTGATCCTCACTGGACTGATTTGATCCTATGTTCATCGCTGGTTTGAAAGGATGGATTGATCCTTTGTCCTTCGCTGGTTTGGAAGGATGGATTGAGCAGGCCTGGATCCCAGAACTTGGTGGGTGAACAGGTGAGACTCATTCCAACTCTCTGGGCTGAAAGTGGAGAAGAGACATTTTCAGAAGGAAAACAAAGATGCTCTGACCAAAAGAGGGAGGGTTGGATTCTGGGTAGGCAAAAATAACATTGCCCACTTCTTCACCCTAGAACCTGTTCCATTCTACCCTTGTCTCACCTTACAGGGCATGACTGAGCATCTTGGTCCTTGTTTTGCCCCATCCTGAATGATACACACCTGTGATTCTCATCTTGGACTGGCAGCATGGGGAGGGTAATAACACTGCTGGGATTTCTTTAAAAAGAGAGAGGGAGAAAAATGTGCCATAACCATCTTATAAATAGATTGCATATAGATTGAATAGGAAGTTCTCTGCATGCTTCTTTTCTCTTACTCATCTCATGGCACATCGTGATACTGAGAAGGTGTTGGCTGGAGAAGGGGCTTCCCAGGTGGCTCAGTGGTAAAGACTCTCCTGCCCAGCAGGAGACACGGGTTCAATCCCTGGGTGGGTAAGATCCCCTGGAGAAGGAAATGGCAACCCGCTCCAGTATTCTTGCCTGGGAAATCCCATGAACAGAGGAGCCTGGCAGGCTGCAGTCCATGGGCTTGCAAGAGTCAGACACGAAGTGACTAAACAACAACCACAGGCTGAAGAAGTCTGGGGCAGGAGAAAGCACTCAAGTGAAAGTTGGGAGGCCTAGACTCCAGTGCTAGCCTAGCTGTGCCATCAAATAGCTCTGAGGCCTTGAGCAATTTGTTGACCTCTGTTTCTCAGTTTCTTTCTAGAGGTGGGAGCTGAGTTGGATCATCCCTCAGGTATATCCTAGCTCTAACATTTAATGATAACCTTGCTCTGAGAGCCGGAGAATGTGTCTGTCCAAGTAAGTGAAGGGTAGATGGATTTCAGACTCTGCAGAGACCAGGATATGACAGGAGCATGATTGTTATAATGTTCAGCTGCTTTGTGGCTCCTTTGATCCTTACAGGAAGATGGAGTTGGTGATGCTGACAGAGAGTGCTTGAACTCAAGTTCTCTGGGAACGTCACCTGTCAGACTGATTTCTGGTCTTGTCTTTGCAGCTCCTAATATTTATGGCCTGTGGCGAGTTGTTTCTTCTCATGTAAAGTGAATGAATAGAGCTGCTTTTGAATAGTTTCCCTCCAGCTCTCCTGTCCTGTGTGTCAACCAGTCACTTGAGTATGTAGAGAAATTGACTTCCTTGGCTCACCGTCTTTTAAATGTGTATATGAAGTCAAGGGAAACCAGGTGAGAATGTGACTTGTTTTCTGTCCAAGGAAAAGAGGTTTTTTACTTTGTAAAATATTATAGCAACTTTATTGAGATATAATTCATGTGCCACACAATTTACCTATTAAAAAGTACAATTCAGTGGTTTTGAGGATATTCCCAGAGTTGTGCAACCATGACCATGATCAGTTTTTTGGACATTTTAATCCTCCCTGGAAGAAGCGCTGTACACAGTGCAGTCACTCCTTATTTCCAGCTCCATCCTACGTCTAAGCAACCACTGCCTCCTCTCTCTCTATGGATTTGTTTCTTTTGGACACTGCATATGAAATCATACAATATATGATCATCTTTGGCTTTTTTCACTTAGCATAAAATGTTTTCCAGCTTTACTACATTGTAGCATATATCAGTAATTATTCCTTTTTATTGCCAAATAATATTGCATTGTATGTTTAGACCACTTTTATTTATCCACCAGTTGATGGATGTTTGGGTTGTTTCTACTTTTTGAATATCATGAATAACGCTTCTGTGAACATTGTGTGTAAGTTCTTATGTGGACTTGTGTTTTCAGTTTCCTTTGCTATGTACCTAGGAGGGAAATTGCTGGGTCATAAGACTGTATTTAATCTTTTGAGGAATGCTGGACTGTTTTCCAAAGCTACTGTACTATTTTACATTCCCACCAGTGATTTTCTGGTTGTTCCAATTTTTCTACGTCCTTGCCCCTTGTCCTTTTTTTTTTTTAAATTATAATCTTCCTAGTGGGTGTGAAGCAGTATCTCATTGTGGTTTTCATTTGCATTTCCCTTATGAATAATGATGCTGAAAATCTTTTCATGTTGATTATCGGCCACTTGTATATCTTCTTAGGAGAAATGTCTATTTGGAATCTTTGACCATTTAAAAATTGTAATATTTTTCTTTTTATTGTTGAGGTGTAATAGTCCTTTTTAAAAAACGTTTTATTTATTTTTGGCTGAGCTGGGTCTTTGTTGCTGGGTGCAGGCCTTCTCGTTGTGGTGAGCAGAGGCTACTTTCTAGTTCAGTGTATGGGCTTCTCATTTTGGTGGCTTCTCATTTCAGGCTCTAGGCATGTGGGCTTCAGTAGTTGCAGCTCATGGGGTTAGTTGCCCCGTGGCTTGTGGGATCTTCCCAGACCAGGGACTGAACCCATGTACTCTGTATTGGCAGGTGGTTGCTTAACCACTGGACCACCAGGGAAGTCCCTATAGTAGTTCTTTATATACTCTGGATACCAGAATCTTATCATATATTTGAGTTGCAAATGTTTTATTTTATGGGTTGCCTTTTCACTTTCTTCATCGTATCCTTTGAAGCATTCCAGTCTTTAATGAAGTCCCGTCTGTTTTTCTTTTGCTGCCTATGCTTTTAATGTCATATCTAAGAAATCATTGCCTAATTCAAAGTCAGGCAGATTTATGTCTCTGTTTTCTTCTAAGAAAACATTTATGTCTGTGATCCATTCTGAGTTAATTTTTGTATATGGTGTGAAGGTGGAAGTTCAGTTTCCTTCTTTTACATGTGGATATCCATTTGTCCCATCATCATTTGTTGAAGAGACTATATATTTCTCCATTAGATGTTGTTGTTGTTCAGTCCCTAAATCGTGTCCTACTCTTTGCAACTCCATGGGGTGCAGCGTGCCAGGCTTCCATGTCCTTCACCATCTCCCAGAGTTTGCTCAAATTCATGTCCATTGAGTTGGTGATACCTTCCAATCATCTCATTCTCTGTTGCCCTCTTCTCCTCTTCCCCTCAATCTTTCCCAGCATCAGGGTCTTTTCCAGTGAGTCAGCTATTTGCATCAGGTGGCCAAAGTATTGGATCTTCCGCTTCAGCGTCGGTCCTTTCCATGAATATTCAGGGTTGATTTCCTTTATGATTGACTGGTTTGATCTCCTTGCAGTCCAAGGGACTCTGACTCTCAAGAGTCTTCTTCAGCACAAACAGTTCAGAAACATCAATTCTTTGGCACTCACCTTCTTTATGGTCCAGCTCTCACATCTATACATGACTACGGGAGAAACCATAGCTTTGACTATATGAACCTTTGTCGGCAAAGTGATGCCTCTGCTTTTTAATACGCTGTCTTCCAAAGAGCAAGCATCTTTTAATTTTGTGGCTACAGTCACCATCAGCAGTGATTTTGGAGCCCTAGGAAATAGTCTGCCACTGTTTCCATTCTGCACCCCCCTGCCTCCGCCCGATCTATTTGCTATGAAGCAGTGGGACCAGATGCCATGATCTTTGTTTTTGGAATGTTGAGTTTTAAGCCAGTTTTTTCACTCTCCTTTCACCCTCATCAAGAGGCTCTTTAGTTCTTCTCTGCTTTCTGCCATTAGAGTGGTATCATCTACATATCTGAGGTTGTTGATATTTCTCCCGGCACTATTGATTCCAGCCTGATTCATCTAGCCCAGCATTTCCTATGATGTACTCTGCATGTAAGTTAAATAATACAGTATACAGCCTTGACATACTCCTTTCCCAATTTTGAACCAGTCCATTGTTCCATGTCTCGTTCGAATTGTTTCTTCTTAACATGCATACAGATTCTTAGGAGGTAGATCTGGTTGTTGTTGTTAAGTCGCTAAGTTGTGTCCAACTCGTTTGTGACCCCACGTACTGTAACCCGCCAGGTTCCTCTGTCCATGGGATTTCCCAGGCAAGAATACTGTGGTAGGTTGCTATTTCCTTCTCCAGGGGATCTTCCTGACCCAGTGATTGAACCCATGTCTGCTATATTGGCAGGCAGATTCTTTACTACAGAGTCACCAGGGAAGCCCTCACTGATATATGTCTATCTTTATGCCAGTACCACACTGTCTTGATTACTGTAGTTTTATTAATTTTGAAATCAGGAAGGGTTGAATCCTTCAACTTTGTTCTTTTTCATGATTGTTTTGGTTATTTCAGATTCTTTGCATTTCTGTATGAATTTAGGATCTGCTTATAGTGGAAGAAAATTCATGAATTAGAGACTGAGTTTGAGATTTACCTGCCATGGTGATGTTTTATCTGAAACTTACTTATTTCATCACTGATATTGGGGTGAGAGTTTTTCCATCTCATAAAGGAAAATTGCTAAGTCGAGTTGATGTTCTTCTCTGACTAAACCTTGCCACGTTTACTGAGGTCAAAGTATGCAATAGCCTATTCTTTCTCTTCTTTAGGGCAAATTACCAGGATTTTCAGCTGAGAAATTTAAGAATAATTGAACCTAACGAGCTGACATACTCAGGAGACCCAGGTGTGGAAACAGGTAATAATTTTGCCTCTTTAGATGGAACATCTTGGAAGGATTTTAGATTCCTCTGCTTCAGCACCAAGTTGAGAGAGAAGGGAGGGTAAGGGATTAATAATTGATCATGTCTAGGGATGAGGGGATGTATGTCTGGAAATTAGAACCCATTTTGTCTTTTGGCTTCCTGAGTTCTTGGTTATTGTGTGTATGTATATATTTTATATATGTGTGTGTGTGTGTGTGTGTGTGTGTATATATATATACACATATATATGTTACTTTTTTTCAGTAGAAAGTAGAGGGATATGGTTTTTGAATTCATTGTTCTTGGCATGGTGGTGATGGTGGTGGTAGTGGTTGAGATAGGTTGTTATTGAATAAGTTCTAGTCTGATTTTTCTAATTTCTAATATAATTTATTGACATCCTTAGAGACTGGCTTTCAGTTTTCATCTTAAGACTATGAAATAAGTTTATAATATATTATTGTGCTTTATAAATGGAACAGACATTCAGGAAAATCCTTTGGGGAAAATTTTCTGGAACCATATCCTCTTCCCAGAACTGATTAGTTATATTGTTGGGTTGCCAGAAACCCAAATTCCGGAAAAAAAAAGAAGTGGTATATTTCTAAATTTCCAGTCCCTTTTCTGCGGACTACTCAGGAGAACTACAGTGTTTCCTTCTAGTTGACTGAAAAAGATCAGTCCCATGAAGCACGTTAGTAACCATAACTGATCTCTCTTTGGAAGATCAATGCTGTAACTATATGCAGTTTTAGGTCCCTTTTCTTGACAAATGTTACTGTGTCCAACACATTTTGGACCATGTTGGAGGAAGGAGAGGAAGGAACGAGAAGAAGAGGAAGTAGGAAAGGGAAAAGTGATAGAACCATTGGATTTAGAGTTTGGTGAGAATTTCTCTTTCTTTTTATTGCATATGAAGAAATAGAGCTTCAGGGAGCTTCAGTTGTCTGAGGTTGTAAATTCCAGCTGGAAACTGGAGCCCACTTGTTTTGACTCGTTGGGTCTTAGAATTGCTTTAAGAGAGCCGCCTCTGTTATGTTCTCTAGATAAGATGATGTATCAGTGCATGGGCTTGGTAATTGGATAGGCCTTGGGTCCTCGTCCTGATGATCCGCTTGACTTGGGTCATCAAGTATTTGACTTCTGTTTATTTATCTGTGAAATGGGAACCTCCCTGGGTGGGGATTATTATGAGGATTAACCACTAATGTATGTAAAGCTCTTGGCCCTTGCTCAGCAGTGGGACAGAGCAACAAACTCTAAAGCTCTGGGTGCTGGAGGAGCAGCTTGGCATCTGTGAAAATGCTAAGATGCTGAAATTGGAGTAAACCAGCCCCTTCTATTTTCGTAACAAGACATGTAGGAATCCCAGCTGGTGCTTCAGATTCAGATTGAGCTTCTACAGTGTATCAGTTGCCATGTATGGTGCTTTTACACAGGCTGTCATGTTAAATTCTTCTAGCCACCCAGTGAGGTAAATAGGGTGTGCTCTTCATGTAATTCCAAGCAGCGAAAAGTCTTTTGTTTGTGATAAAGGTTGAAGGCTTAGGAACTTATTTCTAAAAGCAGACCCACATATGCAAGAGACTTTCAAATGAGTCATTCTTTTTAGAGCATGATTTAAAAATACCTGGCAATGTATGGGCTAATTTTACATCATGCACTAGGTTTGTTGTTCTTGGCTCCCCACGTCTCTGCACACCCTGATTAGCTCTTGGCTGCTTCTAACGTTTCTGAAAAGTAATGGGATGTGCAATGAGCAGATGCTAAAATACGGCATCTTCTAGGATCCTAGCTTTCTTTCACAGAAGATTCATCACTGTTATGTTGAGTCTGAAAAGATAGGCACAGAGCTGTGATACTCATTCAGCCATCTTCGAGTGAGCTTATGCATGTATGAGATGCTGGGCTAGATACATGGATTCAGGGATGAAGATGACGTGGCCTCTGCCTTAAGGAGAAGTAATATAGCCACCAATTCTCACCATTTCTCACATTGCTTTCATAGTTATTGTAGTTAATTGTGTATCTACCTCTAGTAATTGCAAACACAACATTTACTATGTGCCAGGCGCTGCTTCTAAATGCTTTTCATATGATAGTCCATTTAATCCTCATAAAAACTAGCCTATGAAGATCGCCCGCCATGGTTTCCATCTCCTCCATCGTGACTGTCATTTCAGCTGCCGCCGCCTCAGTGGTTGGGTCTCGTAATTGTACCTGCTTTGTCTCCTCCTCAACTCTAGCTGCTCACCCGTTCCCTCACTTGTAAGGCCGGTTGTCCTGCAGCCACCTTTTCTCACTGTATCCATCTCCATGATAGCTGCCTCCGTGGCTGCAGCCCATTTGTTGCTTCAGCCACAGCCATCCTATCTTCTGGCTGTGGTATTGGGAATCTTTTCGTTGAGTCTCATATAGGTGACAAAGACGTGTCTGCATCAGACCGAGGACACTGAGCAAATGTGAGGGGCGTGAAGGGTGAGGAAGGCAGGCTCAGGGGGGATGTTAATAGTGGTGAGGGTGGCAGGGGGCATTGTGGAGGAAAGTGTGAAGATGGCCCTGTAGTGGAGAGAAACTGAGGATGCTGGTGATCCCAAGGGAGGCCAGTCTGGAGGAGGAATGTATTGGTGAGGCGAGAGATGGTGATGAAGGTCAGAGTGTGTGCTGAGGAAGCAGGCTGCGGTGACCAGGAAGCAGAGATGTCCTTGACCGGCTCCATCTTGCCTTTGATGGTTTTCAGCGTGTGCTTGCTGTGCTAAGTCATGTCAGTCGTGTTGGACTCTTTGTGACCCTAAGGACTGTAGCCAGACTCCTCTGTCTGTGGGATTCTCCAGGCATAAACACTGGAGTGGGTTGCCATTCCCTCCCCCAGGGGATCTTCTTGACCCGGGGATTGAACCCGTGTCTCTGATGTCTCCTGCATTGGCAGTCAGGTTCTTTACCACTAGTGCCACCTGTAACTGAAGATTTTGTGCTTGCCATTGGGTCTGTTGACTTTACTGATGAAGTCAGTAACTGATAGTATTGATCCGTGCCACAGTCAGCACAATAAACACCTAGTCAGTGCTAGCAAAATCCTTAAGTCAGGATATGTCCAAATAGAAGTCAAATTCTTCTATTTGGAAGAACAGAGGAAACTAGTGATGTCAAAAGAAAATACATTGGTTTCTATCATATAGTTGCTTTCTAAAATTCCAGATGCTCAGGCTATACTCCCCCCTAGGTAGCTCTCATGTGCCACCAAGGTTGGAATACTGCTCCAAAGGATGTTTATGTTTTTGCTTGACTTTTAAAAATATTAAATTGCTCAGAAATATGATTCAGAAGCACAAATTTATTTTGAAACCCCAAAAGATGTCATAATAAAGTTTTCGGATGCTGGCAAGCTTGTGAAGTCACAATAGGCTTTATTTTGAACTCAGTGGAGGTGTTAATGTATAAATTTAGGTCATTAGATACTTCTGATCCCTCTTTTTCATGTACATATGAAATTATAGGCTCAGTAGGACAGACAAAAGGAAAGGATGTCCCTCTGAAAAGTATTCAGAAGCGACTGAAATGCAGGGATCATGGATATGTTTGACTCATGAATAGGACTGTTTCTGGTGTCTCTCTCTTTTGGAGACTTCTGTCTTTTGGAAACTTCTGAGTGGGAGCCCTGAGGCCAGTAACTGTAGCTGCCCCTGCAGGTTACAAATAAGATGGGGCACTTTCCCAGTGAGTCCCAAGATTAGTATCATACCCTGTAGGGGAATCTATTGGAGATAACCATAGAGACTGAGGGTTTTATAGCCCAAGGTGGTGATGGTGATGGAGAAGCACCAGATAAAACTGTTAAAGAAAAAGAACCAAAATGAAAAAAAAGATCCATACCTAGCAGACTATAAGCTACGATGAGTCAGAGTATACACTTTTTAAAAAAGACTTATTGATTTATTTTATTTTTGGCTGTGCTGAGTCTTCTTGATGCACTTGGGCTTTCTCTAGCTACAGCAAGAGGGGGCTACTCTTCATTGCAGTGCGCGGGCCTCTCATAGCAGTGGTTTCTCTTGTTGCAGAACGTCGGCTCCAGGGTATGCGAGCTTCAGTAGTTGCAACATATGGGCTCAGTTGTTGTGGCTTCCAGGCACTAGAGCAATAGCCCAATAGTTGTGGCACACAGGCAGGCTTAGCTGATCTGCGGCATGTGGGAGCCCCTGGGACCAGGGCTCGAATTCATGCCTCTGCATTGGCAAGTGTATTCTTAACCACCAGATCACCAGGGAAGCCCCAGGGTATAAATTCTTAAAGATAACCTGTAGTACAATGACCTCAATATAACTCTCCATTATTTACAGGATGGTACATTAGGATGTTTTTGGTTAAGCCAAGTATTTTTTATTTGTTTGAAAAATTGGTTGGTAAAATCCAAAAGTCCCAAACACCAAACGCTGGCTTGGATGTAGACCAGCAGGAACTTGAATTTATTAACGGTGGCAATGCAAAATGGTGTAGCCACATTAGCAGACATTTGGTAGTTTCTTAGAAACCAAATATACTCTTACCATATGATCCAGCAGTCATGCTCCTTGGTATTTAGCCAAAGGAACTGAAAACTTACATCCATACAAAAACCTGCAACATGGATATTTATAGCAGCTTTATTCAAAATTGCCAAAACTTGGGAACAACCAAGATGTCCTCCAGTTTGTGAATGGACAAATATTAATAGGCTGTGGTACATTCAGACAATGGAATAATAATCAGCAATAAAAGAGATGAACTATTAAGTCATGAAAAGACACGGAGGAACCTCAAATCCACATTGCTAAGTGAAAGAAGTCAATCTGAAAAGGCTTTATACTGTGTGATTACAACAATGTGACTTCCTGGAAATGGCAAGACTATGAAGGCAGTAAAAAGATTAGTCATACCAAGGGATTGGAGGAGAGAAGGGAAGGATGAATAGACTGAGCAGAGAGGATTTTAGGGCAATGAAAACTATTAAACTCTTAAATCCTAATGATAGGTACACGTCACTAGAGATTTGTCAAGACCCATAGAATGGACAGCACCAACAGTGAACTCCAGGGTAAACTATGGACTTTGGAGGATCATGGTGTCTTAGTGTAGATCATCAGTTTTTATACAACGTTCCTATCTGGAACTCAGCTGGTCATTGAGTTACGTGGGGCAGTCTGACTGGTTTTGGAACAAACTCTTCCTGTTGTTGCAGACAGCAGAATGGCTCCAAAGGTAACTTCAGAGCTGCTTCGGCAGCTGAGACAAGCCATGAGGAACTTGGAGTACGTGACAGAACCAATCCAGGCCTACATCATCCCGTCGGGAGACGCTCACCAGGTACTGAGTGGAGATGGGCTGGTGATGGGATTCATCAACCCCTCCTTTCTTTTCCTCCTTTCCCCCCTCAGTGTGTTTGTACTCTAGGATTCTAGTTGTCAAACCACATCCAAGTGTGTCCTCCAGGGCTCGGCACAGGGAACTGTGTCCATTTGAACAGTTTCTTAACTGTAGGATTTCTCAGAGCCTTTGATATACTAGGGTGCGCTGTGTAACTCTAAGAAGCAGATGAAATATTCAGCATTTTCCAGATTTAAATGTCTGTGGAATTTCCAGTCATCTCAGAGTGGAGTAGGGGACTCAGTGTTCCAGGGAATTCCTTTGTCTGTTGATCTTTAGTAGCAGTTTCTTTACAATAAATGGGTTCGAACTTGCTCCTTGAAGAGGGGAGAGAAAGGGGAGAATAGTATGTAAGGAGGAGAGGCTGCCGAAGAGGAGAATTTGGCGAGTGAAAGTGGTTGAAAGGTTGAAGGAGGAGGTGGGAGAGCAGGTGTTAAGTGTAGAAGCAGAAGATCAAGCAGGACAGGGGGTTGTTGGATGTGGGAAGACATGGTGACCGGGTACGTTAATGCTAAGTTTAGTAGGCAGTGGGGAGATAGACAGAGACGTGGGATTTAGGGTGGGGGTCTGGTAATGGAATTCTGCCATCCGCCTCTGTTGTTTAGATGAACAGGATTCACTAACTCCATAGGAACCAGGGTTTCACCTTTCGTCCTGACTGAGGACTGAACGTGAGTACGTAGCGTGGCTTGCACAAGTTGGGCCTGAGGAGTGTAGGTGGCAGAGGAGGCGGGCATCCCACCCTTTAAGAAGGACAGACCTTGGCCTCATCCTCAGGGAACTCCTTTCTTCTTCCCCTGCCTGGGTACTTCTGATGGGCCCCTACCTGCTTCCTGTCTGCCCCAGAGTTCAGCCTTTGGACTTGGGCTTCAGGTCACATGGATTCTCTGCTGGATTCATCAGTGGGGTTTTTCATTCTCTTGCCTTTTAAGCATCAGGCAGTTGCCCTGGACTGATTTGACTGTAACTGCCCTATTGCAGTATTGGGCGGGATGGCGGAGCATGTCATGTAGCAGTTGGTTTAGGGTCTTCCGTAAGTCCCTGTATCAGTAAGGTTCTCCAGAGAGACAGAACCAAACACATGCATATGGGGAGAGAGGGAGAGGAAAGAAAGAGATATTATGATATTTTGAGCGGTGGCTCACACAACATCAGCTCCCTTGGTTCTCAGGCTTCGGTTTGAACTGGAATGACACCTCTGGCTTTCCTGGTTCTTCAGCTTGCAGAGGGTACCAGGGATGCTTTCACATCAAAGGCCTGAGACCCAGGAATGCTGAAGTCTGGAGCAGGGAAAGATGGATGTCTCATCTCGAACAGGAGAGAGCAAATTTGCCCTTCCTGCACCTTTTTGTTCTCTTCAGATTCTCAACGGATTGGATGCTGCCCCTGTATATCAGTGAGGGCGATCTTTATTGGGTCTGCCAACTCAAATGTTAACCTGTTCAAGAAACAACCTTACAGACACACCCAGAAATAATGTTTTACCAGCTTGCTATCTGGGAATCCCTTCACCCAGTCAAGTTGCCACCTAATATTAACGCTCACAGCCTCGCACACTATTGTCTGAAATCGGGTCTCTCCTTTCAAAGAGTCTCACAAGCTGTCATGGAGTCCCAGCCAAACTCTTCATAGTTTTGCTCTATTTATGAACCTTCACCTCCAGGTGAGGCCTTATTACATGGAAAGATGTGACCTGTGAGTATTACTTGCTTCAACTTTTGAAGGTTTTTTCCACTTAAGAGTGTTTGGAAACTTTGTGGTGTTGGTGTTTTAGTTTTCATTTGCCTGAAGTTAGGATAAAATCTGTCTGTTTACAGACAGAGGAGCCTGGCAGGCTACAGTCCGTAGGGTTGCAAAGAGCCGGACACCACTTAGTGACTAAATAACCAAATAGGCCCAAAGCAGTTTCTTATTCAACTTGGGAACGGCAGCGACACTGGCCAAACGCCAGGTGATGTTCCAGGTTTCCGCTTAGTGTCTCATCTCCTATAATAGGTCTGGAATTTCAGAATTGGATGGCTCCTCCACGGATAAGAAAGGTGAATCTCTAATCATGGAAAAATGTGTTTTCCAGCAATGTCCTAAAACAGAAAAGTTAAGCTTGCTTGATATTAGCTGTCACTTTCATTGCAGAAGTTACTGTTTAGGCTCATCAACTTATATTCTTGGACTCTTGCTGTCCCCTTCTCTTTCACCACGCCTGCCCCCCATTTTTCTCTTATAATCTTTGACTATCATTCTATTGCTGTAGCCTAGCCATCGGCCTTGCCAGGCAGGAGAAGTTGTGTTTTGTTTGTTTGATGCCTGTCTCCTGACTGCCGTAACAGGGCTAAGTATTGGGTACTGGCTAAGTAGAGGGCCAGCAGTTAGCATATTGATATGTGTATGGACTCTAGAAACTGTCTGGGTTCTGGTGCCAGATTTATCACTAACTAGCTAGCTGCTTGATCTCAAGTGAGTTACCTCAAATTCCTAAGTGTTCATTAAACTCTCTGGGTCTCAGTTTACCTATCAGCAAAAAAGGGAATAATGACATGCCTATCTCTTAGGGCTGTTACTAGGATTAAATGAGTTAACAAATATAAATGCTTAAAGTGTATCTGTCACCTAATAAATCTCTTTATATTTGTTGCTATTATTGTTGCTATTATTACTATTATAGCGATGAATGAAGGGAAATGTTCCCTTAAACAGATTACAGAGTAGATAGCCCCTGTCACAAATATAACACAAAGTTCAACTAGTAAATGTCATAGAGAAGAACTCAATCAGTCCAATAGAAATATGTGAGGCATGTATGTAGTTTAACAATTCTAATATTTATGGTGGAAAAAAAGTAAAAAGAAACAGTGAAATAATTTTTTTTTACCCCAGTATGTCCAAACATATTGCCATTTTATCACATCATCAGTATAAAAATCATCAATGATATAATTTACATTCTTTTTTTTAATACTAGGTCTTAAATTCTGGTATCTACTTTATTACAGAACATCTCAACTTAAGTGTGGACTGTTCATTGGAAATATTTGATCTATATTTAGATTTCATAAGATCTGCAGTTGAAAAGTGGACTTAGATGCCAACGTTGTTCCAAACATAGTAAAAAAAATTTATGATAATAGAGTCTTGAGCATCATTTTTAAAATTTAAGTTATTTGAAGTGAAATAAAATTAAACATTTAGTTTCTCAGTCACATTAGCCGCATTTCAAGTGCCTGGTTGCTACATGTGTCTGGGGGCTACTGTAATGGTCAGCACAGATTTAGGTAAAGTGCAGACTGAGCTCATTGGTCAGAGAGAGTATGTGAAGCTGGCAGGGTAAGGATGGAATTGCATCGTGTTCACATTTCTATTTAAATGTAGTAGGGACCCACTGTGGGTCTTTGAACAAGAAGGTGATGCGATCAGTCAGTGGGAGCAGTGTTCAGTGTAGATTGGAGAAGGGAGACACTGGGAACTGAGAGCCCTATTTGGAGGTCCTTGCAGGGTCCTAGAGTGAGGGTGCAGAGGGCCTGGACTTCGGTGTTGTCCTTAGGAGCAGGGAAGAAGGGAAGGATTTAGAGGAGAAGCAGTAGATAGATTCGGAGAAGGCAAGGGCAACTCACTTCAGTGTTCTTGCCTGGAGAATCCCAGGGACAGGGGAGCCTGGCAGGCTGCCGTCTATGGGGTCGCACAGAGTTGGACGTGACTGAAGCGACTTAGCAGCAGCAGCAGCAGCAGCAGCAGCAGCAGCAGCAGCAGCAGCAGATAGACTGAGCAAGAACCTTGCAGGCAGATGAATGAGGGAATGGGGAAGTTCGGAGACTGGGAGGGTTTGTGGTGCCATCCACAGAAAGAAATGAGAAGCCCCACATTCTTGCTTCGGGTCCGTGAAGAGGAAGGGCAAAGCTGGGATGACTGTGAAGTGGGGCCTGGGTCCACACCAGGATTTTGAGGACAGGAAGGAGGGCTGGCTTTGCGTGTGAGCTGCCACAGCAGCCTCCTTAGTCATAGAGAGGCTGCTGTTCTCTGGGGCTCTTGTCCCTAGCTGTTTCCTTTCAGGCTAGATTCTGGGTTGATGGAATTTCTCCTCTGGGTCGGGGAGGGAGGGTGTTGGAGAAGCGAAGACGAATCTTGAATTCTGTCCTTTGTGTACTTTCCAAACCAGAAATGCAGACACCCACACACTGTTGCTGGAGAGAATATGCATCCCAAATGCGTGATTGTGCAAGGTCTTGGCACTCCAGGGGTCTGCTCTTCTCTGTCCTCTGCGACTCTGAGGGTTTTTCCTTTTAAATTCAGAACAAGGGTTATGGTGTTAATGAGTTTGGGCCCTGAGGGACTTTTACTGCAAAGATGTGTCCTTTCTCTCTTACAGTTTTCAGGTACTGTTGAAGTCAAATGTTGGGATTTGTGGGCACCACTGGCCCCAAACCAGGAGAATTGTTGGCTGGGGCCAGAACTGCACTGGCACCACCTTTGAGAAATCTGAGCTCTTCATCTTCTCCTTCTGTAAGGCCCCTCATTCTGCTTTTGGGCACAGCTTAGTCAAAAGATCACGTTCTGGCGGGGCTGACTCTGCCAACTTGAGTTTTTGGCTGTGTTTATGGTTCCTCCTTCTGGAAGACATGAATCAGATTTTCCTAGACTCTTTGGATTCTACTCCCATTCCTCCCGGAGCTGGCTTCCTGTTTTTTATTTCTTAAATAGGCTCTCTCCTGGGGTGGAGGTAGTGATTTTTATCCCACAGTGATTTCAGCCACCGTCTTAATTGGAGTAATGTTTGCTGTGGGAACACATCTCAAAGTTGCAGTGACTCGGTGCTATAGAGCCTTATTTCGTTCCTGTGGCAGTCCAGAGTGGGTGCTTGTGGTTGGTGGGTGACTTTCTTCCACTAGGAAGAGGGGTGATTCAGGGATCCAGGCACTTTCCATCCTATGATGCCACCATTCCAGCTGGCGGAAGGGGAGTAGTATGGAGAGGGCACATCCGTCTTGCATTGCCCTGACCTAGACAGCACTTCCCACCCACTCTGCATTGGTGAGAACCAGTTACGTGACCCCACCTAGCTGCAAGGGGGTCTGGGAAATGAAGTCCTAGATGGGAAACCAACCGCTTTCAGTGACTATACAGTAGGGAAAGGGTATCTTTGATTCTTTGGACAGCTATTCAGTGTTTTTCCTGTTACCTCGACTTGGTTTCATTTAAACGAGATGAAAATGCTGAGGACTGGATGTTACCTCAGTATTTGGGGTTTGGTGGTTCTCGTCTCTGTTCACAGTCTGAACTCGGGGACTTCCTGTGCACACATAGCCATTTAGTCTTTCGGTTTCATTTTTTTTTGAAAACCTCATATATCTGAGGCATTGTGCCAGGCTTATGGCTTATGAGGTGAAGGGCCAGTGAGGGGCACAGATGTCACCCCGCACAGGCTCACGTAACTTGAGTCGTGCTTACCATGGCACCCAGCCATCGCCTTGCTTGCCCTGTTCAGTCTGCACGTGTCCATGTTGCTCACTCTTCTTAAAACCCAGCTCTGGTCACGTCACTACCCCCTCTTGAAATTTTATTCTCTATCTAGAACTTGCAGGAGGAAGTTCAAGCCTCTAAGTGTGGTGTTTGAGGTCTTGACCGTTGTCTTCAGCCTGCCTTTCCAGGAATCTCTGCTGCCACTCCCTAGAACGTTCTGCCTCAGCAGTCAGGCTAATCATTCGCTGTCCTGCCACAAACCTCTGCTCCTGGGCCTTCTTGAACTTTCTCCCCTCTCCGTGTTACCTTCCTGCTTCTCCTCACCTGTCTGGTGGGCCAGGTCTAACCTCTGAGCTTGGCCTGAAGAATTCAATTCAAAGCACATCTGAGCTTGGAACTATAGCAGATACCATACTGCATATGCAGCATAATTTATGTGCTGATCATTAGGGCTGACGTTTCACTGACACCTGTCTTATTTTGTTTGCTGGACTGTCCACTCTGAGAAGATATTTTCCTATGTTTCCCATAGAGTCTAGTTCATCATCTGGTGCATAATAAGTGCTGTAGTTTATCAAAAGCTTAGCATGTGCTAGTTGCTTTATGTCATACCTCAACCCTCCCACATGGGTGTTTTTGTCATCCCTGCCTTACAGATGAAAAATTGAACCTTAGGCTTTACCCAGCCAGTAAGTGTGGGAGCCAGGCTTGAACACAGGTTTGATTCCTGGGTGTGGGAATCATCTGTCACGTGGTTGATGAAAGTAGAGGTGAGTGGGGGGCATCTTTGTTCCCTTAGAGTTTATAATCCAGTTGTGCAGACCAGATGTGCAGTCTGTATACAGAATAAAAGATGTTGCTTGGCAGTGTGGTAAGGGCACGGACTTTGGAATGTCAGACCTGAGGTCAGATCTCAGCTCTGCTTTTAGAGCAGTGGTGTCTTGCGGAGGTAAGTAGGTAGTTTACTTCTCTGAGCGGCTGTTTCTTTTCTTTTCTTTTTTTTTTTTTTTCAACCTATAGGTAGGTAGGATGATACCTTCCAGAGCTGCTGTTAAGATTAGAATCAGGGGGAATGAAGATAGTTACTGGCAACTAGGCAGTCTTAGCCAGTATTATTTGTTATCATCACCCAAGGTGGGGGGCATGGATCAATGCCAGTGTGGACAGTTCTGTGAAATTCAGAGATGTGGGAGGTCTCTGAAAGCTGGGTGGGTCAGAAAGCTTGTGGAAAGGGGCAAGTGTGAGCTGGATTATGAGATATGGCTGAGGCTTTCTTTCTGTTTTTTTTTTTTTTTCCTGTAGCTTACTGATATGCTTTATTTGGCTGTGTGTTATTTCATTGTTTGAATTAGATGCCAACATTTAAAAATGGGATGGTATCTCACGAACATACATCTGTTTAGCCTCTCCTGAAATACTGAAGGTGGAGCCCACACCGCAGCATGACAGGAATCAGAGCTGAGTAGGAGCTGCTCTCTAGAAAAGGCAGCCCCTTGTCCTGCTTTACTCTTTTAGTTTACCTGCCGTACACTAGGGCTTATGAGTTCAAAACCCCAGTTATAATCCCTTCTGGTCTTCTTCCTGTTGGACAAAGCATTAGCTTCCTGTTGCTGCTGTAGCAAACTTAGTGGCTTACTGTGGCATACATTTAATATCTTCCAGCTGTGGAAGGCTGGAATCAGCAGGGGTTGGTGACTTTCGGAGGCTCTGGGGACAATCCATTTCCTTGTCTTCTCCAGTTTCTAGAGGCCACCTCCATTTCTTGCCTTGGAGCTCTTTCTCCATTTTCAAAGGGGTGGCTAAAGTCTTAAGTATGAAGGAAGGTTCATCTTTCTTTCTGCTCGTTCACTTATTCCACAAGTATTGGTTGTGGGCCTGTGCCCGGTTCAGGGACAGTGACAAACAAGACAGACAAACACCCTGACCCCCTGGTGCTTACATTCTGGGCAGGACAATACAGTAACAGCATGAGAGTCATGAAGGAGAGCACGTGCTAAACCGAGAGATAGAAGAGGCTGTGTGGCTCCTGGAGCTGCAGAGTAAGCTTCTCTGTGAAGGAGACATCTGACCTGAAATATAAGGAGCTAGCCATGCCATGATGAGAGGGAGGCTTTTACAGGCACAAGGACGAGCACGTGCAGAGGCCCTGAAGGAGGAATGAGATCAGAAAGTGCAAGGAGCAAGAAGCAGGTGGTGTGGCTGGAGTGCCGTGAATGGGTGGGTTGTGGGAGGGCAGTTCTGGGAGGAGAGCAGGGCTTGATCAAGCCATGCCTTGGGGACTCTGCTGGGGTCTGAATTTTACTCTAAGTGTGATGGGAAGTCATTGATGGGTTGTAAGTATGCTGCTAACGTGATGTGATTTCCCAGGTGGTGCCAGTGGTAAAGAATCCGCCTGCCAGTGCAGGAGATGCAAGAGACATGAGTTTGATACCTGGGTCAGGAAGATCCACTGGAGTAGGGAATGGCAACCCACTCCAGGATTCTTGCCTGGAGAATCCCATGGACAGAGGAACCTGGTGGGCTACAATCCATAGGGTCACAAAGAGTCAGACATGACTAAGCATGCATCCCCTTGAAAAACATAACATACACACACACACACACATGCTATTATGATACACACACATATAGACACATGCTAATATGATATACACACACATGCTATTATGATACACACACACGCTAATATATGCACACACACATAGACACATGCTAATATGATGTATACACACGCACACAGTTTGGAAAGCTCACTATGTGTGTGAAGAGTGGATTGCAGGGGCAGTGGTCCAGGTAGAGATGAGGGAGGCTTGGATAGGGGTATTAAAGATGGACAGACATCACAGTTTTAGAGAAAAAGCCCATGGCTGTATTTATTTGAGACTTTTCCCTAGTATCCTAAGGCTTTGGCTTATTTTAGGCCTTTTGCTGCTCTCTAGGGAGAATGTTCCCAGGCTTTGCCAGCCTCATGGCTGAGGGAAGTGGGGGAGGCCTGGGCCAGTGCCTGTCTGGCGTCTGCTTAGCCTTGTTGGTGTGGAGGTGACAGCTTCGGTCAGCGATGTCTTTCTGGCATGTTGACCACTTAGGTCATGTCTAGACATTCTTACCCCAGCCCTCATCTTGATCCCAAACCAAACACATCCACCTGCTGTTAATTCCACCTCTCTTCAGAGAAACTCTAGGTAAACCCCTGGGGGGCCCCCATGCCTCCTTCCAGGCTTCCCCAAGTTGGGAGTGGGCACTCTTCAAGAGTGTCCCTGTGTGCCAGGGCCAAGCCAGATCAAGGCCAGCAGTTCTTCTCTGCCAGCCCCTCACTCCAGTCCTCGCTGTGTGTCAAGCGGGAGAGCCCCAAGCCCAGGGGACCTCCTTGTCGCTCGCGTGTCCGCTCCAGGTCTTCTCTCTTCTGTGCTGTGACTGTTAGCACAAGAGTAGTTTTCCCAGCCTCTCAGATGCTTTTTTCAGCACTCAGGAAGCAGACATTAGTATCATCTCTTCTCTGTGTATGTGCAGCTCTCTTGGGTTTCTGGTGAGTTGTGTGGAACATGTACTTGCTATTCCTCACAGCACAACTTGGAGAAGGGTGGGAAGCCGCTCCCCCATCTTGGCCTTTTTTTATTTTTTTCAGTCTCGCACTCAGTAATTGCTGGGTTAATAAACAAAGGGCTCTACAGTTCATCAGTGATGCTGGTGGCCATTTCTTTCTGTGTGCTTAGTGCTATCTGGTCAATGTTCCTTTGTGTTTTGGGGATCAAACATTTGCTTGCCGTTGCAGTCAACCATCTGAAACGACCCGTTGTAGAAGCGAGGACTGAGGCTGAGAGAGCGGGAGAGGTGCGTCACCGAGCACGTAACTGGGCCTGCTGGAGGGCAGCTGTGGCTCAGAGATCACAGAGCTCCTTCATGCCACCATTGTGATTCTCTGTGGCCCTTCCTGTACCTCTGTGGGTCTCGGTCTTGTGACTGGTCTGAGGCTGCAATTCTGACTGCCTTGGTGAAAGGGGAGGCTTTCATCCACATGGCAGGAATGAAACCTGGGAGCCAGTTTTTCCCCTATGTTGTGTTGATTGTCCCAAAATGCCCTCAGGTCCAGCCAGTGCCTATGCCCACCCTCCTTCTCTATCCTGAGCACTTTGGCTGCACCATTGGGGATCTTAGTTCTCCTACTAGGGATCAAACCTGAGCCACCTCCATTGGAAGCGCAGAATCTTAGCCCCTGGACCACCCTATCCTAAGCCTTCTGAACTCTGCCAGGTCCTTCAGCTCAGGAACAACCTGCTGACAGGAGGAGGAACAGCAGCTCTGGGCTCAAGCAGGTCAGATCCTGGCCCTGCTGCTGACCTGTTAGTTACTTTAAGATTCTCTCTTTGAACCTCAATTTTCTAATTTGCTATTGGTCTTATCCCGGAGAATCATTTTGAGGATGCAAGATGATGTGTTTAGGGGGGCAGTGTGGCATAGGGCTTGAGTTGAGCTCTGGAGCTGACTGCCCAGGTTCAAATCCTGACTCTGCTACTTTTGAGCTATGTGATTTTGGACAAGTTCCTTGAGTCTCTGGGCCTCACTGGCACAAAAGTACACACTGTGGCCTCGTACCCTGTCCCCAGGAATGGAACCTCTTACTTTCTTCTCCCTGATCCCATTCCACTCAGAGGCTGGGGAGGACCTGGAGTTGAACATGACGTTTTATTTTGCTGAAGCTTTCTGGGTTGGAGGAAGCATTTGTTCCCTAACAGGAAGGGACAGGGTCTGCGTGGGAGAGATTGGTGACACTGCCTTGGATAGGGGATACAGACAGGAAGTTCAGAAATAAGCTGATAGCTAAAGAGAGTTAAGTTAGAGAGTTATTGGCACATAAAACAGAAATTCAGGCTTTTCAGAAAAATAACAGATGCCTAAATGTCAGTGGCAAGGAAGGGAGAAGGCTATCAGATTGTTTTTCGAGTAAGATCTCAGCGAGGAAAGAGCAGTTTTGATCTATTTCTCTTGCTTTGTTTCCCAGGTGAAAAATTGAGGCTCAAGGGAGCCCTTAATTAATTCGGGTTGCCTGTAGTGTGCACTAATTTTTTTTTTTTTTTTTTTAATGTTCAGCTTGCCTTTTTGGCTAGATTGTCAGTTCCTTGAAGGCAGGTGCCCAGCTTTTCCCAGCCTCTGTGGTCCTGCTGGGCTGTGACTGATCAAGGTCCACTTCCTTGACCTCTCTGTTTTCCAGAGTGAGTACATTGCTCCGTGTGATTGTCGGCGCGCCTTTGTCTCTGGATTTGATGGCTCTGCAGGTGAGTCACTAAATTCTCTCTTTGTTCTTGTGGCACTTGTGTTCGCCTCCCTAAAATAGGTGGACCCAGTTTCAGTCTGTGATACAGAACCAAAAAGAAAATACAGACCAGATGTCCCCATTGACCCTCTGCAGAGGGGGCATGGTCCCGGTGCCTGCAGCTCCTAAGCTTACGTTTTAGTGACTCTCTTCTCTCATGTGTTAATGATGCTTCTTTTTAATGACTCTTTTGCTTTTCAAGTCAAAAAATTTTATTTTAAAAATAGTCTTGGGGGACTTCCCTGGTTATCTAGTAGAAAAGAATTCGCCTTCAAAGCAGGGGATGTGTGTTTGATCCCTGGTGGGGGAGCTAAGATCCCACATGCCTGGGGCAGCCAAACCCTCCTGCTGCATCTAGGGAAGCCTGCAGGCTCTTGAGCCTGCCTGCCACAATGAAGACCCAGTATAGCCAAAAAAAATATTGTTGAACTTTTTATGAACTATAACATACAGACAGATAAGTTTATCATGAGTACCCCTGTGTAACTGGCACTGCAGATAAGAAATGAGACATGAGTGGCATCCTCAGGACCCCTTCCTTAGCTTTCTGGTCCCCCGTAATTCTCTAAGCACTTAACTCTTGGTTTCCCCCTTTTCCCTTTCAACTCGAATAATAAAGATTAATGTTGAGCTACACTGGCATCCTGCATTACTTTTCCAAGAGCTGTTGTGCCCTTGAGTTTCAGGGTGGGTTTCCCCTTCAGGCTCCCATCCTCTTAAGTGGCTAGGCTTGGCGGGAGCCCCTCTCTTCGCAATTAGCGCACTGCTTCCATTGATGTAGGTGCATGTGTTGGTTGGCACATTCCAGCTGATTTAGGCTGACACCTCTGCTGAAAGGCCCTGAGTTCTTCTGGGCCTGTGGGAGCTGAGGGCAGGTAGAGGTGGAGACGTAAACTCCCTGCGTCTCCCTGAATGCTCACAGCGCCCAGGCGGTCTCTCTTGGGAAAGGCAAAACACCTCCCTTGGGGTGTCTGTTGGAGCAGGTGGCTGTGATTGCTGAGCAGGAACCATTTCCAGCTCACTCCTGTTGACTAGAGGCCCTGTGGCCCTCTGTCCACAGACCCCTGTCCTCCTGGCCTTGACTCACGTTGTGCACATGGGGTCCTTTCTGTGCAGGGACCAGTACCCAGGCTGCCTCCAGACTGCTGCTTTCAGCAGTTGGCCCACAACTGGTTGTCAGTGGTACCGTCTTCTCTTGCCTGGAGGTTTCCTTGGAGTCAGAGGCCCATCTGCCCCACCAAAGTGGGGGTCGGTGGTGGGGCCACGCGGTGTCTGGGGCCTCTCACCATGCTCGCCTGCCTGCTGTCATTTTGGGCAGCTTCTAGGTGTTTGTCAGGAACCTCTCTCATTCCTTTGCTCCCCTCCTCCAGGCACAGCCATCGTCACAGAAGAACATGCGGCCATGTGGACTGACGGGCGCTACTTTCTCCAGGCTGCCAAGCAAATGGACAGCAACTGGACGCTCATGAAGATGGGTGCGTAGATGCAAAGCCATCTTAAGTTTAGCTGGCCGACTCGGGAGGAGACCCTGGAACTCCTCAGGGCTTGTGAATCTTAACCCTTTTATGGGGCCAGGGACCCCTTTTAGAATCCAAGGTGTCTTAGTAACAAACTACCGTAGATGGGGTGGCTCAAACAACAGAAATTTAGAGAAGGGATACATGTATATGTATGGCTGAGTACCTTCGCTCTTCACCTGAAGCTACCAAAACATTGTTAATCGGCTGTTGTTGTTCAGTTGCCCAGTCGTACCCAACTCGTTGTGACCCCATGGACTGCAGCTATACCCCAATACAACGTAAAAAGTCTAAAGTTTTGGGGGAGAAATTTTTTTCAGTGGAAATTTATCTTTTCATGGCTGGTGGCTGGAAATCTAAAAGTCTAAAGTTTTTTTGGGAAAAATTTTTTTTCAACAGAAATTTAATTTCTCATGGCTGAACGTCTGAAATGAGGGTGCTAGTGTGGTCAGGCTCTGGTGAGAGCTGTCTTCCTGGCATGCAGACAGCCACCTTCTTACTTATCCTTACATGGTTCTCTCTTTCTCTTCCTCTTAGAAGGCTACCAATCCTACTGGATTAGAATTCTACCCTATGACTTCATTTAACCTTCAGTATCTCCTAAGCCCCTGTCTCCAAACATAGATCGCATTGTGAGGTAGGGTTTCAGTGTATGAATTTTGAGGGGAAACAGTCCAGTTCATGGTACAAGGAAGAACAAGAGAGTGACAGGCTTCTATATACAAACCATCATGCATTCAATTTTGGAAGGCCCTGGCTCAGAACCCTCGTTTCAGTGAGGAGTAGCTGAGGGCCAGAGAGGACCCTGTGCCTTTGACTCATGCCCTGGGGCCTTCCCACTGCTCTCTGCTGCCTCGTGATTTCAAATGAGGTGAAGGTAAGGAGCCCCTGGCAGCTGAGTTAGGAAGCTCTCCCTCTGAGGAGGATCCTGACTCACTTCTGGCAGCTTAGCCAGAGGGCAAGAGCATGGGTCTGCAGCTTTCTTGGGCAAGTTACTTCATCTTCAGTTTCCTCATCTATAAAGTGGAATGATAATAGTACCATAAAATGGTGAGGATTAAAGAAATAATATATGGAAAGCATGGAGCTCAGTGTTTATTGGATAATGATGTGTGTGTGTACATGGGTTTTCATTTAATTGCATGCTATATTTTTCCTTGTCATCAGAGTAGTCTTTTGAAATACGGTTTTAGTGATTGTACAAAGGTACAGCCTGCTGCATTTTGAACTTGGACAATAGAAGGAGGGGAAAGCAGCTGCCAGGGCTGAGTGAGGAAGAGGAGAAAAGGCCAAATCCCTGATGTTTCTTGTTTGTTGTTGGAAGTTTGCGGAAATCGGGTTGTTACCAGACTCACAGTTCAGGGAACAGAGGGCTGTTGGTACTGAGTTGAGTTGACCCCAGGATCTATTTTACTGAGGGTGTGTGTGTGTGTGTGTGTGTGTGTGTGTGTGTGTGTGTGTGTGTGTGTGTGTGCACGCGTGCATGCACGCACGCCTTCATGCTCCACACACTCTCCATATACATGTATAAATGTTTGGCTTAGGGAGGAATTAAGAATGTTTTTATCCTGGCAATGGATTTGTTTTAAACGTGGGTTTCTCAAAATTCTTTTAAACTATAGAAACGGCAACACTGCAGGTTGGTGTTGTCCCAGTTGCGTTCTCTCTCACACACACAAGCACAGGCCTTCGGGATTGTGGGGCTGTTAGGAGTGGATAGGCCTCTCTCTAGGCCTTTGTACTATTTGATTACATGCCTCTCTGTTGCTGGTTCATGCGCCCTTAGCATATGTGTATATTTTTTTATATGTTAGATGCATGTGCTATGTCCATGTGTATTTCACATACAAGCAAAGTTTAATATCTTAATTTTTAAGAAGAAGTACAAATGGAAGTTCTGACACTTTCTGCTTGCACCCCAGGGTCTCATTTAGTGTGCTTCTGGGATGTGAGCATCTCTCTTTGGGGCCTAGACTCCAGCTGTTAGGGATGTCAGTGCTTTGGGGGTCAGAGTGTCAGAGGAGTGAATACTATCTGCCTCTTCCTTAGACCAGCCCTGGGGGAGGAGCCGTTCTTCCCTCCAAGCCGTCTCTAGCCTCTGCCTGCAGCCCACCTCCAGCCCACCTCCTCGCTGGCTCTCCTGTGTAGGGAGGTTCTGGTGGGTGTGGCTGGGGAGTGATTGATCCCTGGGGTTTTGCCCAACATCTGTCTGCTAGGAGATGATATGACTTCACTCTGTGAGTTATACTAGGGGCATTCAAGAAACTTCCTTAATAATTGGCTTGTTTAGCGGTTTGAGGAAAAAAATAGGAAAGAATCAGATAGGAAAATCACTCAGTGACAGTTTCTAGGCAGGCTTTTAGAACTGAGTTCATGAGCTCATTTCTTTATAAACCTTTGAACGTCCATTATGTGGTGAAGGTAGTAAAAGTCAGTACTGTTTTGGAATATGAGAACTTTCACTCTTTGATATTTTACCGAAATGTTTGTTAATTGTTTAGCAAAAATCTGATGAAAACGTATACATCTGAAATGTACAAGATATACTGGGTTGGATTAAAGAAAAACTGGGATATCAAAAATAATTTTAGTTCCTTTTGTGAAGCTTATTTGGTGTCCTATGACTAGTCTCTTAGAAACGGAAAGGGCTGTGTGCTCTTGGTAATTGGGAAGCCCAGGGAGCCAGTTAAGGACATGATGTTGGGTTCCTGTGTGCTCCTCTTACAGTCTTTGGATAGATTTCTGCTGCTGAGACTTGAGCTCAGCCCTCCAGTTAGGCTAATCGTCTGGCAGGGCCTTTCCTCTGCAATGATGCCCTCCAGGTAAGGCGAGAGCCCTGCGCGTGTGTTTGCCTTACCTGGGTGGGACGTAAGGGAAACTCTGAGCTTCTGCCTGCACCATCTCACCACTCACGCTCTCATCACCGTTAGTGGGGGCATCAGAGAAGGCCGATGAGATGATCTTCAGGATGACATCATGCACCTGTGTTGCAATGATTCCCAGGATGCCTTTTACCAGGGGTCTAGGGAAAATCCTGCTTCTTCTTTCTTCTGTCTCACCCTCCCCTTATATACCATCTTTATGCTTTCCTTTTATAGCATCTAACTCTTCTAGCCTTCCAGGATGAAGAGAAGTTCAGATTTTCCAAGTGCTGTCAATCCTTTTTAAAGAAGATGCTTCGTAAAGATCCTGTTCTCATGTTATTGGTGAATTGCACCCTTCTGGGTAGGATAGCAAGCTCAGGCTCCCTGGGAATTGTTTCTCATCAGTTCTTCCCTCTGTAGGTCTGAAGGACACACCAACTCAGGAAGACTGGCTGGTGAGTGTACTTCCTGAAGGATCCAGGGTTGGTGTAGACCCACTGATCATTCCTACAGGTGAGTAAGCTGAAGCCCTGCCAGCTTGGGTGAGGCCTGGGGTTCTAGATGCCTCCCCACCCTCCTCGTTTGCTTGTGGGTGGTGGAACCTTTGGGGGCTCAGCATGACATGAGGTCACAGCGGAGGTCAGGGTGAGGAGAAGAGTTAGCAGAGGGCCGCAGGATTGCCTGTCAGAAGGTGCCAGGCTCTCAGAGCCCTGCTGCCTATAGAGAGTGTTCAGTTCACAGCTAGATCACCAGTGTTTTTCCTCAGATTACTGGAAAAAGATGGCCAAGGTTCTGAGAAGTGCTGGCCACCACCTCATTCCTGTCAAGGACAACCTTGTGGACAAGATCTGGACAGACCGCCCCGAGCGTCCCTGCAAACCGCTCATCACACTGGGCCTGGATTACACAGGTCAGAACCACGGCTGCGCCCAGCAGGCCCTGGCCATCATCCCCTCCACTTGAAGTCCTCTGGAGCCAGGTCATTGAGCCGATGGGAGGATTTGGCCCCTCTCTGGCACGTGGCGCGTTGGGTGCAGCAGGAGTTCAGTTTGCTTCCACTGTTGGCACCTGCGTGGGCATAGTTTACTCTCGCAGAGCTCCTCTGGGTAGACCCATGGGTGCTGCTGAGATGGCTTTTTTTTTTTTTTTTTTTACCACTCAGTTGCTCACTGCCCCTCTCACGCATCTGATATTAGACACAGAGCCTAGAGGTTTCTAGATTCCATGTCCTTTTCTTCTGCCAGCTCTTGTAGGTTAATCTTCCCAGGCCCCCTGCCCTCTCTCTGTCCTCTGCCCTAGAGGCTTTGGGGAGTGGGTGGGTTTCTTTGGCTTGCGTGATAGTGGTGAGTGAGGAGCAAGTTCTGTGAACAGTCTGTGGGAGATGAAAGTGTGGATTTATGGGAGAGTGAGGAGTGCAGAGGGAAAGGCCTGGAGGTGGGGCAGAGGGGAGTGAATCTTGCTGTAGAAATAGCAGAGGAGAGGTGGAGCGGGGCTGTCTGGAATGCAGGCACATTGCCCAGAGGGGTCCTGGGAAGAAAGCATTACAATGCAGACTCTCAGCCAAGTTTTAAGCAGAATTCCCGAGCTGATCTTCACAGCAGCGTTTGGTTGTGGGGACACCCCCAGTCTGCTTGCTTCCTTGTGACACTCTCACCAGAGGGTATTGCAGACGGGGGAGGGGAGTGAGGAGTGGGGGGCCCTGGGTCAGCTAAACAGTGTCCATCAGCATGCTTTGGATTCTGCTGAACTGAAGGAAAGGCTCTGACCTGTTCTTTACAGAGCAGGGAGAGCAGGTTTGGCTGGTGAGACTTTGGGTCAGCAGACACGTGAGTGCCTACCATGTGCAGGGCACTGCCAGGGGCTGCGTGCATGAGACAGATGCCTGCCCTGTTCATAGGTGGCTGTACCATGAGGTCCAAGTGCTGTCTCATGTCAGGTGGTGGTGGTGGTAGTGGGGTGAGCTTCTCTGGGGCCCACAGGAGTAAACAGGGAGTTGCTGGCTGTGTCTGACAGTGCATGTGTGGTTTGGAAGTGGTAGTCACACTGAGACAAGCTGTGGAGAATTCCTAGATCTTAGCACTGAAAGGCAGGCTCTAGAAGTGTAAGATGGAGGGTGATATTTGCCTGACCTCTGAAGATTCGGTGAGCTCTCTCTGCTGGTTAGTGTCTTCTCAAAGCTCCCTGTGCTTCCTCTATGGCAGCAGTCCTTATACAGAAGGGTAACTGATTGCTGGTTTAATTATCTGTCTTCCCTTCCAGACTGTAAGCCCCATGAGGGCAGGGACTGCTCAGAACTGTAACTGCCGTGACCAGCAAAGCATCTGCAGATATTGATGCCTGGGCAGGAGAGAGGTTCCATAGACATTTGTTGGATGAACAAATGGATTAAATTTGTTGTGAGGCAGTCCGGGCTCTGGACAGTCAACTAGCTTAGATGGAGTCACTTTTCTTGTATGGGATTGGTATCCAGGCATTCTGTCCGCTCAGATAACATGCTCCCTGGAATGTGGTGCTGGTGAATGTTTGGAATGAGTTCTTTCACTTGGCTCTCAACAGTCCCCAGGACCAGACCAGGGGCTGGAGTGGCAAGTATGTTTTTTCTTGCAGGCATCTCCTGGAAGGACAAGGTTGCAGACCTTCGGTCGAAAATGGCTGAGAGGAGCGTCGTGTGGTTTGTGGTCACTGCCCTGGATGAGATTGCGTGTGAGTGCTCTGGTTTCACTGTTGGGGCGTGTTACCCAGTCTCTCAGTTGGTTCTCTGGGAATCTGTGTGTTCACAGAATTCAGTTTTCTGCGTGGTCAGAGAATAAGCAAAAGACCATCACCAGTGGGTATATGGCATGCCAAGTGGGATGGAGAAGGGATTATTTTGGATGGAGAATTACAGGGCATTGGGGAGGAGATTGTGGTTGGTCTGGAGCCGTATTACAGCCAGGCGCTGATGCTAAATCTGTGGTGGTGTCCCCCTCTGGCCAGGCTGCTCAGTGGTGTGACAGCTCCGAGGAGGCGCGTTTTCTCCACACTTTTTGTGTCTGTCAACATTGGTTTGTCTCTATAGGTATGGAAGTGAGCTCAGAGGAGATATTTTTTTTCTTTATACTTCTGTATTTCCCAGATTCTTCACAATGAGGCTATTCTAGAAATATTTCTACTTCAGAAAACTCAGGAGCTGAAAGTTCATCAAACCTTTTGGTACAATAGTAGTTTTTAAATCTTTAGATTTTAAACTATCCTCATGGAATTGTTCAGTGCCTTCTAGAACCTGAATAGTTGAACCTTCTTTTTCTATTTTCTGACTGGATTTGACCCAAGGTACCTGAGAAAAGGCACTGCTTTATCTTTTTATTTTCTCACTAGAGAAAGATGGCATACTGCACAATCTCTAATGCGTAGCCCTCAAACTTTGTTACATGTATCAGTGATTTATATCCCTGATTAACTTAACAACATCAACATCAGAGAAAATAACATATGAAGCTAATCTCTCCTCTTGATTATTTAAATATCCCCTGTTTTCATTGTGGAAAATCTGGGAAGTGCAGAGCAAGTAGAAAAAAAAAAGTCACCTATAATCTTCTTGCACAGAATCAGTTAACATTTCTGTGCATATATAATTTTGTAACTTGGTTTTTTCCACTGTATTTACTCTAAGCATATATAAACATGATTTTAAGTGAATATTAAATATCCCATCATATGGTTATAGTACAATTTACTTAACCATTCCTCTCAGGATGACCTTTGAGTTATTTCTGCATTTTCTCATGATTGTATTACAGGACTGCCATCAAAGTCTTGGTGCATCACAATCTGTGTCTTAGTTTCTGATAATTTTCTTTGAGCTTTTGGTTGACTTTGGAGGTGGTGTTATGGGCTGGAGGGTGTGTGCATGGTAGGGCCTTTGATCTTATGCCATGTACCTGCCAGAGAGGTTGCACAGCATGAATACACCCCTCTTGCTACACTCTCACCGACCCCAGGTACTATCATTTAAAAAGAATGCTAGTTGGGTTTGATGGGTAAAACATATTGCCTCCATGCTGTACTTGAAGAAGCCGTGGTTTTAAAATAGCGGCAGTGCGTTTGATACCAGGGTCTTTTTTGCACTCTGATTCTCAGGAGAGCAAGTGTTAGGCTGCGGGAGGCCCCGGGATGAGAGCTGTGCTCAGCACCGGTCCCTCTAATTTCTCCAGCGCGCAGTGACCTCGCCAGGGCCCTGACTCTGGCCATGCAGGTCCTCCACCCAGCCGTGGCTCCGGGTGGGCCGCCGGCTCGGGTTTCATTCATGGGCCCAGAGCCCCACTGACTCACTGCTTTTGTTCCTCTGCTGGGAAGCTCCGCCTCCCCGGGGCTCCTGACCCTTACACAGAGGGCCTCATCTGGCCTCCCTGGTGGGTGGGTCTCCGTTTTTCTACCCTCAGTCTCTTGCCTCAGAAGGGACCGAGTGCTTGGCTCCCGCCCTTGTACTTGGGAGTGCCAGAGGTTTTTCTGCGGCAAGGCCAGGCCTGGCGGGTCACCGCCGGGTGGACCATTTCAACTCTTTGTCTGGAGGGCAATTCTTACTAATAACTCTTTCCATTCCCTTCCCGGGATGGTGATGTGGCAGCGAAAGACACAGTTCTGGTGCCCTCATTTGGTGGATATGCGCAACTGCAGCTCAGAGGCGAGACAGGGAAGGGAGGCTCCAGGCCTCTCTGAGAGGTCTAGCCGGCCCTTCCCGGCCAGTGGAAGCGCTCTCTGCATCCTCCCAGCTGCCCCTTAACTCGCAGTCGGGCGGGTGACAGGAATTTTTTTTTTTTTTTTTCCAGGGCTATTCAATCTCCGAGGATCAGATGTAGAGCACAATCCTGTATTTTTCTCCTATGCAATCTTAGGACTAGAGACGATCATGTGAGTGTTGGCCCCGAACCTGAAGTCTTCCCCACAGCTCCTTGGAGCCCCAGTCCACCACCCTGGCCCGGGCCCACTGGTCTCGGCCTGATTTGCACCAGGGTCGTGCTTTTCTCCTGCCCTTTCCTGCCTCCCCTTCCCTTCTGCCTTCCTTAACAATAGTTATTAATTTATATCCTGCCTCTCTTATAATCCTGAAAATTATTGGTGGTACTAGAAGATAAAAAAATTAGTGTCAAGGACATCAGAACAAAACCAGAGAGAGTAAGCTTAGTTCACAGAATCCCTGCTGCAAAGACTTGTTTAGGCCGCACATTGGACTCCTCACAGCCAAGGCAGAGAGGGATATGGGCTTTGTTATACACAGTCCTGGGTCCACAATGCAAATAGACCCCATCATTCAGAAAGTCAGAAGTGATGCAGGAAAAACCCCTGAGTCGTGCCTTGTTGAATTATCTTTTAAACTGCTGCTTGCAGCCTTCTTGCCATTGCTTTTCTTGTTTGAGTGGCTTTCCGCATTCAGATA
The DNA here is from genome assembly GCF_016772045.2 of Ovis aries. Lineage (NCBI taxonomy): Eukaryota > Metazoa > Chordata > Mammalia > Artiodactyla > Bovidae > Ovis > Ovis aries. Next base: position 29,991,641 of record NC_056075.1, on the reverse strand, counting down.
TGTTTATTGAGTGCCTATTATGTGCTAGAGTCTCCACTAGGTGTTGGGGTGAATGAGGCAGACAGGGTCCTGGGTTAGAGTTGGGGATTCCGATGCATAGTTGGCACTCACTTGTCACTGGGGCAGGTATGGATGTTATTGGAGGGGCCTGACCTGATCAGAGGAGACAGTAATATTGAGACAGAGATTCAGGGTGCTTGGGAGTTAGCTTGGTGAGTAGGGAATGAGGAGGAAGAGAAACAGGTGATCTAATCTGGGGAGCAGCATTCTCAGAGACTTTGGGCAGGAGAGAGTGCAGTGCAGGTGAAGGACCCAGAGTGGTCCAGTGTGGTTGAAACCTGGAGTGGGAGACCGGCAGGTATTCAGGGCCACATAAGCAAGGCCTTGTGAGTCAGGTTCAGGAGCTTGGGCCCTTGTCCTGAGGATGCTGTGAGTTTCCACAGGGAACCACATGGTCAGGCTTGTAAATCATAGAGAATTTATGATTGGAGTGAAATTACGGGGTAGATTATGATAGAGAATTTATGATTGGAGTGAAATTATGGGGTGGATTATGATTATTGAAAAATAGAGTGGATAGGGAAGACTTGGAGAAGGTGATGGCATCCCACTCCAGTACTCTTGCCTGGAAAATCCCATGGACAGAAAAGCCTGGTGGGCTACAGTCCATGGGGTCGCGAAGAGTCAGACATGACTGAGCGACTTCATTTTCACTTTTCACTTTCATGCATTGGAGAAGGAAATGGCAACCCACTCCAGTGTTCTTGCCTGGAGAATCCCAGGGACGGGGGAGCCTGGTGGGCTGCCGTCTGTGGGGTCGCACAGAGTCGGACACAACTGAAGCGACTTAGCAGCAGCAGCAGCAGCAGCAGCAGGGAAGACTAGTGGCAGGGAGACCAGTTAGGAGGCCATGGCACTAATCCATGAGAGATGGTAGTGGTTAACCCTAACCCTAACCTGGGCAGCAAGTGGGCAAGGCTGCAGTGAAAGCGGGAGAGGTTTGAGGGGTGCTTAGGCCATAAGTTCAAAGATCTCCATGTAGGAGGGAAAGAGGGGCATCAAGGAGGACAGTGCCCAGGTCCTGGCTTGGGGGACAGGGTGGAAGGTAGCATGCACGGGGCAGGGAGCACAGGTTTGGGAAGGGCATGGAGGGAAGAGGAGCTGCTCATTTGGGATGCTGGAAGGTAGAGCCTGTCTCTTGTGTGTGGGTCTGTGTTCTTGCCCTCTGATTCCTGCGCCCGCCTTTCCCCTCACCTCTCCTCTGGGCCCTCTGCAGGCTCTTCATTGACGGTGACCGCATAGACGCCCCCATTGTGAAGGAACACCTGCTGCTTGACTTGGGCCTGGAAGCCGAGTACAGAATCCAGGTGCTTCCGTACAAGTCCATCCTGAGCGAGCTCAAGATCCTGTGTGCCAGCCTTTCCCCAAGGGAGAAGGTGTGGGTCAGTGACAAGGCCAGCTATGCTGTGAGCGAGGCCATCCCCAAGGTTGGTAGCCCCAGAGCCAATCAAAACCCACTGTGGCTACCAGGCCCTTCCCAGTCCTGGCATCAGGCGGCTTCTCTTTGAAGCAGAGAGAGGTTGGTTGTTCAGGCAGGTTCCCAGGACTGGGTGTCATATCAGAGGTGTCGTCCCTGCAATGAGCCCTTTGGGCTCTTAGAACCCAGTGAGTCCTGTGTTTTCCAAGATGTGGCATGAGAGATGATTTTAGGTGGTGCACATTCACACTTAGGTTTATTTAAATGTATCTATTTTTAAAGCACTTTAACAGATTTAAAGAATGAACCAGTGGTTACCAACGGGGAGAGGGAAAGGAGGTAGGGCAAGATTGGGGTACCAGATTCAGAGGTACAGACTGCTATGTATAAAAAAAAGCTATAAGGATATGTTATATAGTACAGGGAATTTAGCCGATATTTTATAATAACTCTAAATGGAGTTTAACCTTTAAAAATTGTGAATCACTCTATTATACATCTAAGACATATAATATATTGTATAGGAGAAGGCAATGGCACCCCACTCCAGTACTCTTGCCTGGAAAATCCCATGGATGGAGGAGCCTGGTAGGCTGCAGTCCATGGGGTCACTAAGAGCTGGACACAGCTTAGTGGCTTCACTTTCACTTTTCACTTGGAGAAGGAAATGGCAAGCCACTCCAGTGTTCTTGCTTGGAGAATCCCAGGGACGGGGGAGCCTGTTGGCTGCCGTCTATGGGGTTGCACAGATTTGGACATGACTGACGCGACTTAGCAGCAGCAGCAGCATACTTCAATTAAAAAAAGCATTTTAGTGTGTAGTTGAAAAAAATATAATTAGCATATGAGACCATGTATTATAAAAATTATTTCTTAAGAGAGAGTTGATTTCAATAGACTGTTGATTCAAAGATCACCTAAAGAAGAGTCTTAAGTAAATAAGGGTCCAGCGAGTAGGCAACCCGGATAAGCCCTGTGCAGATGGTGTGAGAGTGTCTGAAGTTTGGGAAACACTACTCTATATCTGCCTCCCCCACCATATTTTATGGTTAAGGAGACTTGAGGCCCAGGGAGGGTTAGAGAGTTGGGGATTTATCAAAGGTCAAATGATAGTGATAGTGATGTTCTTGACCGAACCTCTGCTGGGTGGTGCTAAGCAGCTGACATGTACCCCCTCATTTTCACTGAAGCCTGGGGCAAGAGTCCATGCCACCTTAGTTGAGACTTTTTGATTGCCCTGCTCTGGGCCTCTGGCTGCCGAGTGGCCTTTGGCAAAGCCAGCAATATCCTGTCTCCTCCACTAAGCAGGGGCATCCTGGGCGGAGTCCAGACCTGGCCTTCTAGCCTGGTTTTCCCATCGCACCCCTGTCACTATCACACTGTGTGATGGAGTTACTCAGAGCTTTGCTTCCGTTGGGGTCATGCCTGCCTTTGTTTAATGAGGGGCAGGTATGTAAAAGAGAGAGAGAACAAGCAGCGTGGAGAGAGGGAGAGCCCTTTGAGAAGCTCCATGCAAGTGCAAGGTGATACAAAATTACCCCCTGCTCCCGGTAACACAGGGCTGGATTCTGACTTGTTCTCAGTTGGGAAGACTCTTCCCCAGCCCTTTAAGACCTGACTGTTAATGGTAGCTGATCCCTGAGCGTGAGGTGGGAAGGAACAGGAGCTCCCTCCCCCCTCACTGGTCACATGCATCCCCAGACGGTGGGAAAAGGCCTCCTTTGTGCAGCCAGAAAGGGGTTATTTCGGTCAAGCTTTGATCCGTTAGTGAACCCTGACATGACCATGGAGGTTTGAAAAGCAGCATCTTGCTGCTGGCTGGCAGCCAGCTGTCTCAGAGAGCTAAGGGGTGGGCGGGAGACGAGAAATAGCTTGTTTGGTTTACTTTATCAGAGTCACCACCCAAAAAGGGCAGGTCTTTGGGCTGCAGGGACAGCAGGGAGGGCCTGAGTGCACGCTCTCTGCGATTTGTCTAAAGTGAGGAGTCCTGGCTGGAGGGATGATCTTGGTCTGGGGTAAGTGATTCCCACACTGCTGCCTCCCGCCCCAGGATCATCGCTGCTGTATGCCTTACACCCCCATCTGCATCGCCAAAGCTGTGAAGAATTCTGCTGAATCAGAAGGCATGAGGCGAGCTCACGTGAGTAAAGCAGCCTGTGCAGAAGAGGGGGTGTGGTGGTCAGAAGGCCCAACTCCCTTACCTGCTGTGTGGCTTTGACCCTGGTGCAGGTAGGAATGTCTCTGAGCCTTCCAGAGTTAATGAGAGAATGAAAATAAAATACTGGATGGGTCATGGGAATCTCCTGCATGGAAAGCCCTGACTGCTGGTGGTGTGTGGTCCTCTACATTGGGGCTGGGCCTTGGATCTGCCCATCTGATTTTCAGTCATAACTTAAAAAAATGTCTCTATTATTTGCACAGATTAAAGATGCCGTTGCCTTATGTGAACTCTTTAACTGGCTGGAAAAAGAGGTTGGTTCTTAGTCTTTGTTTAACACGTGGACATAGATTATTCAGAAATTATCTACATGTGATTCTAACTGTGACTCTGGTCGACCATGAGGTCTAAGATCTTGATCTAATTTTAGTACTCTCTTTTAAGAGTTCTTTGTGGAAATTCGTTGTGTGTGTTTTTAAAAACTGTAGAAAATGGTAACAAAGATGAAGAAAGAAATTCCTTAATAGAATGGATCCTTTCTGGGTTAAGGAATTGTCTTGTAATAAAGTGGACTTTCATTATAAGGAAAAATGACTTACAGGCAAGCTGATTGTATTAAGAGAAAAAAGATCTTTGTGTATATTCTGAGCTTTAAGCCATAAAACTTTTTATATTAAATTGATTCTTGGTCATTAGTTTTTTGCCTTTTCACTCCTTGTAGCTGATAGGGAGGTGATTTCTTTGTGCTCTTATTAAACGGTATCGTATTCCCTTTAAATATTTTGTGAGCAACTCTTTGAAAGTAGCTTACTTTGGGAGAAGAAAATACTTTGATTCCCACAAATTTTTCCCATCTGGCAATTGTTCATCTGTGCATGTCATTTTTTGTTTTTTTTTTTTCAGTGTAGGTCATATTTACATGTCTCCCATTGTACCGCTATCATTTTGTATTCTGTTTTATTTACTTAGTATCTTAGTGTGAGCATTTCCCATTTTCTTTGAGATTTTAAATAAATGATCCAAATGGAGACTGTGTTTAGTGGCTAGGCTGCTTTATTTACCCATTCCTCCTATTTTCAAATGTTAAAAGTGTTTTTTTGTTTTTTGTTTTTTGCAATTACCAAGCACCTTGTAATAATATCTTTGCATTTATCTTTATTTAGGATCTTTTTCTTGGGCTATTGTAGGTGGGAATGCTGTTGAAGTTTTAAATTTACATGTATTAAATTTGGGGAAGTTTTAGAATATAATACTGAGGGAAAAGTTGAGTGAAAAATTCAGTGGATAGAAGTCCTTTTACTTTTAGATAGCTTTGGTAAGAGCCTTTGGGAATTCCCTCCTTGTTGAAGATGAGACATAAGCTGTGTCCTATAGGATGGATAGTTGGAACACGGAGATTGAGGAAAAAGTAAGCTTTTAATGTACTCCCTGTAACAGAGGAGCCTAACAGCCTACAGTCTGTGGGGTCGCAAAGAGTCAGACATGACCGAGCGACTAACACTTTTCATAGTATGTGGGAGACCTGTGAATTTATCACACCCCAGTGGTTTATAAGCAACTTCCTCATAGGTGCCCAAAGGTGGTGTGACAGAGATCTCAGCTGCCAACAAAGCTGAAGAATTCCGCAGGTAAGGATCGCTGTGGGGGGCCCTGTGAGTGTTGTGCTCCTGTCCTTGGCACATTCAGTGAAGCTGGGTGGGGCGCTGATTCCTGGTACAGTAAGAACCTTTAGACCGCTCTGCTCTGTGTGTGTCTCTCTGTTCCAGGCAGCAGGCTGACTTTGTGGACCTGAGCTTCCCAACCATTTCCAGTACGGGACCCAATGGCGCCATCATACACTACGCGTAAGGCATGCGGAGGAGCACGCTGCCTGGCTTTGCTGCTGCTTCTGCACAGGAGCCTGAGCAGGGGAGAGACATTGTTTTATCAAAGGCCCCTGTGCCCACCTCCATGTGTCTGTTGAGATTGTTCTTATGTGTGAAATAAGATCTTTGAGGTCTTGTCTCTCAATCCGAAGCCTCTGCCTTTTGGGAGCGCCTCTTTGGCACCTAAGTTGCCCATCGACATTGTCCATGATGTAGTGAAACGGGTCATCCCTCTTTCCTTCTGAGACTGCAGTATCTGTTGTCATAATCCCTGAATCTTGATAGTTAGAAGTTTTAGTGTTTTTCTTTTCTGACGGCGACAGCCTTCTTGACGCACTAGTCCAAACATCTTGTGAGCTCCATGACCTCCATACCAAACAAACTTACCACTAGGTTGTGGAGCACCCTGTTATGTTTAAGGAGATAATCTGTACCCTCTTTCCTCCCCAGCCTATGGGGATTTGTACCACATGAACCCATGGACCCACAGAGCTGAGCTTCCTTCCACTGTGAGACCAGGAGGGCAATGATGAATTTGGGAGAGCTAGACCCACCTGTGGAGGTGGTGGGATGTGGAACTAGGCTTCCCGCATGGGCTCCAGCTTCAGCTTGCCTGGCTCACGTGGTTTTGCCTCGTGTGGAGTATCTTGAGTTCTTTGCTTCCCATCTGTGACATGCATCATGGTGGAGCACTCTGGCTGTATCACTATGCTGTACTTGGGCACAAGTCCCCCCTCTACCCTTTCCACTGATCACTTTTAGAGTTTTTAGTCTTGGGACGAATTTTGAAGCTGCTGTGTGGGAGACAGTCACGGGTGTGGCTATTACAGTTCTCTCATATTAATGCTTCTGTTCCAACATTAAACTATCAAAAGGACTTGAGTTCTTGTCTTGTATTTAGCACAGGTGATGAATTTTGTGGCTGGATACGACCCTAGAACTTAAAAAAAAAAATTCAGTCCAAGTAGGGAGAATCTCACTTTCCCTTTGTGTTTCTTCACTGTGGCTGTTGGAAGCCTGTTGAGAAGCAGGGTGCTGGGCCCATATCTGGTGGTCTTTTCTAGTCGTTGGGATCGAATGCCTACTGGCCTCCTTACTGCCTGCGAATGAAGGAGAACCTCTGTGAGACCCTCTCTGCACTGCAGGGCGGAGACTTGGAATGCTCATGTCCCGTCTAGCTTTTCCCAGTGCAGTGTATTGTCTGGAAGGAGATCAAACTGCTTTAAAAAATACCTCACATCCATTTGAAAATAGTGCTCTAGTATAAGAGCATCATGATCTACTCCTTTCCCCAGCAAAAGTCCCTTTAGTTTTTCTTCCAAAGTGAGGCACTTGCCTTCTGCCCCTCTGGTGGTCTAGGAAGCAAGTGGGGAGGCTCCCTGTGGGGTTAGGACTGAGGGAGAGAAATGGAGGCTTGAGGCAGGGGACTGAACCATCCTCTGCTACTCCCCCCCACACCCCAAATAAAGACAAATGACTCCAGGCTGCTCTCTTCTCAAGCTTGGTCCTTTTGCTTCTATTGATGATTATTTTTGTAGTTTTTACAGGTATCTCATGAACACTTATTTTGTTCTAGTCACAAATGGAGGTAGATATAAAGAAATATGTTATTCTTCCTTCTCTTGAGCTCCTTATCTAGTTGGGGAGATAGGTTGACTAGTCTTGAGTAGAAGGTTAATATTACTTGCAATAATTAACCTATTGGGTAACTTGGGTTTGATATAATTTCAGGCTTACATAAGTTGTTAGGCTAGTGCAAAGAACTCTTGTATTCCCTCCTCCCGGCTTCAGGAAGCATTTACATTTGTGGAATAATTAATTTGTAATTAATTTTCTTAGGCCGGTCCCTGAGACGAATAGGACCTTGTCTCTGGATGAGGTGTACCTCATTGACTCGGGTGCTCAATACAAGTAAGTGAATTGGGGCTACTGGAGAGCCTGCCTCCGCTAAGTCAGGGCAGTTGAGTAGGTGGACAAGGCGGGCTCCAGCTGAGATCTCTCAGCGGGTCATCTCATTCCGCGCCGGCCAGTGATGGAATTGTTCCCATGTCTTGTCCTTTTCCTCACCCCTTGTTGAAATAGCCCAGTTGTAATTCTGTTCCTACAAAAGACTGTTTGTTAGAAATGTTTAGTCCTTGGCTGGAAGCTGTTAAATACTAAATAAATAACTGAAAGTAGGCTTTCAGAACCATTGGGAAGTCTTCTGCCCCAGCCCATAAACTACCTGCCAGCTCCCCAACTTGCAGTGACCTCAGGGCCTTGGGGAGTGAGGGCTTAATTTTGAAAGGATGAATGAGAAATGAGGGTCATCCCTGAATGACCTCATTCTGAATTTCTTTCTTCATGCCTTGCTGCTTTCACAGTCATCATCTAGACTAGTTTCTCAGAGAACCCATGATTTGATTGGGTCTTGAGGTGGAACCCATGAGGAGGAGCTGAAATAGGTGTTATCTGCATCGAGAGAGCATGAGCCAGGCCTTTTATTTTTTTTTCTCTTTAAATTTTTATTTTTACTTTGTTTTACTTTACAGTACTGTATTGGTTTTGCCATACATTGACATGAATCCACCACAGGTGTACATGCATTCCCAAACATGAACCCCCCTCCCACCTCCCCTCCCCATAACATCTCTCTGGGTCATCCCCCTGCACCAGCCCCAAGCCAGGCCTTTTAATACTCCATTTTCCACTGCAGCTGGGACTTTGCCTGGTGGAGAACCTTGTTATTAAATAAGCTCAGCCAAGTATGTGGAAGCCACAATCCAGCCTGGGAAGTATGAGTTGGTGTTAATAACAGCCTAGAGCTACGAGTATTGAGATTACTTGGGTAATGGTGTAACTGGGTCACTTCTACATTTTAGCAGCATTCTAGAAGTTATCCTTTCTCTGTTGGGGGTAGATTGGGGTGTTTTAAAAGATGCATTTGGGTATTTTTAGGTTCTAGTAAACTGCTTGCCATCCTGACAGGAGGAATTAGAGTTTGCCCTTCTTTTGCCAGAAGGTCCATTTCCCTTTCATTCATAACCCCAGGAATGGTGTTTTCCATGAAACAGTCCTCACATTGTAGACTACGAGTGCGTGTGTGTCGAGGCCTGAGTGAGTTCACTCCCGCTGCGCTGGGCCATCCTTGCTTTCACACTGTGTTTCATTTTATTTTTTATAATAACTTTATTGAAATGTAATTCAACTTATTAAAGTGTACAGTTGATGATTTTTAGTTTGTTCCTAGAGTGGTGCAGCTGTCACCACCATCAATTTTAGAGTATTTTCATCACCCCCCAAAAAAGAAAGACTATTCCCATTGGCAGTCACTTTCCATCTTCCCCTAGCCAGGGAACCACGAACGTACTTCAGTCTGTATGCACTTGCCTGCTCTGGACATTTCCTATAAATGGAATTGTGTGATGTTAATATATGGCGTCAGTGTCTGGCCTCTGCCGCTTAGCGTAATGCCTTCAGGGCTCATCCATGCTGTAGCGCGCACCGGGGCGTCCTTCCTTTTGATTCCCGAATGCTGTTTCATTGCATGTATTGTACTGCGTCTTGTTCACCCATCACCGGTTGAACATTTAGGTTGTTTCCGTGTTTGGGATGTGAAGAGCACTGCTGCCGCAAACATGAGTGTACATGTGTTTGTGTGGACATTCTCATTCTCTCGGGGGTTTACTCGGGGGAGTAGAAGTGCTGGGTCATAAGGTCACTCCATGTTTAAGAGACCTTTTATGAACCAGCAAACTGTTTTCCAAAGTGGCTGTTCCATTTTACATGGCCACCAGTCAGTGCATGAGGTTTCAATTTTTTCCACATCTTCACCTGTCTCGTATTTGAGGAAGAGCTTCTTTGGAGTGAACACTATAACTTGTCCTTTCTTTTGGGCAGGGATGGAACCACAGACGTCACTCGCACCATGCATTTTGGAACTCCTACGGCTTATGAGAAGGTAAGAGAACACTCGGGAGGCCCTCTGCTTTCTCTGACCACTCCGTCTCATGAAAAGGGATTGTATAAATAAGTAAAAGTTACACGTGGGGCAGTAAAATAGCTCATTACTGTGGAGTCAGGCTTATCTGCTTTATGACATCCATGTAACTGATTATTGGAGAGATTTTAAGAGCATTCTGTCTGCTAAGGTCAGGCTCAGATTCAAGTTTAAACAACTTTGGCCTTCTTTGGGGAAGGGAGCAGGGTAGTGAATTTTTTCTTTTTTTTTTTTTTTGAACAGTGTCTAGATTTGATTCTGAAAGCTACCCCCCTTCTTTTTTCAATTTCAGTGTTCCTGTTTATAGCCTCAGCTCTCTAGGAACCCTCTGAAATGACATGCATTGCTTGGTGTCTGGGCTTTCTGGCATACAGCTATAAGGTAGAGAGATGTATGCTAGGAGTCTAGACACTGGGCTTCAGATCTCTGCTGTTCCCAGGCTCCATGACCTTGATCCTAGACACTTAGACCATCATAAAAATGAGGGCAGAGTACTCACCTCCAAGGCTGGCTGGGAAGGTTCTGTGAGCTCAGCTGGTTCCTGGATCATAGCCACTGCTTGGCAAATACTGGCTGAATCTCTGAGTCTCTCCCTTTTCCCTGGGAGCTCCTTCAGGAAGCTTTTCCAGGGAGGAGGGCTTTGTGGGGTGCTGCAGGGCAGACACCCTAGTGCTGGTCCCTCGTGTCCTTCATTAGTTGGCACCAGCACCTTGGACGAGTTTGACCTTGGGTCCAGATACCTTTAGTTTGGGGCTTCCTTGGTGGCTTAGACGGTAAAGAATCTGCCTGCTGTGCAGGAGACCTGGGTTCGATCCCTGGGTCAGGAACATCCTTTGAAGAAGGGAATGACTACCCAGTCCAGCATTCTTGCTTGGAAAATTCCATGGACAGAGGAGCCATGGCGTCTCAAAGAGTCAGACACGACTGAGCGACTAATTACCAGGGATTCCTGTGCTGTGTTCAGTCTGGACCAGATTGAACAATGTGCGGTTTAGTGCTGATTTTGCACCTTACTGGCAAGCCACTACCCATCCAAACAGCACTTTTCTTGTCTGGGCGGTCGGGACTAAGCGCTGAGTATAGATGGTGGTGAGGTGCACGGAGGAGTAGCAAGACCACCTGGCTCCAAGGCCAGATACTGCCACTTATGAACTGCATGACCTGGCATGTTAATTACTTCATTGCTCTGTAAAGTGAGGGGGCAGGAGTGCCTCCATCCTGAAGAGTGGGGTTAGACATACAGTGCTTAGCATTGTACCTGGCACCGAGGAGTAGCTTGATAGTGTTAGGTAGTGTCATCAGTACCTCTTACTTTTTCCTCAGTCTTTCTGAGGCTCTAATGGTAGAGAGTTCATTTCAAAGGAAAGACTAGTGGGGTCATCTCTTGGACAGTTCTCTTTTACTACATTGACTTTCAAGATTTTCTAGAAAATTTGTCCCAAGGCCAAGTTTTTTTCCCACCATTTTTTTTTTCTGTTCCCCTGATTTTCTCTGTGGTAATGCTATAAACAGTGGAAACAGTGGCTGACTTTCTTTTTTTGGGCTCCAAAATCACTGCAGATGGTGATTGCAGCCATGAAATTAAAAGATGCTTACTCCTTGGAAGGAAAGTTATGACCAACCTAGATAGCATATCAAAAAGCAGAGACATTATTTTGCCAACAAAGGTCCATCTAGTCAAGGCTATGGTCTTTCCAGTGGTCATGTATGGGTGTGTGAGTTGGACTATAAAGAAAGCTGAGTGCCGAAGAATTGATGCTTTTGAACTGTGGTGTTGGAGAAGACTCTTGAGAGTCCCTTGGACTGCAAGTAGATCCAATCAGTCCATCCTAAAGGATATCAGTCCTGGGAGTTCATTGCTAGGACTGATTTTGAAGCTGAAACTCCAGTACTTTGGCCACCTGATGTGAAGAGCTGACTCATTTGTAAAGACCCTAGTGCTGGGAAAGATTGAGGGCAGGAGGAGAAGGGGACGACAGAGGATGAGGTGGTTGGATGGTATCACTGACTCAATGGACATAGGTTTGAGTGAACTCCGGGAGTTGGTGATGGACAGGGAGGCCTGGCGTGCTGCGGTTCATGGGGTTGCAAAGAGTCAGACATGACTGAGCGACTGAACTGAACTGATGGCTATGAAACCTTAAGAGGCAAGGTTTTCAGAACTACCTGAAAACTGCAGGATGAAAGCATCTATGCCCATCTTGAACTTGCCCTCTGGGTTTTCTTTGGCAGGAATGCTTCACATACGTCCTCAAGGGCCACATAGCTGTGAGTGCAGCAGTTTTCCCTACTGGAACCAAAGGTAGGTGGTGCCTTGTGTCACATGGCAGGCTTTTTCTTGTTCAGGCATCAAGCGTGTCTACATTTGGGTGAAAACACATGTCCTCCCCTTGCCATAACAGCCCCCAGACTACTCCAGGCCCAGTCTGGGCAAGTGGGGGTGCTGCTGGACTGAGCGGAGAGGACCTCCAGGGAGCCAGACTTAGGATCGGGCCTAGGGTCAGCTGTACCTCCCTCCTGACCACTTGTGTTGGGTGAGCTCGGGGGGGTGGCTCTCAGGAGAGGGCAGCAAGGCATGAAGGCCGCGGGGGAAGCTGGCTCAGCCTCCCGTCTGCCCCGGCTGTTGGGCCAGTGCTCCTTTCAGGACCCGTGCAGGGATTTATTTTACTGGGAACCTGATTTGAGAGCTAGATCCTGTTGCCTGAGGACTGGTGGGTGGGCCATTGCATGGGAAGTTGATAAGACCCCGTCCTCGAATCTGCTTAGACTGCCCTGGTTCTCATCTCCCCGGGTACCGCTTTCCTCATGCTTGTAGTCTGGTTACGATCTCATTTTGTAGTTCCAAAACCGTAGGGTTCCAGCACCGGGAAGGGAATGTTTGTGCCATATACTGTAGCCTTTACCTGCCGCGGGCGACGTCCCTGACCAGCATCCTCCAGCTGTAGAGTGAGCTCCAACTGGTGGGGGAGCCGTCCTGCTCAGGAACTCCGGTTGTCAGAAAGTTCTTTGTGCTGGACTGAAACCTGAATCCTCCAGTAACTTTTACCCTCTGGTTTCTGTTTCATCTTCTGGAGCCAAAACTAACAAATCTAATCTCTGAAGTGCTTTGCAAGTTGGAAAGTGCTGTACAGATATCACCAAGTGGTCCTTTATGTGTCTTTCAGGCCACCTCCTTGACTCCTTTGCCCGCTCAGCGTTATGGGATTCTGGCTTGGATTACCTGCATGGAACGGGGCATGGTGTTGGGTCTTTTCTGAATGTTCATGAGGGTCCATGTGGCATCAGTTATAAAACATTCTCTGATGAGCCCTTGGAGGCCGGCATGATCGTCACTGATGGTAGGTGTCCCTCACCTAGAGGCTGCGTGTGGATCCTCTGCCTTTTGGAAAGCTCTGTGTTGTTTCTTATATTTTAATTATTATAAAGTAAACTGGAAAATTTTGCCCCTTCTATCACCTCGTGGTTGAGATGGTAAAGAATCTGCCTGCAGTGCAGGAGACCTGGATTCTATCCCTGGGTCGGGAAGATGCCCCGGAGAAGGGAGTAGCCACCCTCTCCAGGATTCTTGCTTGGAGAATTCCATGAATAGAGGAGCCTGGTGGGCTACAGTCCACGGGGTCAAAAAGAGTCAGACCCAACTGAGCGACTAACACTTTGACTTCCCGTCAGTTTGAATTAGACAACAACCACATTTTTTGATTATAAAAGTAATACATATTCATTGTAGAAAATGTGAGACGGTGGAATGATATAAAGAAGAAAATGAAAATCATTTGTAATCCAGCCACCCAGGGGAAACATTACTTAACATTTGGATATGTTGACTTCTTGTTTCTTTATATATGTGCATACCTTTTTTAGTATCATTGAAATTGCACTGGACATATGGCCTGTATTCTGCTTTCTTACCTAATATGTCCCTATGTCGTTACCAAATCTTGGTGAACGTATTTTAACACATGCATCATTGTGTCTTACGGCTCTGCCCCATACTTCGTTTGGCGGATTTTCTGTTATTTTACTCCCTACCCTGCAGCCAGTTCTCAGGAATTCCAAGCCTTTCTGTCTCTGGACCTCTAGATAAAAGTGCCTCACGGGAAGAGGTGTATCTGGGCTCTTGCACTGGATTGAGTGGCCCTGCTGCTGTTTCTCCTTTGAAGTGTGGTCATCCCAGCAGTGAGAGCTTCTCTGTGCGTGTCTTCATCGCAGGCTGCTCCTCATTCAGGGGTTTGGTTTGTTTTAGAGCCCGGGTATTATGAAGACGGGGCTTTTGGAATTCGCATTGAGAATGTTGTCCTGGTGGTGCCTGTTAAGACCAAGGTGAGTAATGGTGTATTTATTTTGTTTTAAAAATTCCCTTATTCCTTCATGGGGGAAGATGAGGGCTTTTGTCCTTCAAACCAAGAGCATGCCATTCTGGGGCCAAAATGGAGTCTCCTTCCCTTGGTATTGGGGTCTTTTCCTGGAATTCATTCTCTTCTGCAAAGCTAGAAAGAAAATCCTGAGTGAACGGGGACCCTGGGCGGGACCTTAGGGAGCCTCAGGCAGGTCCCTGCTTCATGTAACGTGGGGCCCTGAGTTTACTGGAGGCAGGGTCTCATCATGAAACCTTCACCGTGTGTGTGTGGGCATGGAGGGGGGTGGTGGGGGGTGCTTGTTTAAAATCTCCCTCCAGATGTTGAAACCGAATCTCCAGGGCTGGGACCTGGGAACTGTTTTCAACAGATGTCCCAGATGATTGTTATCAGGTAAAACTGAGGAAGCCTGAGCTAGCCGCTGGGTCAGATACCACACATGGGCGAGAAGATGGGTGTGGTGCCCTCTCCCCTTCACATTACCAAGAGGAGGCAGGTTTTAGGTGCTACGCTTTACCTCCAAGACCTGTTTGCTCCTCCTCCACAGCTGGAGGGAAGTGACTTCCTAGGCCTGCAGGGTGGCTGGCCCCCGGGGTCTGCTCTCTGCTTGCACACTGACGTCACTGGAGCAGCCTTGCCTCTCCCCATCCCACAGGCCCTGCCAGAGAGACCCAGCATGGCCTGTGTGCTCTGCCGTTCCATGCCTCGTGCACTGGACAGACCTCTTAACGTCACCTGAGGGGCCTGGCTGGGGCAAGGCAGGCCGCGTACTTGATGTTAAAAAAAAAAACCAAAAAGATCTGCTGGGGGCTTACAGCTTAGCAGAGGCTTGAGAAGCAAACCAGAGATGTGCCTGCTTCTAGATGCCCCACCCCCTGCCATACCTTCTCCCCATCACAGCAGACAGGAGCCTTGTATACCTGCTGACCAGGTCCTCAGCACTCAGTCTGGCCTTTCCTGAAGGTGCAGGCTGTGGTCTGCACAGCGGAGCAGCTCTTGGAATGTGGCCCTGCCCTGTTCGTGTCTCCTTCATCTGTTAGAAATAGTGACCGGCTAACCACTCTTGATTTCTTGCTACACCTGGCTGAGGGGCGGTCATGTCTGAGGGGAGTGACCTCAGGGTGGGTCATCATGGTGAAGAGGAGTAAATGCTCCTATTGTGTTCCTTCTCCCATAGTATAACTTCAACAACCGTGGAAGCCTGACCTTTGAACCTCTGACTTTGGTTCCAATACAGACCAAAATGATAGATGTGGATTCTCTAACAGACAAAGAGGTAACAAGGGTGTCCTGGGGCAGGGGGCAGAAGTGTGTGTGTGGGGTGGAGGGTGGAGAGCTGCCCTGAGTCCTCCCGTTCATCCTCACTTTTAAGTCCTTTTCTGCCCTGTGTCTTCGCCTCCATCTTCACTTTGAAGTCAAGAGTCTAGGCCAGTTGAGTTGGAACATCCTAGGTTTCCCAAGGACTGTAGGTGCTTTTCCTGTAGTTGTTGGGTTTCGAGGTAGATAACAGCCCTGTTTGCCCCACCCTCGGAGGCTGTAGTGTTCACAGGTGGGAATGAACAGTGTGCTCTTGCCTCTCAGGAGGGCAGGGGCCATAACTGCTTGGAGGCATGTTTAGCAAATATGGACTGTGTGTCTTCCCACAAAAAGCCAGGTGGGCAGGGGGGCTGTTGGCTGTTGCACACACCAGATTGTTTTCTTGTGTTGCTTGAAACACTAAGGAACTGAGAAGCACAATCTGTGCTCATATGCGTGATTTTCACACAGACAAGGTGGGTGGTTGCTCTGGGCTCTGAAACCCTTCACAGAGCAGAAGCATGGCCGTGCTCACCTGTAGAGCTCAGAGGGTGACAGGTCTTGAAACCCCTTGAGACCCTCGGGTGGGTCCCCAGGCTCAGGTCCAGAACTGAGGAGGCAGACTGGAAGGGTCAGGCAGGCGATCAAGGTCAGAGCAGGGACGAGGGTCAAAAATGGTAGAAATAACACCACTCCAGCTATCTGCTGTGAAGTGGTCAGGCTTGAGCCAGGAAGACAGAAGCCAGAAGGATACCAATTCCAGAGCAAGGCAGGTGGCTGGAAGTCCAGCAAAAGGCAGACTAGCAGGAGCCAAAGGCAGGGCAGCGTGGTGGGAATAAGAGGTGGTTGTTACCAGGGGCAGCCGCTGGCCTCATCCCAGGGGCTGTGAGGTGGGACTGTATGCTCAGTGGAGCCCTCGTGGGTCTTGTTTTTAGCACCAGAGGAAGGTGCCTCTGCGGGCTGAAGAGCCCCTGCTACAGGCCTGTGGGATGGGGCTCTCTCCACCAGAGGCCCCTTCTTCTGCCTCATCAGTTCACAGATGGTTGACAGGAAGGTCATCCACTTCTCACTCTGATGCCCTCCGTGTGTGGGCACTTGTTCTTGACCTCAGAGCCCTTGGTTCAGCCAAGCGTTCCTGCTCACGGGACCGACACAGGCCCCCGAGGCTGCTCTATTCAGGTCAGAGATGGATATGGAACCGGAAGCAGCACCGGGTGTGTCTCTTCAGCAGGAAGACTCTCTCCTGTGGTCCCGGGGCTCTTCCCTGGTCCCCGCAGGGGTAGCTTAGGTGGGAGCGGATGAGAACACAGAAGTGAGCATGGGAGCCCCACTTGCAACCCTCAGCCCCAAGGAACCAGTCTCTTCTCATGGCCCCCAAGCACAGCTTCCAGGCTCTGAGCAAAAGAGTCTCTACTAATAAGTTGTTTTGCACTCTTGGATGCTGAAGGCTGTGTCGTCTGCCAAATAATCCCGGGTCAGAGAGGCCTTGCTGTCCATGTGAGCTGTACCGGTCAGGAGACATTTCTCTCATGTGACTTTCCATTTTATCCAGGGAAACAGCGCATGAGGAAAGTTAAGCGAGGCCAGTTTTTCCTTGAGGGAGAGTTTTGTTAACCTGTGACTCCCCCATGACATTGGCTGGACCATTGTTCATGACTATATCTTATGGACTCAAATCACTGAACTATTCTCTTAGTCAGTTTTTGTAGGACAGGGAATATCTTCTTACCTTGGAATCATTAGCAAGTTTCCACAAATAACAAGTAGAGGACAGTATTTAATATAACCAAGCAGAATGTATTTATTATCTCATGTAGCAGAAGGGTTCATTTCCCATATACCACGCAATAAATCTGGGACTTCATTCTGTCTTAAGGCATAGAGATACCCCACAACAAGATACTGCCCACCGGGCTTTGAAACTCCCAGTCCTTGCCCTTTACTCTCTCACAGTCTTAGCATTTTGGGGTTGGGTCTGCATTCCCATCCCTCTGTCACCAGGTGGCAGCAGAGGACTTTGGACACGAGTGTGGGCGCTGCAGGCTGCCAGGGCCTTTGTGGTGGTGCTTTGGCTGCTGACGGGGCCCCGTTTTCCCCCAACCAAAAGAGTCTTGGGAGTTTCTCTGTGGCCCCTTGTTGCTCCTGTCTCTTGCACTGTTGAGCTGCCTTACAGCCCTGCTTGGCCTTGCTGCTGACATGTAGCAGCTTGCTTGGTTTTGGTACTGCAGCCCTCCACCCCCATGCCCCCACCTGCCAGACAGACTAGTGACTCTTATCAGTGAGAGCTGGAGTCCTAGTTGGGTCAAAGCCATTGGCAGCATCCCCCTGTCTGTCTAATGTGAAGTGGGCAGGCCCCCTTCATGGACAGTAGAGAGTGGGTTCTGCTCTAGGTAGAACTTGCTTTCTTCCATACGTCAGCCTCCCTGCCTCCTCATGAGGAGGAGATCTAACCTTTTACACATGCACAATTTCTGTTATCAGGTTCAGCACGCCAACACCCCGCCCCCCGCCACACACACACCAAGTCCTTCCTTTTTGCCTCCTTTTTAATCTCCTGGTGTGGTGGCCTCATTCAGTTGAGTGTCTGAAAGTCAAGCGTACTGCCCACCCCACTCTGCAGCACAGCCCTTGACCACCAGAGGCTTTGGGTGCATCTGGACGGCCGCACTGGCAAGACTGTCATGGACCTAGCTGATCCTACATTATTCAGCTTTGTAGGAGGTGGATACGGAATAGGAAATCAGTGCCTCGGTAGGACAGCCTCAGGTGTGTCTTCACAGCGGTCGAGGCAGTGGGGTGGGTGCAGGAGCCACAAGACCCCCTGCCCCTCTCTCTCTCATCATGGCTTCCAGGCAGGGGCTGTTGAAGGGAGCTCTGGCTGCAAGTCTCCCTGCACTCAGGGGAGCCCAGAGCCACAGCCTGCCGTCAGGTGTTCACCGTTCCCCCAGAGTCACTGACGCCCGTGTGCAGCAGACGGTTCTGGGAACGTTCGCACCATCAGCCCTGTGGCTCGTCCTGTCTGTTTCCAGGGAGGCAGAACACAGGGAAGTCGCTGTCGCTGGGCAGGGAGAGAGGGTCCTGTGCTCCTTTACTCTCACCCTGTGAGCTCCGCATGTGGGGCCCCACTGCTCGGTGGGCAGGCTTTGGTGCAGGTGTGATGGTGAGAACGCGTCTGTCTTCCCTCCCTCTTGCAGTGCGACTGGCTCAACAGCTACCACCTGACCTGCAGGGACGTGATCGGGAAGGAGCTGCAAAAGCAGGGCCGCCAGGAAGCCCTCGAGTGGCTCATCAGAGAGACGCAGCCCATCTCCAAACAGCCTTAATACCTCCTTGGTTTTTATAAAAAACAAAAAACAAGACAAAAAACCAAACAAGAATGCTCTGGGGAAAGGAAGAAGCCCGGCACACCCCTGACATTTCCCCCATGTCCCCTCCTTCTTCCTTACTGCCCCTTTTTACTTTTAGACTCTGAGAAGAACTGAGAATGTTCTTATCCTCTTTGATATTTTCTTGCAGACACGCAATCTTTTATGATTTTTTTTTTTAATTGAATGAGCTAAGAATAGATTTCTGCCCCAGAAGGAGGGTACCTATAAGCCGAGTGCTTGATCGGGTGGGCGCCCCGAGCTGCCACAGGGAGCCCTCTGGCCGGCGCTGGTGAAGCAGGCAGTGCTCTGTGATGGCCATGTTCCCGGTGCTAGTCCCTCATTCATGATCCCCTTCATGCACACGAGACTGTATTTATGACCTGAGATTAAAATGTGAGAATGGGCTTCGTCTCTGCTGTTTCTGTCCTCCCGGCACCATCTACCCTACTGGGTGTGGGGTAGGCTCCTCTTTAGGGCACGTGTTCTAGGTGGTGCAGGAGTGCCCTTTGGGGAGACTTCCTTGGCCTCTCTGTATCTCTTCTGACTTAATTTTCAGCCTCTTTTTCTTTTCTCTAAAAGCCCAATGTTTTTTTGAATAGTTTTATTTTCCTTCCCTGCCTCTGGTTTTAAAATGTCATTGATATACCAAAAAAAAAAAATAAACCAACAAAAAATCATGTCGACAGTGACAGCCTTCCATGATCCAGTCTGCAGTGGACAGTGTGGATGTCCCTTTGTCTCATTGCTTGTAGGAAGTGGTCTTTGGCTGGTTCCTGTGACTTCCTGTCCTTGGGCCTTCCCTGCACTTGCACACGTGGAGCAGCCTGAAGGGCTGGCAGAGCTTATAATTCTGAGGCCTCAGACTGTGAGCATTGGGTTGGGAAAATGAACCTCTCAGCCCTTAGCCGGGATGTCCGAGGTGTGGTCTACACTGTCTCCTGGGGTTTCTCAGTGGAACTGAGCCCTTCTTGCTGACGTGGGATCTTGTTCAATGACACACCCTTTATTTTCTTCCTTCCCTCCTGGGACTCATTTTCCTTTTCCTGGAGTCATCTCCCAAGAGGCCATTTCCATGCAAATCCTTGTCTTTGGGTCTGCTTCTTTAGGAACCCAAGACATACCTTGTAACATATAACCACTATTTGCAGCATATTTTTTTGCCAGTTTCTTTCTTTTTAGTATTCAGTAGTATGTAGAATGTGTGTGCACAGATAGAAGAATATTCCTGCACACATGCACATCATATGTACAGACATGGGGCTATTCTATACATACGCAATTTCCTTTTTTAACTTGGCAATATATATACCAAGTTATTTTTCCATATTGGTACCCATAGATCCAATTGTTTTTAATGACTGTAGACTATTCTGTTGCATAGCTATATCTTTTTAAAACCAGCCTCATTGAATCTTAAATTACATCTTTGATTTGGGCAGTAAATCAAATCATCTTTGATTTGTGAAAGGTAAGTAGAAGCATACGTTGGCTTTTCACCAAAGCATGGCTGGCATGGGCCAGTGCCCATTACTGTCTCCAGCTGGGGAGTAGAAAATGAACTAATCTGTGTTTACTAGAGCTTCCCTGGTAGCTCGGATGGTAAAGAATCTGCCTCCAATGCAGGGGACCCAGGTTCCATCCCTGGGTTGGGAAGATCCCCTGGAGAAGGGAATGGCTACCCACTCCCGTACTCTTGCCTGAAGAGTTCCATGGACAGCGGAGCCTGTGGGCTACAGCTCGTGGGGTCACAAAGAGTTGGACACGACTGAGCAACTAACACATTCACTTTCCATCTGTATTGAACCAGGGGGGCAGCAAAGAAAACTTGACTGATAGGGTGACCCTAAATTGCCAGAATACCTACGAATGGACTTGTCAACATTTACACCACTCATCCTGCCTTCTTTCCTCCCAAGGGTCATTGATTCCAACTTGCTGTGTGGGAGGAAGCAAGATAGACAGCCAGTTCTCAGGCTATATTTGTAACAAAGGTAGGAAAACACAGAAGCAGTGCCACACAGTAACAGGATATATTTTGATCAGCCAGAGATCAATTCTTGAATGCCTTTGGTTCCCCCTTGCTCATATTTCAAATATGTTCCATAAGATTAGACTTAAAACAGACGTTTTCCCTCTGATGATAGAACTTACTAATCAGCCTCTCATCCACCTGAAAGTTGGAGCCCCACCCCTACCTTCTTGAGGATCCAGACCATCTTCTCCTCTGTGATATCCTGAAACTTCCCCTTTCTCAGGAAATGGGAGCTGTGAATTGCAGCTGTTTTGGAGTTTAAACAGACTGTAACTCAAGTGTGACGGCAACTCCACTGTTCGTTCACCAGGCTGTTAAGCCTGTCACTTCCTAAGGCAGCCTCAGAGCAGAGTTTGTTTTAATTGGGTCAAGCCCAAGAAACAAAAATTTCCTGGTGCCAAGAGCTTCCTGCCCGACCCGCGTGTCTTGGCATGAAGTTCAAGAGCCATAAACTAGGCGAGATGGCCCCAAAAAGACCGAGGACCAAAATAAAACTGTGATGTGCAAGAGCTCAGAGGAGACGATGAGTTAAAAATGAGGATCAAATGAATCACTCCTCTTCACTTTAAATGATAAAAGTTTGGGTGCAAAAGCGGGCATTGTGCTAAATTTGTGGAAGAATTTCAGGGAAGCTGCTCTTCTGTCTTTGTCTTTCTTCCTTTACCGTCTCCTGAAGTTTTAGGTACAAGATGGGATTCAAAAATGGCTATGATATGGGGCCTCTGCTGTGAATAGCCCAGAGGCTGCCTTCTGGAAGCTTGCTCACCCTCTGGTTAAAAAATCCATCTGTGGGGGGCTTCCCTGGTGGCCCAGTGGTTAGGCATGTGCCTGCCAATGCCAGGGACATGGGTTTGATCCCTGGTCCTCCACATGCCGTGGAGGAACTAAGCTCCTGCACAACTACTGACCTCGTGCACCCTAGAGTCTGTGCCCTGCAACAAAAGAAGCCACCGCGGTGAGAAGCCTGAGCATCATGATGAAGACCCGGTTCAGCCAAAAAAAAAAAAAAACCTCTGTTGCTTATGCTGTGAGAGGGGCCCGCCCCACCATCCTCGCGTTCAGTACCTATCCAGCCTAAAGGCCAGGGCCAGCATTTAGCCACCCCGCAGTAACAACCATTTATTGTCAGGTTGGAGCAGGTATTCACGTACTCACAAGCTGTGAGGGAGGGCTTGCCCTTGGTTTTTCCTGGCAGCTGGGGATTTATACCAACAATGACATAAAGACTCACAGGCTGCCTTTGGTGACACCTTTCAGCTTGAGCCCTGCTGGCTCCTAGGGAGAGACAGAAGTGGGTAGTCAGAAGGCTGGGAGAAGACAGGAGGGGTGCTTGGCAGTTTTAATGCCAGTACTCTGGTGGCTGGTTCCTGAAAGCAGATGGAGTACAAAGAATGAGAAACTCATAGGATCAGAATTTGAAAACAAAAATTCAGATTCTGGCAAGGTGATGGCTGTTGTGTCATAGGTTTTGAATCTCTTCAAATCATTCCCTAAAAACACAGAGAAGCCGGGATAGCACACTGAAATTCATGGGTGAGATTTATACCAAGTATATGGGACATGTATCCCGACAAACTTGAAAAAAAATTTTTTTTAATTGTAGTAAAAGTCATAAGATAATTTTAACCACATTTGACTGTACATTTCAGTGAGTAAGTATATTCACATTGTTGTGCAACTGTCAACAAGCATCCACATCCTGAAGTTTTCACCTTCTTAAACTGAGTCAGTGCAGGGTAACCAGTGTGTTGTCAGCAGCTGTGCAGAAGGGCACTATGAAGGGGTGCTCGATGGACTCGAGAACCCCAAAATAACCATCAGAAAGATTATTCTACCTTAAAGGAAAATGAATTCTTTAGTAGTCAAACGAATGATCCAGTCACACAGTAGAAAATATATGAGACTGCCATTGGCTTTTACAGCAACATTTTGGAGAAGAAGAAATTGAGTAACACAGGGCTGTGGTTACAAGGTGTTTGTTATTGTTTATTAGGCCTCAAATTTCTTTCACGTGTTTTGTATCTGTGCTGGATTTAACAATTATGTTAAAAACTAGCAGTGACCAGGTGGGCAAAACTAGAGCTAATGGGTTGGACTATGATGGTAGGGGTGGGGAGATGCAGTTGCCTCTGTAACTGCACACATTTAGGGAAGGGAGTTCTCCTTGAATCGGTCTTGATGGAAGATTCCATCACAGACACCATCATCTCACCAGACAGTTATTTTTTGAAAACTGGGATCACTGGGATTTTCTTACTTTTTTTAGCTTCATGTTTGTCCGTTTGCCTCTGTGGCTCCTTCAGGGCAGGGAGGAGACTAGTTTTTCTTTTGAGGTTTCTCCATCGGGTGCACGTTGAATGGATGCTGGTATGCTGCTACTGCTGCTAAGTCGCTTCAGTCGTGTCCGACTCTGTGCGACCCCATAGACAGCAGCCCACCAGGCTCCCCCCATCCCTGGGACTCTCCAGGCAAGAATACTGGAGTGGGTTGCCATTTCCTTCTCCAATGCATGAAAGTAAAAAGTGAAAGTGAAGTCACTCAGTCGTGTCCAACTCTTAGCGACCCCATGGACGGCAGCCTACCAGGCTCCTCCATCCATGGGATTTTCCAGCCAAGAGTACTGAAGCGGGGTGCCATTGCCTTCTCCAGATGCTGGTATAGACAGGCTCAAACTCCACCACAAATTGTATGTTTATAGCAGTCCGGGCCATTTTCTTGCCTTCTGCCCCAGAAGTGAGTGCAACGTGTCCTTTTTTTTTTTTTTTTAACCTGAGTGCTTGTCACAAGGCACTGCCATCTCTTCAAAGTCCTGCTTTGGCTCTGAGGGCCTGGGGACACAGCCCATGGCCCACCCTCCTCTTCCCTGAAACCCTGGGCTGAGGACTATCAGACTTGATGCTTTCTTGCTCTGTTTTCTGGTCCTGTCCTGTGAGTGGGTTACAGACTTTTCTCTTCCCTGAAAAAACCTCATCTAGTCTTTCTTCAGAATCCCTTGGACTGCAAGGAAATCAAACCAGTCAATCCTAAAGGAAATCAATCTTGAATATTCATTGGAAGGGCTGATGCTGAAGCTGAAGCTCCAATACTTAGGCCTCCTGAAGCGAAGAGCCAACTCACTGGAAAAGACCCTGATGCTGGGAAAGATTGAAGGCAGGAGAAGAAGGGGATGGCAGAGGATGAGATGGCTAGATAGCATCACTGACTCAGTGGACATGAGTCTGAGCAAACTCCAGGAGATAGCAAAGGACAGGGAAGTCTGCAGTGCTGCAGTTCAAGGGGTCACAAAGAGTTGGACACAACGACTAAACAGCAATGAAAAGATGCTCTATCTCAAACATTTTGTCTGGGAAATGAAAAGAAGAATAATCTTGATATATCATTTCATAAATACCACATTGACAAAATTTTATATATGATAGTTCCAACATGGTAAGATGTTGAAAACTGGTACCTTTATGTACTGCTTAGAGGAGGTGGACTTGATATAAAAGCTGAGGAGAGTATGGTTTATATAGTGAATCCTAAAGGAAATCAGTCCTGAATAGTCATTGGAAGGACTGATGCTGAAGCTGAAACTCCAATACTTTGGCCACCTGATGCTAAGAATGGACTCTTTGGAAAAGACCCTGATGCTGGGAGGGATTGAGGGCAGGAGGAGAAGGAGACGACAGGATGAGATGGTTGGATGGCATCACTGACTCAATGGACATGAGTTTGATCAACTTTGGGAGTTGGTGATGGACAGGGAAGCCTGGTGTGCTACAGTCTATGGGATCAAAAGAGTCAGACATGACTGAGCAACTGAACTGAACTGACTGAAGTTGTTAAAATATAAAAACAACAGCATGAAGGACTAAGGAAGAAATGGAGGCATACTGTTTCAAAGTTCTTATAAGGACTGACATGAATTTGAGTCAACTCTAGGAGATAGTGAAGGACAGGGAGGCCTGGGGTTGCTGCAGTCCATGGGATTGCAAAGAATTGGACACGACTTATCAACTGAACAGCAGTCTTGTTTAAATAGAGAATTTAAAGCTGTTGTTTATGGGTCACTGTGTGGACCCAGTACATGGAGGCTACAAATCCCTCCTCCAATTCCTCGCTCCTTTCGAGAAAAGTCAAATGTTTTAGTTCCGCAGCTTCCCAGGCACAGCTGAAAATCTGTGGAATTCTCTCCTTTCAGAGTTAGCCATCAGAGGGGGTTCCAATCAGAAAGCTGAGACTTGAAACTCTGCCTAGTAGAGGGCCCAGAACAGGGAGCTCGGACCAGCAGGGCCCACCATCCTGGCCCAGTCAAATTTCAAGCCAACATAATTTAAAGAGAGAATTTGCTAAACAGAGACAAACCCGAATATACCAACCATTAAACAAAACAAAAACCAACCAAACTTCCAGGACACTATTACAAAACAGATACGCACACATCATCTCAGAATAGAGGACAGTTAACTTAAACATATTTTAACTCATGGTAAAACTTATGATATTGGCTTCACTTTTTTCTCATTTTGGGGGATTGTTTTGTTGCAAACATCCTTATTACACACAGCACCATGGAAGATGCTAAATGGAGGAAACTAGGCACAAAATAGGGCGCCCTCCAGAAGTCACATAGAGAAAGAATGAGCGTAGGTGAGGCTCCCTCCAGGAGACACAGGTAAGGCTGGTCTATGTGGCCAGAGGTCAGGATCTGGTTACCTGGGCTTGAGGGTAAGTAACTGGAAGGGAGCATGAAAGACTCTAAAGCTGCTGGTGATGCTCTGCTTCTTCATCTGGGTGCTGGTTTCATAGCATGTCCAGTTTGTGAAAATCCAGAGAACTCTGAACTTATAAAACTTGTACTTTTCTGTATGTCTTATACAGGAATTAAGTGTTAAAAACACATGCATCATCATTGCCTACCCTGAGGCTTTAGTTTTGGGGGACCCATTGATCAAGTTCAACCTCTACGTTTGATAGAGGAGGAAACGGAGCCTGTGAGAAGGGAGGCACCCATTCTGGGTGACAAAGCAAGTCATTGGCCAGAGTGAGTCTGCAGCTTGAAGCTTAGCTCCGGGACCCCTCGCTGCTTCCGGCTTCCTTGTTCTTTAGGAACCACGGAGCTGGAGGCTGCGCTAGTGCAGGAAGGGTTCTGGCTGCTGGGGTGGTGGGTGGGGCTCCAGGAGGGGAAGAAGCTCACCTGGTGGGGCTCAGCTGATGGTTGAAGTGTGGAGTGGGTGTTGCTGATACCCTCACACGGGACTGTCCTTACTCCGAGGCTCTTCCATTCCCTCTGCTGAAGAGCTGTCTACTTCAACCGGCAACTCCTTTGCTCACAACAGCTTCATTTTATTATTTCTTTAGAGAAGAAAGTTCTCCTTTTCAAGGCAAATTCTTGTGCCCACTTATACACTTGAGGGTATTATTAATTTATAATAATCAAATTGTTATTGAATTCTTTTGTATTTGCATCTTTTATCCTACCCACCCCCCACCCCAAGCCCCGCCACCCCATAAACTTATCCTTCTGACTACAAATATATTCAGTATTTTTCTCTCCAGCAAACAACCCCTTTCCTGGTCCTGATTAATGAATCAGTATGTACGTGGGAAGTGCCTACGCTGAGCCCTGTACAAGGACAGGATGAACAGTGTCCCCAGTCACAGATGGCAGGTCCTGCTGCCTCGCAAGTTATTTTCAATGTTTTCAGACTTTCTGAGGACGCTGCCTCCCTCTGCACTCTTTGCGGCTCCTCATGCCCCTATTTCTTTTCCACTCAGTGTTAACTGACTCCACCCTCACTACCATTTTGCTTTGTTGCTTAATTAATTCGTTTTTTGAAAGCCAGCGTCCTTTGAGCCAGATGAACACATGTGTAGGTTGCCTGGGACAGTCCCATCTCGCCCGCGTTCTCTTAGCTTAACTAGGACTAGCACCCCATCTAGCCCTCTCTGCAGTGCTCTGACATAGGTGCTGAGCTCTCTGGCCACACTGCCTCTTGGTACTCAAGTGCAGTGGCCTCTTTTGCTCATTTGTGTTAACTTTGTGTCAGTTTTGGCCAAATGTTGATGAAGAGCTCAGGCTTTGATAAAAAACAGGTGTGACTTTAAATCCCAGAACCTCATCTATACACAACCCTGAGCTTCAGTGTTTTTATCAGAAATCAGAGGAATAAGAGTGATTGTACCTACTTCATAGGGCAGCTGCTGGCTTCAGAGGGTGCTTATAGTACCTGCTGTGGCCCTGGGCATGAGGTAAGTGCTTGGTAAGTAGCTTCCCGAAGCTCCCTCCTGCCTCGACGCCTGGACCCCCCAGGGTCTCCTCCAGCTCTCTGATGCTTTCTAGGTTCTTCTCTGGCTTTTCAGCCTCTCCTGCCCTAACTTGCTTGAATTCTTAGCTTCCTAATTTCTGTGATTCAGTCTGGTCTTGTGATGAAGAGTGTCGGCTGTGGCAACAGATGTTCGTTCCAGTTAGAATCCTTGCGCCGTTTAACCAGCTGAGAGTGCTTAGGCACGTTGTTTGACCTCTTGGTGTCTCAGTGACTCGATCTGTGACATGGGGCTGCCGCCCTCTAGGGGGTAGTGAGGATCCTGTGGGCTGAGACTTGCACTAAGTGCCTACCACTACTGAACATCCAATAGAAGTGAAGTGAAGTGAAGTCGCTCAGTCGTGTCCGACTCTTTGCGACCCCATAGACTCCTACCAGGCTCCTCTGACCATGAGATTTTCCAGGCAATAGTACTGGAGTGGATTGCCATTTCCTTCTCCAGGAACATCCAATAAGTGCTGTGCTATTCCCAGCCTCTCAGGGGTCCTGATGGGCTCCCTCCTCTCCCTTACCCCATCTTGTCCATTCTGCTCCTGGGGCCCCCCAAAACCCTCTCCTCTCCCTTCCCACTGCCACTGCCCTAATTTTTCCAGAGCCTTGTTTCTTCTTGACCTATTCATACCAGTATCTCGGCTGCAAGTCCCCTCCCTTTCCAGTCCATTTTCCATGTGAATAGCAATTGAATATTTTCTGAAGCACCTTTCCGATTGCTTCACTCTTCCGCTTTAAAACCTCCTAGATCTCAAATTTCCAGTTTAGCTGTTCCAGCTTCACCACCTGGACCCCACCTGCCTAACCAACTTCATTCCGCCACTGCGCCCTGCCTGTGCCGGATGAACCAACTCAATGGACTTGATCTTTCTCTCTCACATCCTCCCTGTGATTCCCACCTCAGAGATTTGTCCCCTCTGCCCTCTGAGACACCCATATCCTCCCAGATGCCCAACTTCTACCATCCTTCAAAGCCCAGAGGAAATGTCACCCTCTCCTTGTAGCCTGCCAGGATTATTATTATAACCCAAACTGGAAATTTTCTCTAGAACTCTGAATCTCTCCGATGGCTACTGCACTTCTTACTCTGCATTTTGTCTGAATATAATTTATCCACAACAGGTCACTTGCCACTGTTCCTGTGTCTTCTTGTCTCCTGCCTGTAGTCATTAGCCCTGCTGTCTCCCTCGGCGTGTCCAGGACAGAAGCTGTTTAATGCCTCGGTGTGCAGGGCCTGTGTGCAGGCTCCAAGGTCGGTGCTGTGAAGACCATCCAAGTCTCTCTGCCGTAAGGGGACAGAAAGCTGTTGGGGAGAAAACATGGGCACCTGCTTGCATGTGCGTGCACACACACACACACACACACACACACACACACACACACGACTTAAGAACATTCTCAGAGAAGCCCATCACACACTCTCGGGCAGCTGGGGCAGCACCCAAGAGAACTGATGAGTTCTGAGAGGCTGCAGAACTCATGGGTAACCAGGAGCCTCTGCAGAACAGGGGGTTTGCACAGAGACCAGTAGGCAGGGAGACATGGGGGACTGGCTGGCAGTAGGTGGGATCCTGGCAGGGGGCAGTTGGATCTGTTTCCTCATTGGTCGGAGGGACAATTCCCGTCCCAGCTCTGAGACCTCTCTGAGTCTCTGTTTCCTTATCTGCCTACATCATGGCCTAGTGACCACAGTCACAGGCTTGCTTGTCAGAGTGACTTGGGTTTAAATCTTGGATCTCCTCATTATTGACCGAGTGACTT
This sequence comes from Ovis aries, assembly GCF_016772045.2. Classification (NCBI taxonomy): domain Eukaryota; kingdom Metazoa; phylum Chordata; class Mammalia; order Artiodactyla; family Bovidae; genus Ovis; species Ovis aries. The sequence goes on along the minus strand of NC_056075.1, from coordinate 29,963,051 downwards.
TGGGAGAGTCATGTGAGCCTCAGTTTTCTCAGCTTGCCAGGATGGTAGGAGGCAGAACGACACAGTGAACTGGAGTGCCAGGTGATCATATAAATGCTCAATTCAGCCGAGGATGCAATTCCAGAGCCGCAAGCTCTTTGCTGTCTCTGGGGGATGTTGCAAGCTAGGCTGGGCATGCAGTGCTTAATTTAAATCACAAGTTACATTCCAAAGCAAGATAGGTCTAACATTAAGTGATGCCAGGATGTATGAGCATTATAGACACAGTTATGATGAAGGTCCCCATTCTTACAGGGCTTGTAGACTGATTAGGGAGATAAAGCCACCTCGAACCAGCCTGTTGAGCACCTTGATCTAGCGGTCAGAGAAGGCAGACCAAGAAGGTGAAGCAGCTGGGAAACTTGCCTTAGGGAAGTTTTAGCAAGAGGTCTGGGTAAGCAGTGGGGGGTTGTTCAGAACTCTGGGAAATTCAACGGAGAATTTTTATTAGCAAATACGTACCTAGGCAGAGTCTTTGATGGGGTAGCTCTTACATGTTACGAGCAATGGGAAGAGTCTTAGCTGTTCAGATTTTCAATCACAAGGCAGAATGGACTTTGATGACTGTAGGAAAGAGCTAGAGCCTAGCTTTGTTTCTCGGCTAAGATGTATCTAGAGAAGACCATATTTCAGAATGGAAATCAAATTCTGGTAGGGAAGAACTGTCTTTTAAGGGAAGCTTGTTTGCACTGATACAATCACTTGAGTGCATCAATTTGAGTCTTTGTATCCAGAATTTACTGAAGCGTAGAATGAATACACTATACATCATCTGCCTTAGGCATTGCATTGTAAATATTTCACGGCTTTAAATATATGCTGTGATTAGGTGTGTGTTTTGGTAGTTAAATGAATACGGCTTTAAAGCAATGAAATGAAAATATTTCAAGTTCAGCATATTTTCATCTGAGGGCTTTAAGAATATGTCATAGAAAAAATTCTATCTTCAAAGCTGAGATTCTCCTGGCACTTCCCTGGTTGTCCAGCGACTAAGACTCCATCCTCCCAATGCAGGGGGCTCAGGGTTCAGTCCCTGGACAAGGAACTCAACTAAATTGCAACTCATGCTGAACTCTGGGCACAGCCAAAAAAGAAAAAAAAAGCTGAGTTTCTCCTGGTGATTGCACAATTGATGATGGCTGAGAGATCCTGAGTCTTGGACTTTAGGTTCTTATTTTTCCTTTATAAAAGAAAATTCCCTAAAATGTTCACAGACATTCTCAGCTATTTTACAAATTTGTTTTCATATTAGCTAATATTACTCTTTGGAGAAGGCAATGGCACCCCACTCCAGTACTCTTGCCTGGAAAATCCCATGGACGGAGGAGCCTGGTAGGCTGTAGTCCATGGGGTCACTAAGAGTCGGACATGACTGAGCGGCTTCCCTTTCTTTCACCTTTCACTTTCATGCATTGGAGAAGGAAATGGCAACCCACTCCAGTGTTCTTGCCTGGAGAATCCCAGGGACGGGGGAGCCTGGTGGGCTTCTGTCTATGGGGTCACACAGAGTCGGACATGACTGAAGCGACTTAGCAGTAGCAGCAGCAATATTACTCCAAAAGCCAGTTTTAAAATAAATTAACCAATAAAGATGGAAGACAAGGTTTAAATGTTGAAGTGGCCTTGAAATAAAATGAAAAAAACAAATAATGTTCAACATATTTTATTGATCATGTACTATGTATTGAGCTGTTTATTATCCGATTTGAAATGACACTTAGCAGCTCCTGGTACCTCAGAGATCAAGTTTAGATGGATTTGAATCCCTAAACCCATGGCCTGTGAAAGTCCATATTCCTCTAGCCTTAAAGGAATGTACCATTTAAGAGGGGAAATAAGGCAGGTTCAGGAATAATTATAATATAGGAGAGAAGTCAAGTCTGTAGAAGAGAAAGAGGCAAGTGTGTAGGAGAAAGAGAGAAATTCTTACAGCTGGAAGAATCAGAGAACACTCGGAACAGTGGAGCTGGGTTTAGATGAACAAAAAGGATACAACTTTGGACCGAGGATTTAGTGTGAGCAAGGGCATGGCAGACGGACACATAGGCAGGTGCATGAAGGGGAGAGTGAAGGTTAGACGAGGGAGGCAAGAGAAGGCCAGACTGGGGGGATTTGGGAAGCTAAGGACTTTGCCCTTTAACCTGTAGTCCGAGAAGAAATTATCCAGATGTCCTCCTCATATCCTCTGATATTAAAGACATTCATAGGTGATTTAAGCACCTATTTTCAATTCTTTTGTGCAAATACCCAGAAGTGGGCAAACTCCCTTCATCCTCATCTGATGGATAGTCCCATTCCATTTTCACAGTTTGGTCCGATATCCATCCTTCCTGAATAACTCAAAAGCACCATTTCCCTGTTTGGCTTGAATGTTCCCTTTAAATAAGACTCATCTTCTCTTTGTTGAGAGGCAGTATGGGATGGGATAAGGGACACATGATTAGAAGCCAGGAGACCTGCAGTCCAGGACCAGACCTATCACTGTTTAGCTACCTGTGTGTCCTTCAGCTTAGCTAAACCTCAGTTCACTGGGCTCAACCCTTTATTCCTCTCAAGGCTGTGATTAGTATCAAGGCCAATGGTGTTTTGAAAGTATTTCCCAAATATGAACGATTGCTCCATGGAGGTATGTACTGCTGCTGCTAGTCGCTTCAGTCGTGTCCGACTCTGTGCGACCCCATAGACAGCAGCCCACCAGGCTCCGCCGTCCCTGGGATTCTCCAGGCAAGAACACTGGAGTGGGTTGCCATTTCCTTCTCCAAGGCGTGAAAGTGAAAAGTGAAAGTGAAGTCGCTCAGTCGTGTCTGACTGTTAGCGACCCCATGGACTGCAGCCTACCAGGCTCCTCCATCCATGGGATTTTCCAGGCAAGAGTACTGGAGTGGGGTGCCAGTGCCTTTTCCGGGAGGTATGTACGAGGGCCTTAATATTTCAAGCCAGAAAAGGGTTTTTAGAGATTAACTGCTGCAAATGCTGTCATCTCACAGATCTAACTGAGGCTCAGAGGGGTGGGCTATTTAGGGGCTGAGCTAGGGGTAAACTCCAGGCGTCTGATGCTGAGGTCTGGGCCCTTTCAGCTACCACACAGTCAGACGTCTTTTGGAGGCTCAATCAAATCCTTTGTCCTTTCTCTCCTTACTGGGAAAAAAAACAGCTTAAACCGTCCCTCTGGGTTGTTCATTGAGTCAGTTTAGTTCAGATTTATCCCCGAAGTCTGGCTGTTTTGTGACCTTTCTTGAATTCCATTCTCCAGGCATGGGAGGGAAGTCAGCTCTTCCTCAGTGTCCCCACCCCTGCTTAGTATCATTGGGAATTCTCTTATTTGTATTCCTCTCAGTGCCACATTTAATGCACCAAAGCACGTGTTTAAAGCAATAACCAGCCTGCAGTTTATGAAATAAAAGATTGATATCAGCTTCATGAAACTCAGGCAAAAGCAATATCTTTTCTATATCTTGCTATGCTTTTAACTTCAGAAACCTTCATACCTGGTGGCCACTGAAAAATGACATAGCAATAATAATAATGACTAATAAAAAAAAGTGATGTCTTTTAAGAGCTACAGTTTCGAGTAATGTTGTCTTTAATTTCTTTATTGATTTAATGACAAGGGAAGATTAGACTTACTGTTTTCTTCAGTTTCCAAGTACATTTCACTTTAAAAGAAAGATCATAGCATGCAGCTTAAAGGTGAACGTTTTGCTTGTCGCCTGGCCTATTTATGCAAGGTGGGGGCTTGGGCAGCTGAAATGCATGACCATAGCTGCCCTGTTTTCTCACGAGGAAATGGAAAACCAGGAGATGGAGAAATATTTGCTTTTCTTATGAAATAAATTATTCTGGAAAGTACGTCAGCTTTATATCTGTTCTCCCAGAAGGTCATTTTGTTTTCCAAGGTAGACTATTTATTTGCACACAGAAGGTGCAAGTATAGGTTTTTGGCCTCTATGACGCAACATAATCTGGCTTCACCAAACTTCCCAGGCTTATCTCTTGTTTCTAACCTTTCCAAATCTGATGAGTTGGTTAAACTAGACATTTGTCATTTCCCATGTGATTCTTTTCTTTTTTAGTTTTACGAGAAGACATTTTTATTTTGCTTTTTGATTTTCTTTTTTCCCCTCCTGTGTCTTTATTTTAATTGAAGTATAGTTGATTCATATTATATAAATTACAGGAACACAATATAGTGATTTACAATTTTTAAAAGTTATGTTCCATGTATAGTTATGATAAAATATTGGCTATATTCCCTGTATTGTACAATATATCCTTGTAGCTTATTTTATACATAATAGTTTGTGCTTCTTAATCCCCTACTCCTATAGTGCTGTCCCCCCTCCCTGGTGACCATTAAAAAAATACAAAAACATAGTGAATATAACAAAAAGAGAAGTAGACCCACATGATTATTTTCAGTTTTACTTTTATCCAGTCAAACACCCTCTGCCCTTTAATTGGAGTGTTTGATCTACTTACTTTCAGCTGGGTTTGGGTCTAGCATCTTGCTGTTTGTTTTCTATTTGGGCCATCTATTCTTTTACCACCTTTCCTGCATTCTTTAAGATTAATGGAAAATTATTTAGGGTGTTATTCTATCTCCTATAATAATAATAATTTTAAAGCCTTTTCTGCTACTCCCATTATGCCTTTCATTTCTGTATTTGTTTCTATTGATTGATTTCTGTCTTGGTTATGGGTCATGCCAGGCTCTTCTGTCCATGGAATTCTCCAGGCAAGAATACTGGAGTGGGTTGGCATTCCCTTCTCCAGGGGATCTTCCCAATCCAGGGACTGAACCTGAGTCTCATTTGTCTCCTGCTTTGCAGGCAGATTCTTCACTGTCTGAGGCACCAGGGAAGCCCTGACAAACCTAGATAGTGTATTAAAAAGCAAAGACATCACTTTGCCAACAAAGGTCCGTACAGTCAAAGCTATAGTTTTTCTAGTAGTCATGTATGGGTGTGAGACTTGGACCATAAAGAAAGTTGAGCATCAAAGAATTGATGCTTCTGAATTGTGGTGCTAGAGAAGACTCTTGGGAGTCCCTTGGACTGCAAGGAGATCAAACCATTCAATCCTAGAGTAAATCAACCCTGAATATTCTTTGGAAGGACTGAAGCTGCAGCTGAAACTCCAATACTTTGGCCACCTGATGCAAAGAGCTGACTCATTGGAAAAGACCCTGATGCTGGGAAAAATTGAAGGCAAGGAGAAGGAAAAGGAGAATGGCAGAGGATGAGATGGCTAGATAGCATCAGCACCTCAGTGAACATAAATTTGAGCAAACTCCAGGAGATAGTGGAAGACATAGGAGCCTGGCCTGCTACAGTCCATGGAGTCACATAGAATCAGACAGAACTTAGTGAATGGACAACAGAAATTTCCCAGCATTGCTTGTCTGCTATTGGGAATAATCAAAGTGATTAAAAATAAAAGAGGAGAGGCAACTAGAATTTCTGCCCAGACTTCAAACAAAGCTTGTTTTTCAAACGACTTCCTCAGCTTACAACTCTTTTCCTTCTGGCTCAGGCCTCCTAACTCTCTCCTCTCAAGCCTGGGCTAGAAACATAGGCAAAAGTGTGTCAGGAGGAAGAATGTTTGATTTCTGAGTGAGCTACATTCTTTTCTTGGGACCCTAACCCAGTGAGCCTCAGGTACAAGTTAGTGGTTACAGAAACAACCTGTATATGAAGGTTCAAACTGCAGGGGTGGTGAGTAATGGATCTCTGCTGCGTAAGCAAGGATCAAACCAAATTGTAATGAGAATTTAAAAAAGAATGCAAATATGTATAAAGGGGGCTTCCCAGGTGGTGCTAGTGGTAAAGAATCAGCCTGCCAATGCAGGAGACTTAAGAGATGCTGGTTTGATCCCTGGGTTGGGAAAATCCCCAGGCAGAGGGCATGGCAACCTACTCCAGTATTCCTGCCTGGAGGATCCCATGGACAGAGGAGCCTGGAGGGCTACAGTCCATATGGTCACAAAGAGTCAGACATGACTGAAGCAACTTAGCACGGCATGTATAAAGAATGTATAACTGAATCAGTTTTCATGCAGCAGAATTTAACAAAAAAATGTACATCAACTGTATGTCAATAAAATAAGCTAAAAAACAAAAAAACAAACAAAATCTAAATGACAATGACTTCCTTGACTAAAGCTCCTCGGATCACAGCCCTTGTGACCACCACCTTCTCCTGAATACACGTGCAGAAGCATCTTTTACACTCATTGCTTCTCACATCTTCAACCCTGGTGCAGAAGTACCAGTGTGACATTTATACTGCAAGTATTAAAGTCCAGTAACCTTAAAGGTAATTCTTCCATTTGGAAGTTCCTGTCCTCTCTCTTGTTTTTCAGTTTAGTAGTTCACAAATAGCGAGCTGAGTCAGGGACAGAGAGCAGGAATAATCTTTCTTTGAAGAGCCCACTGGCCTATCTATCTGTCTGTCTATTTATCTATATTGCATGTTTTCTTTCATTCAGTTTGACAGTGTTGAACTTTACCTGAGCCCTGGGCTCCTGGAAACAGTGACAGTTAAGAAGTTCCCCCAACCTCTGCATCCCTGTAGACAGTTTACCACAAAGAATTAGCCTTCCCCACGTGGCTTAGATGAAGCCGACAGTGCACACTTTCCCAGGACTCTCACCAGACTTGTGGGTGGCTGCCTTATTTACCTGTGACAAGGCCAAGCACAGACCTTGCCCCCTTTGTCTGAGCCTGCTGACAAGGCTGGACACAGCCCCTCCAACTTCCTGGTCTTTGTCTCATGATTGATCAGCTGAGGTTAGAACCGTTTGTCCCCTGAAACTAGCTAACCGCAGAGAAAAACATTTCCTGGTCTGACAACTGATTGAAACTTGCCCTGCTTGCAAAACAGCCTGACTGTAAATCGTCTTATCTGTAACTTATTTATTCTCCTTTGCTTCCCATTAAGGGGCAAAACAACCCCCCCCCCCCCCACCCCACAGCCCGTGGAGACATTCTGATCGTGGGATCTTTTTATTGCAATAGCCTGAATACAATCAGTCTTCATATTCATTTGTTTTCCTCTCCCAGCTTTATTGATATATGATTGACTGTTTCTTGCCTTTGACAAGCTGCCCAGGCTTTATTGAACCTCTAATATACTTGTGGGGATGGGGGCAGCAGAGATAACTATGACTCTCTTCTCTAAGAGCCCACTACGGAATGGAGAAAAGATGCATGGATCAAAGGAATCCTTGTACCTGGCAGACTGTAAAAAGTGCTCAGCTAGGTGAAGAGTGCTCAGGTAACTGTACAGATGGAAAGAGGACTTTACCTGGGGAATATGAAATTTTAAAATGAGTGTGGAAGAGCAATGGGGCCTCCTGCTAGCCATACTGAGGCCTGAACTGGGAGAGTTCTCTTTTATTATTGTTAATAAAATGGTTTTTTTCGCCACACCATGCAGCATGTGGAATCTTAGTTCCCTGGCCAGGGATTGAACTCATGTCCTCTGCATTGGAAGTGCAGAGTCTTCACCACTGGACCATCAGAGCAGTCCCTGAGCTGTGTGCGTGTGTGCTGAGTCACTTCAGTTGTGTTCAACTCTTTGTGATCCAATGGACTGTAGCCTGCCAGGCTCCTCTGTCCATGGGATTCTCCAGGCAAGAATACTGGAGTGGGTTGCCATGTCCTCCTACCCTGAGCTGGGAGAGTTCTAATTCTACCTTGCATCAGCTTTTCTCAGGTCATCCCAAGTAAACACATGATTGGAGTAAACCTAGTGTCCTTGACACACAAATATAGCTTCAAAAAAAGTCTTCTGGCCCCCATTCCAACCAGACTGCTTCTTTCCATAGAGCAGATTAGTGACAGATGCTGTCTGCTGTCAAGAGTCTGAATACCAGAGCAGGCAGCATGAAACCAGCTGACATGGGGAACATAGTGTCCACCCAGCCTCAGAGAAGTGATAAAGGGACTGAAGGAAGGTAGTTTACACAGACCCAGTCTGGTCCTGCTGGCAGAAAGTGGATTGAATGGAATTATCAATTAGTGGTTCATCATGGCTTCAGCCTGGGCTTCCCAGGCGGTGTTAGTGGTAAAGAACCCGCCTGCCAATGTAGGAGACAGAAGAGACGCAGTTTCAGTTCCTGGGTCGGGAAGATCTCCTGGAGGAGGGCATGGCAACCCACTCCAGTATTCTTGCCTGGAGAATCCCATGGACAGAGGAGCCTGGTAGGCTACAGTCCATAGGGTCACAGAGCATCAGACACGACAGAAGCAGCTTGGCATGCACGCATGCACATGGCTTCAGCTTCGCCTTAGTATGCCTGGGCTCAGGTAGCAGCAAGTGGTTGGCTTCCCTCCCTTTCAAGCTTGAGGATGGGGGGAAGGGGAGATAAACGGCCAAACAAAACTGGATTGCAGAGTGTAGTCTATCAGAGCTTCCAGGGAATCGTAAAGGGCACCGTCTTTATCATAAATCACAAATATGCATGAACTTAAATGTACATTACAGTAGCTGAAGCCTGGCCTAAACTGGTGCATTTTGTTTCAATAGCATTTGATTATTCTTGTGATGTTATTATTATGAACATAGCTGTTGCAATTTGCCAGTATATAGAGACGACTTGTCCGGAGAGAGGCAGCTTGAAATCAGGAGTAACAGAGATGATTTGCCGTGAGCACCCATTTGGAGGGCAAATGGGCTGGCAGCATTCCATTTCAGGTAGCTTACTCAGTGTGTTTGGGAGAGCCTGGCACATCCCACTAGGGATAAAGATGCCATGGAAAGAGAATTATCCTTAAAGTCATGCCTTGAAGAGCAGCAGGATCTTGGATCCAAGAAACTTAGCTCTGCCCCCAGGATGAAGTTTTTGAATACTGTTCATCAAACCAGTGCTGCCAGATCTCTGCATACCCTGTTCCCTCTGTAGAGAAAGCCCTCTTCTTTCTCTCTAAAGCTTCGTCCACTTGGTGAAGTGTCTTCCTTCAAAAAAGAGCATCCAATCGTTAGACTTTCCCCTGGTCTCTTTGGGTATGAGTGAGTGAGTGAAGTTGCTCAGTTGTGTCCGACTCTTTGCAAGGCCATGGACTGTAGCCTATCAGGCTCCTCTGTCCATGGGATTTTCCAGGCAAGAGTACTGGAGTGGATTGCCATTTCCTTCTCCAGGGGATCTTCTCGACCCAGGAATCGAACCCAGGTCTCCTGCATTGCAGGCAGACGCTTTACCGTCTGAGCCACCAGGGAAGCCTCTCTGGGTATATCAGATGACTAAGGACAAACATCCACATTTATTAATACCACACATTAAGGTAGTCTGGTGTTAGCAGGGTTCACTTATCACAGAATTATTTACCTATTTGTGTGTGTGTTAGTTGCTCAATCATGTCTGACCCTTTGCAACCACATGGACTGTAACTTGTTGCCAGACTCCACTGTCCATCGAATTATCCAGGCAAGAATACTGGAGTGGGTTGCTGTTCTCTTCTCCAGGAGATCTTTCTGACCCAGGGATCAAACCTGAGTCTCCTGCATTGGAGGTGGATTCTTTACATCTGAGCCACCAGGGACTCTCTATTTGTCTATTTGCTGACCAAACTTCTTTTTTTTAATTATTTTTTTCTCACACCTTCAGGAGGTGTGAGTAAAAAAAAAAAAAAAAAAAGTTTGGTTCCAAGTATGAGATAGCAGAAACTTGTGGTGATGATGAGGGGTCTTCCCCAGGACCCCAGGAGACAGGAGATGGAAGACCTGGCAACAGTACTCCATTTAGACCTAGAGCTGGACATGGGGTTTCCAGTGGATCCAGAACAACCGGTCACATCCCCTCTGCTCCGTGACTGAGCGTGCACCATGGCAGCTGTACAACCCACTGGGACATCATTATCCCTTGGGTCAGGTGCAGTGTTTCAGGTTGGATGGAAAATGATCACCTCTTCAAGCTGCCTGGAATCATTTTTGTTGCTACTGTTTCAGGGGAAAGCCATAACAGCATTTCTGAGAGGAGAGTGGTTGCTTCCTTTGTTGTTACCAGATATTTCTTACTGACTATTTTTTTTTTTTCTAGCATGCTTTCCCACCAAACTTTCTGTTCAGTTCAGTTCAGTCCAGTTGCTCAGTCATGTCCAACTCTGTGACCCCATGGACGTCAGCACACCAGACTTCCCTGTCCATCACCAAATCAAACTCATGTCCATTGAGTCAGTGATGACATCCAACCATCTCATCCTCTGTCTTCCCCTTCTCCTCTCACCTTCAATCTTTCCCAGCATCAGGGTCTTTTCCAAGGAGTCAGTTCTTCACATCAGGTGGCCAAAGTATTGAAGTTTCAGTTTTAGCATCAGTCCTTCCAATGAATATTCAGGGTTGATTTCCTTTAGGATTGACTGGTTGGATCTCCTTGTAGTCCAAGGGACTCTCAAGAGTCTTTCCCAACACCACATTTCAAAAGCATCAATTCTTTGGCACTTAGCTTTCTTTACACTCCAACTCTCACATCCATACATGACTATTGGGAAAATCAAAGCTTTGACTAGACAGACCTTTGTTGGTAAAGTAATGTCTCTGCTTTTTAATTTGATGTTTAGGTTGGTTATAGCTTTTCTTCCAAGGAGCAAGCGTCTTTTAATTTCATGGCTGCAGTCACCATCTGCAGTGATTTTGGAGCCCCTCAAAATAAAGTCTCTCACTGTTTCCATTGTTTCCCCATCTATTTGCCATAAAGTGATGGGACCTAATGCCATGATCTTAGTTTTCTGAATGTTGGGTTTTAAGCCAACTTTTTTACTCTCCTCTTTCATTTTCATCAAGAAGCTCTTTAGTTTTCTTCTCTTTCTGCCATAAGGGTGTTGTCATATGTGTATCTGAGGTTATTGATATTTCTCCCAGCAATCTTGATTCCAGCTCCTGCTTCATCCACTCCAGCATTTCTCATGATGTATTTTGCTTATCAGTTAAATAAGCAGGGTGATAATATACAACCTTGATGTACTCATTTCCTGATTTGGAACCAGTCTGTTGTTTCATGCCTAGTTCTAACTGTTGCTTCTTGACCTGCATACAGATTTCTCAGGAGGAAGGAAGCCAAAGGGAAAGTGCTGGTGGCTCCCTGGGAGCCCAGGCACTTCCATCAGAGGAACCTGAGTCCAGTTCAGCTGAACTCTCAGATGCCTTTTCTTTGGATACAACACAAAACAGTGAACAGGAAACTGGTGATTTTCTAAAATGGCAGAGTAGAAACACGTGTGCTCATCTTTCTGTTCAGGGAGAGACACAATCGATGTCCATTGTTGATTAAATTTGTGTCTGATTAATAAATAACAATTATTCAAATCAAAACAAAACAAAACTGGACTTCCCTGGTGGTCCAATGGTTAAGAATGAATCTTTCAATGCAGGGGACACAAGTGGGATCCCTGGTCAAGAAATTAAGATCCAACATGCTGAGGAACAGCCAAGCCCGGGCCACAACTACTGAGCCCACATGTCACAACTAGAGAGTCTGTGTGCTGCAACTCTTGGAGCAGCCAAATAAATAAATAAATAAATACATTTATTTAAAAAACAAGAGGTTTGTGTGGTTCCACTTCATATCCACCGCATAGTGTTGGCCCATAAGGACACTTGGTAAATACGGGTTGAATAAATTTCTTCCTCAGTATAATAAAAATCCTCATAACTTTGTGGCAAGGATCAAGCAAAATTCTAAGTATTAAAGTTCTGGTAATGAAGTATACACAAAGAAAACATTTCTGTAATCTCCTAACTGGATAAGAAGAATCTGGATGAGAAATCATGACACTGCTCACAAACCCAGCTGGTGTCTGTCAATCCTAGTCTTTGAGAATCCAGAGCTCCTACTTCACTGGATTAGCAGAAAAAGACAATCCTATCTTGTGAGTCAGAAAGGGAAAGGTGTTGCCATTAAAAAAAAAAAAAAAGCAAAGCATGGAGAGATGTAGTGAATGGCAAGATAGAGTGATGCTTTGAGACAAAACCTACCCATCAAAAATTGTCTGTTGGCATTGGTTCTGCCACCCTATTAGATGTTACTTGTCTGGTTGGCCTCTGAAATCTCGGGTCTTCTCCTTCTTGGAAGGTCCAGGGGATGAGTTGCACCCTGGCACTGCTCCTTCAACAGGATGGAGGGAAAAACAGGGCATTGGGAAAGACAGAGAAAGACACCCAGGGGAGCAGGTGAGCCACACACGACACAAACCTCACCCTCAGAGGATGTGTCACCTGTGCAAAGATGAGAGCAGGACAGACATAGCAAGTCAAGAGGGAAAACAATTAAGTCAACCACTACAGTGCTGAGGACTGGTGAGAAATGAAATGTGTTGATGTCGGGATCTTGTGGAGTGCAGTAGCTAGAGGAGGTTTTCAGCAAAGACAGTGATCAGGGAAGGCCAGGGTGACTTAAAGAGGGGGAGCAGAAGGGAGAGGGAACAGTCTCAGCAAAGGTACTATGGGTGAGCTAGGGGCAGAAAGTGCATGATGTGTATGAAGGCGCTGAGAGGCAGGCTGGCCCGAGGTGGGGCTGAACCAGTGTGTCTAGACAGGGACACCAAGTCGCAGCATGTGGAGGCGGGCAGGCAGCGAGAGGAGGGGCCTGGCTTAGCAAGGGACAGAAGAGGCCATCGTGGACTCATGCTTGGATGACTTTGACAATGTCGCTTTAAAAATGTCAGGCAAATCGCTCACTTGACTTAGTACAACTGTGTGTGTACTATTTAATACAGAATGTGTTTTCAGAAAACTTCAATGCACAGAATTATCTTGGAAGCAGAGACATATCTGCCTTGGACTCCTAGTCCCCACAGGTATTACCACCTCATTCCTCTAGGGTTAGAACCTCAGAACTAGAAGGCTCTAGGTCCCTCCAGCTACCAAACTTCACAATTTTTGAAACAGAATTGAAGCAGATGGCTCCTTTGAGACTGCCCTCTCCCCCTAACAAACCCACATTCCCTTTCCTTGTTTCACCGTATTCTGAACTGAATGTCAGTTTTTGATGAGGAAGTTAAGTGAAAGTAGTGAAAGTGTTAGTCACATGGATTGTGACCCACCAGGCTCCTCTGTCCATGGAATTCTCCAGGCAAGAATACTGGAGTGGCTAACCGTTCCCTTCTCCAGGGGATCTTCCTGACCCCAGGATCAAACCTGGGTCTCCTGCATTACAGGCAGATTCTTTACTGGCTGAGGCACTTTATTTAGTAAATCCTTGAGTTCAGTAAAGTATCTTTCATTGTCTGGTTTATTTCTTCCTGTCACTATGCTTCTCAACATCCCTGGTACATTTAAGTGGAAAATATTCATGAAAAAGTCCTTTCAGCTATGTATCTTTTCTAAAATCATACCATGACCCTCTCTGGGGATGCCAGCTAAGTTACTTGCTTCTTGATAACAACTTAGTAAAAAAAAGACTGCAAGGAGAATACTTATTCACTACTGCCTTTTTTTTTTTTTTTGCAGGGACATCTTAGTAATTAGTTTTATAATTGCTAGACCTCTGTTGGCTCCAGTAAAAAACTGCTTGCCATTTTAAAGCATGGCTGAGTTATAGAGATGACTAGATGTTGACAAGTGCGAGAATTATGTGGCAACGGTGATATATAACACCTCTGGTTTCCCTCTACATAATCGGCCAGCTCTTCCTGCTCCATCCTAACAAACTGGGAGAAGGTCTGCTCACTGCTAGGGGCCAGAGAGCAAGTCTCCCTTGCTTACAGCCATTGGGAGAACACATTGGTTATGCTGACAAGGAAGTCACTCAGTCCTTAAATCAGAACGCCATCTTCATCCCCCAGGACAGGAAAGCAGAACTGCCATCCTTCTACTGTTCATAGACATAAGACCCATTTAAAGGACATCTCAAAGACATCTCTCAGGCAGTGCTTGTGACAGTTGGATGTCACTGAAAGGAAGCTGTCAGTTCGGCACGCGGGCTCATCAGCACATTCAGCATTCTGTCCTTTGGAAGGACCAATACCATGTGAAAAATCTGAGTAATTGGAGGAGTAATCTGGGGAGTAATCTGAATGAGGAAGAGTATTTTTGCCCCTGCAGCTGACTCTTTTTTGTTGTTGTTTTTCTTTTTAAAAACCAGCTTTATTGTGATTTATCTACAATCAAATGCACGTGTTTTAAGTGTACGGTTTAACATAACATTTTGGCAAATATATGCATCCATGTAACCATCACCATGATCAAGATACAGAACATTTTTATCACCCTCCCAAATGGTTTCATGTCCCTTTCCACTCAATGCCCCTCACTCCTAGCTCCAGGAAACCTCTGGGTTTTGTTACTATGGATTAGGTGTACCTACTCAAAATTCGCAAATGAATGGAACAATATGGCATACACTCTGGTTTCTGGCTTCTTTTATTCAGCCTGTGGTTTCTGAGATTCTTCCATATTGTGCATTTCAGAGGTCTTTTCCTTTTGTTTTTGAGTGGTATTCCATTGTATAAATATGCCACAATGTATCCATTTACCTGTTGAGGGACATTTGTGTTGTTTTTAGTTTTGGACTACTATGGATGAAGTTTCTGTGAACAAATGTCTTTTTTGTAGACATACATTTTCATTTCTCCTAGGTGAGTATCTAGGAGAAGAACTACAAGATCATATGGTAAGTGTAGATTTAAATTTTTAACAAATTGCCAAATGATCTCTAAAGCAATTGTACTGATTTATGTTTCCATTAGCAACACACAATAGTTCCAGTTGCTCTGTATCCTCACCAACACATGGCATCATTAGCCTTTTAACTTCAGTCATTTTAGTGTATGTGAAGTGGTAATTGTGTTTCTATTTTCCTAGCGACTAATAATGTTGAGCATCTTTTCATATGCTTATTGCCCATTAATGTAACTTCTTCTGTGAAATGTCTGCTTCCACTTGATCATAATTTCTTGGCTTCTTAATATATTGCTGGATTTACCTTCTAAATAAAAAAAAAAAATGAAAAAAATCCATGTTCAGAAGGGACATCTGCCTGTAGTTGTCTTTTCTTATATCTTTATCATACACTGATTTTATATGTTTATCATTTAAAAATACAATCAAAGTTATAAGTTTTCCTGCAGACACTTCTTTTTATTTTATTACTTATTTAAATTGAAGTATAGTTGAGCTACAACATTACGTGTTTCAGGTGTACAACATAGTGATTCACAATTTTTAAAGGCTGTACTCCATTTATAGGCTTCCCTGGTGGCTAAGATGGTAAAGAATCTGCCTGCAATGCAGGAGACGTAGGTTTGATCCCTGGGTTGGGAAGATCCTCTGGAGGAGGGAATAGCTACCTACTCCAGTATTAATTCCTTGGACTGAGGAGCCTGGTGGGCTACAGTCTATGGGGTTGCAAAGAGTTGGACATGACTGAGCAACTAACACATAAACACTCCATTTATAGTTATTACAAAATGTTGGTTATATTCCTTGTGCTGTACATGGATACATTGCAGACATTTGTTTAATTACATCATACATATTTTGATATGCTATTTTAATTTTCATGAATGCAACATGTTTCTCATTTCTTCTGTGGTTTCTTTGACACATAGGCTAATTAGATGTATGTTGTTTAATTTTTAAATATGTGGCGATTTTTAAAGATATCTTTTTGCTATTAATATCTAATTTAATTGTATTTTGGTCAGAGAACATATTTTCCTGGATTTCAATTTTTCAAATGTGTTGATTCTTATTCTATGGCTTAGCATCTGATCTATTATGGTGAGTATCAGATGTGAAATTGAAAACAACGTACATTCTGCGGTTTGGGTTGTTCTGTAGATATCCATTAGGACGAGCTGGCTACAGAACCAAATAAAAGATAGGATGCTATAGCTGTTCTGTTACAGCCAGGAGCAAAATCTCTTTCCTTTATATTTGAATGTACATCCCATAATTAAACCAGATTGAAACAGGTCCCCAAAGCCCTCTTGAAGCAGATGAAACACTAATCCATATTTAGAGATCATTCCTGATCCAGTGCTTTTAGCTGGTTCCTTTCTAAAAAGAATAGCTTCTTGGTATCAACACAATTTTTTTCCCACTGAAAACAAGTAAAATAGTATGTCCAAATTATCACTTCTGGCTCCAGCACCATGTAGAACTGTGTATTTAAAAAAAAATGATCAAAGAAAAGTTTACAATTTCTAGATAATAGTACATTTTGTGGATAGAGAATTTAATTTTATTAACAGCTATAATTCAGAAATTACTTATTACATGACAAAGGAATTGAAAATTATGATCAAGTAAAGAGTTTCTTACCTCCACCCTATATCCAGAATCCCATTAAAAATAGCTCTATTAAAATAAAATTTAAGAACCTGTCAATTAAATTAGACTGTGATCAAGTTCATTGACTAAAATATATTTTGCAATAAATGATATGGTGGCTGAGAAAAGGGAAGAAGAGACAGGAGAGCGAGGATAATAACCTATTCAGTCTTTTTCAATAAAAAGTTACTTAACTGCTCTAAACGATACATGCTTGTTTAAAGCAAATATAGTAACAATATTTTGTGTGTTTATAGCACACATAAAATTAAAATACATGATAATGATAGCACGAAGGAAACGAGGGAATAATTGCAAATACAGAGTTCAGTTCAGTAGCTCAGTCATGTCCGACTCTTTGTGACCCCATTGACTGCAGCGTTCCAAGCTTCCCTGTCCGTCACCACCTCCTAGAGCTCACTCAAACTCATGTCCATCAAGTTGGTGATGCCATCAAACCATCTCATCCTCTGTCGTCCCCTTCTTCTACCTTCAATCTTTTCTAGCATCAGGGTCTTTTCCAACGAGTCAGTTCTTTGCATCAGGTGGCCCAAGTATTGGAGTTAAATACATAGTTAAGAGGTCCTTAACAAGTATAGTTCAACGAGATTTCTACTCACTACTTTTATTATGAATACTATGCTATGTGTATTTTACCACAGCAAAAAAATGGAAAAAATAGGCTATTTTGAAGACTGAGAAAATTAGATGTGGATAAATATAAGTCCTACAAAATCTTATATCATCTTAGAGTGTTTGGAGAGGGCACAGAATTTTTATTGTTATTTTCTTGGTTGCACAGATGTTCTTATGCCTTTCTTTGATTTTTCCAAAGGGCAGTATTTCTCAATATTGTCTTTTTAAAGTGAGAGCAGAATTCTGAGCACATAGTTGATTATCAAATATCACTATCTAAAAGATTCTTAATGTATTATTGAAGTAGTGTGGAGTAGTCGAAAAAATTCGTTTGACTTCAAGTCAAGAAATTTGGTCTTGATGTATAGTTTGTCACCTACTTGAGGGTTCTTTTCCAAACACTGTAGACTTTATTAATTCATAAAGAAAGTGTGCTGGACTAGAAACTCAATGGGTTCTTTTCAACCCTTAAAAATCTATAATTCTGATTGATCTATGTTGCTGTGATCAACCAGGGAAACCAGACTTCTGAGTTTGCCAATGATATAATATCAGTGAGGATAACTCCTGTTGCGAGCAACAGAAAACTGAAAAACAATGCCACACACCATCATCTTAATCTTAAGAGATGAGTTCTGTGAATGTGGATGTTTGCTTCACCAAGTCCAGCTGGGAATAGTATCCCACCACCTTAGCAATATTCTTTTAGTTAGAAGCAGGTGTCAGGTCCTGCCTGCACTCAGGGATAGTGATGAACCTTGTTAAAATTTTTACTGAGGTTCCCTTCAGCAGGGCTTCGCTGGTAGCTCAGGCAGTAAAGAATCTGCCTGCAATGCAGGAGATCCAGGTTCAATCCCTGGGTTGGGAAAATCCCCTGGAGAAGGGAATGGCAACCCACTCCAGTATTCTTGCCTGGATAATCCCATGGACAGAGGAGCCTGAAAGGCTATAGTCCATGGGGTTGCACAGAGTCGGACATGACTGAGTGACTAACA
Source organism: Ovis aries (assembly GCF_016772045.2). Classification (NCBI taxonomy): domain Eukaryota; kingdom Metazoa; phylum Chordata; class Mammalia; order Artiodactyla; family Bovidae; genus Ovis; species Ovis aries. The sequence goes on along the minus strand of NC_056075.1, from coordinate 29,945,112 downwards.
CTCCCTTCAGTAAGGCATTAATTCTACATTCATAAGGTTGCTTCCTTTACTCTTTGCAAACTTAGGGTCAAGTTTTGGCAGTTTTTGATGGTCCCTGGAAATGGCAGAGAACCAGTCAGCTGCAGGAGACAAGAAGTTCCTGCTCAAGGCATTGTGTGGGTTTACATTTCTTGATCTCCCCTTTAAATCTAATCAGCAGTAAGCTATCGTTACTCCAACACACAGTGTTCTCAGTACTAGGGGAACACTTGTAGGTACCCTGGCGGTGTAAAGAGGCCAGGAGGAGAGGGTCCTGAAAAAGGAACAGGCAGAATGGATCTTGTTTTCAGGGACCAGGTGAGTTCCTTCAACCCAGAGACACAAAATTCAAATTAATTTTCATACTTGATTCCCCATGAATGAAAAATATTTGAAAGTAGATAACCAGCTATTTTATCTGGATCAGTGATTAGAACAGTTTTTATTGATACAACCTGTCTATTGGAGGGTGTAGATTTTTGGTTTGACGTATAGAAAGGATGCAATCAGCATCTAAAACTCATCATCTGCGTGTTTCTAGGCTGAGGCTCCCTTAACTCCCCAAGAAGGGCAAGATGGTAGAATTGGAGGAACCCAGGGTTTTGGAGACAGATCCAGGATTTTGTTCCAGTCTGCCCTTGCTATCTTTGTATCATTCATTGAGCAAATTATTTCCCTGTTTTTGAGCTTCAGATCCTTCATTTGTCAGCTGGACTTAATAACATTCAAATTGAAGATCAAAAGAGTGGATACTAGTGAAAGAGTTTATAAAGTACAAGTGCTTCAAGTATGAGGTACTATCTGATTATCCAATCATGGTAGATTTTTCACTGATGTCTTGGGTCAAGTAAAGGGATATGTTTATCTGTTGATGTTAAGATAGAAAACCATAACATCTTTGCTTGGACCGTAGAGTGCTAGGTGGTAGGACATTGATCTGCCCCAATATAGAAATGCTCATATTTCATACATTTTAAGTCTGCAAGTTTTCTGCAATGCTCTGCAAAGCTGTATAAAAAAATAAATGGATTTCAGAGAAATTGCCATAAACATGTAATGGGAGAACACATGCTGTTTGGGGGATAAAATTTTACTTGTTGATGGACAAAAATTATATGCAGACACTGCAGGAAGCTATGTATAACATAGAAGTTTTTAACCGTGAAATGTTAGCAGAATTTATCCTCCTGATTCCAGAAAGTTTTTCCTTTGATCACAGAAGCAAGACAGGCCAGGAGTGAGAGCTCTACTGATTTTCTCCCATGGGACCACGGTGTTTCTTGATAGTTGAAAAAGGGAATCTTGGGACTTCCCTGGAGGTCCAATGGTTAAGACTCCATGCTTCCAATGCAAGGGAATTCCATGGATTTGACCCCTAGTTGGGGAATTAGGATATTTGATGCTGTGCGGTGTGGCCAAGGTAATAGAAAATAAAAGAAAAAGGGATTCTTTAATATCCCCCCTCCTTGCTTTTGTTCTAGTTTCTGATGAATTTGGCCACAGAAAAGTAGTGTATCTTGCTGTCTTTGGATAGAACTGATTTCAGCACGAGTTAAAGAATTCACCCTAGAGAAAAAGTAAGATGAAGAGAGAAGAATCCGATTAGGATAATTTTCTTCATTCCAGTGCAGCTGAGACTAGGGCCTTCCTGCCAGCACATCCTCTGTGTCTTTGTCCAGCTGATTTTTAAATAACTTGGGTGATTGGTCTCATTATTTCTCTTGGGGACTCAATCTACCATGTACTGGACCTGATGCTGAGGAAGTTCTTCTTGACATAATGTTGTTGTGTACAATTTCTTCATACATTTTCCCCTTTTCGCTTCCATTCTGTAACGAAATCATTGAGAGTTAAAAAAAGGAGAAAAGAAAGTAGTTAGGAGACAGACTGGGTAGGTGAGCAAGAGTTGCTGGCTGGTAAGAGGAGGAGAGGAAGTGGGTTGTGACAGGAGGTGCCTGGAGAAAGGGCAAGAGGAGGGAGACGGTCCTCGGGGATGAACCAAAAAAGGCAGCAGTGGTTCAGAAGCAGCAGCAAAGTTTCCTTCTTAATTTTGAGCTCTCTCTAAGCTGAGCTGTGCCTCGAGACACTGATTTCACTCATCTTTTTGGATTTGCTCAATTTTTAGGTTACTAACTTTAAATGGATACTGAATTATTGCCCAAACTCCATAGCTGTGCATGTTAGCTGGCATAATTCAAGGTTTGAACACCTTCCCCAAAGGGCTGGGAGTGAGGGTAAGGAAGTTCCAGTTACCCTCCTCCACGTGGGAACTTGACCTGACCCACGCCCCGCTCCCTAGGTCACCTCCCATGGTTACTCCGTGATCAAGCTCCAGCTTAAGGGGTAGATTTCTGCAGGAAGCACAGGAAGGCCGACATACAGAACACGAGAGAGCCTACTTGCTCCAGAGCCAAAGCAGAGCCGGGTTCACCCCGTCTGGGCAGTCAAGAGCAGAGATCCCATGAAGATGTTGAGAGTATAAAAGCCTCCCCTGAAAAAGTTTCAAGGTTCTCCTGTAGAAAGACATACACACCTGTGAGAGATATTCCAAGAGCTAGTTTGTATTGGTCAGATGCAAGCCTACTTTGAACATTCACGCCTTGCTCCACTCTTCATAGATACTGCACCACAAATCCAATCGTTTAACACACCCCAGTGACTCACCATTGTTCCTGAAATTAAGTTCAAGACTGTCCCTGTGAGCCACAAGACCTGCCTGACCTGGTCCTAGTTTGGCTCTTGGGACCCGTGTCTCACCAGTCTTGCCTGCGTTCTAGTTACACTGATCAGCATTGTCCAGTTTTCTCAAATGTGTCACCTTTCCTGTGCTAATGGATGTCCAGATGTTGTTTCCCCATCTCTGCCTCTCACACCATTGCTTAATCATCCATTTTCAAAGAAAACTCTGACCACTTCCATTCCTGGACTAGTTTGTATCCCTGTCCCTCACCTGAGCTCTCCCGGGACTCTACCTCCAGAGCAGGTATAATCTGACACACAATCACACAGGTACACAAGTGAACGTGTCTACTGCACTACACTGAAAACTCAAAGAAGACAGCGACCTCGTCTGCTTTGCTCACCACTGTATCCCCTGGACCTTTGAATTTCTGTCCTTTCTGGAATCTTACTCCTTTCTGTAGGAAGAATGTGTAGGTTACAGCCCATGCTCAGTGACAAGCCCACTTGTAGAAAGGCATGACCCTTCTGGAAATGGCCAGAGATTAACCACCAGGATCCAGAGACCTGTGGGTGGACTGGTCAAAGTGATTAGAACAATTAACATCAACTGTTTAAACTGAGTAAAGGAATCCTTTTCCATTTGGAAACTAGTTTGCTGCTGGTTTAAGTCATCAAAGCAACACTCCAAGAGTTTCAAAAGTACCTTCTGGTGGGTTCCCAGGTTTATTAAACACATGCCCAGAATCACATACCCTTCCATGCATCTCAATCATTCTTACAAAGTAATTAACAATCTCTTAGTATTTTACTTCCTTTCCTGTTGTGCTTTCCCTGACTTCCTAGAAATATATATATGTATATACATATATGCATGTGTATTTCTTTCTCTGATTTAAATTGTTAACTCATTGAAACACACCTTTGTTTCTTCCCAGAAGCCAGCGCACTGTTAAATAATACAATAATACTTAAGGATAACAACCTTGGAGTATGTCTTGGGGAAACTAAGAGGCTTTTAGATAACTTTTAATTTTTCTTATATTGTAGGTAGCTCAGTGGGATATTTAAGTCCAAGTTAAATCTGTATCAGAAGAGTGAAGAGATTCACTGATGTTATACAGATAAGCACAAATCATCAATTACCCAGAAGCTGCATCATTCAAAGATGTGAATAAAGGGAACTAGTGAGTAGAAACCCCCAGTGGTTGCAGGTGTCCATGACACACATCAACAAGCTAATAATTTGGGGGAGGAAGGAGACTGTTTCAGAGGTGTTTTGGGGAAAGAGGTCATGAAGATTTGGAGAAATGGGGATGAAAAATGTTAGGGGCCTTGCGAGGAAGACATGTGGCTTGAAGAGTGTGTTAGCAGGACCATGATACCATCATCACCATATGGTGTTAAGGTTGAGCTGGTGAAGAGCCTTCCAGGCAGTCTTGGCCAGTGTTGGGAACACGAGGAGGTGGCAGAGGAGCAGGAGCTTATGTTCCCAACTTTTCTATCAGTCCTGAGTAGGAACACAAAGAGGGCAGTAATGGAGGATACTACAGTGGCCCTAAATGAACTATCAAGGTGAAGCTCCAGGCCCAGGAGCAGGTGGTCAGGAAGGCGAGAGAGTCAGGACCTCCGTCTAATTAAAGTTCTCCTTCAGCTCCACCCCCAGGGGGTCTTTGCTCAGCCGGCCTCCTGCTGCTGTCACTGCTGTTTCACTCGCTGGGCACTGGGGTTTGTAGTTCCTGGCAGTTAGGATCATTAGTGTGGGGCTGCCTTGTCTCTCTCCAGTTAGATCAAAGAGACGATGGTCTACCTCCTGCCACTGTTTTGGCCACCTTAGGGCATGGTACAGAGATGGATGCCACACAAGTCTATCAGGGGTAAACAGTCTTGCCCTGCATCCAAGTCACACGTGTAGAAATCACCGGGTCCCTCCCATTGAGCTTTCCTGACATTGTTTGGTTTTAATGCTAAACCTTCCCACAGAATAGCTCTGTATTCTCAAGCCTGGCTGCTTGTTGCAGATCCACTCCAGTAGAATATCAAAGAAACTGTAGCATGCCTCTCTCTGAGTCAACTACAATAGTGGGATTTTCTTTCTTTTTCTTCTCTCAGGGCTACAGTTGTTCAAACAAACCCTAGTTATTGATGATGCAGGTGTGCCAGCTTCATTCCCTGCTGTGCACTTTAATTTGCCTTCTCTCTGGGTCACATTGTTGGCCTCCTTCTGGATGTTTCTGGACACACAACCATGTGGGTGGTCTGGAAGGGCTCTTGTGTTTCCTTACTAGATTCTGCAAAGATTATCTCTTTTTTTTTTTTTAAAGTGTTTTGAGTTCCATGGAATTGTTTTGCTCTTGCTGCTCTCTGAATACATCCATAATCATGTCTATTCCATTGTCCTCTGATTTAAAAACTTAGGTGCATGATCTGGAGCCAAGATGAAGTGGGAAGAGAAATCAGATTCTTTTCCCTTTTTCAAGCTAAAACTAAAGTTAAAGTTTAGCAGGAGAAAATCCTGGTGTCTTTAATTTCAGCTATTAGGATAACAGAGAGGAAGATGAACTAGAATAAATTGTAATCTGTGCTTTGCTCTCACCTGGCCAAATGACTTTGAATTAGTTATCTCAACTTTTGTGGACACTATTTTTTTCATCTTAAAAATAAAGAGCTTTCATTAAGTAGACCAATTTGAAGATCCATTCTGGTTCTAACATTCTAGAGAGATGGTACACAAACCTCGAAGGCTTAAGGAATGTATCTGTTCAGCGGGGGAATTTGATCATTACTAATAAAAGGATTACTGGAAACTGGAAAGTCACAAGGTTATGCCTTTCATTTTCCCCTGTGAAAATGAATCCCACCCTTGGGGTTCCTGTGTGCAGTGATATTACACAAGGCAAGTAAAAGAGATAATAGAAAGTGAAAGTCGCTCAGTTGTGTCCGACTCTTTGTGACCCCATGGACTATACAATCTGCGGAATTCTCCAGGCCAGAATACTGGAGTGGGTAGCCTTTCTCTTCGCCAGGGGGTCTTCCCAATCCAGAGATCGAACCCAGGTCTCCCCTCATTGCAGGCGGATTCTTTACCAGCTGAACCACAAGGGAAGCCCAAGAGTACTGGAGTGGGTAGCCTATTCCTTCTCCAGCAGATCTTCCTGACCCAAGAATCAAACTGGGGTCTCCTGCATTGCAGGCAGATTCTTTACCAACTGAGCTATCAGTGAAGCCCCAAAAGAGATAAAAGAAGAAGAGACAAAAAAGTACTTCTCTATTAGTAAGCATAAATAATTGTATTATAATTTTCACAATAACTCTACAAGGCAGATATTATTATCTCCACTAAACAGATGAGAAAACTAAGACTTAGAAGGGTTAAGTAAAGCTAAGTCAATTGCTTAAGACAACAAGATATACAATAAGTAATTTACCTCAGATTCAAGCTCAAATTTTTCTGATTCCAAAGTTTCTACTTCAAAATAGAATATTCTACAACAAAATCCATGCCTCCAGCTCAGATTTATTTCAAACATTTATGCAAGGGATTTTGAGTGATGGGCAAGAGGAGAAAAATGTTGCCTCCTTTTTGTAGTAGGGAAGATTCTTGGAGGAGATGGTCTTTTGAGCCCTCTGCAAGCCTCTGCCGCACATCCATCTCATTATTTTAGAAGGACAAATCTGTCACCATCATCATCACCATCACCATCATAAACAGCAGCAATAAGAACAGAATCACCATCATCTCATATGAAGTGGGGTGTAGGAGAGCAGTCCCCCTCCTCCACCCCCACAGTCATGCTTAGCACCAAGACCAAAGCCAGAGCACCCCAAGACAAAATCGCAGAGCAAACAAATTTCACGGTCTTTGTTAACATTTCTGCAAAGACTAAGATGTTACTGAGTAGGCTCCAAAATCACTGCAGATGGTGACTGCAGCCATGAAATCAAAAGACCCTTGGAAGAAAAGCTATGACCAACCCAGACAGCATATTAAAAAGCAGAGACTTGACTTTGCCAACAAAGGTCTGTCTAGTCAAGGCTATGGTTTTTCCAGTGGTCATGTATGGATGTGAGAGTTGGACTATAAAGAAAGCTGAGCACCAAAGAATTGATGCTTTTGAATTGTGGTGTTGGGAAGATTCTTGAGAGTCCCTTGGACTGCAAGGAGATCCAACCAGTCCCTCCTAAAGGAAATCAGTCCTGAATATTCATTGGAAGGACTGATGTTGAAGCTGAAACTCAAATCCTTTGGCTACCTGATGCGAAGAACTGACTCTCTCGAAAAGGTCCTGATGCTGGGAAAGGTTGAAGGCAGAAGGAGAAGGGGACGACAGAGGATGAGATGGTTGGATGGCATCACTGACTCAATGGACATGAGTGTGAGCAAGCTCCAGGAGTCGGTGATGGTCAGGGAAGTCTGGGGTGCTGCAGTCCATGGGGTCACAAAGAGTCAGACACAACTGAGTGACTGAACTGACTGATTACTGAGTAGATCCTTTTATAACCAGGCCAAAGTGTTCTTGGAAATATTAAGGCAGTGGTGCCATCTAAGCCCAGGTGCTCCTGGTGTTTCATCCAGATTCCCTTGGTCAGGTTGGTGCCCACCTCCCTCTGCTGCTGCTAGTGACTCATACTTGCACTCTCTTCCACATGATAACCTCTGGCTGACTAGACTTGTCTCAGTCTTCCTTCAGCTTATGGCCTTTGTCTCTTCATTCAGTGGCCTTTCCACAGAGAATTCCCAATGACTGCAGACTTAAAACAAGAAGGCAGTTTCAAGTAGAAACCCAGAGCAGCTCTAGACTCATCAGCAAGGGTGTAGAAAAGGGAGTCTGCTTTATCTGTTTACTGCGTAGTGACATCCAAGAAAAATAATCCCACTGCATTTAAGCATCTTTCCTCCATGGGATGTAGATAAAAATAACACCCGTGTCATAGGCATCATCCTTTTTTTTTTTTTCCATTTTCCCTGATACTTTTGTGAGGTTTAAAGAAGAATAGGAAAATGCCACATCTATACAGAACACTTCTCACAAAGGCAGCTCACAAAGGCTCAGCGACTGTAACAAAAGGCAACTGATGTGAACAGCAAGAAAGGGAGTCATTACTACCCAAAATATCTCAACAGGGGAGTGTGGCTGACCTTCTGAGGCAGAGTCTAGAAGGCTGTAAAAGTGGAAGCTGCTGCTGCTAAGTCGCTTCAGTCGTGTCCGACTCTCTGCAACCCCATAGACGGTAGCCCACCAGGCTCCCCCGTCCCTGGGATTCTCCAGGCAAGAACACTGGAGCGGGTTGCCATTTCCTTCTCCAAGGCATGAAAGTGAAAAGTGAAAGTGAAGTCACTCAGTCGTGTCCAACTCTTTGAGACCCCATGGACTGCAGCCCACCAGGCTCCTCTGTCCATGGGACTTTCCAGGCAAGAGCACTGGGGTGGGTGCCATCACCTTAAAACGCGCTGCTCTGTTCAGTGTAAAGCAGCGGTTCTCTTTAGTTCTGACTGTCACAGGTTCTGTGGCTCTGTCACCACTCTTCTTCCAAAAGCAACTGGTGTGAAGAAAGGCCATTGCTCCCAGGAACCCACTGAGTGAGGACTTGTCCAGGGCCTTCTCCATCTGGCCCCTAGCCAAGCTCTCTAGCCTCCTCTCTCATGATGCTCCCCCTTCTAGTGGTCACGTATGAATGTGAGAGTTGGACCATAAAGAAGGCTGAGCCTGAAGAATTGATGATTTCGAACTGTGGTGCTGGAGAAGACTCTTGAGAGTCCCTTGGATAGCAAGGAGATCAAACCAGCCAATCTCAAAGGAAATTAACCTTGAATATTCATTGGAAGGACTGATGCTGAAGCTGAAGCTCCAGTAGTTTGGCCACCTGATTTGAAGAGCCGGCTCACTGGAAAAGACCTGATACTGGGAAAGACTGAAGGCAGGAGGAGAAGGGGATGACAGAGGTGAGATGGTTAGATGGCATTGCCAACTCAATGGACATGAGTTTGAGCAAACTCCAGGAGACAGTGAAGGACAGGGAAGCCTGGAGTGCTGCTGGACACAACTTAGTGACTGAACAACAACAAAATTCATCTTGTCTGTGGCCTAATCATTTTTTAGGTTCAAAGGTACCTAATTCAGAGGTGTGGGGGTGAGAGGATGAGCGAATAGATGAGGCAATTAAGAGGCACAAACTTCCAGTTACAAAATAAGTGAGTAATGGGGATGAAAAGTACAGTGTGAGGAATATAGTCCATAATTATGCAATCTCTTTGGTGACGAAGGCAGCCGGTGGATACAAACTTCCAGTTATAAGTACGAGGGATATAACATACAACATGGTTAATAAAACTGATGCTGCTATCTGTTTATATGAAAGTTGTTAAGAGAATAAGTCCTAAAGTTCTCATCACAAAAATACTTTTCCTTTTTCTTTTCTTTTTTTTTTTCCTTTTTCTTTTCTATCTATAGAGGTAATGAATAGTCACTAGGCTTACTGTGGTAACCATTTCGTGGTGTATGTAAGTCAAATCATTATGTTGTACACCTTAAACTTACACAGAGCTGTATGTCGATTATACATCAATAAAACTGGAAGGATAAAACAGCAAAGATACCTAACTCCGTTCTTTAAGTGGAGCAGAGTGTTACTTTCTCCAAGCTCTTTTGGAATGCTGCAGGCAGCCTTGTTAATGACTTTGCATTGCATATAGAATAAAATACAAAATCTCTTCCTGTCTTGCAGTGTCCTGAATAATCTACATTGATTCCTGTTCATGCACCACCTTGTGTCTCAGAAGCCTGTAGCCACACTAGCTTCTAATTCTTCAGAAGCAGGAAAGCCTCAGGGCTTTCTTCTATTCTATTCTTTCAGCCCAGAACAAGTTTCTCCCTATTGATCATTTGTCCAATTTCTACTTATTCCCCTGGTGGTATAATGGCACTTTCCTATCTGATTTCTATTGCTTATAGTATTTGACCTTGGGGAATCTGCTTAACCTCTCTAGGCTCTGGTCTCCTCCTCTATATAGTGAGAATAATGATGGTAAGTACTTAAGAGGACTGTTAAAAGGCTTAAACAGGTAACCCAAGGGAGTCTGGGAAAACGGCAGTGGTGGCATAATTTTGCCATTTCTCTGGAAGGAAATGGCAACCCACTCCAGTATTCTTGCCTGGAAAATCCCATGGACAGAGGAGCCTGGTGGGTTACAATCCATGGGGTTGCAAAGAGCTGGACATGACTGAGCGACTGAACACAAGTATACCTATAAAGTTGTAGGAAAAACCCCAACTCCTCCAAATTTATAGTCAGCATGCAAAACAGCTAGTTGACAAAGTATCTGCATGAACAGTAAATATGAGTAGGTAGAGTCAAACCATCAAAATTCCAAGACTGGGTTTATAGCCACACGTGTGTTGGGAAAGCAAGAAAAGCAGCGGGCATCTGATGGGTACCACAAGCAGACAGGTATGCACTGGAGGTTGGAGGGCCAACCTGAGAACAGCTGCTGAAACCGGGAGGTTTTCAGACTCTACCAGCCTGTGTGCCCCTGCTGAGTTCCCAAGGGTCCTGGCATTCAGGACCCGGTGAACTTTCAATGCTAACCAGACAAAGTTCTTTCTAAGATAACACCCCTCACTGAATTGAATCTGCCGGGAATAAGATTCAAAGTGAGCAGCAGGGGTCAACAGAGGCAAGGAAGGAAGTTCCGACGGAAGGAGGAGAGACCAGGATGAAATTTTCAGAAAGAACATGTTGTGAACATTTCACAAAAACAGCAGAAGAGGGAGCTCGAGAGCCATGAAGCGAGGAAGGAAAACAACCAATTCCATGTAAAAATGAATGACAAAAAGATCAAGATCAAACTTCATATAAAGGTGTTAAAAAAAAAAAGGGAATAAGGCAGCATAAGATTCCTACAGTCAAAGCAGGCCAGAGGAATATGTTTACACAGCTGATGGGAACATATTCTTAGGCGTAGAGAGAAAACAGGAAGAGGAGCTCATCAGTGTGGCATCTGCGAGGGAAGGCTGTGGGGAAGGGAGGGTGAAGGAAGCCGTGGGTGTTTTCTCATCCTCTCCCTCGTGGAGAACCAGGCGGAGCCTGCGGGGGCGCCTTGTCAGCCAGAGGCGGAGTTCCAAAAAGCAAACTGCAGCAGCAATTCCGAGAGGATCCAGAGCTGGAGGCATGACGTCGCATGGATAAAGGAACCAACACCCTAGACCAGAGCAAAGATAAGAGCCCCGCGGAGCTCTGCAGCGTGAGGAATCAGGCAGAGCCACAGCAGCAGGAGTGATTTGGAAGGTGGTCCCTGATGGAGCCTGTTTGGGGCCTACTTCATCGTCAATGTGTAGGCGGCCTAATGGGCATCAAGCTGGCTAAAAGCTACAGAGTGGGTAACAACATCCATGGAGAGGCTGGTGCTGAAAAAGGAGGGGATGTTTTGGAGCAGGGCACCACCACCAGCACCATAGCAAAGGCTTGGGGTCTGGAATGTGGAAGGTCTCTGTCTCTTAAATCCACTTTCTGACAACCATCTTCTGTGCTTCCATCTTGCCTACTCTGGATCCGCTACATGAGCAATTACATAACCTCATTGTTGCTTTTTGATTTCTTTCTTTTTTTGCACTGGGGTCTTTGTTGCTGCATGTAGGGTAGGCTTTTTCTAGTTGCAGAGAGTGGGGGCTAATCTCTAGCTATGGTGCACAAGCTTCTTGTTGAAGTGGCTTTTCTTGTTTCGGAGCATGGGTGCATGGGTTTCAGTAGTTGTGGCATGCAGGCTCAGCAGTTGCTCAAGGGCCCTAGAATGTGGGCTCAATAGTTGTGGTACAGGGGCTTAGTTGCCCTGTGGCATGTGAAATCTTCCTGGCCCAGGGATCGAACCTGTGATCCCCTGCATTGGCAAATGGATTCTTCACCACTGGACCAGCAGAGAAGTCCCTCACTGATGCTTTCAATTCTCTTACGCTATTAACGTTTCCCCTGTTCTCACTGCTCTTGTGTCCTTTCTTCCCTTCTCACTCGGTCAGGCTCCAAGGTTTTAACTTGCAAACACTGATGTCAGTCCCTTTCTCCACTATACTTAAGCAGGAACCTTGGCCCTGGTAAACCAATCTATAAGTCAATAATTGTGCAATATCTTTTTCCCGCTCTGACCTTTCCTAGCAATTCCATCTGCTTTCTTGACATTTCCACTTGGACATCTAAGAGACTTGAAATTTAACTTCCCGAAACATCATCGATTTCCCTCACTTTCCTACTCCTATCAGTCTTCCTCATGTCAATAAACAATGCTGCATTTACTAGGTATTCAAGTAAAAAACTAGTTGTTCTCTTTCCCTCTAACACCACATTCAATCTGTGAATACATCTTTGGTATCTTCTTCCCAAACATGCACGGAATCCATTTGCTCCTCTGCACCTCCACTAAATACCTCTGGTACAATTCACTGGGCTTCCCTGGTGGCTCAGTGGTAAAGCATCTGCCTGAAATTCAGGAGATACAGGAGATGCGGGTTTGATTCCTGGGCCGGGAAGATCCCCTAGAGAAGGAAATGGCAACCCACTCCAGTATTCTTGCCTAGAGAATCCCATGGAAGCGAGCCTGGCAGGCTACAGTCCATGGGGTCACAAAGAGTCAGACACAACTGAAGTGACTTAGCACATAGCACAACAGTGTTCCAACAACCTTCCTGCTTCTAAGGTTGCCTCCTACCTCCATCCATTTCCACACAGTAGCTGGAGCAATTATTTACAATATAAATCCACTCCACTGCCCCAAAACCCCAGTGTTTTCTGATTGTCCTTAGAATAAAATCCTGAATTAAGCTTTTCTGGGCCTGGCTAATTTGCCTCCCTGATCTACTGAGCCCTCCTGCCCACTATACCCCAGTCACACTGATATTTTAAAGGTACCCAGAAACTGTCAAGCTTGTTGTGATCCGAGGCCTTTAGGACAAAGAAGGAATGGAGGTGTGGTGCACAGTCCTGGGGAGCCTCCACTAGGGAGCAGGACCTTGTCTTGGGAGGCAGGGAGGATTTCCCTGAAGGAGTGACATTTGTCCTGGGATAAATAGTCGTGAAAGAGATGGGAATACCAGACCACCTGACCTGCCTCTTGAGAAACCTATATGCAGGTCAGGAAGCAACAGTTAGAAATGGACATGGAACAACAGACTGGTTCCAAATAGGAAAAGGAGTATGTCAAGGCTATATATTGTCACCCTGCTTATTTGAATTATATGCAGAGTACATCATGAGAAACGCTGGACTGGAAGAAACACAAGCTGGAATCAAGATTGCCGGGAGAATTATCAATCACCTCAGATATGCAGATGACACCACCCTTATGGCAGAAAGTGAAGAGGAACTAAAAAGCCTCTTGATGAAAGTGAAAGAGGAGAGTGAAAAGGTTGGCTTAAAGCTCAACATTCAGAAAATGAAGATCATGGCATCTGGTCCCATCACTTCATGAGAAATAGATGGGGAAACAGTGGAAACAGTGTCAGCCTTTATTTTTTTGGGCTCCAAGATCACTGCAGATGGTGACTGTAGCCATGAAATTAACAGACGCTTACTCCTTGGAAGAAAAGTTATGACCAACCTAGATAGCATATTCAAAAGCAGAGACATTACTTTGCTGACTAAAGTCCGTCTAGTCAAGGCTATGGTTTTCCAGTGGTCATGGATGGATGTGAGAGTTGGACTGTGAAGAAGGCTAAGTGCCGAAGAATTGATGCTTTTGAACTGTGGTGTTGGAGAAGACTCTTGAGAGTCCCTTGGACTGCAAGGAGATCCAACCAGTCCATTCTGAAGGAGATCAGCCCTGGGATTTCTTTGGAAGGAATGATGCTGAAGCTCAAACTCCAGGACTTTGGCCACCTCATGCGAAGAGTTGACTCATTGGAAAAGACTCTGATGCTGGGAGGGATTGGGGGCAGGAGGAGAAGGGGACGACAGAGGATGAGATGGCTGGATGGCATCACGGACTCGATGGACGTGAGTCTGAGTGAACTCCGGGAGTTGATGATGGACAGGGAGGCCTGGCGTGCTGCGGTTCACGGGGTCGCAAAGAGTCGGACACGACTGAGCGACTGAACGGAACTGAAATAGTTGTGGACTATTAACTATGTGAAGGGCTGAGGAAGACAGCTACAGACAGATACAAGAGCAAGTGCAAAGGCCCTAGGGCTGATGACAGGGTGGTGTGTTTGAGAAGGGAGACAAATATCACAGGTGGGCATAAGTCAACCTGGGCAGAGGCTGGATCCTTGTGTCTAACAGGCCATATCAAGAGTGATTTGCCTGGGACCAGCCTACTCATGGGGGCTTCCCAGGTGATGCAGTGGTAAAGAATCCACCTGCCAATGCAAGAGACTCAGGAGGTTATGTTTAGTCCCTGGGATGGGAAGATCCCCTGGAAGAGGAACTGGCAACCCACTTCAGTATTTTTGCCTGGGAAATCCCATGGACAGAGGAACCTGGCAGGCTGTAGTCCATGAGGTTGCAAAGAGTTGGACATGACTGAGCAAGAGCATGCATGCACGCACAGCCTACTCATAAGGCTGGCTATTACTAAAATCCAATTCTTAGCAATTCATTCTTTTAGATTTACAACTTGGTCTCCGTTAAAATGTGAAAACACAGAGAAGAGGAAATTCCACTGATATCTTGGTATAAATGATGTCTCTGTGAGCAGGCTGTGTTAGGGCAAGAGTGGGAGTCCTGAATGGAAGAATAAAGAACATGGGGCGGGGGGCCGTTGCTTCTTACTTCTGCCCATAGAGGCCCTTACAACACTGCCTCAATGGAACCAGGAGGAAAATATCTCCTGGCTGCTCCTACTGGTTAAAGCCTCCTCCTCTCCAGAGGGCCTGATGGGGCCCATGGGGCAGGAAGCTGTGTGTGGTCTGAAGAAACAGCAGGAGCTCAGGCCAGTAGGTTGTGAAAGTCTGCTGAATTGCTCTGGTGTCTGGGTTTTTCCATTTCAGTAAATTGTAGGGACCCAAAACAGATACCTCTTAAAGTTCCTGAGCTTTTGAAAATGAGAATAATATTAGATTTGGGCCAAGTTTGCCACACTGTTGAGTAATTCTAGACATATGGTTCTAGGTTTCAACTTCTTGCTCCTTTTGGTTCTTTAATGAGTAAAGAGTTCATTTTCATTTTTCTTCTGTGGTTATTTCTGTCTTTCACTTGTTCCCTTGCTTTCCCTTCAGTGTCCCTCTTGGCCCTTCCTCTTATTTTGCAAGTGGATCAGATAAGCCAATGCTCATTGTGTGTCTCTGTATCCTCAGCTTGATCACCAGCCTTCAATCTCTAAATCTCATTTCTGGCCACGTATAGAAGATTTGATTCCTGCATGCTTCCCCATCACCTGCAGGAATAGCTGAACCTCGTGGCTCAGACGGTAAAGCGTCTGCCTACAATGCGGGAGACCCAGGTTTGATCGCTGGGTGGGGAAGATCCCCTGGAGAAGGAAATGGCAACCTACTCCAGTACTCTTGCCTGGAAAATTCCATGGATGGAGGAGCCTGGGTGGCTACAGTCTGCTGCTGCTAAGTCGTTTCAGTCATGTCTGACTCTACGCGACCTCATAGATGGCAGCCCACGAGGCTTCCCCGTCCCTGGGATTCTCCAGGCAAGAATACTGGAGTGGGTAGCCATTCCCTTCCCCAGGGGATCTTCCCAACCTAGGGATAGAGTCCTGGATCTCTCACATTTCAGGTAGATTCTTTACTGTCTGAGCCACCAGGGAAGCCCCTGAAGCCTCTGAGACAATGACAAAATTCCTGTCTGTGCCCTAAGCACCAGTGGCAGAGAAAAGCAGTACCAGGTCCTTGGCCCAGACCCTTCAGTTCAGCGTGATGGGCTGACAGGAGTCCTGAGGCCAGCAGCTCACTTTAATGGGCAGGATGTATTTTCTAGTGATTGATCACTTCCTCTGTAAATTATGGATATGCATCTCTGCCGAGGCTGGTGACTTATGGGGGACCCTTTAAGCAGTAAATCCTATCTCCCTCCATCCTCTGGGCAGTAATGACATTGCTCAAGTCACAGAGAAATACAGGGCTGCCCTTTGCAGGGCACTTTTTTAAAAAGCAAATTTTCACTTGTTAAAGCCTCAGCAGGGAAATTTTGGGGGAAGATGCTCAACCTGAGTTTGGAGAGCCTTGTTTGCCTCCATTCTCACTTAGCAAGGAGGCCTGGCTGGAAGCAGGGCACAGATTGATAGGAATCAAAACACATGCCTTGGGTTCGATCCCTGGTCCGGGAAGATCCCACATGCTGTGGAGCAACTAAGTTGCTGTGCCGCAGCTATTGAAGCCTGTGTGCCCTGCAGTCTGTGCTCCACAGAAGAGAAGCCGCCACAATGGAGAGCCCACAGGCTACAACGAGAGAGCAGTGCCCCCTAGCAACGACCAGAGAAAAGCCCCTGCATCGCAACAAAGACTTAGTGCAGCCAAAAAAAAAAAAAAAAAAATTCTTAAAAAAAAAAAATGCGTGGCTTTGGGTTTGTTGTTGTTATCTGAAGGCAAAAGAATATCTATTTGTGGGCTGATACAGGAAGAGAAAGAGAATGTATCAGAGGGAACGGAATGCCGCCCGCCCCACCCAGAGAAGGGACCGTGGAAGAGAACGGCCAGGAAGATCTCTGTTTCATCCACCAGAGCAATCTGCCTGTCCCCCCGCAAAGCTCCATAGGACCAACCTCATTCATTTCTCTTACCAAGTCAACATCTCCCCTCGGCCAGTCCAGATTTCATACCAAAGACGTGCATGCAGACACTCAATCATTTGACTTAAAATCTCCTGTGAATGGTTGAGCAGATCTCACACTGGTGCACACTCTCTCCAGGTCACACTCCTTGAAGCCCGTCACCTCCTCTCTCAGTATTCCATCCTCATCCTCCTCAGAGGTCACCTTCCCTTTTCTCAACCACTGACTTTCTCTGCATTCTATGCCTGACTCACGCCTCATTGACTTTATCCAGCTGCATGAATTTATCAAGTGAATATATTCTCTGTGATCCTATTTTTCCTCTCTTTTCATATCTTCCTATTCTCTGTCTCCTTATACAACTCAGTGAGGTTTTACTACAGAGGAGATATGCAGATACCACTCAATGAAATCAGAAGCTTCACAAGGAAATAGTCCTAGGGTCAAAGAATTAATTTATCACCAAAGGCTCAAGGAGTATGACTCTGTCCTAGGAAAAGAGACCAACCAGAACTTTGAAGGAAATGTTTCTGGAATTTATTGCACAGATCAAGTAAGTCCCATCAGGTCATAAACGTATCTGTGACATTAAAATTCCATTTGTTGTTGTTCAGTCACTTAGTCTTGTCCAACTCTTTGCAACCCCATGGACTTCAGCATGCCAGGCTTTCCTGTCCTCCACTATCTCCTGGAATTTGCTCAAACTCATGTCCATTGAGTTGATGGCACTATCTAGACATCTCATCCTCTGCTGCCCTCTTCTCCTTTTGCCCTCAATCTTTCCCAGCATCATGGTCTTTTCCAATGAGTCAGCTCTTCGCATCAGGTGGCCAGAGTATTGGAGCTTCAGCTTCAGCATCAGTCCTTCCAGTGAATTTCATTAGAGGAGGGTAATTAGTAACAATTGTCTGAAAGGGCTCTTTGGGGGGATAATAATGGAAAAAATGTTTGAAAACACTGTTGTAAAGGAAGTAGGTTTGAGCTTAGGATTAGAGCAAAGACATAGATTTCCCACTTGCTTTTCAGTTTGACTTATTCATACAGATGTCACATTGAGTTGTGAGAAAGGAAAACAGAGCTAACTGATAGTCTAGAGATCAAGAAAAAGAGCTTTAAGAAATCTAAATATATCTGTGGGTGAAGGTTTAAACTAGACTCTTCATATTAGAGAATTGTTTGGTTTTTCTTTGTCTTGTTTGTTTTTTAAGCCTGATCATTCGTCTGCTCTTTTTGTCACCTGACTGCCATCAGTGTGATCAAGAAAGCAGGAGTGGACATAGGAAGCAAAGAGAACTCAAAACTGGAGAAAATAGTACTTCCTCCAGGACCACGTGTTAGAGTTTACAGAAGTGAGCTGCAGAGAGGTTGAGCACAGATGATGCAGGAAATGCTCATCAATCAAGACCTGATTGCCTATTTTTCAAACAGTTCAGTGACAATATAGTCGGAATTTTCTTTTTCCACCAGAGTCTCTCACACTAAGCATCTTGAATGAGACTTTATGGGCATCTCTCCTGTAGATTTACTGCGTTTCCTACGAGAACATCTTCCTCCTTAAACGCTGGGCAGAGGGAGCTTATTCTGTGAACAGCTGTGCCTGCTTGTCAAGGATTGTGGCAAAGGCAGAACCAAATGCCAGATGTGTTGTTCTCTGGAAACCACTTTGGTCAGACTATGCGTCATGTCAGCATATGAACTCTGAATTTTCACAGTGCACATATTTATTTTAGAATGTTTCCATTCCTCTCATCCCACTTTAAAATTAATACATGCACAAATACACACACCACCTTTAATGAAATAAAAAGTAAGTAATAAATGGAAAAATATTTGCAACTTCTATTAAGAGGAATTAGTTACTGTTATTAATGTTCATAAAAATTATAAATGTTCAAAAATATGGACTCATAAATCACAACCAAAGAAATGCCAAGAACTATAAAATTTTTCTAAATGTCACTCCTCTCTAAAGATATATAAATTGAAAAATTAAAATGTATTCAACTATTCATCCACTCAAAAAGTTAAAAACAGAATTACTATGCAATATAGCGATTCTACTTGTTGGAGTATTCCCAAAAGAGTTGATCGGTTCAGTTCAGTTCAGTTCAGTCGCTCAGTAGTGTCCGACTCTGCGACCCCATGAATCGCAGCACGCCAGGCCTCCCTGTCCATCATCAACTCCCGGAGTTCACCCAGACTCACGTCCATTGAGTCTGTGATGCCATCCAGCCATCTCATCCTCTGTCGTCCCCTTCTCCTCCTGCCCCCAATCCCTCCCAGCATCAGAGTCTTTTCCAATGAGTCAACTCTTCGCATGAGGTGGCCAAAGTACTGGAGTTTCAGCTTTAGTATCATTCCTTCCAAAGAACTCCCAGGGCTGATCTCCTTCAGAATGGACTGGTTGGATCTCCTTGCAGTCCAAGGGACTTTCAAGAGTCTTCTCCAACACCACAGTTCAAAAGCATCAATTCTTTGGCGCTTAGTTTTCTTCACAGTCCAACTCTCACATCCATACATGACCACTGGAAAACCATGGCCTTGACTAGATGGACCTTTGTTGGCAAAGTAATGTCTCTGCTTTTGAATATGCTATCTAGGTTGGTCATAACTTTTCTTCCAAAGAGTAAGTGTCTTTTAATTTCATGGCTGCAGTCACCATCTGCAGCGATTTTGGAGGCCCCCCAAAGAAAGTCTGACACTGTTCCCACTGTTTCCCCATCTATTTCCCGTGAAGTGATGGGACCAGATGCCACGATCTTCATTTTCTGAATGTTGAGCTTTAAGCCAACTTTTTCACTCTCCTCTTTCACTTTCATCAAGAGGCTTTTTAATTCCTCTTCACTTTCTGCCATAAGGGTGGTGTCATCTGCATATCTGAGGTTGTTGATATTTCTCCCAGCAATCTTGATTCTAGCTTGTGTTTCTTCCAGTCCAGCATTTCTCATGATGTACTTTGCATGTAAGTTAAATAAGCAGGGTGACAGTATACAGCCTTGACATACTCCTTTTCCTATTTGGAACCAGTCTGTTGTTCCATGTCCAGTTCTAACTGCTGCTTCCTGACCTGCATATAGGTTTCTCAAGAGGCAGGTCAGGTGGTCTGGTATTCCCATCTCTTTCAGAATTTTCCACAGTTTATTGTGATCCACACAGTCAAAGGCTTTGGCATAGTTAACAAGGCAGAAATAGATGTTTTCCCGGAACTCTCTTGCTTTTTGAGGTCAGTTTTCATTCCAATCCCAAAGAAAGGCAATGCCAAAGAATGCTCAAACTACCACACAACTGCACTCATCTCACATGATAGTAAAGTAATGCTCAAAATTCTCCAAGCCAGGCTTCAGAAATACATGAACTGTGAAATTCCTGATGTTCAAGCTGGTTTTAGAAAAGGCAGAGGAACCAGAGATCAAATTGCCAGCATTCGCTGGATCATCGAAAGAGTTGATAGCAGGGGCTTAAACAGGTATATGTATGCTCATGTTCACAGCAATGTTATTTACCATAGCCAGGAAGTAAAAGCTACCAAGTGTTCACTGTTGAATGAACGGATAAACAAAATGTGTTAAATGCTTACAATGGACTGTACACATTAAACATGTGCATTTCTTTGTACATCAATGATGCTAAATAAATACATAAGGGACTCACAGAAATCCAAGGCAAAAAGCTCAAAAAATTCTTCAAAAAATTCAAAAACTAACTACCAAAATAATCCAACAAGAAGTAAACAAAAGAACTGAATAGGTATTTTCCAAAAGAAGATGTAAAACTGACAGATAGTTTTACAAAAAAGTGCTTAACATCACTAATAATTAGGAGAATCCAGATCCATTGAGATACTGCCCCGCATCTGTCAGAATGGTTGTCATCAACAGGGAACTCTGAGCAATGTTACCTGGCAGCCTGGATGTTGAGGGGAGTTTCGGGGAGAATGGATGCATGTATATGTATGGTTGAGTCCCTTTGCTATTCACCTGAAACTTTTACAATATTGTTAATTGGTTATACCCCAATACACAATTGGAGAAGGCAATGGCACCCCACTCCAGTACTCTTGCCTGGAAAATCCCATGGACGGCGGAGCCTGGTGGGCTGCAGTCCATGGAGTTGCTAAGAGTCAGACACGACTGAGCGACTTCATTTTCACTTTTCACTTTCACGCATTGGAGAAGGAAATGGCAACCCACTTCAGTGTTCATGCCTGGAGAATCCTGGGGACAGGGGAGCCTGGTTGGCTGCCGTCCATGGGGTCGCACAGATTCGGACACGACTGAAGCGATTTAGCAGCAGCAGCAATATACAATAAAAAATGCAAAAGTCAAAAAGGAGTACAGGGTTGTTATGAATCATAAATAAAATAAAACACAGATTTATGAAAAAGATAAGAGATAACAAATCCTGGTGAGGATGTTGAGAAAAAGGAACCCTTATACAGTGATGGTGGGAATGTAAATTGGTGCAGTCAGCTGGAAATTGGTATGGTGGTTCTTCAAAAAATTAAGAAAATAACTACCATATGATCCAGCAATTACTTCTGAATATATATCCAGAGGCATTGCAGTCATCTTCTTGAAGAGATATGTGCACCCCCATGTTCACTGTGGCATCATTCAGATTAGCCAAGACATGGAGGCAAGCTAAATGTCCATCAATGAATGGCTGGATGAATAAAGAAAATATGGTATATATGTACAATGGAGTGCTATTCAGCCTGAAAAGCTGAAAATCTTGCCATCTGGGGCAAGATGGTTGAATCTGGACGGGAGTACATTATACTAAATGAAATAAGCCATCCATAGAAGGGAAAATGCTATGTGATACCACCATGAAGAATCTGAAGTATTTAAACTCATAGAAGCTGAGAACAGAGTGGTGGTTGCCAGAGGCTGGAGGAAAGGGTAAGTGGGGAAGTATTAGTCAAAGGATTCAAAGTTTCAGGTATATAAGATGAATAAGTCCTCGAGAGTGATGGTACAGTATAGAGCCTATAGTCAGCAATACTGTACTGTATACTTAACAATTTGCTAGGAGTATGGATCTCATGTTAAATATTCTTTTCACATACACAAAAATAAAGAGAACAGGAGGGAAAAAAAGAAATAAGCCTCCAATTTCAGCTATTAAATCATGAAAAGTTAAAAAAAAGCACACTAACTTTATGAATTTTCTTTTAAATATGTTTTGTTTGTTTTGTTTTCTTTCCAGCAGAGTCCAGTGTATGGCTAACCTAAAAATAAAAGTAATAAACGGAAAAGTATAAGAGGCAAGCAATAATATTTACTTTGAAAGGCATTTCAGGATAGAATTTTTCAGTAAACCATATCGTCATCTGCTCTAAGAGAAGATGCAACACTATATATATAGCTAAACTGGATATATGCAGTTTAATAGTGGAGAAGGACATGGCAACCCACTGCAGTATTCTTGCCTAGAGAATCCTGTGGACAGAGGAGCCTGGTGGGCTCCTGTCCATGGGGTCGCACAGAGTTGGACACGACTGAAGTGACTTAGCAGTAGCTGCAGTTTAATAGATACCTCCTGGCAGTATCTGATGTGAGAAGACTTACCTCGTTGTTGAAAGAATGATGGGATGAGATAAAGAGTGAATATCTGATTCTTTCATAACACCATTCCATAGCCATATTATATTAGTAACTAGTATTTGTGAAAACCTGAAGCTACCTTGAGAGTAAATGGAAATAGAACCAGGTAATTCACGCATGCCCTGAAATGCTACACTCTGTGCCAGGAGGGTTAATTTCAGCAGATCTGGAATCAGGCTGAGCTGTTTTGCATGGCACTAACCTCTGATCAAGGCATGAAGTGTACTGATTAATAGTGTTGCTTTGCAATCTTGGGTCTGAGGAGTTTCAGGGCTGAGCGCCAGTGCTCTTTAACAGTGAGACTGATGAGTTGCAACTGGTCTCAGTGAGCCCCCTGGAGGGCTCTGCTGTGGAGGCTGGTTACTTAGCAGAAAGATGCCTATGTGACCAGGAAAATATGAAAGTTCTCAGCTGAGACTGCATTTTAGATTTCTTGGCTCTGGGGTGTTCTTGGCACACATCAATGGTTACTGATCTTTCTGAGAAAGTATATTCTGCCGGGGCCTTACGGTGCGGGCATGAGAAGGTTTCACCTGGGTGCTCCAGACTCTGGCCTATGATGCATGTCTTTATTCAATGCCCTTGCTATCCTGAGTTTGCATTTTCTGCAGCGAACTGGGGATCTGCAAGCATCATCATTTTGGGTTCTGTGAGTCTTCTGCAGCAATCTAACGTTGTTTAACTACCACCATAATGCACAATCATACACAGTAATGTGCACCAAAGTTCCTTAATACAAATGTAAAAGCCTGATGACTCCTTTATAATTTCTTCAAATATATAATTCAGAAGTTTAGAAAAATGTATTTGTTATACTTTGGTTCAGAATTCTACATTACTTACTAGCGATTCAGATAAACAATATGAGGAACTAAATTAAAATAATGTTATCAAAAGGGACTTCCCTGGTGGTCTACTGGTAAGACTCCATGCTCCCAATACATGGGGCATGGGTTTGGTCCCTGATCAGGGAATTAAGATCTCTCATGCCACACTGCATGGTCAAAAAAAAAAAAAAAAAAGAGGAAGGAAATTCTGACATGCCATAACATGAACAAAACTTGAAGATGTTATGCTAAGTGACACATGTATACCTGTGGCGGATTTATGTTGATGAATGGCAGAACCAATACAGTATTGTGAAGTAATTAACCTCCAATTAAAATAAATAAATCTATATTAAAAAAGACAATGTTTGACTCTATACAAGGTAAGTGATGGTCTTCCTTGGTGGCTTAGAGGGTAAAGCATCTGCTTGCAATGCAGGAGACCTGGGTTTGATCTCTGGATTGGGAAGATCCCCTGGAGAAGGAAATGGCACCCCACTCTAGTACTCTTGCCTGGAGAATCCCATGGATGGAGGAGCCTGGTAGGCTACAGTCCATGGGGTCACAAAGAGTCAGACACGACTGAGTGATGACACCTTAAGGTAAGTCATATAGTCAAATTCACAGAGATAGAAAATAGAATGGTGGTTGACAGAGACTGACGCAGAAGGGAATGGGTAGTGAGTGTTTGATAGGTATGAAGTTTCATTTGGGAAGATGAACATTCTGGAGATGGATGGTGGTAAGGCGATGGCATCCCAGTCCAGTACTCTTGCCTGGAAAATCCCATGGACGGAGGAGCCTGGTAGGCTGCAGTCCATGGGGTCGCTGACACGACTGAGCGACTTCACTTTCACGTTTCACTTTCATGCATTGGAGAAGGAAATGGCAACCCACTCCAGTGCTCTTGCCTGGAGAATCCCAGGGATGGCGGAGCCTGGTGGGCTGCCGTCTATGGGGTCGCACAGATTTGGACACGACTGAAGTGACTTAGCAGCAATGCTTGTACAAAGTGAATGTCTTTAAGACCTCTGAACACTGCAATTAAAAATAATTGAAATAAGTTTTATGTTATGTATATTTTACCACAATTAAAAGAAATGTTTTCACTTATATTAGCAAAGTTGCTTTTTCCCTCCCTAATGATAACACACTGTGAGTTTGCTAATGTACTTCTGACAGGACAATGAAAGTGAAAGGTGAACGTGAAGTCCCTCAGTCGTCTCTGACTCTTTGAGACCCCGTAGACTGTAGCCTACCAGGCTCCTGCATCCATGGGATTCTCCAGGCAAGAATACTGGACTGGGTTGCCATTGCTTTCTCCGGGGGATCTTCCCGATCCAGGGATCGAACCTGGGTCTCCCACATTGCAGGCAGATGCTTTAACCTCTGAGCCACCAGGGACAGGACAATAAGTTGGTATAATCTTTCGAGAAAGCAATGGTCCTTAAAATGTGTGTGTGTGTGTGTGTGTGTGTGTGTGTGTGTGTGTGTTTGTCCATTTGCTCAGTTATGTCTAACTCTTTGTGACCCCATGGACTGTAGCCTTCCAGACTCCTCTGTCCATGGAATTTTTCAGGCAAGAATACTGGAATGGGTTGTCATTTTTTCCTCCAGGATTTCTGTATATACAATGACCTAATTTCCTCTCCTAGGAGATTATCATAGTTATCAGTCAGTTCAGTTGCTCAGTTGTGTCTGACTCTTTGCAACCCCATAGACAGCAGCATGCCAGGCTTCTCTGACCATCACCAACATCTGCAGCTTACACAAACTCATGTCCATCAAGTCGATGATGCCATCAAACCATCTCATCCTCTGTTGTCCCCTTCTCCTTCCACCTTCAACATTTCCCAGCATCAGGATCTTTTCTAGTGAGTCAGTTCTTTGCATCAGGTGGCTAAAGTATTGGAGTTTCAGCTCAGTATCAGTCCTTCCAATGAATATTCAGGACTGATTTCCTTTAGGATTGACTGGTTGGATATCCTTGCAGTCCAAGTTACTCTCAAGAGTCTTCTCCAACACCACAGTTCAAAAGTATCAATTCTTCGGTGCTCAGCTTTCTTTACAGTCCAACTCTCACATCCATATATGACTACTGGAAAAACTATAGCTTTGACTAGACAGACCTTTGTTGGCAAAGTAATGTCTCTGCTCTTTAATATGTTGTGTATAGGTTGGTCATAGCTTTCCTTCCAAGGAGTAAGTGTCTTTTAATTTCATGGCTGTGGTCACCATCTGCAGTGATTTTGGAGCCTCCAAAATAAAGTCTGTCACTGTTTCTATTGTTTCCCCATCTATTTCCCATGAAGTGATGGGACCAGATGCCATGATATTCGTTTTCTGAATGTTGAGCTCTAAGTCAACTTTTTCACCCTCCTCTCACTTTCATCAAGAGGCTCTTTAGTTCTTCTTCACATTCTGCCATTAGGGTGGTGTCATTTGCATATCTGAGGTTATTGATATTTCTCCCAGCAATCTTGATTCCAGCCTGTGCTTGATCCAGCCCAGCATTTCACATGATGTACTCTGCATAGAAGTAAAAAAGCAGGGTGACAATATACAGCCTTGACATACTCCTTTCCCTATTTGGAACCAGTCTTTTGTTCCATGTCCAGTTCTAACTGTTGCTTCCTGACCTGCATACAGATTTCTCAAGAGGCAGGTCAGGTGGTCTGTATTCCCATCTCTTTCAGAATTTTCCACAGTTTGTTGTGATCCACACAGTCAAAGGCTTTGGTGTAGTCAATAAAGCAGAGGTAGATGTTTTTCTGGAACTCTCTTGCTTTTTCAATGATTCAACAGATGTTGGCAATTTGATCTCTGGTTCCTCTGCCTTTCTAAAACCAGCTTGAACATCTGGAAGTTCATGGTTCATGTACTGTTGAAGCCTGGCTCAGAGAATTTTGAGCATTACTTGTCTAGCATGTAAGATGAGTGCAATTGTGCTGTAGTTCGAACATTATTTGGCATTGCCTTATCATATCTATACTTATAGACTATTCTATTAAGAAATGTACTGAAGCAATTTTTTTGGTTACAATAAATGCTCTAAAGTTTCCAAAATTGGTTAAGTAAATAATGATGCATTAAGGGACACACTAATGCTTGCTAAGGAAGCATTAATATTATTTATGTGAATATTAATGATATAGAAAAAAGTTGCCAGGATATAAATTAGTAAAAAAGTCTACAAACAATTATGAAACTCCAGTAAGCTCCATTTTTTTTTTTGTTCAAAGACCAGCAGGTTAGCAGCTAGAAAAAAATATTATTATCTATTGTTTCATATGTATATACAGAGACCTAGAATTAGAAGAGCAAATACTTATGCTTTTGTGACAGGATTACAGCTCATTTTAATTTTCATTTGAGAGCTTTTTTGCTCATGTGGTTTCTAAATATTCTTCCCTAAATGTCTATTCCCTTGCTAAAATCATGATAAAGTAATGAGAGTTGTTAACATACAAACTACTTTTCCAGGCCAGGTTTTCCTAGCCTGTTTCCCAATCTCTTCTTTTGTCAAGGTGAAGGGCAGAGCACAGTTGAGGTTTAGTTTGGGATAAACAGAGGCATTGGACAAAACTTCCAAGGATACTCTGGGTCAACCAATGACTGTTCTTGGCAGAAGAGAAACGTGGCTCTGGTAAGGCACCCTGCTGGGTGGTAGGATGGTGCAGGAAACTCTACTGTCCTGGGCACTGATAAAGTTCTCTCCTTCTAATTTTATCACTGACTCAAGAGGGACCCTTGGAAAGTCACTTCACAATTTGGGACCTCCTGGTTCTCACTATAAAACAAATTTGGGTCTTTTAGGCCTTCCAGCTTGATTGCTTTGCAATTTAATGTGCATTGTTTGAGGCTGGCTGGTGTCCAGGCTGGGAAAGGATTAAGCCCTGCTTCTTGTAAACAGTTTGGAACGTCGTTACTCATTTTTTTTTTAACACCAGCTCAGTTCAGTTGCTCAGTCGTGTCTGACTCTTTGAGACCCCACGGACTGCAGCATGTCAGGCTTCCCTGTCCATCATCAACTCCAGGAGCTTACTCAAACTCATGTCCAAGTTGGTGATGCCATCCAACCATCTCATCCTGCTGTCCCCTTCTCCTCCTGCCTTCAATCTTACCCAGCATCAGTGTCTTTTCAAATGAGTCATTTCTTTGTATCAGGTGGCCAAAGTATTGGAGTTTCAGCCTTAGCATCAGTTCTTTCAATGAATATTTGGGACTGGTTTCTTTAGGATGGACTGGTTGGATGCCCTTGTAGTCCAAGGAACTCGGAGTCTTCTCCAACACCACAGTTCAAAAGCATCAATTCTTCAGCACTCAGCTTTCTTTATAGTCCAGCTCTCACATCCATACATGACTACTGGAAAAACCATAGCCTTGACTAGACGGACCTTTGTTGGCAAAGTAGTGTCTCTGCTTTTTAATATGCTGTCTAGGTTGGTCATAGCTTTTCTTCCAGGGAGCAAGTGTCTTTTAATTTCATGGCTGCAGTCACCATCTGCAGTGATTTTGGAGCCCCAAAAGTAAAGTCTGTCACTGTTTCCATTGTTTCCCCATCTATTTGCCATAAAGTGATGGGACTGGATGCCATGATTTTAGTTTTCTGAATGTTGAGTTTTTTAATTATTTATTTTTTATTGAAGGATAATTGCTTTACAGAATTTTGTTGCTTTCTGTCAAATTTATTTACAAGGCAGTCTCCAGTACTCTTGCCTGGAAAATCCCATGGACGGAGGATCCTCGTAGGCTGCAGTCCATGGGGTAGCGAAGAGTCAGACACGACTGAGCGATTTCACTTTCACTTCTCACTTTCATGCATTGGAGAAGGAACTGGCAACCCACTCCAGTGTTCTTGCCTGGAGAATCCCAAGGATGGGAGAGCCTGGTGGGCTGCCGTCCATGGGGTCGCACAGAGTCGGACATGACTGAAGCGACTTAGCAGCAGTAGCAGCAATGAAGACACAGACATAGAGAATAGACTTATGGACTTGGGGAGAGGGGAAGATGTATGGAAGAGTAACATGAATGTTGAGTTTTAAGCCAACTTTTTCAGTCTCCTCTTTCACTTTCATCATGAGGCTCTTTAGTTCTTCTTCACTTTCTGCCATGAGGGTGGTGTCATCTGCATATCAGAGGTTAATGATATTTCTCCCGGCAATCTTGATTCCAGCTTGTGCTTCATCTGGTATTTCGCATGATGTACTCTGTCTGAATAGAAGTAAAAAAGCAGGGTGACAATATACAGCCTTGACGTGCTCTTTTCCCTATTTGGAACCAGTCTTTTGTTCCATGTCCAGTTCTAACTGTTGCTTCTTGACCTGCATACAGATTTCTCAGGAGGCAGGTCAGGTGGTCTGGTATTCCCATCTCTTTCAGAATTTTCCACAGTTTGCTCTGATCCACACAGTCAAAAGCTTTGGTGTAATCAGTAAAGCAGACGCAGATGTTTTTCTGGAACTCTCTTGCTTTTTCAGTGATTCAACGGATGTTGGCAATTTGATCTCTGGTTCCTCTGCCTTTTCTAAATCCAGCTTTAACATCTGGAAGTTCACAGTTCACATACAGTTGAAGCCTGGCTTGAAGAATTTTGAGCCTTACTTGGCTAGTGTGTGAGATGAGTGCAATTGTGCTGTAGTTAGAACATTCTTTGGCATTGCCTTTCTTTGGGATTGGAATGAAAACTGACCTCTTCCAGTCCTGTGGCCACTGCTGAGTTTTCCAAATTTGCTGGCATACTGAGTGCAGCACTTTCACGGTACCATCTTTTAGGATTTGAAATAGCTCAACTGGAATTCCATTACCTCCACTAGCTTTGTTCGTAGTGATGCTTCCTAAGGCCCCCTTAACTTTGCATTTCAGGATGTCTGGTTCTAGGTGAGTGATCACACCATTGTGGTTATCTGGGTCATGAAGATATTATCTGTATAGTTCTTCCATGTATTTTTGCCATCTCTTCTTAATATCTTCTGCTTCTGTTAGGTCCATACCATTTCTGTCCTTTATTGTACCCATCTTTGCACGAAATATTCCCTTGGTATCTTATTTCCTTGAAGAAATCTCTAGTATTTCCTGTTTTATGGTTTTCCTCTATTTCTTTGCATTGATCACTAAGGATGGCTTTCTTATCTCTCCTTGCTACTAAAATATTATTATTGTTATATATCGTTACAAAAATAGAGAACCAAAAGTTTATAGAAGTAGTCAGAGGAGCAAGTCTGGCCACCTGTTCAGGAAGAGTAGCACTATAGACTGACATCACAGAAAACAGAAGTGAGTGTCACTTAAGGAAGGGTCAAAATGTCAAATGCTACCAAAATGTCAAATAAGATGAAGATAAAGATCTATCCATTTATTTTAATGACAAGGTAATGAGGTAAGTCAGACTCTTCTATTAATCTATTTAAATTATTTTAATAATCTTCACTCTTTGTTT
The DNA here is from genome assembly GCF_016772045.2 of Ovis aries. Classification (NCBI taxonomy): domain Eukaryota; kingdom Metazoa; phylum Chordata; class Mammalia; order Artiodactyla; family Bovidae; genus Ovis; species Ovis aries. The sequence goes on along the minus strand of NC_056075.1, from coordinate 29,915,841 downwards.
AAAACCATGACAGTCAGCTATCTCCTGAGAATTAGGCAACACTTTTTTCCTCCAGATTGGAAGACATTTCATGATTTCAGGACTGAAGATTCCTGAGACATGACTTCAAGTAAGCACAACATATTTACCAATTAACTCTACAAAGAAGAAACCTGGCTGGCAGCAGAACAAGGGACGAAAGTTCGCAGCTCTCATTACAAGGCTCATGGATATGATGCTGCTGCTATGTGCCTCTTGATATGATGCACTGAGACCAGCAAAGCTTAATTTCTATGGGATTCCTGTTTAAAATGAAAAAATCATGAGAGAACAGTAGAAAAACTTAGAGGACTTTCTAAATGGTGAGGTCAGGAGAGGCAAGGAAAAATTGAGGAACTGTTACACACAGAGACCAAAGAGATATGTTGTTATTTAGTTGCTAAGTCAAATCTGACCTCATGGACTGTAGCCCCACCAGACTCCTCTGTCCATGGGATTTCCCAGACAAAAATACTGGAATGGGTTGCCATTTCCTTCTCCAGGGAATCTTCCCGACAGGGGTCAAACCTGCATCTCCTACATTGGCAGGCAGATTCTTTACCACTGTGCCACAAGGAAAGCCAAACAAACATGATGTGACATTAAAATACAACACATGATTCTGATTTGTACATCATGTACAACTGAATGATATTATTGTAATGACAGGTATTTATAAATCTTGAATGCTGCTGCTAAGTCGCTTCAGCCGTGTCCGACTCTGTGCGACCCAGAGACGGCAGCCCACCAGGCTGGAGTGGGTTGCCATTTCCTTCTCCAACGCATGAAGGTGAAAAGTGAAAGGGAAGTCGCTCAGTCATGTCCGACTCTTCGAGACCCCATGGACTGCAGCCCACCAGGCTCCTCCATCCATGGGATTTTCCAAGCAAGAGTACTGGAGTGGGGTGCCATTGAGTAAGTACACATAATTACTTTCTGATATAAAGAGACAATAAGCTCTTAGCAGCAAATACTCATATTGCTTTCCATTTTGAAATTTTGCCTATCCTTCCTTGAAAGACAGATTCTACAGATTCCACCAGTGCTATGCTGGCTTATACTAGTTTACTTTCCATATGCAGAGTACATCATGAGAAACGCTGGACTGGCAGAAACACAAGCTGGAATCAAGATTGCCAGGAGAAATATCAATAACCTCAGATATGCAGATGACACCACCCTTATGGCAGAAAGTGAAGAGGAGCTAAAAGCCTCTTGATGAAAGTGAAAGAGGAGAGGGAAAAAGTTGGCTTAAATTTCAGCATTCAGAAAACAAAGATCATGGCATCTGGTCCCATCACTTCACGGGAAATAGATGGGGAAACAGTGGAAACAGTGTCATACTTTCCTTTTTGGGGCTCCTAAATCACTGCAGATGGTGACTGCAGCCATGAAATTAAAAGACGCTTACTCCTTGGAAGAAAAGTTATGACCAACCTAGACAGTATATTGAAAAGCAGAGACATTACTTTGCCGACTAAGGTCCATCTACTCAAGGCTATGGTTTTTCCAGTGATCATGTATGGATGTGAGAGTTGGACTGTGAAGAAGGCTGAGCCCCGAAGAATTGATGCTTTTGAACTGTGGTGTTGGAGAAGACTCTTGAGAGTCCCTTGGGCTCTAAGGAGATCCAACCAATCCATTCTGAAGGAGATCAGCCCTGGGATTTCTTTTGGAAGGAATGATGCTAAAGCTGAAACTCCAGTACTTTGGCCACCTCATGGGAAGAGCTGACTCATTGGAAAAGACTCTGATGCTGGGAAGGATCGGGGGCAGGAGGAGAAGGGGGCGACCGAGGATGAGATGGCTGGATGGCATCACAGACTCGATGGATGTGAGTCTGAGTGAACTCCAGGAGATGGTGATGGATAGGGAGGCCTGTCGTGCTGTGATTCATGGGGTCGCAAAGAGTCAGACACGACTGAGCGAGTGAACTGAACTGAACCTTCCATAAACATGTACTTTGGAAAGAGTGGGCTGTTTTAAAAGGCTTTGACTATTATATAATCATGTGGATTGAGATTTGGGGAATATTTTTTCCCCTTTATTTTCACACTGGGGTGATAAACTGATTTTTAAAATGACTGTAAAAAGTTCATTAGGAAGAAATATAATAGTAGCATTATTATCATTTAACAGTGATGACTATTCTTTACTTGCTTGATATAAACCAGGTACTGTACTAAGTGCTTTGCATACATTCTGTTACGTAGTTTTCAAAATTATGCTTGTTATTATGGCCCTTGATTTACATATGAAGATTATAAACTTGGCGTGGTTGAATAATTCTTAACGTCACAAAACTATTAAGGCGACAAAGCTGAGACTGAACTTCAGCCCTTTCATCACAGAGGAATCAGGGGAATGCCGTGGAACTGACACCAGACTCTGTTCCCTGAGAATCAATGTCACTGAATACCCCTCTGTAGCTCCTAGTATGTAGCACATACCATCAAAATCAAGTTCTGACGGTAGCCCAGAGAATGGGCAAGCAAACCGTCATTTTTTTCTTCTATTAAACTTGTTTGGCTGTACTCAGCCTTGCCCTTTCTATTGTCTCTCTCCTTATGTAGCTTATGGAAATATTTCAGACTATATTTCATGCCTAAGAAAGATTCGAATGACTCAGCTGGTGCTTGATAGTTAAGTACAGTGAGAACAAAAGGTAAGATTCTGAGCACATTTCTGTCCTGATGTTTCTGGATGGTGAAACCACAGCATGACATTTATGAATCTCATACTAAATTTCATCTCACACTGAATTTTACTCTCATATAGAAGAGAGAGGAAGAGGTGACCTAAAAGTCAAGAACAGGTCTCTAAATAAGATGGCAGTGTCAGCAATATGGGCAGAGAGGTTATTGGCACTTTTGCCTCTTAACTCATACCTAAGGAAGCTGTTGGCAGCCAGACACTGATAACCCTCAAGGAGGCCACCAAGCTGAGAAAGGAAGCTCGGGCTGATGAATGGTACAACAGAATAATGACAAATAAACTTCTTGGCTTTTTGCTGAGTGAGCCAATGGAGATGGATTTTGTCATCATAGTAATTTTGCAGCTGCAACGTGGATATCTTCACAATAGTGTTCTAGACTCCTGGAAATGTCCTTGTACTTTTGGGATACCTTTGGAATGGAGCACTTCAAGGGAGAAGAGGGGCTTGGATGTCATTCCCTAGGATGATTTATGCTTACAAGTTTAAATGCTAGGTTTCTCTGACATAAATCATACTGTTCCAGGAAGAGAACAAGTTATATACTCTTTTCATATATGTTTTCCCAACTAATGATCTAACGTGGCTTAAATTATACTGACAGAAAAACAACTGCAGTGGTTTTTAAACTAATGATACAATCCATGGATAATTTCCTCTAAAATAGCTGAGAGATGTGAATGAATGAATTGTATATCATTGCAGGGGGCAATTTCCCTCAATGGATTCTACCTAATGGAATCTTAATACATATCAGATTGGGTAAAAGTTTTCAACTGAAATAAGTCTCTGAAACTGGCTCTGGAGCAAAACTCAAACCCTGAGGGGAGACAGCTGTGAATATATTTAGAACTGCCCACTTTCCAGGAAGTCTTGCATTACAAATATCTCTTTTCCATGCACAGCAACGTGTTTTGTGAAGGAATCTAATGACATGGGTGGCTTCAACAATTCCTTCCAAATTTCATTCCCCTTAGTGTGGCTTTCTTAATGGGTCACCATCCTACAATGTCTTCACTCTATTTACCCAGAGCTTTATTTCTTTCTGATGTGAAGATGTTCACCAGGAAGCTAAGGCACTTTGACAAACCCAATGGCAGCTCCTAGGACGTTGTCATCAGAAGTAAAGTGATGCCTCCCAGGCCTAGACAGGTTTAAAAATAATGGAATACCTTTTGCTTCCAGTTCTATGATGCCAATACTCTTGGTGTGTGTGTGTGTGTGTGTGTGTGTGTGTGTGTGTGTGTGTGTGTGTGTGTGTGTGTGAGAGAGAGAGAGAGAGAGAGAGAGAGAGGAACTTTTTCTCCAACCTAGGGCAGATTTTCAGTCAGCAATTCTATTCATCTCTGTTTGCCTAAGAGTTCCTTTTGCTCATCTTGTTTCTAGGTCTCTTCTAGGAGAGAAATAGCCAAAATCCTTTTGTGAGTAACTTGCTATCAGAGAATATAAATGAATTATATAAAATCAAGCACCTGATCTACATGGATAAGGTCCTAATACAAATCTTCTAATGCTTCTTAACATAGTGGCTACAAAATTACATCTAGCCTAGGCTGCTGTCATCGCAGTCATTCTGTCCCCTCCAAAGAGACGACAGACATAGTGTGAACAGAGGTGATTCAGGGTCACCCTGTCCCCTACATAGAGTTAATGTTTGATGCCCTGCAGAATGGCTTTGTTCAATACAGACTTATGACAGATGAAAGGAGTTACAGGTGACATAGTTACTTTTAACTCTTTGATTCGGGTTTTGGGGAGATGTGGAACATATAATAGACACAGCCTGTAATATGGAACCACAGTTTGTTGTGAGAAATCTTAAAATCTGGGCTCTGGTTTCTTTTCTGATACTGAACTGGTTAGATGCTGTTTGATGACCTCGTCGACTGAAAGGGGACAACAGCTGTTCAGATGCACCACCTGGCTGTTGTAAGGATGCAAAAGATGTGGATGAAAACACTGTTCAGTGCCATGCAAATACCGAAGCATCACTATTGCATGATGCTGTGCTTTCTGGGGCTCTTCAAAACCACAGGGATAATTACATGGCGCAGGAAAGCAAAGACAAGTAAAGGTACAAGTCAGTGAAAGGACTGATGGGCACCTGCTTTTCCATATCTGTAAGGAGATTTAAAAAAAAAATGCCTTGAAATAACCCAACATCCTTCTACAAATACCTGTTTGTCAACTACTATATTCCAGGCATTTTCACATGTTCCTCTAATCAGAGTAATAAAGATAAGAGCCACCATTTATTGAAAGTTCTTTAAGTACTAGCCACTCCCCCCAGCAGGAAACATTAGGTGTAATCCCCACTGAATTGAGTTGGAATTATTATTCCCATTTTACAAATGATGAAATTAAGGCTGAGGAAGTAACTGCCCTACACCATCCAGCTAACAAGGGACAAAAAGAGCCAAAGTCACAAGTGATCAACACCTGCTTCTGTGACATCTTGGTTGTCTTCCTGTTCTGGTGTCTTTGTGGTTTATGTAACAAGAGGTCATTTCCACGTTGAACCATTTGGTTCTTTACAGCATGAAGTGCTATGGGTACCAGTTCAGAGGCCCTGTTGGTGCAGCTCATGGTGCGTCAGATCAGGGCAGGGTTTGACCCTGCTGCTAGTTCTCTGAAAGATATATGGCTTGAGATGCACCTAACCCTGGGAAAAACAGTACGTTCAAGGCTGGTACCATCTTTCAGCCAATTCCCAGAGACTGTAAACCGCGGATGATAAGGTGATTAGATCCAGGGTAAGAAGACAAACACAGGAGAATCGGAAGTCTGGAGATCACTGCATTGGGGAAATAAGTACTGCGTGATCAACAGAGGGCTCTTGCACTAAATCCAGAGCCATCTTGAGAGGCTGCCAAATGAGCCCTGTGATTCCTGCCTGCTGGGTAAAGTGAGGCAGGCAGGGGCATCTAGGTGACCCCCTATCTCTGATTAGGAAAAAGCGGGACCCCCAAAAAGCCCTCACATGGAGAACTCAGGTTAGATATGCAAGTGGCAAGATTTCTATGACTGCATGGACCTCTCTTGGACTCCAGAGAGTTTTATATCCCAGAGCAATTCCGACATGAGCACTCAGACCTCAAGGAACTAATGGAAAGTATTAATAAAATGAATGACTTGCTTCCAAGGTGAGTGGTAAGATGCCAGGGCTTCTCTGGTGATACCAAAGTTTGCCTGCAGACACATGGTCCAGGCCCAGGGAAAATCTTACATCTCCTTTCCTCCAAGAGCTGAAAGTAAGCATGAACAAACCGACCAAGCTGTACCCAGTGACTTGCTCCACCTTATATGTCAAGGAAAGTTAAAGCCCTTGCTTTTCATTTTGGGCTTGATACACTTAATGCTTCTTGCACTCAATACTCTGATTTCTTTGCAGCATAGATGCCACCCTTGACAGAGGAGAGACGTCATCTTTATTAAGTATTTCTAAACAAGGGAGCCTTACGGCTAATGAATCCTGCATACAGCAGGCAGCTACTCCCCCCCTCTCCCCCTATTCAGAAGGGAAAACAGTCTTCATTGTTTACAGCCCCTGGCTGCCCAGGAAAAAAAGGCCAAGTTATTTCAGAATTATCCGTTTCTTGTTCCAGCTCTCACAAATCATTAGATTTTGCTGTTTAACCCATCTGCTCAAGTGTGTATGTGAGAGAGTTAATCCTCCTGCAAAAGGCTGTAAAACTATAAAGTACAAATTAACACACAGGCATATTTTAAAAGCATTTAGAACTGCGGATGTTGAAAATGTTAGTAATATTTAGCCACCATTTTTTCATTCCAGATGTCTAATAGGCTCTGAATGCAACAGTAGTATTATTTCTACCACAAACTACTTCTGGACTTTCTGTATGTCATTTAATGATAATGGATATCCTTGGAATTATGACTCAAATAGTATGTATGTATATCATTTCCTATTTAGTTTATTGCTGTCATCAGCATCATACAGGTTGTAAAAAAAGATTGGAAGTTATTTTTATCTTGGTTGTGATAGAACACTGCCCCATCATCCTGACTTGCTCAGTTTCTGATAACATGTAATGACCAGTAACATCCCCACCAGCTCTCCACAAATAGTCGTAACAAAGACGATAGAGCCTTCCTTCAGTGCATTCCTTGGTTCGTTTGTGAGGGACAGCAGAAAAGAGGGCTGTAGTCTGAACCAATATGTTCTGATATAAAGTACTCTTGGGGGGAAAAATAGCTTCAAAGTGCTCTTCCAACACAAGGCATTAGAATGACGGATGAATGTACCGCTATCATTGTTACACCTCTCTGCCAAGGATCGTGACACTTATACTGAAAAAGAAGCACAACACAGCATGAAATCACCCTCTGTGCAGGATTTCAGCTGTCGTGCAAATTGTCTGAAACAGCCTAGGCCTGAATTGGTGCACCTGCCAGCATGATGGGAAGCAATGCATCCTGGGAGGGAAAGAGGAGGATCCCATGGGAGCTCTGTGTCCCGTGACCCTGGAGCTGGGGTGGCTTCCCTCCTTCATCTTTAGCCACACTCCTGGAAGCCAGGTTCTGTGCCTATTTTGCCCCAAGCTGTGACTTTTTCGACAGACTCCTTCACTGTGAATGGTTACACTGTTGCCTAAGTTCCTTGTGTCTCTTTATCCTGAAGAAAACTTCGAGGTCAGTGACTTATCCTTTTTATTTTCCTTATTTTCCCCTTTGGCTCTAGGGAGGTGCCTGGCACAGAGTAGATATTCATAAATACATACTGAATAAATGAAAATACAGATGGATGAATGAACAAGTAAATCTTACTCTTACTTTTTAGATTAAAAAAACTGCGTAAAAGTCTGGATATGCAAAAAGATATAAAGACTAATAGGATGAATTATATTATAGTGATTCATATCAAAAATGTCTCATGTGGTTCCCTGTACAAATCTGCCCCCATCCTTCTCAGGGAAGCTATTGAACTTAGGGCTCATCATTTATATCTTTACTACATATGCATGGATCTCTAACAAAAATTATGGTATTTTTTTACCAGTTTAAAAAATTTGCAAGATATTACCATGCTGTATCAGAGAAGGCAATGGCAACCCACTCCAGTACTCTTGCCTGGAAAATCCCATGCACGGAGGAGCCTGGTAGGTTGCAGTCCATGGGGTCACGAAGAGTCGGACACAAATGAGCGGCTTCACTTTCACTTTTCACTTTCATGCATTGGAGAAGGAAATGGCAACCCACTCCAGCGTTCTTGCCTGGAGAATCCCAGGGACAGAGGAGCCTGGTGGGCTGCCATCTATGGGGTCGCACAGAGTCAGACACGACTGAAGCGACTTAGCAGCAGCAACCATATTGTATTCTTCTGAAACTTGCATTTATAAAAAAAGTAGATCTGTGAGACAAATGCATATTGATACACATCTTTTTTTGTCCAGCATCTTCTCCTTTGTGTGAATGTATTGCAATTTATGCATCCATTCTTGTGTTGATGGATGACAATGCTGCTAGCACAGTCTTGCCCGTGTCTCCATGGGCACCTGTGGGCTGGATTCTATCGGGCCCATTCCGAGGAGAAGCACTGCTGGGTCACAAGAGGTGCATGTCCTCAACTTTACCCAGATTGTTGGATAATGATTCAAAGTGGTTGTACTAATTCACATGCCCATGAATCCATATTTATAAGATTTCAGTTTTCTAACACTAATGCATGTCTTTTTAGGTGCTGACCTCTGCTGGAGGATGTGCTAACCTCTGCCTGAGGGTTAGCTCTGGGATATGCTGATTTAAGGGCTGGAGCTGTGACCCACAGTGGTTCAAGAGATTTCCCTTCTCCTCCACTCTGGAGCTGTTTCTAAGCTAAGGCTGTTGTGCTGTCTCAGTGTCTGTAGTACCAAGTTTCTTCCTCCTAACCCTCAACTGTGTTCTGACAAAATGTGGTCCATTGGAGAAGGGAATGGCAAACCACTTCAGTATTCTTGCCTTGAGAACCCCATGAACAGTATGAAAAGGCAAAAAGATAGGACACTGAAAAATAAACTCCCCAGGTTGGTAGGTGTCCAATATTCTACTGGAGATCAGTGGAGAAATAACTCCAAAAAGAATGAAGATATGGAACCAAAGCAAAAACAACACCCAGTTGTGGATGTGACTGGTGATAGAAGCAAAGTCCGATGTTGCAAAGAGCAATGTTGCATAGGAAGCTGGAATGTTAGGTCCATGAATCAAGGCAAATTGGAAGCGGTCAAACAGAAGATGTTAAGAGTGAATGTTGACATTTTAGGAATCAGTGAACTAAAATGGACTGGAATGGGTGAATTTAACTCAGATGACAATTATATGTACTACTGTGGGCAAGAATCCCTTAAAAGAAATGGAGTAGCCATCATAGCCAACAAGAGTTTGAAATGCAGTTCAGTTCAGTTCAGTCACTTAGTCGTGTCCAGCCCTTTGTGACCCCATGAATCGCAGCACGCCAGGCCTCCCTGTCCATCACCAACTGCCAGAGTTCACTTGAAATGCAGTACTTGGATGCAATCTCAAAAACGACAGAATGATCTCTGTTCGTTTCCAAGGCAAACCATTCAATATCACAGTAATCCCAGTCTATGCCCCAACCAGTAATGCTGAAGAAGCTGAAGTTGAATGGTTCTATGTAGCCCTACAAGACATTCTAGAACTAAAACCCCCAAAAGATATCCTTTTCATTATAGGGGACTGGAATGCAAAAGTAGGAAGTCAAGAAACACCTGGAGTAACAGGCAAATTTGGCCTTGAAGTACAGAATGAAGCAGGGCAAAGGCTAATAGAGTTCTGCCAAGAGAACACACCGGTCATAGCAAACACCCTTTTCCAACAACACAAGAGAAGACTCTACACATGGACATTACCAGATGGATGACACCAAAATCAGATTGATTATATTCTTTGCAGCCAAAGATGGAGAAGCTCAATACAGTCAGCCAAGACAAGACCGGGAGCTGACTGTGGCTAAGATCATGACCTCCTTATTGCCAAATTCAGACTGAAGTTGAAGAAAGTAGAGAAAACCACTAGACCATTCAGGTATGACCTAAATCAAATCCCTTATGACTATACAGTGGAAGTGAAAAATAGATTTAAGGGACTAGATCTGATAGACAGAGTGCCTGGTGAACTATGGACGGAGGTTTGTGACATTGTACAGGAGACAGGGATCAAGACCATCCCCAAGAAAAAGAAATGCAAAAAAGCAAAATGGCTGTCTGAGGAGGCCCTACAAATAGCTGTGAAAAGAAGGGGAGCAAAAAGCAAAGGAGAAAAGGAAAGATATACCCATTTGAATGCAGAGTTCCAAAGACTAGAAAGGAGAGATAAGAAAGCCTTCCTCAGTGGTCAATGCAAAGAAATAGAGGAAAACAATAGAAGGGAAAGACTAGAGATCTCTTCAAGAAAATTAGAGATACCAAGGGAACATTTCATGCAAAGATAGGCTCCATAAACGACAAAAGTGGTATGGACCTAACAGAAGCAGAAGATATTAAGAAGAGGTGGCAAGAATATACAGAACCATACAAAAAGATCTTCATGACCCAGATAGTCACGATGGTGTGATCACTCATCTAGAGCCAGACATCCTGGAATACAAAGTCAAATGGGCCTTAGGAAGCATCAGTTCAGTTCAGTCACTCAGTCGTGCTTCCTAAGGCCCACTTGACTTCACATTCCAGGATGTCTGCCTCTACGTGAGTGTGAGTGATCACACCATCGTGATTATCTGGGTCATGAAGATCTTTTTTAGGAAGCGTCACTATGGACAAAGCTAGTGGAGGTGATGAAATTCTAGCTGAGCTATTTCAAGTCCTAAAAGATGATGCTGTTAAAGTGCTTTATTCAATACGCCAGCAAATTTGGAAAACTCAGCAGTGGCCACAGGATGGGAAAAGGTCAGTTTTCATTCCAATCCCAAAGAAGGGCAATGCCAAAGAATGTTCAAACTACCACACAGTTGCACTCATCTCACACACTAGTAAAATAATGCTCAAAATTTTCCAAGCCAGGCTTCAACAGTAAATAAACCATGAACCTCCAGATGTTCAAGCTGGATTTAGAAAAGGCAGAGGAACCAGAGATCAAATTGCCAACATCTGTTGGATCACTGAAAAAACAAGAGAGTTCCAGAAAAACATCTACTTCTGCTTTATTGACTATGCCAAAGCCTTTGACTGTGTGGATCACAACAAACTGTGGAAAATTTTTAGAGTTGGGAATACCAGACCACCTGACCTGCCTCTTGAGAAATCTGTATCCAGGTCAGGAAGCAACAGTTAGAACTGGACATGGTACAAAAAACTGGTTCCAAATCGGGAAATGAGTATGTCAAGGCTGTATATTGTCACCCTGATTATTTAACTTATATGCAGAGTACATCGTGAGATAGGCTGGGCTGGATGAAGCACAAGCTGGAATTAAGATTTCAGGGAGAAATATCATTATCCTCGGATATGCAGATGAGACCACCCTTATGGTAGAAAGTGAAGAAGAACTAAAGAGCCTCTTGAAAGTGAAAGAGGAGAGTGAAAAAGTTGGCTTAAAACTCAACATTCAGAAACTAAGAACACAGCATCTGGTCCTATCACTTCATGGCAAATAGATGGAGAAACAGTGGAAACAGTGACAAACTTTATTTTTTTGGCCTCCAAAATCACTGCAAGTGGTGACTGCAGCCATGAAATTAAAAGACACTTACTCCTTGGGAGAAAAGTTATGACCAACCTAGACAGCATATAAAAAGCAGAGCCATTACTTTGCCAACAAATGTCTGTCTAGTCAAGGCTATGGTTTTCCAGTAGTCATGTATGGATGTGAAAGTTGGACTATAAAGAAGGCTGAGTGCTGAAGAATTGGTGCTTTTGAACTGTGGTGTTGGAGAAAACTCTTGAGAGTCCCTTGGACTGTAAGGAGATCCAACCAGTCCACCCTGAAGGAAATCAGTCCTGAATATTCATTGGAAAGACTGATGCTGAAGCTGAAACTCCAATACTTTGGCCACCTGATGCGAAGAGCTGATTCATTGGAAAAGATCCTGATGCTGGGAAAGACTGAAGGTGGGAGGAGAAGGGGACGACAGAGGATGAGATGGCTGGATGGCATCACTGACTCGATGGACATGAGTTTGAGTAAACTCCAGAAGTTGGTGATGGATAGGGAGGCCTGGCATGCTGTGTCCATGGGGGTCATAAAGAGTTGGACACGAGTGAGCAACTGAACTTAACTGAACCCTCAAAGGTCTACACTCCATTCATTACAAACTTAGGCTGCACCAAAATAGAAGCTGAGCCCTGTGGGAACTTGAGATGGAAACAGAACACCTGCCTTCTAGCAGTCAACTGCTGCAGTCATCCCTCAACAGTGCATGCTGAGGAGACTCAGGAGGAGTAAACACCAGACACTGGCCCCAGATAGCTGTGGTGCATGTCAGAGGCATGATTTCAATGAGCCCAGGCTTTGCATCTTTCCATACATAGAAAAGCACTAATTTGATTAACCTGAGATGTCTGGTTTTCTTTAATTAACAGTAATCATTTGCTGTTTCAACTACCTGGTCTTTGTTGCAAAAACTCTTATATATCCTGGCCCCTCTGCCTGCTCCTACCCCTTTACGTCTTTGGAGCAATTCCTCAGAGCAATCTGAGATTTCTGTCTCCCAGTCTTGAAGTCCTCAGAATGTCCACTAAAAAAACATAACTCTCAACTTTTCGGGCACACATTTGTTTTTTCAGCCAATGAGAGTTATTATTAGTGCCCAGGGCTCTGTATTTGTTTCATCAGATGACCTGAAGAGCACAGGCCAGAGCTGCCCACGCTGGCCAGGCAAGATGGTAACACTTGCATGAGTTAACTTAAGAGAAGAGGTCCTGGTAAGGAATGTCGAACTAACAAGATACCACCAACCAGAAGAATTTGGGAAAAGTCAAAAGGAAAGAGGAAACACCAGTTCATATGTCCTACCAACCTCCTAGAATCCTTCTTGCTGGATTCCATCTTGGCTGAGCAATGTGGGTGTTACCAGGAAGGACTTGGAGTCAGAATGATTGGCCAGAGACACTATGGGAACTAACTCCATCACCATAAAACCCCAGACTGTGAGCCATGTGGTAGAGCAGTTCTCCTGGGTTCCCTTATTCTGCGGCTGTCTGCCCGGGCCCCTCTTCCCAACAGAGTCTCTTGGTTTGTCAGCATGTGTGTCTCCTCTGACAAGTTACTTCCAAGTGTTAGACAGGAGCCCACTCTCGGACCCTGGAAGGGACCCCCCTTCCTGCAGTACAGAGTATTTGATAATTATACTTCCACGGACTCATTAAGTAGCTAACTGAAATATCCTCTACCACCTTTCTAGGGAGTTAGCTACAAAACACACATTTCAAGTGCTGGCCTAGAGAAAGAAAGAGGAATCTTTCAGGGGAGTGGGTGGACATTAGCCACATAGGCACTTACTTCAACTCTAGCCACTGGGGCTGAAAATGAGCCTCTTGTTTAAAGACACCTATTCCTTAATGACCATTCATGGGTACACAAATATGCATGTGCACAGGCAATGCACTAATGTGAAAACACACACACACACACACACACACACACACACACACACACACACACTCCACAGAAAACCAGGGCCTCAATCACGGAGGCTCATCAATCCTCATTGCATGGTAACAAATTCTCTCAATTTCTTTCAGGTAGATCAGGTCTAAAGTTACACACTTGAGCTTTTCAGACCAATTTTTTTTTCTTTCCAACCCTTAGATAATTATTTAAGAGAAAAATACAATACATATGAAGTAAATAATTGATTTCCTAGGCACATCTCAGGCTTGAAGCATTTTTAAGTAGGGAATTTTAAGAAAGTAACTGTGGAATCAGGGAAACTTTCTCACTAGTCAGTAATTATTTTTACTTAGAACATATAAAATTGATTTAAAAAGAGGGACATAAAAGAGGTTATTAAGAATTTTACTGGATCAAATGAATTTTTCAAGTTTTGTTGGAGAAAAATAAAGACTCTAATAGGACTTGGTTTTATGTACCCGTGTCTAGTCAAGGCTATGATTTTTCTTGTGGTCATGTATGGATGTGAGAGTTGGACTGTGAAGAAGGCTGAGCGCCCAAGAATTGATGCTTCTGAACTGTGGTGTTGGAGAAGAGTCCCTTGGACTGCAAGGAGATCCAACCAGTCCATTCTGAAGGAGATCAGCCCTGGGATTTCTTTGGAAGGAATGATGCTAAAGCTGTAACTCCAGTACTTTGGCCACCTCATGTGAAGGCTTGACTCATTGGAAAAGACTGTGATGCTGGGAGGGATTGGGGGCAGGAGGAGAAGGGGACGACAGAGGATGAGATGGCTGGATGGCATCACTGACTCGATGGACGTGAGTCTGAGTGAACTCCGGGAAATGGTGATGGACAGGGAGGCCTGGTGTGCTGCGATTCATGGGGTCACAAAGAGTCGGACATGACTGAGCTACTGAACTGAACTGAACTGAACTGATGTTCATTTTAAACAGAGGCAGAGAATGAATTTGGGGAAAAGCCTCATCTAGTTGGAATCTCACTAACTTGTGCTTGAACTGCCTTTCAACAATAAACAGGTGACTTGTACTCACATTAGAGTTTGAGAAGCAGCTTTTTATACCAGGATGACTTGGCTCATGCCATTCCCACTAGCTGCAGGTGACCTCCGCCCATACCTACCTGTGGAGCTCTACATGCTTCATACAAAAGGGCAACAGAGAAGACCAGTACAGCCTCTGCCTCCATGAAGGCTTCTTTAATCAACCATGTCCCTTTTCTGAAGCACATAATTACAAAGCACTTGGGTAACACTCAGCAGAGGGTGTCATCATGCCTGTCTGTCCTGTCCCCTCTGCCACAGGAGAGGTGGTGGAGTACAGTCATTGGTCTTATGAGCACTGAATCTAGATTCAGTTCAGTCGCTCAGCTGTGTCCGACTCTTTGCCACCCCATGGACTACAGCACGCCAGGCCTCCCTGTCCATCACCAACTCCCAGAGTTTACTCAAACTCATGTCCATTGAGTCAATGATGCCATTCAACCATCTCATCCTCTGTCATCCCCTTTTCCTCCCGCCTTCAATCTTTCCCAGCATCAAGGTCTTTTCCAATGAATGAGTTCTTTGCATCAGGTGGCCAAAGGATTGGAGTTTCAGCAACATCAGTCCTTCCAATGAACACTCAGGACTGACCTCCTTTAGGATGGACTTGTTGGATCTCATTGCAGTCCAAGGGACTCTCAAGAGTCTTCTCCAACACCACAGTTCAAAAGCATCAATTCTTCCACACTCAGCTTTTTTTATAGTCCAACTCTCACATCCATACATGACTATTGGAAAAACCATAGCCTTGACTAGATGAACCTTTGTTGGTAAAGTAATGTCTCTGCTTTTTAATATGGTGTCTAGGAATCCAGATTGCTGGGACTCAAAGCCCAGCAACTCCAATCACTAGCCAGTGATCTTGAGTAAGTTACTTAACCTCTCTGTCTCAGTTTCCTCATATGAACAGTAGTGATAATAACAGCATCTACCTCATTTTAAAAATTAAAGTGCAGTCGATTTAAGAAAGCTGTGGTACATATACACAATGGAGTATTACTCAGCCATTAAAAAGAATACATTTGAATCAGTTCTAATGAGGTGGATGAAACTGGAGCCGATTATACGGGTTCAGGATTGGGAACATGTGTATACCCGTGGCGGATTCATGTTGATGTGTGGCAAAACCAATACAATATTGTAAAGTAAAAAAAAAAAATGAGTTAGTTTCAGGTGTACAACAAAGTGGTTCAGTTATGTATATTTTTTTCAGATTTTTTTCCACGATAGGTTACTACAAGATGTTGAATATACAGTATTCAACATATACAGTTTCCTGTGCTGTACAGTAAACCCTTGTCACATATCTATTTTAGGTATAGTAAATTGTATCTGTTAATCCCATACTCCTAATTTATCTCTCACCATCTCCCTTTACACTTTGGTAACCAGAAGTTTGCCTTCTATGACTGTGAATCTGTTTCTGTTTTTAAATAAATCATTTGTATTATTTTTCAGATCCCACATACAAGTGATGTATCTTCATCTGACTTATTTCACTTAGTGTGATAATCTCTAGGTTCAAGCATGTTGGTGCAAATGAAAATATTTCACTCCTTTTTCAGGCTAGGTAATATTTCGCTATATATATACATAACCACAGTTCCTTCAGCTCCTCACGCCAGGTGCCCTGCTGCTTCTCACAGGACTTCATCTGCTAGGCAGTCTCCATTTTCTTTTAGTTCTGAAGTTGTTCCCACCAATGGTCAACAAGACTGCACATTCTATTGACCCCAGCCATGCTCCATCCCTTGTAGAAGTTGTTAAATGGATGTTTGTCTTGGAGAAACTTCCAATTATTACACAGCAAGTATTACCTTCTGGAAAAAGAAAACAATGACAACAGTGATAGCAACAACAAAGAGGGTTTATTTAGCTCCTGCGGCTGGAAGTCAGCATTTTACATCTTTTCCTTGTGGACACATCAGTTCAGCAGTCACAGAGAGGCCTGGGCAACAGTGCCCGGGGTCTCAAAAGAGTGGATCACGATTGAGCGACTGCACAATAGTTCAGCAGTAGTTGAACAAAGTCATTCAGTCCTCTGGGTCTTTAAATAACTACTGTGTTATTATACTCCTGTCTCCTGATAACTTGGAAGTCCTTTGAAATACCCACAAATGGGATGAAATGTGCATTTTAAGTTATCTTTTTATCCATGAGGTTTACAACTGAGGCTTCCACCATAATCCTGGCATGGGCACTGTATCAGAAGGGGAGCAAACAGTTTCACTCTCTTCCCCTTTCCCTGTGGGAAAGGCTATTTTTCCATCCACTAAACTGAGGACTTTAGGTCAGGCGCCAGTCACTCAAGGCTCTGTAGGGGTGGAATGGTCTGCACAGATTTTCCTACAGATTGCAGAAGGCTCTTTGACTCTTCTACTTCCTGTCCTATAACTGAGACACAGCTGCGCATGTGGATAGAGCTGAAAAGTGCTGATATGCTGCTTTATCCATATGAATATCCATATGGATAAATTTCTATTAAATGTACTGTTAATTGCTATTACTAGTCAATAGTGTTTATTTTATGTAAAGTGCTTAGAATGGTGTCTGGCACAAAATACTTTTACATATTGGCTAGTTTCTCTCTATATTATACACTTCCCTGGGATGTACTTTACTTTTTTTAAACATTCCATGTTGATTATAACTGTTATTTTGTTTTTTATTTTCTTCTCAAAACCCTTTATAAGGAGGAAAAAAAAATTGGCTCCATGTATTTAAGGAGAAAACAAATCCAGAAAGGTATTTGGGGAATTTGGAACATAAAGCAGAAACTGACTTTCTGATTTTGAAGCTGGCAATTTCCATAAGTAAATCCTCTCCCAAGAGCTGGAAGGATAGGGGGCTGGATAGGTTCAATGATTAATTTTCCTATTTTTCTGAGAATAGCATTTTCCTCAACTAAGGAAATAGCATGTCCATACAGACGAGGAAATCAACCATTTGGAGGCACAAACCTCTCTCTCAAAAATGCAAATGCTAATCCTATGCTAATAATGATTCTAACAAAATAATGATAATAAATCCAATGCATTAGAGAAGCCTCGTGTGCTGCAGCCCATGGGGTTGCAAAGAGTCGGATACAACTTGGAGAATGAACAACAAAAGCATCTGAACATAAAAAGTCAGTTTGCTCCAAAGTCAGGGTCCCAGGTGGGAGCTCTAATGACACATTTATGACACACTCATGACACACTCATAAAGGAGCCCTTGGTGGGTCACATTAGTGATGGCAGTGGTGGCTGATGCCTTCCGGGGGTGAGCTGCTTATCTGACAACATCCACTTGTGTTTTGTACACAAATCTTTATATCAATTGCTTCTAGAATTATTCACAAATCTAAGGCACAATCTAGTTTTATAAAACATTTTTTTTTACGGACACCACAGAGGCGATTTGGCTGCCACACATTTAATGGACAAAGATCCTGACGGACTTGGGTGAAGTGTATCTTTCATGATTTACTATGGCTATTATTTCTACAATGATTCCAGCGGTTTGCAGGGATGTAGCACTGTTGAGTTGAAAAGCTCCTTTGTCTGACCAGTGACCTGCATCTTGTTTGCACGACAGCATTATACATTAGACATCTGGTCTCTTGCAGCTGAGGGCGCTGAGGCCACAGGGGTTAAGTGATTTGGCTGCACAGCAGACTGGGGAGAGAGCACGGACTCCCCACTGGACCATGAGGACCAAGTGACCTGGATGGTGGAACACTGTGGCAGCGTGCTGGTGTCAGAAGGTGCGTGCCACTGCAAGGCTAGTGGTGTACTTCTTGGCATTAGACTGACTCCTTTTTGCTGTGGGGTCTTAATAAGTTACTTTGCTCCCTGTATTTCAGGTTATTTCCCTGAAAAGTGAAGAGGTTGGATAAAGAATCCCTAAGATGCACCCTCCTCCTCATCACTCTCACTTTCAGGAAAAACACACTGAGAGTGCCAGGCATGTGCCTTCCTTTCTCTAACCAGCATACAGCAGAGATTTAGAAAGTGAAGGGAGAATGGAAAAATAAAAGCCAGGATGCTTAGTGAAACCACCCCCAATGACACAGTCTTATCCACTTCCAAATTCCCCAGAGGCGTTTCCTAGAAATCCATATATATATATATGTTGCTGAGAAGCATGGCTGCCAATCAGCAGGTCATGTTTGGAGGTCACAAGAAACAATGGTTTAGATCCTGGAGACCACCTGGTCTAAAGCCTAGATAAAGAACCTGAGTCTCAGAGGGCAAGAGAATTTCCCAAGGTCATGTGGTAAAACAGACAGAGTTGGTGACTTTATCCACTGTCCTTCTAGGATGGGTAACATTTTCCAATGAAGTTCAGTCTTGGCCTGCTACCAGGTCTTATCTTCCTGAGCCCAGGAGCTGGACTGTCTTTCTTGCTCCTATATCTCTAGTCTAGCACAGGGTCCAGAATAGGTGGCTATTGAGGAAATAACTGCTGAATAGTTGAATAAATGAATGAACTGATGAAAAAAATGGTTGCACAGAAGGATGCACAATTTAGATCATTCTTCTTATTATGTGGGCACAGATGGCCTACACTTCAGTCCCTATTCCAGCCTCTTTATATGGACTTTGATGTTAAGGTGTTCCAAAAAATAGAGTGTGGCTAGGTTTATATACACTCATTCTTGTTATTCAACAACTAACTCACAAGGCTGGGTGAATGTTCCACATTATTAGAAACCTCATTCTCATAACATAAACAAAATCAACTTCTGCAGCAGTGGGTTGGGCCAAGACAAGCCTTGGAGAAGCCTATACAAGTGGGCAGAAATAAAGCCCAAGTTTAATATATGGTTTGCTTAGGAGTAAGGGCTGGCCTATGCCAACTTATAAAACTGAAAATCTGGTCTTTGGTTGCTGTTCTCGAGAAATAGAATAACAGTGTCTAGTATCCAAGATACTTCTATCATGGTGTCTAAAAGTGCCAGGTCCTAATTTATGAATTCAACATATCCTCCATCAAAACTCCCAGGGCCTCAATGCTTTATTCTTAGCTATTGGAGAAGATACGTAAGTTTCCACTGAGTCATTAATAGCTGATCAAAGTTTCCTATTTCACCTCTCTGAGACGTATATGCCTTTAACATTTAGAAGTTTCAGGCTTTAAAAAAATAATAATTTACTTTATTTTTGGCTGTACTGGGTCTTCGTTGCTGCATGGGCAGAGGAGAGCAGAGGCTACCCTTTGTTGCAAGTGCTCAGACTTCTCACTGCCGTGGCTCCTCTTGTTGTCGAGCACAAGCCCTAGAGCATTTGGGCTTCAGAAGTCGCTGCATGAAGGCTCAGCAGTTGTGGCTCCCAGGCTCAGGCGCACAGGATCACTGGTGTGGTGCACATGCTTAGTTGCTCTGCAGCACGGGGGATTTTCCTGGACCAGGGATTGAATCCGTGTCCCCTGCATTTGCAGGTGGATTCTTTACCACTGATCCATAGAGGGAAGCTGTCAGGCCCTTTTTTGACATAGAAATCTCAGAGGAATGTTTGAGTGATGGAGGTAGGAGAGGACTCATATCACATAGACATTTCTTATCTTTCATGGGAAATTGCCCTGTATACCCACACATAGAGGGTTTGCTGGTGGTCAGATGGTAAAGGATTTGCCTATAATGCAGGAGACCTGGGTTAGGTCCCTGGGTTGGGAAGATCCTCTGGAGAAGGGAAAAGCTACCCATTCATACCCTGTTGCCTGGAAAATCCCATGGAGAGAGGAGCCTGGCAGGCTACAGCCCAGAGCGTTGAAAAGAGTTGGACATGACTGAGCAACTAACACACACATGTATGAACAATCGCTCATGTATGAATATAGGCAGGCAGAGTAATACTTCAAAGAAAACAGGAACCCCAGCCATAGACCCTAATAAATCCTGCCTCATTTTATCCTGGTCATTTCTGACTCATTTATACCAGGAAGATCAGGTCTTTTATATCAATTCCTATAAATAAAATAATATATTTCCCTGACAGATCTCAGGCTTTAAACATTTTTAGGCTGAAAATGTGTAAGAAATAGTTATTTAATTAGGAATGTATTTGTCACTACTAAATAGCTGTTATATTTAGACTGTGTAAAAATAGCGTTTTAAAGAAGGAAATAAAAATATGTTAAGAATTTTACTGAATCAAATGAAAGTTTTAAGTTTTATTGGTGAAGAATAAAGAGCCCTAACAGGAATTGGTTTTATGGGCCTCTCAGTCCAACTGAAATAGGGGCAGGAGATGGATCTGAGGCAAAGGTAATCTCACAGGATTCTCACTATCTGCCCTCATGCAGCACTGGGTTGGGTCAGCGCCTGTCCTGCCTCCCCCCACTCTTCCCACAGGGCCCCCTGGCTCAGCTTGTCCTCGATGGTTTGCAAATCCCCATCTCCATGTCGTGAGTGAGTGCTAAGTCACTTCAGTTGTGTCCAACTCTGTGTGACCCTATGGACTGTAGCTGGCCAGGCTCCTCTGTCCATGGGATTCTCCAGGCAAGAACACTGGAGTGGATTGCCATGCCCTCCTCCAGGGGATCTTCCCGACCCAGGGATCAAATCTGCATCTCTTATGTCTCCTGCATTAGCAGGTGGATTCTTTGCCACTAGCACCACCTGGGAATCTCCATGTCAACTCTAGTCAAAGCCACTCCTGTCTCCTGCTTGGGCTAGTCCTCTAGCCTCTGTGCCATTTCCCATACCTGCTCTTGTACCACCCGACTTATTCTCCACACTGTGGTTCCAGTTTCAAAGAAAGAGCTCTTCTAAGGCCTTTCAATGACTGCTGTATTTCTTAGGATCAAATCTCATGCCATTATGGATCCATAGATCATATGGATCCATTGTGTCTATGGATGTGTGTGTATGTGTGTGTGTGTTAGTTACTTAGTTGTGTCCGACTCTTTGCAACCCCATGGACTATAGCTCTCCAAGCTCCTCTGTTCATGGAATTATCCAGGCAAGAATACTGGAATGGGTGGCCATTCCGTTCTTCAGGGATTGAATCTAGATCTTCTACATTGCAGGCAGATTCTTTACCTTCTGAGCCACCAGGAAGCCCCCAAGCTGGACATGGCCAATAATTAATCTCACACTTTCCTGAAAACAATTTGTCTTCCTTGGCTAATGTCCATGCCCAGAGTACATGGCAGGGGAAAACTACTGAGAGCCACTAATTTCCTTCTCAAAAATGCCAGTGAGGGGGAGGGGAGGCTGGGACGAATTGAGAGAGTAGCACTGATATATATTCACGATCCTATGTAAAACTGGAGAAGGAAATGGCAACCCACTCCAATATTTTTGCCTGGAAATCCCATGGACAGAGGAGCCTAGCAGGCTTCAGCCCATGGGGTCACAAAGAGTCAGACATGACAAAAGTGACTAAACAAAAAAATATGCAAAATAGATATCTGATGGGAAGCTGCTGCATAACACAGGGAGCTCAGCTCAGTGCTCTGTGATGACCTAAATGGGTGGAATGGAGAGGTGGGAAGGAGCCTCAAGAGGGAGGGGATATATGTGTACATATAGCTGATTCACTTCATTGTACAGCAGAAGCTAACACAACATTGTAAAGCAATTAGACTCCAAAAAAACAAAACAAAACAAAACAAAACAACCAACCCTGCCAATGAAAAAGCTTAATACGTTTAGAGTAACAGAATCAATTGTCAAAGGTCAGTGTGCACCATCAGTATTTCCAGGTGGACGTTAATTTCGTTATATGGCACTTGTGACACAGGATGCTGTGCGCCTAGTGAGCCAGATTAGTGATGAAAATGAGGGCAGATGCCCTCCATCGATGACCTGCTATTCTTCTGAAAACACTGGTTTTATATTTTATATACAAGCATTCTAATTATTTCTGAAATATTCCTGGATCTGTTAAAGTTGTCACTTGGTTCTGCAAAAACTCATTATGATGAACAATAGGGAGGTAAGGCAACCTCTAATCGAGCAATACTGTCATTAGATGACACCTATTAATCAAAGAGAATTTTTTGATATTGATATTTCACAATTTACTATTTATACTATTGTTGTCAATAACAATGATTTTTTAAAGGTGGGCTTAGCCCTTTGCAGGTGAAAATAATCTTTGTGTACACTATTGAACTGTATTAGATTCATACAACTGTACCATATAACAGGTTAGATTGAGAGCCAACATTTTTTTTTTTTCCTGCAAAGGGCCAAACAGTAAATATGGTCTTGTGGGTCATATGGCCTCTGTGTTCACTATTCCTCAACTCTGGCATTACAGGCGTTTACAATAGGTAAATAAATGGGTAAGCCAAAACAGTTTATTTGTTTATTTTTATTTGCCAAAACAGGTGTGTACTGGATTTGGCTTGTAGGCTGCAGTGTGCTGAATTTTGAGGTAAGATTGTGCAGAATTATCATCCTTCATCTTGCAGCTGTGGAGCCTGAGGCCACAGGGTTAAATGATTTTCCCAAGGCCACAAAATGAATTAGTGAAGGAACAAGGATGTGGCCCCATGTCAGCTAGCTCCCAGTCTTTCTTTACTGAACTGTGATGGTCAATTTACAAGTAGATTGCTGTCTACCTGAAAGTATTACAACATTGTTGATCAGCTATCACGCTCAGTTCCTCAGTTGTGTCTGACTCTTTGCAGGTCCATGGACTATAGCCCACCAAGCTCCTGTGCCCGTGGAATTTCCCAGGGAAGAATACTGGAGTGGATTGCCACTTCCTACTCCAGGGGATCTTTCCGATATCTTAATATAAAATAAAAAGTTCAAAAAATTTTACAAGTAGAGGGTAACCCTGGGGCATCGTGCTGTGTATCAGAAAAAGTACATCTCTAGAAGTCTGCAGATTTGGGCTGTGGCCCTAATTGGCTTCTATTTAGATGTGTGACCTTAATCAAGTCACTTTACCTTCCTTAGCGTCAGTTGATTCATCTAAAGAATGAGGAGATGGGTTGAGACACTTATTTCTGGGTTTAAAATGCTATATTCTTAAGATGAGAGCTGGGAAAAAATATTTTACTGTGAAGCATTCAAATTGATCATTTGTTACAAATTTGGCAGCATTTGTTTACATAGAACCAACCGACAAATATTTACTGAGCCTGTTATGCTGTGAAAGAAGGAAAAAACAACTCACGTAGTTTTTGTCTTTAAATAATGACTAGTTGTGAAGAAAAGCAATTCTTAGCACTTACAGAAAATGAGTAAATAATCAGGGTATAAGAAATGCTGCTCAGAAGGGATGGTAAGCTCCTTTGGGTTTCTGAGGACAGACATCAGTGAGAGCAGCAGGTGGCAGAGAAAACCACATGGAAGGGATAGAGGATGCTCTAGGTTTAGAGGATGAATAGGGGGTGGAAGTGAAGAGAAGCATTCTGAGGGCGTACAAAGGTACGAAGACCTGTGTATACAAAGTTCTTGTGTGGTGGCAGCAAGTTAATGGGTTTGATCAGGTTAGATGGTGTGCACTGGGGAAAGGTAGGAATTACTACTGATTTTGTTATTAGTTGGAATATAGAAGCATTTAAAAGAATACAGCACACAAACTTTAGCTCTGCCATTTGTTACAGAAAAGGTTTTGCTTCAGTTAGTGGACATCTGGGAGGCTGGACTGGATTTAATTGTATTTTGAGTCTCATTGTGAGGCGTCTCTTGTTGAACAGCTGACCATTCAGAACCATTCACTCAGGTTTCCTTTGTCAAATTCCCAGAATAAAACTGGCCATTCCAGTTTCCTATTGGGTGGTGTGGTGAGGGGTGGGCTTTATTCCTTCCACCCCGAAGATCTGAAGATAGGAAAGAAGTGGTTTTCTTCAATCCCTTTCAAGCTCATTTTCTCAAACAGAGAGGCAATTTAGACGAGGATATTTTGGTAATTAAAGCCAATTCTCTTCAACCATCAATGTATTTGGACTTCAGTGTGTGAGGCTGGCTGTTTCCTAACCTATGTTTCACCACAAGTTTCTCTAATCTGGATGTCCCCAATTTTTCTCCACCAGGCTTCTGAGATGAACCACAGACTCATTTCAACTGGGAAATGTAATTGATTTATTGCACTGTGGGAGGCGCTATCAATATCCTCAAAAGGAAGAGGATGTGGAAAACTTTGAGAGTAAAAACCTGGGACACACCTGCCATGTCCATTAAATCAACATATTATGCAGCTGAAGGGATGCTTTCTAACGATGGAGCTGGCATTTTTGGAGCACTCCTAAAGACCAATTATGATCCTAGGTTTTATTTTCACATGTTACAAAAAATTCACCCTATCCTCATAATATTCTTATATTTCTACCCTCACTGTACACATGAGAAAGGAGGCTGAGTCTCACTGAGGCTAACTTGCTCACAGTTAACAAACTGCATCTCGTGGGTTTGAAAAAGGGCAGCTTGATTCCCAGGATTTCATGATGCATCACTAAGTTGATTCAAAAGGGTGCTGGAAACCATCATGTTTTGACACACTTAGGTTAACAAAGTTAACCCTAAGAAAGGTAGAAAGGCAGATAAATATATCCTCAAGGTTGTGGATGCATTCCTGGTTGCCATGGAGATAATCCCAAGAGTGAGAGATGTATTGGAGGAGAGAGATGGAATATAGCCCAGAGTTATCACTCTGAGGTTACAAAAAAAGCAAAGGCTTCACTGACTGTGTCAAGGTACCTTGGTCCTCTCTCCCTCTACACATAGCTGCAAACTGGGCAACTGCGTGGAAAAACTGGAGCCCCAGTGAAGACACCCACAATGCTATAGTCTCACCCAGCCTCTACATCCCCTATGTTAATGATGCCAACTGACGCAATCACACAAAATTCACAGAGTGAGAGGGCTCTCTGGTTATGCGACTCATGTATTTGTTGTACAAGCCCTTTATAAAAGATATGTAAAAGTTCCTAAATTACTAACTTTTACCAAAGTGATATTTGATGGCAAAAGTAATATCTGTGTGGAATATTATGTGACTTTTAAGAAAAAAGCTGAATAATTTGACAGCGTTAAAATTGTGCTGTCAAAGATTCCATTTTCTCGGAGCCATCCCTATCCTGGCTTATACTGCACATTCTATCATCATGATGGTAAGATTTACTTTTCCTTAAATTGCAACATGGTAGCCAGTTTTATAAGGAGTAGAGCTGTGGTGCCCACTTCTCAGAAAGGCAAAAAATCCATGACATCTCTTAATTAGGCGATGATGCCCATGGTTAGGAGAAGGCTTGAAGCAAAGAGATCAGAGAAACCCAGGCTTTAGGGATCCTGTTTAAATGTTTTAAAATATTTAATGATCAGTGATTCATTTATTGGTGGGAAGACAGAAAGATCTCTTGCTGCAAGGAATGGGAGTTTGACCTCTCGTGCAATTCGCTGCATGCTGCATTCTCATGCATTAAATATAGAGCATTCATTATTCACCCTTGAAAGCTATTTCAAGGACTGTGTGTGGTATCCCCTTTTAACCTCAGGAATTTCACACATAATTCATTAGAGACAGATAACGATCTAGTGCTTAGGACCAGGAGATAGAGTTGGTCCTTGCTTTTCTCCTTCAAACTGCTACTCGTGTGCTGCAAAGCAGGGTGATCAATAGGTATTTAGTTGGGCTTCCCAAATGTTCGTGTTCCATATTATTTATTGAATGATTTTAAAGGGTGCTTGTTTTCTGCTAGGTCCTGGGGGCCATGTTCAGGACACATAAGATATGTCTCAAATATTACAAGGCATTGGAGAATTAAGCCTTGTATGTATGAAAGCTGAGAGGCCTAGACAAAACTCTATGCTATCAGGTGTGAATGGAATACAATTAGATGGATCAGTGAGTGGCCTGCAGAGGTGGTTACTAAGAGTGCAGACTTTGAGCATGAACAATTTTAGGCCTGAATCTCAGCTCCACCACTCACTAGCTGTGACCTTGGCAGCTATGAGAGATGACACTAAGGACCGCAGACTTGGTCTGGTGTTCAGGAGAGGCCTCTGTAGAGAAGTGACATTTCAGCTGAAACTTCAAGGTTAAATAGGGGTTTTTGCTTTTGCAAATGAGGCTGCATGCCTTCCCTCTTATGCTGCCAGTATATCTGGGCTGTTTCTTTATATTTACTCTCACAATTTTTAGTTAGTACCATTTACTCCTTATTATGAATTGCAGTGAAATCAGTACACTTCATCTTCTTGGTTGAGACTTGAGTTGGGCAAGTCTCAACTTGCCCCTTTTTCATCCACTAATTATAATGCTTATAGGCAGGGGAAAGATTTATTAGCTGCTTACAACACTAAAGATAAAGCCTCCCTTTGGGGCCAAGTTTGGGCAGGTTTTCCAGCAGACCCTTTATAAAAGATTGGGATTCCCTAAACCCTGGGTTCCTCAGCTGTGATGCAGATCCCACTGCCTGCACAGCATTGATTCAGGCTGCTCTGCGTTGTTCCCATAGAGTTTGGGGGACAGGGGAACTGAAGTGAGCATGAGTGAGATTCATGTTGCTTTGCCTCCGACCCAGGAGTCTCAGGCTTTCTGTAACCATCAGTGGAACCGTGGAAGAATAGCTTATTAGCTTGCATGCAAAGTAAAAGCTATTCTTCACAGTTCTTCATGTAGAATTCTGTTACTTGGTTTACCTGCTTTGAAGGTGTTTACACTATTTCCCATTTTTTTCCTCCTCTTTTCTATCCCAACTTTGTTTTATCATTTCCACCTTGTCAGGGCCTATTAAACATTTACATTCTGTTCTGTAACTATAACCCCACATTTATTTCAGTTTTACACCCTTACTTAATCAGATTAAGTTTATCCAGAGTTTCTCTATTCAGCTCTTACTTGGTTGAATTTTGCTCTTGAGAATCTTCTAGAAAGTCCTAGAAGTCTCATGGGGATTACATTCCCAGAGTTCTTATATGCTCAGAGATGTTTTTTATCTTTAGACTAGAATGTTGATTTGGCTGGGGATAAAAGTTTTGGTCTCATTCTGTATTTCTGTGGAGACTTTTAGGCTTTGTTCTATTGTTTTCTAGATTGATTCTCACTGGGGAAGAGAGTCTGAGATGAGTTGATTTATATAATTATTTTGCCTGGTTGCACAGAGAATTCTTAATTTTTGAAATCCAGTATTTTGTTTGAATTTCATTTTTTATAATTGACATATAAGTTTAAGGTGTACAATGTGTTGATTTGATGCATTTATAATCCATAGTATAATTACCATGGTAGCATTAGCTAGCACTTCTATCACATTATATAGAAGTACTTCTTTTTTGTGTTGAGAATAATTAAGACCTAATCTCTTAGCAACTTTGAAGTTTCTAATATAGTATTGTTGACTATAACCACTATGCTGTGCATTACATTTCTAGAACTTATTTATCCACTAGTTGCATGTTTGAACCATCAAACAACATTTTCCCAGTTTCTCCTGCCCCCAGCCTCTGGTAATGACCATCCTACTCTGTTTTTATGAGTTCAGCTTTTTAGGATTCCACATAAAAGGTATATTACACAGTAGTATTGTCTTTGTCTGACATCTCGGGCTTCTCAGATGGTGCTAGCAGTAAAGAATCTGCCTGCCAATGCAGGCGACGTAAGAGACTCGGGTTAGATCCCTGGATTGGGAAGATCCCCTGGAGGAGGGCATGGTAACCCACTCCAATATTCTTGCCTGGAAAATCCCGTGGACAGGGGAGCCAGGTGGGCTACAGTCCATAGCGTTGCACAGAGTCTGACATGACTGAAGTGACTTAGCACACAAGCAAGCCTGACATCTCACTTAGCATAATGCCCTCAAGGTCCATCCCTATTATCACACATGACAGGATTTCCTTCTTTCTCATGGAAAATATTCCATTTGTGTGTATGTATACACACACACACACACACGTGTGTGTCACACATCTACTTTATCCATTTATACCTTGGCAGACACTTGTTTGAATTTCATTTTGGTGATGACCACACTGCATCAAAATTTCCAGGGACATGGGATGACTTTTTGATCTATATATGCAATGCTTCTTCTGTTTCTAAAAAATTGGTGTACATATATCTGTATCTAATTAAATATTATTTGTATGTCACATGTATAAGAATAATTTTAGTTATTCTCTGTTCTTCACGAGCACTAGTTTTAAATATGTTGGATTTATTTAATCTTCCCATTTTAAATTGTATCCATATCTTATTAATCTTTTTGTGGGTTTCTATTTACACTTGCTTGTTTTTTCCTTAAGTCTATTGCCCACGTTTCTAGTGAACGTTCAGCCATATCTAGTCTCCTTAGTGCTGCTCCCAACACGATGTTCCTTTTGTAATGGTGTGCTATTTCTCTCTACTTCTCTCCTGAGGACAGCATTTCAACCCTTTCTGTGGTCTCATCTTCCATGAGTCCTTTCAGCTCTCTGTTTTGAGTTTTTGTTTTATTGAACAATTGCTTTTATATTTTAAATTCCAGGCAATATGCTTATTCAGTTGAGTTCATTCTCTCAGTCATGTCCGACTCTTTGCAACCCTATGAATTGCAGCACGCCAGGCCTCCCTGTCCATCACCATCTCTTGGAGTTCACTCAAACTCACATCCTTCGAGTTAGTGATGCCATCCAGCCATTTTATCTTCTGTTGTCCCCTTTTCCTCCTTCCACCAATCCCTCTCAGCATCAGGGTCTTTTCCAATGAGTCAACTCTTCGCATGAGGTGGCCAAAGTATTGGAGTTTCAGCTTCAGCATCAGTCCTGCCAAAGAACACCCAGGACTGATCTCCCTTAGGATGGACTGGTTGGATCTCCTTGCAGTCCAAGGGACTCTCAAGAGTCTTCTCCGGCACCACAGTTCAAAAGCATCAACTCTTCGGTGCTCAGCTTTCTTCACAGTCCAATTCTCACATCCATACATGACCACTGGAAAAACCATAGCCTTGACTAGATGGACCTTTGTTGGCAAAGTAATGTCTCTGCTTTTCAATATGCTTATTAAAATGTTCTAAATTTGATCCATGGTAACATTACTCTGTTGAGTGAACTTCTATCTTTTACTTTTTTCTTCCTATCCCTGTCTTCCTTTTATTCTTTCCTTTTGATATACTCAACTGTAGCTCCATCTGCAAGGTCACTATACACTTTTATTTTTCCCAGAGACACTGAGTGGTCCCCCAAATGGGTCAGACTTAGTGAACATAGTTTTCTAATAAAAAAGAAGACATTTGTTTTAATCAGGAGGACATAACTCTTCATCAGAGTTGCATAACTTCAGGCCAAAAATCACAGCTGAAAGGCAAAAAGGGAAAGACATCAATTTCTTTTTTTCAAACGAATGTTTTCATGTATTATTATGGAATCAAACTAGTGAAGAAGCATAATAAGAAAGAGAAAAATCATTTTCTTAACAAAACGTGCAAATTTCCAGATAGTGGTGACATTTTCAGTTTCCTATGGTAAGACATTAGTGAATCTGATACAGCATAAATATGCATGCCGTTGCATATGCAATTCCTCATAGACCGAGCTTGGTTCTTCTTCAATGTCTCTTCTTGGAATGGAACCTGATTTTATTATTAGTTTCATCTGAATCCATGTGAGAATGGGACAATTATGTTTTTGCATCTTAGCCAGGAATTGCTTGATCCTAAAAGTCCTGTAAAAGACGACAAGGAAGAGAGTCAACTGCCCATATTGCGATGGGAGAGAAAGGGTGAGAAGGTACCAATTTATAAATTTCTTTTTTTTTCTGTCTTTCCCTCACTGACTTTCATTCAGAAGTATAGAACATGGTCGAGCAACTGCTTTTTCTCCAGTTATTTTACATTTGTGTCCCATTCTATAACCACCTATAAGTCACTTGTGTGCCAGGACAATGCCCTCTTCTGTATTATCTCTGTTATCACAAGTCTGCCGCAGACTGGACACATTATAATCATTTCAACAGCTCATCAAATGAACACATTGGTGGTAGCACGTCTTTCTGAAAGGGTGGCAAGATTTGAAGTTAGATAGGTCTGAGTTTATTCCATCATTTCTCTGCCATTCACTAACTGGATATCATATATCTTTTGTATTTTATCATTTATTATTTAAAGTTGTCATTTTTAATTTACAAATTTATGATAATGGATATTTAAAGTATAATATAAGCATATTTGGTCTACCATAGTGGCTGACTTAGAGCAGATATTCACATACATATGATACAAGCACCATTTTCATGTCAAGTTTAGGAATTACAAAAATGTGTTAAGAATTCCACCACTTGCATTTTACTCTACTGTAATACAGCTATTACTAACTATGCTATATTAAAAGTAGTCACTTTCAGCTTGGAGAGGATAACAGGGACTGGATTTACGAAAACAAAAAGACTGAACACAATATTTAAGGCAGTAGTTCTCAAGACACTGGACGCTGGACAGTGAAGATGAATGATCCTTAAGAGACAGGAAACAAGTAAGATGCGCCCCGTGATTGTCCCAGGTTATTGCCTGGAGAGAGATTCCAGGCATTGTAGGCAGAGGAGCCCCCAGATGGGGCACTGTGGCCTGAATTTAGAAGACAGAGTTGAGAAATCGGGAGGGCCAAGGTGACTAGAATTCACAGAGCAGAGAGCTAGGTTAGAGAGAGCGTCACAGAGAAAAGGAATTCCAGAGAAGGAATTCCAGGAATTCGAGAGTTCTGTAGGGAACTCTAGAGACCCCTGGCTTCTTCACCTGAGCCCCAATCAGCATGTGTGTAAAGAAACTACTAGAGAACAGGGCAAAACGTATCAGCAAAGATTAGAGGTAATACTGTCCAGAGCTTATGCAGAGCCAGGAATAGTTCTTATCAGCCAAATGGAAAAACATTATAATTTATAGGGCAATGGTTAGTGTGCTCAGGAGTTTTGCCCTAGTAGCAGGACAAAATGAGTCCCAGATTAAACATTGCCAGGGTCATACCTAATAAAGATTAATAGCAAGATCCAAAAGGCTCAAACTGATTCCAAGTAATGTAACCGTTATCTCAGAACAAAGCTCAGGAATATTTCTAGGAATATTAAACTATCTGGCACCCAGTAAGGTGAAATTCATAAGGTCAGCATGCAGTCAAACACTGCTAGATATACGAAGAAGCCAGAAAATAAAACTCAGGGTGAGGATAAAATCCAATCTATCAAAACCAACTTAGAAATGACTAGATGAAGGAATTAGCAGTCAAGATCATTAAAACAGTTATTGTAACTGTACTCTACAAGAAGCCAGAGAAAAGATTAATCATGTTATGTCATGATGGAAAAGATATAAAAAGATCTAAATCAAATTTCTAGAGATGAAAACTACAAAATCTGAGATGAAAAATACATTGGGCAAGTTAACAGTGGATTGTATACCTCAGAAATAATGATTTGTAAACTGGAAGATATAGGAGAGTATCCAAAATAAAATACAGAGATGCACTTTAAAGCAAATTAAAAAAAAGAGCATGAGTGAGCTGTGTGATAACTTCAAGTGGCAGAAAATACATGTAATTGGATTCTTTGGAATAAGGGGAGAAATGGACAAAAAATATTTGAAGAAATAATGACTAATTTTTTCCAAATTTGATAAAACTGTATATCAACAGACACAAGTTCAATAAATCCCAAGTGCAAATGATATGAAGAAAACAATATCATGGCACATTAAAATCACATTTCTCAAAACCAACGACAAAGAGAAAAATCTTACAAGCAGCCAGAGGATTAATGAAGTGGGTAAAGTGAGTATAGTGGGAATGTACCTCAAGATAATACAGACAATAAAGTCAACATTATACTCAACGGTGAAAAGCTGAAAGCCTTTCCTCTAAGATCAGGAACAAGACAAAGGTGCATGCACTCATTACTTTTATTTGACTCAGTACTGAAAACACTAGCCAGAGCAAATGGGAAAAAGAGAAATATTAGGACTAATTAATTCAGTGAAGTTGTAGGATACAAAATCCATATACAAAAATCAATTGCATTTTTTATCACTTATTATGCCCTATCAGAAAGAGAAATTAAGAAAACAATATCATTTACAATTGCATCAAAAAGAATAAAATACATAGGGATAAATTTAACAAGGATGTGAAAGACTTATACACTGAAAACTATTAGACAGTGATGAAAGAAACTGAAGACAGAAAAGGAAAGACATTTTGTACTCATTGAAAGAGTTAATATTATTAAAATGTTCACATCAACCAAAGAAATCTATAGATTCAATGTAATCCTCATAAAAATTCCAATGACATTTTTTTTTTCATAGAAAAGCGAAACTCTTCGTTTTGTAGATGTGAAACTCAGAAAAAATTATTGTACTTTTCTGATCCTGAGCCACACAGTTCATTTGTAGCCAGGTGTGATAAAAACTGGCTTCCCTGGTGGCTCAGTGATAGAGAATTTGTCTGCAATGCAGGGGCCACAGGAGATGTGGTTCAATCCCTGGGTGGGGAAGATTCACTGGAGGAGGACATGGCAACCCACTCCAGTACCCTTGCCTGGAGAATCCCATGGACAGAGGAGCCTGGCGGGCTACAGTCCATAGGGTTGTACAGAGTTGGACACGACTGAAGTGACTTAGCATGCATGCACTGTGGTAAAAATTCCAGATCTCTTTATTTCTTTTCCAGTCCCTGACACAATGTTTCAAAGCTTTGTTCTCCTGAGTCAGATGCACCTGAGTTCAAAATCTGTCTCTAAAACTTGTTAGCTTTGTGACCTGTCATCATTATAATTTCTGTTTTGAGGATTTCTAAACTGAAGTTCAGAGCTGTTGGATTCTTTGAACAGTTCATGTAATGACCCAAAGAGGTCATCTGGCAAAGCTCTTGGCACAGTGCATGGGACATAGTATGTGGCATTTCATAAATGAGAGCTATATCAATATTATGATTATTATTTCATTCTTATCACTCCTGTGGCATTAGCTGCCCCTTTTAAGTTTAATATGCATCAGTGACCCGCCTTTAAATTTCTTTCTTCTATTTGCTCCCCAGACACACTCAAGTGCTTGTTTTCTCAGCCTGATTTCCATGTCTGAGCCACATTTATTCCCTTTGTAAAGTCTCCCATTTGTACCCCCAGCAGGAGTTCCTGGGCTTTTGCACTGCCTGGGGGCAGGAATTGCAAGTTTTGCTCATTAGATGCTAAATTATTGCCACCAAAAAGTGACAAATGACAGTTTGCAACTTTTTACCACCTTAAAGCTCATTCATTAAAACAAAAAAGAGCTATAGAGATGTACTGTTTGTGAAATCACAAGGAATACCCGTCTGCTTCAGGCAGTTTATCTGAGTGGCAGAATTCAGTGAGTTAATGCTTAAGGAAGGAGACAGCTTCAGTTAATGAAATGGAGTATTTAGGAACACACATCTGTCACCATTGCTTGCTGTGTCAAACAGTGGATTTGTTACTGGTGAATGTACTGCATTAGCAGAAACACTTGCTCCTATTGAAACCTTACCCAGAGTGGCAATTTTCTTAATACAGATATAGGCTGTCAAATGTTTTCTTCTCACGCTTGGAGCCCTTCCAAATAGCTTCCTGACTGTGGGCCATGGCTTTCCTGGGGCATGGGATGATTTGACAAATGCAGTGTGTTCACCTATATTCAGAGCCAGAGCGGATGCTCTGAGCTGAGCCCTAGGGATTCCCCTATGACACTTGAGGTCCGAGTGTATGTGCTTTTTGTGAATCTTAGACCATCAGAGCCAAAGCAGAACAGTGCATTGTGGGAAAATCATCCGGTTAACCACTCGTGTCTTCTTTCTTCCCCTCACCTCAGCTGCTTCAGAGCCAAAGGTCTCTAGAGAATTTTCTCTACATTCTCACCTCTCCTTCACTTATCTTCCATTTGGTGACTGTCCCTTCACTCTAACTCACAAATGTAATCAATGATCTCCGTGTTATGGATCAAATGAATATTTTTCAGTCTTCTTATCACTTGACCCATTAGTGGAATTTTCCACTATTGACCAATTCCTGCTGTTCTTGGTTTTCATGACTTACACTGCGTTAAGTTTTTCTTTTATCTCTCTTCTTAGTTTTTTTCTGGACTCCCTTCCAGGTTCCATCTTCCTCTAATGTCAGCTGTAAAGAGCTAGTTGCCCTTTGAGGGCCAGCCCTGGGTGCTCTCTTTCACTCACACTTTGCACTGGCCCTGAAGGATCTCAGTGCATCAGTGTCTTCTCCCATCCTTATGTGGTGACTCACACACCTCCCCTCTGTGCTGTGGACTCTTAATCTGCTGTCTCTCCCGATATCTCCCTAAGTCCTCTCAAAGGTACTGCAAACCCAAAATGTCCAGGTCCAAATGTTCACTCTTCTTCCCTAAACATGGGCCCCCCTCCAGCTCTATCTGTTCTGTATCTGATGAGTCAAAGAGTTAGACATTATTTTCAACAGCTCTCTCTCCTTGCATTCCACATACAGGTCATCAGCATGTCCTTTTCTAATCTCTTGACTATTCAAGTAGTCTCTAGCCCTGGCACAGGAATGACATACAGAAGCATTCAATAAACATCTGATCAAAGAATGAATCTCCACAATGGCACCTACTCCAGGCTACTGTCATCTCTGGCCAGAATAGCTACTAGAGCTTCCCAATAGTAGCCTCACTTATCTATATTTTCTCAGTAAACAGTGTTCCATACCACAAACAAAGGGATCCATCCAAGAAAGCAAATCTTACTACATCATCTTTTTTGCCCAGATTAAAATATGTTAATGGTTTCTCATTGCTTCTAGGATAAAATAAAAAATGTATAACGTGACTTATAAGGGTCTCTGTAGTTTTTCTGCTGCCTGTTTCTCCAGCCTTATCTCATACCACAAGCCACCCTCTTTCTTTATTTGAAGCACACCAACCACACCACTCCGCTAACACCCCTTCCACCTGCCATGACCTCTCCACCATAGGAACTTCTACCTGACTCACTTTTCTTTCTCTTTCCTAATGATTTCTTAGTCAACTGGTACTCATCCTCACATGTCAATTATGTCATCAGGGTCACCCACCTCAAACTCCCATGACACCATTTACCTTTGAAAGTAAATATTTCATTAAAAATGTGTATAACTACTTGATTAATATCTGTCTTTTCCAAGAGTATAAGCTCCATGATGACAGGAACAGTATCTACCTATGTTCTTGCTGTATTCTTGGGACCCATCACAGCTGGTGCTCAATACTATTGGGTTGGCCAAAAAGTTTGTTTGGGTGTTTACCGTAACACCTTACCTTTGAGAAACACTTGAAGGAACTTATTGGCCAACCCAATATTTACTAGATACACGAAACAGCTGTAAACTAGAAGGCCTGGGGGTAGGACCTGCACCTGCCTTGCCTTGGATTGATGCATAGCCTTGGAGATAAAGGACTTGCATGGATCCCAGGTGGCACTAGTGGCAAAGAACCCGCCTGCCAATGCAAGAGACTCAGGTTTGATCCCTGGGTCAGGAAGATCCTCTGGAGGAGGGCATGGCAACCCACTTTAGTATTCTTGCCTGGAGAATCCCATGGACAGAAGAGCCTGGCAGGCTACAATCCACAGAGTTGCAAAGAGTCGGGCACGACAGAAGCTACTTAACACATGGATCAAAGAAATTCTGTCCTTTGTTAATGAAATTTATTTGTTCAAGGTAAAAGTCCTGCCCTGGGAGATCAGGTCCAGTCATTGATCAATCCTTTAAATGGAGGTATCAGTTATAAAGAGCCTGGGCCCAGGCAATTGGCAGCACTCAATTACCTCAATCTAATTTCCAAAATTCCTTCCGTCCATTATCTGATTGAGCGTTGTACTGAGAACTTGTTTGACAAGAGGAAACAGCCTGTGTTCTTTCGGGGGCTGCAGAGATATAGGAAGTGCATGGCTGGTCGCACTCTGGGATGCCCCGAGCTCGCCCTGGCTGCTCTATGGACTGAGGCACTGCTGGAGTCTGCTGCCTCCTTGTTGAATCCTTTACTTTTGCACTCACGTCCAGAACCAGTGGGCCCAGAATTTAATATAATTAGAGGCTATTAACCACTATAATGCATTTTCACATGCTTTGTCACATTTTTAGCTTTATGACAACTCTGATTTATAGGCATTGTTTTTATTCTCATTGTTTATATTAAGAAACAAGTTAGAGAAGCCAAATGACTTCTTCTCTTATTTTTTGTGACCTCTCTAGTAACCCTAATCCCAAATTTAGCTTTTTCTCTCTCCAATGCTCAAGGTTTTTCTACTACTTTATTTAAATTATTTGTGCTATGTTTTTACATTGTTATGGATTAAATTGTGTCCTTTAAAATTCATATGTTGAAGCTATAATCCCTAATGCTACTATATTTGGAGATAAGGTCTATAAGGAGGTGATTAAGGTTAACTGTGGTCTTTAGAGCAGGATTTGAATCCAATAGGACTGGTGTCCTTCTAGGAGGAAGAGACAACCAGAGGTCTCTCTCTTTCTCCCCATGCAGGATCTGAGAAAAGGCTGTGTGAGAATACAGCAAGAAGGTGGCCATCTTCATGTCAAAAAGAGAGACCTCACCAGTACCAACACTGATGGCACCTTGAGCTCATAGTCTCCAGGAGTGTGAGAAAATAAAGATCTGTAGTTTAAGTCACACAGTATGTGGTATTTTATTATGGCAGCCCAAGCTGACTCAGATACAAGTCAAGTCAGACTACTGCACAAGAAGGTCAAGTTGGTATAAAGCTGGTGATAAGACAGTGGACCCAAACGCCCCATGTTTTAGGAGAGAGAACCCCAGACAGTGATCACAGAACAGGGACTTGCCTCTCATTTCCTGACAGAGATGGTTTATTCATTACTGGGTGCAGTGGCTCTGGGCTCACAGGAGTTAACTGAATCCAGGATGCAGTCAGGTTTCTGGACCACTAAAATTCCCTGTGCTCTGTATCCTCCCCCCTCACCCCGGCCCCACCCAGCACCGGTGGTCCTAAATAAAATATGAGACGATTAAACAGGAGTGAATCATAATAACGTAGTAAAGCTAAAATCTGCTATTTGAAAATCATAGCATTAACTGAAACCAATCTTTCCTTGGAAATGCAATAGAACGATCTTTTGACTCCTCATCTGCATGAACAGAGATTAGATGATGGGTTGTCAGCCGTGTATCTGAGCAGCAGGAGGTGGGGCCGTGACAGCTGCTCTGACATCCGTGGCCTTCTCCTCTCTCACTCTGCTAGCAGGAGCACCCTGTCTTTCCAGACAGTGGCCTGATCTGAAGGTTGTACAGGCTCTGATGAGCAACATCCTCCATCATTTCCAGGGAATGGCAGCCAAATAGAGAAAATAAATCTTGAGAAGACTCGGCGAACACACCCGTGGGCGAGCAGAAGCCCTTTCCTGGCTTCGGGGCTGCTTTGGATTGTGATTGCCGTGTTCGCCAATTTCACCTCTGTCAAGAGCCATCACAGGTGAAACAGCAGCTGTGAAAGACTGACTCTCTGGGAGGAACTGAAAGACAATCACTCCCGGGCTACACATTAGCCTCACGTCACAAAGGCCTGTGAGTAAAATAATGCTTATAGATCTATGGGGCTTCCTGGGTGGCTCAGACAGTGAAGGATCTGCCTGTAAGACCTGGGGTTTGATCCTTGGGTTGGGAAAATCCGGAGAAGGAAATGGCAACCCACTCCAGTATTCTTGCCTGGAGAATTCCATGGACAGAGGAGCCTGGCGGGCTCCAGTCCATGCAGTCCCAAAAAGTCGGACAGGACTAAGCGACCAAGACTTTCACCTTCACTACAGATCTACAGGACTTTACTCAGAGATGAAACCTGACTGGGTCACAGGTGGCACTATCATTCCCCCTATTCTCTCCAGCTTTTCAGAGGATAATCACCAGCATTCTTATGAAATCAAGGGTGCTTAAATGTTAAAACATTTTTCTTTGTTTTTTAGAACAGCTTTCAGTTCAGTTCAATTCAGTCACTCAGTCATGTCCAACTCTTTGCGACCCCATGGACTGCAGTACGCCAGGCTTCCCTGTCCATCACCAACTCCCGGAGCTTACTCAAACTCATGTCCATTGAGCCAGTGATACCATTCAACCATCTCATCCTCTGTTGACCCCTTCACCTCCCACGTTCAATCATTCCCAGCATCAGGGCCTTTTCAAATGAGTCAGTTCTTCACATCAGGTGGCCAAAGGATTAGAGTTTCAGCTTCAGCATCAGTCCTTCCAATGAATATTCAGGACTAATTTCCTTTAGGATGGACTAATTTCCTTTAGGATGGACTAATTGTATCTCCTTGCAGTCCAAGGGACTCTCAAGAGTTTTCTCTAACACCACAGTCCAAAAACATCAATTCTTTGGTGCTCAGCTTTCTTTATAGTCCAACTATCACATCCATACATGACTACTGGAAAAACCAAAGCTTTGACTAGACAGACCTTTGTTGGCAAAGTAATGTCTCTGCTTTTTAATATGCTATCTAGGTTTTTCATACCATTTCTTCCAAGGAGCAAGCATCTTTTAATTTCATGGCTGCAATCACCATCTGTAGTAATTTTGGAGCCCCAAAATAAAGTCTGCCAGTGTTTCCACTGCTTCTCCATATATTTTCCATGAAGTGATGGGACCGGATACC
This sequence comes from Ovis aries, assembly GCF_016772045.2. Lineage (NCBI taxonomy): Eukaryota > Metazoa > Chordata > Mammalia > Artiodactyla > Bovidae > Ovis > Ovis aries. The sequence continues at coordinate 29,876,933 of NC_056075.1, read as the reverse complement.
ATAAGTAATGCTCAAAATTCTCCAAGCTAGGCTTCAGCAATACGTGAACTGCAAACTTCCAAATGTTCAAGTTGGTTTTAGAAAAGGCAGAGGAACCAGAGATCAAATTGCCAACATCAACTGGATCATGGAAAAAGCAAGAGAGTTCCAGAAAAGCATCTATTTCTGCTTTGACTATACCAAAGCCTTTGACCGTGTGGATCACAATAAACTGGAAAATTCTGAAAGAGATGGGAATGCCAGACCACCTGACCCGCCTCTTGAGAAACCTATATGCAGGTCAGGAAGCAACAGTTAGAACTGGACATGGAACAACAGACTGGTTCCAAAGGAGTTCACTTTCTGCCATAAGGATGGTGTCATCTGCATATCTGAGGTTACTGATATTTCTCCCAGCAGTCTTGATTCCAGCTTGTGCTTCTTCCAGCCCAGCATTTCTCATGATGTACTCTGCATAGAAGTTAAATAAGCAGGGTAACAATATACAGCACTGATATACTCCTTTCCTGATTTGGAATCAGTCTGTTGTTCCATGTCCAGTTCTAACTGTTGTTTCTTGATCTGCATACAGATTTCTCAGGAGGCAAGTCAAGCGGTGTGGTATTCCCATCTCTGTCAGCATTTTCCATAGTTTGTTGTGATCCACACAGTCAAAAGCTTTGGCGTAGTCAATGAAGCAGAAGTAGATGTTTGTCTGGAACTCTATTGCTTTTTTGGTGATCCAGCAGATGTTGGCAATTTGATTTCTGTTTCTTCTGCCTTTTCTAAATCCAGCTTGAACATCTGGAAGTTCATGGTTCATGTACTGTTGAAGCCTGGCTTGGAGAATTTTGAGCATTACTTTGCTAGCGTGTGAGATGAGTACAACTGTTCAATAGTTTGAGTAACTTTAGGCTAAGAGAAAAATATTGCAAAGATTGTGTGGCAAGTTCCCATATATTTCATATCTAGTATCTCCTATTAATAACATCTCTAATTAGTAAGTACGTCTGCAGCAAAATTTTCTGCCTTTGTAAGACTGACAAATAATGAAAGTGAGACCCATTTCCAAGTTTTCATTTTCCCACTTAGGATTTCAGGAGATCACTATCTCCAAGCTTTAAGAATACGCTATTTAACCTGGAGAAGTATCTGCAGTTTTGAAGCCTTGTTTCTCTTGCGGAGAAGGTTGTTTTCTGGCTTCTTTTTTTTCAAAATCCCTAAACTTGATCATCAATCAGAGAATTTACTTGAGGAACTAAACTTTTAAAATACATACAGCCACCAAATATTTCATCAGAATTTTTAAGCCAATATTTTGCTTTTACACCCAAATGTTTTTAATGGCCCTCATTTATAATTGTTCAGAATCACTTGGAAACTCTTGGTATAATTAATTGTCAAGAAAGTTTATATGAAACCAGATTTTGTACTATCAGTTTGCAGTTTAGCTCTCAAAATTCAGGTTTTTTCCCCATCATTTTTTGCTTCTTTTCTATTACTTTGCCTTATGTCCTTTCGAGAGAAATCCTCTTTTCTACTTGATCTGGATTCCTGAAGAACACTGGTAACCTATAGTAGTTAACTCATGCAATAAGATACCTGTTTTTTTACTTCTTAATACCTCTTATTTGCTATTTGAGAAACTGAACTGTTATTTACATAAAAATATTTTATCACTACATAAAGGTTTTTAAGTAAAACTATTATTATAAAAATACAATTGAGGTATTTTTATTGAGGTATAATTGACATATAACATTCATTTTAGGGTAGAACATCATGATTTGAGATATATATTTATTTCGAGCTTTTATCTCCTCACACAAGGCATTGTTTCAACAATAAGACTTTGTATTTATATATTAATATGTCTTAAGCCAGGGTCTTCCAGACCTATTTCATTGATCTACAAAGGCTTTCTTTTAATGGACCAGTATTTTAAGAGTCAAAAGTTTTCAAATAAATATATGGATTTAGGGCTTCCCTTAGAACATTGGAAATCTTGCCTTACTACATGGCAACAATGGGATTGATCTCCAAGGTGTCTGGTACCCTTTAGATAGGCTCATATTCTTCACATTGTCAGATTTTCCTTTATAGATATTTGCATTTTCCATGATACCATTGGCCTAGAAACACATATTTTATAAGCACTTGCATCTCTACATTTTTACTTGACCTTTAAATTAATCCTATGTCAGACTTTATTTTTTTTGGCTCCAAAATTACTGCAGAGGGTGACTACAGCCATGAAATTAAAAGACACTTACTCCTTGAAAGGAAAGGTATGACCAACCTAGATAGCATACTCAAAAGCAGAGATATTACTTTGCCGACTAAAGTCCATCTAGTCAAGGCTATGGTTTTTCCAGCAGTCACGTATGAATGTGAGAGTTGGACTGTGAAGAAGGCTGAGTGCCAAAGAATTGATGCTTTTGAACTGTGGTGTTGGAGAAGACGCTTGAGAGTCCCTTGGACTGCAAGGAGATCCAGCCAGTCCATTCTGAAGGAGATCAGCCCTGGGAGTTCTTTGGAAGGAATGATGCTGAAGCTGAAACTCCAGTACTTTGGCCACCTCATGCGAAGACTTGACTTATTGGAAAAGACTGTGATGCTGGGAGGGATTGGAGGCAGGAGGAGAAGGGGCCGACAGAGGATGAGATGGCTGGATGGCATCATGGACTCGATGGATGTGAGTCTGAGTGAACTCTGGGAGTTGGTGATGGACAGGGAGGCCTGGTGTGCTGTGACTCATGGGGTCGCAAAGAGTCGGACACGACTGAGCGACTGAACTGAAATGTACTGAACTGAATAAACAGAGCTGGTATAATCGTACTTATACATCTTAGATGCACGGAGAAGGGAAGCCTAAATTTCTAACATGCCTTGGGCAGGGGATTTCCACAGGATTTCTCTGAAAGGACTTAAGGCAAAGTAATAGAAAAGAAGCAAAAAAAAAAAAAAAAAAAAGGAGTGAGGTACTTTCTGGATGTCTGGAATAAAACTCCTTGGCTTCAAAATCTCAATTCTGTCACTTGATGGGCAAGAAACATGAGACTTAATTTCTTTAACTTAAAATGAAGAGGTTGATACTGGCAGTATCTACCTCATAGCATTGTTGATCAGAAAGTGAAAGAAAAGTGAAAGTGAAGTTGCTCAGTCACGTCCAGCTCTTTGCGACCCCATGGACTGTAGCCTGCCAGACTCCTCCACCCATGGGATTTTCCAGGCAAGAATACTGGAGTGGGTTGCCATTTCCTTCTCCAGGGGATAATCCTGACTCACGGATCAAACTCTGGTCTCCCACACCGCAGGCAGACTCTTTACTATCTGAGCCACGAGAGAAGCCCAGATTAGAGTAACTGAGAAAAAGTAAGACAATTTTTGGCAGCATAGTTAACAAAGGTTGGAATTCCCAGGGTGGCTCTATTAGTAAAAAACCCTCCTGTCAGTGCAGAAGTCATAAGAGACGTGGATTTGATTCCTGGGTCAGAAGATCCCCTGCAGGAGGGCATGGCAATCCACTCCAGTATTCTTGTCTGGAGGATTCCATGACAGAGGAGCCTGGCCGGCTACAGTCCATAGCATTGTAAAGAATTGGACACAACTGAAGAGACTTAGCGCACGCGCGCGCACACACACACACACACACACACACACACATACACACTCACGTTAACAAATGTTAGCTATTGATATTCCTTTCAGACTAGGAAAAAGAATCTAGTCATCCAGACATTGAATTTGAGGCTTCCCATTGTATTACATTGCCACGTGCCCCCTGGTTCCTGTGCTTTCTCTGTCGCCAGTTCCTGGAGTGTCACAAACTGAAGGTCTTATGTGGACACTGATGAGGATTGCATCATGGGGCTGCTGACGAGCCCTTGATGAACCACTGAACTTCTCAGCATCCTGCCCCAACAGAAGGAAGTTAATCACATTTCATGCTTTACTAGATAAATCAATGGCTATGGGACTCCAGCTGGTTTCCTTTTACATGCTGCTGAGAGCCTTGTACAGTTTGGCTACCGAAATTGTGGCTTTACTTCTGTTGAATCATCAGACTGAAAGTTCTATCACTGCCAGAAACTTAGGCCAATAAAACACCCCCAGAGGCAGAAGTATTAGGTGTGGCAGAACTCATTCTTTGAGATAATGCTTCCTGATGTCTGAGGAGCCCCTGGATGGAAGTAGGAAGCTTCGCTAGAAGCCTTTCTCAGAATTTCTTCCTTGGCTCACCTGCCTTAGAATCAGATGGGCCAATTTTTACAAAGGCAGATTGCTGAGTCTATAAAGAATCTACTGAAATACAATATCTTGGGTGTGGGGCCCAGAAATCTCCCTTTTCACAAGCCTCCTTGATGACCCTGAAGTTTGGGGATTAGTGAACAAATGGATCCAGAAATTGATGTTTGGAGAAATATGACAACTTGAGAACTGTGGTAGGGTTGAGAGAAGAACTGGGCTCATTCTAGCAATGGGAATTAGTATGAACCAGGTGTCAGTGGTTGGGCGGATACTAAATAATGGATCCAGTCTTTTAGGAGTGTGCAATTTAGACTCTAAACAGGTGAAAGCATAAGAAACATATAGCAAAACAAGCAATTGTATGATTAGGTATTAATATGGGTCCTGGTGATAAATGCAGTAAGGTTTCAGGACACAGGTGACTAGGATAGAAAGTAATGATCTTGGAAAGAGGCGCTATGATTGAGAAGGAGATAATAGGGCCAGAATTTTAATAATGGCAGAGAATATAAAGAACATTTTCTTGATTGAGGGCAATAGGGGTAAATGTGAGGAGATACAAATATTGCTTGTGCAGAATTGGATGGATGAATTTGAGATAAATAATTTATAATTCTGTGTTGCTGCTTCTAAGAGTAGTCAAGGTAAGACCTGAGAATTCGAGTGTCAAGACTCCATTATATGTTAGATAAAGATTCCTTGATCCATCTTTGGGGCTACGTAAGTCTTTCTATAATGGTGTGGTTTACTGGATATTTGGTACAGAGTCGCTTCTTTCCATCAAAGACTTTGGCCTGGGAGTATGTGGAATGGGCTCTACTTTGAGGAGAAGAAGATGGTCAACTGAGCTGATACTGAATGCAGTACTTGTGAGAACAACTAAAACTCTGTACAAAGAGACGGAAGACATGGGAAGGAGGGAAGACAAAAGCAAGAGATCTTCCTGACTCCACCTATGTTTCTTCTCTGTTCTCAAGAGATCACTCTCCTGTTCTGGAAGTCCAAGTCGTACCTCTGGAGTAAGCCACATGTGCAGCAGGACTCACATACAAAACTTAGCTTCCTAAAATACTGCTGTTGAAGTGGGAACTGGCAGCTTCATTCACTTTGTGTGTGTGTTAGTCACTCAGTTGTGTCCGACTCTCTGTGACCCCATGGATTACATTCACTTTAAATAAGACAAACAGAATCATGTTCTTTTTCCTGGTTGTGCTGAATTACAGAGTTAGATTACTCTTATGTTAAATCCCAGATCACTTGGAAAATGAATACAAGACTGATTTATGCTCTTTTTTTCACTCTATCTTGGAACATTAAAAAAAAAAGTAAAGTTTGCATGTCCTCTTTAGACTTTGCTAAGCAGGTCAATATTGTTCATTTGTACAGCTCAAGGATGGGCTTCCCAGGTGGCTTAGTAGTAAGGAATCTGCCTGCCAATGTAGCAGACATGGGTTTGATCCCTGGCTTGGAAAGATCCCCTGGAGAAGGAAATGGCAACCTACTTACTCCAGTATTTTTGTCTGGGAAATCCCATGGACAGAGGAGCCTGACAGGGCTACAGCCCATGGGGCCACAAAAGAGTTGGACATGACTTAGCGACTAAACAATAACAACAACTGCTCAGGGATGCCAATAGATGCCAAGGTACTGCTGTAGGCAGGTATGTGTAGATACATAGGTTTAGCCTGTACAGAATTTGCTTGGAATTCTCATTGGATGATGCCCATGGTAACTGGAGGCATGTCCTATAAGTGATCGTCTCCTGGTGGCTGTACTAGATCAAGGCCAAACATCCCACCCAGCCGAAGGTACAAAAGCTCCTATCTCAGGTGTGGGTGTGAGAATCCTGCTTGGTTCTAGCTTTATACCCAAATTGCAACCCAGTAAGTTCATGTATGTATGAACTGGGCATACTGAACCCCTGTTCATTTTTTAAAAAAAATTCTTCCCCAACTTTCCTTTTTCCTTCTTTTAGTAAAGAATACCTCCACTTACCTCTAGAGATCCCAAGCAGCCCTACTCTTAGTGCATATGTTTAGGATGAAACTGACCTTACCTCCAGCTCCAGAGGTGGACATGTGACCTCAGACCTAAGCCAATCAGCACACTCCATTCTCTTGGACACGCAAAAAAGTGGATGCAGAGACAGACATGGAACCAGCCTGAACAAATGAGAACTAATCTTAGGACTGACTGAGGTGATCAGGAGAGAGACAAGCTCTTTCTTTTCTCCTGGAATAAACAGATACTGCCTGGAACTCTTACCAGCCATGACAAGATGATAAAGGGGCCAACCTGGAGAAGAGGATGCAAGGATGTCATTGGACCCTAGAGTCAAGGCATGCTGCTGCTGCTGCTAAGTCGCTTCAGTTGTTTCTGACTCTGTGCGACCCCATAGATGGCAGCCACCAGGCTCCCCCATCCCTGGGATTCTCAAGGCAAGAACACTGGAGTGGGTTGCCATTTCTTTCTCCAGTGCATGAAAGTGAAAAGTGAAAGTGAAGTCGCTCAGTTGTGTCCGACTCTTAGGGACCCTATGGACTGTAGCCCACTAGGCTCCTCCGTCCATGAGATTTTCCAGGCAAGAGTACTGGAGTGGGGTGTCATTGCCTTCTCTGAGAGTCAAGGCATAATGGAGAGATAAATGTTACCCTTGAACTTTTTATTTTCATAAGAGAATAAAATCTTATTATGCTTAAGTCATTTATGGTTGGGTTGCAAGCTGAGTTCTTACAAGTCAAAAGCATTTGCTTCTTTTGACATTAATCAACACTTTCGAAATACACTCTCTTTATTTTATATTGACTCTCAGTGGATCATTATAATTCCACATTAGTTCTAAGCTCTTTCCGCCTCTCTCAGATTCTTCTCTAGCTAATGCGTTATTAATAAACACATAGAGACACAAGGAAATTTGCCCATTTAAAGAGCCTCACAGTTAAATCTCATTAAATCAGGGTGTACTCTTTTAATTTATTAACCACACTGTAACGCAGAAGGTTTGTCGTGTAACAGGTAAACAATATGGTTCGAAATATCACTGAAGTACTCACTTTAAGACAGTTAATTTTATGTTATGGGCATTTCATTTCAATAAAAAGTCTGTGAGGTCAGTGCTCCTGGGTCAGTTTCCAGCATCCACCACTTCCAGGGATGCAAAGCTTTGGGTGTAGCTCCCACCTCCTGCACTAGTCAGCTGGGCTGTTTTCCTCTTCAGTCCATTCCCTTTGCTTTCCACAGTTTTGGGATGCCTAACAGTTTCTCATCCATGGGGCCTCCCTTTTTCTTATATTTAAGAAACAGTTTCTCATCCATGGGGCTCCTTTTTTCTTATATTTAAGAATTGTAATTTTCTTAATATAATTTCAGGAATGGTAAGGGACTTGGACTAAAGGAAAGAGGCTATAGTTTATGTTTATCTTTTGTTTATGTAATCTCAAATGCTGTCCTCGAACGGCTCCATCTCTTTTAGCTCAAACACCTTTTAAGAAGGTGATTTTACTCAGCATTTGCTTCTAAAAGGCTTAACTGCTTTCTCATAAAGTGCTTCATGTATAAGCATCTTTGGTGATTCCCCCACCCTATCCACTACCCCCCACCCTCACTGCCGCCCCACTAGGAAGAGGCTCTCGTCTTTTTATTAAGACCCAATGTCCTGATTCATCTTGGCTGGATGAATCACAAGCTGAATCAAGACTGCCAGGAGAAATATCAACAACCTCAGATATGCTGATGATACCACTCTAATGATAGAAAGTGAAGAGGAACTAAAGAGCCTCTTGATGAGGGTGAAAGAGGAGAGTGAAAAAGCTGGTTTAAAACTCAACATTAAAAAAACTAAGATCATGGCATCTGCTTCTATCACTTCATGGCAGATAAAAGGGGGAAAGTGAAAACAATGACAGATTTTATTTTCTTGGGCTCCAAAATTACTGTGGATGGGGACTATAGCCATGCAATTAAAAGACACTTTCTTCTTGGAAGAAAAGCAATGACAAACCAAGACAGTGTAATAAAAAGCAGAGATAGTACTTTCCTACAAAAATCCATATAGTCAAAGCTATGGTTTTTCCAGTAGTCATGTACAGATGTGAGAGCTGGACCATAAAGAAGGCTGAGCACTGAAGAATTGATGCTTCTGAATTGTGGTGCTAGAGAGGACTTTTGAGAGTCCCTTGTATGCAAGGAGATCAAAACAATCAATCCTATAGGAAATCAGCCCTGAATATCCACTGGAAGGACTGATGCTGAAGCTGAAGCTCCAATACTTTGGCCACCTGATACAAAGGCCCTTTGGAAAAGGCCTGATGTTGGCAAAAGGAGAAGGGAGTGGCAGAGGATGAGAGATTAGATAGCATCACTAACTCAATGGACATGAATGTGAGCAAACTCTGGGAGATAGTGAAAGACAGGCAAGCCTGGCAAGGTGGAGTCCATGGGATCGCAGAGAGTCAGACACAACTCAGTGACTGGACAATAGTGTCCTGATTAACCAGCTCCTTTGAAAGGGGGTTCCTAAGGGATACACTTTAAAATAAACCAGAGATAACTGAGTAGAAAAGAAATGAGATACACAGTGAATTATAAAGGCAAATGATTTCCATAAAATATTTACTTGTAATGAAGTGGAATTTGATGCTATCTGAACATAAAGAACCAAGGTAAGTTTACCACTGCATCTAGATTTTCTTTGAAAGTGAAAGTGAAGTCGCTCAGTCATTTCCAACTCTTTGCAACCCCATGGACAGTAGCCTGCACCAGGCTCCTCCGTCCATGGGATTTTCTAGGCGAGAGTACTGGAGTGGGTTGCCATTTCCTTCTGCAGGGAATCGTCCCAACCCAGGGATCAAACCTAGGTCTGCCACATTGTAGACAGAAGTTTTACCATCTGAGCCACCAGGGAAGGATGCTACAATTTTGCATTTTTATTGAATGATTTCATCATTGAGAATGAATAGTGACCTACATGTGATTTCTACTTGTCTCTCTAGTGTTGTCTTCCAGATACTGATCTTCTAAATATAGCGGTAAGAGTTAGTTGGCATTATAGCCTCTTGGAGCTTCTGTCTGAGCCTCTCGGAGTACTTAGTTTTGGCCACTTGCTTGCAACCTTGCAGGGGCATGTTTAGGAATAATCATAGCAATCCTACAGGTTCTTTGGACGAGGCAGTGCCTGCAAAGTGTCTAGATAAGATTAAATCAAATTAGCTGTGAGGCTGGTGTGAAGGAGTACATTATGTAGCTACTGAGAGTCCCTACCTGACTACTGGCATCCACGCTTCAGCTAAAGCTAGTTCCACATACTCTGGAGTCCACACAATACAGAGGTCAAGTGCACTGGACTCAGACTTCCTGACATGAGTTGCCAGCCACACCCTCCCTAGGTCTGTAATCATGGGCATATTACTGCACTTCTCTACATCTGTTTCCTCTTCTGAAACAGGGAAAGAATAGTGCCTACTTCATCTGAGGGTGAAAATTATAAAGAAAAACACACGTAAAGCATGTAGGATAATGCATGGCTCATACTATATGCTTTTTGTTTGTTTTCTGGGCATATGGAGTAACTTGTGAGATCCTAGTTTCCTGACCAGGGATCAAACATGCGCTCCCTCCAGTGGAAGCACAGAATCTTAACCACTGGAACACCAGGGAAGTCCCGCTATATGTTTAATAAATACTATGATTAGTTCTGAGATGGTGGATTTGAAATATACTCTAATGATCTCTGTCAAGAATATCAATGTGGAATCATATTCCACATAATTTAATGCCAGCATAGTAGCAACAGCACTCTCCCAGATACCAGGCTGTGTGAAATTTGATCTCTATTTTGGCTTATGAACTTTTATTGGCCCCTTGTCTCTTTTGAAAGATGCAGGAATAGGAAATATCTGGTGTGTGTGCTGATACGTTTCCTTCCCACACCCTTGGCAGTCATTGCTGATCAACCCAAATACTTTCTCCAACTGAGCCCAGACCAGACCTCAGAACTCTTCTCGACACACAGCCTGGGCAACACTGTTAACTAGACTGAGCTCACAAGAGGTAACCTATTTGCAATCTTTATTCTAGAAACTTAATCTAATTCTTTTACCACCCTTCAGGAAGAAAACTGAGTGGAGGATGGAGCCAAGGCAGTCAGGAAGAGGACAAAGACATGACTGATGTTCCCTGAGGCATCTGCTAAGTCATTCCCTGTCATGAACATTCATTCTTCATTACCCCAGCACGATGATTTGTAGAAACGTAAAATGAGCTAATTTTGAAAATTTGTCAATGCAAAATCTCAAATAATAAAATATCCAGATTTATACAAGAGGTGCTATAAAAATGACAGTAGAATTTATCTGTGCAACTGGGTGGAGGTGGATGCTGCAGAGAGTGTCAGCTGGCAGTCTGCTTTATGTGACGAGAAATATTTTTGCATTCATTATTCAGTTATAGGAAGGTTGATAAACTCAATACAGAGGTTACAGAGAGAAAAGATTTATTAATTTAAGCATGATTTACTTTTACAGCATTGTAGTCTGGGTCATAAAATTGGTACATGGGCTCTGCTTAGTAACATACTTACCTAAATTAAAAATAGAATGCTTTAAGGAAGCATTTATGGAATCTATTCATTAAGAGTCTCCATTGGCCTAACGGTGAGTAGAGCACGGTCCTGACATTACCTTCCTTTAATGAAGGAAGGTAACTTTTAACCTGTTTAACTTTTAACTGTTTAACTTTTCCTATGTCCAGCATTGCCACCTTGACCCTATTTCACTTGACCCAGGAATAATTCCTTTTGTTTCATTTCATTTTGTTGGGTCTTCACTCTCATTGGCTTCCTGATGCAGCAGGGTGAGCCGGTAGCTGTGTGTGACCGTGCACCATAGTGCACCAGCTGCTCCTTGATTCAGTTTGAGTCAATCACTTCCTATCTCCAAGGAATCTGGACTTGGAATTTAGAGATTTGTATGGAGCCGGTCTTTGCCTGTGTTTTCACTTATGAAATAATAATATCAGAGTTGAGGAGCCGCTGTCTTCTACTACCATGTGGCCTCAGGAGCACTGAAGAGATGTTGGAGAAGGAGGTGGGGGGAGAGAGAGAGGGAGAAAGAGAGAAAAAGTGAGGAGCAACAAAAAATGCCCTAAGTGCTATATCCTGGGTTCCTTCAGAGTTTTGTTTGCCAGATCTAACCTATTTCTGGGGACTGGCTATATTCTGGGTCAGCAAGGTGGGTTAAGTGAAGCTGGCCAAGGGAACCACAGCCTCAGCAGAGACCATTACTTTTCCAGTTCTCTTCTCTTCAACTCCTTCTCACCTTTCTACACCCACTGTGTTGGTAGGTCTTAGCATGGTTCCTTATTCTTAATAAAACACCTCATCATCTCCAGCCTTCATATCGTAGTGAAAGATGTTCCTCCCACCTTGAATGACAAGTTAAGGCATGGATAGCTACATGTAAGAGAATGAAACTGGACCAATGCCTTAAACCTTGCATAAGAATCAAATCAAAATGGATTAAAGAGTTGAACATGAGATCTGAAACCATAAAAATTCTAGATAAACACAGGCAGTAAGCTCCTCTACATCAGTACTAGTGATGATTTTTTAAATTGACACCAAGAAGAAATGCAACGAAAGCAAAAATAAACAAGTGGGGTTATGTCAAACAAAAAAGCTTTTGCACAGCAAAGGAAACCATCAACACAACGAAAACACAATTTACCAAATGGAAGAAAATATTTGCAAATCATATATCTGATAAGGGGTTAATATAAAAAAATTTAAAGAACCCATAAAACTCAATAGCAACCCCCCCAAATGATCCAATTAAAAAATGGGCAGAAAATCTGAATATACATTTTCCCAAAGAAGACATTAAGATGGCCAACAGGTACATGTAAAGGGGCTTAGTATCACAAATCATTAGGGCTACTTGAAACCACAATAAGATATCACTTCATGTGTGTTAGAATCCTATTATTCAAAAGACAGGTGATAACAAATGTTAGTGGGGATGTGGAGAAAAAGGGAACAGTTATGCACTATTGGTGGGAATATAAATTGTTGTAGCCACTATGGAAAACAGTATGGAAACTCCTCAAAAAATTAAAAATATAATTATCATATGATCCAGTAGTTTTACTTCTACTGGAAGTAAACACATTAATTAAAAAATATATCCCTCCTCAATGTTCATTGAATCATTATTTACAATGACCAAGACATGGAAGCAACCTAAGTGTTCATCATTGGGTGAATGGATAAAGAAAATGTGATTATATATGCTGTATAATGTCTATATGCTGTATATAATACAGCATATATAATTCAGCCACAGTAAAGAAGAAATCTTGCATTTGTGACAATATGGATGAACCTTGAGGAGATTATGCCAAATAAAATAAGCCAGGCAAAGACAAATGCCATATGATGTCATTTATATGTAGAATCTAAAAACAAAACAGAAAAACTGAACATAGATTCAGAGAATAGATTAGTGGTTGCCAGAGGTGGGGGTGGGTGGGTAAAATGGATGAAAATGGTCAAAAGACACAAATATCTAGTTATAAAAGAAATAAGTCATGGGGATGTAATGTACAGTTTAAAAACTATGGTTAATAATACTGAATTGCATATTTGAAAGTTGCTAAGAGAATAGATCTTAAAAGTTCTCATCAGAAGAAAAAATTAGTTTATGTGTGGTGATGGTTGTTAACTAGACTTATTGTGGTTATTATTTCACAATATACACAAATGCTGAATCATTATGCTATGCACTTGAAACTAATATAATGCTGCATGTCAATCATATTTCTAAAAACAAACAAGCCAAGGCATGTTGGGTGCTGGCAGCTGAGTCGGCATTTTTCTCCTAGACTGACATGCTGTCACCTTGAACTGGCCCGGGTGGTCCTGGGGTCTATGGCTTTTTTCAGGAATCAATTCTGGCCAAACTTTATTTTTAAATTTCATTTCCTTAAAATTTTTTTTGATGTGGACCATTTTTAAAGTCTTTGTTGAGTTTGTTATGACACTATTTTGGTTTTGGGTTGGTTTTTTTGGCCACAAGGCACGAGGGATCTTAGCTGCCTGACCAGGGGTCAAACCCACACCACCTGCTTTGGAAGGTGAAGTCCTAACCAACGGTCCACTAGGGAAGTCCCTGGTCAAACTTTAAAGAGCGTTGGTAGCTCCCTCTATATCCTCTCCATATTTCTATGGCTACTGGAGGGCACACCTGCCCATTGACAGGGAACCCACTGTTGTACTGCCTCTTTCTCCTCTGGGTGAAAAAGCTTAACAAAGCCTATGAGGGTATTCTCAACTCAGCCCAGACTACAATAAAAGTCCTAGCTACAATAAAGACTTTTACTAGAAATCTTATTTATGTTTTTATGGTCTCTGAGACTCTTCTTTAATTACTGCCTACACAGAGCTCAAGATCTGTCAGGAATGATAAAGAATCATTCTCATTATTACCTTAAATTTACTTCCTTTCCACCCAATACATTAACCTTTATTGCTATAAGTTATGGCTGTTAGGAGCCAGAGCTAAAGAATAAAGTTTACTTTCATTTAAGATGTGAAGGCAGGCAAGTCACTGCTTTCTGGATGAGAGTAGGGGGAGGAACAGAGAGTGTCATATGGTGGATACATAAAAAATGCATGATATGCCTTTTAGAAGATAATTATCTGAGAGTCATTTGCCTCAATCAGTTAGAGGTTTCTTTTTGAGGTGGAAAATGAGGGGAAAGAAAAGAGAGAAAGATGGATTGGCTGACAGACGGACTAATTAAGTGATGAAGATACAGAAGAAATAAGAGGGTTATAGACCAGGAAGACAGCAGTTCTCTAGAAAGCAGCAGGGTGTGAAATGTCTCCTAGAAAGAAATCATAAAACAGATGGTCCAAGTTAAATAAATGATGTTTGGTTCTTGAAAAGTGCATTTCCTCTTACTAACGCACTCAAATATGTCCAAATAAGAAATGGAACAATACTTGTTTAGGATGCTTAATGATAAATATTAGTCTTTTACTATTTTATCTTTGGTTTAAAGATCTCAAAGTCTTTTTCTCGGCTTAGTTAGAACTTCTCAAATTCTTTATGGGGGTAAAGACATAACTTTGTTTTATTGATTGAATAGTGAAAATTATAGGAGTTGTCCCTCAAAAAATGATTCAAGACCAAGAGACTACTTCTCAGCAATTTCTGCAGTCCTCCTGCTGGAGGCCCCCTGCCTGTGACCCATGCTTCTACATCGTATTCCATCCATTGTTCCATTTTGTATCAATCAGGATTCTGTTGGCTGATAAGTATCAAAACCCTAAATCAAAGTAATTTAATCAAAGCAAACCAGCAAACAGACAAACCTAGGAAGTCCAGTGATTGCCTTCAGGTCAGATTCAATCCATGCACTGCAAAACCTCATCAGGACTGTCATCTCTGACCACTTGGCTACAAGAGCCTGACTTGGGTTATTTTCTCTCTCCTGCCTAGCTGATCTCTAGAGCTGGGGCCTCAAATGGTCTGTAGAACTCACTGTTCCCCAGAAAGAAGGCTCATGTTGGTCTCTAGGAAAGATTCTGTTTGGCTGACCCACATATATTCTCACTCATTTCCCAGGTGTGAATAGTGAGCCCCTTGAAACCCCTTGACTGGCCACTGTACCTGAATCACATGGAGAGTAGGACAGAGGTTTCCATTAGGAAAAAACAGACCAAAAATATAACAGATGCCAGCTACACATTCAATACCATAGAAAGTTTTCACAGACTTAGACCCTTTGGGTCTGATCTCATTCTAACATCCATATTGGATAAAAAGTGCTAATTGCAATGTGAGTGTTTCTGTTTCCCACATTAAGTTTCTGTTCTTTGTTGTTGCCCTGCTAGAAAACCCACTCTTCAGTTTGCTTTTATCCTTCCTGATGCCCTCTTGCTGATCTCCTCTTAACCTCCCACAACAGTTTACATCATCCAACCTGATGCTTAATAGAAGCCATCCTTATGGTCTTTTCTGAAATTTCATTTGTGTTAGCCCTCATTTCCCAATCAGACTGTAAAGAACCATAAGGAACTCATAAGGCTTCATGTATTGCCTGGCACATGGTGTATACTCAGTACCAGGACTGAATATTCAGAATTACACATTTTATACCTATTATTTAGTTTGTATGCTATGCTCAGTTGCTATGTTGTGTCCCACTCTTTGGGACTCCATGGATTGAGCTCACCAGGCTCCTGTGTCCATGGAATTTTCCAAGCAAGAATACTAGAGTGGGCTGCCATTTCCTACTCCAGGGGATCTTCCTGACCCAGGGATTGAACTTATATCGCTTGTGTCTCTTGCATTGGCAGGAGGATTCTTTACCACTGTAACACCTTGGAAACCCATTGTCTAGTTTAATCATTAGTAAAATGAAGATGATAATGCCAACCACACAGGGCACATATGAAGTAATATGATGGTATCTTTCAGATGCTTATCACACAGTTGTTGCTGCTGCTGCTGCTAAGTCACTTCAGTTGTGTCTGACTCTGTGCGACCCCATAGACGGCAGCCCACCAGGCTCCCCTGTCCCTGGGATTCTCCAGGCAAGAACACTGGAGTGGGTTGCCATTTCCTTCTCTAATGCATGAACGTGAAAAGTGAAAGTGAAGTCACTCAGTTGTATCTGACTCTTAGTGACCCCGTGGACTGCAGCCCACCAGGCTCTTCCATCCATGTGATTTTCCAGGCAAGAGTACTGGAGTGGGTTGCCATTGCCTTCTCCATTATCACACAGTAAGTATTCAATAATGTATCTTTTATCCACATATGTATGTAATAAAATTATGGATACAAACACACACACACACATATATATATACACACATATGAATGTATAATCTAGATGATAAATTTCCTAAGGACAGAGCCCATGTCTCTTCTTTTTCTTTCATGTCTTGCCTGAGGCAGCAGAGCACAGGCACTCCACGTGAATCTGTGACCATCTGATTCTAACACTTAGATTCTTGTTTTGTCATCTCCCACATGATGTCATAATGAAAACAACAGCTGCATCGTTACACACACTTTCAGAATTTCCCTCTGGTCATAGGGAAACACCTGAAAGCACAAAACACAGACATATGCATGCAGCTGGGCACATGTGGGTTCTTCTCAGAAGTCCTCCTTGTGGTCCTGGTCTATGAAGTGTTTGCAAACTAGTGTGAAGAAAAGGACTGGGGTTGGAAAAGGGAGTCCAGGATCTTCTGGCAACTATCTGATGAATAATTTTCCTTTCTTCCCTCTGTCACGGTGCTTGGAAAAATGACCATCTCCAGTTTTGTTAAAGAAATACAATGAAAGCTAATATGCTCCATTTCACTTTTAGTTTTCAAACTGAGGACATCAGCTCACAGGTAATTAGGCTAGCATGTGAGAATGCTAAGTCGCTTCAGTTGTGTTTGACTCTGCAACTCTATGGACTATAGCTCACCAAGATCCTCTGTCCACGGGTTTCTTCAGGCAAGAAGACTGGAGTGAGTTGCCATTTTGTACTCCAGAGGATTTTCCTGACCCAGGACTTGAACCCATGTCTCTTATGTCTCCTGCACTGATTGGCAGGCAGGTTCTTTACCGCCAGAGCTTCTTGGGAAACCCATTTCTGGTTAAGTGTTTTCATGCTTTTATGAGTTACTGGGACACTGATAATCTGGAAATTCCATAAGAGTTATCATCATAGTTTTATTTCAGAGTTGTTTCTGAACCAGGCAAGATATTTTATGGGCTACTAAATATGTTACACACCAAAGTTTACAAGAAAATTTCAGTACATACCATTTGAAAAATTCACCTTCTCAAGGGGAAGCTCCTCTTTACTGAAGGACATTAGATAAAAGCAATTATGAAATTAGAAAATTACCATCTTGAAATGATCAATATAATAATTATTCAGCCACGAATCACCAGATGCTGCCAAAACAATTCGGTGGAAATATATTGGGAAACAAGATGTTCACGTAACCTCAATGTACCAGTTCATAGATCACTTATCAATTTTAAAGGGAGAAGTAATTTCTTAAAGTATCCTAGCCAATGTGAGTTCAAATAAAGGATCAAACTTGACATCATCTAATGGTGAAATAACTGACATTATGTAATTTTTTTTTTTGAGTGGCCGTTAGTTGTGTAACCCTTGATGTGATGCAAATGCTATGAAAGACAAAAAAGGATGGTGGAACTCTTCTAGATTAAAAAGATAAGAGTTACTGAGCTAATGAGTAAGGCTAGTCTACTTCTCAACATCCACATTACAACAAATGACCACGCTGCCTAGTTAGCAGGGGCAGCTTAGATCTCCAAGCATTTATAGATTCTAACTGATTACAGAATGAAAATCAGAGAACAGGGAGATAATGAACCGAAAATGTCTCCCTGGAATCTTGTGTTCAGAAGGATTCTGAACTCGTATTTATAGAAAAATTCCATGACTGACTAAGGAATAATTAAGAATCTCAGCACACATGCCTTATAAATATTAATACTTAGATCAGTAGGAGGGGGATTTTCTTAACCCTTAAATAAAGGCTGCATTAAAGGGATTTTGGGGAATGTGATCCCAGAGAGCAACTGTTGGGCAAAGAGAGTGAACAGGGAATGTGGGAAAATCAATGCAAGAATGCATTATTAAGTTGGCTATTGTGCTAAGTGATGCTGACTATACTTTATTCCAGAGTACCTTCTGTGGAACCTTAGGAGATGTATCCCACAATTACTTGCCTTGGGAATAAAAGAAAGAACTATTAATATTTGCCTTCCAGGTGGCGCTAGTGGTAAAGAACATGCCTGCCAATGCAGGAAGACATAAGAGACACGGGTTTGATTCCTGGGTCAGGAAGATCCCCCAGAGGAAGGCATGGTGACCCACTCCAGTATTCTTGCTTGGAGAATCCCATGGACAGAGGAGCCTGGCAGGCTATAGTCCATTGCGTCAAAAAGAGTCAGACATGACTGAAGCTATTTAGCACGCACCTGTCAGTCAAGGGAGGCTCAGAGACACTAACTCTATTGCATTTCCAAACTGCATACCTGAGTGCCGAGGGGGTCCTGGGGAAACCAGCTGCCAGTTTCAGAGGAGCCCCAGGGCAGGAGGCACGAACAGGCCTGGAGGTGAAGCGTTGTCAGGCTGTCAGGCTGTCCCTGTGCGAGGCTGATCAAAGTCACCACCGCAGTGACTACAGGCAGAGGTGGCAACAGAAGGAGATGAAATCAGGCTTAAAAGGTGTGTCAAATACAGTCAACTTTTTTCTCTCTTGCCCACACTATACGGTTTGTGGGATCTTAGTTCCCCAACCAGGGATTGAACCCAAGCCCTCGGTAGTGAAAGCACAGAATTCTAACCACTGGACCACCAGGGAATTACCCAATATAGCTTCCCTATGTCTGATCTTTTGGGTCTTATTCTCATAATTCCATATGCTCAGTTGTGGAACAAAACTCCATAGAACGTCACCCAGTCAAGGAAGAATACATTCAAGCTCTGATCTCAGAAACCGTATTGCCTGGATTCACATCTAACCACTTACTTCAGATTTAAATTTATTCACTAAACACAGTGAATCATGCTGCCCAGCCTTAGAACACAGCTGCTATAGAGGTAACAATTTCAATGAGAAACATTTATAGTGTAATATACTAAGAAAATAAGGAATTCTCATCATTCACCATACAATAGTAACCTGCCCATATTAATCATTATTTCTGTGAAAATTAATATTCCCCACAAGCTTTTCAGAAACACATTAACACTAGTGAAGCATAAAATTGATAGGTATTAAGAAATTTTGGTGCTCTACCATGTATTTCTTTTTGTTCATGTTCTGTGAGGAGCATACCAAGTTTTAGACTTTTAATTTTGAGAGATATCATTTTTGATCCCTCTCTTAGCTGTCTTATGGGGAATGGCTATAAATGCTAATATGCACGAGGGGATCACCTGCCCTTGCTCTAACTGTGGGGACAACTTTCATGAAAGCATGGCCTGTGAGCAAGCATTTTGTGTCACTGGAAGGCACCATGTTGCTGACAGTCACACTATTGGGTCTTAGTCCAGGAAGGCAATGGGGTTGAAACTTGTAAGTTGCAGTCTGTCCTCAGAGTCACAGTTTACTCCCCAAATTTTGTGTTTAAATTTCTTGGCAGATGAAAGCAACATTTACATCTTCATTAGGAAACATTTTTCTTACAAGAGGAAAAATATTCTAGGAGGGAAAAAAAGTCTTAAAATTTAGTGGAGGAGGGGGCGAAGGTAAATAGTGCAGTGGGTCCTCCTGGAATGATAAACATGGGTCCCTTTAGCTTGTCATGGAAGAAACAGAGTCACGCTGAGACAGCTGTTAGCTTACCAAAGCTTCCTGAGACTTGATTATCCAACAAGTACTTATTGAGTATCTGCTCCGTGCCTATCTTGATGCTAGGTAGTTTGTATAAATGATCTGGAGATATTTACAATCATCCTACTATATAGTCATGTTAGGTGCTTCAGGTCAGTCCTTCCACAACACAATTGCTTTGAGAGATCACAAATGTTTGCCCTTGTTTATTGGTTTATTTGTAGAATATCACTCTCTCTCCAAAATGCAAAATAAATCTGAAGTCAGTACAATATTGTGAAATCTTGTACGACACTGTGAAAAGAGCTCAGACACTGTCTGGCTCTCAGGCCACTGACTGTCTCTTGCTGGTAGAAGACCTCACCTAACAATGCTGAGACTGCTGCCTATTTCTACAGCTCTATGAGGGCTTCGGTTCATATGCTTATGTTCTGTCCTTCAATAGTGAGCTTATGGTGTTCTTTATTTTTTTCATCTTTTCCCCCTACTACCTGCATATTTTCAACTAAATGAGGCACGTGGGACTCTCAGTGCACCCATCCGAATGTGTTTCTGTGTGATCTTAGACTACTTCATCATTGATTTGTTCACTCACCCATGCGTTTGACAACAAATGGCTAACTGAGCACCTCTACCCATGGACTGTGGGGTGGGCAATAGAGATAAGGTACAGAGGGAGGCACAGCCTTGACCTTAAAGACCTCAAGGCACAGCCTTGATCTTAAAGCCTAGAGGGGGAGACAGATAAACAAATGGGCAATTACCATATAGTGTGGTATGTGCTTTAATGGGATAAATGTGCGGTTCTTTGTGAGCGCCTTATCAGGACCTTAGTGGGATGCCCAGGGAGATCATCCAATAGCAGTTTTTTCAGATGTTCTACATTGCACTTAATATGTACAAGGAAGCCTCTATCAGAAATGCTTGGGGGCTTCCCTGGTCGCTTGGTGGTAAAGAATCTACCTGCCAGTGCAGGAGACACGGGTTTGATTCCTGGTCCAGGAAGATCTCACATTCTGCAGAGCAACTAAGCCCGTGTGCCAGAACTATTGAGCCTATGCTTTAGAGCCCGGAACCACAACTTGGGGCCCACATGCTGCAGCTACTGAAGCCCACACTCCCTAGAACCTGTGCTCTGCAACAAGAGAAGCCACTGTAATAAGAGGCCCAGGCACCGCAACTAGAGAAAAGCCCACACAGAAAAGAAGACCCAGCACAACCAAAAATAAATAAATAAAATGATTAAGAAAAGAGAAACTCTCAGAATTTTTTTTAAAAAGAAATACAGATTCCAAGATCTAAAAGAATCTCTGGGGTTAGGGCTGAGTAATCTGCATTTTCACAAAGTACTCCTGGTGATCCTTATGGCCAACGAAGTGTGAGAACCACCGACTTAGTTCAATGCTTGTTCCTTCTCCAACATCTGTGTAATAACCAGGAAGCCATATCATAATGTAACAGCAAGAGTGCTGTCATAGAGATAATCTTGACTCAAATGTAAATCACTGATTTTTGGTAAAAGCATTGTTAGTGTCCCTGGTGCCTCTGATAGTAAAGAATCTGCCTGCAATGCCAGAGAACTGGGGTCGATCCATGGGTCAAGAAGATCCCCTGGAGAAGAGAATGGCTACCTACTCCAGTATTCTTGCTTGGAGAATCCCCATGGACAGAGGAGCCTGGTGGGCTACAATTCATGGGGTCACAAGGAATTGGACATGACTGAATGACTAACCACAGCACTTATTAGCTGGCCAGAGTTAATAAATTCATCTGCATAAAGTATTTAGAAAAGTCCCTGGCATATCCACTCTGAACCTCATCTGGACTCAGCCATCATTCTAGATCAGTTCCCATCCCTTTTCTTGTAGGTAACTGCCTTCTTACATTTTCTGGGTCATGCATGCACAGTCGTGTCTGACTCTGTGACTCCATAGACTGTAGCCCACAAGGCTCCTCTGTCCTTGGGATCTTCCAGGAAAGAATACTGGAGCAGGTTTTCATTTCCTCCTCCAGGGGATCTTCCCAACCAAGGGATTGACCTGTGTTTCTTGTGTCTCCTGCATTGGCAGGTGGATTCTTTACCACTGGTGCCATCTGGGAATCCCCTTTTCTTGGGGGGGAGGATATTAAGTTGTATATTTGGTCCTAAAAAAGTACATGAGATGAAAAGAAATGATCTTCCTCTGAGGAAGTTCCCTGCAAACAACTTGTTTTCTGGAGTGTTGTCACATCTTTGCTTTATACAGTATAAAAGGCAGAAAAACAGCCCCCAAAGATGTCCCTGCCCTAATCTCCAGAACCTGTGACTCTTACCTTGCATGGCAAATGGGAGTTTTCCAGATGTAATTAAGGGCCTTGAGATGGGGAGACTATCCTGGAACATCCAAGTAAACTCAATGTAGTCATGTGAGTCCTTTTAAGTAGAGAACCTTTCCAAGCTGAGGTCAGATGGAGATGTAATATTGCTAGTTTTGAAGATGGCAAAAGGAACTATGAGCTAAGAAATGAAGGCAGCCTATGGAGGCTGGAAAACGCAGCAAAATGGATCCTTACCTAGAAGTTCCAGGAGAGAACAAAGTCCTACCAACATGTGGATTTCAGACCCATGAGATCCATGGCAGAATTCTGACTTATAGAACTGCAAGATAATAAATTTGCATTGTTTAAGCCACTGGGTTTGTGGCAATTTGTTACAGTGACAAGAGAAAATTAATATCCACAATCTTTAGACATCTATTTTTCCATAGAAATCCATATCTGACCTTTCAATGTTATCTTTCATATCAGAAAATAATTACTTTGCATTTTAGTGGCACACTCCCTAGTCCTTCAAAATGAAATTGTTGGAAGTGAAGACTGGCCTCAAATTTAAGAATGTGAAGACTGATGTTTAACTTCAGCAGATCATCCGTCCTCCAGGTTGCTGTGTACAAATCAGAACTTCTCCTACTGCTCTCTATATCACACTCCCAACTTCTCTGTATTTAACTATATTTATCTCTCTTTTCTCAACCTTTAGGAACTTGTATCTGAGGGATTTTCATCAGGTGATTTCTTGAAGACTTTTATTCTTGTTAAACTCTCTGTTATTTCAAAGATTCTTCTGATAATGTGCCTAGAAACATGGTCTCAGTAGTCAGCAATCACATCGTGTGCCCCACCACTCTAAAACCCCATAAAATTATAGTTCAATTAGATGAGCCTAAAAGAAATAATGCAAGTGGAATAGTTAAAGACCCTGACTAAGAGATTTTTGCATGTAGTTTTAAAATATGCCATCATTTTAAACTTTGGTTACATAGTGAAGATAATTTTAAAGTTACTGTTAAAAATATATTTAAATTAAAATGTAGTTAAAAGGTAGAATAGAATCACTTATAAAAATCTCAACTGACTGGAAAACCCCAGTGGGAGAAACTGTTTTCTGCACACTTGGATATGGTTTATGGCATCTATATTGTGCAGGAGGAACAATAACAAAGTTTGCAGCTCAGTGAGAACACGGAAATTGATTTAAGCTGCTTTTCATTGGAGCATACATTTATGACAACCACCATCAGCAAGAAAGAGCTTAATTTTCTAACTTCGTTAAGCATTCACCAAGCTGTTGGCCTTCTCCTCCAAGGAGACTTCCCAATAGTTTGCATTGGCCACAACATGTTTTTCCTTGGGAAAGTTTGAAGCAACTGAAAATTGTTTAATTGGGGGTGGAAGGGCTGAGGATTATTTTAAATGAAAGAAAATTCTGTGTGATATGATCATCAGAAATGCTGATGGTATCTTTAAAAGAATGAACTGCATTCTCTGTTTTACTCTTTGGTGCTCTTCTAACCATATCTGGAGCGTTAATTTCAGGCCAATTTGATGATGGGCTGAGATGTGTCAAAGTGCACTCAGAAGACAGGACAAGAGTATCCAGGAAAGGAAACATTGGAGGCATTAAGGCTACTTCATCTTGAGAAGAAAGATCTGGTGGATATGATGGCTGGATTCAAACGTCTGACAGAAGGCATGCGGAGAAAGAATCTGACTTACTTCTGTCTTTCAGAAAGGGGTAGATATGGGGCCAGAGGGCAGGAGTTACATTGAAGTTGATCAAAGTTCTTTATGAGGAAGACATTTCTCAGGATCAGACCTCCCTGAAGATGAATATGATGTATTCTCCATCCCTGGAGTTGCTCAAGCACAGTCAAGAAACATATGACTGTGTCAAGATCTCTAATTTATTTTGCTCCCATTGCATGTTCTGCCAGATGGAAAAAGATGGGTCATCTAATACTGCTGAGTCTCCAGAGACTGACGTTCCAAAGATGAACAGGACAATTAGGTGGCCCTTGGTCAGAAATGGCAACTGTAAATCACCGTGCTCTCCTCCTGCCCATGGAAGATATTCTCAATGATCAAGACTCTCTTCTGTTGCATTAAGTATAACTTCAGAACCTTTCTCAACACAATATGCTGACATTAATAGATAAAATCTATTTGTCACCTCTGCTTTAGAACACACTTGGTGTGCTGTTTATTATTCCCTCAGTTCCCAAGAACTGTGTTCCTCTTGATGATACTTGTGTTGGGATTCTGCAGTTATGTTTTTTCCTTACTGGCTGGGACACTGTTAGTCTAGGTGGACACTGAGAGGCTGGAAGAAGCTGGGACTTTCACATATTCTGTGGCTTTCTGCTGCCTTTTCATGGTAGCAGCTGAATCCAGTTAGCAGGTTTTCCATCACTCTTGGAAGCAGCCATGTGGTGTCTTCGTCAGAAACAACAGCTCCTTCCAGCCCAGTGCCTTCTGCAGAGGTCTGAATTTCAACTATCTGGGCCCCTCCTCCAGCTTCTCGGTTGGTGCTCAGTTGTGCATGCTTAGTCGTGTCTAATGTTTTGCAACCCCATGGACTGTAGCCAGCCAGGCTCCTCTGTCCATGGAATTTTCCAGGCAGAAATTCTGGAGTGGGTTGCCATTTCCTTCTCCAGGGGATCTTCCCGACTCAGGGATAGAACCCAGGTCTCTTACACCGGAGGCAAATTCTTTACCATCTGAACTACCAGGGAAGCCCAATTCTGTTATACACCTCAGCTAATGAATGGCATTTAGAACAGGTGGTTGCGTAAGTTGTGAAAAACTCCAGGGGGCGCCATTTACATTTGTAATCAACATTGATCCATCCTTTCTGACCATTTTCTAGCAGTTCAGAAGAAGGCATTTTAAAATGTACCTCAAGCTAGCAATGTTTTAGTCTGTAATGGATTAAGGGATAATGGTGTTTAATTTTTGATTTGATTATAGATCAT
The DNA here is from genome assembly GCF_016772045.2 of Ovis aries. Classification (NCBI taxonomy): domain Eukaryota; kingdom Metazoa; phylum Chordata; class Mammalia; order Artiodactyla; family Bovidae; genus Ovis; species Ovis aries. The sequence goes on along the minus strand of NC_056075.1, from coordinate 29,852,036 downwards.
TTGAGTGGTAAGGGACTTTTGTATCATTCAACTTCGCTTAAAAAATATTGAAGTCTATTGATTTACAGTATTATATTAATTTATAGTGAGTCTAAAAAAAAATAAAACAAGTGAATGCATATGCAGAATAGAAACAGACTCACAGATATAGAAAATAAACTTGTGGTTACCAGAGGGAAAAGGCAAGGGCGGAGGGGCAAATTAGAGGTATGGGATTAACAGATACAAACGAATATGTATAAAATGGGTAAGCAGCAAGGATATACTGCCTAGCTCAGGGAACTCCCTTGTTTTAAAGCTAGGAAATGTAAGGCTCAGAAAAGATGGAAGGGTCTTCCTTGGTGGTACAGTGGATAAGAATCTGCCTGCCAATGCAGGGGACATGGGTTCGATCGTTAGGCCAGGAAGATTCCACATGCCATGAGCAACTCAGCTACAACTACTGAGCCTGCGTGCTGCAACTACTGAAGACTGCGCACCTCGAGCTGGTGCTGTGCAACAAGAGAAGCCGTTGCAGTCAGAAGCCTGTGCGCCATGACGGAGAGTAGCCCCCTGCGCACTGCAACGAGAGAAAGCCAGTGCAACCACAAATAAATAAATGAAAAGAAATGACAGGCGAACTGACACGGGCTCTCTGGGTAAACCTTGACTGGAATTAGGATTTGAGGCATCAGACTCAGATAGCAAAGCTACAAAACAGAAATAACAGAAGAGCAAGTCATCTTTTAACACAAGAGGCCAGTCCCGAGGGAGGTCCAACAAAGCACTGTAGCTCCGCGGTCCCCTGTCCTCTTGTGCTTCCTTTGGTTGGACAGATTAATAATGAGTCCAGACTGTTGGTAGGAGAGAGACACAGAGAGGGCTGTTTTCGAAAGAAGGCTCCAGAAGGTACTGCTGATAGAATGGGACTTACAAACATCTTGGGTCATGAAAATGCCCTTTTGAAAGTGTTAGAAAGATAGGAAAAATAACAGTTAGGCCCCTAGAGGCCAGACAGAGCATGCGTTCATGACCTACTTGATGAGTTTTATGGAGAATAAAACTTCTAATGACTGCATGTGATATCAGTACCCTGTAATAGCATAAAACAGCAAAATGCAGTGTAAAAGTTAATACAGAAATTATAAAGTAACTATAATTAAATTTCAACAAGAAACTTTATGGATAAAAAAATCTGTAGAAAATGAGATGCAAAATTCAGCAATGGAAATGCTGTGGAGGAATATCCGAAACTTCACAGACCAAGGTGTTTGTGAAAATGAGGTAGAAAGTGAGCTTCCAGCTTGGCAGCCAGAATCAGGTTTCAGTGCTCAACATGTTCCCCTGCTCCACACGGAGATTCTCACTCACAGTTCACCCTGCAGGTCAGGGTGCGAGTCACAATAATTAAGAATACAGAAGCTGTTAACAAAGCTTGTAAATATCATTGAAATTATTCATTCTAATAAAAGATGCCATTGCTGGCATTTGCATCCTGATGATTGGTTTGTCTGACTGAAATCTCTCAATATTGTTTTTTGCTTCACTCTTGAGACTGGCTAGGATCTTCCAAATGCATATATATTGTGTGTGTGTATATATATGTACATATACACACATATACATATACATACATATATATATATATATACACACACACACACACACACACATATATAGGTTTTCCAGGTGGCGCTAGGGGTAAAGAACCTGCCTGCCAATGAAGGAGACACAAGAGATGTGGGTTTGATCCCTGGGTTGGAAAGATAGAATCCCATGGACAGAGGAACCTAGTGGGCTACAGTCCATGGGGTTGCAAAGAGTTGGACAAAACTGAGGCAACTTAGCACACACACGTACATGCACACACTCACACATAAATACACACACACATGATTCTCATTTTCTGAGGTGTAACTGATCATTCTTTGGCAATGGTTCTGAATTGGGGATAATTTTTACCCCCTGTCCCCATCCCCTAGTCCTGGACACTCGGCCATGTCTGGAGGTCTTTTTAGTTGTCATAGCTGGCGTGGGAACCTGCTGGCATCTAATAAGTAAAGGCTAAGTATGCTGCTTAACATCCTTCATTGTTCAGTGCTGCCTCCCCGATTCTTAGCAAAGAATTATCTGTCCCCAAATGTCAAGAGTGAGAAACTCTGTTCTGGCTAATTGTGTATTTTGTTAACTTATTACCATTCTTTGCTACTTTCAGGAGCCAAACCCCCCCTCCCCAAAACAAAACCCACATTATTTCACATAGGCTATGAGCTAAATTTGCCCTTACATGCACTGAAGTAGGAGAAACCTGACCTTCCCTGGTGGCTCAGTGGTAAAGAATCCTCCTGCCAATGTAGGAGACATGGGTTCGATCCCTGGAGAAGGAAGATCCCCTGGAGAAGGAAATGGCAACCCACTCCAGTGTTCTTGCCTGGGAAATCCCATGGACAGACAAGCCCGATGGGCTATAGTCCATGGGGTCACAAAGAGTTGGACACTATTGAATGGCTAACACTTTTTTTCTTTCAGGAGAAACCGAGGATCTTGTGAATTAATATCCAAACTTCAAATTACTTAGGAAGAACCAGGATGCCAAAATAAAGTTCTAAGAGAGATTTTAAAATGGAGAACCATAGCAAGGAGCATAACACCTTGATATAAATATAAATTTGGGTAAGAGTCCTCTAAAGAGGGCCCTCCACTCAATTCCTGGAACAGAAGTTGGGGCTTTTGTTTTCTCGCAGGTCTTAGAAAATGTCTCTGAAACAAACTTGAAACTATTATTTATCTTTTAAGTATGTGTCTCTTTCCCCCAGCTAGGTTAGATGTCCCTTGAGGGTAAGCATTCCACTTATTATCTCTCTAATTATCTATCTTATTATCTATCTTATTCCTAGTCTACACGGTGCCTTGAATTTTGTAAATTCTCAGTAAACAGCTGTTGTCAACTATGAGGCAAGTGAAATAGAACACAGCTTCTTTAATGAATTCTGACTCATTTGGCAAAAACTCTAGTGATTTTGGAGCTGTAAAGAAAGAGGAAACAAATGTTAGTTATTTAATATCTTTTTCATATATTTCATTAGAAACAGCCGTATAATGAGAAGTAAATCATTTACTTGGATTATAAACAACGTATTGCAAACAAAATGTTTTCTAGATTAATGATTTAGGAAAAAAGAGCTGAATGTTTTCTTTTGTTATTTCCCACTAGGCAGCAGCACCGTCTTACTTTAAAATCAATCTTTATTTTTAAATTTGTTATTTTTAATTGGAGGATAATTGACCTACAATATTGCGTTTGTTTCTGCCATACATCAACAGGCATCAGCCATAGGTATTTGTGTTCCCTCCCTCTTGAATCTCACTCCCACCTCCTCCCCATCCCATCCCTCTAGATTGTCACAGAGCACCCGATTTGAGCTCCCTGCATCGTACAGCAAATTCCCACTGCCTACCTGTCTTACATGTGGTAATGTGTATGTTTCAATGTTACTCTTTCGATTCATCCCTCCTTCTCCTTCCCTCACTGTGTCCATAAGTCTGTTCTCTATGTCTGCATCTCCATTGCTGCCCCACAAATAGGTTCATCAGGACCATCTTTCTAGATTCCATATATATGCATTAATATATGATATTTATTTTTCTCTTTCTGACTTATTTCACTCTGTACAATAGGCTCTAAGTTCATCCACCTCCTAACCTTATTTTATAATGTGTATTTTTCTATTCTGAAAGAAAACTGATTTTATGTAAACCACAGAGCAGTCATGGGCTTCCCTGATAGTTCAGTTGGTAAAGAATCCGCCTGCAATGCAGGAAACCCTGGTTCATTTCCTGGGTGGGGAAGATCCCCTGGAGAAGGGATAGGCTATCCACTCCAGTATTCTTGGGCTTCCCTGTGGCTCAGTTGGTAAAGAATCTGTCTGTAATGCAGGAGACCTGGGTTTGATTCCTGGGTCGGGAAGATTCTCTGGAGAATGAAATGGTTACCTACTCTGGTATTTTGGTCTGGAGAATTCCATGGACAGAGGAGCCTGCCAGGCTACAGTCCATGGTGTCGCAAAGAGTCGGACACCACTAAGCTACTTTCACTTTCTTTCACAATGCAGTCATCACTAACATAAGACAAGTTCTGAACATTTCCTTTTAAAACAATCAATGTTAGTAAAACTACAGTGTCCTGTTACCTTCAGTTTAAGATTATTGTTCACATGAAACATTTTTAAACAATTAATAGTCCATTCAAATTTTCAACACTGGATTAGAATGAGGATTCTTTTCTATGATAATTTTGTAAAATAAATATTATGAAAAGCATCTTGAAAATAGGGCTGCATTAATTCCTGCCATATAAACTCTCCTAGTAAACAGACAATAATGGCTTCTCTTAAAGAACTTCTTGGTAATTTGTGTGTGTGTGAGGGGTATTCAAATCTACTGTAAAATGGAACAAAGTTACAAGAATAATTGTGAATTTTTTCTTCTGCACATTTTATAGGAACTTCTTTGTAGATCATATTTGTTTTTAAATAAAATTCCAAGATAATTAAATTTTGCTTACACACAATGAACTTTAGAGACTTAAAAGTGTTTCAAAACAAATGTCCAATTATAAGATAAATAAGTGCTTAGATATAATGTATATGATTAATATAATTAACACTGCTGTATGAAATATGTGAAAGTTGTTATGAGAGTAAATCTTGAGTTCTCATCACAAGGAAAATTTTTCCTTTTTCTTTTATTGTGTACCTAAGTGAGTTGATGGATGTACATTAAACTTACTGTGGTAAGCACTTTGTGCTGTATGTACGTCAAATGTGAGGCTGTACATCTTAAACATATAGTGCTATATACCAATTACATCTCAATAAAACTGGAAGAAAAGCGTGTGCCACATACCACATGGCAATAGACTGAGATACAACATTTGCCTTTTGGTCAATCTGCATCAAATATTTGTTAAGTCCATAGGATGTGCTAGGTTCTATTCTATGTCATTTACCTTTATAGTCATGTTTATTTTTATAACCTGCTATTTTAAACCAAATGAAAGTTAGTCTATTCCTCAACCTGGCTGGTGGTCCCTTTAATTAGTCCTCAACCATAAAATGAGATCATACTCTTTTGCATGCTTATAACATATCGTAAATGAGTAGCGACAATAATTCCTGCTTTACCACCAAAATTGTGAAATCTAGTAGAAAATGTGACCTGTGGACACTAAGTAAAATGTAACACTTGCCTTTAATGATAGTAAGTAAATGAATATTCTTTCACCAAAGAAGATCAGTATCCTGGAAGTGTCTAAAGGGAATTTATTCAGTTTGTTTCTGAATACATTTCTGACTGGTGACAATAAATTTATTGCAATACAGTAGTTTTACCCATTGCTATTTGGAGTTATTTTCTCAAAATTGTCAAAATTTACAGTCTAAAAATTGTACTTTGAAAAAGTCAAGGGACACAATCCAGGATTTATCTTTATTTGAAGTTCATCTTTCCTTTTCTACAGCTCTGGAGCACTTGGTCTGAATAATATCATTGTTTTTCTGGTATTGTTTGTGCGTGCATGCGTGCGTGTGTGTGTGTGTGTGTGTCCGTGTGTATGTGGTGTACTTAGAAGCATACAGTTTTGGCATCACGGTGTGGAATAAGAAGGCCTGTGTTTGAATCCATCACTTCTAGAGAGTGTTATTTAGCAAGTTACTGAACTTCTCTGACCTCACCTTTCACATGATGGGGTTTAAAAATCTACTCTATAGGGTTATTGTGAAGATTAAAAAGAATGTATTTTAAGCATCTTTTACAAAATGGTCTCTCAGTAAATAGTAGATATTTCAATTAGAAATGATCTATAGCCTCAGCTTTGTGGCAGTTTATGGTGGGGGAGAAGGGAGAGTGTGGATGAGGGGTTCTTATGAACCCAGAACATCCATGATGAATATATGTTGAATTGAATCCCTTGGCTCAATTTCTCTGTAAGGAATCCTTCAGTATCCTCCATATCAGAAATAATTCCAATTTGTTTTCAAATTACTGATGAATATGGAAAACATGCCCCCACTCAAGACCACTCCTTTCCAGAACACACTCAAATCCTATGTCCCACCCTGATATCTCGTTTTTTATGTCTTTTCCTGGGAGTAAGTCATCCCAACTATTTTCAAAGCATCCATACAATTCCAGCATTTAGATTTCCATCTTCATAATTCATTAATGACAGAATAAGAGTATTAAAATGTCAACAATAAAACCAGTTGCCTTCCTTAATTTTTAAATTGTACAAGGTTATACACATTCATTCTATGACTTTAAAATATCACCATTCTTAAAACTAAGAAAAAATATTACCCAGTGTTGATATCTGTGGTGAGTCAGTATTAAGATCTGAAGCACATACTAATCTATCTTCATTAATTAAGATGAGACAGTTTGTAATAAGCTATTTATTTTGGAAACCCCAGCCTGACACACCCTCACTGCGCATCTGACAGGCGATAGAGCTGCTGGCAAGATGCAGCCCTGCCCGTGGGATTCTCAGGCACCTGTGGAGAACAGCCGACTTCTACATTCCACTGCTTTGCCCTTCATCTGGCTATACTGTCAGGGAAACATCATTCTTTAAGTTATATCATTTTGCTAAAGAAAATTATCTTTTGCCTTGAAAAGTTATCAATCTAATGATCCCAACTGCATGTTCCAAAAGGTGCCCTATGGCTTCCAAGGGATTCATAGAAAGGGACCAGATGGATAATGGGGACAGGGGAGTGACACAAATGAGGAAATTTAAAAATACACATTCTTTCACAAACTGAACATCTGCTCATAGTGATACATGATAAACTGATGTGCCATTTTTAAAGACAGATTTCATACACAGCAACTGGTGTCATGGTGCCATTTTTGAACTTATTCGGAGGTAGATAACTTATTCACTATAGCATTTTCTTGAAAATTTAAGCACGCCGCAAAAGTGTATTTAGATTCATGCCAAGAAGGAAAATAGCTACTATCTTTCAGCCAATCTTTGAGACATGAATACAGCCTGCAAGGAATAATTTTTAAGCAGAAAGGTAAATAAAGCAGAACTCAAGCCATAATTTGAATAATAACTAATAATGCTTTAATGTTTTCTTTAGCTCTTTGTGCTCTGGTGGAGAGAACCAAGAATGAGAGTAATGCTTTCCAGTGTGTCTATCTTACCCACAGCTCCCCTTGACAGGGACTATTTGCAGGCAAGTCACTGCCTGACTTAAGAACTGGAGAGGGTAAGGGAGGGGCGTGGGCAATGTTGCTGATCTTGATCCTTTTAGCATTTATTTTAAAATAGGGCAGGAGAGCTAGGTGACCATTTACCTCACTCCTATTAACTCCCAGGATGTGCTTTTCCCAACATTTATGTCTAAAACAGTAGAGGGGGATAGCTAATACCCGGAGGTTTCTATTAAAATTATTTATTTTTAATCGGAGGAGAATTGCTTTACAGTGTTGTGTTGGTTCCTACCATAAACAACATGAATTAGCCATAGATACACACATGTCCCCTCCCTCCTGAACCTCTCTTACCTCCCACCCCATTCCACCTTTCTAGGTTGTCACAGAGTGCCAGGCTGAGCTCCTTGCACTATACGCTATATGGCAACTTCCCATTAGCTATTTTACACCTACTGCCTTGAGCTTTGAGGATAAAAAGACTTAGGTGATAAAGCCAGCCAGGCCCTTCACTGGCAGTGTAATCTTGAACCAGGAGGTTAATTTTTCTGAGCATCAGTCTCTTCATCTATCAAATGTAAATAAAACACATTTGATATACGAAAGGACTGAGGACCTGCCTGGCAGGGAAGTTGTAAAACAAAGTCTACATGGCACAGAATTTGGTTGGTGGTTACAGATATTTGTTATTACTAGTGCCGGGACCGGAGAAGGAAATGGCAACCCACTACAGTATTCTTGCCTGGAGAATCCCGTGGACAGGGGAGTCTGGTGGGCTGCTGTCCATGGGGTTGCACAGAGTTGGACACAACTGATGTGACTTAGCAGCAGCAGCAGCAGTGCCAGAGCCCCACTTCAAGGAATATGGGTGGTTGTTGGGAGGCCAGCCAGACTAATAAAATCTCATAAGGCTTTACTGAGATCATGGTGCCCTGTATAAAAGTGTGGCGTCAGACTGCTTTATCACTTACCAGCTGGGTGACTTCTTTCTGTGTTTTAGTATCTGCAACTTTGAAATATGAATTGTAATCTTATTCATTTTATAGGATTATCCTTAGGATTTAGATGTTTATGTTTCTAAAGTGCTCAGTATAGTATCAGCATTATTAAATCTTATATGAGTGTAGTTGTTATTATTTGTATTTGTTAGACAAGACAGGTCATTTGCTGATATCTTTAGTCTAGTTTCAGAATGGACCTTCTGAATATGGCTTCTGTAAGAAAGAGGAGAAAAAGCTCTTAACTACCATACCATCATTTTTAGTCTAATCTCTTTAATCTGTGTAAGGATTCATATTGTATAGCAAGAGAGTATTAACTCACAGACATCTTTCTTAGGAGTCTTCTTTCCTGGAGCTCTCAGCACCTTGTGACCATTCAGTTCAGTCACTCAGTCATGACTTAGCGACTCCAAGGGCTGCACATCAGGCCTCCCTGTCCATCACCAACTCCTGGAACCTACTCAAACTCATGTCTATCGCGTAGGTGATGCCATTCAACTATCTCATCCTCTGTCAACCCCTTCTCCTCCTACCTTCAGTCTTTCCCAGCATCAGGGTCTTTTCCAACGAGTTGGTTCTTCACATCAGGTGGACAAAGTGTTGGAGTTTCATTCTTTCCAATGAATATTCAGGACTGATTTCCTTTAGGACTGACTGGTTTGATCTTGCAGTCCAAGGGACTCTCAAGAGTATTCTCCAATACCACATTCAAAAACATCAATTCTTTGCCACTCAGCTTTCTTTATAGTCCAACTCTCATATCCATACATGTCTACTGGAAAAACCATAGCCTTGACTAGTTGGACCTTTGTTGGTAAAGTGATGTCTCTGCTTTTTAATATGCTGTCTAGGTTGGTCATAGCTTTTCTTCCAAGGGGCAAGCGTCTTTTAACTTCATGGCTTGCAGTCACCATCTGTGGTGATTTTGGAGCCCCCCAAAATAAAATCTCTCACTGTTTCCATTGTTTCCCCATCTATTTGCCGTGAAGTGATGGGACCAGATGCCATGGTCTTAGTTTTCTGAATGTTGAGTTTTAAGCCAGCTTTTTCACTCTCCTCTTTCACTTTCATTGAGAGGCTCTTTAGTTCTTAGATATGACCATTAGCCTCCAAAATTTGGGCCCTATTAGGATATCAGTCTTTAGGCCCCTCCTTCATGTCTGTCAGCCTTCAATCAGATAATTGCCCATGCTGACAAACCCGTATCTCCACTGGAGCAATGCAAAACATTAAAAAAAAATAAAAAAGAATGCAGGCAATCATTAATTTGGGGCTTCCCTGGTAGCTCAGTGTTTAACAAGCCATCTGCCAATGCAGGAGACATGGGTTTGATCTCTGGGTCAGGAAGATGCCCTGGAGAAGGAAATGGCAATCTACTCTAGTATTCATTCCTGGCGAAATCCCATGGACAGAGGAGCCTGGCAGGCTACAGTCCATGGGGTTGCAAAGAGTCAGACATGACTTACAGAGTAAACAATCATCAGACGGCCCATGTTAAGGGATGAATAAATACAAGAAATAAAGTTCTGTGACAGATTTTAGCCCAGGGAAACTAAGAATTTAACGCTCTGTAAATTAAGTGGGGAACCTAGAATACCTTCCTAGTCTTGAGTTCAGACACACTAGCCATAGTTCCTGCTGCTTCCTCTCTTTTCTCCTTTAGTTTTGCCGAATACTATGACCTCATTTGTCTCTATATTGGACAGTGGGACACAGGCTTTCTCTTCCTAAAGATCAGTCTGGCTGAGAGAGAGCAGTCTCCTGTGACCAGAGTCAGGCTTAGATTCCTTCTGAGCCCACCAACATTTTCTATCAAGCTTTAGATTTTTCTATATTTAGGTCAATTTCCAATTAACAGTCAATTTTCTACAGATTTTCAATATTTTTAATGTATACTTAGCTAGATAATATATTCCACTTAGCCTTTGGTAATGATTTAATATATTATATATGTGCGTGTGTGTGTGTGTGTGTGTGTGTATATCGAGAGAGAGAGAGAGAAATTCATGTCCTTTGATTTAGAAAGTCTAGTTTTAAGAAGGCATAAAAGGAAATAATCGGATAAGTATAAGGACACTCAGAGATGTTCACTGCAGTGCTGTTCACAGTAGCAAGAGGGAAATGAAAATAACTTTCCTAATACTTAACAGGGAAAAGGTATATCTGTTTAGAAGGACCAGCGTGTTATCCATGATAATCTTAGCAAAAGCTGACTCCTGTTGACTGCATACCCAGTGTCAGGCACCGTACTAAGTTCTTTATAGGTCAACACACTCAACCCTCATAAATGCCCTATCAAGTAGGCGTTATTATTTTATTATTATAGTTCACAGAAGGATTTACTGAGGTTCGTGAAGATGACTTGTTCAAAGCCAAACACTCTCAAAAAGGTGAAGCCAAGCTTTGAACTCTGATTAGCCACCTCCAGAAATGAAGTGAAAGTCACTCATTCGTGTCTCACTCTATGCGACCTCATGGACTGTAGAGTACATGCAATTCTCCAGGCCAGAATAATGGAGTGGGTAGTTGTTCTCTTCTCCAGGGGATCTTCCCAGCTCTCCCGCATTGCAGGCAGATTCTTTACCAGCTGAGTCACTAGGGAGTTGTTGAGTTTCCTATAACAGCTTCTGCAAGAGTCTCTGGCCAGTTCAAAGCAGTCTCCACTGCCTCAGAAACTACTGTCTCCAGTGCAGGAGCACTGATGAAGTTTACTTCAAAAGAATCAAAATGTATAACCACCACAGAGCAACCAAGGGTGGGGAAGAAATTAATACATGGGCAATAAATAAGGCCCTGACATGGCCATTTCCTGGATGGCTACTGAAAGCACTGGCCAGAAAAATAACACTGGGAGCACAGTGGTTGGCAGAGGAGCAGTAATTAAGAATGGAATTATGGGAGAAGAGAGTATGGTGTGTCTCAGCTTAAAGCAAAGAAGAATGCATTTCACAGAAAACAGGACTTGAGCGCTTTAGACTCTATAGATGTGCTCTATAGAGATTGTGACTGGAGGCCCTGGAAGTTCTAAAACAAGATCCATTGTGTGTGTGTGTGTGTGTGTGTGTGTGTGTATGCGCGCACTTTTCAGTTAAAATGGTTCCAAAAAACTATGCTGTGAAGAAACATTATTACCAAGAGCCCTATCTATTTTTGTTTTTAATAGTTAGCAAGCCTTTGCACATATACTAACAATTAGAAAAATATCCTTTGTGAGATCATATGCTCTGTTTTAGCTTAGACTGCTGTAGCAAAATACCACAGACTAAGTGGTTTACACAACAGATATTTACTTCTGGAGGCTGGGAATTCCAAGATCAAGGTACCAGCCAATATAGTTACTGGTGAAAGCTCTCCAGCTTGCGGACAGCACCTTCTATGTTTTTAAATGACAGAAGGAGAGACAGAGTTAATCTTTGTTAGTCCTTCCATGATGGGATACAGGTTTTAGGTTACTGTTTTGGATGGGGCAGGAATGTAATGTTAGGCACTTCTACCTGGTCTTCCTTACTTTTGTGAGCTGGGCTATTCTTAATTTTAAGTCCCATGCCTGATCCTTTGCTCTTTCCGCCCTCAGGTTGTAGAAGAGAAGAGTATCTTAACACATTGCCAAGAAGGTCTTCTGGCTTTTAGGCTCCTGCTTTTCATATTTAGCTGTTTCTCTCCCTCCTCATATTTGTGGTTCCCATTAACAGCTCTCTAGACCCAAAGTCCTTAGGATTACTACTTCCTGTGAAACTTGTGAGTGTGTGAGACACTTCTCCCACCAGCGCATTCCTTTCAAGTCATTCCTGAACAATGACTGCATCTACATGCCAGGGGCTTTCATGACTCTGCCCATCACCAGTGGCAGAGTCCTCATGGCTACCCTACTGTTCTGTTTGTAATCCAGCAACAACATTTCACTCTAGAATCTGCCCATGTGGATTATTTCTGCTTTCAACTGTGGTAGGTTAGGTAACCCAGGATATAGATGTTAAGATTCTCATATTCACATGCGATAGTATTGTTGGGGAATGCTTTCAGCAACAACACTTTGGTAGGGAAGGCAAACAAGAATAGGCAGAGGGAGAAGTTGAAATGTACACTGTGACCACACAGAGTACTGATTCTGTAAGGATATGTGAATCCGGTTGTCCTTTCAGAGCTGTCCCTCTTCAAAGCAAGGGGGCTGGCTTTTGTTACCTCGCCCCCGCCACCACCACTAAACAGTTATTGGGTGAGGGTTGTTTCTTGGTGAGGCAGCTCACGTTGTCTGAGATCAGTTTCTGGAGGGCCATCAGTAACCAACACCAAGTTCTGGCAGCTCGGTCATCTGGGTGGTGGACCACAGCAGCTGCCATGAGGTTAAATGAAAGAATGCATGTAATATGCTTGGTGGAGTTCCTGATACCAGTAAATGCTAAACATTATGATAATCACTGTCTTTTTTTTTCCTTGAAGATCTGCCCAACTCTGACATGTGAAATTTGTCAGGGGATTGGGTGAGGATAGCCTGGGTTGTGAATGGTATAGGATTTGGGTATGAATAAAGGTCAGAGGGCACTGAGTTCCTGTAGGAACTGGGCTGAAATAATTGCCATGGTGTCTGACCTGAGTTATTAGCTTCTGCAATTACAGACAAGAATTCTGCAGGAGACTTGACTCCTGATCTCTCCTCCACAGCACAGTGTGTTCTTCTCTTTCCTCCAAGAGTTCAGCTCTCCTAGGGCTTGAAATGGCTTCTACCTAAACATAGGAGAAAGCTGTGCCTATTCAGTAAAGGTTTCATTGATGTAGCCAAGTGAATTCATTAAATGTATCTTCCCTTTGTTTGGAATTAAGTGAACAACCCAGGGCTTTCTTTGCTTGTACACAGGTTGCTAATATAGTATTTGAGCTAAAATCAGTCACCTGCATAGTTAATCATGATAAATCATGGTCTTCACATATTCTCAGGAAGGGATGTCATTAACAGCTCAGGTCGGAACAAATTCAAGTGCAAGCAGATGGCACCTTTGTCCCCCCAAAACAAAATGTTCCCAATGCAGAGCCAATAAACTCAACTTAGAAATGAGATTTTAAAGCTATTCCAAAAGACACTTTGGCAAAACCTTTCATTCCCAGGTAGACCAGGGCAATTATGGTACTCTAAAGCTTTATAAAATATAATGACTTCTTTGCAAAGAACTGCTGGAGCAAAGTTCTCAAGATTCTGATGCTAGGATTTTTATTTGGTCTCTTCTACAGGGAGGCCTGCCAGGTTCTTTAATGAACTAACACGTGTAAACTCCTAACTGATTTTCCAGTCTCTGCCCTGTAAAAGTAAGTTTGAATCAACTCTGGGACATTTTTACATGGAGCCTGAAAAATTGAACATTGCAAAAGCCAACTTTACAAAACTCACAGGCTTTTCTTTCCCTATGAACAATACTGAAGTGAATGAGAGCTTTTGGAGTGAAACAGATTAAACATTCTTTCACACTGGAAGTCCTGGAAGATTTATAAGCATACATCTGAGCTTCTCCATGGACACATTATGATTTTGTATTTCATATTTTGCTTTTCCAATAGACTTCTTGGAATTTTTCATTGGGTTGGGTGAACACAGCACATTTACTGATGGGCTTTTTAAAGGGATTAAAACTGACCTCAAGGAGGCCAAAGGAGATGTGGCTTTTTTTTTTTTTTAAGACAAGATCTGATGCCTCTATGAAAGTTATAATTAATAAGAAAGAACATATATCCTGAGAGGACATGTATATACATACATAAAGTGATAACCATAACATAAGGTAATTTAAGATGTGTCTGAAGAAAGGTACCATTATTTACTCTCTAAGAAAGCAGACAGGCACAATTCCTGTGAGGTGAGGTATTCAGAGGAGTCTACATGGAATAAGTGCACCTTGAGGAGCAGATGGAATTCAGACCTGCAGAGAGGAGGCTGCCGGGTCCTGCGGTGCAATATGAATTCACGGCGCACCTGGGTTACCATCTCAATTGGTGCCCTGACCAGTGCATGCGCAGTGATGAGGGCAGAAAGGTTGCTGGAAGTGAAAAATAAAAACAGGACTCCTTTCAGAAAATGACAGTCATTTGCATTATTAAACAAGCCGAAATGCAGTTGAGACCTTTGGGGTGAGGATGCGGAGATGAAAGGAGGTGGGTGCTGGAGACACGGAGCCCTCAAATGGAGCCAAGGTTGTCTTCTGGGTACCAAGCCCTGCTCTCTAACTCCAGAGTGCTCTCCTTCCCACCTGCACTTTCTCTTAAAAGGCTGTTTCTGACTCTTGATTTTGTTGACTCACCAGGGAGAGCTACATTGATTCTACTCTCCCTTCCTTCTCAGAAGTGTTCCTACCCATTCTGGATAGTGATGGATTTGCTGAGCAATTTAGCCAGGCATTTGCACGCACATAGCAAGCCAAAGCTGCCTTGACAGAACTGTTAGTGTTAAAATGAGTTTCCCGACGACCAAATGTAATGAAAGTAAACTGGGGGCTAGAATCAGGTCCCATGACTAGGAACCGAGGGTGATTTTTGTGGGGCGCTTTAACTGAACATGTTCCTCTGAGTCTCCTGAGGCAACTGACCGATGAACATTTAGACTGCGCCCGAATCTCTCCAGTTCACCATCCTCCAATTACAGGCAGAGAAGTGCTTTCTACTGCTAGTTTATTGGCGTGACATTGCAATTTTTCATTCAGAAAACCCACAATCTGTATACCTAACAAGCGTTTCCAAAACTCTTCAGATTTTTTTCCTTCTCCCAGTAATGTTCTTCCCTGCAGAGGCCTTGGCCCTGGCAATCACCTGCCCAGAAGCCTGAATAAATGAATAAATGTGTGCTTTAAAAAGAAGCTATGTCTCAAAGAAAAACTGTAAGCTAAATCACTACTTGGGTATAGTTAGAATCATATATCATAAGTTTGTGCACTTTTTTTCATGATTGAATTCAATAAATTGGTATAAAAATTCACCAAAAAGTTAAGCTCTAAACTCTAGACAAGTGGGCTTCTCAGGGATTGAGAGCCCAGAATTTACACAGGTAGTACTTTTGAGAATCTGTGGCCTTTCTCTCTGAACATTGGTTGGCAGGAGATAAAGATGTCATCTGTGCATGACATAGCCAGAGATGGAGACTGGTGTGACTAACTTGCCTGGGTGGCCCTTGTAAGCAAACCAACTCTCTTTCCTCAGAATTCCCATTCTGTGTCTAGAAAGCTCATACTTATAACCAAAGGATATATTCCACACCCCTAACTAAAGGTGTGTGAGAAAAAAAATGTAAACAAGATGTTAGCTAGAGCCCCTTGTCCATGGATATCTAGGTAGATGGCTTTGAACTCATGCCCTCGCTTAGAAAAACACACATAACAAGGAGAAGACAAGTCACAGACTGAGAAAAATATTTGCAACCATGCACATATAAACTTCCATGACTTGTGGAAGTCCAAATTTCTTATTGCTATTTTTAAGAACACTCAGGAGACTGATAATCTTGTGACCTCCTCTGTATCATGGACTCTAGATTTGTCATTCAATATTCTCGTTCCTCACTCTGACCCAGACTTAAAATGCAATCCCTTCATTGAGTCCTCATCTACTTCCCACTTACAGCTCACATGAAACAGGGTGGGTGTCACACCCACATTCACATCACAGAGCAAACTAAATGGAAATTTCTCCTCTCCAAAGAACTTTTTGGCTACCTTGCACATAGGTGAAAATGAAAGAATTAGTCACTCAGTCGTATCCAACTCTTTGCGACCCCGTGGACTGTAGCCCATCAGGCTCCTCAGTCCATGGAATTCTCCAGGCAAGTATGCTGGAGTGGGTTGCCATTTCCTTCTCCAGGGGATCTTCCTAGCCCAGGGATTGAACTTGGGTCTCCTACATTGCAAGCAGATTCTTTACCATCTGAGCCATCAGGAAAGCCCTCAGCCCCATTTTCTCCTTTAATTTCTTCTTTTGTTAATTCTCTTCCTGCCTGGGTCCAGAGGCACATGAGTCTTTTCTTTGAAATTCTTGTTGTCACCTGATGCCCAGGTCCTTGAGTCCCACTTTGCACCAAACACTTGATTTTCCACGTATGTATTTCCCTGCCTAAATGGAATCCTGGTTCCTGTTAGAATAAAATCTATTCCCCATGTTTCACACCAGCACTGCTGCACTGAGGGGATTAGGAGCCACCTCACAGCCCCTGTCATAATTCCAAACTGGGTTTACCACCATGATTCAGCCCTGACTGAAGGACTTGCCACAGGAGAGGCACAGCAGGTCCCGAGTTGTGCTGTTGTCTCGTCACATGCCAGCAGGGATCTGATTTTAGTCTGAGACGAATCATACCTTTAGAGTCAAGAGAGTAACAGGCAGGAAGGCAGGGGTCTCCAAACGGAGGAAATAGGCTGTAAGTGTCAGACATTTCTTATCTCTCTCTTAAGTGGCAGGAGGAAACAAACTAGTGTTATATTTTTTTCCCCTTCTCTATACGAATTTAAAAAGAGGTTTCTCTTAAAATTTTGTGTTGCAATAATGACATCTGGTTCCACCTGAAGTTAACTTTTCTCAGACCTTGAGCCAACCAATGCATTTTTCTTATGGAAATATTTGTCTTAAGCTGTTATTTTACTATGTATTTACCCTAGACTCTGTTTTCAAGTAGGTTCCTCCTAAAGGCTCAAAAACAACTTGACAAACCAGTATGTTATACTCATACATTGTTCTCCTAATCTATGTTAACGAAACTGTATATTTGTTTGGAAATCTGCCTTTCTTCAAGATACATGTCAATTGTATTATGGCCTGGCTATAACTCCCCTGGTGCCAATGTTATCTTAAAATGCATGTTGTGGGTGAGGGGCCTGGTGCCATTCTCTGAGTTTTGAGACATTTCCTTTCTTTAATTAGCAGACTGCTAGTAGCTATATAACATCTGGCTAAAGACTAGCAGGGGGGTACTCTTTCTGCCCCTTCTGATGTCTATGTCAGAAGCTTTCTCTATCTCTTTTATACTTTAATAAAGCTTTATTACACAAAAGCTCTGAGCAATCAAGCCTTGTCTCTGACCCCTGACTGAATTATTCTCCTTCAGAGGCCAAGAGTCCTGGCATCTTTTGTGGTTCAGCAACAACCTTTCAGTCTCATACATCACAGGCAGCACCATCCTTCCATTCAGAGAGACACCAGAGCCATTAGTGGTAAATGGGGACACACTGCAGTGGCTGGCTGCTTTTCCTCGAACACTGAGAGACTAGGAATGTGTGAAAATCAGCCATGCACAGATGGGGTAGTATGAACCTTCCTAGAGCAGACACAAATGAGCAGAAAGGAATATTTGTATTGTTGAAATCCAGGTATCAAGTGAAGAACTAAACAGCCTCTTGATGAAAGTGAAAGTGGAGAGTGAAAAAGTTGGCTTAAAGCTCAACATTCAGAAAACGAAGATCATGGCATCCGGTCCCATCATTTCATGGGAAATAGATGGGGAAACAGTAGAAACAGTGTCAGACTTTCTTTTTTTGGGCTCCAAAATAACTGCAGATGGTGATTGCAGCCATGAAATTAAAAGATGCTTACTCCTTGGAAGGAAAGTTATGACCAAGCTAGACAGCATGTTCAAAAGCAGAGACATTACTTTGCCAACAAAGGTCTGTCTAGTCAAGGATATGGTTTTTCCAGTGGTCATGTATGGATGTAAGAGTTGGACTATAAAGAAAGCTGAGTGCCGAAGAATTGATGCTTTTGAATTGTGGTGTTGGAGAAGACTCTTGAGAGTCCCTTGGACTGCAAGAGATCCAATCAGTCCATCCTAAAGGCAATCAGTCCTGGGTGTTCACTGGAAGGACTGATGTTGAAGCTGAAACTTTAATGGCCACCTCATGCAAAGAGTTGACTCATTGGAAAAGACCCTGATGCTGGGAAAGATTGAGGGCACGAGGAGAAGGGGATGACAGAGGATGAGATGGTAGGATGGCATCACTGACTCGATGGACATGGGTTTGGGTGAGCTCTGGGAGTTGGTGATGGACAGGGAGGCCTGGCGTGCTGCAATTCATGGGGTCGCAAAGAGTTGGACACGACTAAGCGACTGAACTGAACTGAGCTGAACTGAGCAGAACTGAGCACTCAAATGTGCTCAAATGCACATCACGGTCATGCCAGCCCTCTTCCCACACAGAAATCACAAGTGCAGATGTCCTGCTCTCAGGAAAGCTTCTGTCTCAAACTGCGAAGATGGTGGAACTGAGAAAACTGTATTCAGATGACACAAAATTTCTTTTCTCTATAAAAGACTTTGTTCCTTTTTTCTCAAAATAAATTTTTTTGTATATATTAGAGATCATAACAAGATGCAATATAGCTATTTGACTCCATAGCCATGTAACATTAATATAATGTACAGACAATAATGTATTTAGACATATTATGTGCTAAACTCCTTGGAAGTACTTTGCAAGAAATGTTTCATTTACTATCCCAATTCATGAGCTAAGAGCTCCTATTAGCCCCGTATTTCAGATGTAGAAGCTGATTCTGAGAAGAGTTTAGATAAATTGTCCAAAGCCAAGCAGGCAAAGATTTGGCATTTGAACCTAGATCTGTCTGAGGCCAGAATCTAAGCCCTTAGCAGTGCATAAAATCCAAAGAATTTTGGGTTTTTCAAGGACAGAGCTTTTGAATAAAGGCAGCCACTGGACAGAGTGAAGGGTACACCAGCTTAGGGATGTATGGAGGGTGTGGAGCAGATATATGAGCAAGTAGAACTTCCCTCTCCATACTATATGAGAAAGCAAGTAGCACTTCCCTGCCCATAAATCCTTGTTAGCATGTAATACTTAAAGACAGGACAAATTTCTAAGATTTAGCTGAGAAAACAGTCAGCAGTCAATGAATATATGCTACTTGATGAGTTGATTCAGTGTGTCTCCCACCTTCCTTTACCCCATCCACTATGACAGGGGGGTAACTATAAGAATATATAATATTTCAGCTGTTTTATAAAACTCCTAGAGGAAAACATAGGCAAAACAGTCTCTACATAAATCACAGCAGGATCTTCTATGACCCAATGGAAATAAAAGCAAAAATAAACAAATTGGACCTAATTAAACTTAAAAGCTTTTGCACAACCAAGGAAACTATAAGCAAGCTGAAAAGACAGCCTCCAGAATGGGAGAAAATAATAGCAACAAAGCAACTGACAAAGAATTAATCTCAAAAATATACAAGCAGCTCATGCAGCTCAATTCCAGAAAAATAAACGACCCAATCAAAAAATGGAACTATGGAAAATTCTGAAAGAGATGGGAATACCAGACCACCTGATCTGCCACTTGAGAAATCTGTATGCAGGTCAGGAGGCAACAGTTAGAACTGGACATGGAACAACAGACTGGTTTCAAATAGGAAAAGGAGTACGTCAACACTGTATATTGTCACCCTGCTTATTTAACTTCTATGCAGGGTGCATCATGAGAAACGCTGGGTTGGAAGAAGTACAAGCTGGAATCAAGATTGCTGGGAGAAATATCAATAACTTCAGATATGCAGATGACACCACCTTTATGGCAGAAAGTAAAGACCTAAAGAGCCTCTTGATGAAAGTGAAAGAGGAGAGTGAAAAAGTTGGCTTAAAGCTCAACATTCAGAAAACGAAGATCATGGCATCTGGTCCCAACACTTCATGGGAAATAGATGGGAGAACAGTGGAAACAGTGTCAAACCTTATTTTTTTGGGCTCCAAAATCACTGCAGATGGTAACTGCAGCCATGAAATTAAAAGACGCTTACTCTTTGGAAGGAAAGTTATGACCAACCTAGACAGCGTATTAAAAGCAGAGACATCACTTTGTCAACAAAGGTCTGTCTAGTCAAGGCTATGGTTTTTCCAGTGGTCATGTACGGATGTGAGAGTTGGACTATAAAGAAAGCTGAGTGCCAAAGAATTGATGCTTTTGAATTGTGGTGTTGGAGAAGACTCTTGAGAATCCCTTGGACTGCAAGGAGATCCAACCAGTCCATCTTAAAGGAGATCAGTCCTGGGTGTTCATTGGAAGGACTGATGTTGAAGCTGAAACTCCAATATTTTGGCCACCTCATGCAAAGAGCTGACTCATTTGAAAAGACCTTGATGCTGGGAAAGATTGAGGGCACGAGGAGAAGGGGATGACAGAGGATGAGATGGTTGGATGGCATCACTGACTCGATGGACATGGGTTTGGATGGACTCTGGGAGTTGGTGATGGACAGGGAGGCCTGGTGTGCTGCAGTTCATGGGTTTGCAAAGAGTTGGACATGACTGAGCAACTGAACTGAACTGAATAAAAAAATGGACCAAAGAACTAGACATTTCTCCAAAGAAGATATACAGATGGCTAACAAACACATGAAAAGATGCTCACCATCACTCATTATCAGGGAAATGCAAATCAAAACCACAGTGAGGTACCATCTCACACCAGTCAGAATGGTTGCTATCAAAAAGTCTACAAACAATAAATGCTGGAGAGGATGTGGAGAAAAGGGAACCCTCTCACACTGTTGGTGGGAATGCAAACTCGTATAGCCACTATGGAGAACAGTGTGGAGATTCCTTAAAAAACTGGAAATAGAACTGCCATATGACCCAGCAATCCCACTGCTGGGCACACACACTGAGGAAACCAGAATTGAAAGAGACATGTGTACCCCAATGTTCATCGCAGCACTGTTTATAATGGCCAGGACATGGAAGCAATGTAATGTCCATTGGCAGACGAATGGATAAGAAAGCTGTGGTACATATACACAAAGGAATATTACTCAGCCATTAAAAATGCATTTGAATCAGTTCTAATTAGATGGATGAAACTGGAGCCTATTATACAGAATGAAGTTAAGTCAGAAAGAAAAACACCAATGACAGTATATTAACACATATATATGGAGTTTAGAAAGATGGTAATGATGACCCTATATGCAAGACAGCAAAAGAGACACAGATGTATAGAATAGTCTTTTGCACTCTGTGGGAGAAGGCAAGGGTGGGATGATTTGAGAGAATAGCATTGCAAAATGTATTATCATATCATATGTGAAGCAGATTGCCAGTCCAGGTTTGATGCATGAGACAGGGGGCTCAGGGCTGGTGCACTGGGATGACCCTGAGGGATGGGATGAGAGGGTTCAGGATGGGGAACACATGTACACCCATGGCTGATTCATGTCAATGTATGGCAAAACCCACTACAATATTGTAAAGTAATTAGCCTCCAATGAAAATAAATTAATTTAAAAAATTAAAATAAAACAAATCCTGGGGTGTAGGAGATGCAGGAGATTCTGGCTCGATCCCTCGGTTGAGAAGACGCCTTAGAGAAGGAAATGGTGACCCACTCCAGTGGGTTAGTCTTATGTTTTGTATTCATTATTCATAATTTAAATGATGAGCAAGATCTGCAAAAAATAGGACAATCATTTAAAACTCTGCCTATATCTTTGCTAAATATTGGAAGTCTAGCACTAACAGACAAACCATTCCTGACAGGCTTCTATATTTTAAAAAGGGCAACAGAAGTAAGGCCGATCTTTTGAAAGTTTTTTATATTAAATAGGTGAAGTCATCTTAATCAAAACAATAAGCATTAGCTCTTTTCCAAAATGGGTTTGTTAAGGTAGTAAAGCCTGGTAATTGTATAACACTTAAACCTTTCTATTCAGAGGGGCAATTCTTCTAAACAATATGTTCATTAGTAATGACATTATTAGCTGCCTGCGTGCTTGAGCATGCCTAGCTGCTCAGTCGTGACTAACTCTTTAAAACCCCATGGACTCTAGCCCTCCAGGCTCCTCTGTCCATGGTATTTTCCAGGCAAGAATACTGGAGTGGGTTGCCATTTCCTCCACCTGGGATCTTCCCAACCCTTGGATCAAACCTGTCTCCTGCCGTCTCCTGCACTGTCAGGCAGATTCTTTACTACGGCACCACCTGGGAAGCCCTGTGACTAGCTACTCCTATTTAATTAACCATAGTATTCCCAATGTTAATGGTACAAAAGTTTTAGGGTGTGATAACTTCAGGAAAAAAAATCTAGTTTATTGTCTTCTATGGAATACCTATACTAATTTCTGAAGTTCTAAGATTATTAAAGAATCATTATATCCATAAAAAAATAGTTCAGCTATTAGTCCTGAAAATAAAGACTTATAATTTGATGGTGGCTTCTGCACCCAGGGGCTTCCCTGGTGGCTCAGATGGTAAAGCACCTGCCTGCAATGCGGGAGACCTGGGTTTGAGCCTTGGGTCAGGAAGATCCCCTGGAGAAGGAAATGGAAACCCACTCCAGTACTCTTGCCTGGAAAATTCCATGGACAGAGGTGTCTAGTGGGCTATAGTCCATGGAGTTGCAAAGAGTTGAACATAACTGAGTGACTTCATTTTCTTTCTTTTCTTTTTCTTTTATAATTCAATGGATGAAGATCTTCAAAATTTAAGCACCCTCACATACACTCATGAGTACAAAAACACTGGGGAAACCTGAAAAATCAGTCAATAAAATACTTGAATAGGACTGATGTCATTATCCTGGTGTGTTATTATGCTATACTTTTGCACATCACCCTTGGGGAAGCTAGGCAAAGTGTATAAGAATCTCTTTATAAAGTCTGAGAGCTACATGTGAATTTACAGTTATTTCAATGAAAGTTTCAGATAAAAAAATTTTAATGACAGCCCTGGAGGTTGGTTCCTTCAGCTCTATGGCACTGCAAGGTTACACAGATTCTAAAACTTTATTATACATCAGCAACTTGGATGATAGTTTGCCATACATATTTGTTGCTAGAAACACCCAGACCACTAAGGTTGACTTCATCTCTCTGAAAAAGAAAGCTTCCCAATCATTAACAGTCCCTGTCTAAAGTGACTGACCATCCTCTGCTTACCCACCTTTGGGTGTCTATAGCCTCCACCCACACAGGCCTGCCCAAGCTGGGCCAATAGTCTTCCCTCCTAGGGTTTCATTCAGGGCGTATACATTGTATGTGGTCTGTTTGTATTTTTTATTTTTGGTTTTTATAACATGCTTCCCTAATGAAATAATGTATTTATTTATTATAAGAAACAGCTGGACAGATGGATGACTTGCAGATTTTTGTACCCAATGTGTCACCTGTAATTGAAAAATAATTAGATGATCCATCTGCTTCCTGTCATGCATGCCTCAATTTTCTTCGCTATCTGTGATATTTAAGAATAATTGGCATTTTTTTGTACTAATTAGTCACTAAGAAAAACTCCGTAGAGAAATTGATTGACCTTGCAGTATAATTTTGCCAACACTTAACATACTGTTGTTCTTTTTTTAATAGATTTAAGTCTGAAAATGATGAACTTTCTTCTTACTAATGATTTTCATTTTATCATGCCAATGCTATTTAGATAGTAGACACTGCTGAAAATAATATATCATATAATAGGTGGAACAATTATCTAATCTATTATCCCTGTAGTATTCTTGATAAGAAGACCAAAAGTTCACATAGGTTACATCTGTCTGCTAATTTTATTCAGAGGTAGAGGTTGAAATAGACAATAACCTTTGAAACTAATTAAATATAATTGTACCAATTTCTCTCCATGACTTGTAATTATCCCACCATGAGATAACACACGTCATTGCAGAGAAAAGCTTAATTTTTATTTTTCAAGAATTTGTATTTTAATCCTTTCCTGCTCAGGAATATTTGGCTTTTCTTCAATCCCCTGATCCAGGACAATACTTCAACAGTTTGGGAAGGGAAAGGATAACATTTTTAAAAATTTTCTATATTGACTATCCTTTTAAAATTATACATCTGTTTTTTTTTTTAAAAATTTATTTATTTATTTATTTATTTTTTAAAATTTTAAAATCTTTAATTCTTACATGCATTCCCAAACATGAACCCCCTCCCACCTCCCTCCCCATAACATCTTTCTGGGTCATCCCCATGCACCATCCCCAAGCATGCTGCATCCTGCGTCAGACATAGACTGGCGATTCAATTCACATATACATCTGTTTTTACAGTTAAGTATAACACATAGATTAAAAATAACTACATTCATCACCTAAACATCACTAACACTTTGTTTTTCCTATCAGATTTTAAAAATATGCATTATACCAATTCAGTGTCATGCATTTTAAACCACTGCCATGTTATAATACTGTTTATTTTATTTCTTACTTCTTATTTTCTCAACACTATATGGAGTGCAGCATCTCTCCATGTCAAAAACATAGATCATCATTGTCTTTTCTAGAGGCAGAATGTCCCATTGATATTTTCCTAGTCCATATTGTTGACATCTAAGTCATTTCAGTATTGCCAGAACTTTAGATTCGTGTTCAGTTTATTTTTGAGCACTTCCCTGAAGCCTAGAGGGCAGACATGTATGATCAGGTCATCCTTACCTGTAATGAGACCCTGGGGCACAATTGCTTTCTCCATTTCTGTAAGTCACTTTATTTTACATAGGAAAAAAAGCCTGCGATTTATCTAAGGCTTAAGAGTTTCTAGCTTGAATTCAGTTTCCTTCCCTCTGTGCTCTGTGTTTGCCATCATTGCATACATAGACCTTGACATTGGGGCTATTTTTGAAACTTTTATCTCAAAGTGGCCCCAGTGATGGGAGCAGCTGGCTCAGAAATTAAAGCAGCTCTCTCTCTCTTTCTTGGTACATCTTCTGTTATTTGTGGCTGACTCAGCATACAGTGGCAAATTTTAAGCACTCTTGTTATTTCATAGCTTGGGGGGAAAACAAACAAACCAAATCTTAGTAACAAAAGGAATTCCATTTTTCTCTTTCTTCTTCTTTTCACTGTGGTAAGAACATTTAGCATGACATCTATTCTCTTCATGACATTCTAAGTGTACATCACTCTAATGTTAACTGTGAACTCAGATCTTTAGAACTTACTCATCTTGCATAAATGAAACTTTACAAATGTTGAACCACTTTCCTTTCGCTTGCAAAGGATGTATAAAAAAGTGATATAATCATACAATGACTTATTATCCAGGTTTAAAAATAAGAAAATTCTGCCATATGAGACAATATGAAGGCATCTTGAGGATATTATACTGAGCAAGTCAGTTACAGAAAGATACGTATTGTGTGGTTCCACTTATACAAAGTATCTAAAATAGTTCACTTTCTTCTTAAGAATATGATAGAAAATCACACTGAAAGCTTAAATCTCTCATCTCTGTCTTCCTTCTCTCCCTTTAAGAATTCTTGGGGAAAAAAAAGACAAGACTAGGTAGTATGATTAAATTTCCCCACATTGAATGGTCGTCCTGAAGTTAGAGGGCTCAGTGGACATGCCTATTCTTGGATGCCCCACTTGACCCCCAAGAAATGAGCCTGGAGACTCCCCATCAGTGATGATGTGCAGAGCTCCCCGCAGTTCCTTCATCTTTGTGCTGTCATTGCTTAAGTGGTCTGGCTTCCTGACCTTCTTCAGAAGGAAGGTGAGAGTCTCAAATTCATCAGTTCACATGGGAACACGAACCTGGGCTTGGTGGCCAGCTCTGAAGATGAACTACACCTCTGAAGCTGGGGACTTGGCTATGTTTTCAACAAGGCCCTTACTTTATAGCTCACTTCTGAGAATATGCTCTCTCAAAACCTGGCAGTGACCAACAGGCAAGTGTCAGTCCTATCTTCTTCCAGAATTTTCATCTCTTTCCCTGTTTCACCATAGCATGTGTCTCACTCCTGTGGCCTTGATTACACACCTGGACTTAAATACGTCATGAATCCCTTTGAACGTCCTGGATGACAATGGAAATGTTTTCTCGAACTTTCTGGACTTCATGCTTCACTTACCTGCTGCTGTGGAGTTCTTTCTTCTCGGAGGTTTCATCCATCAGCAACGGGGTAGAATAAAATTGAGATTCAGAGCCTTAGTTGTGAACCACAGGGGTTAAACACTTCTGCTCTAAAGGTATTCCTCTGGGGTATGTTTAACCAACAGCTCTGCTTTGCTGGCTGTTCTTTGTCTCTGGGTCACTTTCCCACTACCCTCTTGTGGCTGATTGCCTCCAAAACAAATTCCTAGGATTCAAATCCTCCTCTCAGTGTCTGTTTCTGGGAAACACATCCAAGACTACCCTTTAGCTCACATATACTTTCTGGATCTCTATTATCTGCAGAATAAAACCCAAACCTCCTTACTTAGAGTCCATTGTCAGTAAGGGCTCCTAACCTTCATTTCTAAGTGTCCTTTTCCCTACACCCCTTAGGGGGTTATTGGTCACAGCCAGATTAAGTCCCTGCTGTCTTCTCTCCACACTTTATCTTATTTCTGCACCAGGGTGAGCTCTCTCCTTTCTCTCTGACCTGGAAGACCCTATAGTAGGGCATGAGAAGCATAGAACCTAGAGGCAGAGAAGAGCAATAGAAAACCCTGAATTTAGGGCTCTATTCTATTTACAGGAAGTAAAACACAAGTTAGTACTATGAAAATTGAAAAACTTAAACAAGAGTTTAGTCCTGCCTATTGAGAAACCTGTATGTAGGTCAGGAAGCAACAGTTAGAACTGGACATGGAACAACAGACTGGTTCCAAACAGGAAAAGGAGTACGTCAAGACTGTATATTGTCACCCTGCTTATTTAACTTATATGCAGAATGCATCATGAGAAATACTGGGCTGGAAGAAGCACAGGCTGAAATCAAGATTGCTGGGAGAAATATCAATAACCTCAGATATGCAGATGACACCACCCTTATGGCAGAAAGTGAAGAGGAACTAAAAGCCTCTTGATGAAAGTGAAAGAGGAGAGTGAGAGAGTTGGCTTAAAGCTCAACATTCAGAAAACGAAGATCATGGCATCTGGTCACATCACTTCATGGGAAATAGTGGAAACTGTGTCAGACTTTCTTTTTTTGGGCTCCAAAATCACTGCAGATGGTGACTGCAGCCATGAAATTAAAAGATGCTTACTCCTTGGAAGAAAAGTTATGATCAACCTAGATAGCATATTCAAAAGCAGAGAGATTACTTTGCTAACAAAGGTCTGTCTATTCAAAGCTACGGTTTTTTCAGTGGTCATGTATGGATGTGAAAGTTGGACTGTGATGAAAGCTGAGCACCGAAAAATTGATGTTTTTGAACTGTGGTGTTGGAGAAGACTCTTGAGAGTCCCTTGGACTGCAAGGAGATCCAACCAGTCCATCCTAAAGGAGATCAGTCCTGGGTGTTCATTGGAAGGAATGATGCTAAAGCTGAAACTCCAGTACTTTGGCCACCTCATGCGAAGAGTTGACTCATTGGAAAAGACTCTGATGCTGGGAGGGATTGTGGGCAGGAGGAGAAGGGGACGACAGAGGATGAGATGGCTGGATGGCATCACCAACTCGATGGACATGAGTTTGAGTGAACTCCAGGAGTTGGTGATGGACAGGGAGGCCTGGCGTGCGGCAATTCATGGGGTCGCAAAGAGTCGGACAAGACTGAGTCACTGAACTGAACTGAACTATCCGGTGGCTCAGATGGTAAAGAATCTGCCTGCAGGGCAGAAGACCTAGGGTCAATCCCTTGGCTGGGAAGATTTCCTGGAGGAGGGCATGGCAACCGACTCCAGTATTCCTGCCCGGAGAATTCCATGGACAGAGGAGCCTGGCAAACTACAGTCCATGGTGTGGAAAAGAGTCGGACATGACTGAGCAACTAACACTTGATTCTTACTATTAAAAGTCAGGAGAGATTCCACTGTGGAGCTTCATATATAACACCAGAAAAAGAAAACATAATAAACGAGCAGACAAGGCCTCACTTTGTCCTTAAAAAACAAAAAATTTTCACAAACGCCTGAGTCAGAGTGTCTGCCAATTCAGCATGATGTTTATGAAACACATAGCAGCTGAAAGAAATTCAAATTCTCACAAAGGAGTATTTTCGTCATCTGAACACATGTTTCTCCCAGTTTCTTCTATGCTTGCAGATTTAAGAATCTGTTCAGGGCACACATACCCAAAAAAAAAAAAAATCACCACGTTAAGAGGGTAATTTGGAAGGTGTTCCACGGAACAGCCACGGCTGTATAATTGAAGATATGCTTCTTATCATACACACACGTGGGGTCTCAGAGCTCCTAGTGCAAGTCACGACCAGTTTCTGAGAGGAGGTCTGGTAACGCTTCAAAGCAAAAGCTAGGATAATTTTCTAGCACAGAAATGAAGTGGGGTTACAAAATTTCCTCTCATTCCTGCATTTTCCCTTCTCTCCTCTGCTTCTGGGGATCATGCTCCCTGGAAGAACATTTCTCAGGGTTACTAGATCAGTCAGGCAATATTCATATGTTGCCTGAGGACCTACTGTGCACCCAGAGCTGCGCAGATAGGAGATGGAAGGGTCTGCTCCCACCTAAGGATCAGACTGGCAGATCTCTCAGACCTCTCAGGGAGACTTACATTTCCTTAAGGGCAAGCATGTTTTTGTTCTTGGGTATTGTTATTGAAATATAGTTGATTTACAATGTTGCAGGGCAGGAATAGAGATATAGATATAGAGAACAAACCTATGGACACAACAGGGGAAGGAGAGGGCGGGACAAACTCAGAGAGTAGTGTTGACATATACACCCTACCATGTGCAAAACAGATTGAGAAGCTGCCGTATAACACAGGGAGCTTAGCTCTGTGCTCTGTGATGACCTAGAGGGGTGGGATGGAGTGTGGGTGGGATACTCAAAAGGGAGGTGGGTATATGGATACTTAGAGCATAATGGTTTGAATCTTATTCTCTTGCTGCATTGCTGCAAGGATTTCACAGAGAACATTGTGCCCTGTGCAAAGGTTAAATCAAGACAAAGACTGACCAGGTGATCAATGTGCTCCCTCAGCTTAGGTCAGCCCCAAAACCTTTGTTGCACCTTGCTCCAGGAAAAACTTTATCCCTGTGATCTCCTGGATGTGCTTGGGATTAGGGTTGCTACAAAAAACTGCCTGACTTTAACAATGAGCACATCTATCTTACATAGCAAGTCAGAGGTGGCTGGATCCAGGGTCCTTAAGCCACAGCTGCCTCCCACCATCCCAGCTGGACAATTTCATGCTTTCTCCTCCTGATATGGGGCCTGGTCCTTCCAGCTGTTCGCCACACTGATAGGATAGCATCTTTCCAAAGAAGTCAGATACTCTCTTCTCATTCATTTCTTTTCAACAGTAGATGATTTTCTCAGTACACTCACCTTGTATCTTTGATCAACGCTATAGCAACCCCTGTAGTGACTGACTGATCGTAACCCCTGAGAGACTGAACTGAATTGAACAGCAATCCCTGGAAAGAAGGATTATGGTTATGCTATTTGGCTGAAGATAACCAGTATGGTTATCTTCATGTCACATGTGGAAGGGATGAACACTCAAGACTGATTCTTGGGTTGGCAGACAACCATGCTGATGATTCTTTGGGACTCAGTTTTACTACTTTTCCAACTGAGGAATAATATCTTACCTCTAAATATGGGGTGACTAGGAAATCTAATTCGATATGTATGACTATGCCTCTCCCATTATTGAACATTGTGCTAGATATCATAAAGTGTAAAGAGATGACTAAGACACTCCCAGTCTTTAGGTTACTTATGAGCTTACAGGGAGAGTAAGATAATTCATCTGATATGAGAAAAAGTTTATTATAATAAAAGCCACATGAGAGTATAAACTACTCTGGGCACTAGATTGTGTCAAGATTAGAATCTGCTCAGCTACAGTCCATGGGGTTGCAAAGAGTCAGACATGACTGAGTGACTATCACACACACACACACACACACACACATCCCAGATTGGTCCTTCAAGCAGATCCCTGCTTCTAAGGGCAAGTTTAAATCTGGGCCATAACTGAGGGCCTATAGCTAGGAGTGAGATAAAGGGCATGGTCAATCATTGGTCTGAATCAGTGGATTATTCTAGGACAACTGTCTGCTGGAGTTGTAGGAAGTACAAGTCCACAGAGGGAAATGAAACAGCATTTATTGAGAACCAGTTACAGGTCAGACTTTTTCATATGCTTTATCTCATATAATACTTGGCTTCCCTGGTGGCTCAGATAGTAAAGAATCTGCCTGCAATGTGGGAGACCAGGGTTTGACCCCTGGGTTTGGAAGATCTCCTGGAGGAGAGCATGGCAAGCTACTCCAATATTCTTGCCTGGAGAATACCCATGGGCAGAGGAGCCTGGTGGGCTATAGTCCATGGGGTCACAAAGACTTAGACACGACTGAGTACAGCTGAGTACAGCTACCTCATATAATAAAATTTAAGAGCATCCAACAAGGTTTGAGGTAGTTGTTATTCCTGTAACTGCAAAGAAGGCAGTTGACATTCAGAAGAGTTAAATAACTTCCCCAAATTGCCATGAGGCAATTATCATATCAAAGTAGCTGTAGTCACGATCTTTTGGGGGTCTTGAGTTTCCTAAGTCTTATAGATAGAGAGTAATTCAGGTCCCCACCAGAGTCACAGAAATCTACAGCAAGAAGCATACTGGTAGTTAGCAGGAATGTCCTAAAATAATCAGCCAGAATGCTAGACGGGATAATGGACATACTGATGGCTGTGAATTTAAATCATCTGCCTGAATCAGTCGACTATGAGACCCCAAGAAGTGAATGTGGGATTTGGGAGAGGAGATCTAACATGTTTTTATTTCTCTGCAGACTTTACTTTTGAGTTTTTATATTAAGTCACTGCTTTCTTTATTCATTTGAGTAGTCCTTTCCTTCAGTGAACTTATATGCTAGCTGTGATTTGAGGGCAAATAGTAAAAAGAGAGTGCAGAAAGAGGGTATGACTACGTGGAGGCAAGTACTGTGCTGGAGTACACAGTGGGAGCATCTGACCTCAGAAAGGAGGAGGCCAAGG
This sequence comes from Ovis aries, assembly GCF_016772045.2. Classification (NCBI taxonomy): domain Eukaryota; kingdom Metazoa; phylum Chordata; class Mammalia; order Artiodactyla; family Bovidae; genus Ovis; species Ovis aries. Next base: position 29,820,957 of record NC_056075.1, on the reverse strand, counting down.
AATCTTAGAAGAAGGGAATGAACATAGTTTACACATTCTTTGTTGGAGAGTCAGAGGAAAGAGCCAAGAAACAATGGTGTGAAGGGAAAGAGGGAGTCCTTAGAGAACATCATCACTAAAGAATTCTCTTCTTTACCTTTTTCTCTTTCTTTGCCTACGGAGGTTGGATTTGTTTTGTTTTAGTTGCTAAGTCATATCCGACTCTTGCCACACCATGGACTGTAGTCTGCCAGGCTTCTCTGTCCATGGGATTTCCCAGGCAAGAATACTGGAGTGGATTGCCATTTCCTTCTCCGGATCTTCCTGACCTAGGAGTGGAACTCTGGTCTCCTGTATTGATAGGCAGGTTCTTTACCACTGAGCCACTGATGAAGGTTGGATACCAAACTGAAATTCTGAAAAACTGTGGAATCTAGGACAGAGATATTCACACTCAGTGAGCAGGGAAGTGGAGGGGTACTAGTTAATCCTTAGAAACGCAACATCTGAATCAACCGCTCCATTCCCTAGTCATTCCCCAGCTAGTCTAACTAATTGCCTTTTGTTGTTGTTTACAAGTTGTGCTTTTCACTTTAACATTTGTTGTAAGCACAGAGTCATTACTGAAAATATGAGAATCATGAAAAAAGAGCAAGAAAATAAAATTAAATGAAAATAGGGAGTAATAGCTATTAAAAGTAATTGAAAAAAATCTTTATAAAATTTAAAATCTTATTTCATTTTATTAATAAGTAGACTGGGAAAAATATTTCCAGTAAGTATGTGAAAAGATTATTATACTTTTATCACAACAGCTCACACAAACAAATAATAAGACATTTATAGAATGATTAAAAAATTAAAGAAAGGATATTAAATTGTAAAATAACCATGTGAAAGAATGTTCAATTTTTTAGACACACTAATTGAAGCAATCATGAAGATATCACTGTCACCTGTCAAATTGGGCAAGATTTTTAAAAAATGAGAATGGGCAGTGCTTGTAAGGATGCAGTTAACACTCATACACTGTTGGCAGTGTACGCCTCTTCAAGGAAGCTGTTAGACAATTTGAATTGAAGTGTTCAAAGTACTAACTTGATTGTTTACTAATTAAGACATCTATTTAAAAAAACCCTAAGTGTAGGATATCCTTAAGAACAGATATATTTCCAGCCCAAATTTTCAAATGTAGAAATCTGTTGAAGTAGAGGATACATAATAAATAACTGAAAAGATCTTCTGATGGAGCTTTTATGGCAGAAAATTCTTGGGAAATGCTGACCTGTGCTAATACAGATCAAAAACTCTAGATTGAAAAAAATATGTCTGTACTTGGTGATGATAAATGTTTAATTTTAACCTGGTTGTCACTGGAGAAACTACACTCTAATAGGAAGAGAGAAATTATTTGCCAATCCTGTTCCACTCCACTGCTCTAGCTCATCCACTTTCTCCCTCCCCTTTCCACTATGAAGGAGCTGATCATCTATAAAATAGATGTTAAATGGACTCCCTAAAGAAGAGTTAGCATCTCTCTCTAAATCTACTTATATATATCTATCTATATATATATCTATTTATATATATATCTTCTTGCAGTAGTCAAGCATAAATTTTCATTTTAATATCCTTCCTCTCTAGTCCCTGCTGATCAAAAAGATTCTATTTCAGAGGGGTAGGAGGAGAGAATATTAATCAGATTATTGGAAAATTTCATCATATTTAGAAATCCAATTCATTTCATAGGCAAACAATAGGAATTACTGAATCTTTCTCTTCACTTAATGCCCTCAGTCTCAGTTTATTTAAAATGGAAACCTGATATTCCTTCTCTTTCAATATATAAATAATCACAGACCTAAATTAATTCACCACGGGCTGTATTTTATAATTATAGTTTGTTTCTTGCTCAGTATTTTGTTGGTTTGAGGTTAAAATCTAGGTTTTTTGTTTTTGCCTATTGTTTTGGGCCATGTTAATTAGTTTGTGTTTACCTTGGCAATAGCTCTCTAAAATCAGGTCGAGTCAGGTGGGAATAGAACTGGCGCAAACTCTGTGACTTTGCAGAACATGTGGGTGCTGGCAGGGAATGCACCTGGCTTCTGGGGGATGGGCACTACTATGAACACACCTGACCACTTGTCAGAGTAATTCGTGTTTATAGTATTTGAGTGCCTGTTGCCTTCAGTGACTGCGATAACATTTGCTCACTCTTGGAAATGCCTAACAAAAGAAATATAACCACTGCTCCTGTTCTTAGCACACTCTTCACTAAAGAGCAGGTCAGTCCTTGAAGCAGGCTTGTCCTTACTCTCATTCATAAATGCAGCTACTTTAAATCACAATGGATAGCTATGTCTCTCACATCAGCATTATCTTTCGCCCCAGATAAAGGCTTTCTCCCTACTTAAATAAGACATGCATGTTTTAACTTTACAATTGGCAGCTACCCGACATTAAAAACCAATTCTAAAGAGCTGCTTGTGGCTAATAAAGTGGTGCAGTAGATCATCTTAGATGCTGAAATGCATTAAAATTATAAAAAGGAGAGGGAGAGAGAAAGAGAGAAAGACTAGCTGCCTAGTGGCATCTGGGTCCCATGTTATAGCACAGAGAGAGAGAAGATTCAAGCCATCCCACCAGTCCCAACTCCTGGACTGAGTTGGGCAGAGACTATGCCTTAGCCAGTGTGATGTGTGGACAGAAGAGGACAGAGCACCTACAAGATTAAGACAATTTTCATGCCCAACTTAATTTCTAAAATATACAAACAGCTCGTACAACTCAATGACAAAAATCCAACAACCCAATCTAAAAATGGGCAAAAGAACTAAATAGACCTTTCTCCAAAGAAGACATATAGATAGCCAACAGGTACATGAAAAGATGCTCAACACTGCTAATTATCAGAGAAATGCAAACCAAAAGTACAATGAGATATCACCTACAATGAGAAACCACCTCACACAAGTCAGGATGACCATTATCAAAAAGTCTACCAACAGTAAGTGCTGGAGAGGATATGGAGAAAAGGGAACCCTTCTACACTGTTGGTGGAAATGTAAATTGGTGCAGCCACTATTGGAGAACAGTATGGAGGGTCCTTAAGAAAACTAAAAGTATGTCCACTTTCACCACTACTATTCAACATAGTTCTGGAAGTTTTGGCCACAGCAATCAGAGCAGAAAAAGAAATAAAAGGAATCTAAATTGGAAAAGAAGAAGTAAAACTCTCACTGTTTGCAGATGACATGATCCTCTACATGGAAAACCCTAAAGACTCCACCAGAAAATTACTAGAGCTAATCAATGAATATAGTAAAGTTGCAGGATATAAAATCAACACACAGAAATCCCTTGCATTCCTATACATGAATAATGAGAAAGTACAAAAAGAAAGTAAGGAAACAATTCCATTCACCATTGCAACGAAAAGAATAAAATACTTAGGAATATATCTACCTAAAGAAACTAAAGACCTATATATAGAAAATTATAAAACACTGATGAAAGAAATCAAAGAGGACACTAATAGATGGAGAAATATACCATGTTCATGGATCGGAAGAATCAATATAGTGAAAATGAGTATACTACCCAAAGCAATTTACAAATTCAAAAATGCAATCCCTATCAAGCTACCAGCCACATTTTTCACAGAACTAGAACAAATAATTTCAAGATTTGTATGGAAATACCAAAAACCTCGAATAGCCAAAGCAATCTTGAGAAAGAAGAATGGCACTGGAGGAATCAACTTGCCTGACTTCAGGCTCTACCACAAAGCCACAGTCATCAAGACAGTATGGTACTGGCACAAAGACAGACATATAGATCAATGGAACAAAATAGAAAGCCCAGAGATAAATCCACACACATATGGACACCTTATCTTTGACAAAGGAGGCAAGAATATACAATGGAGTAAAGACAATCTCTTTAACAAGTGGTGCTGGGAAAACTGGTCAACCACTTGTAAAAGAATGAAACTAGATCACTTTCTAACACTGCACACAAAAATAAACTCAAAATGGATTAAAGATCTAAATGTAAGATCAGAAACTATAAAACTCCTAGAGGAGAACATAGGCAAAACACTCTCAGACATAAATCACAGCAGGACCCTCTATGATCCACCTCCCAGAATTCTGGAAATAAAAGCAAAAATAAACAAATGGGATCTAATTAAAATTAAAAGCTTCTGCACAGCAAAGGAAAATATAAGCAAGGTGAAAAGACAGCCTTCTGAATGGGAGAAAATAATAGCAAATGAAGCAACTGACAAACAACTAATCTCAAAAATATACAAGCAACTTCTGCAGCTCAATTCCAGAAAAATAAACGACCCAATCAAAAAATGGGCCAAAGAACTAAATAGACAATTCTCCAAAGAAGACATACGGATGGCTAACAAACACATGAAAAGATGCTCAACATCACTCATTATCAGAGAAATGCAAATCAAAACCACAATGAGGTACCACTTCACACCAGTCAGAATGGCTGCGATCCAAAAATCTGCAAGCAATAAATGCTGGAGGGTGTGGAGAAAGGGAACCCTCCTACACTGTTGGTGGGAATGCAAACTAGTACAGCCACTATAGAGAACAGTGTGGAGATTCCTTAAAAAATTGCAAATAGAACTACCTTATGACCCAGCAATCCCACTGCTGGGCATACATACCAAGGAAACCAGAATTGAAAGAGACACATGTACCCCAATGTTCATCGCAGTGTTGTTTATAATAGCCAGGACATGGAAACAACCTAGATGTCTGTCAGCAGATGAATGGATAAGAAAGCTGTGGTACATATACACAATGGAGTATTACTCAGCTGTTAAAAAGAATTCATTTGAATCAGTTCTGATGAGATGGATGAAACTGGAGCCAACTATACAGAGTGAAGTAAGCCAGAAAGAAAAACACCAATACAGTATACTAACACATATATATGGAATTTAGGAAGATGGCAATGATGACCCTGTATGCAAGACAGGAAAAAGACACAGATGTGTATAACGGACTTTTGGACTCAGAGGGAGAGGGAGAGGGTGGTATGATTTGGGAGAATGGCATTCTAACATATATACTATCATGTAAGAATTGAATCGCCAGTCTAGGTCCTTAAGAAAACTAAAAGTAGAGCAACCATATGATCCAGCAGTCTCACTCCTGGGCATATATCCAGACAAAGTGAAAGTGCAAGTTACTCAGTCATTTCTGACTCTTTGTGACCCCATGGACTATACAGTCCATGGAATTCTCCAGGCCAGAATACTGGAGTGGGGAGCCTTTTCCTTCTCCAGGCGATCTTGATCTTCCCAACCCAGGGATCAAACCCAGGTCTTCCGCATTGCGAGTGGATTCTTTACCAGCTGAGTCTCAAGGGAAGCCCAAGAATACTGGAGTGGGTAGCCTATCCCTTTTCCAGTGGATCTTCCCAACCCAGGAATCGAACCAGAGTCTCCTGCATTGCAGGCGGATTCTTTACCAACTGAGCTATGACGGAAGCCTAACTGTAATTCAAAAAGATATATGTACCTTTATGTTCATAGCAGCACTATTCACAATAGCCAAGACATAGAAACAAGCTAATATGGTACACGCATACAACGGGACACTGCTCAGCCGTTAAGAAATAATGAAACAATGCCATTTGCAGCAACATGGATGGAACTAGAGATTACCATACTAAGTGAACTATGTCAGAGAAAGACAAATACGATATCTCTTATATTTAGAATCTAAAATATGACACAAATGAACTTCTCTACAGAACGGAAACAGAATCATGGACACAGTGAACAGACTTGTGGCTGCCAAGGGAGCGGGTAAGGAAGGGATGGATTGGGAGTTTGAGATTAGAAGATGCAAACTGTTATATAGAAAATGGACAAACAACAAGGTCTTACTATATGGGAATCCCCAGAAATAAACCACAAAATTTTACTAGCTTGAGCAACACTACACCTTGGAGAGAAAGTCTTTCTAAGAATTCTTCATTATTTCCATGACCCCAAAGGGCTTAAAAAAATCAATGCTCTAAATTCAGTCACTGAGTGATGATCTTGAGCAAATTGCCTGATTATTTAGTACCTCAGTTTTTCCATCTGTCAAATCAGGATGATTTAATCCCTGTCTGACACACCTTAGAAAGGGTATTGGATGAGATAAAGTATGTATAGTCCCTCCCCTTTTCCTCCTCTGAGAGAGTCTCTGCAATTTAGTCTGCGGACTCACAGGCATTCCTGTGGACCAGCTCCGTTTCCCTGTGTCATTAGATACTCTCTTCTGATGCCTTGTGTGTTTCCCCCATCTCAAATATTTAATATTCTATACTCACTGTTTCCTGAAAATTGTTATTTCTGCTTGCTCCCCAAAGCCAGTAAAATTTTAAATTAAGAGTAAATGAAAACAGTAAATATCGCACGTTTGCCAATCAACATGTGGATGGGAGAAGAAGACAGCAAGTGAACACGTGGAATGACACACAATTGCTTCCAAGTAGATTAGGAAACTGCAGCAGGGGATGTTTTTAAATCAGAGTCACTCTGAGGAAGACAGACAATTCTAGGTGGCTGATTGGGGCATATCTTCCAATATAAAAATATTTCGACTTCTTAGGAATCCCAAATGGCACAATTTTGTCTCTTAAAGGGGGAGAGCTGGGAGCCCAACTCCGAGAAGGCACTGAGGTACTTGCTGTTATTCCTGCTTTTAATGATTTTACTGATTCATGGGAAGAGCATCAGATATATAATACATATGGGCTTCACCGGTGGCACTAGCGGTAAAGAACTCACCCCAGTGCAGGAGACATAAAAGATGTGGGTTCAATCCCTGGGTTAGGAAGATCCTCTGGAGGTGGTGTGGCAATCCACTGCAGTATTCTTGCCTGGAGAATCCCATGGATAGAGGAGCCTGGAGGGGTACAGTCCACAGGATTGCAAAGAGTCAGATACGACTGAAGCAACTTAGTGTGCAAGCACACACACAGACACACACACACACTTATGCATCTCAGGACATGGCAGAGGTCAGATGGCTCTAAGGAGTGAGGCTCAAGGAATGTTCAGTAACATGACCCTTTTGAGTTCCAATCTCCTTGGTGAATTTCCTAAGGAAGTCTCACAAGTAGGTACCATATAGGAAGTACAATAACCTCCCAGGTAGTGAGGCTTCTCTCATGGCCTCAGCAACCAGCACCTTCTGAAATACAGGTAACGGGAAGGTTTGTTCAAGAAGGTGGTGATGTGATGAGGGGAATTAAGGAAAGGGTCATCAGATTTCCTGGAAATATAACAAGGAAATAGGAAAAAGCTCCTCATCCTCACCATGGGCCATGGAATTACATTTTTTTTCTTTGAGGAATGTTTTGTAGACAGGGAAAAAGATTTTGTAGATAGGGAAAAACTGTGCAAAAAGGCATAGAGGCAAAACAGATATTCTAAATTAATGGGAGCTTCAGTTCAGTTCAGTTTAGTCGCTCAGTCGTGTCCGACTCTTTGAGACCCCATGAATTGCAGCACGCTAGGCCTCCCTGTTCATCACCATCTCCCGGAGTTCACTCAGACTCATGTCCATCGAGTCCGTGATGCCATCCAGCCATCTCATCCTCGGTCGTCCCTTTCTCCTACTGCCAAGACCAGAATTAAATCAAGCATCACATACTCTTTAGTCCAACCCCTCTTTCATGGGCTTCCCTGATGTCTCAGCAGGGGAAGAATCTGCCTGCAATGGAGGAGACAGGAGATGTGGGCTTGATCCCTAGGTCAGGAAAGATCCCCTGGAGGAGGAAATGGCAACTCACTCCAGTACCCTTGTCAGGAAAATCCTATGGACAGAGGAACCTGGTGGGCTACAGTCCATAGGGTCACAGAGTTGGACATGGTTGAGCATGAGTGGACCTCCCTCATGCTCAGATTTTTGCTCTCATCCCACATGTGTCAGCAATGCTAGACCATCACTGGTGATGGAGAGCTCACTGCTTCCATGACTGCACAGCTCTAACCATCATGAAGTTATGCTCCTACTCAGATGCTTATTAAATCACTTTTTAGGCAGAGGAAACACAGTAGTGAATTAAAAAAAAAATGTGATCCTAACTTCAGGGACCTCAGAACTGTGGAAGATAAAATGAAACCAGCAGCTACAATATTGGATTCTTCTTTGTTGACCGCTCATGCCTGCAGACACCACTCATAGTTTAAGCACACAAGGTAAGTCTAATATATCTTCCATACAACTAACCCATCTAGTATTTGAAGACAATGATCATGATTCCTTTGAAGAACTAAAAATGCTCATCTTCCTCTCTTCCTTCCTCCCTAAGGTGAACTCGATGAACCTTGTAAGTTAGGATGAGTAACACAAACTACACTCTTCAGTGTATGCTTTGCCAAGATACTACAGATTATATAAATAAAGCCATACCAGCCGATATTTGTTTTACTTTTTTAGCCTTCTTAAAGTAAAACAAAACTGAATTCATGAAGTGAGAGAGTGAAGTTCCTCTTGTATAAAAGCTTCTTACCTCTTCCAGTCTTCTTGGAGCATTTGGCTCCCTCTTCCACACCTCCCCTCAATCATCTATTATACTTTTTATATCCTTAAACTTTTCAATGGGAAACATAAAATCTAACAAAGAAACCTAAACAAATTAAATGGAGCCTAGTTTTTTTCACATGCAAAACAGACTTTAGTTTTGCCTTATGAAGATGTTTATTATTATTAAAAATGTCATGAATATTTTGCCTGCTGGGAGCACAGATTTTCTTCCTGTTTTTCAATCTTCCTCAAAATCCCTTATCGCATATTTTATGAGTTATAGCAGCTCTTAGTTGTCGCTTTTTAAAATTACAAACTTGAAAGCCTATGCTGGCATTCTGCTAATGGGGTTTGCATGTATGTGTTGTTGAGCATTTACAGAGAGAAATGTAGTAAGAGAAACATTTGTGGGATGAACATGTACTTGTAAAGAGTTGTGTCTCTTTATAAACAGAAATAGGGCTATATTGAGGGAGCAAGCTGAGTTTCTCCACATACCAGTGCATGAGACCTTCTTCCAACTTGAGTGGTTTAGATCACAGGCTAGTTGATTATCCTCTCACTCTTCCTCTCCCCTCAACAATTTTGGGACATCTACAATTAGGGCCATGTACTGAGCTGAAAGCTAGGTTGGGTGCCTTGAAGCCTCTTGTTTTCACCTTGGCTTGCCTTGCCTTCGCCTTGCTTGCCTGTACTGTGAGCTTCTTGAACTTTCATGGCATGTCTGCAGTGTGAACAGGTCCCCTTGCAGTTGGAGAGAATTGAAGACGTTCATGGAAAATGGAACAAAATAGTTGGGAGAAGTGGTTAGGCTGGGGAACTCTGGGATTTTAGGAATGAATTTTTAAAGAGGCTTTTTTTTTTCAAAAAGATATTTCTAGAAAGACTAAAGGGGAGTGATTATGAAAATTAAATGTTATAAGACCTAGGAAGTGCTGAGCACAGAGTCTGGCACCTGAAAAGTACTGAATAAATGTTTATTATTATTGTTGTTGTTGTTTTGTTTTTGTCATTACGTTGTGGACACACTCATCTTGTATCTGGCTCATTGTAAACCCCTCAACTGGATTTGGAAAACAACTTTTTAAAGGGGCTTTAATTGTATCAGGAAAGAACACCTTACATGGCCTGCATTTAGGATCCAGGACCAACAACAAAGGAAGAACAAACAATGGTGGCCCAAGGTAACCTGGTGATGGTGTAGACAGTAGAGAGGAATGTGTGTTCCATGAGGATATGACGACTTCCTATTGTATCTTGGGATAGTCTTGCTCAAAAATGAAATTTGGAGGCTAGTAAGCCTCATGATGTTCAAGCTGGTTTTAGAAAAGGCAGAGGAACCAGAGATCAAATTGCCAACCTCTGCTGGATCATGGAAAAAGCAAGAGAGTTACAGAAAAACATCTATTTCTGCCTTATTGACTATGTCAAAGCCTTTGACTCTGTGGATCACAATAAACTGTGGAAAATTCTAAAAGAGATGGGAATACCAGACCATCTGACTGCCTCTTGAGAAACCTATATGCAGGTCAGGAAGCAACAGTTAGAACTGGACATGGAACCACAGACTGGTTCCAAATAGGAAAAGGAGTGTGTCAAGGCTGTATACTGTCACCTTGCTTGTTTAACTTATATGCAGAGTACATCATGAGAAACGCTGGACTGGAAGAAGCACAAGCTGGAATCTAGATTGCCGGGAGAAATATCAATAACCTCAGATATGCAGATGACACCACCCTTATGGCAGAAAGTGAAGAGGAGCTCAAAAGCTTCTTGATGAAAGTGAAAGAGGAGAGTCAAAAAGTTGGCTTAAAGCTCAACATTCAGAAAATGAAGATCATGGCATCTGGTCCCATCACTTCATGGGAAATAGATGGGGAAATAGTGGAAACAGGAAAGTGTCAGACTTTCTTTTTTGGGCTCCAAAATCACTGCAGATGGTGATTGCAGCCATGAAATTAAAAGACGCTTACTCTTTGGAAGGAAAGTTATGACCAACCTAGATAGCATATTCAAAAGCAGAGACATTACTTTGCCGACTAAGGTCCGTCTAGTCAAGGCTATGGTTTTTCCTGTGGTCATGTATGGATGTGAGAGTTGGGTGGTGAAGAAGGCTGAGCACCGAAGAATTGATGCTTTTGAACTGTGGTGTTGGAGAAGACTCTTGAGAGTCCTTTGGACTGCAAGGAGATCCAACCAGTCCATTCTGAAGGAGATCAGCCCTGGGAGTTCTTTGGAAAGAAAGATGCTGAAGCTGAAACTCCAGTACTTTGGCCACCTCATGAGAAGAGTTGACTCATTGGAAAAGACTCTGATGCTGGGAGTTATTGGGGGCAGGAGGAGAAGGGGATGACAGAGGATGAGATGGCTGGATGGCATCACTGACTCGATGGACGTGAGTTTGAGTGAACTCCGAGAGTTGGTGATGGACAGGGAGGCCTGGCGTGCTGTGATTCACGGGGTTGAAATGAGTCAGACATGACTGAGCAACTGAACTGAGCTGAACTGAAGCCTCATGACCTCTCTAAGTCAATTTGGTTTTGGCCTCCCCCGAACAGAACACCACAGGGAAACTGATGCATCGCTATGAGTGAAACTTCAGGGTCCAGAAGGAGGGCTAAAATGTTGTTCTAACAATGTCAGTATCTTTATTTTTCCCTTATCCCTCAGGACCACATCCCAGCGCCATGGTCTAGCCAAGTGTCTATTTTACACAAAGATAATAGCAATTATTCACTGAGCATCTACTGTATACTGGAGATGGTTCTTTATGTTTTCTATGCATTTATCTCATTAAATTCTCATACAAACCCTAATATTTATTTAATATAATTTAAAATAAATATATTTAATAAATATAAACATAATATTTACTATAACAATTATTTAATAGTATACCTCATTGCAGGAAGGAGTGACACAAAGGTCATTCCTACTATTGAAAGGTGAAATACAGGCTTAATTTTCTGCCTTCCTCTTGATACTATAAAGAGATACTGAGAGAGACTGTCCATCAGCAGATGACTGGCTTACTCATATTCACACAACACAGTGGAATATTACTCAGCCATTAAAAAGAATTAAATATTGCCATTTACAGCAATATGGATGGATCTAGAGAACACTAAGTTGGTGAAATAAGGCAGATAGGGAAACACAAATGCTATGTAATATCACTACATGTGTAATCTGAAAAATAATACAAATCAATCTACATACAAAGCAGAAACAGACTTATAAACAGAAAACACACTTATGGTTACCAAAGTAGGTGGGAGGGAGGGACAAATGAGGAGTATGGAGTTAACAGATGCATAAAATAGATACCTGAAATGAACACAATATTCAATTTGAAGTAAATCAATTATACTTCAATTTTAAAAAAGGAGATACTGAGCCACTTATCAGGATTATACTGAACCATTGTAATATTTGCTCTTCTCTCTGATTCTATTTTTCCTAAAATGCCTACAGTCTAATAGAATGGACTATGGTTACTTGACTCATTGCATTTCTATCTAAACAGATCAAGGGTGAACAGCAGGCAAAAGAGAAGCAACATCTTAAAGATATCCCCTTGCCTATGATGTGAAGGCCAAGCTGGAGACATGTGAGAAATCAGAGCAGTAACCAGGCCAATACAATATGGAATTAAGAGGTAGGAAGTAAGTAAACTGAATCTGAACATGTGTTCTGGGCCCTCCAGAAGTCTAAACGTCAAAGCTGGTTACAACAAAGCCTTTTTAGCAGAGGCTCTGGCTACAGAGAATCATATGAAAAGATCAGGTGAACACCTACCAGACATCACAGCTACATCTGCTCACACAGATGGCAACCACATCAGCAGTATCAACCTATAACAGGAAGGCCAGTGACAAAACAGGAAGGCCGGTGACAGATGCAACACAAATGAGAATTATAAGAAGAGACCGATGGCTCTCTTACATTTACAGCAGAGAACAATGATGGGCAAATTTACTGGTCACGCTTTTACTGGTCAAAATCATCCTTTTTAAAATCAAGCGTCTACTAGTAATTAAAGCTGCAAGTTTGTGTTATTGAATTAAAATGTGTGCATATTCCTGCATTTATGTATTAGCCTCATACATTTTATCATTTCACAGCCAGAGCCCACTTAGGTTATATTTCTATAATTAACCCAAACACAGATGAATGAATTATGCTTCATGGCAAAAGTCAAAGCAGACCATTCATTCATGAGTTTACTTAATGTTTTCTCCTCCTCAGTTTATCAGTTTGCTGAATGTTCTACCCTTAAATGCGCCATGGGCATGCTAAGTTGCCTCAGTTGTATCTGACTCTTTGTGACCTTATGGATTGTAGCCCACCAGAGTCTCCTCTGTCCATGGGATTCTCCAGGCAAGAATACTGGAGTGGGTTTCCTCCTCCAGGGGATCTTCCCAACCCAGGGACTGAACCCCCATCTCAATATGTCTCTTGCATTGGCAAGCAGGTTCTTTACCACTAGCTCCACCTGGGAAGCCTTGTATAGATATTATTAATTAGCCACCATTTCATCATTAGCTACAACATTTTTGTGAGCTCCAGACCAACGTCGAACAGGATAATCTATCTTTGAATCAAACTCTTGAAAGTTACTCAAACTGTCCATCCCCAGAAAAATACCAGAGTGGGTAGCCTTTCCCTTCTCCAGGGGATCTTCCCAACCCAGGGATCAAACCCAGGTCTCCTACATTGCAGGTGGATTCTTTACCAGCTGAGCCACAAGGATAGCCCTGAGGATGTTTAGATATATTCTATATGCTTATTAAGTAGCATTTAAAGTGCTTCAAGCAATGTTCACACCTAAGCCCTCTGGTACTTCTCTGTATTTTCAAAAGTAAAGGCTCCAGTTGCATCGCAGGCTGGAATTCCTTTGAAGCACAAACAAGGTGTTCACTATCTCTTACATAACGGCTGTCATCTCCACTCTTTGTGGAGAGGCATTTCTTTTTAGAGGCAAACACAACTACATATCCTTAGTTGAGTATTAGCAGTAATCAAAATGGAGAGGATCACAGAAATCTTGATAAGGACAGAGCCTGGTTCCTGAGGATGCTGAAGACTGTCACCTCACCAGGCTTTTCCCTTAGCATTGTTGTCACATATTCTGTGAGTGAAACTTCTCATCTGCCTTCATTCCCATGAGGCAAATATTGTCTAGGTTATGGTGCTGATGACTTAGTTCTGGCTTACATGCAGATACAAGGAATTAATCACTGTCATTGGACAGTGAGGCTGTGCTGAGGTTAAATTCAACCATCATCAAGGAGGAAACTCTACTCTCACCCTCACTGAACTCACTGCTAATTAGAGCCCCACTGCTTTGCATACAAATATAATACCTTGCTATTTTTGTGGGACAGAAATCCCAGTAAGATACTATATAATCTCTGTCTATCTATAAACTTTCCCATGGGACAACGCAAAAGTGTATAAAATTATATTTCTATATCCTTGCCTTTCCATTTTAGGGGTGAAATTTATACTCACTGTCAGAGAGAGAAGAAAACTTCCAGAACAACAGAAAAAATTGCCCTTTTTCTTCTTTTTCCTTTTCACAGCTTCATAGCATGCATAAAAATTAAGCCCTAGGTTATACTATCATTTCTTGGCTTTCATTGCCCTTATGATTTTTTTAGAACTTACATTTCTTAATATACTAAGATGGTAGTACAATCCTCTGATAGATACCGACCTGGCATATGAAACCATTGAGATGTTTGTTCTTCCCTTTAATTTTCTAAAATGCCTACAGTTCATTTTCATGGCAATAATCTTATAATGTGCTCATTGTTCAAACACCTATCTTCCAAGATCACATTTTCAAGGTAACAGTATTACTCAGAAGAGTTATTTGATTAGGGCCCAAGGCATTTATCTCAACCTCTGCAGCTCTTTCTGTTAAGTTTCCTCAAGTTTTGCTTCTGGTTACTCAGATCCATTCTGAGAGCTCACCATAAGTGGAGAAAGAACTGAGACAGGGTAGGCCATAATTTGGAACTATTTGTTTTAGTCAACTTGCCATGTCGTGCAACTATCACCATGAGTCAGTTTCAGAACATTTTCACCACCTCAATAATAGCTAATGTTGTTGTTCAGCCATTAAGTCATGTCCAACTCTTTGCGACTCCGTGGACTGCAGCGCACCAGGCTTCCCTGTCCTCCACTATCTCCCAGAGTTTTGTTGGTGATGCTATCTAAGCATCTCATCCTCTATCTCCCTCTTTTCCTTTGCCTTCAGTCTTTTCCAGCATCAGGGTCTTTACTCCATCCCATGAAAGACAGTTAAATATCTGCAATTAATCCCCATTCCCACACCTTCTCCCTAGGCAAGTTGCCCCTGGGAAACTACTAATCTACTTTCTGTCTCTTATAGTTTTGCCTTTTCTTATTTCATTTGATATCATTATTTCAAACAAATGGAATTGTACAATATGTATTCTGTTGTGTCTGATTTCTTTCACTAAGCATCATTTTAAAAACATAAATGGCTTTTAAAAGTAACGCTTCATTTCTTTATTTGTAATTGTGTTTATTTATTTATGGTTGTGCTGGGCTTTCATGGCTGTGTGGCCTTTTCTCTAATTGAGGTGGACGGGGGCTACTCTCTAGTGGCAGCGTGCAGGTTCTTCACGGTGGCGGCTTCTCTTGTTGGGGAGCGTGGGCTCGAGGTATGCGGGTTTCAGTAGTTGCAGCACACAGGCTTAGCAGTGGCGGCTCATGGGCTTAGCTGCTCTGGTGCATGTGGGGTCTTCCCAGATCAGGGATTTGAATCCATGTCTCCTACACTGGTGAGTGGATTCTTTCCTGCTGAACCACTAGGGAAACCCTGAGAACCGTGTTTTTGAGGTTCATCCATGTCATAACATGTATCTGTAGCTCATTCCTTTTAATTGCTGAATTGTAGTCTATCATACGGACATACGACATTTTGTCTATTTGCCAATTGATGAACATTTTGGTTTTTCCCAAATTACTTAGTGATTTTGAATAATGCTGATTATGAATAATGCTACGAACACTTGTTTACAAGCCTTTGGATGGACATAATTTTTAATTTTTCTTGGGTAGATATAGTACTTTTTGAAGAACAGCTTTACTGCAGTATAACTGGCAAACAATAAACTGAATATAATTAAAGTATATAGCTTAATCTCTTTTGATGTATGTGTATACCTGTCAAGCCATCACCACAATCAAGGTAATGAGCATATCCTTCAACCCCAAATCATCCATCATGTTGCTTTGGAATCCTCTTTCTTATCCTTCCCCACCAACTCCCATCTTCTGACCTTTCTGTCCTTTTAGATTAGCTTTCATTTTCTCGATTTTATATAAGTGGACTTATAAAGCATGTACTATTTTTGTCTTACTCCACTCACTCGGCATAATTATTTGGTCATTTTTCCATGTTGCTGTATATATCCATAGCTCATCTCTTTCTTTAAACTGTTGAGCAATAGTTTATCTGCATGTACCTCAGTTTATCATTGATCTGCTGACAGGTATTTGAGTTGTTTCCATTTTTTTTGCTATTACAAACAAAGCTACTTTGAACCTTTGTATGAAAATATACTTTCTTTTCTTTTGGGTAAAGATTCAGGAATAGAACAGCTTCATTATATTGGAGGCGTGCGATTAACTTTGTAGGCAATTGCCAAATCATTTTCCAAAGTGGTTGTCTTATTTTACACTCCCACTAGCAGTGCACTGAGAATTTCTGCTCCTCCAGATCCTTGCCACCTTGATATGGTCAGTCTTTTTTACTTTTAGAACTGGGATGGCATTGTGGCTTTAATTTGCATTTCCCTAATGACTAGTGATGCTGAATATTGTTTCATGTGCATATTTGCCATCTGTGTGTCTTCTCTGGTGAAGTATCTGTTAAAACTTTTCCTATTAAAAAAATTAGGCTGTCTGCTTTCTGTGTATTGAATTTTGAGAATTCTTTATAAATTCTAGATACAAGTCCTTTACCAGACATATGCATTGCAAATATTTTCTCCTAGTCTGTGGCCTGTCATGCCATGAATCAAAAGAAAGTTAGAACATATATATTAATATAGACAAAAATAGATTTCACAGCAAAGAATAGCAGGGATAAAGAAGTTCGTTTCATAATGGTAATAGGGTCAATTTATCAAGAAGACATTCCAATTCTAAACATTTATGCAGCTAATAACAGAGATTCAAAATACATGAAGCAAAAACTGTTAGAAAGGCAAGGATAAACAGGCACAATGGTATTTGGAGATTTTAATATCCCTAGCTCAATAATTCATACAAAAATTGGCAGAAAGTCATGAAGGATATAGTAGACTTGATGGACAGCATCAACCTACTTCACCTGAGTCCTACTTATAGAACACTTCACTTAACAATGTATAGCAGGGTACACATTAGTTCTTTAAGTGTACATGGAACATTTGCCAGGATGGACCACATTTTGTCCCATAAAGATGTCAATACATTCCAAAGTATTTGAATGATATAATGTATTTTTCTTTGCGCTCACAATGTTATATGCCCACAAAGCATGACTTAGGCTAATCACCAACTCTCAGAGCCTGTGTGCTCTCTAAACCTGGTTTATATAATCTTTATGCGAACCCAGTTTATATAATCTATCTGCCCAGCTCACAGGAGACTCATAGGCATCCAACTGTATAATCCCAGAGCAACTGTGTGACATCTAGCTTAAACTCTCTCAACAAATAATCACACTTAGAATTTTTGTGGCCCTAAGAGGTGCTGGGGCTCCAGCTAAAAGAATTATGCTTCTCAGAAATTGAGAAGCTTGGCATATCTCTTTTTTCCCTGTGGGTACCAGGATATGAAAAAAATATAGTGGCAATACCAAAGGAGTTAGAAAGATATGGCATATTTTAAAGATTTATATCTAAAAAACTAATGCTTTTAACATAAATGGTTAATAAAAATAATATTTAATAGTACACCATAGGCCATGTGGTAAATAAGTATAAACTTATTTATCAAACATCTCTTATTTATTTTGAGAAATTTTTATATATATATCACCTCATTATGATTTTGTATCAAAAATGAAAGTATAAGAATACTACTGTGTTTTTATTTTCTACTCTTCCCCTCCCTGTGGTTCCAAAAGTCCCTTGTTGACCTTCATAAATAACATATATTCCTTAATGCCTGGACTGACCTCTGAATTATATTTATCTTTTGGAAAGGCTTATAAAGGTTTATAAAGGTGGGCAATTATTTATACTGAAGTTTCTCTCCACCATCACTCTTCCTGGGTTGACATTTTCTGGTCATCTGTAGTGAGTTACAATAATTCTGTTTTGTGCTTCCAGAAACCTATGCCTGGCCTTTTTGGGAGGCATTATCTATAGGGCTTCCCCCATAGCTCAGTTGGGAAAGAATCTGCAGAATCTCCTGCAATGCAGGAGACCCCAGTTTGACTCCTGGGTCAGGAAGATCCCCTGGAGAAGGGATAGGCTACCCACTCCAGTATTCTTGGGCTTCCCTTGTGTCTCAGCTGGTAAAGAATCTGCCCACAATGTGGGAGACCTGGGTTTGATCCCTGGGTTGGGAAGATCAAGATTCCCCTGGAGAAGGGAAAGGCTCCCCACTCCAGTATTCTGGCCTGGAGAATTCCATGGACTATGCAGTCCATGGGGTTGCAAAGAGTCGGACATGACTGAGTGACTTTCACGTACTCACTCTTCTATTTGTAGAGTTCACAGTATCATGTGTAAATACCAATTTGCACTATCCCTGGGAACATTATTTGGTGTTTCAGCATGAAAATGAAAGTTGTTTAGTCGTGTCTGACTCTTTGCAACCCCTGGACTATACAGTCCCTGGAATTCTCCAGGTCAGAACACTGGAATGGGTAGCCTTTCCCTTCTCCAGGGAATCTTCCCAACCCAGGGATTGAGCCCAGGTCTCCTGCATTGCAGGGAAATTCTTTCCCAGCTGAGCCACATGGGAAGCCCAGGAATACTGGAGTGGGTAGCCTAGCCTTTCTCCAGCGGATCTTCCCAACCCAGGAATCGAATTGGAGTCTCCTCCATTGCAGGTGGATTCTTTACCAACTGAGCTATCAGGGAAGCCCCGATAGCCTAAGGTAGTGTGATCCAAAAATGTATTCACAATTTGGTGGCCAACTTATCTTTTCACAATTTGGTTGCCAACTTATCTTTTCCTGTTCTGATGATTCAAGTCACAGAACCAGAGATAAACAGGCAGCTTGCACTTAGCATTCACTATTTCACTTCTGCAAAAATCATCACATCTAATAGTACCCCGTCCCACAAAAATTCTCCCCTTTTGGGTTATTATAGAGGTCAGGAGGGACCATTTTCTTGTGGTCACCCATTAGGATGGCCACAAGATATTAGGATGCTTTGGAAGATGATGACAAAGCTGCAGCAAAACTGTGATGCTTCCATCAGAAAATACTGGATCAAGAATCCAAGAAAAAGGCTATGATCGGACCTCCATAGTAATAGAACCATTGGGATGTTCCTCCTCTCTCTTATTTTCCTCTTTGTGTTATGTCAGCCTCTTTTCTTCTAGTGCAGAGTAACTTGCTCCATGTGGCCAAAAACATGTCTACCAAGATCTCCCCAGATTTACACCATACAGATTCAGTACCAGAGAGAAACAGGACAAATACTCCTCTTGCTTCCAAGCCCAGATATCCAGGGGGAAAAGACTCATTGAGCCAGCTTGGGCCAGGCACTCATTTCTGGACCAATGAATGTGGCCAGGAGGACAGGGTATCGGGTATCTGTTTAGCAAATGATATCTGTTTACAAAACATGAATTTAAGGATGTGGAGAGAGAAAGGCTTCAAGAGTAGACTTTTCCTTGGAGAAAGTAGTTTGGAATCAGACCTCACAATTAGTGCTGATTATAACAACATAAAAACAAGAAGGACCTACATCACTTACATAATTGAGTTTACCTCCAAGCAAAGAAAAAATAAGAGCAGCAAACTACATATACTCAGCCAAAGTCATGAAAAAAATTTGTTCCTATAGCTACCTTCCTCAAGCCCAATCTGAACAGTGTTCTTTTTATATTTTATTGTATTTAAATCCTACTCACCTTATAGGGCTTACCTCTTGTCTCACTTTCCCCAAGTGTCATGTTCTTTTCTGATCTATTTCTTCCTCCCACTGCATCTCCTGATTATATACTGTCTTATTTTTATTACTGGTTTTGTAAGTAGAGCTCATCTCTCCTTCTATATTCTAAGCTTCAAAAATATCTTTATTATAACTTATTATTAGCATGAATAATTGACAGTTACCTTTCTTCTGTCCCCTGCAACTTCCAATCCAATCCCACATACACTCTAAGTAATTACATGTTTGGGAAGAGATTTTAGAAGATGAGGTTTCATATTACTTAAATAAAGTACACTGGATATTTATAGAGGAAGAAGACTGGATGCATGGCAGTCTTACTGATTCTTTTCCTGACACATAATTACACTTCCTGACATTGAGTAATTGTTAATGAAAGATCTCAAGATGAAAACTCAAATCCAAAGTAGAGAATCATGCATTTTGCTATGAAAAGCAGTGAACTCATGAGTAAGGGCACAGTTATCCCAACCTTCTCTACTTGGAGAAGACTCCAGAAAAAAAGAAGTTCAGAAGATGTATATCGAGAATGTTATTTCTAAAAGGTGGTGGAAACATTTGCTTAATACAGATTTCCAAATTTGGGGCTTGCCAACTTAAAGATGATTAATTTGAATTTGTGAAAAGGATCACATGTATGTGATTTACTGGTATAATTAAAAGGCAAAACACTGACTAACAAAGTGTTATCAAAAATGTCCCATTGAGAGCACATCCTTTAGTGAAAGAGTCGTGAAAACTTTTCATTTTTGGATATATATATTTTCTACATGTTCTCGTTGAATTAAACCCCACGTGAGTTGCTGACATCTTAGTGATACGTTCAGTCTAAAAGTCATTTAATTGTCTTGACTTCATGAGGTAAACAGATTTCCAGGCTTGCCAGACAAAGGTAGGGAGACCATGGAGCGGTGGGATGAATTAAAAACCAATATACTTGATTTCTAATACACCAGGCAACTAATAACCACAGATTTAAATTGGACAAGTTCTAAATCACTAAATTTTAAGTTTTTTTTTTTTTTTTTTTTTTTGCTATAGGGCAAAAGTTACAAGGAAAATAACCTTTCTATGGCATTTAGGCTCTTAGGGACAATGTTTATGAGCAGTTGGGTACAAGAAACAGTGATCTCAACCTGATTTTGGGTTAGTTCAACTCAGAGGTAAAATTTATATCTTTATCTTTGACTGTTTCAATCAGAAAAGTGTTTATCTATCCATCTACTTATCTATCTTACAAACAGACATACACACAGATATAGTTAAGTAAATTATTATGTTCTGTTGTGTTTGTCTAGTAAGAACAGATAACTGTACTAAACTGATTTAAAGTTCTACTCAGAATTCTCCCAACTTCCCTTCCATTTGCACTGCTTCTGCAAAAAGAATGTTTTTGGAGTAAATTAGACTCATTGTATGTTTAAACCAGGGCATCTTTCCCACCCAGGGATTGAACCTGTGTCTCTTATGTCTCCTGCATTGGCAGGTGGGTTCTTACCACTAGCACCACCTGAAAAGCCCATTATAGAATTTACTATTATTTCCTCAGTTGTGATTTCCCCTCCAAAGTAATTATATGTTTATGAAGGAAATTCTTAAGCTGTAATTTGGTTCAAAGAAAATCTAAAGAGTGTAATCAGTGTACCAAGTGCTTAAAGACTCTTCAAGTGATCTAAGAACATTACTTTAAATGTCTCCAGACTGCAGTTGTCAAGAACATGCAAAGCCCTCTTAATGGTCTTCTTTAAATGCTCTCTGCATCAACGAGGCCACGGAACTCTGGCATTTGTGTGAGTCCTATCCCAGGCTTCTTGTCAGGTACCCTTTCAGTTAAAGACCCAGCAGCAGATAAGGAAAGTCTTTAAAAAGTCCCCTTTCTAAACGTAGCTGTTTATGTTGTCTACCTTGGATGGGAGGATATGGATTTCAACTAAGAACCACCACTTTTGATAGCTGGTCATTTTTCTTTGCAGAAGTTTCATCTGGATTTTTTTTTCCTTCTGGGATTTAAGATGTCATTGCCTTGTGAGGGACACCAGTGGCTGAACCAAGGAGATCAGAGGTTCATTGTCCTTTGTCATCGTGATCCTCCCTATTCAGGTGAAATTAGTCCTACCCTCTCTGATGAAAGGCCTCAGGAACAAAAGTCATTTCAACATACTTCATGAAATTAGGGTTGTGGATGATTGGGGATGCTCATGACTACAAATAAGTGATTGACTGGGGGCAATAAGATGGGCCCTCTTTTGCAGAAATCAGCCATGCAGGGCCTCAGTGGGAACAGACATTGTGGGTTATTTCACGACCAGATTTGCTCTGCTGATCCAGGCTCTGGTCTAACACTGTCACTTAGGCTCTGTCCGCCTCACTGAAAAAAAACAGCTTTCGTAAGGGCAGCCCTTAACCCTGGGGAAATCTTGGCTCGATTTTGGTGGTTCTACTTATATTAAATTAGGCATGCCAGGAGAAAATAAATAGGGTAAGCAATGGTCATGGTGGAAGCTACCCATCCTGGACAGACATCTACTTTTAACTATTTTAGATAAACATTATATCATAGTAGTGAATTAGTAATAATATGATTATATTAGCCATAGTTTGGGGCTTCCCAGGAGGCGCAGTGGTAAAGAATCTGCCTGCCAAGAGACGTGGGTTCGATACCCAGGTCAGGAAGATTCCCTGGAGAAGGAAATGACAACCTGCTCCAGTATTGTTGCCTGGAAATTCCATGGACAAATGAGTCTAGTGGGCTACATTCCACGGAGTTGTAAAGAGTTGGACACTGAGGGACTGAGCACACACACAGAGCCGTAGTTGGGGTTACATACCATGCACCAGGCTTTGTGCTGAGTATGCTGTATCTCATTTAATCTTCACATTAACCTTGTTAGGTAGATATTACTACCGTCCCCAGCCCCCATCTTCCTTTCCTTTTTTTTGTTTATATTTCTGATTTTTTTTTTTTTTTGGATGAGGGAGATAAGGGTTACAATTTGTAAATGATTTGATCAAAGCCATAAAACACATGGACAAGGTAGTAAGATTTAAGCTCTAGTTTGTCTTTATTCTAAGTAAAAAAATTGCATGCAAGGGCACACACACACACTCTTACATTTATTTATGACTATGTCTGTCTGTCTATTAAATAGCATGAGTCCTGATATACTGATATCAACAATTCCAACCCTACAGCACAGGGCACATGCTAATCTTCCCTCTCTCCACATTCATAACTCCACCTTGTGCAACATTCATGCAGATTAAATATAACGGTGTATATAACACCACCAGCAGTGACTCATGTAAACTGGGGAAAGATGTACCTTCCTTAGGGGCTTCCCAGCTGGTGCTAGTGGTAAAGAACCCACCTGCCAATGCAGGAGACATAAGAGATGCAGATTCGATCTCTGAGTTGGGAAGATCTCCTGAAGGAGAGGTAAGGCAATCTTGACTGGTAAGGCAACCCACTCCAGTATTCTTGCCTGGAGAATCCCATGGACACAGGAGCCTGGCGGGCTATAATCCATAGGGTTGCACAAAGTCGGACATGACTGAAGTGACTTAGCAGGTACACATGCCCCTTCCCCAAGGTGGACAACTTGGCAAGTGGAGTGTGTGTGTGGGATTCTAGTTCCTACTCGTCCCTCAGCTGAGCATCTCTGTGTCACTACAGAGCCAGAGAGAATAAGATGGGGTGGAGGTCTTGCACAGTCAGCATGCAATGTGGCAAATTATTTATACTTACGGTCAAGTCTTTCAAGAAAAAGGCATAGATAGATTTAAAGAACTTATGAATAAAATAATTTTTACCTTGGAGAATTTTTCATAACTAACAAGATAGTGGGATGAAAAAGAAAAGTGTTCCAAGGTTTTCCATTCTGATGGGAAAATCAATGCAATCCAGTGGGTTGTCAATATCACCAATTATATGCCGTTGAGTATAATTCAAAGTGGGTTGGTTGACCTACAACAGATTATTTTTTTAACCTGATACTGACTATATGTCACCCTACAATCTGAATCAGAAACAGGTTGATAGAAAAATAAAATGTATTCCTGTCTTCCAGAAGCCTGGCTAGCAGCCAAGAAGAAGCTGGTCTCTCCATAATGCAGAGTACATAATTCAAAATGACACTGGAGGTAAGGGGAAAAAAAGCTTCGCCCAATTTCCTGTATATGGTCAGTAAAGTTTGCTGACAGATTTATGAGCTTCCACCTGCTAAACACTCCTCTGTTGAATTTTTTCACTAACTTGTCTTTGAGGAGAGGCAAATGAGCTCATCTTCTGGCTCTTCGGATGATCTTTCCCCAAGACCTGATGGACTTTAAATCTGTCACAGAGAAACCAATTAAATTTGACTCCCTGCTACAAATGTCTGATGCTACAAAAATCTGAGGCCCTGAGATGGAGGCTCTGAAAGTATCACAGACCTCCCTAACTGGTGTTTTCCATGAAGGACAGCAACTTGCCAATGATGATCCCATCTGCACTAAGGATAGGGTGCAGACAATGTGGGCAGTCCCATTCTTCTTCAAGGGTCCACATTGCATAGTGTTACAGTGACTCAAACTCCAGGCTTCTGTGGCACTTGCCCAGCCACACTGTGTTCTTAAGTATTCAGAGGGGGAACAGTTGGAAGCAGAAACGAACTGCTATTTATTAAAAAGCAGAGACATTACTTTATCAACAAAGGTCCATATAGTCAAAGCTATGGTTTTTCCAGTAATCATGTATAGATGTGAGAGATGAACCACAAAGAAGGCTGAGCATCAAAG
Source organism: Ovis aries (assembly GCF_016772045.2). NCBI lineage: Eukaryota > Metazoa > Chordata > Mammalia > Artiodactyla > Bovidae > Ovis > Ovis aries. The sequence continues at coordinate 29,796,491 of NC_056075.1, read as the reverse complement.
AATTAATGCTTTTGAAATGTTATGTTGAAGAAGACTCTTGAGAGTTCCTTGGACAGCAAGGAGATCCAACCAGTCAATCCTAAAGGAAATCAACCCCGAATATTCATTGGAAGGACTGATGCTGATGCTGAAACTCCAATCCTTTGGCCACCTGATGCGAAGAACTGACTCATTGGTAAAGACCCTGATGCTGGGAAAGGTTGAAGGCAGGAAGAGAAGTGGATGACAGAGGATGAGATGGTTGGATGGTATCACCGACTCAATGGACATGAGTTTGCGCGAGCTCCGGGAGTTGGTGATGGACAGGGAAGCCTGGTGTGCTGCACTCCATGAGGTCACAAAGAGTCAGACATGACTGAGCAACTGGACTGAACTGAACTGACAGTTGGAAGAACTCAGAACCATCCAGCCTCTCACTTCCAGAACAGGGTGACAGTGACAACTAACAGGTGCCCAAGGGGTGCTGGGAACTAAAGAATAACACCCCAGAGACAAAGCAGACTGTTGCTTCCAGGGTTGGCAGCTCCCATCTGAGAGCTTTTGAAAGCTGCAAAATTACAGACAGCACATTATAGATATAAATGGATAAACAATTTGTTTATAAGGAATTTGTCCAAGTTATTGTGGAATCTAAAATCTATAGGGCAGGCTGGAAAACTCAAGCAGGAGTTGATACTGAAGTCTTGAAGCAGAATTTCTTCTCTGGGAAATCTCAGCTTTTGTTTTTAATGCCTTCAACTGATTGGACAAGGTCCACCCACATTATTAAGGTTCAGTTTAGTCACTCAGTCATGTCTGACTCTTTGTGACCCCATGAATCGCCACATGCCAGGCCTCCCTGTCCATCACCATCTCCCGAAGTTCACTCAGACTCACGTCCATTGAGTCACTGATGCCATCCAGCCATCTCATTCTCTGTCGTCCCCTTCTCCTCCTGCTCCCAATCCCTCCCAGCATCAGAGTCTTTTCCAATGAGTCAACTCTTTACATGAGGTGGCCAAAGTACTGGAGTTTCAGCTTTAGCATCATTCCTTCCAAAGAAATCCCAGGGCTGATCTCCTTCAGAATGGACTGGTTGGATCTCCTTGCAGTCCAAAGGACTCTCAAGAGTCTTCTCCAACACCACAGTTCAAAAGCATCAATTTTTCGGTGCTCAGCCTTCTTCACAGTCCAACTCTCACATTCATACATGACTAATGGAAAACCATAGCCTTGACTAGACGGACCTTAGTCAGCAAAGTAATGTCTCTGCTTTTGATCATAACTTTTCTTCCAAGGAGTAAGCATCTTTTAATTTCATGGCTGCAGTCACCATCTGCAGTGATTCTGGAGCCCCCCAAAATAAAGTCTGACACTCAAAATCAACGTAGTGTAAATGTTAATCACATCTATAAAATACCTTCAGTGCAACATCTGATAGTGTTTGAGTTAATAATAGTATTATAGCTCAGCCAAGCTAGCATATAAAAACAACCAAATCTGAAAGAGCCAAGCGCAGAGTCTGCATCCAGTAGGTGGTCAATAAATGAGTCCTCTTGCCTTCCTTGTGCAAGATCCCCTCCGCTCCTACTGAGCATGGAAGAAGGAAAGAGATTAATTCCGTCCAAAGGAGAGCCAGGTCTGAGGATTCCCTGGGCTGATTCCTCAGTCACAGCCAGGATTCAGGAATCATGCTCACTGTCACCCTCCCTGTCACCTGATAAACGCCCACAACAGATGGAAGGGAAACATCATCTCTGTGGGTGTGAGAGGGGATCCCAGCTAATCCTTGGTCAGGATCAGCCTGTGCACAGGCAGAATGGCTGGTGCTTCTATCTGAGCATCATAGGGAAGGGTTTCCAGCTCACAACTACGGCCTTCACCTGGGTGGACCACAGAGGTTAGGTATAGTTTCAGAATGAAACAGACCAGCATTTGAATTCATTTCTCCCATTTACTAGCTGTGACACAGAAGGCAAACTCTCTAGCTCCACTAGTAAGGTGGAGTCATGTGTCATACACTGACACATGAATGAAATGGGAAGATCATGGTAGAACTAAGTAAGAACACGATACCTGTTAGCTGTTATTGTTTCAACTTTAAAATTTACCCCTTGAGAAACATTACCGTCCTATGTTTTAGTGCTGACAGAGGGACCACATCATGTTACCAACACCCAGTGTGGGCCAATATCCCTGGTCACTTTCCTACATGAGAAGAGTGATCTGGGGACACTGGAAAGGCCAGAGGTGAGAGGACACAAGAAGTATAAGTAAACTTTGTTATATTTTGCACAATTTCCTTGGCCTCAGAGACTTATATTTCTTAAGAAGAAAAACTGGGTCTCTTGGCCAGATGCTAATTTGTTGTCATCAACTTGAGGCCCAATAACAATCCCCACAGCCCACGATACTGCTGTTAGGACATGGAGTAGGAGGAGTTTGGTTGTAAAATGAAGAAAATTCAATTATATTATAAAAAAGAGAACCACAGAGCTGAGACTCAGACCATCATTCTAGAAGGGGAAAAATAAAGAGGAGAGGGAACACAGAGGAGACTGAAGGGCCGAGAATAATTCTCTGACTTTGAGCTTTCAACACAAGGCAATGATAGTATACAAAAGATTCCTAAACAAGCCATAGGTGGACTAAGATGGACAACAGTTAAAAAAACCCAGCATAGCACTCTCAGTTAGCATGGCTCAAGAGATCTGGAGCAAATGAGGGTTGTACAAGCATTATCATGGTTTCAGTGCATGGGTAAGAGTCAAGCGACATGGGTGTGAACATCAGATTCACCGGCTGGGTATGTGAACTGGGCCTTAGCTCCTGCCTCTATAAAACGGGAATGATAATAATAGTAATAGTAATAATACCTCACAGGTTTCTTGTGAGGGGTAAATGTGAACGTGTAAATGAAGTACTTAATTAAGCACTTGATATCTAAGTACTCAATGAATTCTCTTTTTGATTATCATCATCACCATCATCTTCTCATTCATAAAACAGGAGAAGCAGTAGGAGATACGGACCTACAGTGGAAAATAGTGGATAAATATTATCTATAGCAAATTATAATTTACTGTGCCCCCCGGTTCAACCTTGGGAAGCCTAGTCAGGATTTGGTGAATGAAAGCTCAAGTATCTTAAGACTGAACTTACTTAAAGGCACTGAACTATGGAAACAGAGTCAAGAAAAGGATCTGCAGCTAATAGAAACAGAGTCTCAAGCAGAAGATATTTCAGTGTGCCAGGATATCAGTAAAGTCTCCACTGACAGAAGACAACTGGTTCTAGGGCTCATGACCCCAGACAGCCTGCAGAAGACAGTGATGGTCAAGAAGATTTGGGTGTTGGGTCCTTGGCTGGGAAGGCATGTGTTCTATGAATGGATAAAGCATCCATCCACATTGGGCTTCCATGAGCTCTGATTTAATCACAAATGTTTAAATGCTGCAAAGGCCTGACAAATGGGAATGCACAAAATATTAGGATTATAATATGTGTCTGAGGAAGCCATCAAACACTCTCTGCAAATAAAGGGCTATCTAAATACTGTATAATTCCACCCCTTATTACTATCAATAATATGTCATTTGGCTGAAGCAATTTTTAAAGTATTTTATGTTCCCTGATGGAATCAAATCTTTAATTCCATTTTTATAGTTAATGTGGAAGCCCTGACTCCAAATTAGGTTCCTGAGAAGATGTACTAGTATTACAGGCAAGAAGAGATCCTTTATCCTTTTTACCCCTCTCTGGAAATGTAGTGTTGCTTTTTTTTATCCTTTAACTCAACTTTGAATATTGAATAACATCCTGGAAAGAAGTGGCTATTATGCTCATGATGGCTTTGAGTTGGAGATGACCCATGCTTTCCTAGGACCTCAGAATAACCCTGTTCCATTAATAAGCCTCTTCTCCAGCACTTATGTTCCAATCAGCCCAAGCAATCAGGTTTCTCTGTGTGCCATTAAAATAAGACAGAGAGGGAGAATTCCCGTGATGGGCCTTCTCAGGTTCTGCAAGGCAATTAGCCCAGGACCCTCTTTCAAAACAAGAGGCAGTAAAGCAAGATGGCTAAGAATGTGGGCTCGAGTCAGACTGACCTCCTTCCTACCCCAACTCACAGATGATTATCTGAATCACCACTGGTTAAATTGTTTAATATCTTTCAGACCAAGTTGTCTCCTCTTTTTAAAAAATTTAGCCTTTAAAATGGCTAGTAGCAAATCCTTTAGGTTTATTATATGTGTTTGTATTAGAAAAGGAACGAAAGAAGGAAAATAGGAAGGAAGGGAGGGAGGGAGGAAGGAACACCAAGAGAGGGGTCTCCTTGACAAGTCATGGGTTCACTCAAGAGACTTGGGAGAGGACAGGCTAGAGGGACCCTCCTCAAGCTCAGGGTCTCTCCCCACAGAGTCTGTCCTTGTTCTCTGTCACTGAAAGGGTCAGGAACAAGAAAGCTGTGAACCTGAATGGAGCAGCAGCCTCCTTCAAGGAGCCTGTGAGTAACCATGAGGTTTTGCTCTCTGCTGGGCGTGGTGGGGTATGTTCCATGAGCATGTTTAAAGAATACAACAGAGGGAGGCACTGAGTCCATCTTATGGCTGGGCTCCCAGTAGAGGATGTCTTGGCTGAATCAATTTGTCCTTGCTCTGCAATTACAAGCCTAATTAGAGGAGTAGGTTACAGCCAAGAAGCCTAATACAGCTTAAATGACTGTCAACCACTCTGGCTACAATATAAACAAATATGTAGTCCCAGCTGGGAACACATTGAAAGCTACATGAAGGTGGTATCATCTTTTGGTTTCAGGCAGCCCATTTCAGGAAAATAATAGAAGTTTCCATGGGACTCTTGGAAGAGATTCCAAGTCTCTACAGAAACTGATCTAAACAAGCCGATAAGGTTATTCAATAAGTTTCTTATCAAATGCTTCCAGATTATTCTATATGAGAGGTTTCAAACCAGGATAAGGTCATTATACATCAACAACAACACATTTGGGCCTCCCAGGTGCCTCAGTGGTAAAGAATCCACCTGCCAGTGCAGGAGACTCAAGAGCCGCAAGTTCCATCCTTGGGTTGGGAAGATCCTCTGGGGTAGGAAATGCCAACCCACTCCAGTATTCTTGCTTGGAAAATTCCATGGGCAGAGGAGCCTGGAGGGCTACATTCCATGGGGCCGCAGAGTCAGACATAACTAAGCACACAGACACAACAACATAATTATTCGGGTCTTTTCGAAATGCCAGGTACAGGTGTTAAACATAATTTAAACATTTACATATATTTAATCTCACTTTTAGGTAAGTAAACTGGGTTTCCCTGGTGGCTCAGACAATAAAGAATCTGCCTACTATGTGGGAAATCTGGGTTCGATCCCTGGATTGGGAAGATCTCCTGGAGAAAGGAATGGCTATCCACTCCAGTATTCTTGCTTGGAGAATTCCGTAGATAGAGGAGCCTGGCGAGCTACAATCTATGGGATCACAAAGAGTCAGATGCAACTGAGTGACTAACACTTTCAAAGTGGACTAGATATATCAAGTAATCTTTCAAGGCCATGTTGATAAGTACCAAACTCAGATTTGAACCCACGTTTATGCAAACTTTAAGTCTTATACTTTTAAAGCACTATGTTCTATTTTCTTTTACAAGCAAGAACACCTACAGGGCGCACACACACACACACACACACACACACACACACACACACACACACACACACACACACATACTTACTGACCTCTACTCTGAGAAGATTGATAGGAAGACAGAGGTCTTGGTGACGTCTGCTGCTGCTGCTGCTGCTGCTAAGTCAATTCAGTTGTGTCCGACTCTGTGTGATCCCATAGATGGCAGCCCACCAGGCTCCCCCGTCCCTGGGATTCTCCAGGCAGGAACACTGGAGTGGGTTGCCATTCCTTCTCCAATGCATGAAAGTGAAAAGTGAAAGTGAAGTCGCTCAGCCGTTTTCGACCCTCAGCGACTCCAAGGACTGCAGCCTTCCAAGCTCCTCCATCCATGGGATTTTCCAGGCAAGAGTACTGGAGTGGGGTGCCATTGCCTTCTCCATTGGTGATGTCTGGAAGGGATGAAAGAGGCAACTCCTGAGTTGCTGATGGTCATCTTCTAGTTAGACATGATTTGACACAAAATGGAAGATTTGTTAGAACGAGGGAGCCCTTGGCTCTCCAGGTAAATGCCCACTGGACTCCGGTACTAGCCAGTGCTAGATTCCCTGCTCCTTTCTGCCAGGAGGGCTGGACACAGGGCACAGGCCATCACAGACACAGTGTCTCAGTCACTGAGCACATCCCATAGCCTCCCTTGAGGCACAAGTTTTGCTGCAGGAGAAGGCAGCTCTGCCTGATCATGGAGAGCAGGGATTAGATTCTCCGGAGGGGATCTGAATGAATAAAGCCTGGCAAGTGGCCCTGCTCTGCATGGGAGCTCCTGGTCTGCACTCTCCTCCCACAGGAGTCTCACGTTGAGCTGCGAATCAGAGCCCAGCTTCACAAACAATGGAAGCCCCTGAGGAATGTGTTCTGCTCACTGGCATCTGATAAAATACTTAACATGTTGACTAGGTAATGCCCTCACATATTTAAAATATGATTAAGGATCAGAATGAAGAGATTCATTCCACTCCTGTCTTTCCGCCCTCAAATTTATACCCATCTTCCTTGGATAAATACTTTTCAGTAGATTTTAAAAAATACATCCCTCTTTTTAAAATGCAAATAAAATATGAATAGATAGAGTTCTTTGTTCTTTATACAGAAAGCAGCAGATTCTACGCACCATTTTTCCTAATGAGCAGTCTCCTATTTTTTTCAAAGAACATAAAAAGATTCCTCATTCTTTTTATACATGCATAATGTCTCATGGCATGGATATACAGTGATTGATTTCATCAATTTCCTATTGGGCACTTGGGTTTTTTCCAATTTTTTGTTATTTCAGAGGATGCTGCAGGGAACCATGTGCACACACATCACCTTATACATGTACTTCTGGAGCTAAAATTTCCGGAGTTCGGTGGCTCTGTCAAGGGTATGTGCATTTATCATTTTGAAAAATATTGTCATTCAAAGGGTATTCTGAGGATCTGAGTCCAAACTTTAAAAGTCATCCTCGAGAGGTGACTTGGGGTACATTAGGTCGCATATGTCTTCTTCATTTTTTAGGGGAGGGATCTTTTCATTTGAAGATCCTTTCTGAGCTGTGGGTGTTGACCTATCTCATTTCTTAGAAATTAAGAAACCTTATGGCCAGATTAATCCTCTAGGACTTGGCTCTGTCCATCACACTTCCCTGTTCAGGTATTTTCAAGCAAGTCCCCAGTGACCACAGTCTGGAAATCCAGGCCTTTCACTCTCAGACTCCGGGGACATCTCCACTGCACCTCTGTGAGCTCTATGCTACTTGCCTGTCCACCTATAGGCACAGGTCCCTGCTTCTTCTCCTCTCAGACACCACGTCTCACTTGTCCCCTTTGTTGCTCATTCTGGTTGCACTGTGTTCTGGGTACACACGTCTCCTTCCAGACATGAGATCTTCTGGTGCAGGAGTCATTCTACATTCTCCAGGCAGTACTTTCACACCAGTAACTTGTTAACAGCTTTGCACACAGTCAGTGCTCAGTATCTTTGGGGTGAAGCTCCCAAACTTCCCATTTGCAGGGAGGAAACTGGAAATGAAGTCTCAGGAACCACTTATTAAGCCTGGAGCTGACTTTGTCAGAGATGCACAGCAAATTCTAACCATGGCTCCGACGTTAAGCAGGGAGGAGGTGATTCAATCCATTTGCTCCTTTATCAATATCCTCAAAGTATGGTCCAAGCTCCATTGTGTCAGGACCATCATGGTGATTCTGATGCTGATTAAAATTTGAGAAAATTTGATCTGATTTTTGGAGATGATTGATGAAAAACCCAGGAAAAGGAGAGGAACTAAGATTCATGATCTATAAGCTGTAGCCCGCCTCTTAGACACACTAATTGTGGATTATTCAGCAGGAACTCCATCAGTCATCAGTCATTTGCACTAGAGAAACCGAGTCCAGGAAATTTCTCCAGTTTATAAACTATGTAAACCAAGGGTCCTAACTTGGGGGTGGTGGTTTCGTCACTAAGTTGCGTCTGACTCTTGTGACCCCATGGACTATATAGCCTGCCAGTCTCCTCTGCCCAGGGGATTTCTAGGCAAGAACACTGGAGTGGGTTGCCATTTCCTTCTCCAGGGGATCTAAATCCAGGAATCAAACCCCAGGTCTCCTGCACTGCAAGCAGATTCTTTAGAATCTGCTACTAGACTGAGCTACAAGTAGGGAAGTCCCTACTTGGGGGTATGCAGATATATTAAAATGTGCCTATAAAACCCTCAGTTGTTTTGTGTGATTGGAGTATCAGTCAGGATTCTTCCTTTTGAAAGTTATCCAAAATCCCAACTAAGTTTGGTTTAAGCAAAAAAAAAAAAAAAATCTTTTTTACTCTTGTAAATGAAGGTTTCACAATATAGGCAGAGCTGTGTCTAGAGACTCGGGTGGTGTTGCATTCCTGGGTGCCAGCTTCAATCCCAGGCAGGCTTTTTCTCATCACAGCTTCATGGCCCTAGTCTCAGACTCTCCCCACTTCATGTCCAGCATAAGAGATGGTATCCCCTTTACAGAAGTGTTGGCTGGGCCAACTGCGGTTAAGTGTTCGGTTCTGAACCACTCTGACCAGAGTTTATGCTATTCCTACACACAAAACGCACACACACAAAGGCTGACACAGAAAACAGGAGGGAAATAGATTTGAAAAGGAGATTCTTGTTGCCATTACTCAAAATATAAATGGATACTGTGCCAGCAAAGCAATAACTTGCACCATAGTCCATGTATTAAAAAACAACAAAGAAACTGATTGATAACCCATGTAAGGTTGTGGTGCTTCATACACTTTAAAGGTAATTGTGGTTTTGTAAGAATCCTAAATTTAGAGTCAAAGAGACAAATTCTTGCTCTTACGTTTGTCTAAGAGCCTCTTGGGAGCATTCCATTTTCTTGCTCAGAAAACAGAAGTAATGGCTGCCCTATACAGCTCCCCTTTCATTTGTCTATGGCGTCCAGTAGATTATAAAACCACAGGGCTGAGCCCATGGTTGTCTCATTCAGTGCTGTATTCTCAGGGGCCCTCAGAACTTGACATTCAATAGATATTCAATAAACGTTTAAAATACAAATTAAATGAGTTAATACATGGTGCTTCCCTGGTGGCTCAGACTGTAAAGAGTCTGCCTGCAGGAGACCCAGTTTCGATCTCTGGGTCGGGAAGATCCCCTGGAGAAGGAAAAGGCAACTCAATTCAGTATCCTTGTCTGGAAAATTCCATGGATAGAGGAGATTGGCAGGCTACAGTCCATGGGGTCACAAAGAGTCAGAAATGACTAAGAGAGTCCATGCCTGCATGCAAAAATAGAATTGGAGGAAAAGTTGATAAATCAGAATGTTACGGGTCTTGATCTCTAGGTTCCTATTTTGCTAATGGAAAATCAGATTTGTGATTAAATGTTGTGTAGAAGAGAATGTCAGAAAACTCAGATTCTAACCCCAGCTCTGCTGTTAATTAGCGCTATGACCTTAGATGACCATTAAATTTCTCTGAGCCTCAATTTTTGACTCTGTTAAATATGTTAAATAGGGGGGCTAAATATAAGAGAAGTAAAATTGCTTCACCACAACCAAGTTCTATAGTTAAGATAGCTGGCAAAGCTGAGTATGAGCCCCTAGATATAATTAATTTATATTTAATTTAAAATCTTAATCTAAAACAATTGCTCTAAACTAGAATCATAGGGTGGGGGTACGAGCTCCGACCACAGAGACTACCAATTTCATCCTCCCTTCTTTTTCTTTCAATTTTGTCATACATTCAAATAATTATTAAGCACTTGTTCTGTGTATTTGGGCTCTGTTGATGATTAAAACTAATTTCATCAATCTATATCTCCGCCTAATAAGGCACTCCTACTTATGCCCTGAAGGTTCTGTCTTTGATGATGATCAAAGTCTAACCATCAAAGATCTACCATGTTTAATTCCATAAAGTGATTAAGAGACATTCCTTTCTAAACTTGGTGTTTTGTGGAAATGACAAGGGCTAATTCCCCCTGAAGTATAATCTTCAGAGAATACAACTTGGGTCTCAAAACACAGCCAAGTCCATATGGGAGAAGGATTTTCCCACACCACCCTTGTCTACTTTGTGACTTCCCTTTTCCAAGATGAATTAAGAGGGTGGCATTCAGTTTCCCAATAAATTCTCTAGTCCTCAACCATATATCACTGCCATTCTTGCCAAACTGACTTCCCTGAAGACACTCTGGGAAAGGACATTGCAAATCTTGAGATGAGTATATACCTTATATCACCTTTTTACTGTAGGTCTGCAGGTACTGTAGCTTTCATATGCTTATTAGTTCAATCTATTAAGAGAACAATGATCAAATATAAATACCCCAGGCAGAAACATGGCAAAGGCAAGGAAACAGATGAATACTGGCACTCATTCACAACATAATAAATGATATTCCAGTATGCTGTAAGTTTTTGACCTGAAGCAAGAGAAACTTGACGACTTTAATAGAGTTTTCTTCATAAACCATTTCCTTTCTGCTTCAAAACTGCTAATATATATATGTGTGTGTGTGTGTGTGTGTATATATATATATATATATATATATATATATAATTTATTTTATCCCTATCTCTTTTACAATTGTTTTGTAGTTTATGTCTCTAAATTTCAAAACCAGGGAGGATGTGTTCATCGTATGGGCACTCTCAGCTGACTGCAGGCAAGCAGAGGCTCTTAGAGACTTGATGAAGCACAGAATTGGAATGCTGTTCCCTGCTTTCTGCAGAAGTTTCACGCAAGAGACACTGATTGGCTTCAACTATTTAAGCATTTAGCTTAATAAAAATACTCTCTTAGATGTACAGCAAAGAATCATGAGATTTTTAGTCATTTTTAGAAACCACTCTATAGATTGAAATTTGAGGCACTGACTTCACTGTTCTAAGTTTCAGTTTATTCATCTGTAGGATGTAAATGACAATAGTGCTTGTGTCACAGGTCAGCGGTGAAAATTAAATAACACTGGGTTTGTATAAGACTTAGTAGGGGCCTGGCACACACCACATGCTCTGTGAATGGTGGTTATGGATGTGTGGATGTCTGTTTTTGTTCTCTTCCTCATGCCTGCCTCTTGTTGCTGTGTAAGCAAAGACATGCCTTTAGCTCTAGAGGCAAACCCAGTTGAATCAGGGGAATCCTGCTGAATACCATATGATAGGCTCTGTGACCACTCCAGCCCTTCCCTGATCAGTCTGTCTCATAAGCATCTTCTTTATACTGCTGATATCTTCTCACCACATGTCCTTTCAGGGGACTCCTGCGTTTGCTTGTTAAATAAAATTTCTGTTTCTTTTCTTCTGTGATCTTCCCTGGCCCCTTTCCTCTGCACCCAGGGTCGATTCAAAACTACCCTGCCTCTATCAAATTCTGATGTTTTATTCAGTCTCAGAAAATAGCAGTCTTTATATATATATATACACATGCACATAAAATCTTGATGTGGAAGAGGCCCTCTAAGTAGAATTTATTTTACATAAAATCAAAATCAAAAGACAACGGTCAAACTAAAAATTAAATTGTAACATATTGGAAATAGCTGATTTTCCTAATATGTAAAGAACCCTACAAATCAATAAGATAACATACCGACAGTCTAGTAAAAATTTGGGAAAAGATTGTTTACAGAAAACAAATCACATATATGTAAAACTGGTTAAAAGAGAAATGCTTGCTGATAAAAGAGAAATGCAATTTAAACATATATTACTATTTTTATATATCAGGTTGGAAAAATATAACAAAGTCAAATGTACAGTTTGAAAATGGTCAGATGAAAGAAACACTCATGTATTACAGACAGCAGTTTTTAAAGGAGAAAATGTTGTAACATTGGGTTGGCCAAAAGTTCATTCAGGTTTTCTGTAAGATGTGAAGGAGAAACCTGAATGAACTTTTTGACCAAGCCAATATTTGTCAAAATTTTAAGTACGTTTGCCTTTTGACCTAGGAATTTCATTTTAGCCTAGAGATACTTTCCCACATGTATGAAATGATACAAGTACACAACTTTATCTTGTATCACTATTTGTAACAGCAAATCATTAGATACAAACCAAATGTCTATCAGTACTAAGATTGGTTAAGTTATGATAAAATCCCCAAAAGAGTGAGAAAAATGTTTATGACCTGATATTGTTTGTTCTCGAAAATGTAAAGAATAATCTGTTTTTCAAACTACCGCACAATTGCACTCATTTCACAAGCTAGTAAAGTAATGCTTAAAATTCACCAAGCCAGGCTTCAGCAATATGTGAACTGTGAACTTCCAGATGTTTAAGCTGGTTTTAGAAAAGGCAGAGGAACCAGAGATCAAATTGCCAACCTCTGCTGGATCATCGAAAAAGCAAGAGACTTCCAGAAAACATCTATTTCTGCTTTAATTGACTATTCCAAAGCCTTTGACTATGTGGATTACAATAAACTGTGGAAAATTCTGAAAGAGATGGGAATACCAGACCACCTGACCTGCCTCTTGAGAAACCTGTATGCAGGCCAAGAAGCAACAGTTAGAACTGGACATGGAACAACAGACTGGTTCCAAATAGGAAAAGGAGTACGTCAACACTGTATATTGTCACCCTGCTTCTTTAACTTATATGCAGCGTACATCATGAGAAACGCTGGGCTGGAAGAAGCACAAGCTGGAATCAAGATTGCCGGGAGAAATATCAATAACCTGATATGCAGATGACACCACCCTTATGGCAGAAAGTGAAGAAGAACTAAAGAGCCTCTTGATGAAAGTGAAAGAGGAGAGTGAAAAAGTTGGCTTAAAGCTCAACATTCAGAAAACGAAGATCATGGCATCTAGTCCCATCACTTCATGGCAAATAGATGGGGAAACAATGGAAACAGTGACAGACTTTATTTTGGAGGCTCCAAAATCACTGCAGATGGTGACTGCAGCCATGAAATTAAAAGACGCTTACTCCTTGGAAGGAAAGTTATGACCAACCTAGATAGCATATTCAAAAGCAGAGACATTTCTTTGCCAACAAAGGTCTGTCTAGTCAAGGCTATGGTTTCTCCAGTGGTCATGTATGGATATGAGAGTTGGACTGTGAAGAAACTGAGCGCTGAAGAATTGATGCTTTTGAACTGTGGTGTTGGAGAAGACTGTTGAGAGTCCCTTGGACTGCAAGGAGATCCAACCAGATCATCCTAAAAGAGATCAGTCCTGAGTGTTCTTTGGAAGGACTGATGTTGAAGTGGAAACTCCAATACTTTGGCCACCTGACGCAAAGAGCTGACTCATTTGAAAACACCCTGATGCTGGGAAAGATTGAAGGCAAGAGGAGAAGGGGATGACAGAGGATGAGATGGCTAGATGGCATCACTGACTCGATGGACATGGGTTTTGATGGACTCTGGGAGTTGGTGAAGGACAGGGAGGCCTGGCATGCTGCAGTTCACGGAGTCATAAAGAGTCGGACACGACGGAGCAACTGAACTGAAATGAACTGAATCGAATCTCTTTTGTTAATATAGCTTAACTGAATAAAGCAAGATAGAAATCAAAGCTTATTTGTTTAAAGATGAGTAAAAGGAAATATATGTTTATGTATTTTTTGATTTTGCACAGAATATTTTGAAAGAAAACACAAGAAAATGACAAAGCTTTTTGCCTCTGGGGAGGAGATGGGGTGGCTGGTTATTGGGATTAGGAGGAGCATTTTTACCAAACTCTGCGTATGTTTTGAAATTTGAACTCAGTTCAGTTCAGTTGCTCAGTAGTGTCTGACTCTTGTGACCCCATGGACTGCAGCATGCCAGGCCTCCCTATTTATCACCAACTCCTGGAGTTTACTCAAACTCATGTTTGAACTAAATAAATTTGAACTAAGTACATACAATTATAATTAAATAATCTTTTGTTTTCATCCCTCTTTTAGATCAATGCTTCTCTAAGTGGGACCTACAGTTATGTCCCAAATGAGTCAGTAAAAAGGCAGGAACAAAGAATGCTGCTGATATTTCCAGCCAGTCCTGGAAGGAGAGAGGAGGACTTATCCTCATAAACTTAACAGAATTCGCTTCTGGGAACTTCTCCACTGCAGCTTAGAGGCCAAAGGTCAGCTGGGACAGAATGTGTTCCTAGAAAGTGTCCCAAGAGAGCTCACATCTACTAATTGGCCTGGATTTCTCATTTTCTTGCAACCTGTGCTTCTGCCTCAGCCAGAGATGGTGTTTGGCCTAATCACCAGGTGAGCCTTTTTCTGTTTTTGTTACAAGTAGTGATTGGGGAAACTGTGATCTTTGAAAAGTTTGAAAAACCAGTAGTTTTGCTTTTTGGCTTGGTATGGATTTGAAGAAATGCCCTTCACTGATTTTCTCTTAGGGAAGATTCCTTAACTCCCAGTAGCCTAGATTTTGTTGTCTTGAAGGATCTAAGGTAAATTCATGCAAATCAGTAGGGCCCCAGGTAAGTAGAGATTAGCAGGAAGTTTAGAGAAAAATAAGAAAAAGTTTTACATCAAAAACTAGGGTAAATTATATGGCCTCCACAATCCCCTCCTTTGCCTTTTAAAAATCCACAGCACATATCTAAAAAGAAGTAACTACAATAACAACAGTTAAATATTTTTAGGGATACCTTTAAAAAAGAAGGAAGCTCTTTGGAATTTACTTGAATAAGCTTTAATCATGCATTGGGAGCCACCAAACAACTAATCAGGAAGTATATTGATGTATTTAAACACATTCCCATCAATGCACTTTCATAAGTTGTTTTGATTTAAGAAGATCATATTTTGACTTGAATTGCAGCTTTAATCTTTGTTAATAGAGTGAACAGTAATGGAGGAGTGTGGAGAAGAAAAAAATGGAAGTAAATGTTTTATGGCAAAGCCTCAAAAATACAAATAAAACATCATCAGTCTTAACTGTGACAGTAAACTGACAAAATTCAGATTTGTCTAAAAGCTGTCAGGATGGCCCCTACCTGCTCTTCCTGCTAGGCGATGTTTTCAAACTCATCAGTTCCCATTTACCAGGAAAGAATAGCATTTTCACTGGAATAAAAGCCCTAGAAGCTATAAAGGACTTGGCATGGATATGATATTCTGCTCGCAACTGAGTATATGACTCCAGAGTCTCTCTATTATAAACCTGTTTAACTGAATTTGAAGCAAAAAACCATTTGAAAGGAATAATTTTATTTCCACTTTAACATTTTCAGGGTGGCTGCAGCTGTTTTTTCTCATACAATCACAGCTACCTCACTTCAGACTCTAAAGAGATCGTATACTATAAATATAGTTTGGGTTTAAATATGAACTTCAACACATTCTAGGTATTCTAGGTATTTAGAGGAGTGACTAACAGTGACCCGATACAATTGTCAAAGTTGATAACAAAGCACATAGTAGAAGTAATTGTCTCTAACATTTATTAAGTGTTTAATGCATGCGAAATGCTGTGCACTGGGATTTACATAGAATATTTTGTTAAATCATTTCTACTGCACTAAGAAATAAATATTATCACTAACAAAATCTTTATTTTGATTAGAACTGAAACTCTCAAAACTCTATTCTTTTCTTCGAAAGTGTCTTCATCAAAAATATTGACTAATCCTTCCATGGGGCTACCCCCAGGCAGTTGCCAAAAATAACTGACCCAAAGCATTTCCTCCTCAGGCTAAAAAAGCGCTAGTCTATCCACGGGGGACCTGGTCTTCATATGCTTGCCTGCTTGCTGCTTGGAGGTTTATGCCTGCCCTCAATAACAGGAAGCATACATGATCAGAGAGCTCCTAATCAGTGGGGGAAGGGTTTTCTGAATTCTTAGGACTAGGTGGCTATTGTCTACTATGTCCCTGCTCCTTTACAAATGGCTAGCCTGCCCATAAACTGTGCTATAAGGACTAGGAAGAGACAGTTCCAGATTATAAAGTCTACTTCCTGGTAGGTACCCAGCAGCACTTGCCAGCATCACCTGGTGCCCATCATCTTGCCTCCGTGCCTTTCTGACTCGGAGCTCATGCTCCCAGAGTTTGGCCCACTGAATTCTGGTGACCACGGTGAACTTATTTTCATAGCTTTCAGTTCATAGGCTCCCCTGTTGCTGAGATCTTTCATGTTCTCAAGAGATCTCAAGATGGCAGACTGACCCCATGGTTCTACTTTCCTTATCATTCTAAACCTCATGAAATAAAAGGAGATTTTTCTTTTTTCAAAAACATTTCAATGGCACTGTAAAATAAAAGAATTGCTACCAGTAGTTGGAAAATGAAAGAATTTCTGAAAATCAGAAACAAAATGACATCATGTCTAGCTTCAGTCTCCCCCCATTCCCATTCAGTTCAGTTCAGTTCAGTTCAGTTCAGTTCAGTTCATTTCGGTTGCTCAGTCGTGTCCGACTATTTGAGACCCCATGAATCGCAGCACACCAGGCCTCCCTGTTCATCACCAACTCCTGGAGTTCACTCAGACTCACGTCCATCGAGTCAGTGATGCCATCCAGCCATCTCATCCTCTGTCGTCCCCTTCTCCTCCTGCCCACAATCTCTCCCAGCATCAGAGTCTTTTCCAATGAGTCAACTCTTCGCATGAGGTGGCCAAAGTACTGGAGCTTCAGCTTTAGCATCATTCCTTCCAAAGAAATCCCAGGGTTTGATCTCCTTCAGAATGGACTGGCTGGATCTCCTTGCAGTCCAAAGGACTCTCAAGAGTCTTCTCCAACAACACAGTCCAAAAGCATCAATTCTTCGGCACTCAGCTTTCTTCAGAGTCCGACTCTCACATCCATACATGACCACAGGAAAAACCATAGCCTTGACTAGATGGACCTTAGTCGGCAAAGTAATGTCTCTGCTTTTGAATGTGCTATCTAGGTTGGTCATAACTTTTCTTCCAAAGAGTAAGCGTCTTTTAATTCTGGTTCTCAAAATATAGCAAAAAAGAGAAGTGTGCGAAAGAGTACTGTTCAGAAATCATCAACCATCAAGGGAAGTTAGAATTAGTACAGAGAAGTACCAGTAATATCAAACAGAAGAACTATTCCCTAAGGAAACAAACACAGCAGAATCAATGGATGAAGTATATAAGTAATATAATTATAGTCTCAGAAAATACTTAAAAGGTAATTAATTGTATCATTTAAAACCAAGTAAAGATCATGCTAAAACCAAGTAGAGATCTTGGTATCTTGGTATCTACAGTTTTGTCTGCCAAAGTTAGTAAGTGAGGAAATTAATGGAGAAAGTACATAAAGTTGGAAAAAATAAGCCAAAATCTGTGGTAAGGTTGAAATTAATTTGAAAAGCACATGAAAAAATATTATATACATGTTTAGATTGACTGCATATTGGATTTAGAGCTGCCTGGAAGCCAAAGTGAAGAGGGAAATAAGAGCTATAATTATAAAATGAAATCAATATATGTTCTGGAGAAATAGAAGCAAGGTTCATAACAAAATTGAAGAGATGTTTCTTTAGTAAATCTTCATAAAGCAAATATGTTCACAAATATTTCTATAGTACATACAACTATTTTAATAGGATTTACTGCTATCATGTTCCTCAATATTAAATAGTACCCTTTTTCTATTTAGGGGTAACATATATAAAGTTCACAAAGTGCATTAATCTTAAGTGTGCAGCTCGGCAAATTTTAATATGTAAATACAGAATAATTTTCACTCAGATCAAGAAACAGGATATTTCCATCATCTAAGGAGCTTCCTTGTGCCTCTTTTCAGTCAGTAACCTCCACTGAAATAAAGACATTTCTGACTTTGATCATCAAAAAACATTATTAACAGGGAAATGATGATTTAACATCCTTTATTAATTCTTTTGCTCAAAGTATAACTTGAAAATATATATGCAGCCCATTATTCACCTCAGCACTATTTACAATAGCCAAGATATGGAAGCAACCTAAATGTCTGTTGACAGCTGAATGGATAAAGAAGATGTGGTACACATATACAGTAGAATACTACTCAGTTGTAAAAAGAATGAAATAATGCCATTTACAGTAACATGGATGGACTTAAGAGACTGTACTAAGTGAAGTAAGCTGCACAGAAAAAGATAAATAACACATGATATCACATGATATTGCTTATATGTGGGATCTTAAAAAAGAATACAAATAAACTTATATACCAAATAGAAATAGACCCACAGACATAGAAAGCAAACTTATGGTTGCCAAAGGGGAAAGGTAGGGATGCGATCAATTAGGAGTTTTGGATTAACATACACACATTACTACATATAAAATAGATAACCAACAAGGGCCAACTGTACAGCATGGGGAATTATACTTAATAGTTTTTAACCTGTCAGGGAAAAGAACCACACACACACATGTGTACACACACATACCACACACACACATATCAAATTATATCATATATTGCTGTACACCTGTATACTCTGCTGTATATCTGAAACACAACATTGTAAATCAACTATACTTTAATTAAAAATAAAGAAAAAATACACTCATACATACATAAAAAATAATTTAAAAACATTCTGTCACTTGGCTAAGTGCCTGCTGGCGGCTTAATCATTGATCCAAGGCAGGAGAGGAGGTGTAACTCTATACAAGGAAACTGACCAGGCCCTACTGTGTTCAACTGAATGCCTTGGTGGCATTCTAGTCCTTTATGTCTAAAGATCTGGCAACAGAGGTCAAAGTTCAGGCATTAGTAAGAGCTAGATAACTAATCCCATACACCACACATCTAAACTGAACTTATTTCTTTGATAAATAACTTCTGACAGCAATGATTTATTAACTTAGTGTGGGACAGTTCTACAACAGCAAGGTACTAGCCCTGTTTCACAATTTTTAAAGATTTTCCACTTAGGCTGGAAGGAGAGTTTAAGGGAGTATATTTTATTTCCAAGAAGAGGTTAAGGGAAAAAATGGGTTTGTTTTAAGTCAGTAGTGTGTGATTTAAAAAGGTGAACTAAGAATCATAAAAGGCAATAAAAACACAACAATTTTACTTAAACTTGAAATTGTGGAAATTAACTCTGTCCAGTGAAGAAATGACAGGAAATCTTTAGAGTTAACTAAGTGCCTTAAACTATAAATCATAAAAGGCTTCTCATATTATAAAGTCTTTCTCAGTGATCACAAATTAACAGGCTTCAGTGGGGTTTGGGAAGTAGGAAAGATAGCCAAAAATAACATGGAGTAATGTATCTGAAACCACAAACAGTAGTAACTGAGTGGTAAAATACAAATCCTATGATAGATTAGATAAAAGTAGCAAAGGAGTGATCAGGGTTAAGGATGACATCTGGGTTTCTAGTTTGCCAAATAGAATGTGCCATTCCTCAAGATATGGAAGAGGGACTATTTGGGGTAAATAACCTTGATTTTATTTCTCATCCTTCATGGATTTGATAAGCATTTTAAACATTTAAGTAGAAATACTTGGTAGGGGGTTATGCCAATTTAGAACTTGGAAGAGGGTTTTGGGTTGGGAATATAAATCTCAGAGTCTTATGAAGATGAAATTACCTGTGGAAAAATACAGACTATAAAGACAGCATAGGTTGAGCCCTGGAAAGCTCTAGTCTTTAAAAGGCAGATAGGTAAGGACTTCCCTGGTGGCTCAGACGGTAAAGTGTCTGCCTACAATGCAGGAGACTCAGGGTTGGGGAGATCCTCTGGAGAAGGCAATAGCAACCCACTCTAGTACTCTTGTCTGGAAAATCCCATGGATGGAGGAGCATGGTAGGCTACAGTCCATGGGGTCGCAAAGAGTCAGATGTGACTGAGTGACTTCACTTTCACTTTTTCAGGTAAGGAAGAGCTGGAAAACATGTAGAAGGAGCAGCTGTCAAAGGAGAAGAAATAGTAAGCGGGGGTATGTAGGAGAACAGAAGGCCAGGGAGATGAGAGTTTCAGAAAGAAGGGAATTCTCCACCATGTCGAATGTTTCTGAGAAGTCAAGTAAGATGAGGACCTAGAAGTGCTCACTGGATGTAAAGAGAAGGTCACTGTTGTTCTAAGAGCATTCTGATGAAGCAGAACAAGTCAGAGTCATATCAGAGTAAAGGGAGTAATGAATGGTAGGTGAAGAAGTGAAGGTAGTTGTGTGTCTTCTTTGCCCATCTAGATGGAAATTTTGTTACCCAAGATGAAGATGTACAGGTTGGATCCTCTTTTGACATAACTGGTTTGAGCAGTAACTGGAGGAGAATATGTGATTCATGTAAGTTATTTTAAATTTTATTTGTTTCAGAGAAAGAAATGATTTCAGCATATTTGAATGGTACTGAGAAATGTTGGGGAGAGAGGAAGTTACAGATATAGGTCAGGAGATACTTATATCTCAAGATTTTAATAAGGCAAAAGGTGCTAGAATTCAGAGTGCAGGGGAGGAGGACAAATACTGCACAAAGGCACAATAGTTTTTTTTTTAATATATTTTTTAAACTTTGTGTCAGATATGTGTATTGCTTACTCAAAAATATAATAAAATTCATAACATTAAAATACAGTGATGATGAAGGTCATTTCAATTTGTATAATGACAAAAAGTAAAAAGGGAATCCTTCAGGGTAAAGGCGATCAAAAAGAAAATATACGATTAGATGGTTCTTAAAATATAGGATCTATGATGCAAGATGCCTTTATGATGAGGTGGAACAGATAGGTCTCACCTTTCAAGGTCAAGAGGTTCTATAACATCCAGATAGTGACTGAGAAAGATAGAGCATGTTATTAAAATATTTTGAATTTAGTTCTAGAATAACTGGAGAGTAGAACCCATGGAAACTTGCAGTGCAGATGGTTTGAAGTGTGGACTTTGGTGTCTCACAGACCTGTGTGTTTAATTAATGTAAATGAATTTGTTATAAAATAATGCCATGCTCCATGGGGTCACAGAGAGTTGGATACAGCTGAGCGACTGAGTACTCACATATGCTGGCC
Source organism: Ovis aries (assembly GCF_016772045.2). Taxonomy (NCBI): domain Eukaryota; kingdom Metazoa; phylum Chordata; class Mammalia; order Artiodactyla; family Bovidae; genus Ovis; species Ovis aries. The sequence goes on along the minus strand of NC_056075.1, from coordinate 29,775,419 downwards.
CAAAGTGTTATTGTAGGGATTCCCTCCTTTGGGTTGTCTATTGGACTTATTGAGTCAACTCATACTAACAACGGAGAAGGCAATGGCACCCCACTCCAGTACTCTTGCCTGGGAAATCCCATGGATGGAGGAGCCTCGTAGGCTACAGTCCATGGGGTCACTAAGAGTCGGACATGACTGAGTGGCTTCACTTTCACTTTTCACTTTCATGCATTGGAGAAGGAAATGGCAACCCACTCCAGTGTTCTTGCCTGGCAAATCCCAGGGACGGGGGAGCCTGGTGGGCTGCCGTCTGTGGGGTCACACAGAGTCTGACACGACTGATGCGACTTAGCAGCAGCATACTAACAAAATGCGGCAAAAATGATGGGATATTACTTCACAGATTTAGTTACAAAAAGACTGTGATTTCTAGTTTGCTTGACACCTCCCTGCCTCCTTCTCCTATTTCTCTCTCTCTGCTTTTCTGTCTCTATGTGGCTCTGTCTGTCTTTCTATGTTTAAGGAAGCAAGCTGCCATATGGGAAGAAGCTCTATGGAAAAGCCTGTGTGGAAAGGGTCTGGTGTCTCCACTATTGGGTTTCCCTGGTGGCTCAGCTGGTAAAAAATCTGCCTGCAATACAGAAGACTTGGGTTCGATCCCTGGGTCAGGAAGATCCTCTGGAGAAGGGATAGGCTACCTACTTCAGTATTCTGGCCTGGAGAATACCATGGACTGTATAGTCCATGGGGTCACAAAGAGTCAGCTAACAACCAACCAGCAAGGACCCAAGGCTGGCAATAACCATGGGAATGATTTTGGAAGAGGATCTTCCTAGGTTGAGCCTCGAGATGACTGCAACCCTGGCTGATAGCTTATGACTTGTGAAAGACTGAACAAGACGCACCCAAATATTTGATCCATAGAATGTGACATAATAAATATTTGTTGTTTTAAAATGTCAAGTTTTAAAGTAATTTGCCATGCAGCAACAGAAAGGCAATATATTTAAGAAACTGTTGAATAAGGAATAATTGAAGGAAAAATGCTTGTTAATGATGGGCTAGCACAGTAAGTCTATCAGTATCAAATGATAGCCAGGAGATATAACATATTGACTTTTTTGGTGTTAGTCTAGAACCAAAGTAAGTGATTATATATGAAGACATAGATGTCACAAGGAAGCTCAGCAAGCTGAATACTTGTTAGAGCAGTGTTTTGCAACTCTGCTTACTCATTAAGTCACCTCAGGAAACTTTCAAAAATAATATCAATATGAGGACTACACCACAAACCCATAAAATAAGAAATTCAATATATTGGCCCTAGAAATTGACCAATATTAAAAAATCTTTTAAACAATAGTAATGTGTAGCCTGTTTTGCAAAGAACCACTGAACTAACCAATTTCATCCTTCTATCAAGAATCATATATCTGTATCTATTCCCCCAATTTATAAGAAACTGTGGCAATATCCAATTTTTGATAATCAATTTGTGTTTATTATTGTCTCATTTTAGACTTGAGTCCCTGTCAGATCAGTTTCTCAGTCATATCCAACTCTTTGCGACCCCATGGAATGCAGCACACCAGGCTTCCCAGTCCATCACCAACTCCTGGAGCTTGCTCAAACTCATGTCCATTGAGTCAGTGATGCCATCCAACCATCTCATCCTCTGTCATCCCCTTCTCCTCCTGCCCTCAATCTTTCCAAGCATCAGGGTTGTTTCCAATGAATTAGTTCTTCACGTCAGGTGGCCAAAGGATTGGAGTTTCAGCTTTAGCATCAGTCCTTCCAATGAATATTTAGGACTAATTTCCTTTCTGAAGTCCAAGGGACTCTCAAGAGTCTTCTCCAACACTGCAGTTCAAAAGCATCAATTCTTCAGCACTCAGCTTTCTTTGCACAGTCGAGTCTCTGTGGACTAGACTAATCAAGATGAGACCTTAGACAGTAATTTAATTTCTTTGGCCTCAGTGTCTTTAGTAATAAAATGAATGTATAGATTAAATTATCTCCTAAATGCCTGCTATATTAGTTTTCTATCCTGCTATAAAAAGTAACCAAAACTTAGTGGCTTAAAACAATACACATTTATCATCTCAAAGTTCTGGAAGTCAGTAGTCTGGTACAGCTCTTACCTGGCTAAAATCAAGATATTGGCACGGCTGTGTTCCTCTCTAGGGATCAAGGGGAAAATCTATTTCCGTGCTCATTCAGGTGTTATAATTTAGTTCTATCTGGTTGTAGGACTGAGGTTTCTGTTTCATTGTTGGTTGTCAGTTGGGGGCCACCTCTAATTCCTAGAAACTTTCCTCTAGTCCTTGTACATAACCGTTTACATCTCAGAACCAATAAAGGGATAAACAATCTTTTTCACACTGCCGTCTTCAGATCTTCTGCCTTCCATCTGGCTGTAGCTGGGAAAAATTCTTCACTTTTGATGATTCATGTGGTTAGATTGGGCTGACTTGGATAATTCAGAATAATCTAATATCAAGGTCCTTAGCTTTAATTTCTCTGCAAAGTCTTTTGCCATGTAAAGTAATATTCAAAGGTTCTGGGGATTAGGGTGTAGTTATCTTTGGAGACCATCCTTCTGCCTTGCATACATTCCATATACACCTAAGAACCTTAGACCAGTAGCATCATCTAGGGCAGAAGGCGGGGGTCTATCACCTTCGTCTGGAGAATTTTTTCCACTGCCACACACCTATACCCCCCAAAATCATAAAGTGCCACCCTGACCACCTCTGCTACCACCACCATACTCCAGAAACTTCAGAAAAGCACAAGTTGCCCTAAATCAGGAATCACAGTCTATTTTTAATGCTTTAAGAATACCTGTTACAAATTTGCACAGTGGGTACCCAAGTGAGAATGTTGTCAGTCCTGTAAGCCAAGTTTCCAGAGATGACAGATGACAGGTGGATTCATTCACTAAGTACTGTATAGTGATTAAGTCTCTGGAGTTTAAAATCAGACAGTTTGAGTTTTAATCTTAGCTTTTTGTGTGTTTTAAGACAAACTGTGCTCTGGGCAAGCAATCTCCTAAGTCTTAGTTTCCTGATGTGTAAAACAAGGTTGATGATAATCCTTAGAGGGCTGTGTGCTATAAATAAGAGAGTTGGTATAAAGCTAATAGCACATAGCCTGACACAGGGCCAGCCTCTCACTGTTATCAAAAAATGTTTCTTATGTGTACTGTGCTAAGTGATATGTAGGTGACTGTGAAGGATTATTGGGTGGGGATACCGTGCTCCTGAATCATATATTTAATAATTCTGCATGTTCTGTGGTTGAGAAGAGGGAGAATTTCCTTTCTCCTAGACTCATGAAAAGCCTCATGGAGACAAAGCTTTCAAGGCTGGGTGGGTAGTGACAGATGGAGGTGGGGAGATGAACATGGGTGACTTCCTGCTTTTATGGAAAAGTGTGATGATTTCACCAATAATATGGATGGTATTGCTTGTCCACATATTAACACCAGGTGGTGTACCAAGTATGAAGGAAAGAAATCAGTAAAGTGTCACTATCCTTGTCCTTGGAAGGCTGATCGTCTGTTAGTAATGATGTTTGTTAATATTTGTTGAATAATTACCTATTGCCATGTACTATTCTGGGGCTTCCCAGATGGCTTGGCAATAAAGAATCTGCCTGCAATGCAGGAAACTCAAGAGACATGGGTTTGATCCCTGGGTTAGGAAGATCCCCTGTGGGAGGAAATGGCGACCCACTCCAGTGTTCTTGCCTGGAAAATTCCACGGACAGAGGAGCCTGGTGGGCTACAGTCCATAGAGTTGCAAAGGGTAGGACACAATTGAGCACTCATGCATGTACTATTCAAGTCCTTTATATGTATTAACTTTTAAAATATGTCTGATAGCATTGTATTATCTCTATTTTATGGTTAATAAAACTAAGACACATTGTATGCCCAAGTTCACGCAGATTTAAGTAGAACTAGATTTAATGCTAATGCAAACCAGCTCAAGTGGCTCTGCATTTATCTACTACACTACACTGTCTCTGCCTATTAAAACTCTAAGAATTGATAGAACCAAGTACAGATTTCATAGAAGGGATGATATTGAGACAAAGTCTGATAGAAGAATGGAAGCTTACCAGCCACAGTATAGAAAATATCAATGGCATTCGCCAATGAATACATCAATGGAATTATTGATTATTGAACATGTGGCTCAGTTTTCAAGGACCCTGACTTAGTAATTACTCTGGGATAAAAGAGACAAATACAAATGGAATTACCGAACATGAAGGAAGTAGGCATTATTTATCAGCTCACCATCATGGCAGGAGCCACAGACTACAGCAATGTGATAGACAAAAGTTCTTTGACTCTTTGGTTTCTTCTGTGATGGCTTCATTCTTAGCCAGGCTTTTGGGACATTTGTAAAAAACTGACCACCAGGCACCCCAGGACCTCATCCTATGACAGTAGCCACCCCATAGAGAAAATGCTGCAGCAGAAGTAATGGAAGGCACGCTGGCACCATTTCTTCTTTCTGGGCTCCTAGTAAGACTGCATTTCCCAGCCTCGATTATAGCTGCTGCTGCCGCTGCTTAGTCAGTCAGTCATGTCTGACTCTTTGCTATCCCACAGACTGTAGCCTGCCAGGCTCCTCTGTCCATGGGGATTCTCCAGGCAAGAATACTGGAGTGGGTTGCCATGCCCTGCTCCAGGTTAAGTTGAAGGCAGATGGCTGAATTTTAGCCAAGAAAAATGGGTTGGAGCGATTACAGACAGTTCAAGACTTGGATCTTGGACACAACTCTCAGTATCTTTTAGATCCCTCTCTTCCCTTTGTCACAGAGCCTGAGAGGTCCCATGTGTCTGATGGAGGAGCTACAACAAAGTGAAGGGCTGCCCAACATGAATTGGACATTTTGTGAAGAAGAAATAAAACTTTATTACCGTACACCACTGATATGTCAGGTTTTATTTGTTCCCACGGCATGGTCTAGCTTATCCAGATTAATGTGAAGACTACTTTCCCAATTTCCACTTAGTCTACTCATCTGGCTCTTGTACCCGTCTTTAGAATAGCTCCAGCAGAGCTAATCCCGTGTGAAGGAGAGTCATTTTTCATAAGGAGATGGCAAAAGACAAAAATTGTACTATGTTTTCCCATGACCATTATGGATCTCTTGGAACAAAAATACTGTATATCACGGCCAATTTCTTGGATCATTGCTACGACACATGCTTATAGGTCCACCAAGAGCCGCAAGGATAATCATTCTGAATGTAAGAATTTGGTCACTTTTGCTAACACACACTCATTGGAACTTTTTTACTCCAGTAACCAAATATTTTTCAGCCTTTGAATTTGCCTCTTATTCACTCCTTTTTCATGTCTAGGACATCATGCTACTCAATTTAGTGTATTTGTTCAAATATAAAATGACTTTATATAAATTCCTTATTTTTCACTAACCCTGTAATCGGACTTTGTTTTTATTAAATATTAATACATTTATCTTGGGGAAAATTTACTTTTTTTCCTTGCAAATCCTGCAGAATTGGAAAGTTAAACTCCAGAGATTATGGTTGGTATTGTATTTGGGCAATTTCGTCTGTATTAATCCTATTCTGGGAGCAAGTTTCATTATAGAAAATCTTTCTTACACTGAGGAAGTAGGTCAGGGTATGCTGGCATATTCAGAACACAGGCAAACCCATTCACTCTGCATATGAGGGTTTTTATGGTAAAAACAGGGATCTTTAATGACACAGATTTTATCTACTTATGAATTTCAGATCTCGCTGGAACATTCTGCTTCCACTATTGGGCAAAATCTAAAACAGTCTCTGTCTAGATGATTACTTGTGTAAGCAATTATGTACTTTTATTATGTACTTTTATGTGGGTACCTTACCAGTGCTGCAAAGAATAAAAAAACATGAGACACAAGTGTGCAGAATTAAATGTCCACATTAGTAATGTGGGCAATAAGCTAATATTGGAAATATCAAACTCATAGGAATTTAAAAAAAGAATATAATAGATACTTGTACACCTCTTATGTAGATTTCCTATACTTAACCTTTCCAAATAGCTCTATCTCTGTGTGTGTGTACATGTGTGTGTAAACACAAATACATCTCTGTGTGGATACATATAACTTAATAAATCTCTTTTCTCAAATCTTCTAAAAGTAGCATAAATACATATTTACAGTTCTCCACTAAATACTTCTTGGTCACACATAATCCAAGGACAAGCAACCCCCACCCCCCACACAATATCATTGCCACACCTGGGAAGATCAACTAAGTCAATAACATCATCAAACATGAAGTCCATGTACCATTTTTCAATATTGTCCCCCAAACATCCTTTATGGCTTAACTTTGAAAATAGGAATCCTATTAAGATATATACATAACATTGTTGTTGAGTCCCTTTCCTCTTACCCTTTTTCTTTATGATGTTGCATCTTTCCCGGCCACATGTCCTGCGTAACATTACACCTTTTGGATTTGTCTGACTGCTATATCTTGGTTAAATTCAGACCACACATTTCCAGCAAGAGGTGATCCCAACAAAGGTGATGAGTACATCACAACATTCCTGTCAGGGGACAGAATATCTGGATATCCTTAGTATTGGTGATGGCAAGCTTGATCACTTGGTTAAGGTAGCAAATGTCAGATCACTCAGTTTTACAATTTTCCCTTTGTGATTAGCAATCACAAAGATACTTTGAGATTATATGAATGTATCTTCTAATGCCTTTAATCCAATGGCTTTTGCATTTACTGATGATTCTTGCTTGAATCATTATTATAATGGGGGTAACAGAATATCAATTTTCCAATTCCATTCCTTCCTTTTGCTTTTACTATCTGAATTCTTTTATTTTTTATTTTTTTATTCTTTCTTTTTTTTTTAGTTTTTATTTTTTTAATTTTAAAATCTTTAATTTTTACATGCGTTCCCAAACATGAACCCCCCTCCCACCTCCCTCCCCATAACATCTCTGTGGGTCATCCCCATGCACCAGCCCCAAGCATGCTGTATCCTGCATCAGACATAGACTGGCGATTCAATTCTTACATGATAGTATACATGTTAGAATGCCATTCTCCCAAATCATCCCACCCTCTCTGAATTCTTTTATAAAGAAGAGTTTTTCTTTGATGTATCTTTTCTTTCTATGCATTATATATATATATATATATTTATGTAACATTCATGTTTAATATTACTATAGATTATTTAAATATAGTATTTCCTATTCAGTATGTTTTTACTGTTCTTGTTCAAATTGTTTTAAACTTGGTCAGTGGTCACCCCTTCAAGCCAATTCTGCATTTATTTGATACAAACACATTAATATTTGAGCATTTACTTGTTTTTGGTCCAACAAAATATTCAGTGCTTACAGTAGCCTTCCTGCTAAGCCATGGACTCAGCCATATCTCCCCCAAATTTAAGAAAAACCAAAATCCAAAACAAAAAACAAAAGCTATTTATTGAGATATAATTCCTATATAATTTATCCATTTAGAGTGCACAATTCAATTAAGGGTATTCACAGTGCTACGCAACCATCACCACAATCTAATTATAGAATATTCTGGTCCTGCCCTAAAGAACCCTGTTAAAGAACCCACCTGCCAGTGAAGGAGACATAAGATTTGTGGGTTCATTCCCTGGGTTAGGAAGACCCCCTGGAAGAGGACATGGCAACCCACTCCATCATTCTTGCTTGGAAAATCCTATGGACAGAGGAGCCTGACGGGCCACAGTCCATAGTGTCACAAAGAGTCAGACACGACTGAAGGAACTTAGCAAAAAACCCTGTGCCTGTCAGCAGAGATCTTCTTTCCACTTCAGCCCCTAATCCCCTCAGCCCTAGGTTGTCACCAATCTCATTTTTTGTCTATACAAGCGTAACCTATTTAGACATTCATGTAAATAAAAGGATATATGCAGTCTTTCATGATGGGTTCTTTCGCTTAACATCAAGGTTCATGTATGTTGTATCAGTGCTTCATAATCTTCATTATATGGATAGTCCACATTTTATTTACTATTCATTTATTAATATAGTATATTAAATCAACAGATTTTCAGATGTTAAACCAACCTTGCTCTGTTGTTAGGTGTATCTATGATAATGATATCCAAGGCATTTCAGTTTTTCCTCTGTGACAGTCTTCTCATAGAAGAAAAAAACTCTTAATGCCTCTACCCCTTTCCCCTACCATATATATAATGCACACTGCTCAGAGTTTAGTCCAACCAGCACATTCCTTTCTCTACTACCCGGTGATTTCTCTCACTTCACCACTTAGGCATTCCAGCAAATGTCTCCATTACAGGATTATTTTCACATCACCAAATCTCAAGTCTGATTTTTCTCTTGCTGGACAGGATAAAAATATCATACTTAGAAAAAACTCAAGACTCTTTGTTCTTTAACATGCAAGGGCTTCATTTATATTTTTGAATTCTTTTCTCATTTGAATTAAAAAAAATTTGCCAGGCTCATAATGGATACATTTAAGGTGAGAAACAATGTTTAGCTTTAATTCAAACATCTTAATCATCAACTCTCTCTTTTCATTCTTATTTCTCTTGCTGTTTGTTTGCTGTTGTTGTTCTTCAGTCACTCAGTCATGTCAAACTATTTGTGACCCCATGGACTGCAGCACGCCAGGCATCCTGTCCTTCACCATTCCCTAGAACTTGCCTAAACTTATGTCCATTGAATTGGTGATGCCATCCAACAATCTTGTCCTCTGTTGTCCCCTTCTCCTGCCTTCAATCTTTTCCAGCATCAGGGTTATTTCTAATGAAACAGCTCTATGCATCAAGTGGCCAAGTATTGGAGTGTCAGCATCAGCATCAGTCCTACCAATGGATATTCAGGACTGATTTCCTTTAGGATTGACTGGTTTGATCTTCCTGCAGTCCAAGGAACTCTCAAGAATCTTCTCCAACATAGCAGTTCAAAAGCATCAATTCTTCAGTGCTCAGCTTTCATTATAGTTCAACTCTCACATCCACACATGGCTACTGGGAAAACCATAGCTGTGACTAGGGACTTTTGTTGGCAAAGTAATGTCTCTGCTTTTTAATATGCTGTCTAGGTTGGTCATAGCTTTTCTTCCAAGGAGCAAGTGTCTTTTAATTTCATGGTAATTTCATCACAATCTGCAGTGATTTTGGAGCCCAAGAAATAACGTCTGTCACTGTTTCTATTGTTTCCTCATCTATTTGCCAAGAAGCGATGGGACAGATGCCATAATCTTCATTTTTTGAATGTTGAGGTTTAAGTCAGCTTTTTTACTCTCCTCTTTCACTTTCATCAAGAGGCTTTTTAGTTCCTCTTCACTTTCTGCCATAAGGGTGGTGTCATCTGCATATCTGAGGTTATTGATATTTCTCCCGGCAATCTTGATTCCAGCTTGTGCTTTTCCAGCCCAGTGTTTCTCATGATGTACTCTGCATAGCAGTTAAATAAGCATGGTCACAATATACAGCCTTGATGTACTCCTTTTCCTATTTGAAACCAGTCCATTGTTCCATATCCAGTTCTAACTGTTCCTTCTTGACCTGCATACAGATTTCTCAAGAGGCAGGTCAGCTGGTCTGGTATTCCCATCTCTTGAAGAATTTTTCACGGTTTGTTGTGATCCACACAGTCAAAGGCTTTAGCATAGTCAATGAAGCAGAAGTAGATGTTTTTCTGGAATTCTGTTGCTTTTTTGATGATCCAACAGATGCTGGCAATTTGATCTCTGGTTCCTCTGTGTTTTCTAAATCCAGCTTGAACGTCAGGAACTTCTCAGCTCATGCATTGTTAAAGCCTAGCTTGGAGAATTTTCAGCACTATTTTGCTCGCATATGAAATGAGTGCAATTGTGCAGCAGTTTGAACATTCTTTGGCATTGCCCTTTTTTGGAGCTGGAATAAAAATGGAACTTTTCCAGTCCTGTGGCCACTGCTGAGTTTTCCATAATTTGCTGGCATATTAGAAGATATTAAGAAGAGGTCGCAAGAATACACAGAAGAACTGTACAAAAAAGATATTCATGACCCAGATAATCACGATGGTGTGATCACTCATCTAGAGCCAGACATCCTGGAATGTAAAGTCAAGTGAGCCTTAGAAAGCATCACTACAAACAAAGCTAGTGGAGGTGACGGAACTCCGGTAGAGCTATTTCAAATCCTGAAGATGATGCTGTGAAATTGCTACACTCAATATGCCAGCAAATTTGGAAAACTCAGCAGTGGCCACAGGACTGGAAAAGGTCAGTTTTCATTCCAATCCCAAAGGAAGGCAATGCCAAAGAATGCTCAGAGTACTGCACAATTGCACTCGTCTCACACGCTAGTAAAGTAATGCTCAAAATTCTCCAAGCCAGGCTTCAGCAATACGTGAACTGTGAACTCCCTGATGTTCAAGCTGGTTTTAGAAAAGGCAGAGGAACCAGAGATCAAATTGCCAACATCCACTGGATCATGGAGAAAGCAAGAAAGTTCCAGAAAAACATCTGTTTCTGCTTTATTTACTATGCCAAAGCCTTTGACTGTGTGGATCACAGTCAACTGTGGAAAATTCTGAAAGAGGTGGGAATACCAGACCCCCTAACCTGTCTGTTGAGAAATCTGTATGCAGGTCAGGAAGCAACAGTTAGAAATGGACATGGAACCACAGACTGGCTCCAAATAGGAAAAGGAGTATGTCAAGGCTGTATATTGTCACTCTGCTTATTTAACTTTATATGCAGAGTACATCATGTGAAATGCTGGACTGGAAGAAACACAAGCTGGAATCAAGATTGCCGGGAGAAATATCAATAACCTCAGATATGCAGATGACACCACCCTTATGGCAGAAAGTGAAGAAGAACTAAAAAGCTTCTTGATGAAAGTGAAAGAGGAGAGTGAAAAAGTTGGCTTAAAGCCCAACATTCAGAAAACGAAGATCATGGCATCCGGTCCCATCACTTCATGGGAAATAGATGGGGAAACAGTGGAAACAGTGTCAGACTTTATTTTTTTGGGCTCCAAAATCACTGCAGATGGTGATGAAATTACCATGAAATTAAAAGACGCTTACTCCTTGGAAGAAAAGTTATGACCAACCTAGATAGCATATTCAAAAGCAGAGACATTACTTTGCTCACTAAGGTCCATCTAGTCAAGGCTATGGTTTTTCCAGTAGTCATGTATGGATGTGAGAGCTGGACTGTGAAGAAAGCTGAGCACCGAACAATTGATGCTTTTGAACTGTGGTGTTGGAGAAGACTCTTGAGAGTCCCTTGGACTGCAAGGAGATCCGACCAATCCATCCTGAAGGAGATCAGCCCTGGGATTTCTTCGGAAGGAATGATGCTAAAGCTGAAGCTCCAGTACTTTGGCCACCTCATGCGAAGAGTTGAATATGTAGAGGTCCAAAGAACAGCAGGGAGAGATAAGAGAGCCTTCCTAAGTGAACAATGCAAAGAAATAGAGGAAAACAATAGAATGGGAAAGACTAGAGATCTCTTCAAGAAAATTAGAGATACCGAGGGAACATTTCATGAAATAATGGGCACAATAAAGGATAGAAATTGTATGGACCTAATACAAGCAGAAGGTATTAAGAAGAGGTGGCAAGAATGCACAGAAGAGCTATACAAAAAAGATCTTAATGATGCAGATAAGCATCATCAAGTGGGTGTACCTTTCCTTTCTCCTTTGTCTTTCATTTCTCTTTTCTCAGCTATCTGTAAGGCCTCCTCAGACAACCTTTTTGCCTGTTTGAATTTCTTTTTCTTGGGCATGGTTTTGATCACCTCCTGTACAGTGTTACAAGCCTCCATCCATAGTTTTTCAGGCACTGTGTCAATCAGATCTAATCCCTCAAATCTATTTGTCACTTATACTGTATAACTGTAAGGGATTTGACTTAGGTCTTATCTGAATGACCTAGTGGTTTCCCCCATTTCTTCAACTTATGTCTGAATTTTGCTGTTTACATCAATAGAAATCTCTGCTTTCTACCAGAAGAACTTCTTCTAAGGAAACAATTTATTTTGCTTCTTAAGAGCTCAACTCCATGAATGGGGTATATACACAACATGGTTTATGCAAACATACCAGCTCAGAATATTTGAAGATTCTCACTTCTTTTTAGAGATAGCTAAGCCCGCGAAGAGTTGTACATGACTGAGTGACTTCACTTTCACTTTTCACTTTCATGCATTGGAGAAGGAAATGGTAACCCACTCCAGTGTTCTTGCCTGGAGAATCCCAGGGATGGCAGAGCCTGGTGGGCTGCTGTCTATGGGGTCGCACAGAGTCAGACACGACTGGAGTGACTTAGCAGCAGCAGCAGCAAGCCCTGCCAGAGTCAACTGAAGATGATACCAGGCGAATTTAATCCTTTGTTCTGACAGTGGACATAAATTCCCAAGAGAAGGAACTGCACTGTTTTATAAACTTCTTTAAGAAATAGAAGTTAGGATGAAGCTAAAGGGAAATGGGGCCGGGGAGAATAATTAACTTATTATCTGTAGGCTCCATTATACTTTCATCACTAATCTTCACTAGTTGTTTAAGTTGAAGTCTTTTTCTTTATAGTAATTTGAGAGAGCCATGAATGATAATGTCTAGATTGTTTTATTATTTGACAAAAATCCAACAAATCTAGCCTAATTCACTATTTACAGCTACATTTCTGAAGGTAAATATAAAGAGAAATTATGACCAAAAATTTTCCTAACAGTGTTTACTGACTATGGACAGTAGCCTCTTTTGTCTATTGCCATAAAATATAGTTCTTTCACTCTTATTGCAAGCTATGCAATTTTCAGTAAGCCATTTACTCTCACCAAATATTAGTCTTTTTATCCGTAGAAGTAGGATAATAATATAACTCACTTGTCAGGATTAGTTAAACTGACACATATCAGAGTTGAATGTATGTTAGCTAAAATTATTATTTTTTAATCAATATATGAAGAGTTATTGGACATCCACTTAATGGCTAACATAAAGCTAAGATCGTTGGCAAAGAAACAAGAGACATGGTTCCAATTTTCAAGGAGTTAAACCTTCTGTGAAAGAGTAAAGATTAATTATTAATAGAATAATCTGAGACCAGATATATTGAAGCCCAGAACTCTCTGCTGGTGCTTTAGTTGTTGAGAGATGGGACAGATCAGCATGAGCTGGAGTAGAAAGAGTGACAGATGGAGACTTCCACATACCTCCCATAGAGTGTAAGAGTCTAAAACTCCTAGTCCATTTAATAAATTTATAGAAGTAAATTATAGTATATATAGCAGAGAAGGCAGACCTAATGTTACTGCCAAGACAAGAGAGAAGAAAATATTTAACATGAAGTGATGATTTTTCTATTGATCCTTTACTCACAGTACCTGTCCAGTGTCTTTGCAAGCTCAGTCCTTTCCAACTTGGCTATGAAATTTACTAAATTTTAGAATAACATTAGTGGATATTTTATGGAGAAAGAATTAAGGGAAGCTGCTATTGTAGTTTCTCCTTGTATACACTGAAAAATCCACTTCAACTGTATTAGAGCTATTTTAATTTTCTAAACCTATCATTTGCACAGTGATTGTAAGCTGTCAATAAGAGCTTTCCAGAAAGATTGTTCTCAGCAGGAAGAAAAGAAGTAGGAGTATATTTGTAATTATGGAAACACACACCCTACATTTTTTACACTGAAGAGATGCATGCTTTCAATCTATGTGGTAAGGGAAATGTTGGCATAATCATCTATTTCTTATGAATAATCACCATTTTTACAAGAAAGACAGAGATACTTATATGGAAGCAATAAGCTAGATTAAAACCAGACTTCAAACATTTGAAGTCTGGATGCAATTGTAGGTGATGTGGCAAGGCTTTTTCTATCATAATAAGATTTTAGAAGTGAATGCAGAAGAATAATAGGCTCCATTACAGACAGGTCACTTGACTCAGTCCTGGAGACAATGTGAAATTGTTCCCTAGAATAATGTCTTTACAATCGTTTGTTCAGACCAATACGAAATAAATACTCAGGAAAATGCACAGGTCTTCCCATCTTAGTTTTAGCTTGAAAAGCTATTTCATAATGATAGTAATGACCACTACAACCTAGACTAATAACTAGTCTTCCAGCCTACTAACCATCCACTAAGATGGAAAAGAAGCAATATCTTGGGACTACCATGCAACAGAGGAGAGTTACTCACTGATCCTAGGTGATAACCAGATGGTAGCTGAGTTTTCAACAGTGTTCTGGAGTCTCTGATGCTATAAACATTATTCTACAAGGGGGCTGGGAAAATAAGTCTTTGATAATTTTTTAATGGGCAGTTTTGTGAGTGATGCAGTTATCCTGGAGTTGCAGAGGTGTGTATCTCTCCTTGGATGTTACTTGTGGAGAAGACCATTGATCTTTGAGGAGGAAGTGAAATTCTGTTTGCTATATTATCCATTACGACTTCCAGATGTCAAGCAAATTAGTGCTAAGATTCACTCATAAATTATAACACTGGCATACACAGAGACAAGTAGATTAATGGAACAAAAGTGCCTAGAAATGATCACAAACACATTTAGCACGGAAATAAAAGTTTTTTTGACAAATGGTTCTGGAGTATCTAGAAAGCTGGACAGAAAACAATGAACCTTGTCTCCTATCTTACACGAAAATTTAGACTTGTGACAGTAAGAATTCTGAAGGGGAAATAGGAGGAATGATAAACAGGGAATTTGAGGACAAAGAAGATACTCTACTAAGTTGTTTCCAGTTCTTAAAGAGAGGATTTAAAGTCCAGAAAAGTGCATTGAAGAGATTAACCATTCTTAGTCCTTGAATGGTGGTTTAGAGTTAAGTAAGTCCAGGAAAAGTACATTCTGCAGCTTTCAGTTTATCAAGAAAGCTTTCAGTTTAGGTCCATCAGTGAAATGCACATTTTCTTGTGTTTTTGCTACACAAGAGTTGCAAACAGTATAATTCTTCACACTCCTATCAAATTTTAGTTTTTGACCCATTTCTCCATTTTTTTTCTATCCCAGTGTTTTCCTTTTTTCCTTTCTTATATTCTCAAATGAACATTAGAGTCTCTTTTTATGTTCTACAACTTCCAAAGGCTCTGTTCATTTTTAAAAATCTTTTTCTCTGTATTTTAGATTAGAAAATTCCTATTGTTACATCTTAAAGTTCAATAACTCACTCCTTTTTCAGTTAATATTTTATGTCAGATACTGTTATTTTCAGTATTGAAATTCCAATTTGGTTCCTTTTTAGTTTCTGTTTAGTTTAGTTCTGCAGAGAACTCAGATATCTTTCCACTAATTCCAAGCATTTTTACTTTTATTCCTGAAGCTGATTATAATAACTGCTTTTGAAAGCCTTTGATAATTTCAACATCTGGGGCATCATGGATTAGCATCTGTTGATTATCTTCTCCCTTGAGAATTAAGCATATTTGGGGTTCTTTAAAAAGTAATTTGGATTATATTCTGGACATTGTGAATATTATGTTAGATTCTTGGTATTATATCAGTCTACCTGAAGACTGCTGATTTTGTTTATTTATTTATTTAGGCTGCACTCTGTGACTTGTGGGATTTTGGTTTCCTGACCAGGGATTAAACCTGGGCCAAGGCAGTGAAAGACTCAGTCTTAACCCAATGACTACCAGCGAACTCCCTATTTGTTTTATAAGGAAATAATTCAATTATGGTCAACCATGAGTTCTGCTTAATGTTGTGTGTAGAGATTCCAATGTCAGCTCAGTTTTCAAAGCCTTTTCTATGCTTCTTGGGGTCTATCCTAAGCATGTGTACCTTGGGGGTCGAGCCTGGAATTTGTTCATGACAGAAATAGGGGATCCTCTTTTCCAGTTTTCTCTTCTGGGATTTCCCTCACATTCTCTTGCTCCTAGTTTCCTAGTCATCTCTTTTGTTTCCCAATCATCTTACTAGAAACACAGGACTCATTTTTGGAATTTCACCCACCCTTAATTTCTACACTGTTCCATGTGGTTGGGGTTACCCTGGAGTCAAAGCAGAGAGAGAAAAGGGAGAGAAAAAGAACGGGATTTCTCCACCCTCTTTGAACCACAGGTCACTTTTTCTAAATTCTTGTGGATAGAGAGAAATAAGCTTTTCTCTTGGGGTATTAGGTGACTATTCTGCTTCCAGAGCTCTTGCTGTTTCTAGGGCTGCTTCTGGACAAGTGACGGGGAAAAAAAAAAGAGAGAAAGAAAACAAAAATATTAATCCCAGCTCTCCCGTGCTCTAAGATTTACAGGGGCTCCTTTTCCTGGTCCTCTGTCCAGAAAGACAGTTTCTCTCAGAGATTTTGCTGTGCTCCCTTACGACACACTTAAGCACTGAGGTAGCCCTTAGGCTAACCTGGGAAATAGAGGAAAAACTTGAGAAACTCACCTCTTCCCAGTTGTCCCTAAAGTTTTGTCTCCATTCCTCAATTTTCTTATTATTAACTTCCCTGGGTTCTCAAATAGTTGCTTTTTGTATTGTCCCAGAATTTTTATCTGAAATTAATATGAGATACAAGATTCCCAGGTGGTACAGTGGTAAAGAATCCACCTGCCAATGCAGGAGATGCAGGAAATGTGGGCTCAATCCTTGGTTTGGGAAGATCCCCTGGAGCAGGAAATGGCAACCCACTCTAGGATTCTTGCCTGGAAAACTCCATGGACAGAGGAGCTTGGTGGGCTATACAGTCCATAGGGTTGGAAAAGAGTCGGAGGCAACTGAGAGACTAGGCACTCACATGTGCCCAGGAGGCACTGGAAATCTCAAAAGGGATGATAATATATATAAAATTCAATCAAACTTGACATTTGTTGTGGTTCAGTTGCTAAGTCATGTCTGACTCTTTGTGACCCCATGGACTGCAGTGTGCCAGGCTTCCCTAGCCTTCATCACCATCTTCTGGAGTTTGCTCAAAGTGTGTCCACTGAGTCAGTGATGTTATCCAACCACTTCATCCTCTGTCATCCTCTTCTCTTCCTGCCCTCAACTGTTCCCATCATCGGAGTCTTTTCCAGTGAGTTGGCTCTTTACATCAGGTGGTCGAAGTATTGGAACTTGAGCTTCAGCATCAGTCCTTCCAATGAATATTCAGTTTATTTCCTTTAGGATTGACTGGTTTGATGTCTGTGCTGTCCAAGGTAGTCTCAAGAATCTTCTCTAGCACCACAATTCAGAAGCATCAATTCTCTGATGCTCAGCCTTCTTTATGGTCCAACTCTCACATCCATACATGATTACTGGAAAAACCATAGCTTTAACTATAAGGACCTTTGTCAGCAAAGTGATTTCTCTGATATTGGTAGACTGTTCCTATTTGAAATGTGTATAATTCCACAGTAGATGACTCAAGTAATTCTTACTCTACACAAAATACAACATTTGTAACATTCTCTTCTTTACTTACTGCTTTTCTGAAATTTCAGTCTGACATGTTTTTCCAAATTCAAAGGAGTAATACACCCCTCCCCATCATTACTCCACTTTTGGAAGTGGTCATTATATCTTTGCCCTATAAACCAGTCATGTTTATACACTTTAAAATATTTTGGCTACCGATATGAATATTGGGACTTCCTCTCCACTCTTTTCTATGAATCAGTGCCTGAAACATTTAGATTCTTGGTATTACTTTTTCATACCAAAAATTACCTAAAATATCCAACGTTAGTCTTATAATTCTGCCTGTCTAAGAAGCCATGTTTTCAAAAGTAAGGCTCTTGGAAGAGAAGGCCTTATTTTAATCATAGTTTAATATAATCCCAGGGTACCTAATACACACTAAGCAATCATATATATTATTATCAGAGTAAGTGAATGAATGATTGAGAGAAACACTAGCAAATCAAGAGGCATGAACTGCCTAACTGACACCTATTTTCTGCAGACATGTTAGAGGGCAAATCCATACCCAGATTTCTTTTGCTCTGGTTCTAGTACTGCCCAGTGTTTTCCTATAAGGAACAGGAAATAATTAGTTGTGAAACTCCTAAAGGAGAGGATTGAGTTAAGACTCAAAGACTTTTGGAACCCAGATGCATACAGTTTCATTTCATGGCAATGACTGAAGAGCACCCCATAATAATTTCCAATGAGTGCATTTGAATCTCATACATGAAGTCCTCAGTCGAGGGTATTGATCCCATCTGTGACAATGGCAAAGAGCCCACAGGCAAGATCAGCAGTCTGGCTCAAGTAGGAGGAGGTGGCTTGGTAGAGTGCAGTTGGCATAAACACTGCAGTGGAAAGCCGCCAAGTTATTTCATAGCAGCCTGACCTGGCATTCACAGTCATTAATAATGATAATAATAATATCAATAACAATAATGATTAGAAAAGGAAACATCATTAAAACATGGAATTAAGAGGCATGGATAAGATGGCCGAGTGACAGTTTGAAGCAGGAAATGTAAAGATAAATTAATGACTTGAATTTCATGGACATAGAGGTTTGAGAGCTTAAAGCCCACTTAATAGTGCAAAATCCATACTCTATATTTGAAGAAATGAAGGCTGAGAGAGAGAAGTAACTTTTCTATTTCTCACTCAGGATTATACAGATAAATGATTAAGATCTCACACAAATCTGTAAGAACATTTACTTTTCTCTTTTCTAGACTGTAAGCTCCATGAAGGCATGGTTTTTGTTCCATTCATTCAGTATATGTTCCCTGTTACCTAGAACAATGCCTGATACACATCAGCAGACGCTCAATTCTTTGAGTCTTAAAGTGTGGTTAAGATTTGGAGTTTGGAATCACACAGATATGAATTGAAATATTGATTAACACCTACTAGATATGTTACTCTGGACCACTTATTAAACTTTTACAAACTGTAAATAAGATATTAAATAAAATAATGCATACAAATCAACTTGATCAGCCTAGTACTACCTAGTAAGCACTCAATGAATGATAAACATAGTGCTAGTATCAGCCATATTTTACATAGCTGTTGATAACATTATTATTTCTAACAGATACTATTTCAGTCAACTTTTTTCCAAAGTACAGGATTTTGACACTGCTTTCATAAAAGAAATCTTGGGTCATTCTCATACTCAGTCATTCTTAACATGCTTTAATCTTCTTCATGATCATACATTAAGAAGTGTGTTGAGAATTAGCATTCATATTATGACCCAATTTAACTTGCTGAGCAGCCTGTCAATTGCTGTTTTCTTTTTTTAATCATAATTACTCCCCAATTGTTCATATGTTTAAACAACCAGTGTCATTAAATCAGAGAACATTCTTAGCTGAGGATATCAAGATAAAAATTATCTGATGGGAGAAGCAATATTGAGTACTATTTTCAGTTGTATAATGGGTGCGCAGCAATTTAAAATAATGTCCCCCAGTGTTTATGTTTATTAACTGAAAGAAAAATAAGAAAGCTCCAGAGTTCTCTTTACCTAGAAATCACTATAGCACTAACAAACAAGGGGAAACAGTTCCAGGCCAGGATTGCCAGAAACTACATATGGAATGAATGATGAAAAGATCTGCTGGGGTAATTAACAAAAACTGTTAGATCCTTGTAATGCAAGGTGTTGTTCTTCATTCAGCAGCTTTGGTATCACCTGGGAGCTTGTTTAAATGCAGACTCTGGCCTCAACTCAGACCCTGAATAGTCAGTAGAGTCAGAATTTGCATTTTATCAGGGTTTCCAGGTGATTAAGTTTGAGAAAGCACTAGTGTAGGTCATCTTAAAAGATACACAGAATAAAAACTGTTCTCTTGTTTTAAAGCATTTTGTTTCATATAACAAATTCTTAGAGGCAATTGAAATGATATTGAATCAAGGACACAGACAAAAGTAAAAAAAAAATAATCGTAATCCCATCATCTAGCAAAAATCATGAATGTAAGTGTGCAATTTCATGTGTATCAGGCCATGCTATACAAGCTATTTTGTAAATACAGCTTTTTTTTCCCTCAAATAATACATCATGCTCCTCTACCTAGGACAATAAACAGAGCTCTGTGTTATGATTTTGAATGGCTAGGGAGGATTTTTAATGTACTTTTTAAAATCTACTCTTTTTAATGTACTCTTTTTTTTAAATCAAGTGTTCTATTGTTTGAAATGTTGGTTATTTTCAATTTGATGCTATTATAATCTCTAAGTGGAACACTTTGTGATATGTCTCCTGTGCTTATGTAGTTATATTCTGAATCCAAGAATATTCATCACTTGTCACAAGTTGCACAATGTTTTAACAGAAAAAGCACTGGACTAGGAATCAAAAGATCTAGATTCTAATTCTAGGTTTGGTTTTTACTTACTTCTCCATTGCTATCTCAGTTTGCATATTCATGGATGAGAAGTTTGAAAATCATCTTTAAGGCAGCCCATCGTTTCAAGTCTCAAACTTTCAATGAAAATAATGAATTGTATATCAAAGTTGATATCATGATGCATTTGTGCAGCTTGCCTTGTTTTTCAATCAATGATAAACTCTGCTAACTATATTAATTTAATCTAATATCAAATGTTATTTGCACTTTTTGAGTTCATATCAATTTGTCAGTGAAAAAAAGATGGCATAGGGAAATCCTAGGAGCCAGAAGGGATTTAACCTGGCATTAGATACTGGCATTAGGAAATTATAGCTTTTTGATCAGGCTTCTATCCCAAAATACGGCAAGTATGGGTTGGCATCAGAAAACCAAGGTTTTAGGCCTAGTTCTGTTATTTAGTAACCATGGGAATTTGGATAGGCTATGAAAAACTTCTTTAGCCTCACATTCTTCATCTAAAAAAATAATGATCTTCAGAGGTTGTAGGAGATGGTGTGTGTTATTTGAAGTCCTGAGCGCAATGCTTGGTGTGTATAAAATTCTCAGTAACTTTTCAGCATCTATTAAATTTTCTAGGATTGTAAATCTCTTTCTACTGTGGAAGCTTTGAGGACAAATAAAAATGTCCAGATACCATGGATAAAAAACATGATGAGAATGTGAAAGCAGTTGAGGCTTAAGGAGATCTGGATCATATACTCATTTCCTCTAAATTTATTCTGTAAGGGGCAGTCCTAAGATGGCAGAGAAGTAGGACGGGGAGACCACTTTCTCCCCCACAAATTCATCAAAAGAACATTTAAACGCTGAGTAAATTCCACAAAACAACTTCTGAATGTCGGCAGAGGACATCAGGCACCCAGAAAAGCAGCCCATTGTCTTTGAAAGGAGGTAGGAAAAAATATGAAGACAAAAAAAGAGACGAAAGAGGTAGGGAAGGAGCTCCATCCCAGGAAGGGAGTCTTAAAAAGAGAGAAGTTTCCGAACACCAGGAAACACTCTCACTGCTGCAGCGAGCCTTGCACAGAGGGCAACATAACAGGGAGGAAAGATAAATAAATAATTAAAACCTACAGATTACAAGCCCAATGGTAACTCCCACAGCGGAGAAGCAGTGAAGATGCCTGCACCCGCCACTAGCAAGCAAGGGGCTGGACAGGGAGGTGTGGGCTGCATTACTTAGAGTAAGGACCAAGCCTGAATGCCCCAAGGGCAATCTGAGCGAACTAACTTGGGCTAGCAAACCAGACTGTGGGATAGCTACCACGCGAAAAGACAGCCCTAACCTAAGACACCACCAGGCCCACACACAGAACAAAGAACTGAACAGAGATAGCCGGCTGCAGACCATCCCCCTCGGGTGACAGGCAGCCAGAGCTGGAAGGGGGCAATCGCAGCCCTAGAGAGACATTATCTACCAAACTGCAAGCAGGCTTCGTTGCTAACTAAGACTTCTTGGGGTTCTGGACGGTCAACATCCACCTGAGACAGTGCGCCGGTTGCACATCCAGAAAACTGAGGGGCAGGGACGGGGGAGGCAATAAGTCTCAGTGACCGTGCTTGCCAAACATCTCATCACCTGAGCTGCTTGGATCTGGGAAGGGCACAATATGCAGGCCCAACTGAGTCTGTGCCTCTGAAGACTACCAGAGTGCCTGAACCTGAGCAGCTTAGACCTGGGAGGCGCAGGCAGCCCAGGGCCAGCCTCAGATGGTTCCCTGTGGAGCAACCTAGAGCCTGAGCAGTGTGGGCAGGGAGGGCACATGCGCCATGAGTGGGGGCAGGCCCAGTGTGGCTGAGACACTGCGAGCACACACCAGTGTTAATTGTTTGCAGCGTCTCTCCCTCCCCACAGCGCAGCTGAACAAGTGAGCCTAAAAAAAGTGTCCAACACCGCCCCCTTTGTGTTAGGGAGGAAATCAGATACTGAAGAGACCAGCAAAGAGAAGAAGCTAAAACAGAGGGAACCACCTTGGAAGTGACAGGTGCAAAAGATTAAAACCCTGTAGTTAGTACCAACTACATAGGAAGGGGCCTATAGATCTTGAGAAATATAAGCCAGACCAAGGAACTATCCGAAAATGACCTGACATCACACTGGCCACAACACCACCAGAGAAAGTCCTAGATATATTTTTACTATTTTTATGATCATTCTTTTTTTAATGTTTTTTAATTTTAAGTCCTCTATTACTCCTTTAATTTTCATTTGTATAACCTACTATTAATTTGCCAAAAAAGACCCTATTTTTTTAAAAAGTAAACTTCATATATATATTTATAATTTTGTGACTTTTTTTTCCTTCTTTTATTTAATATTGTATTTTTTAAAATCCAACCTCTTCACTAGATTTTTAATTTTTGCTTTTTGGTATTTGTTATCAATTTTGTACCTTTAAGAACCCAATCTTCAGTACCCATTTTTACTTGGGAGCGAGATTACTGGCTTGAATTCTCTCTCCCACTTTGGACTCTCCTTTTTCTCCACCAGGTTGCTTCTGTCTCCTTCCTCCCCTTTCTCTTCTCCACCCAACTCTGTGAATCTCTGTGTGTTCCAGACGGTGGAGAACACTTAGGGAACTGATTACTGGCTGGATCTGTCTCTCTCCTTTTGATTTCCCCCTTTTATCCTCCTGGCCACTTCTGTCTCCTTCCTCCCTCTTCTCTTCTCTGTATAACTCAGTGAACATCTCTGAACAGTCCAGACTCTGGAGCGCACATAAGGAAGTGATTACTGGCTAGCTTGCTCTCTCCTCTTTTGATTCCACCTCATCTCATTTGGGTCATCTCTATCTCCCTCCTCCGTCTTCTCTTCTCCATGTAACTCTGTGAACCTCTCTGAGTGACCCTCACTATGGAGAAACTTTTCATCTTTAACCTAGATGTTTTATCAATGGTACTGTATAGAAGGAAAAGTCTTGAGACTACTGTAAAAATAAGACTGAAAACCAGAATCAGGAGGCTTAAGTCCAAATCCTGAGGACACCAGAGAACTCCTGACTCCAGGGAACATTAATTAACAGGAGGTCATGAAACTCCTCCATACCTACACTGAAACCAAGCACCACCCAAGGGCCAACAAGTTCCAGAGCAAGACATACCATGCAAATTCTCCAGCAACACAAGAACACAGCCCTGAGCTTCAATATACAGGCTGCCCAAAGTCACTCCAAACCCACTGACATCTCATAACTCATTACTGGACACTTCATTGCACTCCAGAGAGAAGAAATCCAGCTCCACCCACCAGAACACCGACACAAGCTTCCCTAACCAAGAAACCTTGACAAGCCACCTGTACAACCCCACACACAGTGAGGAAACTCCACAATAAAGAGAACTCCACAAACTGCCAGAATACAGAAAAGCCACCCCAAACTCAGCAATATAAACAAGATGAAGAGACAGAGGAATACCCAGCAAGTAAAGGAACAGGATAAATGCCCACCAAACCAAACAAAAGAGGAAGAGATAGGGAATCTACCTGATAAAGAATTCCAAATAATGATAGTGAAAATGATCCAAAATCTTGAAATCAAAATGTAATCACAGATAAATAGCCTGGAGACAAGGACTGAGAAGATGCAAGAAAGGTTTAACAAGGACCTAGAAGAAATAAAAAAGAGTCAATATATAATGGATAATGCAATAAATGAGATAAAAAACACTCTGGAGGCAACAAATTGTAGAATAACGGAGGCAGAAGATAGGATTAGTGAAGTAGAAGAAAGAATGGTAGAAATAAATGAAGCAGAGAGGAAAAAAGAAAAATGAATTAAAAGAAATGAGGACAATCTCAGAGGCCTCCAGGACAATATTAAATGCCCCAACATTCGAATTATAGGAGTCCCAGAAGAAGAACACAGAAAGAAAGACCATGAGAAAATACTTGAGGAGATAATAGTTGAAAACTTCCCTAAAATGGGGAAGGAAATAATCACCCAAGTCAGAGAAACCCAGAGAGTCCCAAACAGGATAAACCCAAGGTGAAACACTCCAAGACATATATTAATCAAATTAACAAAGATCAAACACAAAGAACAAATGTTAAAAGCAGCAAGGGAAAAAAAAAAAAAAAAAACAAATAACACACAAGGGGATTCCCATAAGGATAACAGCTGATCTTTCAATAGAAACTCTTCAGGCCAGGAGGGAATGGCAAGACATACTTAAAGTGATGAAAGAAAATAACCTACAGCCCAGATTACTGTACCCAGCAAGGATCTCATTCAAATACGAAGGAGAAATCAAAAGCTTTACAGACAAGCAAAAGCTGAGAGATTTCAGCACCACCAAACCAGCTCTCCAACAAATGCTAAAGGATATTCTCTAGAGAGGAAGCACAAAAAGGGTGTGTAAACCAGAACCCAAAACAGTAATGTAAATGGCAACAGGATCATAGTTATCAATAATTACCTTAAACGTAAATGGGTTGAATGCCCCAACCAAAAGACAAAGACTGGCTGAATGGATACAAAAACAAGACCCCTATATATGTTGTCTACAAGAGACCCACCCCAAAACAAGGGACACATACAGACTGAAAGTGAAGTGATGGAAAAAGATATTCCATGCAAATAGAGACCAAAAGAAAGCAGGAGTAGCAATACTCATATCAGATAAAATAGACTTTAAAACAAAGGCTGTGAAAAGAGACAAAGAAGGACACTATATAATGATCAAAGGATCAATTCAAGAAGAAGAAATAACAATTATAAATATATATGCACCCAACATAGGAGCACCACAATATGTAAGACAAATGCTAACAAGTATGAAAGGGGAAATTAACAACACAATAATAGTGAGAGACTTTAATACCCCACTCACACCTATGGATAGATCAACTAAACAGAAAATTAACAAAAAAACACAAACTTTAAATGATACAATAGACCTGTTAGACCTAATTGATATCTATAGGACATTTCACTCCAAAACAATGAATTTCACCTTTTTTTCAGGTGTACATGGAACCTTCTCCAGGATAGATCACATCCTGGGTCATAAATCTAGCCTTGGTAAATTCAAAAAAATTGAAATCATTCCAAGCATATTTTCTGACCACAATGCAGTAAGATCAGATCTCAATTACAGGAGAAAAAGTTTTAAAAATTCCAACATATGGAGGCTGAACAACACGCTGCTGAATAACCAACAAACCACAGAAGAAATAAAAAAATAAACCAAAATATGCATAGAAATGAATAAAAATGAAAACACAACAACCCCAAACCTGTGGGACACTGTAAAAGCAGTGCTAAGAGGAAAGTTCATAGCAATACAGGCATACCTCAGCAAACAAGAAAAAAGTCAAATAAATAACCTAACTCTACACCTAAAGCAACTAGAAAAGGAAGAAATGAAGAACCCCAGGGTTAGTAGAAGGAAAGAAGTCTTAAAAATTAGGGCAGAAATAAATGCAAAAGAAACAAAAGAGACTATAGCAAAAATCAACAAAGCCAAAACCTGGTTCTTTGAGAGGATAAATAAAATTGACAAACCATTAGCCAGACTCATCAAGAAACAAAGAGAGAAAAATCAAATCAATAAAATTAGAAAGGAAAATGGAGAGATCACAACACACAACACAGAAATACAAAGGATCATGAGACTACTATCAGCAATTATATGCCAATAAAATGGGCAATGTGGAATAAATGGACAAATTCTTAGAAAAGTACAACTTTCCAAAACTGAACCAGGAAGAAATAGAAAATCTTAACAGACCCATCACAAGCACGGAAATTGAAACTGTAATCAGAAATCTTCTAGCAAACAAAAGCCCAGGTCCAGATGGCTTCACAGCTGAATTCTACCAAAAATTTCGAGAAGAGCTAACACCTATCCTCCTCAAACTCTTCCAGAAAATTGCAGAGGAAGGTAAACTTCCAAACTCATTCTATGAGGCCACCATCACCCTAATACCAAAACCTGACAAAGATGCCACAAAAAAAAAAAAAAGAAAGAAAATTACAGGCCAATATCACTGATGAACATAGATGTGAAAATCCTTAACAAAATTCTAACAATCAGAATCCAACAACACATTAAAAAGATAATACATCATGACCAAGTGGGCTTTATCCCAGGGATGCAAGGATTCTTCAATATCCGCAAATCAATCAATGTAATTCACCACATTAACAAATTTAAAAATAAAAGCCATATGATTATCTCAATAGATGCAGAGAAAGCCTTTGACAAAATTCAACATCCATTTATGATAACAACTCTCCAGAAAGCAAGAATAGAAGGAACATACCTCAACATAATAAAAGCTATATATGACAAACCCACAGCAAACATTATCCTCAATGGTGAAAAATTGAAAGCATTTCCCCTAAAGTCAGGAACAAGACAAGGGTGCCTACTTTCACCACTACTATTTAACATAGTTCTGGAAGTTTTGGCCACAGCAATCAGAACAGAAAAAGAAATAAAAGGAATCCAAATTGGAAAAGAAGAAGTAAAACTCTCACTGTTTGCAGATGACATGATCCTCTACATAGAAATCCCTAAAGACTCCACCAGAAAATTACTAGAGCTAATCAATGAATATAGCAAAGTTGCAGGATATAAAACCAACACACAGAAATCCCTTGCATTCCTAAACACTAATAATGAAAAAATAAAAAGAGAAATTAAGGAAACAATTCCTTTCACCATTGCAACAAATATAATAAAATACTTAGGAATATATCTACCTAAAGAAACTAAAGACCTATATATAGAAAATTATAAAACACTGGTGAAAGAAATCAAAGAGGACACTAATAGATGGAGAAATATACCATGTTCATGGATTGGAAGAATCAATACAGTGAAAATGAGTATACTACCCAAAGCAATATATAGATTCAATGCAATCCATATAAAGATACCAACAGTATTTTTCATAGAGCTAGAATAAATAATTTCACAATTTGTATGGAAATACAAAAAACCTCGAATAGCCAAAGCAATCTTGAGAAAGAAGATTGGAACTGGAGGAATCAACCTGCCTGACTTCAGGCTCTACTACAAAGCCACAGTCATCAAGACAGTATGGTACTGGCACAAAGACAGAAATATAGATCAATGGAACAAAATAGAAAGCCCAGAGATAAATCCACGCAACTATGGACACCTTATCTTTGACAAAGGAGGCAAGAATATACAATGGATTAAAGACAATCTCTTTAACAAGTGGTGCTGGGAAAATTGGTCAACCACTTGTAAAAGAATGAAACTAGAACACTTTCTAACACCATACACAAAAATAAACTCGAAATGGATTAAAGATCTAAATGTAAGACCAGAAACTGTAAAACTCCTAGAGGAGAACATAGGCAAAACACTCTCCGACATAAATTACAGCAGGATCCTTTATGACACACCTCCCAGAATACTGGAAATAAAAGCAAAAATAAACAAGTGGAACCTAATTAAAATTAAAAGCTCTGCACAACAAAGGAATGGGAGAATGGGAGAAAATAATAGCAAATGAAGCAACTGACAAACAACTAATCTCAAAAATATACAAGCAAATCCTGCAGCTCAATTCCAGAAAAATAAATGACCCAATCAAAAAATGGGCCAAAGAACTAAATAGACATTTCTCCAAAGAAGACATACAGATAGCTAATGAACGCATGAAAAGATGCTCAACATCACTCATTATCAGAGAAATGCAAATCAAAACCACAATGAGGTACCATTTGATGCTAGTCAGAATGGCAGCGATCCAAAAGTCTACAAGCAATAAATGCTGGAGAGGGTGTGGAGAAAAGGGAACCCTCTTACACTGTTGCTGGGAATGCAGACTAGTACAGCCACTATGGAGAACAGTGTGGAGATTCCTTAAAAAACTGGAAATAGAACTGCCTTATGACCCAGCAATCCCACTTCTGGGCATACACACCGAGGAAACCAGAATAGAAAGAGGCACATGTACCCCAATGTTCATCGCAGCACTGTTTATAATAGCCAGGACATGGAAACAACCTAGATGTCCATCAGCAGATGAATTGATAAGAAAGCTGTGGTACATATACACAATGGAGTATTACTCAGCCATTGAAAAGAATATATTTGAGTCAGTTCTAATGAGGTGGATGAAACTGCAGCCTATTATACAGAGTGAAGTAAGCCAGAAAGAAAAACACCAATACAGTATACTAATGCATATATATGGAATTTAGAAAGATGGTAATGATAACCCTGTATGCAAGAGAACAAAACAGTATAGAACTGTATAGAACAGTCTTTTGGACTCTGTGGGAGAGGGAGAGGGTAGGATGACTTGGGAGAATGGCATTGAAACACGTATAATATCATATATGAAACAAATCACCAGTCCAGGTTTGATGCATGATACTGGATGCTTGGGGCTGGTGCACTGGGATGAACCAGAGGGATGGTATGGGGAGGGAGGTGGGAGGGGGGTTTAGGATGGGGAACATGTGTACACCCGTGGTGGACTCATGTTGATGTATGGCAAAACCAATATGATACTATAAAGCAATTAGCCTCCAATTAAAATAAATAAATTTCAATAAAAAATAAATTCTTTCTGTAGATGTAGAATACAGTATTTAGATGAAGATGTGTGTGTGTGTGTGTGTGTGTGTGTGTGTACTCAGTTGTGTCCAGCTCTTTATGACCCCATGGACTGTAGCGCGCCAGGCTCTGTCCATGGGATGTCCCAGGGAAGAATACTGGTGTGGGTTGCCATTTCCTCCTCCAGGGGATCTTCCTGATCCAGAGATTGAACATGTTTCTTGTCCGTCTCCCACATTGCAGGCAAATTCTTTAACTTTGAGCCACCAAGGAAGCCCTTAGGCTAGGATAGGGTCATTCTATCTCATAAGATTACAGAGTACAGGTTTAGGTTATTATTTCTCAGACGGAGAAATGGAGTACAGGCAAGAATTAACTTGCCCAAATACTGTAGCAAGCCACTATCAGAGCTGTGGTTGACTATCTCTTTTCAGCCTAAGTTTTAGTCACCAGTCTCACTACTGATTCGAGAGAAACACAGGAGTCAGTGATGTCTGAGTGCTCTAGCCAAGTGACAAATTATTATTATTCTATGGAGCATGAATGAGCAGCTTAGAAAATGTCCAAATGGACAAATTATATAATCATCCTCACTATTAATCAGAGAAAAACCATATGAAATGTTGTGCTTGACCTATCAAATTTCCATTTTTTAAAAATGTTAATACTCAGTCTTGGCAATAGACCATGGAAATAGCCATTTGGCAGTAAGTATTAAAAGCTAAAACTGTTCATTCTGTTTTATCCAGTATTTCTTCACAGAGGGATTTATCCTAACAAATGAGTCATAGGCACACAAATATTTATGAACAAATATATTGGGAACAATAGGAAACAACATAAAATCTAATAATAGGACACTGACTAAAAAAATTGCAGAAATAATGTGGCCATATAACATCAGATTTTAAAGGAATACTTAATGGCATGAAAAATATTCATCATATATTAAATGAGAAAGTAAGTTACAAAATAGTAGGTGCAGAATATGCTCCATTCTGCAAAATATAGCTAAATGAAAACACGAAGATATGAAAACTCGGAAGGGTTTACAGGAAAATTTATATACTTTGCCTTTGGAATGAGGAATAACTAAGTAACTTTTTCTGCAGCTTAAAAAAAATCTCCACTAGATTATCCCAATATAATCACCAGCACTGAGACTAAGTATTGAGGTGCCTCTCCTTAGTAAATAATTTCAGGTCCAAGTGTTCTTAAAATTAGCAGTGATAAAAAGATTGCTCTTCCTAGTCATCCCCTTTTATGGACCTTCAAATTTAAAAGGCTTCTCCACCTGGGGAGTTTCTCCATACAGTAGTGGAATCAGATGATTGGAGAGACAATGTGGAGCATAAGATATTTTATTTTTATCTACACTGAGCACAAGGGAAAATCTATGAAAGATACAACAGATCTGCAATGTCCAAGAAGTTCCCTAACAAAGCTCACAGCAATGAATTTATCACAAACCAAAATCTACCCACTGTGTTATTACTTCCTTTTTCTACTGCAGGAATCCTTCCCAAACTCTCTCAACATATTTCTCCAAGGAAGCATACTGAGATTTGGACTTTATCAGCGCATGCTTTCTGTTGTTATATATTCACATGGTTTTGATCATTACACTATTATTTTCAGAGGTAGGGAGTCTCTGACAGTCATGGAGAAGAAAAGTAGTTCAGCTGATAAATCAAAATCTATGACTACTTAATTTGTACCACTCTTTGATGACCCCAGTGCAGGAATTCTGTAACATTTTTCTATGTTGTATGTTTTCCTATAGTATCTTGACCTGTACAGATTTTTTTCTACACTTCTTAAATTCATTTATTTTGTTCTACTTGAAACCCTTTACTTTTTAAAGTACAGTGATTCCTTTACTTACTGATACTGCCCAAGTCTGTCTGCCAGAGTTCTCAATTGCTCATTTCACATGTATTCCATATTTTTGACCAATTTTCCATTCTCTCTCCACTAAAAAAATCACCACAACCACAAGGTGAAACACATGTTCCCAGCAATCATTTTCCCAAAACAGATTACCTAAAATAA
The DNA here is from genome assembly GCF_016772045.2 of Ovis aries. NCBI lineage: Eukaryota > Metazoa > Chordata > Mammalia > Artiodactyla > Bovidae > Ovis > Ovis aries. The sequence continues at coordinate 29,744,494 of NC_056075.1, read as the reverse complement.
GTCTCTGTCCTCTCACCACTGAAACTTGCCCGGCTGCTTTCTCCACTAAGAGCTAATATTTTAGATGGAGTTGTGGTTTGATACATCATAAAGAATTCTGAAGTTCTTTATTTTATCGACTAATTAAGTGACAAACTAAAGATGTCTGGTCTAGTGAAGAACCTGGACTCCATATCATACAATTATCCTTTGGATTCTATAGAAAGAAAAGCATTTACTTAAGGAAAAAAAAATCTGTAACAGGGATTACATAAAGGAATTTCAAAAGCTGAAGAATTTTCAAGTAGAACTTTTAGTGCTGGAGTGAATGTTAAAATCACTGGATCTATCATTCTTTCTATATATATATCTTTGTGTAACTTCAGAAGACTGTCCTAAACTGAGGTCAAAGACCAATTTTGACTCACATTAAGAAAATGTGTCTTAGACACTTTCCCAAAGATACAGTTAAACAATTTACCTGCAAAAACATTAAGTAAGAGACTGGTGAAAATTTGTCAGGGAAATTTAGGAGATGTTGAGTAGGAGTTGGGTTAACGATCTCTGTTTCATACCGAGTCATGTATCTGAGAATATTTCAGTGAAATGTGTCCCTTGAAGCCAATGAGAGTAAATAAGAAAAAATCCAATGATAAGTATGCCCATCTCTTAAAGATCATTGATTTGGCAGCTGAATGTCTATTTTATGCACCTTAAATGTGACTCCTGAATCCAGAGATACAAAGTGGTACTGGTAGAATGAAAAATGAACTGGCCCTCAGGTAAGAAATCCTGAGTTCTGTCTTGACTGGAGAGCTGTATGACCTTGAGTACTATTCTCTCTAAAGTTGTATTCCAAAGCTGTAAAATGGTTTATAAATATTGAGTAATTTTACTTACATTCATTTTATAGAAGTTATTTCAATGGCAATTCTTATTTACAGTTAATAAACTCTTCTCCAAATCTCAGTTTTCTAAGTAACAGAGACCAATTATGCAGCTCATATGAATGATAGATAGTTTCTAAGTCCCCAGAAATGCTGGGGTCTTTTTGGGTTTTTTGCCTGCAGTTGACATACCAAATGTATTTGGTTTTACACTGTAAATAACTGCCTGAAATAACTTTCTTTTATTAGCTGCTATAATCCATTGTTGGCTTTCATCTTGATTTCTCTACATCTGCAAAAGTAATAAGCTGATTTTATGTAAATCATCTAGAGTAAGAGCAAAGTAGAATAATTATGCAAAGAAAAGCCATTGAATAACTAGTTCTCACATAGCTGGCATGCATGAAGAAAAACAATATTAACAAGAAAGTCTACTATCTTTAAGGGAATAGGGAATGATTTACATAAAAGAAATTATGGTTGTTCAATACTAGATACAACAGTCACGTTACATGGCATTTCACTGCTGAAATAGGCTGATCATCCATCTTCATTGTCACAAGCCTGAGGCTTTTAGCTCACTTATTGTGGGAATCAGTGGAGGCTAATGGACTGAGTTGGCTGTGTGGCCTATTGACTTGTTTAGTCACCTTGGGCAAGATACTCATGCCCTTGGAACATATGACTCATTCATGAAAAGCGGAGACTCTTTTTGGTTTTTGTTTTTTGTTTTTACCATCAACCAGTCTCAAAGGGTTACAGTTGTACTGTTATCATCCACTTGAGTTTGGAAAAAAGCAAAATCAAAGTCTACATCCTAGAATCTTCCCCCAATCATCTCAGAATATTTTCTAACTGTATTTGTTTGGATGAATAGGAAACAGTGTTGTTTGGTGGTTAAGTGTTTAATTTTTGGAATCAGACTGCCTGGTGTAGATTCCAAATCTGCTATTGCATAGCTGTTTAATGCCAGGAAATTATTTACCCCCTCTGGCTTCAGTCTCTTCACCTGAGAAGGAGGATTACCATTGTAAAATAGGCTTGTTTGGAGCAATTAAATGAAACAATTCATTTCATGGGATATGCCAGTGAATGCTTAACAACCAGCTTTTCCAGTTGAGATGGAAAGGTCAGCATGATTTCCATGGTGTAAATGCTTCTGCCAGGGCCATTTCAAGGTGGGAAGATTTCCATACAATCAGTTTGCTGCCCCAGCACACACCACTGATGTAAATCACTTAGCGCTGTGCCTGGAAAATTGAAGTGTGTTAGTCGCTCAATCGTGTGCAACTCTTTGGGACCCTATGGACTGTAGCCCACCAGGCTCCTCTGTCCATAGGATTCTCCCTGGCATGAACAGTGGATTGTGTAGCCAGTCCCTTCTCCAGTCTGGAATATTAAAGGGCTCAGTTATTAGTGCTGGAGAAGACTCTTGAGAGTCCCTTGGACTGCACAGGGATCAAACCAGTCCATCCTAAAGAAAATCAATCCTGAATATTCATTGGAAGGACTGATGCTGATGCTGAAGCTCCAATCCTTTGGCTACCTGATGGGAAGAGCTGGCTCACTGGAAAAGACCCTGATGCTGGAAAAGACTGAGGGCAGGAGGAGAAGGGGGTGACAAAGCATGAGATGGTTGGATGGCATCACTGACTCAATGGACATGAGTTTCAGCAAGCTCCGGGAACTGGTGATGAACAAGGAAGCCTAGCGTGCTGCAGTCCATGGGTCACAAAAGAGTCAGATAGGACTGAGCAACTGAACAACACAACATAAATTTCTTCATTATCTTCTTTTAAATTTTATTATTACTGAGCTCTACTAAACAAAAGTTGCCTTCTCTCCTTCCTTGCTACCTTTCCTCTAAAATATAACAAAAGAAAGAAAAATTATAAATTTGGGAAACAATAACGACAATTAAAAAATAAAGCCCAACAAAAAGTCTCCTGATGTCTCTTGTTTAGAAGGAAAAGCCAAAAATTAGAAGACTTTTGTTTCAGGCCTTATTCTGCCACTGTGATTCATCTGTTTTGAGCAAGTCATTTAATATCTCTTTGGCTCAGTATTTCTGCCTGTAAAATGGGTGAAATAATTTGTGCTTTGTCTACTTTACTGGAAAGTTTGAGTATTAAATTCTGAAACTTAAGAGGGAAATTCTTTATAAACTTAACAAGTCTTGTTTCATATTCAAAATCATTGATTCAGTAATCCAACTTGTGGGATGTATTCTAAGTCAGCTGTTTCCTGTATCCAGATTCCTCAGCCCTGAGTATGGAAGGTCTACTGCGTAACATCATAATATCCACAGATTTTGGTATCTATGGGGGTCCTGGAACCAATTTTCTGCTGATACCAAAGGATGGCTATAATTATAAAGAAGTAATAAGCCTTTTAGGCTTCCCAGGTGGCACAGTGGTAAAGAATCCTCCTGTCAACCCAGGAGATGTGGGTTTTCCCTGGGTCAGGAAGATGGCAGTAGAAGTGCCTGGAGTAGAAGATATAAACCCACTCCAGTATTCTTGCCTGGAAAATCCCATGGACAGAGGAGCTTGGTGGGCTACAGTCCATGAGGTCACAAAAAGTTGGACATAACTGAGCGCACGCGCGCGCACACACACACACACACACACACACACACACACGCACACACAAAGCCTTTTAACAAAACCAAACAATTGGAAACAACTGAAATGTGCATGAATGTATTTAACCCGTTTTAGGTAATTTATCTTAGGTAAATGCAATGGAATGTTAGGTTAGTATAAATGAATTTTATGCAAATATATATGCATATTATGCTAATATTATTTTAATGTTAATAAAAGATAACTTTGCCATAGAAAAATATTGTCTTCATAAACATAAAAATAGTACTTTTCTAACAGAAAAATTTTATGACATTATATGGCATAGTCACAACTGTATTATATTGCAGACGTAATGCAATATATGGTACATTTGGGAAAAAATGGGAAAGGAATGCAAAAAGGACAAAACTGTGGCATTGCAACCATGGATTTCATGCTATAAAAGTCATGAGTAAAAATCAAAATTTTAAAACCCATTATGAAAATAGTTACAGGGTAATAATGTATTAATGAAAATCCAGTAAGTAAAAAGACATTAGCCCAGAGAGTTGTCTCTTTCAAAATGACCTTCCATATTTTTTCCCATATCAGGCTGAGTTATTTGGCTAATTACTTCAACAAAGGTGCTTTTCCTGAGACCTGAGAGAAAATGTAGAGAGAGGCAACTTTTTAGAACTAGAAATATATTTGATATTTGAGCTGGTGATAGTCGTTCTTTTCTAGATAAAAACACATATCAATACATACACTGTCACATACACTGTTTCATGCCCATGATCAACCTTACAAGAGAGGATGGTACATTGGAGTCTTCTGAGGGAGGCAGACCTTGCCTCCCATTCTGGTCCACATCTTGGTGCTCACAGCACTTGAATTTTGACTTGATGTATCGTAAGCCACGTCTCTGGGTCCTTAGTCTTCCTTGACCTCCAGTTTGCAGCTGACTTCTTTCAACCATATGCTTCAGTACAACACCCCAGATCCCCAAATCCCAGGCATACCCATGGCGCATATTCCAGAGCTCCCTGGAGGCCCTGTAATGAATGATCCAGAATAAGAACCATATCTCTATTCTCTCACAGGTCTGAATCACCATTACCTTGAGGGGGTGGGGTGGGGAGAATCTTAAAGAACACCGGAATGAAACTTGGATGCGCAAGAAAATGAAGAACATTTTATTGACAACACTTGACAGAAACAACAGCTGTTCTCTGTGGTTATCAACAGGGTTTAACTTGAGTTTGCAAACTCAGAATCATACAGGGGTAGGCAAACGGCACAGAAGGTGATGACGGTGCTGAATTCTGTTACAATCCAGAGTAGCACCTTGATAGTTGTGTTATGTTTTAAAACACGGTGTGAACTGAAAACATTGGCTGCACAGAACATGTCTACAGACTGCTGGTCTGCTCAACCTCATGCCTGCTGCCTGACCTAGTGTAGAGAGTAGCAGGGATGCTCCTGTGGTGATGGACCATATTTAGCTGAGAGAGTGTGACCTCTGCTCTACATCTAAGAAAGACAATCTGAGCTTAAGCCAGAAAGGATGTATAAATAGCTCCTTTCTGCTTTGACATAGTAATGAATATACTCTGGTTCCCCACCTTTTTCCCAGGGTCTCTGTCCACCCCATCTTCACAAGCCCCATCAATTCCTTGGTTCATGCATCCAAACACCTGGGCTATACTGACTGCCTTCCAATTGTCCCAGTCTCTAGAACATGATACCTACATTAGTTCTTTCAGAAACAAAAGCCAGCTCCTTCCTTCACAACAGATGCAACTTTCTTCCTGTGGCCTTGTGTCAAATGAAATACTTTGGGACAAACCTGACAGTCCTCTAAATGTAAAAACTAAGCTGATGCACTCATTGTTTGATTATAGAAAAGGTTTTGCGGCTTAGATGGTCAAATGCCTATGGATTTTATCAAAAGCTGAAGTGAGTTCCTAGAATGCAATTCTGATTTTTTAAAATATATTTGACAGATGATTTTGAGTTTCCTGTCAATAAATTAATCAGAATAGATATTATAGTTGTTATACCTCTTTACTATATGCTCAGTGCTGTGCTAGGAGCATAAGGGATTGAGAGGAAAAGTAAACAGCAGTCTTTGTCCTCAAAAAGTTTATGTTTCAGATGTGGACCCTCACAATCCCCTGTAATCACACTCAGGAAAAGAGTACAAAATAAAAGTCAGTATATAATAATAACAGCTAAAAACTACTGAGCTGAGCAATTCATATAAGGGATCCTGTACCCTCACAAAACTCTGAAAGTTGTCAATCCTCCCTTCCCATTTTACACGTTATAAACTGAGGTTCAGAGTTCTCAGCTCAAAGTCACATTGTTAGCAGATTGATGCAGCCATGTATATCTGACTCCAGTTTGTTGCTCTTTCCTCTGAATAAATGGTTCTCATTCTCTGTGCATTTGAATCAACTGATGTACTTAAAAATATACAGATGCCTGGGCCATGCCATCAGAAATTCTGATTATTTGAGGCCTGGGTATGGCATATTTAAAGAATCCTGGGCGACAAATGCCCATCAGAAAATGAATAAAGAAGATGTGCTATTAATATATACACACAATGGAATACTACTTGGACAAAAAAAAAAAAATCAAATAATGTCATTTGCAGCAACATGGATGGACCTAGAGGTTATAATACTAAGTGAAGTAAATCAGAGGAACACAAATATTATATCATTATCATTCATATATTGAACCTCAAATATGATACAAATGAACTTATTTACAAAACAAACAGACTCACAGACAGGAGCATAAATTAGGAATTTGGGATTAGCAGATACTACTATACAGCTCAATTGGTAAAGAATCCGCCTGCAATGCAAAGAGTTCAGTTCAGTTCAGTCACTCAGTCATGTCCGACTCTCTGCGACCCCATGAATTGCAGCATGCCAGGCCTCCCTGTCCATCACCAACTCCCGGAGTTCATGCAAACCCACGTCCATCGAGTTGGTGATGGCATCCAGCCCCCGGTTCAGTTCCCAGGTCGGACAGATACACTGGAGAAGGGATAGGCTACCCACTCCAGTATTCTTGGGCTTTTCTTGTGGCTCAGCTGGTAAAGAATTCACCTGCGATGCTGGAGGCCTGGGTTTGATCTTTGGGTTGGGAAGATTCCCTGGAGAAGGGAAAGGCTACCCACTCCAGTCCATGGGGTTGCAAGAGTCAGACATGACTGAGAGATTTTCACTTTTACTATGTATAAAATAGATAAACAAGAAGGTACTACTGTATAGCACAGGGAACTATATTTACTGTCTTGTAATAAACCATATTAGAAAAGAATATATATATGTATACACATACACGCACACACACACAGGCTTCCCAGATGGTGATAGCGGTAAAGAATCCATCTGTAATGCAGGAGATGTGATTTTGATCCCTGGATTGGGAAGATTCCCTGGAGGAGGGCATGGCAACCCACTCCAGTATTCTTGCCTGGAGAATCCCGTGGACAGAGGAGCCTGGTGGGCTAGAGTCCATAGGATCACAAAGAGTCAGACATGGCTGAAGTGCCTGAACAAACATGCACGCATATTTATAACTGAATCAATTTTCTGTACACCAGAAATGAACACAACATTGTAAATTAACTATGCATTAATTAGAAAAAAGAATCCTATGTAGTTCTAACACACCACCAAGGTGAAGAATCATTGTGCCAAGTCATACTGCCATTGCGTAGCCAAATGCTGAAACCAAGTATACAGTATTCTGAACAGAGTTTGGTGTGGGATGAGACAACTGGTCCCCAAACCACAGACTTACAGGTTAAGCATCTTGCTCCAGAGTTGCAGCAACAGGTACATTACTTCATTAGAATCTGATCTGTATAAAAAAGATAAAGGGATGAAATTTGGAATATTTGCATATCACTCATTTCTGATTGCACTATGTCTCGATACTCTTTTCTCATTTGAGCTTCACCACAGCCTGGGGTGTGATAGGTCAGGTAGTTTATGAACCAATGAGAAAACAGACCTAGAGTGACCAAGTGACTTACTGAACCTCCCTTGGTTCATTAATGGCTCTGTCCAGTGCTCATTTCATTGTATCACCCAGACTTAGCTGCTTCCACAGCATGGAACTTCGTGGCCCTGCTGTAAACTGAATGGTGGGATCAATCATTGAAGAAGCTGGTAATTGAGGGGGGTGGTATAGCTATATTAAAAACAATCACTACTCTAGGAAGTACTTTTTATGCTCCTATGACAGATACAGCTCAGCCTGCATTATCATAATCATCCTTCTAAATAAATTATTTAAATTAGGCCATGCATGTTCATAAGCTTGTGAAATGCAGATAAACACATGTTTTCCCAAGCCACTTGCTCCAGGTATTAGTATGCATTTCCCTCCGTCCCACATTCCTCCAAATACAATGGCTTGAAACACTTCAGACCATGACCAGGGGAAGGCTTCGAAATGCCCATTCGACACGGGGCAAAGTATCGAATTAAGACCTTTCAGCGAAACTGCGCTATTTGGCCTGTGCTTCCAGAAAACAAGTTGTTATAGAATAATTAATTTGAGAAGGCAGCTACAAAGAGCTTCTATAATATAGCAAGGAGCTGAAATACCAGATAGTACTATCACTGAACAGCAGATGTTTGTCAGTGACCTGGGATCCTGGCTTTAAATTCCCAGAGTAAAAGCATTTTCTAAAACAGAGAAGAGCCCCTGTTATGGGTCACCTTTGTGGAATCTCTGTACGTGTGGAACTTTCCAGAGTTGTAGACCCAGCTAATTATGTGTCAGGTAGCAGAGAGAGGCCAGTGCATTCGTCTTGGCCTCTTGTGGGCCATTTCACTTTTCTAGAAGATTTAAAGAAAATGAAGACTTCTGGTCCTAGAACACTCAAGAAATCTGTTGACTGGTAATTACAGAATAACAAAGGAAAGAAGAAAAACTTGCTTAATGAGTAAGATGTGAAAAAAAGTGAAAGTGTTAGTCATACAGCTTGTAGTATGTGGGTGTTACCATACTGTTCTTTCCCCCTAGCAGAAATGACAACCATGGAAACCTCCACCATGCATTTGAGCAAGTGTCTTGAGAGTCCCTTGGACTGCAAGGAGATCCAACCAGTCCATCCTAAAAGAGATCAGTTCTGGGTATTCATTGGAAGGACTGATGCTGAAGCTGAAATTCCAATTCTTTGGCCACCTCATGCGAAGAGTTGACTCACTGGAAAAGACTCTGATGCTGGGAGGGATTGGGGGCAGGAGGAGAAGGGGACAACAGAGGATAAGCTGGCTGGATGGCATCACCGACTCGATGCACATGAGTTTGGGTGAACTCCGGGAGTTGATGATGGACAGGGAGGCCTGGCGTGCTGCGATTCATGGGGTCGCAAAGAGTCAGACACAACTGAGCGACTGAACTGAACTGAACTGTCAATGAAAGTGGTGTCTACTGAATGTGTGCGTGTGTGTGTGTGTGTGTGTGAGTGCTCAGTCATGTCTGGCTCTGTGCGACCTTATGGACTGTAGCCTGCCAGGCTCCTCTGTCCATGGAATTCTTCAGGCAGGAATACTGGAGTGGGTATCCATTCCCTTCTCCAGGGGATCTTCCTGACCCAGGGGTCAAACCTGGGTCTCCCTCATTGCAGGCAGATTCTTTACCGTCTGAGCTACCAATATTGTCTATAAAATAAAATGATATTGAAGATAACTAAAAATAAATAACACAATTAATATGAATATTTACTTCTTTAAAAATGTACCTACTGCAAATATTTTCTAAAGAATTATTTCTGACAATGTTTTTTCTTATTGGAGTACAACTGCTTTACAATAGTGTGTTAGTTTATGCTGTACAGTGAAGTGATCAGCTATATGTAGACATATATGTACTCCCTTTTGGACCTTCCCTGCAATTTCCTCTCTCATCCCGTCCCTCTAGGCCATCACAGAGCACTGGGGTGAGCTCCCTGTGCTACACAGCATGTTCCCATAGTTATCTGTTCTACACATGGTAGTGTATATCAGTTCTAATCGCCTATTTCATCCTATTCTCTCCTTCCCCTCCTGTGTCCACATGTCTGTTTTCTATGTCTGTACTTCTATTCCAGGCCTGAAAATAGGTTCATCTGTTCCGGTTTTATAGATTTCACATATATGCATGAATGTAAGACATTTGCTTTTCTCTTTCTCACTAACTTCGCTCTGTGTGACAGACTCTAGGTCCATCCACATCACTTCAAATGACCCCAGTTTGTTCCTTTATATGGAGACATAAAATTCCATCGTATATATGTACCACATCTTCTTTATCCATTCATCAGCCAATGGACATTTAGGCTGCGTCCGTGTCCTGGCTATTGGAAACAGTTCTACAGTGAATGTTGGGGGTACATGTGTCTTTTAGATTTATGGTTTTTTTCTCAGCAAATAAGCCCAGCAGTGGGATTGCTGGGTCATATGGTAGTTCTATTTTTAGCTTTTTAAGTGAAAGTGAAAGTGAAAGTAAAGTCGCTCAGTCGTGTCCCACTCTTTGCGACCCCATGGACTGTAGCCCACCAGGCTCCTCCCTCCATGGGATTCTCCAGGCAAGAGTACTGGAGCGGGTTGCCATTGCCTTCTCCAGGGAGCCTCCATTATTGTTCCCCATGGTGGCCATATCAATTATTACATTCGCACTGAAAGTACCAGTGTGCATGCTCAGTCACTCAGTCATGTCCGACTCTTTGTGACTCCCTCCCTACCAGGCTCCTCTGTCCATGGGATTTCCCAGGCAAGAACACTGGAGTGGGTTGCCATGCCCTTCTCCAGGGGATCTTCCTGATCCAGGGATCAAATCCACATCTCCTGCATTGGCAGGCAGGTTCTTTACCACTGTGCCACCTGGGTCAGGAACCAGCATTTATTGTTTATAGATTTTAATAATGGCCATTCTGACTGGTGTGAGGTGATATCTCATTGTAGTTTTGATTTGCATTTTTCTAATAATTAGTGATGCTGAACATCTTTTCATGTGCCTCTTCACCACCTGTATGTCTTCTTTAGAGAAATGTCTGTTTAGGTCTTCTGCTCATTTTTTGATTGGGTTGTTTGCTGTTTTGATAGAGTTGCATGAACTGTTTATATATTTTAGAGTTTAACCCCTTGTCAGTTGCTTAGTTCTCAAACATTTTTTCCTATTCTGAGGATTGTATTTTCATCTTGTTTATAGTTTTCTTTGCTGTGAAGAAGATTTTAAGTTTAACTAGGTCCCATTTGTTTACTTTTATTTTCATTACTATAGGGGTGGTTCAATGAAAAAGTATCGTCATTAATATCATTTACATGTGAGAACACAAAGTTCCCATCTTGAGGTTACCAGATCAGGGTTTAAATTATAGCAGCAATTCAAGGATGCATATTATGCTGTATTGCTTTCAAGTAACAGATAGCGTATTGAATAGGAAATGAATGGATCCAAAAAAGAGCCACATGACTGGGCCTTGAAAAGCAGACATGACAGTCCTTCTTCTCCCAAGGAGTTGGAAGCGACTAGAATGCAGCTTGGAAATCCTATTAAGATGGAAGCTGTGTGAAACTCAGGCAGAAGGAGGCCAGCAAGCCTCATGCACTTATGATACAGCATGTGTTCAAGAGTTTCCCATGGCTCCTCATTACTCAAGAGTGAGTAGAAAAACTCAACAGTTTATGTCTTTCTAAAGATGTCCTGGTTTGTGAGCTCTACCCTCTCTAGTTATCATCAATCTTGAAGAGTCCCTTTTATGAAATGTGAGGCATGTCTAACAGACAGCCCCTCCTCAACATGCAGACAAAGGAAAGGTAGGAGATAGAATGGGGGGAGCACAGGGATACTTTCCTCTGGCTCATAAAACCACTTCATGTATATCCATAGAGAAAAATGTGACTAAGGACATCTTTCCCCACTTCCAACACATCTTTTCAAAGTGGCAATCACTGACTACAATGTGAAGTGTGTCAAAAGAAATATAATTAAAAATTAAAATTACAAATCCAGAAGTTTTGTCTACAAAAATGGTAGAGAAGTAAAACAGTTTTCTTATTAAATAAGCATTAAACCAGAAGCACATCGCAGTAAATCCTGAGCCTTCAGGAAAGACTGATAAGCAGGAGAGGCTGGCACTTCCCATCCTGGGACAGGTCAAAGTCATCACATTCACCAAAGAGAAATAAATCAATACTGTGTCCTGTGCCAGTATCTAGTGAGGATTTGATTGACACTTGTCCTCCCGTTGGAGATAGGAGGCCTCAGGAGAAAATAATTCTTCCAACTCCTCTATCAAGGTATCTCCCTTTTCTACCCTCACACAGCCTTTAATTGTTTGCCCAGACTCAGACTGTAAGGGCCAGAAAAATCCTTTCTAGAAGTGGTAACCCTTAATCAACTGGCAGATGTCAGTAAATATTAAATAGTCCCCAAATTTCAAGTGTTGGCAAGGCTTATGGGAAATGGGTCCTGTCATGCATACCTAAACATAATTTAAATTTGAAAAACCAGTTTTTCTTTCATTCATGTCTTTGATCCTTTAATGGAAAGGTGCAAGAAAATATGCACATTTAATTCCTAATTTTTGGAATACCATAATTTCCTAGGCTGTTATTAGGCATGGGTGACTGTGTGGATCACAATAAACTGTGGAAAACTCTGAAAGAGATGGGAGTACCAGACCATCTGATCTGCCTCTTGAGAAATCTGTATGCAGGTCAGGAAGCAACAGTTAGAACTGGACATGGAACAACAGACTGGTTCCAAATAGGAAAAGGAGTACGTCAACACTGTATATTGTCACCCTGCTTATTTAACTTCTATGCAGGGTACATCATGAGAAATGCTGGACTGGAAGAAGCACAAGCTGGAATCAAGATTGCCGGGAGAAATATCAATAACCTCAGATATGCAGATGACACCACCCTTATGGCAGAAACTGAAGAGGAACTCAAAAGCCTCTTGATGAAAGTGAAAGAGGAGAGTGAAAAAGTTGGCTTAAAGCTCAACATTCAGAAAACGAAGATCATGGCATCCTGTCCCATCACTTCATGGGAAATAGATGGGGAAACAGTGGAAACAGTGTCAGACTTTATTTTGGGGGCTCCAAAATCACTGCAGATGGTGATTGCAGCCATGAAATTAAAAGATGCGTACTCCTTGGAAGAAAAGTTGTGACCAACCTAGATAGCATATTCAAAAGCAGAGACATTACTTTGCCGACTAAGGTCCGTCTAGTCAAGGCTATGGTTTTTCCAGTGGTCATGTACGGATGTGAGAGTGGGACTGTGAGGAAGGCTGAACACCAAAGAATTGATGCTTTTGAACTGTGGTGTTGGAGAAGACTCTTGAGAGTCCCTTGGACTGCAAGGAGATCCAACCAGTCCATTCTGAAGGAGATCAGTTCTGGGATTTCTTTGGAAGGAGTGATGCTAAAGCTGAAACTCCAGTACTTTGGCCACCTCATGCGAAGAGTTGACTCACTGGAAAAGACTCTGATGCTGGGAGGGATTGTGGGCAGGAGAAGGGGATGACAGAGGATGAGATGGCTGGATGGCATCACTGACTCGATGGATGTGAGTCTGAGTGAACTCCGGGAGTTGGTGATGGACAGGGAAGCCTGGCATACTGCGATTCATGGGGTCGCAAAGAGTCGGACACGACTGAGTGAATGAACTGAACTGAACTGATTGTGGGTATTTCTTGGCCTACAGTAGACATCTATGGTGACGCAAGTGACACAATGATGGACATACATAGATTGCTAATTATCGAAGGTTGGGACTGCAGAAATTACACAGTACTCAAAATGGCTGTGCATGGTAGCCTATTAGCTCAGAAACGCAAGAAAGATTACTTTCATTCATTTAAATCAACATAATTTAGTCCCATGTATCATCTAGCTGGACCAGACAGAAACTCAGTTTCAGTCCTTATGGGGCCTCTTCCACCCACAGAACTAGTCCAGCATCTGGAGGTATAGGTACTGTCCAGAAAAGGGAGGCAGAACCCCTCTTCCTGCACAGTGGCTGCTGACATCTTCATTGTCCATGCCTGTAGGGGGCACTCTCCTTACTGATTCCTTCTGGGGGATGAGAGACTGGGGTGAGGCTAGGTCCCTGGTGCTGGTGTTATTACCCTGGTAATGCTCTCATCTCTTCTTCTCTGGAGCCTGCCTAGGAGCTGTCTCAGCACCTCCTACCCTCATCTGCCCAGGGGTCTGGAGTTCTTTCTCCTCCCCAGCATGAGGGCATTGTTTCCTGCCTTTGGAAAAGTTCTGCATGCTTCTTCCAGCCAGTCTCTACTTTTCTGTAAAACCCTTTATCTTTAACAGACTTGTATTTTCATTTTTAAAATAAGGGGGCCAGACAGATGGGCAGTCTTCCTGCCTTCCAGGACAAATACATATACATATACACTTACCATAGATGGTTCCGAAATCATTTCACATTTTTGCAGTGCTTCAGAGCATAATCACAAACAAAACTGACAGAGATGGTGAAAGGATTCAAGTTGTTAGAAATTTTGGAGTGGCCAGTAACCTAGAAATTATCTAAAAGTTAATCTTTTGTGAAGTTTCTGAAGTTCTTTACTTTTTTATTTTGTGCAGACATCTGAGTTACTGACCTTCACAGATCTATATTTAGATATATTTATATCTTTATTTTGGCAATGTGGAAGATTAGTGACTCAGAGCAGTTAAGCCATTTAAGTTAGGTTACACAGGGGCTTTCTGATTAAAGGCTAAATGTTATTCAGAAGTGCATGAGTGTGCACACGCACACACACACACACTCAGTCATCTATCTTTTCACTTAAATGTGAACTGCCTTAGGTTAATAACACTCAGAGGGGCAAACCAAGTTTATACTTTATCAGAGAAAGGGCTGAAATACAACATAACAAGAAAGACTAATATATTAGCCACACACAGGACCTTTGTTTCCAAGTGAAAAAACCCAACTCAAAAATTTTTATAAAAAAAGGAATTTACTAGATAAACCCCAGATTTCAGAATAGATGGATCTAGGGACTCTATTTATATTTATCAAAAATACATAATTAATTCTTCCCCTTCTCTCCTTCCTTTGATTGCTCCATTCTCTGATCATCTCCCTCCTCTTTTTCTGAAAGAGTAAGATCCTGGCTTAATGGTCATTAACCTCATGTGATCTTGTAAGGAAAGAAACTCTTCCTCACCTGGCATCCAAATCCAATCTCTACAAATGGCTCTGGTTCTTTTTTGTTGTACCTTTCTACTCTTCTGGTGGAAAAGGTACTGCATGTAATTCCTGATTTTTGTACTACCATACTTTCCTAGACTGGAATGAGACACAGGTATTGTCAACACTCCCCTACAATTCCCCTCAAAGGGAATCTGAGAGGGGCAGTTTCTAAAAGTAAGGATACAGGGAAAGTAAGTCAGATAACAGAAAGCTGTGACAATGACTGACATTCTGACTTGATTGTAAATGGATGATTTTGATAGTTTTTGGGAATAGGTTTGAACAGGGCTTCTTTCTTGCTTACAGTTCTTACCTAAACTTCTGTTGACTAAGCCCAGCTCCTAAAAATGAAAATCCACAAACCTGCTGCAAATACCCTTGATATGGGAGAGATTAGGAGTCAGTACAGCATTATAATTGATAACATGGGTATAGATGATGAAAATGATCATCAATAATTGTGATCAATAATTAATTACTCATCCTATGATTTAGCCACATCTTTCATATTTTTCTTTTCAAGCTCTTCTGTTTTCCTCATCTTTGCCTCATTTCTATTTAGAGACACAGGAATTAGATACATCATTGCCCTTGGGTTTATTTCATAGCCCCCATTCTGTACAAACACATCCCTAAACTCTCTTGGAATTCTGATTCGCAAGTAAGTTGATCTAGGAAGCTCTTGAGGGATAGCCTGCCTTGAGGCTTTAAGTCCATATGATTGTCACCTGCCATCAGTGCTATCAAGATACAGAGCCTTCTTTATAAAGCACACACACACACACAAAAGCAAATAAACAACTTATTCTTCTGAAGATAAAATGACTAAGTAGGGACTGAACTATTTTTCATCATCCTGAACCAAACTGAGGATATCATAACAATGGCAAGGAAGAATGAAGACAGATTTGATAAATAGATGTACACATCAAGAAAAAAGAAAACTCTCAAATAAACAACTTAACTTCACAACTTCAAGGAACTAGTAAAAGTAAAATAAACAAAGCCCAAAGTTGGCAGAGGAAGTAAATATTAAACATTGGAGCAGAAATAAATAAAATAGAGAATTACAAAATAGAGAAGATGAACAACACTGAGTTGGTTATTTGAAAAGAATAATGAAATTAGTGTATCTTTAGTTAGACTAACCAGAAAAAAGAGAGAAGACACCCCCAAATAAAATTTAAATAGGAGACATTATAACTGATATCACAGAAATATAAAGATTCATAGAGATTACCATGAAAAATTATGCACCAACAAATTCAATAACCTAGAAGTAACAGATGAATTTCTAGAAATGGAGCATACCAAAATGGAATTATGAAGAAACTGAAAATAATGAGTAAGACCAATGTTGAATAAGGATATTGAATCAGTAATAAGAAAACCTCCCACAATAGAAAAGCCCAGGGCCGGATGTTTCCATTGGTGAATTCTACCAAACATTTAAAAAAGAATTAGTACCAATCTTTCTCAAAGTCTTCCAAAAAACTCAAGAGGAGGGAACATTACTATTTGAAAGCCAGATAATGACTCTACAAGTAAAGAAAACTATAGACAAATATCTCTGATGAATAAAGATGCAAGGATTATCAACAAATGCTAACAAACTGTATTCAACAGCTCTTTGAAAGGATTATACACCATGGTCAAGTAGGATTTATCCTCAGGATGCAAGGATGGTTCAATATACACAATCGATAAATGTGATGTGTATGCTTAGGTGCCCAGTCATGTCAGACTCTTTTTGACCTCACGGATTGTAACCCACTAGGCTACTCTGTCCATAGTATTTTCCCAGACAAGAATACTTGAGTGGGTTACCATTTCCTCCTCCAGGGTAATCTTCCCAACCCGGGGATCAAACCTGTGTCTCCTACATTGGCAAGTGGATTCTTTACCACTGTGTCACCTGGGAAGCCCCAAGAAATGTGATATATTCTTTCCACAGAATGAAAGAAAAAAATATGATCATTTTAATAATACAAAAAAAGCATTTGACAAAATTCAACATCCATTCATGGTAAAAACTCTCAACAAATTTGGCACAGAGGGAACATCCCTTAAAAAATTAAAGCTATATAGGACAAGCACAGATCTAATATTACACATGTGGTGAAAAGAGAAAGATTGAAAGCTTTCCTCTGAGATCAAGAACAAGACAAGGATGCCCACACTTAACCACTGCTATTCAACACAGTCCTGGAAGGTATAGCCAGAGTAGTCAGGCAAGAAAAAGAAAGGATCCAAACCAGAAAGGCAGAAGTAAAGTTGTCTCTGTTTGCAGATGACATGATCTCATACATAAAAAACCTAAAGAGTGCAAAAACAAAACAAAACAAAACAAAAACCCAAAACCAAAAAACTATTAGAACTAATAAATAAATTCAGTAAAGTTGTAGGACACAAAACAAATGTTGGTGAGGATGTGAGGAAAAGGGAATTGTTGTACACTGTGAATGCTAATATAAATTGGTGCAGCCCCTATAAAACAATAAGGACACATCATTCACATTCTGGCCTCAGTCTCTTCATGTGTAAAATGCAGACTTATACCTGCCGCACAATTTCACAGTTCTTGAGAGATCCAAATAAGAGAGCAAAATGTTTTGAAAAACTAAAAGAACTCTCCAAATGGGAGATCACATCATTATTTCTTATTATGTGCTTCCTCCTAGATGTAAAATGAACAGATTTCATTTTTCTGACAGACTTTCTGAAATTAGAGGGAAAGTCAGACTTTGTTGCAAAGGCAGTTTTATAAACAGGTAACTGAAGAGGCAAAATTGACAGGAAATAATTTATCCTTCTACTTCTATCCTGTTCTAAAATAAGACTTTTACATTTGGATGTTATTTTCGCCAACTCTGTAGCATGACAGTTCAGTTCAGTTCAGTTGCTCAGTCGTGTCCGACTCTTTGCAACCTCAGGGACTGCAGCACGCCAGGCTTCCCTGTCCATCACCAACTCCTGGAGCTTACTCAAACTCATGTCTAGTGAGTCGGTGATGCCATCCAACCATCTCATCCTCTGTCGCCTGCTTCCCCTCCTGCCTTCAATCTTTCCCAGCATCAGGGTCTTTTCTAATGAGTCAGCTCTTCACATCAGGTGGCCAAAGTATTGGAGTTTCAGCTTCAGCATCAGTCCTTCCAATGAATATGCAGGACTGAATGGTTTGATCTCCTTGCAGTCCGAGGGACTCTCAAGAGTCTTCTCTGACACCACAGTTCAAAAGCATCAATTCTTTGATGCTGAGCTTTCATTATAGTCCAACTCTTACATCCATACACGACTACTGGAAAAACCATAGCTTTGACTAGACAAACATTCATTGACAAAGTAATGTCTCTACTTTTTAATATCCTGTCTAGGTTGGTCATAGGTTTTCTTCCAAGGAGCGAGTGTCTTAATTTCATGGCTGCAGTCACCATCTGCAGTGATTTTGGAGTCCCAAAATATAAAGTCTGTCACTGTTTCCATTGTTTCCCCATCTATTTACCATGAAGTGATGGGACTGGATGCCATGATCTTAGTTTTCTGAATGTTGAGTTTTAAGCAAACTTTTTCACTCTCCTCTTTCACTTTCATCTAGAGGCTCTTTAGTTCTTTGCTTTCTGTCATAAAGGTGGTGTCATCTGCTTATCTGAGATTGTTGATATTTTTCCCAGCAATCTTGATTCCAGTTTGTGCTTGATCCAGCCTGGCATTTTGCATGATGTACTGCATGTGGAATTTAAATAATCAGGTGACAATATACAGTCTTGACATACTTCTTTCCCAATTTGGAACCAGTCTGTCATTCCATGCCCAGTTCTAACTGTTGCTTTTTGACTTGCATACAGATTTCTCAGGAGGCAGGTCAGGTGGTCTGGTATTCCCATCTCTTTCAGAATTTTCCATGGTTTGTTGTGATCCACACAGTCAAGGCCTTGGCATAGTGAGTAAACCCAAAGTAAATGTTTTTCCGGAACTCTTTTGCTTTTTTGATGATTCAACGGATGTTGACAATTTGATTCCTCTGCCTTTTCTAAATCTAGCTTGAACATCTGGAAATTCACGGTTCACATACTGTTGAAGCCTAGCTTGGAGAATTTTGAGCATTAATTTGCTAGCATGTGAGATGAGTGCAATTGAGCAGGAGTTTGAGCATTCTTTGGCATTGCCTTCCTTCAGGATTAGAAAGAAAACTAACCTTTTCCAGTCCTGTGGCCACTGCTGAGTTTTCCAAATTTGCTGGCATATTGAATGGAACACTTTCACAGCATCATCTTTTAGGATTTGAAATAACTCAACTGGAATTCCATCACCTCCACTAGCTTTGTTCATAGTGATATTTCCTAAGGCCCACTTGACTTCACATTCCAGGATGTCTGGCTCTAGGTGAGTGATCACACCATCATGATTATCTGGGTCATAAAGATCTTTTTTGTACAGTTCTTCTGTGTATTCTTGCCACCTCTTCTTAATATCTTCTGCTTCTGTTAAGTTCATACTATTTCTGTCCTTTATTGTGACCATTTTGCATGAAATGTTCCCTCAGTATCTCTAATTTTCTTGAAAAGATCTCCACTCCTTCCAATTCTATTGTTTTCCTCTATTTCTTTGTATTGATCACTGAGGAAGGCTTTCTTATATCTCCTTGCTATTCTTTGGAACTCTGCATTCAAATAAGTATATATTTCCTTTTCTCCTTTGCCTTTCACATCTCTTCTTTTCACAGCTATTTGTAAGGCCTCCTCAGACAACCATTTTGCCTTTTTTCATTTTGTCCTGTAGCAGGGCAATGTAAGATAAATTGTGTATCTAATAAAAAGTTTTTCTTGCAATCAAATGATAAATGTCTTCTTATATTTACCTGTGTTTGGAAAGCAGAGTTGTCTTGTGGATGCCTCCTTCCTACTACTGAAAAATTAATTCATAGTCTTATGCATTCACCTGAATCTTTTCTTCTGTAAGCTGAGAGGAAATTCCTCCTAGGAAACACTTCAAATATTCTAAGAGGTCCCTTCTTTGTAGCTCCAAATGAGATTGAAGTATGGCTTTAAAATAAATTGTCATTCACTGCTCTAAAGAAAGAGGTAAAATGTTGCATTTTGTGAATGACTGAATCAAAGAACAAACCCCAAATGTGTCAGGCTAAAGAAAGGAAATTCATGCTTTGTCTCATTTATTTTAAGAGGTGAAGTTATGCATGCTCACGTAGGTAAAGTGGCAGGCAGCATATTGGCAAAGAGGAAAGACACTTTCCTTTTTTTGCCAAAGAAAGTCTTGCTATAGCTTGAAAGTTCATCAAATTTTGCCTAAGATGAGCACCAAGCTACTTTGTGTGTTCTTACAAATTTTTTGCAATGCACAGTACTGGCAATCTTTTCTAAATCTCATCCTAGAATGAGATTGAGAAAAAGCAGTCACATAGGAAATCCCAGGTTTGGTCCCCTGCTGGTGAGGGACTCTGACTTTGGCCTCAGAGCATCTCTCTGTTGGACATCACTGATCCTATGGAGCCCTGGGACTTGAGAAGAGGAGAGCTTCCTTTTATTTTCACTGTGTTTCTTTTGGATACAAGGCTGGGACAGAATAACAACTAGGAGAATTGTGAAAAGAAGAGATGCAAAAAAATACAGAAAACTAAAGCAAAGTATATATAAAGGGGATAAATGATGATAAACTGGCATCAATTTAATACTTAAGAACTATGGCTATAATAATCAGCAGAAAACTGAAACCAGGAAAATGATTAAAATTGCTTAATTCTAGCAAGTAGGATTTCAGGTGAGGAGCAGTGAGATTGAAAGCTGTTGCTTTTTATGATAAACCCATGTTGAATTTTTATTTAACCATCAGCATGTATTACTGTGATATAAATAACTAATAAGGCATAGTATAAGTATGGCAAAGATTGAAAGGACAGAAGTTGAGATACAGTGTGAACTAAATCCCAGAAAACTGGTTGGTATCTATGAATCCGTATTTTAGAAATCTCCTCAGAAAAATAATGATAACCAAATAATATTGAATTCTTATAGTATATCAGGTGTCATTTTTAGAGCTTTATGTATATTAACTTATTTAATCTTTAAGAAACATCGTGAAGTAGACACTATTGTTCCCATTTCACACAGGATGAGACTGAGTAACAGAGTTAAATAAATTGATCATTTGCTCAAGTGGACACCACTAGCTCCAGAGCCAGGATTCAATCCCAGGCACTCTGCTGCCATTCTGCATTTGTCCACTCCGCTACAATCCAGGTGATTCCCAATGCACAGGAAAGTCTGAAAACATTGAGTGACAGGATGGATTTGTGAGGGTTCCTGATGTAGAAGGTCCAAGGCCCAACTTGGGAACCACTGCCCAAAATATTTAATGGTCTTTACTTTTTCTCCTAAACTGAGACCTCTGGCCCAGATATTTCCAGTGAACTCCATGCCTCTATATTGTACAACCTATTCCATACATTTCAAATGCATCTCACCATGTCTTAGAACAAACTCACGAAATCCTGAGATGGGCTTTTCTCTTGGTACTCCTTCTCCCAAGGAAGAGTATTACCTTCCACATAGGTGAGCAATTCAGAAACTTGGGAATCACCCCTACATCTCCATTCCCTCTTACTCTGCAGTCATTAACTGGCGTCTGTCACTCTTCCCTGCTGCTGCTGCTAAGTCACTTCAGTCGTGTCTGACTCTGTGCGACCCCATGGACTGCAGCCCACCAGGCTCCCCCGCCCTTGGGATTCTCCAGGCAAGAACACTGGAGTGGGTTGCCACTTCCTTCTCCAATGCATGAAAGTGAAAAGTGCAAGTGAAGTTGCTCAGTCATGTCCGACTCTTCGCGACCCCATGGACTGCAGCATACCAGGCTCCTCCGTCCATGGGATTTTCCAGGTAAGAGTACTGCAGTGGGGTGCTATTGCCTTCTCTGTCACTCTTCCCTACTAAATCACAAAACCACATGTTTTCTCCTTGGCTATTATAATTGCCCCTCCAATCCTTTCCTCACACTATAGGGAATGTGAAGAAGACATGCAGTGTCAAATCTTTAACATTTTCCATTAAACCCTTCCTGAGCTGCCCTGCCTGCCTCCTGGGTCTCAGCGGACCACTCTCGCTCATCCCCATTCTCCAGTCACATGGCCTTCCTTTAATTTCTCCGTCTGCCCATGTTTTTTCTACTTCAGCTTCCACACAACACAAGCTTTTGCCTGGAAGGCCCCCTCCACCTGGCTCCGGAAAACTACTTAATCACTCAAAGTCTCAGTCATCTCATCTGTCAAATGGGAGTTAAAGTGCTATAGTTCAGAGTTATTAAAAATAGAAAATAAAAAAGACATAATATTCCTGGCACAAAACAGATGTTCACTAAATTTGTTTCCCTAAACATATCCCAGAATCTTAAACTTTCCCCAATAATCTTCATATGAAGATAAATTCATTTAAACTTGTTCTCTAATTGTGATTTATAAAAATTCAAAGTAGGAAAGAACCTTTAAAGATTTATGTCATTTTAGAAATTTATTAAAATCATAATGCATCTTTTCAGGGAAGTGTTTGTGGTGTAGTTTTTAATTGTTGTCAAGTTAATAACATGCCCGAGAGTGTGGAGAATTGGTTAAAGGTAGGTATCAGTAGGCCATAATTTTCAAAATTACTGCTTTGTTCTATAATCCATCAGCAAAAATAATCCATGAAAAGTATACACCTTTAGAGGTAATGACATGAAAAAAGATTTCAAATAATGAGCAAATAAAGAAAATAACTTTGGCCACCTGATGTGAAGAGCTGACTCATTTGAAAAGACCCTGATGCTGGGAAAGATTGAGGGCAGAAGGAGAAGGGGATGACAGAGGATGAGATGGTTGGATGGCATCACCGACTCAATGGACATGGGTTTGAGTGGACTTTGGGAGTTGGTGATGGACAGGGAGGCCTGGTGTGCTAAGGTTCATGAGGTTGCAAAGAGTCAGACACAACTGAGCAACTGAACTGAACTGAAAGAAAATAAATTAGTATATAATTTGCAATCATAGATTATAATCCTTGATAACTGGCAAATGAATTGAATCTTTTTGTTAATATACAGTTGATCCCTGAACAATGGGGGGATTAGGGGAGGTAACACTTCATGAAGTTTAAAATTTGCTTATAATTTATGGTCGGCCCTCCACATGGAGAATTCCCACAGACAGAGGAGCCTGGCAGGCTGCAGTCCATGGGGTTGCAAAGAGTCGGACATGACTGAGTAACAAAGCATGGGCTTCACTCATAGCTCAGCTGGTAAAGAATCTGCCTGCAAGGCAGGAGACCGCTGTTCGATCCCTGGGTCGGGAAGATCCTCCCCTGGAGAAGGGAATGGATACCCACTCCAGTATTCTTGGGGCTTCCCTGGTGGCTCAGTTGGTAAAGAATCCGCCTGCAATGCAGGAGACGTGGGTTTGATACCTGGGTTGGGAAGATGCCTTGGAGGAGGCATGGCAACCCACTCCAGTATTCTTGCCTGGAGAATCTTCATTGACAGAGGAGCCTGATGGGCTGCAGTCCATGGGGTTGCAAAGAGTCGGAAATGACTGAGCGACTAAGCACCACATACATGATTTTTCTGCATCCTTTGTTCCAAATCGGCAGATTTAATCAACTGTGGATCATGCAGTACTATGGCATTTACTATCGAAAAAAATTCTTGTGTCAGCGGACCCACGTGGTTCAAAGCCATGATATTCTAGAGTCAACTGTAGGGTGGGATGGGAGTGAGATGGGAGGGAGGTTCAAGAGAGAAGGGACGTATGTATACCAATGGCTGATTCATGTTGATATTTGGCAGAAAACAACAAAATTCTGTAAAGCAATTATCCTTCAATTTAAAAAAATAAAAAAATCATGAGGAAAAGGGTCAACTGTATAACATGGCAGCACAGTCACATTTCCACTAAGGATAAATAATTTCAATAAAAATACTATCAAGTTGGGGGAGGGGAGGGATAAATAGGCTGAACACAGAATGCTTTTAGGGTAGTGAAACTACTCTGTACAATATTATAATGATGGATACCTATCATTATACATTTATCCAAGCCCATAGAATATACAATACCAAGAGTGAGCTGTAATATCAACTACGGACTTTGGGTGATTATGATGTGTCAGTGTAGGTTTATCAGCTGTCACAAATGTACCACTCTGCTGGGGGAGATAGATAATGGGCCAAGCTTGTGCAGAGGCAGGGGCAGGGGCTATCTGGGAAATCTCGGTAACTTCCATTCAATTTTGTGGTGAACTTAAAACTGCTCTTAAAAAGTTTATTGAAATACTATAAAGAAAGCAGAATTATTGAAATAACAAAATTATAATTATATAAGGGACATAAAAGAAAACCTCACTTGTTATAGCTACAAAGGGAGTATTTAAAGTACAGTACACACATGCTAGCTTTTGAATATAACAATTGAGGATATAGAAAAGCAAATAATTTCATTCTTCTCCCCCGACTGTGTCATTGTCTGGTCCTGCTGGGCTTCCCACTCTGACTATGAATTTTGTACTGAAGAGATAGAGAAGGAATATCAGGAAACAGTGACGGGAGTGTGGAAGCTGCTAGGGTAGAGGTGATGAGAAGGAGAAAGAGTTGAGATATATTTTTCACGTACGGAGTCTTCAGATTTCTTGTAGGAACCACTCGTCTATACCCACTGCCTGGCTCCTGACATCAACTCTCCCCTCCTGTAGCCACTGGATGGCTCATCCTTCTAGCATCCCATCAAGGAAATCTGTTCAAAAATCTTAAGGGAATGTTGTATTAGAAACTACTTAATTAGATTAGTTCGCTTCTCTACCTGATTAGGCTATTTCTGTGGTAGTATTATTTAAGGATATGTGTTTGGGGAATTAGTGGTATTTTTCAACCACTCCCTGTTGACAGAGGGCAGACAGGAGCACAGATCTATGAGTTTAAAGGTAATGTAACAGTGAAAGTGAAGTCGCTCAGTCGTGCCCCACTCTTCACGACGCCGTGGACTGTAGCCTACCAGGCTCCTCCGTACATGGGATTCCCCAGGCAAGAGTACTGGAGTGGGTTGCTGTTTCCTTCTCCAGGGGATCTTCCCAACCAAGGGATCAAACCCGGGTCTCCCGCATTGAAGGCAGATGCTTTAATCTTTGAAGGCAGATGTTTTAATCTCTGAGCCACCAGGGAAGCCCTGGAACAGTAGCAACCATAAAAAATGTAACAGTAGCAACCATAAAAAACTCTCCCCACAAAAGCAAAACAAAACAAAAAACAACAACAACAAAAAAACCCAGACAACAGCCAATCTTCAGTCAGTTCAGTCGCTCAGTCAAGTCCGACTCTTTGCGACCCCATGAATTGCAGCATGCCAGGCCTCCCTGTCCATCACCAACTCCTGGAGTTCACTCAGACTCACGTCCATTGAGTCTGTGATGCCATCCAGCCATCTCATCCTCGGTTGTCTCCTTCTCCTCCTGCCCCCAATCCCTCCCAGCATCAGAGTCTTTCCAATGAGTCAACTCTTCTCATGAGGTGGCCAAAGTACTGGAGTTTCAGCTTTAGCATCATTCCTTCCAAAGAAATCTCAGGGCTGATCTCCTTTACGATGGACTGGTTGGATCTCCTTACAGTCCAAGGGACTCTCAAGAGTCTTCTCCAACATCACAGTTCAAAAGCATCAATTCTTTGGTGTTCAGCTTTCATCACAGTCCAAATCTCACATCCATACGTGACCACTGGAAAAATCATAGCCTTGACCAGACGGACCTTTATTGGCAAAGTAATGTCTCTGCTTTTGAATATGCTATCTAGGTTGGTCATAACTTTCCTTCCAAGGAGAAAGCATCTTTTAATTTCATGGCTGCAATCACCATCTGCAGTGATTTTGGAGCCCCCCAAAATAAAGTCTGACACTGTTTACACTGTTTCCCCATCTATTTCTCATGAAGTGATAGGACCAGATGCCATGATCTTCGTATTCTGAATGTTGGGCTTTAAGCCAACTTTTTTGCTCTCCTCTTTCACTTTCATCAAGGGGCTTTTTAGTTCCTCTCACTTTCTGCCATAAGGGTGGTGTTATCTGCATATCCTAGGACCTAATTTAATCTAGATCTTTCTGATTAAATATTACTTCAAATGGAAAAAAGAAATTGGGGATGAAAAAAACAATGAACCCTCAGTGAATTCAAGTGGATCTCAAACATATCCTCTCCAAGCAGATTTTTGGGAGAGATTAGTACAGGAAGAAAGGAAATGTAAGCATTATGCGAAGATAAACCAGCCATATTTTCACACAGTTTCTGCATGTAGTACTTCATTTTGGAAAAATGATTTAAGGCAGTAATAGTCTTAAGTTAAAAAGTAAGCATGCTGTGCTTAGTCACTCAGTTGTGTCCAACTCTTTGTGATCCCATTGACTGCAGCCCGCCAGGTTCCTCTGTCCATGGGGATTCTTCAGACAAGAATACTTCAGTGGGTTGCCCTGCCCTCCTCCAGGGGATCTTCCCAACCCAGGAATCAAACTCAGGTCTCCTGCATTGCAGGTGGATTCTTTACTGTCTGAGTCCAAATGTAAGCATATTAAGGCAAAATAAGTATTGAGTCATAGCCTTCAAATATTCTGATTTCTTCTCTCCTACCTTCTTTATATTTGCTTTTCCTAGTCCTATGTTTGGCTAGGGATCTATCTGGGTTCTACTTTTTCATCTTCTTTTTCTCTCTTGGAGGAACTCCAGCTTTACTTACTCAGGTTGGAAAGGAGGTAAGGTGGGCATGAAGAGTCAGCATTAAGCAAATGATTCTGCAAAGTTTTTCTGAGTACAAGGGAATGGCTGGTCTGGATTTCACAAAGAACACTTGTAATCTGGGTTGAGGGAGTATTTCTGCTGTCCTCTCTGCAATCTAGAGGCTGCAGCTCACCAGATGTTGCTACCTTTAAGGAAGGGTACAGAGCTAGGTTCCAAGAATGAGCCATTAGTCAAGGGCCACAGAAGGGACATTTGTTAGGAAATTGCAGGTGGGTTTAATGTCAGACATTCCTCCATTAAATAGCAACACATTCAACTTCATTGGCTGAGAAGGCTGCTCTCCTGTTTCTACTTACCTTGGAGTGATCTTAAGAATTACGACTCTGGGAACTTTGTCATAATCTTGCCTTGGGAAAGTCTGTGTAAGACAAATTTTCTTGAACCTATTGGAAATATTGATGAGCACCTATTCTTACATTGTCTTCAAGGTAGGACTGTCACAGACACAAGAGTCAAATTTTCTGTGATGTTACCATGGAAAACACACACACACATTGGAGTTCGTATTATTGTTTTTGTAACAGGCATTAATCATCATGGTATTCATTAATTTAGCATGATATCTATTATCTAATTCCTATGCACAAGTAGCATTGTTACAAGTCTGTGAGGACCTAGAAATGTGAAAATATTTTAGCCCATTAAAAAAATATTAACTTTTAAATAAAAACAATGATTTAAAACATATTTTAAAATTCACCCATGAAAGATCTTCATCTAAACTTTTAAAATAACAATTGAGGTTCTGGGTTGACGTCATTAAACAATTCAAAATTTTAGATATTGGAGGGGACTTTGGTCATCCAATACAACACTTTCATTTTAAGGCTCACTTAGCTGAGCGGCAGCCAACAAACAAGTAACAGGATATCCAGTACTGGAACTGAAGCTTGCTTAACTTCATTTAGGCTCATCCGGAGACATAAAAGGCACATATCGCTTTCCGCCTGAAGGTGACAACAAGACCAATGCTGCTGGGTACCTGCGCGAGATATGTCTCATCCCTGGCCTTCAGCACATTTCTAAGTAGGGCAGCAAAGTTGAGCAAAATCCAACACACGGCTTTCTTTCCTGGAACTAGCGGTTTAGTCTTTCTGTCTTCAAGAAGTTTGCAGCGTTTTACGGAAGCCAAAACACACACCTATAGATCTGCAGAAGGTGGGCAGTAGGTAAGTGTTCTTTTAAACAGGAAGGTGCAGAATGACAACAGGACCACACACAAGATCAGTGATTAACATCATTTTCTACCCACGCCAGGAAACAGTCTGTGCTCCAGGTTAGGTCAAGATGCCCCCAGAGAGCAGGAAGCCTCCACGTGCCAGCTTTGAGATCCTACAGTCCACGGCGTTAGAGCAGCCGGAGAGCTGGGTCCCACCTAGCGGAGGGGGGCTCTTGGCGCTAGTGGTGTACCCAGTGTGTCCACAGCTCGCCGAGGCGCAGTGGGCAGAACTGGCCCTCTAGCAGCGCCCGGCTTTGCGCATGCGCCCCGCAGGTGGCCGCGCTAGGATTGTCGCGAGACTACAGTTCCAGCCCGCTTGGTGGCGCCAGGCTCCTCGCTGGCTGTCGCCACCTGCATGCTACGCTTCCGTCCGCCCGTCACCGCAGCCTAACTTCTCTGGAAATGGGGTCCTGAAAGCCTTTGCCCCACAGTCCGCCAGTGGAGAGCCCCTCGCCGCCACTTACTGTCCGGGATTCCGTCTCTGTTCCTCTCGGCTCCCGCGACAGGAAACTTTGGTGGAGCGGCGGCTCCTCAGCTGGTCTGCGGCGCGGGGCTCTCAGACCTCCAGGTACCGGCGCCTGAAGCGGCGGCTTCTCTTGGGTCCCTCGTTCCTAGGGTGCCTCCCCAGTGGGCCGTCTTCCCTCACCAGAGGCCACGAAACCGGGCTCCTGCCACGTTTTTGCCTTGCTCGCTCCGTGCGCTCCCTATACTGATGGGGCCAAGGCGAGGACGCAGTCTGTAATCCTGCTAACCAGAGCGGAGGAACGCGGTTCCCAGGCGGAGCCAACCGCCTGGAGCTGCGGAGCTGTGGCCAGTCAGCCTCGCACGGGCCCTCGACAGGAGACGCCGTGGGCGTCTAAGCCTTGGGGCACTGTTGAGGCCACCACAGCAGCCTGAGGAGAGGAGAGGTGGTGTGGTTGGAGACAGACTCTTGAAGCGTAGACAGAGTTAAAGCCCGCTAGGGGAGCTCCTGGAGAATGAGTAGATGGGGCTTCTGAACTCCCGAGTTGCTGCAAACTTAGAGCCTTTGCCTATCTTCCACAGAAGCGATAACTCCTGCAAGAACCACCTCCATCACAACCAGTCCCCATGTTCTTTTCCAGAGCCCAGCCCCGACAGAAACCTCACAGTGTGACTTGTCTCCCTGCTCACGGGTGTGAAGGCCAGGCAAAGAATTTGGAGCCATAGAGTGTCAGGGCTGTGTAGACGAAAGAGTTAAATTCTGCAGGTGGACATTCCTTCCAGGGACTTTACTTGCTAGGCTTTCTTGTGGGCTCAGGTTAGACCAAAAAGGCTTTAGGGTTTGTAGGGTGATTTAGATGAGGAGTCCCCACCCCTTCTTCCCTCAAAGAGAAGAATGTCGGTGGACAGTCTCAGATTCCCTGTCTGTGGGAGCTCACCGAAGGCGTTAGTGGGAGGGAACTCTGTGGCATCTTCTCAACGCATGGAGCGATTGGTCAGACTGTCCAGCCTGTGAGTGAGCCACTGATAGCTGGTGTGATCAGACCTAGTGAAAGATCCCAGTGACAGCAACCTCCTGTTGTCCCATTGCTTCACCCCTTCTAGGGAAGAGAGCAAATCATAGCCCTGCTCTCTGCTTTTGGAAGGAGAAAATGAATTGCTAGATTCCTGGAAACTGAAACTTGGGAGAGTGGCATGAGTGGGCTTGGGCTAGACACAGCAGGCAAGCCAGCGATCCTGAGTCTTTTCAGGGAAGGATTTGTTTTTGAGAAAATTCTGGATCTTTTCAGCCTAAAAGAGCTGTTAAAATTTAAGCTGGTCCTGGAAACTTTAACTTCCTGAAAAGAAATCATGGGTGCAGTAGCTGAAGACCATTTCAAAGGTGTTTTCAAGGCATTGAGAACCCCAAATAAAGGTATATTTCATGTTGTTTTCAGTTGTCATGTAATTGGCAGAAGCATTCCTAGAGGAGTATCACTTTCAGTTGTGATTTATTGTCAGCTGGCAATGAAATTTGCGAACATTTAAAACATTTTTATGAATCCCTTTAGTGTCCAGGCATAGATTGGATTAATATAAATCAGGATAATAGCAGTTCTTATACCATCAGTTAATTTTGCCTCTTTTTGAACTTCAAGTAAATATGTGCTATTTTGGATCTGGCCACTTTAGCTCAACATTAGGTTTGTGAGATTCATATGCATCTGTCCTTTTAGCAAGCAAGTATTGCTTGCTAAAGAGTAACAATCCTATAAATATCTTTGTCTTTAACTTCGTGTGGAACAACAAAAATAAAATGTCAAACATTTTATCAGACTCCTACCATGCATCCAGGCTCTGTGCAGGCACCAGGGAGGCTTAGATGACAAAGTTAAGGGAGCTTTTCCCCAAGGGTTATTGGTCTATATGAGTCTTATCGACCCAAGACCATCATGTTGTGACAAATTGTAAAACGTATGTGCAAAAGTGAGCTGATTGAGGGTCACATTCTCCAGGGCATTGTCACAGAGCGGGGTGAGCATTGTCACAGAGGAGGTGAATATCTGCTAGTTACTGAAGGACAAGTAACAACTCACCAAGTAGAAACTTGAGATGGAAACTTGGAGGTTGTTATAGGAAAATCTGTATCAGTTTAGCTTTGTCAGACTGACTTGAGATATGGTCTCTGAATCTAGATTCCTTCTCTGACATAGTGAGATTTTCTACATTATCCACACTCACAGGCCTCTAGGTGAGATCTAAGGAATTGATCTCATTCATCCTATGATACACTTCTCTTGCTAAGAGTGTTGTATAAAGATAGCCATCATCATTAACTACAAATGGATTCATCAATAATTATTGAACCCAACCCAAGTGCCAGGAACTACTCTGATGATGGAATCAAGAATAGGCTATGTAGGGACTTCCCTCGTGATCCAGTGGCTAAGACTCTGCACTCCCAAGGCAGGGGGCCAGGGTTAGATCCCTGGTCAGGGAACTGGATCCCATATGCCACAACTAAGAGTTTGCAAGCTAGAACTAAAAATCCTGCATGCCCCGACTAAGAACCAGTACAGCCAACTACTGCTGCTGCTGCTAAGTCACTTCAGTCGTGTCCGACTCTGTGTGACCCCATAAATGGCCTCCCACCAGGCTCCCCCGTCCCTGGGATTCTCCAGGCAAGAACACTGGAGTGGGTTGCCATTTCCTTCTCCAATGCATGAAACTGAAAAGTGAAAGTGAAGTCACTCAGTCGTGTCTGACTCTTAGCGACCCCATGGACTGCAGCCTTCCAGGCTCCTCTGTCCATGGGATTTTCCAGGCAAGAGTACTGGAGTGGGGTGCCATTGCCTTCTCCAGTACAGCCAACTAAATATTTTAAAAAGGAAGATGTAGCTCTCCTACCATGGATATGTTTTTGTTATGCTTTTTACAAGATGCCCTGAAAACCTGGTAGTTTGTGTGAGTTGTAGCTGCAGAATTGCGGAAACCACCAAGAAAGGGTGGTGAATACAGAACTTGTCAACTTCAAAAATAAAATAGCCAGTTATTTTACAAGCAAAATAATTTTACTTGGGAATGGCAGAGAATTGCAATTTGGGGTGGCAAATTATGGTGAATCATAGGCAAATCTGAATAGACAAAGATATTGATCTTGGAGGGAAAAAGGTGAGTCGTCCTAAAGAGAGATCTTAGTTCCCTGACAGGAACTGAACTTGGGCACCTGGATGAAAACCAGGAATTCTAGCTACCAGACCACCAGGGGCTAGAGGCTAGAAGCAAAATGGTCCCAGTTCTTTACTCCATTTGAAAGCAAACATGTTTCAAGGAGGCAAAAACTATAAAAATAGGTACAAAGTTTGTTAGAGACACAGTAGGAAGTATGAGAGAGCACACAGAGAAACAGTTTGCTTATTTAAGATCGAAGCAAGGCAAAAGCACACACCCAAACCTGAAGAGAAAGGATATGGGCATTCTTTCTAATGAGGAGGCATGCAATATGTTGGAAACTAGGCAGAAATACACACCCAGGGAGGAGGGTGGGCATTCTGACTGAGGAGTGCAGTAAGGAGGTGATTTATTTTTTATTTTATTTTTTTTCTTTCTGTGGCATATATATTTATTTTTTTAATTTAAATTTATTTATTTTAATTGGAGGCTAATTACTTTACAATATTGTACTGGTTTTGCCATACATCAACATGAATCCGCCACAGGTGTACACGTGTTCCCCATCCTGAACCCCCCTCCCATCTCCCTCCCCGTACCATCCCTTTTAAATCGCATATGTATGACAGTCCTTCCCATTCTTCGTTTTCCTTTGGCCAATTATCTTGTTTCTTTCTTCACACTTGACTAGTCCTAGGACCCTCTG
Source organism: Ovis aries (assembly GCF_016772045.2). Classification (NCBI taxonomy): domain Eukaryota; kingdom Metazoa; phylum Chordata; class Mammalia; order Artiodactyla; family Bovidae; genus Ovis; species Ovis aries. The sequence continues at coordinate 29,712,468 of NC_056075.1, read as the reverse complement.
CGAGATGGGTGTGCAGCTTTTTGTAAAGATGGCTCCCACCACAGAGACCTGTGAGTGCATGTCCACACTTACTATGGGGTGGTGTCTCCTCCCTTTATGACCTTCGAAGAGCCTTCTTGCACATGTGCAGACAGGGAAGTTTTCCTTGACCTTGAAAGTGAAAATGTTAGGCATTCAGTTGCATCTGACTCTTTTGTGACCCCATAGGCTGTAGCCTGCTGGGCTTCTCTGGCCATGGAATCCTCCAAGTGAGAATACTAGAGTGGGTAGCCATTCCCTTCTCCAGAGGATCTTCCTGACCCAGGGATCAAACGCAGGTCTCCTGCATTGCAGACAGATTCTTTACTATCTAAGCCACCAGGGAAGTGCATCTTTATCTCTTTACTGCAGCAGAGCTTAGCTTCCATCACTAGCCCTTGTCCTTGGAGTGTCAGTTTTGCTCTACTTGACAAACACCAGCTGTCCAGCCCAGGGGCCCACCTATTACCTCAGGATGGTCAGCTCATATTAGGGTTTAGGAGGAATTTGGGAAGGGTTATTTTGGATAAAATTTCCTTAGAGAGAAAACAGGCATTTGAAATTGTAGTAGATTCTTAGGGGCTGAAACTGGTGGCTAATGCATTGTTGCTGAGGCAGGGAGATGCTTAAAAGCAAGAGATGAAATTCCCAAGTGCAAAATATTCTCCTTTGTATCAGAAGAAAAGTAACATTCTTATCATCATGGATAAGAAGTTGAGCCAGAATTTTACCCAAAGAATTCTATCCAAAACAGATCTCATTAAAATAATTTTTATTGTTCTTCCTGCTGGTTTTGCTGGCAGCCACAAATGGTGCATGCATGAGAGCTTTCCCTTCAGGGGTTCCTGACTCCATTTTAAATGAAGTTTTCTTTATTATTTTCACATTTTTCTCTTTTGATCAAGATCTTTCCTCCAAAGCATTGCTGATCAAGAATAAGTTTCTCCATATTTAGTGGTTTTGTCCCTCAGTACCAGGAAAGACCTTTCCTGGTTCTCATGTCTCACATCAGAGGGAAAGTGCATAGCAAAAAGAAATCATTGAAGTTATATTTACATTTAAGTAAAAAGGAAGGGCATGAGGAAGAACATTTGGGAATTTCTCATTTAAAGTCTATATCCTATCTAGGTTGTGAGCATTAGAGATCATTTTGAAGCACTGAGCTAGCATCACTGTTTTGGCTATGTCCTTTCTACTAAGATTTGAGAGACAATAGGTACAGAGCTTAATACTAGTTTATGCAAAGCAGAGTTAAAAGTAATATGACAAGTCCAGTTTGTATGATGGTAGAAAGCTAAATAGATCAAAAGACCATGGAGTATCAGGGGAAATTTGTTGTAACCAGTGTGCTTGCTCCCTGATCTTCTGTTTTTGAATTTCTGCCTCTTTGGAGGTATTTCTCTAAGTGCCACAGGTGGTATTTGCTATTACACAAATGCCTCCTTGCTCAGAAAGTAGATAATTAAGGACCATGCTGCTGTTGTTTAAAGCTACTTTAATGAAATGATCATTGTTGGCCTGCTACTGCTTTGGCTGTGAATTGGCTTGCTCTGCTAATGTTAAGCAGAGATTTCTGATCATGTGTTCATTGGCGCTTATTCTGGTCCTAAGGAGAAAGGCTCTTTTTACAGAGACAAACTTAGAATCATGTATGCTCCTGGGTAGTACTTGTGTAAGGTGGCCATGGCCATCTCAAGCAGGGGATGGCAAGAGTGAACATCGACATTTTAGGAATCAGTGAACTAAAATGGACTGGAATGAGCAAATTTAATTCAGATGGCCATAATATCTACTACTGTGGGCAAGAATCCCTTAGAAGAAATGGAGTAGCCATCATAGTCAGCAAGAGTCTGAAATGCAGTACTTGAGTGCAATCTCAAAAATGACAGAATGATCTCTTGTTTGTTTCCAAGGCAAACCATTCAATATCACAGCAATCCAAGTCAATGCCCCAACCATTAATGGTGAAGAAGCTGAAGTTGAATGGTTCCATGAAGATCTATAAGACCTTCTAGAACTAATACCCAAAAAAGATGTCCTTTTCATTATAGGGGACTGGAATGCAAAAGTAGGAAGTCAAGAGATACTTGGAGTAACAGGCAAATTTGGCCCTGGAGTACAGAATGAAGCAGGGCAATAGAGTTCTGCCAAGAGAACACACTGATCATAGGAAGCACCCTCTTCCAAAAACACAAGAGAAGAGTCTACACATGGACATTACCAGATGGTCAATACCGAAATCAGATTGATGATATTCCTTGCAGCCAAAGATGGAGAAGCTCTATACAGTCAGCAAAAACGAGACTGGGAGCTGACTGTGCCTCAGATCATGAATTCCTTATTGCCAAATTCAGACTTAAATTGAAGAAGGTAGGGAAAATCACTAGACTCTTCAGGTATGACCTAAATCAAATCCGTTATGATTATGCAGTGGAAGTAGATTGTATAGATTCTGAGAAATTTATTCACAGAAATAGATTCAAGGGATTAGATCTGATAGAGTGTCTGAAGAACTATAGATGGAGGTATCTGACATTGTACAGGAGGCAGTGATCCAGACCATCCACAAAGAAAAGAAATGCAAAATGGGAAAATGGTTGTTTGAAGAGGCTTTACAAATACCTGTGAAAAGAAGAGAAGTGAAAGGCAAAGGAGAAAAGAAAAGATATACTTATTTGAATGCAGAGTTCCAAAGAATAGCAAGGGGAGATAAGAAAGCCTTCCTCAGTGATCAGTTCAAAGAAATATAGGAAACAATAGAATGGGAAAGACTAGAGATCTCTTCAAGAAAAGTAGACATATCAAGGGGACATTTCATGCAAAGATGGGCACAATAAAGGACAGAAATAGTATGGACCTAACAGAAGCAGAAGAAATTAAGAAGAGGTGGCAGGAATACACAGAAGAACTATACAAAAATAGATCTTCATGACCCAGATAACCACAATGGTGTGATCACTCACCTAGAGCCAGACATCTTGAAATGTAAACTCAACTGGGCCTTATGAAGCATCACTACAAACAAAGCTAATGGAGGTGATGGAATTCCTGTTGAGTTTTTTCAAATCCTAAAAGATGATGCTGTGAAAGTGCTGCACTCAATATGCCAGCAAATTTGGAAAACTCAGCAGTGGCCACAGGACTGGAAAAGGTTAGTTTTCATTCCAATCCCAAAGAAAGGCAATGTCAAAGAATGTTGAAACTACTGCACAATTGCACTCATCTCACACACTAGCAAAGTAATGCTCAAAATTCTCCAAGCCAGGCTGCAACAGTATGTGGACCGTGAACTTCCAGATGTTCAAGCTAGATTTAGAAAAAGTCAGAGGAATCAGATATCAAATTGCGAACATCTATTGGATCATTGAAAAAGCAAGTGAGTTCCTGAAAAACATATTTCTGCTCTATTGACTATGCCAAAGTCTTTGACTATGTGGATCACAGCAAACTGTGGAAAGTTCTTAAAGAGATTGGAATACCAGATCACCTGATCTGCCTCCTGAGAAATCTGTATGCAGGTCAAGGAGCAACAGTTAGAACTGGACATGGAACAACAGACTGGTTCCAAATAGGAAAAGGAGTACGTCAAGGCTGTATATTGTCACCCTGCTTATTTAACTTATATTCAGAGTACATCATGAGAAACGCTGGGCTGGAGGAAGTACAAGCTAGAATCAAGATTGCCAGGAGAAATATCAGTAACCTCAGATATGCAGATGACACCACCCTTATGGCAGAAAGTGAAGAAGAGCTAAAGAGCCTCTTGATGAAAGTGAAAGAGGAGAGTGAAAAAGTTGGCTTAAAGCTCAACATTCAGAAAACGAAGATCATGGCATCCAGTCCCATCACTTCATGGGAAATAGATGGGGAAACAATGAAAACAGTGACAGACTTTATATTTTGGGGCTCTAAAATCACTGCCAATGGTAACTGCAGCCATGAAATTACAATACACTTGCTCCTTGGAAGAAAAGCTATGACCAACCTAGACAGCATATTAAAAAGCAGAGACATTACTTTGCTGATGAAGGTTCATCTAGTCAAAGCTATGGTTTTTCCAGTAGTCATGTATGGATATGTGAGTTGGACTATAAAGAAAGCTGAGCATAGAAGAACTGATGCTTTTGAACTGTGCTGTTGGAGAAGACTCTTGAGAATCCCTTGGACTGCAAGGCGATCAAACCACTCTATCCTAAAGAAATCAGTCTTGTATATTCATTGGAAGGACTGACACTGAAGCTGAAACGCCAATACTTTGGCCACCTGATGTGAAGTACTGACTCATTGGAAATAACCCTGATGCTGGGAAAGATTGAAGGCAGGAGGAGAAGGGGAAGACAAAGGATGAGATGGTTGGATCGGATCACTGACTCGGCAGACATGAGTTTAAACAATCTCTGAGAGTTGGCGATGGACAGGGAAGCCTGGCTTGCTGCAGTCCATGGGGTCGCAAAGAGTTAGCTATGACTGAGACTGAACTAATTTGATAGTGGCCAAGGAGACATGGACCATAGGAGGTTTCAAATGTCCTACTTTGTATCTGATGTCAATGGGACATGTGGAATTAGTAATACTTTTGACAAGTGAAAAAAATTGTTACAGGTTGTACTCCACAGTCACCATTGTCAAGAATGGGTCGAAGTTTCTAGTGGCAAGCCCAGCAATTTGGTAAGTTTCCCCTTTTGTAATAGTTGAGAAATGCAGATAAGAATGTTCCTTTCCAGGAAAAAGCAGGAGAGGATAAGGTAAGTAGTAACTGTGGGAAAAAGATATAGAGGCCTGGCCCTCACATCTTGAGAAAGCTGCCTCTTTCATTTGTCTTCTGCTTCAATTCCTGGTGAATTTGATTTGGGAAGTCTCTAGTGCTTATACTGAACTACACAACAGGTGGAACCTTCTTTAATTGTAAGGTGTGCACGTAGGGCTTGAGTCTCTGAAGTTTGGCTGCCATCTGGGTAAAGTGGGTAAGTCTGAGTAAATCCTCCTCTGCCATCTGAGGAGGATATGGTATATGTGTGTGTGTGTTAGTCGCTCAGTTGTGTCTGACTCCTTGCGAACCCGTGGACTGTAGCCTGCCAAGCTCCTCTGTCCGTGGGATTCTCCAGGCAAGGGTGCTGGAGTGGGTTGCCATTTCCTTTACCATACAACTGTCTCTGTGTGTGTGTGTGTGTGTGTGTGTGTGTGTGTGTGTGTGTGTACGTTAGTTGCTCAGTCATGTCCGACTCCTTGCAAACCCATGGACTCTAGCCCATCAGGCTCCTCTGTCCATGGGATTCTCCAGGCAAGGGTAGTGGAGTGGGTTGCCATTTCCCTCCTCAGGATGTGGTATAGTCCCTTCCAAAGAAATTTAAGGGAAGTCTTTGTTCTTATTGATTCCAAATCAAAAGGGTGAGAGAAAATTGGAAACATTTAGTTTGGAGATTTCTAGTCAGATGTTTAAGGAAACTAGAAGAGTTTAGCCCAGCTTATAGGTGTATAACAGAACCTTTAAGACAATTAATAGGATGCTGTGATGTGCTGTGCTTAGTCTCTCAGTCATGTCCAACTCTTTGTGACCCCATGGACTGCAGCCCGCCCAGCTCCTCTGTCCCTGGGGATTCTCCAGACAAGAATACTGGAGTGGATTTGCCATGCCCTCCTCCAGGGGATCTTCCCAACCCAAGGATCAAACCAGGTCTCCTGCACTGCAGGCATCTGAGCCACCAGGGAAGCTCAAGAATACTGGAATAGGTAGCCTATCCCTTCTACAGGGGAACTTTCTAACCCAGGAATTGAACTGGGATCTCTTGCATTGCAGGCAAAATATCAGCTGAGCTGATATGAGCTGAACCAGGAAGCCCAATTAATAGGATACAAAGTTGCAACACTAAGTTTTCTCTCCATAATTACTCCCCACTTTTTTAAAAATCAAAGACAATGGGAGTAAAACTAATTGGTTTGCATTAGAATGGCCTGATTATTTACATAAATGCATTGAGAATAACGACTGACTGTATAAGCTCTTTCAGATTACTTTGCTGGATCTTTATAAGCAAGATTTATTCTTGTTGTTTACTTGCTAAGTTGTGTCTGACTCTTGTGACCCCATGGATTGCAGCACACCAGGCTCCTCTGTCCTTGGGATTTCCAAGGCAAGAATACTCTGGGCCAGGGGTAGGGGGAGGTGGAGGGGGGAAGAGGAAGGTGGAGGGGGGAAGGGGTTGCCATTTTCTTTTCCAGGGGATTTTCCCTATCCAGGGTTTGAATCCATGTCTCCTGCATTGGCAGATGCATTTTTTACCACTAAACCACCAGAGAAGCCCCTTAGATGCAAGATACTAGGCAGATTTTCCCCAGCACTTCCTTAAAATTGTTTGATCATGTCTGAGTCTTTGTATCTCTCTCCAGTGTGACATTCTAGTCAAATTCTTGGTATTGTAACCAATATATCTGATTGTGTTGTATCCTGTTACAAGGAGAACAAACTCATGCAAATAACTATACTACCATGAAAATAAGAATACTCAATGAGAGTTTCCAAATTCTGGAGAGATCAGAGGAAAAAAGTAAATGCTTTGTTTTTGTTTACAAAGGTACATTTTATCAAATTGCTGTGTGTCATAGATAGCCTAAGAGAAAAAGTTTCCTTAAATCTGGAAAACTAAAATGTTAAAAAAAATTCAGCCATGTTTCAGGTTAAAAAGTCACATTAAAATTATTCTCCTCAGTTCATTTAGTTCCATCCAATTAGTTCTTGTTGGTTTTGATCTTTTGTTAAAAGTTTTGCAAAACCATCAGTATTTTCATTAGAGTTCTGTGAATTCTTATCTAGTTCAGTGGTATGGTCTGAAAAAATTCTCAGAAACCCATATTCTTTCGTTCTTGTCAGAGTTCTTTCCATGAATTTCTTTGAAGATGAAGCACATTTGCAGGAACACTTTTGTAATGTTCTAATTTAATTTGAGGGGTGAAATTTACCAGCGTGGATTCCTACTGTTTTAAGGAAAATTCTGGTTTTCCCATTTTTAAATTTAACTTTGTATCATAAGCAAACTATGCAGTGTTACAAATCTCTGGCCTGTTAGAAAAATTAATGATTTTGAATCTATTTGTGCCTATTATTTTTTCCTTGCATTATTTTTTATGTGAAAATTGCAAGAAATATGCACACTGGATCAAAGAGTGTGCATTCTGTATGTCACTGTGTGTTCCTGAAAAGTGGTAACCATTTATACTCTTTCTATTAGTGTAAAAGTGCTAATTTGATTACATCTTTATTTACATGGTTGATATTATCAGTGACAAATATTTCTACTCTCTTCCTGGGTGAAAAACAGTACCTTAATGTTTCAATTTTCACTTCTCTGATTACTAGTGAGAATAACATTGTCCCCTTATCTTGTTTACTATTTGAGATTTCCAACTGATTTTTCTGTTCACAAGGCATGTGTGCTAAGTCGCTTCAGTCAAATCCAACTCTTTGCACCCCTATAAACTGTAGTCTGCCAGGACCCTCTGTCCATAGGATTCTCCAGGCAAGAATACTGGAGTGGGTTTACATGCCTTCCTCCAGGGGCTCTTCCCAACCCAAGGGATGGAACCCATGTCTCTTATGTCTCTTGCATTGGCAGGCAGGTTCTTTACCACTAGTGCCACCTAGGAAGTCCATGTTCACACAAAGCAGGAAGGTAAAATAAGCATATATAAAATTGTAATGTTCATCTTAACAGAGTTACAAATCCCAAGCTGCTACACCTATTTGAGCAGAATGGGCAAACTGATGAAGTTGTAATGAGGGGAGGCAAGGGGATTCAAGAGGCTGAGAGGCGATGACGTCTTTCAATTCTAAATTTTTTTTTTAAAAAATTCTTGGGAGGAAGAAAATGTGGAAACATCTGTGCCTATAAGTACTGAATTCATAGTGGAAAATCACCAAGGAAAAATTCTTTCATAGGTTCTTCCTCAGTGTTCTCATTTCTTTTCTTATATATTTTCTTTTTCTTATCCTAGGAAACTAATTCTTGGCAACATTTCTCTAAAGGTCACTTTCTAATTACTATCTTTTAATAACTGATAAGTTTTAACTTGACATATTCTTTCCTTCACTTAAAAGGTCCTAAGGTCCAACCTTGTGGTTTCTCTAAGATGACTTCTCGCCAGTGGGTGGCAGCTTGTTGCTTTCAAGAGAAGCAGTGACAGACTTTTGTGTGTGGGGGTGTGTTGGGAGTGCAAGGAGTATGGTGTGTAAGAGATAACTAGAATTTGGGGGCAGATAAAAGGCTGTTGAATCTACTTGATAGTAGAATCAATTTGGACATTTGCTTGAAACTCTTTTAATGGTGACCGATTTGTACAAGCACATATTGCATAAGCTTTAGGATTACTCTTGGGAAGTTTTGGGAGGCACCCTTCAGAGAAAAATATTTGTTTGATATATATTTTTTTCTGCTTCCCAACTCTCACAAAGAGATTTGATTTCATCAAAAAATATAGGCACCTGGCCCTCCCTGCTACCTCCCCAGGGAGTTTACCACCCTGAATCAGAGGATAAGAAGTAACAGGGAAAACTTCTCTGGCTACAGATAAGGTTTGCCTTGTGCTGATGACCATTTCATCCATGTGCTAAATAGTGGGCTTCAGAGAAAAAAGAGGAGTTTTCCTTAATTCCTAAAGGAGAAGAAATTTTGTTCATTTTATTGGGTGAATCAAGGAAGCAGAAACTCCAGAGCTAAAATGATGCCTACACTGGTTAGTAAGGTCAACCAGTTTGTCTTTGCACCTCCAAACGACTTTGCTCAAGCCATTCTCCAGGGAAGTAAGGGGCTGGAAAGCATGGAAAGAGCAGTAAATAATGATTAACTCAGCTGGGGTTCTTGATTGCAATCCACCACCGGCTAGCTAAGGGGTTGAATGGACACTTTCATGTCTCTCTCTGGGCACCAGGCTTTCAACTACAGCAAGAGACGACTGTGCTGGACAGTCTTCAGGACCAATTCCTGCTCTAAAATTCTGTGAGGCTTCCATCTATCCTGTCATAAACTTCTTCAAGCAATCCAATCCATCTTTTAAAATGAATATTTCCTTAAAATGGACTTTGGATACATAATGGGTTGAATGTTTTCTTCACCTTTCCCTCACTTGGAACAGCAGCATATTTCTTACTTCTCTATTGAATATTTTCCACACAGGAAGATCCTCCTGGTGAGAAAGTTAGTGAGGTAGGTATTGTCAACATTTTGTGCATCCTTTAGTTGGCTGAGAGAGCCCTCTGAATTGCCTGTCAGGTCCATTAGATTGCTAAAGAGCAATTCATTCATTCAGTCATTCATTCAACAAATATTCAGTGAGACTTACTAAGTTGCAGGTACTCTGCCAGCTGCAGTTGTGCTTCCTAAGGACACTTTTAAGAGTCTGTCATTCTTTTGCCTAAATATGAGTCTGTCTACATGCCTCTCAGAACTTCTCTAGAGACAGGAGTTGCAAGTGAGGATATAGCCAGTTCCTCCATAGAACCTTCCCTATAGACTCCCACCATCATTGTGTGCTTAGTTGCTTAGTTGTGTCTGACTGTTTGTAACCACATGAGCTATAGCCCACCAGGCTTCTCTGTCCATGGAGTTTTCCAGCAATAATACTTGAGTGGGTAGCCATTCTCTTCTTCAGGGGATCTTCCTGACCTAGGGATCGAACCCAAGTCTCCTGCATTGCAGGTGGATTCTTTACTGTCTGAGCCACTAGGGGAGCCCCCACCATCATTAAGCAAGATTTAAATCATAAGGCACCCTTCTCTGAAAGTGAGTGGGGCTGAATCCTGGGCAAAGGTAAACTTTTTTCTAATTTGTACAAAAGCATCTAATGAAATGTGATGGGTCTACTTCCAGGATCTAAACATCTGAGGCTTTATTCCTTCCCTTCCTCTTCTTAGCTTCTTTTCCATGTTCATCTTTAGACCTCCACTCTCACAAATGAGAGATTTTGTCCCATTATGAAACCTTCCTCTTTCAACACTTTTTCTTGGTAAAAAATGCTCAAAAATGTATTTACATTTCTATGAAGTATTTGGTTCATTCTACTAATAAATCCTGTTTTGACTTGTGGAAGATTTGCAGTAAACATAATGACTTTATATAGAAATTAAGGTAGTACTACATCTTTTGAAAGAAACAGACATATATGTAAAAGGAAACAATTGTCTACTGGAAGGAAAGAAGGATTGGGCTTGGAGGAGAGTTTCTCCTGTTATTTTCACATATTAATTTGCAGACAGTTGACTCACAGCGTCCATTGTGGTAGTGCCTCCTCCTTAGAAAGAGGGAAGTTCTGTTCTTTTCTTCCTCCTTTTCCCCCTGATATTATTGATGTCACAGACAAGGAAAGCAATCTGCATCTTTCTAGGGAGAATGGAAGAGGCCTGTCCATTTGCCTGATATAGTCTTTCTGAACCATGTCTGCACATTAGAATTGCCTGGGTGCTTCACAACAAACTCATATTTGGACTCTACTGCAGAGTAATACATGATGATTATAATCTCTGCAAGTGGAGATTGGGCATCAATATTTCTTTAAAAGGCTTCTCAGTTGGCTCGGTAGTAAAGAATCCACCACCAATGCAGGAGATGCAGGAGATGTGGGTTTAATGCCCAGGTTGGGAAGATCTCCTGGAGTAGGAAATGGCAACCCACTCCAGTATTCTTGCCTGGAAAATTCTGTGGACAGAGGAGCCTGGTGGGCTATAGTCCATGGGGTTGCAAAGAGTTGGACATGACTAAGCAACTGAGCACACAGACAGATTTGTTTAAAGGCTCCCTAGAAGCTGTGAAGATAGGTTAAGAACCAGTGGCCTGTGTTTCCTAAAAGTTTGACAATAGCACAGACTAATTAAGGAGTTGTGATGGACCGCATTGAAATTGTTCACTTTGGTCTTCTGTCATAGAAACACACAACACAATCCATTTGGTAAGGGATGTAAACTAGAAATTTCACTGACAGACACAACACAGAGAGAACATAGATACATATACAACACTGATGGGAGACTCACACATCACAGAGACATACACATACACAGACACATGTGGTCCATGGTTAGAGAATGTGGCTCTTGACACACATATAGACATATATCCTGGTACAGAGACACAATCCTAGAACTTCATTAAAAAGGACACAGGTGCAGACACATACCCACACACATTCATAATGTAGATAGAAACATTCACACAAAAATAGGCAGACATATAGTTTCATAGAGACACACCGTTATACACAGAAAGACACACAGACACACGCACACACATGAGTTCACATATTGACTATAGATGTAGCCCAAGATACACAAAGAGACACACAGAGACCTACATTCACAGAGGTATGAAAGGCACATAAAGGCACATTCCAACCCCCTGCAATGAAGAGACACATGCTAAGAAATGCATTCTCAAGCAATGTTAGGGCATTTTATATGTAAGATGCAGAAACAAAGTGCTTTTGTCTAGATCTGTTTCCAAGTGGACTTGAGGCACAAAAGTTGTGTAGCTTCAGAGGAGTGAACATACTAACTTTCAATGGAAATAGATCCTGCTGAGAAGTCATCCTTCTCAGGAACCTGCAATCTTGGGGCAGGAAGAACAACAACACAACAGCAATGAAATTACCCCTGTTGGATGATGGCAGCTCTGGAGACTATAACAAAAGATCTTGTGATAATAATTCCTTATAGTATGCCAAGTTTCCTCCCACCTTTGAACTCAAATCTATCATTTGTAGCAAACTTTACAGGTGTAATGTCATTTGATCTTTTCAAGAACTTAAGTGGGCTAAGTTCTATTTTTTTGCCTTCATTTTGTAGGTAGGAAAACTCAGGCACAGAGAGATTAGTTTAGTAACTTTCCCTGGGTCACAATCAAATTCATGTCTGACTTGAAGCTGTGTTCCTTACCACTCCTAACACTTCTTCTTATTCCACAGAGAGAAGGTGGCAATGTAACTGTTCTTAACTCTTCAGATGAGAAGATAGAGGGTCAGAGAGGCTAGGCACCTTGTCCCTCTTGTGGGACAAACACTGTTTGGTTTGGTTCCTGATCTGAGCCTGCCTTTACTACAGAGACAGACCCTTGCTTCATTTCTGGGGCTTTTTGTGAACTTGATACATTTTGAGGGTGAGGACCCAGAACTATGAATTAGTAGTGATGGCCATGTCACAACTTTCAGTTCAGTTCAGTCACTCAGTCGTGTCCGACTCTTTGCGACCCCATGAATCGCAGCATGCCAGGCCTCCCTGTCCATCACCAACTCCCGGAGTTCACTCAGACTAACTTCCATTGAGTCAGTGATGCCATCCAGCCATCTCATTCTCTGTCGTCCTCTTCTCCTCCTGCCCCCAATCCCTCCCAGCATCAGAGTCTTTTCCAATGAGTCAACTCTTCGCATGAGGTGGCCAAAGTACTGGAGTTTCAGCTTTAGCATCATTCCTTCCAAAGAAATCCCAGGGCTGATCTCCTTCAGAATGGACTGGTTGGATCTCCTTGCAGTCCAAGGGACTCTCAAGAGTCTTCTCCAACACCACACTTCAAAAGCATCAATTCTTCGGTGCTCAGCCTTCTTCACAGTCCAACTCTCACATCCATACATGACCACTGGAAAAACCATAGCCTTTGACTAGACAGACCTTAGTCAGCAAAGTAATGTCTCTGCTTTTGAATATGCTATCTAGGTTGGTCATAACTTTTCTTCCAAGGAGTAAGTGTCTTTTAATTTCATGGCTGCAATCACCATCTGCAGTGATTTTGGAGCCCCCCAAAATAAAGTCTGACACTGTTTCCACTGTTTCCCCATCTATTTCCCATGAAGTGATGGGACCAGATGCCATGAATTTTGTTTTCTGAATGTTGAGCTTTAAGCCAACTTTTTCACTCTCCTCTTTCACTTTCATCAAGAGGCTTTTTAGTTCCTCTTCACTTTCTGCCATAAGGGTGGTGTCATTTGCATATCTGAGGTTATTGATATTTCTCCCGGCAATCTTGATTCCAGCTTGTGTTTCTTCCAGTCCAGTTTCTCATGATGTACTCTGCATAGAAGTTAAATAAGCAGGGTGACAATAGACAGTCTTGACATACTCCTTTTCCTATTTGGAACCAGTCTGTTGTTCCATGTCTAGTTCTAACTGTTGCTTCCTGACCTGCATATAGTTTCTCAAGAGGCAGATCAGGTGGTCTGGTATTCCCATCTCTTTCAGAATTTTCCACAGTTTATTGTGATCCACCCAGTCAAAGGCTTTGGCATAGTCAATAAAGCAGAAATAGATGTTTTTCTGGAACTCTCTTGCTTTTTCCATGATCCAGCGGATCATGTGACTAAAGTCACAACGTTAGTAAGCATCAGTATTTTATTTTCCTAAAAGACAGAGAGATTGCAAGCCTTTTCTGTTTCTCTCTACAACTCTATTTGCTTCTCTGAGAACTGGGAATCTTTTCTTTGTACTACATAGACCACTGGAACTTAAAAGCTCTGAGTTTGAATTTGTCCTGGCAGAAGCATCCAGAATGTGACCTGGCATCCAATCCCTTGTGGAAGGATGACTGTGACTTTGGGAGGATCTGTTTTCTGTGCACATGTGTCTAACTGGATGGGTATCATCTTGGTCACAGTGTTCCACTGAGCGATCCCTTCTACTCCTCTCCCTAGGATTCCATTGTGGAGAGGACTGTGACTCAGGGTATACAAATGATGTCACATGTCCATCAATAGTCAATCATTGGTTAATTGAACATTTGTCATTTGCTTTCTCTGTGAAAGCTTCTGTTGTAGTTACAAAGTGGGTATTCCTGTGCTCAAGGGTTTATGATTTATTTAGAGAGAAAATTAAATTGATCAACTGATTAGCAACAATCAAACCAGAGGTTAGAGATTAGAGGTGGGATGATTGAGTCTGACCAGGGGATAACTCCCCTTATCTCCCTTCCCCAAACACACATATGTAATGCTTAAAAAATATATTTAAACAAGTTGGCAATATTTAAATCTCAGAGTATTTCACATAGAAAATTTTGATTCCTGGGTTTTGTTGAAAAAAGAAAGAAGATCTGGCAACTCTGAGCTTTGGTACCAAATTGGAGTCATTGGCTAGAGCTGAGTAGCGGCTGCCCTTGAGACAAGACATGTTCTATTCCATTCCCCACTCTCATGATACTCTTTTTTATTCTGGCCTTCTTTTATTCATTAAGATGATCTGTCATATGTATGATCATTTAATCATATTATTTAATCATTTAATCTTTCTAATTCACTGTCATGCATATGGTCAATTGCTATAAAAGTTCAGTCATAAATATCTTTGAAAGCTGAGGAGGGAAAGTCATTAAAGAATGGTGCAGTCAAGGAAGACTTAAATGAAGGAAGTGGTAACTAAGCTGGACTATAAGAAAGTTAGAACTTGGGATAGAGAACTGGAATGTACTTGTGTGTAGGATACATAAAAAGAGGGACAAAAGGGGAGTACAAAGTTAAATTCTGAATGGATGAAAAGCCTAAATGGGAAAAGCAACCATTTTGGACATTAGGAAGAAAATAATAAGACAATTTATTTTATCAGAACTGGGAAGAATTTATTTTAGTGACATAAAAAGCCCAAGCCACAAAAGAAAACATTCAGAAATTTGACATCACTAAATTAAAAAAAAGTTTATCTAAAATTGGAAAAAACAAAGTTAAAAAATGAGTTGATGATAGGAAGAATATTTGCAATGCATAAAATAAAAGATAAATATCCAAAATTTGTTAAATAAAAATTCCCACACATCAACAAGAAAAACAACTCAATGGAGAAATGTAAAAACCATATGAATATCTGATTGACAGAAAGGAAACACAATAGCCAATAAATAATGAAGAAAAGCTATGACAAACCTAGATGGTATGTTAAAAAGTAGATATATCATTTTGCTGACAACGGTTCGTGTAGTCAAAGCTATGGTTTTTCCAGTAGTCATGTATGGATGTGAGAGTTGGCTCATAAAGAAGGCTGAGTGCCAAAGAATTGATGCTTTCAAGCTGTGGTGGTGAAGACTCTTGAGAGTCCCTTGGACAGCAAGGAGATCAAACTAGTCAATCCTAAAGGAAATCAACCCTGAATATTCACTGGAAGGAATGTATGTATGATGCTGAAGTTGGAGCTCTAATACTTGGGCCAACTGAAGTGAAGAGATGACTCATTTGAAAAGACCCTGATGCTGGTAAGATTGAGGGCAAGAGGAGAAGGGAATGACAGAGGATGAGATGGTTGGATGGCATCAGTGACTCAGTGGACATGAGTCTGGGCAAACTCCAGGAGATAGTGAAGGACAGTTAAGTCTGGAGTGCTGCAGTTCATGGGGTCGCAAAGAATTGGACCTGATTTAGCAACTGAACAGTGATGAAAAGGTGCTCTATCTCAAACATTTTCTGTGGGAAATGAAAATAATAATAATGATATATCATTTCATAAATATCACACTGGTATAACAATTTAAATATGACAGTTCCAACCTATTTGTAAGATATTTAAAACTGGTACCTTTATGTACTGCTTAGAGGAGATAGCCTTGGTATAAAAACTGAGGAGGATATAGTTTATATTAAGTTGTTAAAATGTATAAAAACAACAGCATGAAGGACTAAGGAAGAAATGGAGGCATACTGTTCCAAAGTTCTTACATTATACATTATTTGAAGATAGACAGTGATGTTAAAGGTGTATGTTTTAAGCCCAGAGCAATCACTAACGAAACAGAATGTGTGTGCATGCTAAATTGCTTCAGTCATGTCCAGGTCTTTGCAACCCTATGGACTGTAGCCTGTCAGGTTCTTCTATCCATGGGATTTTGGAGGCAAGGATACTGGAATGGGTTGCCATGCCCTCCTTCAGGGAATCTTCCCAATCCAGGGTTCAAACTCAGGTCTCTTATGTCTCCTGCATTGGCAGGTAGGTTCTTTACCACTAGGGCCACTTGGGAAGCCCAACATATACATACTTCTATATATAAAATAGATAACTAACAAGAACCTACTGTATAGCACAGGGAACTCTACTCAATACTCTATAATGGCCTATATGGAAAAAGAATCTAAAAAAAGAATGGGTATATGTTTATATATAATATGTATATATATATATATATACACATATATACATATATATATATAACTGATTCACTTTGTTGTATTCTTAAAACTAACATAGCATTGTAAATCAACTATACTCCAATAAAAATTTTTTAAAAAAGGAGCCAAAATGGAGCTAGAATGAAATAATATTCGTTTTTTTATTGGGGGAAAATTTCTCCACAATGTTGCACTGGTTTACTCAAAAACGAAAGGGAAAATGGGAAGTATAGAAAATAAAAAGCAAGATGGTAAATTTAAATATAACACTACTGATAACTAAATGACCTAAAAACATAATTAAAATTAAAGATTGTAAAACTGGATTTAAAAAGAAGATCCAGTTATATTGACTTTATAAGAAACACATATTAATAAAAAGACACAGAGAAGTTTAATTGAAAAGGACTAAAATACATTTAAATATATTGAATACAATGAGTAATCTTGAGAGGAAAACTATGACAAACAAACCTAGACAGTGTATTAAAAAGTAGAGATATCACTGTTTAAAAAGGTCCGTATGATCAGAGCTATGGTGCCAGGTTCCAGCCCTGGTGGATCCAGGGTAATTCGAAGGGTGGATGGTGTGGGTGAGGAAAAACTTATTTATTTAGAAATATAAGATTAGGAAGAAATAGTGTAGTAGGAAAATTTAGTGGAGAAAACAGCCTGAATAACTTGGTTTAGGTGGAGAACTAATAAAATCTCAGGACAAGAGATTTGCACCATCTACCTTAGGCCACCAGCGTCTGTTTGAATAGTGGAGAGTGCCCTGCCTTGGGCTCCCTCTCTCATGGGTCTTAGAAGCCAGGGCAAGTAAGTAGACATGGCGAGCCTCCATGCCCCAGATGGGAATTCAGCCAGAAAATAGAGTAAAGAGGAGACACGGGGAAACCAGTCCAGTGACTTGTCCATCCCCTATTGTCCAGAAAGGCCTTTTATACCTTTTTTTGTACATAGACATCAATGGATAATACAAAATTATGCAGTGTCAGCAGCCCTGACTCTTATCGAGACCAGGCTTTCTCTCTGCATACTTAGTTGTATACACAAGTCTTAGGTGATTTATATCATCTTCTGGCCAGAAGGCCAATTAACATTTTACAGCCCTTTTTCTGATAAGAGTTTGTTAACCAGAAGATTTATTTGCCCTAACAGTGTTGTTCTTCCAGTGCCACTCTCAGAAAGCACTAAATAAAGTTACATTCTTACATAGCAAAGACACAACAATTTATAACAAGTAAAAGGAGTACAGTGATTTATAACAAAGAAAAGTAATTAACTCGAAAGTCTAGTGTTGCTAACATCAAAACTACTATATTCCTTTATCTATATCCCAATTACATTGATTAATATCCTTCAGGTGCCTAAAAGATAAGGAATATGGAGGCCTGGCAGCAGTCACTGAGTCAGCAGTGAAAACCCATCACCAATATGATTTTTAGCTGTTTAGAAAAGGCTCTGTATCTTTAAGATGCTTTAAGCTTTGTGCCTCTCACGGTTGGGGGGCTGTAAGCAATTCACAAGCTGCAAAAAGTCCAGGGGAACCCGTCAGGCAAGTTAGAGAGCCATCAAAGGGGGTTCAGACTGAGACATTCTTTTTATATGCAGGAGACTGTTAACTGGAGCCCTAAGTTAATTCCTATTAGAGGCAGAAGAGTGGAAAGCACAGTATAATAAAATCAGGCCAACTCTGATTTTTGGGGGTAGATGTTCAGGAAAACTCAGGGGGAACCCCTGAAGCCAGATCACGCCTTTGCATTTTGTCGGGCTTCCTTCCTCATGACCTTTGCCATGGGCGGGATTCCTCACACTGGCTCCCGGCACTATGGTTTTTCCATTAGTCATGTACAGTTGTGAGAGTTGAACCATAGAGAAGTCTGAGTGCTGAAAAATTTATGATTTTGAATTGTGCTG
This sequence comes from Ovis aries, assembly GCF_016772045.2. Lineage (NCBI taxonomy): Eukaryota > Metazoa > Chordata > Mammalia > Artiodactyla > Bovidae > Ovis > Ovis aries. Next base: position 29,694,414 of record NC_056075.1, on the reverse strand, counting down.
CTGGAGAAGACTCTTGAGAGTCCCTTGAACTGCAGGGAGATCAAACCAGTCAATCCTAAAGGAAATCAGCCCTGAGTATTCACTGAAGGGCTGATGATAAAGCTGAAGCACCAATATTTTGGCCACCTAATGTGAAGTGCTTACTCATTGGAAAAGACCCTGTTGCTGGGAAAGATTGAGGGTGGGAGGAGAAGAGGGAAGCAGAGGATGAGATGGTTGGACAGCATCACTGACTCAACAGACATGAGTTTGAGCAAACTCCAGGAGATAGTGAAGGACAGGGAAGCCTGGCATACTTTTGTTGATGGGGTCCCAGAGAGTTGGACACGACTTAGTGACTGAACAACAATCATGGGAGAGAGTAGCTGTACAATATATATATAAAAAAATAGTCTTCATAACAAGGAATGTTTCCAGGTGTAAAGGAAAATTTCATAATGGAGGAAAGAGTTAATTTATCAACAAAACATAATAATCCTAAGTGTGTAAGCTCAATAACATAGTTTCACAATGCATAAAGCAAAATTAAGGAGAAATAGATAAAGCTATAATTATGATTGGATATTTCAAAACATTCCTCTAAAATTTGATTTAATAATTGCCACAGAAAAACAGTAATGATGTAGAAGACTTGAATAGTGCCATTATCCAGCTTGAGCTAATTGATGTTTATAGAACACAGCACACAGCAGAGATAAGACCAGAAAACAATCCTATCATATGGGATATTTAAGACAGACCACGTACTGAGTGAGCCACAAACAATTTTCAATAAATTATGAAGACTGAACTCATACAGAGTATGTTCTATGACCATAACAGAAGTAAATTAGAAACCAATAACAGGATATCTTGGAAATCCATGAAAATTAGAATAAAGAACATACTTCTAAATAATAGATTCAAGAGGAAATCACGAGAGAAAATGGTTTTAATTAAATGAAAATGAAACAAAACTTCAAAACTGTGGCATGTGAAGCAGTGATTGTGGGGAATGTACACAGATTGAAAATTTACAAGAATTATATCACAATGTTAATTCAGGCCCAGGGGTTTAGATTACAGGGAAATTATAATGTATGTCTTGCAACTTGCCATTGTTTCCAGTTTTCCACAAAAACCTTCATTATCTTAATATTCAGAGAAAATAATGGTAATAAAAAAACCGACCTTCAAAGATATTTTGTAACTTTCCCAGTCTCAAACAGCTGACTAGGCAGTGAATCATTTCAGATTTGATTCCAGCTGTGTCTCAGTCAGAAAACTCATGTCTTGAAGAAAAGGGAACCCTTTTACACTGTTAATGGGAATGCAAACTGGTACAGCCATTCTGGAGAACAGTATGGAAATTCCTTAAAAAAACTGGGAATAGAACTGCCATATGACCAAGCAATCTCTGCAGGGCATAAACCCCAAGGAGACCAGAACTGAAAGAGACACATGTACCCCAGTGTTCATTGCAGCACTATTTGCAATAACTATGACATGGAAGCAACCTAGATGTCCATCAGCAGATGAATGGATAAGGAAGTTGTGATACATATACACAATAGAGTATTACTCAGCTATAAAAAGGAATGCTTGTGAATAAGTTCTAATGTTGTAGATGAACCTGGAGCCTCTTATACAGAGTGAAGTAAGTCAGAAAGAGAAAGACAAATACTTTATATTAAAGCATATATGTGGAATTCAGAAAGATGGCACCAACAATCCTGATCCTACATGCAGGGCAGCAAAGGAGACACATATATAAAAAAGAGACTTTTGTTCTCAGTGGGAGAAGGTGGGGGTGGGATGATTTGAGAGAAAACCATTGAAACATGTACATTACCATGTGTGAAATAGATGACCAGTGCAAGTTTGATGCATGAAGTAGGGCACCCAAAGCCAGTGCTCTGGGACTACCCAGAGAGATAGGCCGGGGAGGGATGTGGGAGGGGGATTCAGGGTTGGGGGGGACACATGTATACCTATGGCTGATTATGTTGATGTATGGCAAAACAATCACAATACTGTAAAGTAATTATTCTCCAATTTCAATTAATTAATTAATTTTACAAAGAACAGCTCACGTCCTTATCTCTATGTTATGCTGTTTCCCTGTCATAATCTCTGGGTAAATACTTGTCTTAGTTAAGCACACCCCTAAGTAAACAGTTTTTCTTGTGCTGGATGTATTATCTCATATCCATCCACTTGGGCGTCCCAGGTGGTACTAGTGGTAAAGAACCTGCCTGCCAATGCAGGAGATTTAAGAGACACGAGTTTGATTCCTAGGTCAGGAAGATCCCCTGGAAGAGGGCATGCCAACCCACTCCAATATTCTTGCCTAGAGAATCCCATGGACAGAGAAGCCTGGTGGGCTACAGTTCATAGGTCCACAAAGAGTAAGACACAATTGAAGCGACTTAGCAAGCACAGTCGCATGTTAATCCACAATGAGCAGAGCAAGTGAAAGGAAACCTAGAGTAAAACTCTTCTATTTTAGCATTAGAATTCATGTTCCACTTCTTTTGGACATTTGTGAACATGAGTACTTCTGGTTTTGTGAGCCTCACCTGATACTTATCAATAAAACCCATTCAAGGTAGCAGGCCTATATCAAAAGAGTTCAGAGTATGGATATATGAAATTAACTGAATCTTTCAGCAGAAATCATGTTGCTGTGATGGAAGAGAACAAGAGGAAAGATCTACCAAGTTTATTTGAGGAGGTCTTTGAAGCTGTCCTGATTCTCCCTCTTCCTATGACCTGGTTATTCAACTATTTATTGGATTCAGTAAGTAACTTGGTATCTTTTCCTACTTACCTAAGTAGGTTTTTGTTACTCCAAATCAAAAGAATCCAATATTCCTAATCAAGCTCGCCCAGATGTTAAATAGGTATTGGGGATTTAAATAACGATTGGTTGAATTCCAGAAGGAGCAACTGTTTATATTCATGTTCAACTGCAATAGATGATAACTGCTGTCCAAAAATAAATTGTAATCTGTACACATTTGTCTTGAAGAACAAAATCAACACTCATATAACTTTCTCCTCAATCATATTTGATTTAAATGCTCTCTCTTTCCTAGATTACATTTAGCTTATTTTTAATGAAAAAAAGAAAAAGAAAGAAGCCTCCTGCTTATGTGGGAATGTTTCCTTCTCTCCTTCTGCACTCCACAAATGCACATTTCCAGGTTCAAAAATCTTTCTGAAGTTTTCTTGGCAAGAATCCCAGGTTTCAGAAATTTTCTGATAAGATCAAAATACAGGTAACAGGACAAGAAGGCAATGTGCTTGTTCCTCACTTTTCCCTCATAAGGAACTGAGTTGGTTCTCACAGCCAAATAGTTCTGTGGTGTGGTGTTCAGGGATTCTAACAGAGGTGACTGACAACAGTAGGCTTTTTTAAAAAATACATTCCAGAAACTCATGTATTCTGGAAATTCAAATTGCAGATCCCAGCTGGCCTGCAAACATCTGCTGTTCATTGATAACACGGTCAGGCTCTCATTTCAGCTCTTCACTCTGTTGTGAATTCATTTGTGTAGCTGCCTTCCTGAAACTGTTTATTCTGAAATGGCATGCTAGAAGCATAGGCCAAATAGAGTAAGTTTGCTGAAAGCTGCAAGTTAATTTGATGGTTTTCCTGCTCTTGAATGAGCTTTCTGATGCCTTCACCTTGTCATAGTCTGAAGCATATCAGTTCATTACATTTGGGGATATACATATTAATGTGTTCAGTAAGTAACTTGGGAAGAAATGTGTTTATCTCATTCCAGCAAAAGCTGATGGGCATGCATTTCCTAATCTGAATAATTTACTTAGAGGAGGGTGATTATGATCATACAGCATGGACTGCTGGATTGCATCTATCACAGGTACTTTTGCAGTGTTTCCTGGAGAAGTGATTATTTTTAGGACATCCATACCCTTTGCCTTATTCAATTAGTCACTCTTTGAATTATTGATTTCACAGTTTAATTTGCAGTGATGCCATCAGGGCCAGCTTCATGGGCATGCCACCTGTGCAGTTACTTAGAAGGGCCCATGCAGCTTTAATACCCTGCAATTGCTCTTTTGAAATTCCTAACACACTTTGAAATTATTAATACACTTTGAACTCTGGGTTTTCATTTTGCATTGGGCCTCACAGATATGTATCCAATCCTGAGTATCATCAAGCTACAGGGACATGAGGGTGGGCTAGTCAGAATCAGGTAATGAGGTGAGCACAGAGCTCGGTTACTGGGTGACCTGAAGCAAGTTTGGTCCTTGGTTTTCGCAACAGGAAAGAATAAAATAACTATCCTTACTTACTCCCAAATTCTTTTGATATGTGAAATAATGTGTGTGAAGATACAACGTAAATGTCATAAATAATATGTATGTATTAATATTAGTATTATATATCCATTTGTTGTTGCTGGTTAGTCACTAAGTCATGTCCGACTCTTTTGCGACCCTATGAACCGTTAGCCCACTAGGCTCATCTGTCCATAGGATTACTCAGGCAAGAATACTGGAGTGAGTTGCCATTTTCTTCTCCAGGGGAACTTCCAAACCCAGGAATTGAACCCGCATCTGTTGCATTGCAAGTGAGTTCTTTACCACTGAGCCTTCAGGGATGTCTAATACCTTCATTTACTTTTTCTTAGACCTGAAGTCAAGCTATGACTATATTGATTAACATTTAAGTCCCAGATGGCTGGGGAACACCTGTTATAGGGCACATTGTTTCTTCCCAACATAGCTGTTAGAAATTTTCACTCACTAAACTTTTATAATATGTATATTCTTTAGACCTTGGGCCATGTAGGGAATTATCATTTCAGTTCAATTATACTCCTTGGCTATACAATACACTGGGTGACATCCTAAAAAGCTAAAAAGCTATTAAATGCCAGATTGCAACTGAGTAAGAATCTGAAGAGGAACTGAGGATCTTGCATTTGTTTGTTTTGCTTGATTTCATTTTAAGTGAAAATAGCTTCAACTTTGGTATCAGACAGACTTGGCCTGTCTGTTTTGCTGTGAAAATAAGTGAGAACTTTTGGAATTGTTCTGAGGATGAAAAATCAATTTTGTGAAGTGTCTAGTTTCATAGATCCTATGTGGCAGCTATTATTATTTATTTTCATAATTTACTGTGTACTCTTGTTTCATGAATGGTGTGTGTGTGTATGGATCCACAGCTAGACTCTAAAGTCTTTGAGGTTGTAAATTATGGTTTACTTTTCTTTCTAATCCTCTATAGCTTCTAGTATAGTGCTGAGCATTTAACAGATAGGCTCATAAAAACTACTCTTTGATTGATTTTTTGACAGAACTAAAATTAAAAATCAACTGCAGCTTTGTCAAATGCATTTATAAACACCAAAATTGCATTCTGGCAGACTAACCACAAATTTCAATAATATCCTAAGAGCATTTGTGTATTTGTGTCTAGGCTACAGAGACATTTTTCAATAATCAGTCTGTGAAGCCCATCAGTTTAGAAATTCCATTTGGAGAACTGATAAATTTGTCCTGAGTCATTCTAGGCTATACTGGACTACAAGAAGAAAGCTGTGCCCAAATTTTGAGGACAGTGTCTGCATGTCATTTCTGAAAGGACTAATGCAGATGCCATGTTTTATAAACTGGAGACACTGAGGTAGTATGGCAGAAAGTATCAGGGGAGTGGTGTCTGAGCACAGAGAACAGGACTGGGACACAGCTTGGGAATTGGAAGTCATTCAACAGTATCAGAATAGCAAAGAATGCCTGCCCTTGGGGAGTGAAGATGTCTAACACCAGCACTGACATCTGATCTTTCTGGAGCTCCTAAAGAAGAATGGTTTGGCCTTAGTTAAGGATCGCTGGATTTGGGGAGGAGAGTAAGGGGAAAGGATGAAAATACACAAGGCTTTTGTGCTCTAAGCCTGGGTTTATCTTAGAAGTAGAGCAGAACTGAACCGCTAGATGGGAGGCCTGTGGCCTCAATAGGCGTGCACTGCAGAGATGAAAAGCAAGGGAGGTCAGGCAGAGGGGATGAACTCCTCTCCCCACTGAGCTTACTTCACTCTTGGATGAGCTCCCTTGCTATTATCTCCACTGAGCTGGGAAGCAGGCAGGAGTGAGGGCAGATTGGAGACTCACAGACATGTGTTATGTTGTTTTTTAAAAATAGCACAACAGTGTTTGTGCCAGCTAGATCTTAGGGTGGCCTCATGATTTCTGTCCCGTAATATCCATGTGCTGTATACTCTCTTCCCTTTGAGTGTGAGCATGACTTGTGATTTGCTTCTAGACAAAGTAGCAAGGGATTTTGCAAATGTATTTAAGGATCCAAATCAGTTGATTTTTATTTTAACAGAGTGATTTATTCTGATCTATCGTGAGTGGATCTGGAGTGAAAGCTCTTAAAAGAAAAACTGTGTTCTTCCTGAGGTAAGAGGCTGTCCTCATGAGTTTGACAAAGTAAGTGATCATGTTGGAGAGGCCCACATGGCTAAGAGGTATGGGCAGCCTTGAAGGTCTGAGGCCAGTTTCCAGTCAAGAGATGGCAAAAAGCTAGCTTATAGGGTTGCAAGGAAATAAATCTGAATGAACAGACTTTTCCTCAGTTAATCCTGCACTTGATAATTCAGGCCTTGCTGACATCTCTCCTTAAACCTTATGAGACTCTGAGTAGAGGATCCAAATAAACAATGCTCAGACCCCTGACCACAGACTTTTTATGACATAATACATGTGTGTTGCTTTAAAATGCTAAATTAGTGGCAGTTTATTATGCAGAGATGGAAAACTAGTGCAGTGCTTTAAACAGCAAGCAACCAGGCAAGAGTTTTTTCAGGTCTTTGTTTTTATTTTATCTTTTTCTAGCTTTACTGGGGTATAAATGACCAAGTAAAATTGTATATATTTAAGGTATACGAAACGACTTAGCAGCAGTAGCAGCAGCAAGGTATATGAGGTGATGATTTGATACACATTGTGAAATGATTACCACAGTCAAGCTAATAATTGGCTTATCCATCAGCTTTCATAGTTATCTTGTGTGTGTCTGTGTGATTACACTTAATATTCACTCTCATTTCAAGTATACAATACAAGACTACTAACTATAGTTATTGTACTGTATATTACATCCCCCAAACCTATTCATCTTAGAACTGGAAGTTACACTTTGGCTGACATCTCTACATTTTCCTTACTCCCTGGAAACCACAGTTCTACTTGCAGTTTTATGAGTTCAACTTTTTTGAATTTCACATATAAATGATATCATATGGTATTTGTCTTTCTCTGTCTGGCTTATTTCACTTAGCACAATGTCCTCCAAGTTCAAACATGTTGTCACAAAGTGACATATGTATCACATTTCCTATATGTATTTATCCATCATTAGCCATTTATATTGTTTCTATGTCTTAGCTCTTGCAAATAATGATGCAATAGACATGAGGGGTACAAATATCTGAGATACCGATTTCATTTTATTTGGCTGTATACCTAAAAGTGGGATTGCTGAATCATATGGTATTTCTATTTTAAATTTTTTGAGGAACCTCCATACTGGTTTCTTAATGGCTGATCAATTTGCATTCCCACCAACAATGTACAAGGATATCCTTGTCTCTGACATCTGCCAATACTTGCTGTCTCTTATCTTTTGGGCAATAGCCATTAAAACAGATGTGAAGTGATATCTCATTGTAGTTTTGATTTTTATCTCCCTGATTAGTGATACTGAGCACCTTTTCATATGCCAATTGGCCATTTTTATGTCCTCTTTGAAAAACGTCTATTCAGTTCTTTTGCTCATTTTTAGATTGAGGTTTTTTTTTTTTTTTTTTTTTTTGCTGGAATTGTGTGATTTCTTTATGTATTTTGGCTTCTAACTCCTTAGTAAGTATAGTTTGCAAAATTTGTTTCCATTCTGTAGATTATCTGTTCATTTTGTTAATTATTTTCTTTGTTGTGCATAAGCTTTTTAGTTTTATGTAGTTCTACTGTACTTGATGAACGTGAAAGAGGAGAATGAAAAAGTTGGCTTAAAGCTCAACATTCAGTAAATTAAGATCATGGCATCCAGTCCCATCACTTCATGGCAAATAGATGGGGAAACAGTGAAAACAGTGAGAGACTTTATTTTTGGGGGCTCCAAAATCACTGCAGATGGTGACTGCAGCCATGATATTAAAAGGCGCTTACTCCTTGGAAAGAAAGTTATGACCAACCTAGACAGAATATTAAAAAGCAGAGATATTACTTTGCCAACAAAGGTCCATCTAGTCAAGGCTATGATTTTTCCAGTGGTCATGTATGGATGTGAGAGTTGGACCATAAAGAAAGCTGAGCACCGAAGAATTGATGCTTTTGAAGTGTGGTGTTGGAGAAGACTCTTGAGAGTCCCTTGGACTGCAAGGAGATCCAACCAGTCCATCCTAAAGGAGATCAGCCCTGGGTGTTCATTGTAAGGACTGATATTGTAGCTGAAACTCCAATACTTTGGCCACCTGATGCGAAGAGCTGACTTATTTGAAAAGACCATGATGCTGGGAAAGATTGAAGGCAGGAGGAGATGGGGATGACAGAGGATAAGATGGCTGGATGGCATCACCAACTCAATGGACATGAGTTTGGGTAAACTCCAGGAATTGGTGATGGACAGCGAGGCCTGGCGTGCTGCAGTCCATGGGGGTCACAAAGAGTCAGACATGACTGAGCAACTGAACTGAACAGGGAACTATATTCAGTATCTTATAATAACCTATGATGGCAAACAATCATAAAAAGAATATGCATATAAACATATATGTATGTATAAACCAAATAACTTTGCTGTATACCTGAAGCTAACACAATATTATAAATCAACTATGAATGTGAAAGTGAAAGTGAAGGTCACTCAGTCATGTCTGACTCTTTGCAACCCCATGGACTATACAGTCCTTGGAATTCTCCAGGCCAGAATACCGGAGTGGGTAGCCTTTCCCTTCTCTAGTGTATCTGCCCAATCCAGCGATTGAACTCAGGTCTCCCACATTGCAGGCAGATTCTTTACCAGCTGAGCCACAAGGGAAGCCCAATCAACTATACTTCAGTTAAAAAAAAAAAAAAGGAAACACCTATTTACCATTTTCCAAATATATTTTGAATATGTAGTTTTGTTATGATTTTTTATAGAAAAAATGCCCATGAATTTAACATAATTGGCTCTTGTTTATGCAGTTCTTTATCATTCTTGTTCAAATGCATTATAATTATACATTATTATACTATAATAGTTTTTTAACCAACTTTCTTTTATTTTGTCATTAACATCTCTTACAGAGAAACATAATCTATATGAAATAATCTTTAATCATAGTATTCAATTGCATATTTACTTAAAAATAATTTTATTGGTGTAATTTGCTTAAAAAAGACTAAGTAAAATAAAGAACATATCAGTGGTTTCCTATTGTTTGATATTATAAAGAGGTTTCTTTTTTTTGAATTATTTTTTCATTATATTACTAGATCAATTGTTAAAAATATGAAATATATTAAATTTTTGTGTTTTAGGTTTTAATACAACCTTAGTGATGTGAGCAAATTATTTCCCCAGTTTTACAGCTGAGAAGCAGGCTAAGAAAGTCAAGTGATTTTTCCAGTTTCAAATAGTCAGTAACTGGCAGAAGCATTCTTATAAAAGTAACCACTGATTCTTGATTTTTCCTTTTAAATAAGGGGTATCAAAAGCTTTTGCTTGTTCGGCTTTGTTCTTTTATGGGTTTAAAATTTTCTTTATGATTTCCCCAATTCATAGTTTTTCCATATTTGGTTACAAGAGATTTTGGAGAAAGGATTTCAAAGAAAGAGAGGAGAATGATAAAATGTAAGGCCCTACTATACATAACCCACAAACTGTCAGCCCATTCTCCCATATAATTTCAAAGAACCTAAAAGCAAACAGGAATGCTTGAGGTCCTTCAGAAAGAGATTTGGCTACTAAGGGAAAGTCATTGAAACTTTACAAGCCTTGGTTTCCTAATTTGAAAATACAGGATAGTAATTTACCCTGCCTCACTACATTTTCTGAGGAATAAAGTAGAAAATGCTTTGCCATTTTCTTAATAAAAGTTTCTTTTAATAAAAGGTGGCCAGTATCACCAATATTTGAGTGCATTTTCTATCTTAAAAACTATTCTAGCCCTTGCCTACACTATCTTAATCTTCCTGATATAATTGTGAGACTAATTACTTCCATTCTTATAGATGAGGGAGCTGAAGATTCATAGAGATTGTATTTGTTCAAGGTCACATACTGAGTAAATAACAGAAATTAATTAAATGGTCTGATTCCAAAACCTATTTTGTTTGGTTTATTTATTTTTCCATTATATGTTATACTGAATCTAAAATAAAATAAGTCTGTATTTATAACTCAGATTATACCTACTTTATAAACATAAACTGGTATATTATAGAAATTTGATTATCTAGGAGGAACAAGAATGTGTCAATTGAATAGATTTAATTAGATTTAATTTAGTCTACACACACACACACACACACACACAAACTCAGGAAGACTAAATTTTCAAACAGTTTATAGAAGAAAAGTTTAATATTCACGTCTCTTCCAATTTTCCTTTTTTAAAGATGTAACAAAAATACTGATAATTCTTGGATTTTGTTTTTGCCTTGACGTTGACAGTCTAAGCCACTTGGAATAGTTTTCCTACTTTTTTGCTACAAGTAGTACTCTTGCCTAGAAAATCCCATGGACGGAGGAGCCTGGTAGGCTGCAGTCCATGGGGTCGCTAAGGGTCGCACACGACTGAGCAACTTCACTTTCACTTTTCACTTTCATGTATTGGAGAAGGAAATGGCAACCCACTCCAGTGTTCTTGTCTGGAGAATCCCAGGGACGGGGGAGCCTATGGGCTGCCATCTACGGGGTTGCACAGAGTCGGACCTGACTGAAGTGACTTAGCAGCAGCAGCAGCTATGTCCATGTAGAAGCTAGATCATTTCTCTTCAAACATTTTAGACATTTGAGAGTAGAGATGGTGACTTTTCATTGTCCAGCCTTTACTACTATAATACTGGGGAAGATAGGTATTTAACACCAGCTGAAATCCTGTTGCCTAGGAATTTCCCTGGAGAAGGAAATGGCAACCCACTCCAGTACTCTTGCCTGGAAAATCCCATGGACGGAGGAAACTGGTAGGCTGCAGTCCATGGGGTCGCTAAGAGTCGGACACGACTGAGCGACTTCACTTTCACGCATTGGAGAAGGAAATGGCAACCCACTCCAGTGTTCTTGCCTGGAGAATCCCAGGGACGGGGGAGCCTGGTGGGAGGCTGTCTATGGGGTTGCACAGAGTTGGACACGACTGAAGTGACTTAGCAGCAGCAGCAGTAGCAGGAGTTTCCCTTGACCGGAAAGTCTTAAAACTCCTATGGTAAGTCTTTTTTACTTTCCAAAAAGTCCCACAAACATTTGGCTGATGATAGCCTGCATTTTCCTTCCTATAATATTTGCTACCTAACTCAATGGGTTTATGAGGACTTCTTGGACAATCTTTCATTGAGTTAGACAAGGCTGTGGTCCATGTGATCAGATTGGCTAGTTGTCTGTGACTGTAGTTTCAGTCTGTCTGCCCTCTGATCCCCTCTCTCAGTGCCTACTGTCTTACTTGGGTTTCTCTTACCTTGGACGTGGGGTCTCTCCTCATGGCTGCTCCAGCAAAGCACAGCTGCTGCTCCTTACCAGCAAAGCACAGCTGCTGCTCCTTACCTCTGACGTGGGGTAGCTCCTCTCAGCCGCCGCCCCTGCCCTCTGGTGCAGGGTAGTTCACTCGACTGTTGCAGCTGCAGCGTTTGTGTGCCATGCGGTCCTATCACTTCATGGCAAATGGATGGGGAAACAGTGGAAACAGTGGCTGATTTTATTTTTCTGGGCTCCAAAATCACTGCAGATGATGACTGCAGCCATGAAATTAAAAGACTCTTACTCCTTGGAAGGAAAGTTATGACCAGCCTAGTAAGTGTTAGTAAGTGTAAGTAAATGTGTTAGTCGCCCAGTTGTGCCTGACTCTTTGTGACCCCATGGACTGCAGCCCACTGGGATCTTCTGTCCATGAATTTCCCAGAAAGAATACTGGAGTGGGTTTCCATTTCCTTCTCCAGAGGATCTTCTAGGCCCAGGGATCGAACCTAGACAGAATATTAAAAAGCAGAGACATTACTTTGACAACAAAGGTCCGTCTAGTCAAGACTATGGTTTTCCAGTGGTCATGTATGGATGTGAGAGTTGGACTATAAAGAAAGCTGAGCACAGAAGAATTGATGCTTTTGGAGAAGACTCTTGAGAGTCCCTTGGACTGCAAGGAGATCCAACCAGTCCATCCTAAAGGAGATCAGTCCTGGATGTTCATTGGAAGGACTGATGTTGAAGCTGAAACTCCAATACTTTGGCCACCTGATGTGAAGAGCTGACTCATTGGAAAAGACCCTAATGCTGGGGAAGATTGAGGGCAGGAGGAGAAGGGGACAACAGAGGATGAGATTGTTGGATGGCATCAGTGACTCCATGGACATGGGTTTGGGTGAATCTGGGAGTTGGTAATGGACAGGGAGGCCTGGAGTACTGCGGTTCATGAGGTCACAAAGAGTCAGACACGACAGTGCCTGAACTGAACTGACTGGACAGTCTTTTCCAAATTTTGTCACTCTAAATGCTATGGAGTACTTCCTTGTTTCCAGCCTGAAGTTACTACTGCTCCTCACTCTTTTCCTGGCTTTTATTCTAGCATTTGCTTCTGTTTACATGATTTCACAGGAATATACTTTGTTTCAGAACTATTGTTTTTCCTACTCCTACTTTTTAAAGATTGGAGGTATTGAAATCTTCTCCTGTCTTCTGTGGAGTACATTTGGGTCATAGTAGAAACTTGGGTTTACTCAGGAGAGAAACTAAGGCTTGCTTCTGTGGAATAGTATACTTGCTTACACAATCTGCTCTTTCATTCATGCATAACACTTGTAATTACTCTCCTCTTAGAGAAGTTTGTCATAGGAGGAAAATAATAACAGAAAATGGAAAGAAAGAATGAAAGCTACTTAACAGCTTCCCACCCCCAAACACACTTTTACTTTACAAGGTAGCTTTCTTAGGACTTGTATAAATATGAGGATTTCATGCTAAAACTATACTCATTCCATCAACCTATTCCCATTCTCCCTGCAGTTTCCCATCAGAACTTTTTCTGCATGGGCATTTTCTGATCTCTTCTCACCCTTGCCTACAGGTGAGTGTGGAGGAGAATATTTACACTGATAATAAGATGATGACTTTGTGAAGATAATTTGTCATCAAGAACTTCATAACATCTCATCATGACAGTGGAGATTTACTATTGTCTGAGTCTCTGCTGTAGTTTCTGCACATAAAATAAAAATCATTGCTGTGTAGTTGAATAAAATAGTATATATGCAATGATCTTGAAGGTGAACAGCCTTCCAAAAAAAGGGGAAAAAGTCATTTTGAGTTAATTTGGAGTGTTAAGTACATCACTGCTGAATATAGCAAAAGAAAATTATTTTAGTCAAAGGCAGACTTTGAAGACAGCTTGTTTAACAAGGCAGGTCACGAAGTGTACTGCAAGCTCCTGCTAACAAGGTTAGAGTTAATAGATTATTGATCCATTTAATGTTTAGTAGCAAGCTAATTTTTTCATCAGCTATGGCAATTGGGAATTTGTCTGTTTTAGAGGCCAATTCAATAAAAATCTTTCATTTGATATTACTTTCTAATGTCGAGTAGCATATGCCTTTGATGCATTAAACCCTGTTTATTGCTACAGTCACCCTGGGGCATTGATATTCCTGCCATTGTGAGCATTTTCTTTTCTGAGGTTTACTTCTCTTTGTTTCTCAAGAGCCTGGTAAACCCTTTCTAGTGTAAAAAGGCTTGGGCTTGCAGGCACTGAGATAAGGGTAGAATCTGATCATATCACCCACTGCTAACACCTGCTCCACTTCACTGAAGTTCCTATAATATGGGACTTTATTCAATATTGCAATGAGGAACTTGAAATAATGTGTTGCTAGTTATCTCCCTGGTGTCCAAGTAGTTCTCATATTTAAATAATAACAAAAGGAAAATTGTGATAGCACTGAGGCCCTGTAGTTCCTGTTTTGAAGAAGAGGCTAAACTTAAGAAAGGACAGACATCAAACTCCAAATTACATGTGAAGTATGTGTGTTTGTGTTTACTTTTCCAGGCTTTAACAAAGAAGGGAAAATCTTTTTTAGTAAATACAATAAAGATATGTAGTCTGCTTCACCTCCTATGGAGATTAAACACATAGGTGAAGTAGCAAAGAGCAGAAGTTGAAAGTCTATATCTTGCAGCCAGGTGGTCTGGGTTCAAACTCCCTTTACCAACAAGTAGCTATGAAACTTTGAAAAAGATACCAAAGATAACTTTGGCTCTCTGCTCTTTTCTGGGAAAAAAAAAAAAAAAGGATATTAGTAGCATTTTCTTCATTGAATTTCTAGAGAATTAAATGAGGTAAAGTATGTAAAATGTTTAAAACACTGTCTGGATGAATAGTATTTTGGGAAATGCCTGGCTTTTGTTCTAGGCCTACATGTTTTCATTATTTCCAGCCTAACATTTACTTAAAAAATTAATATGCTTTACTTTTAAAGCAGATTTAGTTTCACAGCAAAATTAAATGGAAAGTATAGAGAGTTTCCATATACCCCCTGTCCTCACGTAAGCATAACCTACCCCCAAATTGACAGCCAGCACCACAGTGGTGCATCTGTTACAGTCCTTGAACTTAAACATTGATGCATCATTACCACACAGAGACAATGGCTCCTTTTAGTCATTTTACTTTTTTCATGTTCTAAACTTACTATTTCCTTGCCTGAGTTCAGTAAGCATTGGGAAACAGGTGATTGTTACCCTTAGGATATAGCAGAAAATAATGAAGATGCAGTTACAAATGGAGACTGTCCCTTTAGTTTCTATAATAGGTAGGTGTGCATGTTTTGTATTCATTCAATATTTAGATATTCATCCACTCAGCTAACATGTAATGGATTCCTTCTGTGTTCTAATACTATTTTATGTTTGGGGATATAATAATGAATGACACAATCTTTAAATTCAGAGTTTATACTCTAGTTTGAGAGATAGTGACTGATTTGTAACTGTTCAACAAGAGGTTTTGGGGACAAATGATATCACACTAATGTTTAATGTTGAAATCACAGTGATTGCCAATACCTATTTCTTGCTAGCTTTCAGTCATTACTCCCTAGTCCTAAAAATCTCTTCAGTTAATTTTAGAAGTCCAAATGGGTATATCACATGTTGTTCTTGTTCAGTCACCAGTTGTGTCCAACTCTTTGTGACCCCATGAACGGCAGCACACCAGCCTTCCTTGTCCTTCACTATCTCCTGGAGTTTGCACAAACTCATGTCCTTTGAATCAATGATGCCATCCAATGTCTCATCCTCTGATGTCCCCTTCTCCTTCTGCCCTCAATCTTTCTCAGCATCAGGGTCTTTTCCAGAGAGTTGGCTCTTCACATTAGGTGGTCAAAGTGTTGGAACTTCAGATTCAGCATGAGTTCTTCAAAGAATATTCAGGGTTTATGTCCTTTAGAATTAACTAGTTTGATCTCCTTGCTGTCCAAGGGACTCCCCAGCACCACAATTTGAAAGCATCAATTCTACATTGCTTAGCCTTCTTTATGGTCCAACTCTCATATCTGTACATCAATTCAGTTCAGTTCAGTGGCTCAGTTATGTCCCACTCTTTCTGACTCCATGGACTGCAGCACGCTAGTCCTCCCTGTCCATCACCAACTCCCAGAATTTACCCAAACTCATGTCCATCGAGTCAGTGATGCCATCCAACCATCTCATCCTCTGTCGTCCCCTTCTCCTCCTGCCTTCAATCGTTCCCAGCATCAGGGTCTTTTCCAGTGAGTCAGCTCTTCGCATCAGGTGGCCAAAGTACTGGGGTTTCAGCTTCAACATCAGTCATACCAATGAACATTCAGGACTGATTTCCTTTAGGATGGACTGGTTGGATATCCATGCTGTCCAAGGGACTCTCAAGAGTCTTCTCCAACACCACAATTCAAAACCATCAATTCTTCGGTACTCAGCTTTCTTTATAGTCCAACTCTCACATCCACACATGACTACTGGAAAAACCATGGACTTGACTAGATGGACCTTTGTTGGCAAAGTAATGTCTCTGCTTTTTAATATGCTATCTAGGTTGTTCATAACTTTTCTTCCAAGGAGTAAGCGTCTTTTTATTTCAGTCACCATCTGCAGTAATTTTGAAGCCCAAGAAAATAAAGTCTGCCACTGTTTCCACTGTTTACCCATCTATTTGCCATGAAGTGATGGGATCAGATGCTATGATCTTAGTTTTCTGAATGTTGAGCTTTAAGCCAACTTTTTCACTCTTCTCTTTCGCTTGCATCAAGAGGCTCTTTAGTTCTTCTTCACTTTTCTGCCATAAGGGTGGTGTCCTCTGCATATCTGAGGTTATTGATATTTCTCCTGGCAATCTTGATTCCAGCTTGTACTTCCTCCAGCCCAGCATTTCTCATGATGTACTCTGCATATAAGTTAACTAAGCAGGGTGACAATATACAGCCTTGACGTACTCCTTTTCCTATTTGAAACAAGTCTGTCATTCCATGTCCAAATCTAACTGTTACTTCCTGACTTGCATACAGATTTCTCAAGAGGCAGGTCAGGTGGTCTGGTATTCCCATCTCTTGAAGTATTTTCCATAGTTTGTTGTGACCCACACAGTCAAAGGCTTTGATGTAGTCAATAAAGAAGAAATAGATGTTTTTCTGGAACTCTCTCGCTTTTTCGATAATCCAGTGGATGTTGGCAATCTGATCTCTGGTTCCTCTGCCTTTTCAAAAACCAGCTTGAACATCTGAGAGTTCATGGTTCACATATTGCTGAAGCCTGGCTTGGAGACTTTTGAGCATTACTTTGCTAGCGTGTGAGATGAGTGCAATTGTGCAGTTGTTTGAGCATTCTTTGGCATTGCCTTCCTTTGGGACTGGAATGAAAACTGACCTTTTCCAGTCCTCTGGCCACTGCTGAGTTTTCCAAATTTGCTGACATATTGAGTGCAGCACTTTCACAGTATCATCTTTTAAGATTTGGAATAGCTCAACTGGAATTCCATCAAATCCACTAGCTTTGTTTGTAGTGATGCTTCCTAAGGTCCACTTGACTTCACATTCCAGGATGTCTGGCTCTAGGTGAGTGATCACACCATTGTGATTATCTGTGTCATGAAGATCTTTTTTGTACAGTTCTTCTGTGTATTCTTGCCACCTTTTGTTAATATCTTCCGCTCCTCTTAGGTCCATTCCATTTCTGTCCTTTATTGAGCCCATCTTTGTAGAAATGTTCCCTTGGTATCTCTAATTTTCTTGAAGAGATCTCTAGTCCTTACCATTCTGTTGTTTTCCTCTATTTCTTTGTACTGATCACTGTGGAAGGGTTTCTTATCTCTCCTTGCTATTTTTTTGGAACTCTGCATTCAAATGGGTATATCTTACCTTGTCTCCTTTGCTTTTGGCTTCTCTTCTTTTCACAGCTATTTGTAAGGCCCTCCTCAGGCAGCTGTTTTGCTGTTTTGCATTTCTTTTTCTTGGGGATGATCTTGTTCCCTGTCTCCTATACAATGTCATGAACCTCCGTCCATAGTTCATCAGGCACTCTGTCTATCAGATCTAGTCTCTTAAATCTATTTCTCACTTCCACTGTATAATCATTAGAGATTTGATTTATGTCATACCTGAATGGTCTCGTGGTTTTTCCTACTACATGACTACTGGAAAAGTCACAGCTTTGACTATACAGACGTTTGTTGGCAAAGTGATGCCTATGCTCATTAATATTCTGTCTAGGTTTTTCATAGCTTTTCTTCCAAGGAGCAATCTTTTAATTTCATGACCACAGCCACCACCTGCATTGATTTTGGAGCCCAAGAAATTATGTGCATCTACATATTTCTGCATTTCTAACTACACACCCACTGAACCAGAGCCCCAATTCAGACAATGCTTTCTTGTTTAATCCAAACAATTTATACTCAGAATGTAGGATACATTGTTTGCAAATAAGGACACTTAGGATGGATGCTGTCTAACTTGTTTACTACAACAATTCTTAGTACTTCTGCCTGTATCTCACTCCTTTCAAATTTGTTTCTGTTTTCCTTAAGTGTCTGATGAAGTGCTGGAGGGGGAAGGGTCTATTTATTTCATACAAAGGGTGGGGGTCACTGGATTTTTGAAAACACAAGAGTGTGAAGTCAGTAGGAGTCCATGGAATCAAGGGAACCCAGTTAATCTTCCCTGGAGGTGGCAGCACCAAGTGTTAAATAACATAAAAATGTCAAGGAAAATGCCTTGACCATACGGGCCCTGATGGAAGACATTGTATGAGACCTTAGTTATGTTTTTCATAGTGCTATCTGACTTTCATTTTCCCCATGACTTAATTGCCCATGCAGTAGTGGAACAATTAGGATATGATTTATGATACTGAATATTGACTGATTCACATCTGGATGTCACAGCAGAAGATGGATTTGTTTCCTGCTCAAGGAGCAGTAGTGTTCTCTATAGATGAGACGCAGTATCTCTGCAGTTCAATATGCCTTCACCTCCAAACCCCCACCACCTTGAAATAGCCCATGGAATTCTCTCTCATGTTCTTCAGGATCCTCTTTATTTTCTCAGGCTCTCTGTGGGATAAAGTTTATTCTACCAAATGTCAGATGAGTTGGGGCTTAAAAAGCACATGATATAACCACAGCTCCCACCTTTTTATCACCAAGGTCCTGTGAGCAACTCTCCCTTGTGCCTCAGTTCAGTTCAGTTCATTTCAGTTCGGTCGCTCAGTCGTGTCCGACTCTGAGTCCCCATGAATCGCAGCACGCCAGGCCTCCCTGTCCATCACCAACTCCCGGAGTTCACTCAGATTCACTTCCATCAAGTCAGTGATGCCATCCAGCCATCTCATCCTCTGTCGGCCCCTTCTCCTCCTGTCCCCAATCCCTCCCAGCATCAGAGTCTTTTCCAATGAGTCAACATTATGCATGAGGTGGCCAAAGTACTGGAGTTTCAGCTTTAGCATCATTCCTTCCAAAAGAAATCCCAGGGCTGATCTCCTTCAGAATGGACTGGTTGGATCTCCTTGCAGTTCAAGGAACTCTCAAGAGTCTTCTCCAACACCACAGTTCAAAAGCATCAGTTTTTCAGCGTTCAGCTTTCTTCACAGTCCAACTCTCACATCCATACATGACTACTGGAAAAAAAATAGCCTTGACTAGACGGACCTTAGTCGGCAAAGTAATGTCTCTGCTTCTGAACATGCTGTCTAGGTTGGTCATAACTTTTCTTCCAAGGAGTAAGCGTCTTTTAATTTCATGGCTGCAGTTACTGTCTGCAGTGATTTTGGAGCCCCCCAAAATAAAGTCTGACACTTTCCACTGTTTCCCTGTCTATTTCCCGTGAAGTGATGGGACCGGATGCCATGATCTTCATTTTCTGAATGTTGAGCTTTAAGCCAACTTTTTCACTCTCCTCTTTCACTTTCATCAAGAAGCTTTTTAGTTCCTCTTCACCTTGTGCCTAGGATATTGCAAAACATTGTTTTCATTTACATCTTTAATCAAGATGAATGGGTAGGCAGAGTAGTTATTATTGCCATTAGGAAATAGGCTTTCAAGCTGAAAATAAAAAAGGGGGAGTTTTGGAACTGTGCATTTCCCCCATTATCCATTTCAAACTAGTCTGGATAAAGAGCAGACACTGCTGTATGGAACAATTTCACATTATCGCTAGGGCTAAATCACGTGACCTGTCTGTAATGGGTGCTTTTCTCCCTCTGTAGTCACTTCAGAAATCCTATTGTGATGGAAATGACCTGGCCAATTTTGCTTCAATTCCATCCAAACTCCAAAAATCATTTCATAACTGCTTTTAATATAGCTATTTAAAGGTATAACCTCCGGATGAATTTCTCCATCTATTTCCCTTATAGAAATAGCAATTATTAATAAGGAAGAGATAATTACTTCAATATATCTCTTATCATTTCTCATTTTGAAGTTATACCTACTTTGGGTTTTTCAAGCACATTGTGCATGTTTCTATAATTGCAAATACACTTCTGCCTCTTTTCTTCCTGCTAAGAAAAAAATCTTTTGGAAAGACTTATTGATGACTTACAATCAAATGTGCAGATAATGTGCTTAGATAACATTAAACATCTCTAGTAATGTGGAAATTTATTTCTTTTCAATGCATATGATGAAAAGGTTCCAAAGCACATGTTTTTTAATGATTTCACCATGAAGAATGAAATTCCACTCTAATGTAATTCTAAAATTTAGTGTTGCTGTACATTGCATAAGAAGGATGGATAGGAGAGCAGTAGTTTAGGAGAGGACCTGGGCTCTGTAAGACACGTGCAATTAGACCATCAGCTTGTATGAAAGCTTTTTTTCTTCTTTTAGAATTTGCAGAGATCAAGATCCTACTTCTCTACTAGAATTAATATATATTATTTCTGTAAAATAGTGAGTCTTTGAAAATACCACTCCACAGCTACCTCTACTGAAGTGTCTGTGAAACTCTTGATTTTGGAGAGAGCCTTTTATCTTTGACCATCTGGGTCACCATGCCAAGTTTCAATGGCCTTGTGTGTGTGTATTAGTCATTCAGTCATGTCTGACTCTTTGTGGCCCCATGGACTGTAGCCTGCAAGACTTCTCTATCCATGGAACTCCCCAGGCAAGAATACCGGAGTGGATTGCCATTCCCTTCTCCAGTGCAATGGCCTTAGAAATATGTTAAGTCAGGTAATGAGGTCTCTGAAGTCCTTGAGGCAATAAATCTGGTTCTGACTTTCTCAACTGAGCATGATCTTCCATGTTGGCAGCATACAAACTAGTTCTGGTATCATGTACAGCAGCATGTAGTAGCATGTACAGTATCATGTATAGTCCTCCCTTTTGATGAAGGGTTATTATTTTATTATTTTACAGAGTAATGAGGACAGGGCAAAGTAGCACTGGGTTCCAAATCTCTTTGATGAAAGCAATAGAGGAGTCCAGGGAATATTTGGTAAATCTTCATCATGTTTACTCTTGAAACCATAGTTTGGTTATCTCTACTGCTTTTCTTAGATGGGAGAGTTTTGTTACACTATGGAATATTGCTGCTAATGAACATTTTAGATGAAAAATGCTAAATAAGAAAAGGTCCTACCCTCTATTAAGAAATCCTTTTAAAACCCAGGCTCATATTTTGATAATTAAACCTTAGATCAAATCTGCATAATAGTGACAATTTCTTCATTACATTTTCCAATGACTCTACGAATTATCTGTTGATACCCAGGGGTTGGATTATTCTAGTTAATTATTGTGAGATTATGCTAACATAACACCTTCTATTCCAAGGAATTCCTTAAGCATAGTGAAAACTTCATCCCCATCAGTACTTAAGAATCTCTTTATTTGTTAAGTGGGAAGGCAGCCTGAGATAAATTACCCTGGATAATTTTAATCAAGAACCTAATTTTAATGATCACCTGCTGCACAAATAAAATAAGAGAAGCAATGACACCATCATTATCAAGGTAAGTCATATGTATCTCTGAGGGATGTTATTTGTAACAATGTTCATTAAGAGTTTCTGTAAACTCTGAATGGAATAACAGGATGCTAGAACAAAACTACAAAGATAGCATAAATATGTAACTGCATAATAGAAAGCATCTTATTTTGCATTTGTTGGTAATTGCTTTGAGAGTGTCCTTTAGTTTACTTCTACAAGTCTAGTTCTATAGCCAGGTTGAATATTTCTCTGAAGACTGTGTCCACACTGTCCTAACAATTTGAATTTCTCAATGAATTACCAGAACCTAATACATGTTCAAAATAAGCTCTTCTCTAAGTAGACATTAAGGGAACAAGCAGATAAAATTAGTTTAGATAAGTAGTAAGAGTCAGAAAGGAATAAAATATGAAGAGATAATGATGACTTAATAGTACATCCTTTCCCAAAAAACTGATTTTGGCTTTCTGTATTAGTGTAGAAGAGGACAGACTAGCATTTCTTTGGACAAAGGAAATAATGGATTTTAAAAAAGTGCATTTATGTATTTTTCTCCTTACTAGTTTACCTGGATTTCAGTTGTGCTGAGTTTCATGGCAATGTGATTAAATATAATAAATAGCCTTAAGTGGATAAATTGAGAGCTGCATTTTGGTATCAGATAGGGTCTTTTCCATTGTCTCTATATAATTGTACTACCGTTCTTTCTCTTCTTCCTTTCCCAGCTCCTTCCCTCCCTTTTTTCTCCTCCCTCCCCTTCCTCCCTCTCTTGGTATTTTTTGTATTAGCAGCATAAAGCCACGTCTTTCCATATGATATGAAATTTGTCTAATAGTGTTAAAATCAAATACTTTATTAGGCCAAGTTCAAGTGATGAATTGAGGATAGTCTTCAAAAGATTTCTTGTTGTTGTTCAGTCACACAGTCATGTCTGACTGTTTGCGACCTCATGGACTGAAGCATGCCAGGCTTCCCTGTTATCTCTCAGAGCTTGTTCAAACTCATGTCTGTTGAGTCAGTGATGCCATCCAACCATCTCGTCCTCTGTCGTCCCCTTCTCCTCCTTTGTAGCTTACTCATTTGTAATTTTTACAAATGTTTCATGACACCTGATATTCATAAAGGCAATGCCAAAAAATGTTCAAACTACTGCACAATTGGACTCATCTCACATGCTAGCAAAGTAATGCTCAAAACTCTCCAAGCTAGGCTTAAACAGTACATGAACCATGAACTTCCAGATGTTCAAGCTGGGTTTAGAAAAGGCAGAGGAACCAGAGATCAAATTGCCAACATCTGTTGGATTATCAAAAAAAGCAAGCAAGTTCCAGAAAAACATCTACTTCCTTATTGACTATGACAAAGCCTTTGACTGTATGGATCACAGCAAACTGTGGAAAATTCTGAAAGAGATGGGAATACCTGGACAACTTACCTGCCTCCTGAGAAATGTGTATGCAGGTCAAGAAGCAACAGTTAGAGCCGGACATGGAACAGACTGGTTCCAGATTGGAAAAGGAGTACATTAAGGCTTTATATTGTCACCCTGCTTATTTAACTGCTATGCAGAGTACATCATGTGAAATGCCAGGCTAGATGAAGCACAAGGTGGAATCAAGATTGCCAGGAGAAATACCAATAACCTCAGATATGCAGATAACACCACCCTTATGGCAGAAAGTGAAGAGGAACTGAAGACCCTCTTGATGAAAGTGAAAGAAGAGAATGAAGAAGCTGGCTTAAAACTCAACATTAGAAAACTAAGATCATGGCATCCAGTCCCATCACTTCATGGGAAATAGATGGGAAAACAGTGGAAGCAGCAACGGACTTTATTTTCTTGGGCTCCAAATCACTGCAGATGGTGACTGCAGCCATGAAATTAAAAGACGCTTGCTCTTTGGAAGAAAAGCTATGACCAACCTAGTGAAGTGAAGTGAAGTCGCTCAGTTGTGTCTGACTCTTTGCGACCCCATGGACTATAGCCTATCAGGCTCCTCCGTCCATGGGATTTTCCAGGGAAGAGTACTGGAGTGGGTTGCCATTTCCTTCTCCAGGGCATCTTCCTACCCAGGGATCAAACCCAGGTCTCCCACATTGTGGGCAGACGCTTTATCCTCTAAGCCACCAGGGAAGCCTAGACAACCTAGACAGCATATTAAAAAGCAGAGACATTACTTTGTCAACAAATGTCCTACTAGTCAATGCTATGGTTTTTCCAGTAGTCATGTATGGATGTGAGAGTTGGACCATAAAAAAAGCTGAATGCTGAAGAATTGATGTTTTTGAACTGTGGTGTTGGAGAAGACTCTTGAGAGTCCCTTGGACAGCAAGGAGATCCAACCAGTCCATCCTAAAGGAGATAAGTCATGGGTGTTCATTGGAAGGACTGATGTTGCAGCTGAAAATCCAATACTTTGGCTACCTGATGCGAAGAGCTGACTCATTTGAAAAGACCCTGATGCTGGGAAAGATTGAAGGCAGGAGGAGAAGGTGATGACAGAGGAAGAGATGGTTGGATGGCATCACCAACTAAATGGACATGAGTTTGAGAAAGCTCTTGGAGTTGGTGATGGACAGGGAGGCCTGATGTGTTGCAGTTCATGGGATTGCAAAGAGTTGGACACGACTGAGTGACTGAACTGAACTGATTATTCAGAAATGCCACTTTGCCTGGACTTCTTGGACCAAGAAGTACATATGTTTTTTCCAGACTGTAGGGTGAGAGAAAAACAAAATCTAGATTTCCAGATCCTCTAAGAATGACATTTTCTGTAATTTTTTTTTTTGCTAATGTTGGAGCTACATTTCCCTATGATGCAAAAGATTGTTGCACTTGTAGCTCTTTCTAATTGTCTGAATTGACTCAGGCAGACAACTGGTACAGGAAAGCCAGAGATTATGAAATGCATGATTATTTGCTAATAATGTAAGAAAAAACAGTTATAGAGCACTCAGGGTAGACGCAGTCCTGGTAATTGTTGTCACCTTGGCCTGAGGGTTTACTGCTAAGAGACTTGGGAACTCATCACCTGGGTTTCAAATCATGGTATCACCACCGTTTACTACAGAGAATGGTGACATAAGATGGTAGGAAAAGTTCTAAAAATTGGGGAGCAGGAGAGAACAACTCATCCATCTCTTTCTGTCACCACCACTGAAGGAGCTCTAAAGATTGAGCTAAATCACCCTGTAACAGAAGAATCTAATTTCTGATGCTATAACTGGTCACAACTGCTATTCCTGAGTCCAGATGTGTGTTTCGTTGATCAGGCTATAAATACCTATATGTGCTAAGTAAGTGTTGGGATTGAGAGCTGTGAATGGTTTGGGATTATAGGTGGAAAGTTTGGTTTTGTCATTAAATGTTCTGAAGTCAGACAAACTTCTGAATCATCTCAGGCATTGAGTAGCAGTGTGACCTGGGGCAAATTATTTAATGTTTCTCTAAATCAGTTTCCTTCCTCCATATATAAAAGAGAATAATAATATCTAAGAATGATATAGTAAGTAGTAAATAAAAGATAAACTTAAAGCACTTGGTAGAGTCTTCAATCTTTGGAATTATTCACATATTATTAATGAATGTGAACTGAACTGAACTGAACTGAAAGCAAAGTTATAGAGTTAAATACATATTGGCTTTTGACCTTAAGGACTTCATTATTTAATGAAAGTGACATGAAGAATGATTCCTATATAACAAGTGCCATGACATAAATGTTTCTGTGTTGTTGTTGTTTATGGAGTGTAACTCCACCAAACTCCTCTGTCTATGGATTTCCCAGGCAAGAATACTGTAGTGGGTTGCCATTTCCCTCTCCAGGGGATCATCCAGACCCAGGGATCGAACCCTAGTCTCCTTCACTGGCAGGTGGATTCTTTGCCCCTGAGCCACCAGGGAAGCAAATATTTCTATTGTCTGTGGAAATGCAGGGAGATATATAACACAGGGAGATATGGCTTCCCTGGTGACTCAGACTATAAAGCGTCTGCGTGCAATGCGGGAGAACTGGGTTCAATCCCTAGGTTGGGAAGATCCCCTGGAGAAGGAAATGGCAACCGACTCCAGTACTCTTGTCTGGAATATTCCATGGACTGAGGAGCCTGGCAGGCTACAGTCCATGAGGTCGCAAAGAGTCAGACATTACTGAGTGACTTCCCTTTTTTTTTTTTTTAAATGGTAACAGGGAGATATATAAATAACTTTAAATAGCTTAATCAGTAAAGTACAGGGATGTCTGTGCATCTTTGGTTCAGGAGACAGTGAGCTTTTTTTGGATCAAAGTAGATATTATGGGGGATTAGTGAGGTGCAGGTAAGAAATTAGGTTGTCTGGGCCATGGCAAATTTACAGAATACAGGATCAATGAGGTTTCTCTGCTCAATAAGGTCCTTCATCCTAGGCAACTCAGTCTTAACAGATTGGTCCCTCCCCTGATGTAGAACTTGCTAGGTCTGCAAAAGCTTATCAGAGTTCAGGGATTCACCTGACATACAAGAACCTTCAGGGTGTTTCTCCTTAGGGAGCACTGACTTTACCAACTGAACATAGTGTTACTGAACTCAGGTTCTGCTGCTTGCCTACATGAAAGCCAAGACTCTAGAGATGAGTGCTGGTAGACATGAAAAGCTTCCTGCTTTATTCAGGAAGCTGGCAACCTGGGGAGAAGGCAGACTCATGTCCCGGAACCAACTCTAAAGATTCTTCTCAGCCATGAGAGTTTTTAATGGGAAAAAGGGGGAAATAATCTGAGTTAATCATCAAAGCAGGGGATAGGATCTTCAGCCTTTTCTCACTGTGTGCAGACTTGTTGACTCCTTGTGATCTTTCTTTAGATGCTATTTCATTCACACATTTGCTTGAGAAATTACTGAAGGGGAAGTAGAGGAAAAGATCTCTTCATCTGTTACTTACTTATTCTTTATTTCTTCTTCTTTAATCTAAAAAAAGAATCAACAGGTTAGAGGGGCATTTTGTGATCAAAAGATCTGAAAGATGTGTTTAGGCCAGATTTGAAAGATGTGTTTAGGGCTGAGGTTAGTTAAAATATAGCTTTGCTAATGTGACAAGACAAAAGGGCCCATGCAGAAAGCTGCTTCCTGCAAAGATCTGTTTTCTGAAAAGAGCTGCCTGCAAAGATTGGCTTACAGTTCCCCACTGTCAGACATCATTCTATTTCTATGGAATTATGGGCAAAGGTTCAACTTCTGTAACTTCTTGTTGATATAGAGTGCCATATTCTTAGAGTGGAAGGTGTTGACATGAGTCCATGGCATATTTTTATTGACAGTTTTAGTTGCCTGCTTCCATATATGGGCAGAGCCAGTTACAATTATTTCGATGCCCACAAAGATACAGATTATTACGTGCGATAGTGTTAATCCCTTTCTCTTGAGACCAGTGCTTGGCTAGCCATAGATTCAGTACTACTTGAAATGGAGCAGCTTATATCATGGCTACAGGCTGGTCATCATGCAGTTAGCTCTTTCCCTCTGGTGACCGTTATACTATCTGTAAAACAATTCAGGAATGTGCATCAGTTGCTGAAAGATTCTGTGATTCTCTTGTCCTAATCATTAACTGCCTGAGCCTGCTCTTTTGTGACTCTGGGAAGCCTGAAAGACTTTGGCTTTTCTACAAACAAGAGGCAGGGGCCATGAGGGGGCCTCTGTACTTGGAGGGGCTGGTCTGCACGGTTCTGCTCAGTTTTAATAGGATTCTATCTATCATTTCCTCAGTAACTGTGTTCAGTTCAGTTCAGTTCAGTCACTCAGTCATGTCCAACTCTTTGCGACCCCATGAATTGCAGCACGCCAGGCCTCCCTCTCCGTCACCAACTCCCGGAGTTCACTGAGACTCACGTCCATCGAGTCCGTGATGCCATCCAGCCATCTCATCCTCTGTCGGCCCCTTCTCCTCCTGCCCCCAATCCCTCCCAGCATCAGAGTCTTTTCCAGTGAGTGAACTCTTCGCATGAGGTGGCCAAAGTACTGGAGTTTCAGCTTTAGCATCATTCCTTCCAAAGAACACCAGGGCTGATCTCCTTCAGAATGGATTGGGTCAGACTAAAAACAAGAGTTAGAGATCTGTTGAATGAGGCCACCCAGGACTTTGTGTAGGAGACACAAAAATAAGTACAATGTAGCAACTGATTTCAAGGAACTTATAGTTATCCTATCAGATAGGTATTCATTTGCACAGGACACAGGATTTCAGAAGGCAATGAGTGAGGAGAATAAGGATTCTGAATGCTAGTCTTTAGATCATGTTTCAAAGTGGAGCACTTTGTAAACCCATTCAAGATGATGAAGTTTTGTATCCTGGCTCTGCAATTCACCAGCTATGTGATAGTAGATATTTAAACCTCTCTAAACCTTGGTGTTCTCATCTGTAAAGTGAGAAAAATAGTAGTATACACTCCCAGGATTATTGTGAGATGTTGAGATTAAATATGTCAAGTGTTTATCACAGAGTCTGATCTGATGAGTATTCAATAAATGATAGCTTCTTGTTTTTAAGCTTTAATATCTTTATTCTGTAGCCCACATGCTTTGAAGTGCTATCAAGCGCTACACTTTGGTATCCCAGTGGTACACAGGACTAATTAGCTTGTTGGTTTCAGTTCAAAAAATGACTTGCGCTCACAACTTATTAGTATGTTTATTGGATTGTTAAATCAAGAGTGTATTAAAACCAACTGTGATTTTCATAGCTTTGCCAAAGCACTTGGGCTATAGAATAAGGTGTTTAAAGTCAGTAAAAGTTAAAATATTCTTTTCAAAGTTAAAAAATATTATTAGAGGAAATCAACTGATAATCTATGGTAAATATGACAGGGGATTTTATAAGGATTTTTTCTAAGATTGTGAGGGAAGAGGTTAAACAGCAAACACAAGAAACCTCCAAATATTTATGGCATGAAATCTCAGTTCATTTTCAAACTTGTCTGATGATTCCCAATTTTGCATACTAGAGAGCATCCATCTCTGTTGATGATTTTATGGCCAGTTTATTCAGTAGCTTTCATTCTTTTCTATTGTGGTGTTTTGAAATTAAAACTGATGTCATGAATAAAAGGTAGTTGCTTTTTCGTATATTTTCTTTTAACTTCGTAATTTTTACTGCCTTCTTAAGTAAAACAAACCAATTGTTAAAGACCATGATGACTGAGGACATTAAATTCACTATACTTTATGTTACCATTATCTAGATAGTAAATGCAAGCAACATGAGTGTAAAATTAATGAAAGAAACTCCAATATCTTTCACGGCTATGTAAGTCTAGAACTTTTGCCTCTCCAAAAGCCAGACTGCTTTTGTTCTTTCTCTCCTTTCACAAAATAAAGTCAAAGTGAAGTTCGTTAAAAAAATTTTTTTTTTCCTTAACAGAAACTCTGCTACAGTTGCTAAAGTATTAAACACTGAGAGTCCATGGGTATACCAAGCTAATTAGGCTGTCGGTTTTAGTCCAAAAAAAATAACTTATTCTTGCAACTTATTAGTAAGTTTATTGGACTGCTAAATTAAGAGTATATTAAAACAAACTATGATTTTCCTCAGTTTTGCTAAAGCACTTGGACTATAGAATAAGGGGCTTAAGGTCATTAAAGGTTAAAAAATTCATAGACATAATGCTTATTAAGCAAAACTAATTTGGTTTAAAAATAGCAAAGTGTTTGCTTCACACTTGGAACTCTTAGCAAATTAACTTTCATTCTGTTTGAAAGAGAGTTCAAGGTTTGAAAGGAAATTCAGGTCTTGAATTTGGGTGAGAAGATGGAAAATGTGAGGAAATAATTTTGTGTTTACATGGCACAGAAAGTTTCTTGTATCAGAGACCCTGGCCCTTTAAGAATTATCTTCAGCAACATCTGTCATGGGGAAGCTTTTTTATCCCTTGTTTCCTATGAGTTTACAATGTATATACTTTCTAAAAGTTATCATCACCAGTGAGAAACAAGCATCCCAATCTGAATCACTATTTGTTTTTCAAATGTGAAATATTTTTTTCTGTTGTTGAAGACTCACCACTCCTCTTACTTATCCAAATTCTATACATCCCTGAAGAACCTGACCAGTTTCCTTGGCATCTGTATTCTTCATTGACTATGCCAAATCCCAGTCAATTTTCAAAGCAATACTCAACTCAGTGCTTGATTCTGTGCATTTTCATTGTGCTTGCTTATTTTCTCATGAGTGAAAATTTGGCCTCCCAAAAGAATTTTAAACTCTTCAAAGGCAGAGGCAGTGATGCCTCCAAATGGCTTGACTAGGTGTCCGTGAAAAAAGTCAGGTATCCTTGGAACTGTTCAAGGAAGTCTTTTTGGGTGCATTATAATACTATGGCTGGATTATTGTTATTATGTAGGCCAAGGGGCCATGGCCTGACTGGGCTGAACCATTTGACAACTGAATTCAAGGCTTTAACATCATTACTGTCCCATGGTGATTAAATGAGCTAACTAGCCCCAGAATTAAGATAGCAAACATAGTTAATTGAATAAAACAACAGCAAGGAAAATACAATGGCAGTTTTCATTTTATAGTTTTGAGTGGGGATGCTGAAGTAGAGAGCCAGGGTTGGCACAAATTTACTTGTGAGTGAAAGCCATAGGACATGCCCTATCATGAGTTTATCTGCTTAGGGCCTGAAGCAGGGCCTGAGAGAGAACCCTAAGAGACGAATGGTCTTTTGATGAAGAAATCTTATGTTGTTGGAGGTGAGTGGCAATTCTGTACTTAGGTGGAGTTTATTACTTAGCTTTGTCTCTTGATCCAGCAATCTCCTGAAGGAATTATTTATAGTATAGCACATGGGTGGTATAAAACAGAAGTAAACTCTGCAAGGGCTTTGTGCATTGGAACATTCTTTGGGTGTCCCTGTAACAAAGCATGACCCAAGGTGAGACAAGATTCCTTCCCTGTGTCACAGTGATAGCTTACCCCCATATCACTTGTCTCTAGTGCTTCTGCTATAGTACAAAACAGAAGACTTGGTATTTTCCAGTGGACACTCAGCTAGAAAGAGAAACCTCAGAAGGGCTTAGAGAAAAATGAAGGGCTTCTTCAGTTTTTCTGCTTACAGTTACCCTGTGAAATACATCTGCAACTGCTAACTTAAGCAAGGTCACCCCTTTCATGTTTTTATTGAATCACTCAAGATACCTACAAAAACCTAGTACATTATCATTCACTGTTCTCTCAAATTACCATAAAAACAAAAGACTTAAGTTTTAGGCAAATAAGCAAAGAGTTAGCAAGGGAAATATAAATCGAATATAGATAATAAATATGTTTTTTTTTTTTCCTGTTCAATTTCTTCCACATTTGTTCACTCCAACTTCTTGTCTTTAAAGATGTTTGTGAAATAACAGGCAGTGTTGTTCCTTCTCTCAGGAATATATACTTTACAGTCAAAATGAGGGCTTGAGTTTTCCTGGGACCATCCTCACTTTACTCTGGTGGGATTTAGTTAGCTCTAAGAGAAGTGGGAATCTTAAAATATCATGAGAGCTGGTATGAACCGTGTTGTACAAATATGGTATTCATTGAGTCGGGCTCTTAAGAAGCAAAGTAAGTTGTTCTCTTAGAGGAAGCTGCCTCTGGTGAAAGGCAGAAATTTCTTTTGTTGTAAATAGAATGAAAAGAGAGGCCTATAATGGAAATGTTTGAATGAGAGCTAAACATTGTTTCTGAATAGGGATTTAACCATTATGAGGCTGAAAATTAAAAATGTCAAATGGGAAAAGAATTCAGGAATAAAAATTAAGATCTTGCATGTTAGTTAAAGAGCAAGGAGACTTGTGCTTTCTCAGAGTATAGTGTTTTCTCCTCCTCTTTCAAAAGAAATTCAGACCTGTGACTTGGTGATAATTGGGAGATAATTGTACACTAGGGCTCTTGCTGAATTTAATGATGATGAGGGGAAATCACCCCTAGTGAATAAATGGGTATGTTGGTTGGGCTGAATTTTGAGCAGTGTGAGTTGGTGAGTAGGGTAGAGGGAAGGAGCTCAGGAGGGGGCAGTCACAGAGAAAAAAAAAATTGAGATTCTTTGATCCCTGGGTCAGGAAGATCCCCTGGAGAAGGAAATGGCAATCCACACCAGTATTCTTGCCTGGAGAATCCCACGGACAGAGGAGCCTGGTGGGCTATATCCTATGGGGTTACAAAGAATTGGGCACAACTGAATGACTAACACAACTGCAACTAGGCCGTCAGTGATTTCTAGTGACCTTCACAGAAGGCTGTCAAAGAAAAACCAGAAAGTGAAAGTGAAAGTGAAAGTCCACGGAATTCTCCAGGTCAGAATACCGGAGTGGGCAGCCTTTCCCTTCTCCAGGGGATCTTCCTAACCCAGGGATCAAACCCAGGTCTCCCACATTGCAGGAGGATTCTTTATCAGCCAAGCCACCAGGAAAGCCCAAGATTACTAGAGTGGGTAGCCTATTCCTTCTCCAGCAGATCTTCCCAACCCAGGAATCAAACCGGGGTCTCCTGCGTTGCAGGTGGATTTTTACCAACTGAGCTATCAGGGAAGCCAAGCCAAACCAAACCAAACAAAGCAAAAGAAAACCAGAAGTGAATAGTAAAGTGGTAAAAACAGATTTTATTCAGGACATCTGCAACTGGGGAAACGAGACCTCGGTATAGAACCAGCTCACGTCCAAATATAGCATGAACAAGTGGGAATTTATAGCCAAGGAGCAAGGTGAGGATTAGTGAATGGAAAATTGCTAAAAGGAAATACCAAGGGTAAGGAGAGAATTTTGGCTACAGGAATCTAGTAGGATTCTTGCTGAAGAGAGACCAGTATGATCAGATATCACCTAGGGGATGTTGGAAGATGATGTACCTAATTAGATATCAAGCATGATCAGACAGAGAGGATTAGTGCCGGGGGCCAGCGTGAGGAATTCCGCCCATGGCAAAGGTCATGAGGAAGGAGGCTTGGCATACGCAAAGGCGTGATCAAGCCTCAGGAAACCCCCTGTTCCCGAGCATCTAACCCCAAAACCAGAGTCTGTTTTATGCTCTCACCTACACCTCTGACTTTACGGGGGGCTCTCCCCCATAACTGTTTCTCTCGGAGAAGGAGTAAACGTGCAGCTCCAAAGCAATAAAAATTCTTGGGCATGACAAGAGTGTTTCAGCTTACGGACTCCTCTGAAGGTTATCTAGCCCACTTGTATAGGTTTGTCCGGCCACATGTGATTGCTTACAGCCTCCCAACCTGAGAGGCATGAGATGTTTTAGACTTACTAAAGGCAAATTCTTTTGGGGAGTTAGAAATTATTAGTATAGTTGGTTAGGAATTATATTGGTGAAGGGTTTTTCATTTGTTGTGTCAATAATTGCTACTAATTCCCTGCTCTGGGTGGGACAAGGATGTCTCAGGTCAAACCTCTCTGCTGACAGACTAGCTTGTGTGACAGGATTATCCATACTCCTGCCACATGATTGTTTACTACCTCTCAACCATAAACAGCACAGAGTTTTGGAGTATTTTGAGAGTCTTAATTAGCATAGGACTTTTTCTTCTTGTTGAGTCAATGATTGCCGCCAGGCCTCTATATCCTTAGGCACCTGGGAATATATTAATCAATGTATTTGGAATATAGCAAAGGAAATATGGTAGTTTTTGATGTTAGCAATACTAGACTTTTTGAGTTAATGGATTTTCTCTTTTGTAATAGATCACTGTACTTTGTTATAAATCACTGTGTCCTTGCTATGTAAGAATGTAACTTTATCATATCTTAAGACTAAACAGATCTTAAGAGAAGCATTGGTGAAAGGATTTTCATTTGTTGGGCTGATGTTTGCTGCTAAATCTCCATGTTCCCTACACTTATAATGAATATAACTAACATATAGGAGAAATAAGTATTAACCTTTAAACATGTAGGAGAAATAAGTATTAACCTTTAAGCATATAGGAGAAATAAGTATTACCCTTTAAGATTAATCATGTTAACCTTGGGTTAAATAAATTCCTTTCTTGATTGTAACTCACTACACCCTCACCCTATAGGAATGTAACTTTATTTGGAGGGTGGTGCCTGGTTTAAGAAAAAACACCCTTGGAAGAAATAAGTTTTTGGTTATCAGAAAGAAAGCATCATAAAATGTCAGCAGGTCTCACTCATGGCCAGAAGATGATGTACCTTTTTTTATACATTTATGTGAAGCACCTGATTTTGACAAAGGTCAGGACTGCTGACCCCCACGTGACTCTGTATTCATCCCTATGTGTAACAAAAGGTATATAAGCAAACCCCAAAATAAAGAAATCGGATCAGTTTCCGGAAAGACTGATTCCCCCATGTCGCTTCTTTCTTGCTCCCGTTTTTCTGGCTGAATTCCCATCTGGAGCATGGATGCTATTCCACGTAATCCAAGTTATTCAGCCTCCTTTTCTCCACTAATCTTCCTACTACACTATCCATTTCTAATCTCTCTATATCTGTGATTAAATATGTATTTTTCCAAAGACGCCGACTCCGTCGCCCCACCTTCGAATCACCCTGGATCCACCGGGGCTGGACCCCGGCAGATTAGGGATTCTTACTAAACTAACTTAGCAAGATTATTGCTAAAACAGAATTTTATGAGTATACAGATGTGTCTGTAAAAGTATGGTCAAGCAAAGAATCTTTGTCAAAGCTTTTTATAAGTGAATACCTCCTTATGGGTGACTGGGCTGGTGAATGGTACTGGCTGTTAACGTCTTCATTGTTGGAATTGAAAGATTGAGTTAAAAGGGAATGAAAAATTTAAGAGTTGGCTTGTCATAGCCAAAATTTGTTGTTGCTGATATCCAGCCAGAAGGAGGACTGAGCGATTTCTTCAATAAATACTCTATAGAGAACTTCTGCTTCTCTCCTTTAAATATACCTCACCAAGAGCTGCCACCTGACAAGTGCCTCTGAAATATTTTCCAGGGATCTCTTAAGAACAAGAACAGGGCTGGTTTTGGAGACTGAGAAGTGTGGCCCTGTAGCGGCAGAGGTTGATTGCTCTTTGGAATAAAAATCATGCTTGACAACTGTGCATTCTTCAATGTCTGATTCCAAATTGGTTTGTGAAATCTAGGTACTAGGCATGCCTCATCTGACACTGTAGATTAAAATTCCTGCAATTCATTTATAAGTGTACTTGACACAGCAAGGTTATTCCTTGAATAACCACAATGCAAGTTGAATCATATTTTTAAAGTTTTCTAATGAGTCTCACTTTTAAAAACATTATGATCATTATATTTGAATAAATCTGAATATTGCTCTGGGTTGTTGTTGTGTTTAGCCACTCAGTCATGTCCGATTCTTTGTGACCTTTGGACTGTGGCCTGCCAGGCTCCTATGTGCATAAGATTTTTCAGACAAGAATACGGAAGTGGGTTGCCATTTCTTCTCCAGGGGATCTTTCTGACCCAGGGATTGAACCCATGTCTTCTGTGCCTCCTGTATTGCAGGTGGATTCTTTACTCACTGAGCCATCGTGGGAAGCTCCTTAGCTTTAGCTAAAGGAAGAAACACAATATCATATGGAACACAATATCATAATATCATATCATAATAAAAATCATATTGTCAATACTAGGAGTTAACATAAATATTTATAAGTGTGATAAATAATAAAGTCACATGCATTTTCTCATTATCTTATTTGGTGTTCTGGTATGGTACATTTTTGTAGGTACTTCATCAAACAAATGCCACCTTGTAAAGAGGTTTTATTTTCTCACTAAACTGTCCCCTAAATTAGTTGAAAATTGTAGGTCCTAGGATATAAATAGACTCATGATACCTTGTTATGATGCAATAATTTTAATTTTGGTGAGGGTGATGAGTTTGAAGCATGAGAGTGAGTTCAGCCTCTTGCAATATAATTTGGAGGAATGGCTAGGTTAATTGTGTGCAGGTAAATAGACCTAGCATGCTAGCCAGTCTTAAGAGTCAAGACTGTATCAAACTATTCCCATAGGAGACAAAGCTTCTTGGCTCTTTATACAGGGCAATCTGGGACATGAGGACGTTCTTTCTGATCTGTTTTAAAGCTGAAAATCTTTACTTGAATTGTTGACCCTCTTTGATCACATGAAGCTGACCAAGCCTCCTTTGATTCCTAGAAGCTTGGAACTCTCTCTTTTGTTTGTCATCCCTCATACTCAGCAGTTTGCCAAAGCAATATCTTTCTTTGAGATCCATTGCATTTCTAAGTACATTTTAGACTAGATCTCCAATTTTTTAAAAAGCTAAGATTTTGTTGTTGCCGTTGCTTTTCTTTTAGAGATCAATGTGAAATTGGGATGCATTGATAACTTAATGGTATCATGTCCAGAAATTCATGAACTTGGAATCTCATTCTATCTAGATGCTTTAAATTTCTCTAATTTAATAATTTACAATAACTTTTGGTAATAATTTATAGTAACTTTTTGTGTGTGTGCTATGGCCTTTCACATCTTTTGTTAGATTCGTTGTTAGAAATACTAACAGTTTTTGATGCTGTCATCTTGCTTTTCTACTTTAATTTTCAGTTGTTTATTGCAATGTGATTTCAGAGACAATAGAGTGCTGATAGCTGTTTGAGGCTGAGCCTAGCCAGAGGGAAGAGGCCTTGTTAATACCCCAAACATTCACTGGACATCCAAGAAAAAGCCCTAAGAGTAAAGAAATTGATTATGGAATATTAATGTTTTATCTAGCACCTTTCTAAATTCATTTATTTTAGATTTTTTACCTCTAGCATCATGTCCTCTGTGATAAAAACTATGTTACTTCTTTCCTTCTAATTCTTATGCTCATCTTTTTTTTTTCATCTTGCTTTATTGCACAGGCTAAAAGTTTCAATAAAACATTGAATGGTAGCGATTATAGTAGACATCTTTGTCTTATTCCAGACATTAGGGGAAAATGATAGAAAGTTTACCTTTAGTATGATGTTAATTATAAGTCTGTTGCAGATACTCTTTATCAGGTTAAATATTCCTACTTTATTCTAGTGTGCTGAAAGCTTTTATCATAAATACATGATAATATTTATCAAATTCTTTTTCAACAATAAATATTCTTGTTCATCTCTTGTAATATTTCTTACCTTAGAGTCAAGTTTGCTGATATTAATGGAGATAGAATATTTCACGTAGTATTTATATGGTAAAATTTGGAGTACGTCAAGGCTGTATATTGTCACCCTGCTTATTTAACTTCTATGCAGAGTACATCATGAGAAACTCTGGACTGGAAGAAACACAACCTGGAATCAAGATTGCCAGGAAAAATATCAATAACCTCAGATATGCAGATGATACCACCCTTATGGCAGAAAGTGAAGAGGAGCTCAAAAGCCTCTTGATGAAAGTGAAAGAGGAGAGTGAAAAAGTTGGCTTAAAGCTCAACATTCAGAAAATGAAGATCATGGCATCCGGTCCCATCACTTCATGGGAAATAGATGGGAAACAGTGGAAACAGTGTCAGACTTTATGTTTTTGGGCTCCAAAATCACTGCAGATGGTGATTGCAGCCATGAAATTAAAAGACACTTACTCCTTGGAAGGAAAGTTATGACCAACCTAGATAGCATATTCAAAAGCAGAGACATTACTTTGCCGACTAAGGTCCATCTAGTCAAGGATATGGTTTTTCCAGTGGTCATGTACGGATGTAAGAGTTGGACTGTGAAGAAGGCAGAGTGCAGAAGAATTGATGCTTTTGAAGTGTGGTGTTGGAGAAGACTCTTGAGAGTTCCTTGGACTGGCAAGGAGATCCAACCAGTCCATTTTGAAGGAGATCAGCCCTGGGATTTCTTTGGAAGGAATGATGCTAAAGCTGAAACTCCAGTACTTTGGCCACCTCATGCAAAGAGTTGACTCATTGGAAAAGACTCTGATGCTGGGAGGGATTGTGGGCAGGAGGAGAAGGGGACAACAGAGGATGAGATGGTTGGATGGTATCACTGACTCGATGGACGAGATTCTGAGTGAACTCCAGGAGTTGGTGATAGACAGGGAGGCCTGTCGTGCTGCGATTCATGGGGTCACAAAGAGTCAGACACAACTGAGCGACTGAACTGAACTGATCCTATCATATTTCTTTCAACCTGTCTGTCTTTATATTAAAGTATATTTCTTATAAGTAATAGAGTTGGATCTGATTAATACTAGCCTGACAATCTCTGTCTTTAAATTTGACTGTTTCATTTATACTTAAAATATATTTGGAGTTAATTGTACCATCTTGCTATTAGTTTTTTGTTTGTCTCATCGATTATTTGATCTTTCTTTTCTAACTTCTTTTATGTTGATCATTATTTTAGTAATCCACTTTATCTCTTTTATAACTTTCCCTAATTTATTTAATAATATTATTTTATTGGTTACTCGAAGCAAAAAAGAAATACATTTAAATTTTTACTATGTAACTTTAAATAATACTGTTGAGTACTTAGTCTCTATCATACCTAGATATTAATTTCTATATATTATTCCTTGTTAAGATAAATTATGTCTCTTTGGAATGGCTTATTACAGGTTTGAGGCAGGGAGTAGAAAACAAGCCTGGAACATTTTGTTGAAACAGAAAAAAAGGAGGTACTCAAAAACTTTATGGGGGTGGAAATTCGTATCAGTGTATTAAGAATTGGTTGGATCCTCAACAAAATGCTAGGAAACCAATGCCAACAGCACATTAAAAGGATCATACACAATCACCAAATTTACTCCAGAGATGCAAGAATTTTTCAGTATCCATAAATCAATCAATATGATATACCCCATTAGCAAATTGGAAAATAAAACCATATAATCAGCAGATGTAGAAAAAGCTTTTGATAAAATTCACCATCCATTTATGATAAAAACTCTTCAGAGTGTGGGTGTAAGAGGGAACATACTTCAACATAATAAAGGCCATATATGACAAACCCATAGCTAACATCACTAGTGTTAGCTGAAAACTAACAGTGTAAAACTGAAAGCAATTCCTCAAAGATCAAGGGCAAGACAAGGATGCCCACCCTTTCCACTGCTATTCAATATAGTTTTGGAAGTCCTAGCCATGATAGTTAGAGAAGAAAAAGAAATAAAAGCAACCCAAATTGGAAAAGAAGTGAAACTGTCACTGTTTGCAAATGACATGATGCTATACATTGAAAATCCTAAATATGCTACCAGAAGACAACTAGAACTCAACCAACAAATTTGGTAAAGTTGGTGGATATAAAATTAATATACAGAAATATGTTGTATCTCTATACACTAATCATGAAATGTCAGAAAGAGAAATTAAGGAAACAATCCAACCCCAATGTTCATAGCAGCACTATTTACAATAGCGAAGACACAGAAGCAACCTAAATGTCCATTGACAGAGGATTGGATAAAGAAAATGTGGTATATGAACACAATAAAATATTAGTCATAAAAAATGAAATAATGCCATTTTCAGCAATATGGATGAATCTAGAGAGTACTATACTTAGTGAAGCAAGTCTGACAAAGGCAAATATATGATATCACTTAAATATGGAATCTAAAAAAGTGATACAAATGAACTTACCTATAAAATAAGAAATAGACTCACAGACATAGAAAACAAATGTAGTTACTGAAGAGGGTAGCAGAGAATGGATGGCAGGGGGAGATAAATTAAGAATTTGGGATTAACCTACACACACTACCAAGAGAAAAGTGAAGCTGCTCAGTCGTTTACAACTCTGCGATCCCATTGACTGTAGCCTACCAGGCTCTTCTGTGTACGGCATTTTCCAGGCTAGAATACTGGAGTGGCTTGCCATTTCCTTCTCCAGGGAATCTTCCTGACCTGGGGATTGAACCCAGGTCTCCTGCACTGCAGGCAGATGCTTTACCCTCTGAGCCGCCAGGGAAGCCCCATGCACTTCTATATGAAGATAAACAAGGACCTACTGTATATCATGGGGTACTATATTCAATATCTGATAATAACAATAATGGAAAGGAATCTGAAAAAGACTCTTAAGATTAAGTATATATATTTAATTTTTTTGTGAACATGAGCAGTTTCAGTACTATCTTATCATGTGTAGCACTAATCAGGGCATACAATTCTGCATATCTACCGTCCAGGTCTCATATATATGTATACATATATTATTTAGGGCACCGTAAGAATCTCCATTCCATAAAATTTAAATCATAAAGAAAATGTGGCTGCAGGCAATTGGAAAAACTGGAGGAATGACAGGAGCTGTTCTTTAAGATTATGCCCAATTGTGAAAGCAGAAATTTTCTAAGAAATGTGAAATTTCAAAATGAGAGGAACAATATGCTTTTAAAATCTCACTAATATCATTGCAAAATACTTAGTATGTGTTTTCTTTGTGGCTTCAGAATAGGAAAATTTCTTGCTCTATTTACTAAGAGAAAGGAAAAAAAGAGATTTTCTAAAATGAATATTGGCCCTCATATGGGATTAATGGATTTCCCAGGTGGTGATAGTGGTAAAGAATCCAACTGCCGATGTAGGAGATGCAAGAGATGTGAATTCAATCCCTGGATTGGGAAGATCCCTTGGAGTAGGAAATGGCAACCCACTCCAGTACTCCTGACTGGAAAATTCCATGGGCAGAGGAGCCTAGCAGGCTACAGTCCATGGGGTTGCAAAGAGCTGGATATGACTTAGCCACTGAGCACACTGCACTGAATCGAATAGTGCTAACTCCCAGTCCTGAAAGGTGGTGTGAAGGAGAAAAAAATTTTGATGGAATATGTGGCTACTGAACTACAAAATATTTAGTGATTCTATGTTAGCAAGAGAACAAACTCTTTTTTAAAAAAATTTTATTTTATTATTATTATTATTTTTACTTTACAATATTGTATCGGTTTTGCCATACAGAACAAACTCTTGTTTTTAGAATGGTTATTCTTGCAGCCACTGATAGGCTGTGGACATATGTTATACCAAATAATCCAGGAATTTGGCAGCATTATATAATAATTTATTTATGAAAAGATCACTGAAGTCGTGGAACGTGTAATGCAACCTATTGGTTTTTCCTGTGTTGGTCCTCTTGGGGAATGATTCTGTAGTAAGTACATGACTCAAACCAGTAAAATTAGGATTAAGCCTGAGATTTGTGCTTAAAAGAAAACCAACCAGGAAAATAGTGTTTTCAGCAATCAGAATAGACTGGACTCTGCTGTAGAAACAAATACTCCCTGACAGCTTAATTTCTTGCTCATATCAAGTCTAATTCAGGTTGCTATATTGTAGATCTTCTGTATGAAACATGGGGCCTCTAACAAGATGCAAGCCTTTTTGTATTTTATGAAATACCCTTCAAACAAGATGATTTATTGAACTGTTTTGCAGGATTTTGTCAGTTATCAACACCCCTGCCAGCTGCAGCATCTTTTTTGATAAGTCCAGTCTGTTCTCTATTTATTGCAGCAAACTCTCAGTCCTGATATTCTCATGCAAATTAGTCTTGTCATATCAGCTAGATTTCATATTAGTTGAAAATAGAGTCCTGGATCCCCCTGGTCATAAGTACAATTTAGAGGACATAATAGTTTTTCAAACATGGTTTCTCAGTTTTTTGATTCATCAGTTCTCAGAGGTATCTGACATTGCAGCTCTTTCCATTTTATGTACTCAGACATTTTACACAAAAGGAAAAAAACCTCCTGAATTATATCTATAACTCTTTTTATTCTTTTCATCTTTGTTATTCACTAGTAAAGGAGCAAGGGACTGAAATATTATGCTTCAAGTCATGGACCTTCTTAGACTCCACAATCAATCTCTCCCTATAGGTGTCTTCAGAGTTGAACATTCATAATTGAAGGATGCTTCCCATCTTGCTTGTTTGCATTACCACTTGTAACACAAGTTGTGTTGAACTTTTATACATTTCCACTCACTGATTTGACACTATTGAAGGTTGAGTGCTACTGTGCCCAACTGAGTAACTAAGAATGGTTTATTGTTCTGGTTCCAGCTCTTGTTCTAACATCATCACCTAAGATCCGAGGCTTTGGGGAGAAAGCAAACTGTACCTAGGACCTAGTCTGCTAATTGAGAAGCACCAGTAAGCAAATAAATAAAAATGAGCTGTCCTGTAAAAAAAATAAAAACAACTGTGGGCCTACATAGCATGCCTCCTAGAACCATCTTTCAGCAATGAATTTCTAATCTATGTTAGATTTCCTTCTCCAATGCATGAAAGTGAAAAGTGAAAGTAAAGTCGCTCAGTTGTGCCCGACTCTTAGCGACCCCATGGACTGCAGCCTACCAGGCTCCTCCATCCATGGGATTTTCCAGGCAAGAGTACTGGAGTATGTTGCCATTGCCTTCTCAGATTGAGAAGCATCAGTAAGCAAATCAATAAAAATGAACTGTCATGTAAAAAAATAAAAACAATTGCGGGCCTACATAGCATGCCTCCTAGAACCATCTTTCAGCAATGAATTTCTAATCTATGTTAAATTTTGCATTTAAGAAAATGAAAATGGAGACCCATGTATCAATATAAAAAAGAGAAGAATTGACTCAAAATAATTTTCACTGTTTAACTGGAAGTGTGTGCTCAGATTCAGCATTTCATTGGTATTTATTTCATCTTCAAGGAATCTTATCATTAAACATCTCGATATCAAAAAAATAAAGTCAAAAGCCAGTATTTCTCCTGCTGAATCATATAGGTAGCTCTTTGGAGGCCTTTGTATTACATTCTGGGCAAAGAAAAACCTGGTTCTGAGAAGCTGTTATGTGAGGCTGAGGTCTCTTTTGCTTGGCACAAATGATGCCCCAAAAGCACAATCAAGAAATTGGTCAAATGGAGCAGCCTTGCCTTTCCAAAGAGAACTATATGAAGAGCAGCCTAAGAGATGAGGCTAATGAGAAGCAGACCTCTTTAAAAAGTCAAGATTTCTTGGTGAGTGAAAACTTGGTGAGTCTGCTGAAAAGCTTATGAGTAACAATTCTTTTTTTTTTTTTTTTAGTAACAATTCTTAAATTCACCCTCAGTTCAGTTCAGTTCAGTGGCTCAGTTGTATCCGACTCTTTGCGACCCCATGAACCACAGCACGCCAGGCCTCCCCGTCCATCACCAACTCCCAGAGTCCACACAAATCCATGTCCATCAAGTCAATGATGCCATCCAACCATCTCATCCTCTGTCATCCCCTTCTCCTCCTGCCCTCAGTCTTTCCCAGCATCAGGGTCTTTTCAAATGAGTCAGTCTTT
This sequence comes from Ovis aries, assembly GCF_016772045.2. Classification (NCBI taxonomy): domain Eukaryota; kingdom Metazoa; phylum Chordata; class Mammalia; order Artiodactyla; family Bovidae; genus Ovis; species Ovis aries. The sequence goes on along the minus strand of NC_056075.1, from coordinate 29,651,511 downwards.
CTCACCATCAGCTGGCCAAAGTATTGCAGTTTCAGCTTCAACATCAGTCCTTCCAATGAACACCCAGGACTGATCTCCTTTAGGAAGGACTGGATGGATCTCCTTGCAGTCCAAGGGACTCTTAAGAGTTTTCTCCAACACCAGAGTTCAAATGCATCAATTCTTCGGTGCTCAGCTTTCTTTATAGTTCAACTCTCACGTCCATACCTGACCACTGGAAAAACCATAGCCTTGACTAGATGGACCTTTGTTGGCAAAGTAATGTCTCTGCTTTTTTAATATGCTGTCTAGGTTGGTCATAATTTTCCTTCCAAGGAGTAAGCATCTTTTAATTTCATGGCTCCAATCCCCATCTGCAGTGATTTTGGAGCCCCCCAAAATAAAGTCAGCCACTGTTTCCACTGTTTCCCCATCTATCTGCCATGAAGTGATGGGACCGGATGTCATGATCTTCATTTTCTGAATGTTGAGCTTCAAGCCAACTTTTTCACTCTTCTCTTTCACTTTCATCTAGAGGCTCTTTAGTTCTTCACTTTCTGCCATAAGGGTGGTGTCATCTGCATATCTGAGGCTATTGATATTTCTCCCAGCAATCTGGATTCCAGCTTGTGCTTCTTCCAGCCCAGCGTTTCTCATGATGTACTCTGCATAGAAGTTTAATAAGCAGGGTGACAATATACAGCCTTGACATACTCCTTTTCCTATTTGGAACCAGTCTGTTGTTCATGTCCAGTTCTAACTGTTGCTTCCTGACCTGCATATAGGTTTCTCAAGAGGCAGATCAGGTGGTCTGGTATTCCCATCTCTTTCAGAATTTTCTACAGTTTATTGTGATCCACACAGTCAAAGGCTTTGGCATAGTCAATAAAGCAGAAATAGATATTTTTCTGGAACTCTCTTGCTTTTTCGATGATCCAGCGGATGTTGGCAATTTGATCTCTGGTTCCTCTGCCTTTTCTAAAACCAGCTTGAACATCAGGGAGTTCCCGGTTCATGTATTGCTGAAGCCTGGCTTGGAGAATTTTAAGCATTACTTTATTAGCGTGTGAGATGAGTGCAATTGTGTGGTAATTTGAGCATTTTTTGGCATTGCCCTTCTTTGGGATTGCAATGAAAACTGACCTTTTCCAGTCCTGTGGCCACTGCTGAGTTTTCCATATTGGCTGACACATTGAGTGCAGCACTTTCACAGAGTTATCTTTCAGGATTTGAAATAGCCCAACTGGAATTCCATCACCTCCACTAGCTTTGTTTGTAGTGATGCTTCCTAAGGCCCACTTGACTTCACATTCCAGGATGTCTGGCTCTAGGTGAGTGATCTCACCATTGTGATTATCTGGGTCATGAAGATCTTTTTTGTACACTAGGTATTATCTTTTTATCCCACCCAGATAAAAACGAGTTTATGCAACTAAGATGTGGAATCACATCCTAAAGTTCTCAGGACTTCCTAAATCCTTTGTCCCTTGCCTCAGCCCAGCAGTCTGGTTCTGCTTTCCTTCACTAAGGACATTTTGTGGCAACACTTGCCACCAGGAGTCCTTGTCAGCAATGCTAAAGGCCTTTAGATCAAGAGAAAGGGCCCATTATAATAATCACAATAACAGTGGATCAATGTTAAGAAAATTGTGTATATTCAGAAAGGAGGAAACCTGTAGTTGCCTGAAGAATTCAGGAAGCTTTTACCTTGTAAATAGATCTTAAAGAATGACTGGGAATTTACTGAGAAAGAGGTATGAAATTTTAGGCAGAGGCAATAACATCTCTATGGATGTCCAATGAACTTTCATTGGTTAAGAACTTGGAGTATATTTGGGAACAGGTTATGGTGTCTGGTATGCTGCTGCTGCTGCTAAGTTGCTTTAGTTGTGTCCAACTCTGTGCAACCCCATAGATGGCAGCCCACCAGGCTCCCCCGTCCCTGGGATTCTCCAGGCAAGAACACTGGAGTGGGTTGCCATTTCCTTCTCCAACGCATGAAAGTGAACAGTGAAAGTGAAGTCACTCAGTCATGTCTGACTCTTAGTGACCCCATGGACTGCAGTCTACCAGTCTCCTTTGCCCATGGTATTTTCCAGGCAAGAGTACTGGAGTGGGTTGCCATTGCCTTCTCCAATGGTGTCTGGTATAGTTTGTTATAATTTGGCTATCTTAAGAAGGCATCATAAGAGGAAGAATTCTGCAGAAGGTTGTGATCAAGAAGTGAACTCTCAAACTGGAGTTCAATTTCCTGGTACAGAGATCTCATTGTTGGCTATCCAGATATGTTCTTCATCACATTTATTCAATTTCCTATCTGATTTGCTCTTTCAGTTTAGAGTTTTATTTTTTTCCCCTTCCTTCCCAGGTTTAATTTTGGTATTTATTTCCTGTTTTGGCTTTAGTCTGTATTTCTGGAGCAAAAGTTTCTCAGGTGTACGACAACTACCTAGGGCCTGAATCTAGTACCCACTGTGCCAATATGGCATTCCTAAGGAAAGATCAATAAGAGTCAATTTAAAATATGGTCAGTAAAGCTGAGAAGGTATGTATGTGTGATTTGGGAAAGCTTTGGGGGTAAAGAGTACGTTAGTTTTTTTTTTTTGCAAAGTTTAAAATATTTATTTTTTTTTATGTTTTGAAATTGTATTCTTTAGAGAACCACAGAATTTTAGAGGTATATCTGAGCTCACTATCTGGGAAACGGGGAGGTTGAGTGAATGCAGTTTTATTGCTCTCTTGTCTATTGCCTTCTCCTTTCTCTTTTTCTACATTTAGTTTTATGTCCTGAGATTTACATAATAGTTCGGCTTTAAACACTGAAGGTCTACACATTTGCTTTGAAAAAAATTAAAAGATCCCTGCTGCCAGAAAGTGATAAAATTACAACCTTTGGCTAAAGATATGAACCCTAAGTATTTCTGAGGGAAATTAATGATTTAATTTGGGTTTTAGAAGGTAACACTGGTGACAGGATGAAGGATACCCCGGGAGAAGAAAGAAGGAACTAGATGGGCATGAGGGAAGTTGTTGAAAGAGTCTGGCCAGGGAGGATACAGACATGAACTAAGGCTTTGGAAGTTAGAATGGAGAGTAATATGAGTCAAGAGGCACTTGAGAGGTAGTACAGATATGATTTTATAACAAATTGACTAGATTTAGAGCCACCAATGGAAGGCTGTCATTTTTAGTTTTGGCTGTTATAACTGGGAAGTCCAATGGGTATATTTGTCTTCAGGCACAGGCTATGTTAGATGATTACTTTAGGTTCTTATCTTTCTTCATCTCTTGAATTTTCATCCTTATAAGCCAGTTTCCTTCTTGAGAAACCTTCCTACTATGCAGTGATGTGATGCCTAGAATATATAGACTTAGAAGTTTATTATTTCAGTGGAACAGTACAGCTATTTGCCACCCAGAATCCATGTCAATCCAGCTAAGGGACTCTTATGGACCCTGCTTGGGTCATGTACACACCAGGACCAATTACCAAATCAGAAAGGTTTATCTTTCTAATTACCTCTGGATGCTTTTAAAGGGTGTTTAAATTTTTACACTGCCAGTGAGACACTGGTGGGATATGATGGCTCTATTTTATACACTCCACTTTCCCTCATTTTCACATAGTCCTTGTAAAGCTAGAGAATGATGTAAATAAGTGCCAATGGAGACCTCTTGAATTTAGGGAAGACTGACTGCTTCCATTTCAGAGGAAAACTAGAATCTATTCTCCTTTGGGCATTTCCATGTGCTGGTTTCCCTGATAACTCAGTTAGCAAAGAATCCACCTCCGATGCAGGAGACCCTGGTCCGATTTCTGGGTTGGGAAGATCCCTTGGAGAAAAGATAGGGTACCCAGTACTGAAGTAGGCTTCCCTTGTGGCTCAGCTGGTGAAGAATCTGCCTGCAATATGGGAGACCTGGCTTTGATCCATGGGTTGGAAAGATCCCTTGGAGAAGAGAAAGGCTACCCACTCCAGTATTCTGGCCTGGAGAATTCCATGGACTGTATAGTCTATGGGGTCGCAAAGAGTCAAACATGACTGAGCCACTTTCATTTTCACTTTCATATGAGAGCTGAAGTGATGACCAGAACCTTTGTTGTTGGGCTGTGGGGGAGGAGAGGGGCAGGATGGAACCACATAGAAGGGTTGGCCTCATGGTTGCCTTCTTATCTCTTGCTGCCCGCAATCTCACCAAAACAGTCTCTTCTCTGACAGATAGGAGACATGGAGTTTATGGGAAAGTCGCTCTGTCATGTCTGACTCTTTATGACCCCATGGACTATAGCCTGCCAGGCTCCTCTGTCCATGGAGTTCTCCAGGCAAGAATACTGGAGGGAGTTGCCATTCCCTTCTCCAGGAGATCTTCCTGACCCAGGGATTGAACCTAGGTCTCTTGCATCACAGGCAGATTCTTTACCATCTAAGCTACCAGGGAAGCCTATGGAATTTATACTAGTGGTTAAATCCTGAGCAGCCACAGACTAATGAGAAAGGAGAGAAGAAAGGAAAGAAATCACAATAGGCAGGAGAGAAGGAAATAACTGCCTTTCTTCTAGAGGTTTTCTGTACTTTAGGATATGGGCTTTCAAACTCCTTTAAGGGACTTTCCAAAAATGAATATGAGGTTGAAAGATGAAAGTGAGCAGGGTGGGCCCTGAATATGGATAGTAGATCACAGAAAATGGTTCAACTTAGACAAAAAATGCAAGCAACAACTAAAAATAAAGAAATGATGTTGTAGAATATTTTAAAAAATCCTTCAATCTATATCAGGGTTATTCTTTTGAGACCATCTTCTAGTTCAGTGAATTCAACTCCTAAGAATCTTTTAGAACCATTTATGGAACTTGATAAAAATACAGATGCCTGGATCTTTTCTGGACCCATTGAATCATAATCTTTGGAGTTGGGTTTTTTTTTTTTTTTTTTTTTTACAAACATTGCTCAAGACATTCTTTATCTCAGACAGAATCTACGGGGCAGCCCAGGCTCCCCAGTCTACAGGTTGAGTTTGGTTACAATCACACATATCACAATCTCTCACCCCTACTTCTCTCATAATTATTAAAATTTCTGAAAGTTCCCTAATGTATTTTTGGTGTCCCTAAGAGAGTCTCATGTGCTCAAGAACAGGTCTGGGCAGATACTGTGTAATGTTCACTGAGCCCCGATTCTCCAGAAATCACTACTGTGACTTCCTTGGAAGGATTCAGTCTTATCCCAGTGTTAAAATCACCCCTTGGCATCTTCCCTGGTATCTTGGATCCTCAGAGCTTGGATAGCCTGCACTGTGCCATTTGTGAGTTCTCTCTCTAACCCTCCTTTCATAAGACATACAAAATATCTGTGCTTCCCATTAGAAGACCAAGGCACTTATAAAAGAAGAAACCAAGTGCCAGAGATCTTGTGGTGCTGGGTGCTCATAAGCCAGGGTGTGAGGAACAGAGGGGAATCAGCACCAAGGGCTTGGACCCAGCACTGCCCTGTGCACAGCATGGCTGCTCAGGTCTGTAACCAGCTTGCTTTGTTTCCTTGTCATGTGTCCCTCTGGTCCAAGCTGGTTAAAAATTTGGATACTTGGATAAAAGTTGCAAAATATCAAATGCTAAGATTATCAGAGTGAAACTATGCATCTTCTGGAGAAAGGAATTATGCTCCATTCAGGTGTGAACTAAATTTTATTTCAGTCCCAGAGATAATGCTCATTTTCCAGATGTCATTGCCAGTTTAAGTTAGGAAAAAGAAAGAATTAGGTTTATTCTAGATGTGAATAAGTAGTACAAATGGGCAGCAAGAGAGGAGAGGTTAATGGAGAGTTTAATGCTTGAAGGCTTACTGAACACTTTCCAGGAGAAACCTGTCAGACCAGGGCCACGTAGGCAGATAACAAATTCACTTACCTTTGTTCTGAGAGCTAGCAGACAGATCATGAGGTATGTACAGGGCACAGCATGAAATTTTGTCTTCATCCCAAGTCAGGGAAGCTGAGACTACATTACCTGTGGCTTAAAGTTTACTGTGGATGTTATATGGCAGGGTGGGGGACCAGAGTACTCATTGCTGTGAGAGTTTCCTGCCACCATGGACCTTTGGAACCCAGATGTATGCATGTGTATATCTAGGTGTTTGGGATAGAGTCTATTTAATGAAAGTGATATTGGAGACCTCATCCTAGCTCCTGGAAAGAAGTGGACTCTAACAGCATTGTAAAATTAAAGAATCAGCAATTGGTCGATATGGCTCTTTTAATTTGATTTAATACCTCATATAACAAGGCAACACCATGCCAAAGGCACTGAGGTGCTACTGTCCCATCAGGCAGATCTGCAAGGGGCTTGAAAAATCCCTAGGATAGAGGAGCCTGGTGGGCTACAGTCCAAAGCGTCGCAAAGAGTTGGACATGACTAAGCACAGGACATACAATTGAGGTGACCACCATCAGTAGTATCCTCCTGAAGCGACTAGAAAGAGGATGCAGGACTGTGACATGATCAGTCTACTCAGCACTCACATGCCCTCCTCCTTTCCTCCACCAGGTTCTGACTTATAAATCCATACTCTTTACCCATGAGGGCTGCTGGCCCCACTGATGATGCTGCCTTTGGTGCTTTGGCTTCTGAAGATCAGCACAGACACTCATATACATTTTTTATTTACTGTGAATAAATAGCATACTCAGAGGAAATGGGACATGCAGTAACAGAGCCTTTAGAGTGACAAATAGAATTTGGGCTACGCTTAGACTAATGTAGCTGAAGCTCTGGACCTTTTTTCCTTTCAGTGACAGAGGGAGCCACATTTGAATTTTTGCTGTGTTATCTCCTAGCTCATGATCTGAGAGATAGCAAGATGTAAAATAGAAGTGAATGGCTACATTTTTTGGAATAAAGAAACTCTAGACAGAAAACAAGTGATTTAAAAGAGAACCAACATTGAAAAAATCACAAAATCACAACTGGGCTAGAGATTTATGGCTTTAGAACAAAAGAACAGTGAATACATGAGTGATTTTATGTTTTTTTTTTTTAAAGCTGTAAACCAATTTTAATCAGAGAAACACAAAATAAAAACATAATGATATGAATTTTACAACCAAATTTGTAATAAATTAAAAGACTGTTAATAAATGTTGGTGAAGATGAGGAGTAACAAAACTTTTACACTCTGCTAATACATTGATATGAACTCTTTGGAAAAGCTGAATATGCTTATTCTCTATCATCAAGTAACTTCCTCTGCTATACACATACCCTAGAAAAATTCTTGAACATGTACAAGAAACATCTACAAGAATGTTTCAGGGAGGGAAACTCAAGAGGAAGGAGACATAGGTATACCCATGGCTGTCTCATGTTGATCTATGTCAGAAACCAAGAACAATATTGCAAAGCAATTATCCTTCAATTAAAAATAAATGTAAATAAAGAAGGAAAAAGTATCACAGCAGCATTTATAATGCCAAAACCTGAGAACAAACCACTTATTCATCAATGGGAAAATTTTAAATTATAAAATATGCATACAAGGGATATAATACTGAAAATAAATAAAATACATGCAATGACATAAAAGTATCTCAGAAATATACTGTTAATGCAATAAAGAAAGTCAGTATTGTTTCATCCCTATGAAGTGAAAAACATGCAAATATAAACAATATTTTTTATAAATAGATATATATACACCCACATACATATGTATGTGATTTTTAAAACTGGAAGAGCAAGAGGACGGTGAACACAAAAGTCAGTACAGTTCCTTCCTATTATGAGGGTGCAGCAGTTTTCAAGTGCGCTGATAATGCTCTATTTTTTAAGCTAGTTGGTAGATATATGGTGCTCATTTATTATTTTTTTGATATATGATATGGTTATAAACATTTTATACATCAGTTGAGAAAATATGTATTTGAGAAGTGGTAGTCAAACTGTGCTTCATTGAACTGCCTAAAAGAAGACTATGCTGCTGCTGCTGCTAAGTTGCTTCAGTCGTGTCCGACTCTGTGCGACCCCATAGATGGCAGCCCACTAGGCTCCTCTGTCTCTGGGTTTCTCCAGGCAAGAATACTGGAATGGGTTGCCATTTCCTGCTCCAATGCATGAAAGTGAAAAGCTAAAGTGAAGTCACTCAGTCGTGCCTGACTTAGCGACCCCATGGGCTGCAGCCTACTAGGCTCCTCCATCTATGGGATTTTCCAGGCAAGAGTACTGGAGTGGGATGCCATTGCCTTCTCCTAAAGATGACTATAGGAGGGGGCAAAAGGGTGCCAGAGGTGTGGGAGTGTTCAGGAGGAAAGACTCGGGACCCCCAACTCCAACTTCACTCAGAGCAGCTGCAGCCTTCTGAATATAGAAAAAGGTTTGAAAACCACTTCAAGCAAATTTTCAAAAAGAAGGGTGTGCACTGAGTCACAAGGTCCCCTTGTACACATATATTTGCTTGTATGGCATTAGCTATTTGGCAGAGGGCCAAAGAAATCAAAAGCCTAAGTAGCAATTTGGCATATTTGGTCATGGTAGTTCATCACTCCCTTTGCAAAGTTGTTTTGTATATAAGAATGAGAACACTTATTCTGTACAGTATGAAATGAAGCTCTCACAGGAAGGGTGAGCGTCATTTTACAGCAGACTTGATTCCCAAAATGTAGGTACCAGTGACATTTCTGTATAACCAGCTGTATCTTTCCACAAACAAATATGACCATTTCTAACATGTTTCATATCCATCTTTGAGTAGTCATCACTACTGATTATTTACTTCTTAAATTTTTATTTTACTAAGGTCTCTCCCCCAAGCTGTTAGTACTCTGCTGCTAAGTCACTTCAGTCGTGTCCGACTCTGTGCCACCCCATAGACGGCAGCCCACCAGGCTCCCCTGTCCCTGGGATTCTCCAGGCAAGAGCACTGGAGTGGGTTGCCATTTCCTTCTCCAATGCATGAAAGTGAAAATGAAAGTGAAGTCGCTCAGTCGTGTGCAACTCTTCACGACCATATGGACTGCAGCCTACCAGGCTCTACCGTCCATGGGATTTTCCAGGCAAGAGTACTGGAGTGGGGTGCCATTGCCTTCTCTAGTTAGTACTCTATAAACATGCAAATATACCAAAAGAATATAATATTTAAAGAAACAAATTAGAAATGGAGGGATATGGGAAGGCATTTTATAATGTTACTAATCATGTCCCTAATTCATTGGGGCTTTTAAATTTGAACTTTCATGTATGAATAAATGCTCTTATATACAAATACCATTATAAAGGATTCTGTATAAAAAGGATTTCCAAGTCCTACTGGATGCCCTTGTATTCAGCAAAGGAGCCACTCTATATTGTGCATCACAAACTAGTGTACCAATAGTGTGGGGAGATTCAGCAGTGTATGACAAGATTTGGTGCATATCCTGGAACAAATTCCTGGGACTTCATTATTACTCAGAGACATTAAGGGCAGGGAAAGACTCAAGTGACTTAATTAACTAATCAAAAGCAGTATTTTTATTAAACATTCTTAAAAAGAAATCTATATTCATATAATATTCTTATAATTTTAAAGTTCAGTTCAGTCACTCAGTTGTGTCCGACTCTTTGCGATCCCATGAATTGCAGCATGCCAGGCCTCCCTGTCCATCACCAACTCCCGGAGTTCACTCAGACTCACGTCCATCGAGTCCGTGATGCCATCCAACCATCTCATCCTCTGTCGTCCCCTTCTCCTCCTGCCCTCAATCCCTCCCAGGATCAGAGTCTTTTCCAATGAGTCAACTCTTCGTATGAGGTGGCCAAAGTACTGGAGTTTCAGGTTTAGCATCATTCCTTCCAAAGAAATCTCCGGGTTGATCTCCTTCAGAATGGACTGGTTGGATCTCCTTGCAGTCCAAGGGACTCTCAAGAGTCTTCTCCAACACCACAGTTCAAAAGCATCAATTCTTCAGTGCTCAGCTTTCTTCACAGTCCAACTCTCACATCCATACATGACCACTGGAAAAACCATAGCCTTGACTAGACGGACCTTTGTTGGCAAAGTAATGCCTCTGCTTTTCAATATTCTATCTAGGTTGGTGATAACTTTCCTTCCCAAGGAGTAAGCATTTTTAAATTTCATGGCTGCAGTCACCATCTGCAGTGATTTTGGAGCCCCCCAAAATAAAGTCTGACACTGTTTCCACTGTTTCCCCATCTATTTCCCATGAAGTGATGGGACCAGATGCCATGATCCTAGTTTTCTGAATGTTGAGCTTTAAGCCAACTTTTTCACTCTCCTCTTTCACTTTCATCAAGAGGCTTTTGAGTTCCTCTTCACTTTCTGCCATAAGGGTGGTGTCATCTGCATATCTGAGGTTATTGATATTTCTCCTGGCAATCTTGATTCCAGCTTGTGCTTCTTCCAGCCCAGCGTTTCTCATGATGTACTCTGCATATAAGTTAACTAAGCAGGGTGACAATATACAGCCTTGACGTACTCCTTTTCCTATTTGGAACCAGCCTGTTGTTCCATGTCCAGTTCTAACTGTTGCTTCCTGGCCTGCATACAGATTTCTCAAGAGGCAGGTCAGGTGATCTGGTATTCCCATCTCTTTCGGAATATTCCACAGTTTATTGTAATCCACACAGTCAAAAGCTTTGGCATAGTCAATAAAGCAGAGATAGATGTTTTTCTGGAACTCTCTTGCTTTTTCCATGATCCAGTGGATGTTGGCAATTTGGTCTCTGATTCCTCTGCCTTTTCTAAAACCAGCTTGAACATCAGGAAGTTCACGGTTCATGTATTGCTGTAGCCTGGCTTGGAGAATTTTGAGCATTACTTTACTAGCATGTGAGATGAGTGCAATTGTGCAGTTGTTTGAGCATTCTTTGGCATTTCCTTTGTTTGGGATTGCAATGAAAACTGACCTTTTCCAGTCCTGTGGCCACTGCTGAGTTTTCCAAATTTGCTGGCATATTGAGTGCAGCACTTTCACAGCATCATCTTTCAGGATTTGAAACAGCTCAACTGGAATTCCATCACCTCCACTAGTTTTGTTCATAGTGATGCTTTCTAAGGCCCACTTGACTTTACATTCCAGGATGTCTGGCTCTAGGTGCCTGATCATAGCATCGTGATTATCTTGGTCATGAAGATCTTTCCTGTACAGTTCTTCTGTGTATTCTTGCCACCTCTTCTTAATATCTTCTGCTTCTGTTAGGTCCATACCATTTCTGTCCTTTATCGAGCCCATCTTTGCATGAAATATTCCCTTGGTATCTCTAAGTTTCTTGAAGAGATCTCTAGTCTTTCCCATTTGTTGTTTTCCTCTATTTCTTTGCATTGATTGCTGAGGAAAGCTTTCTTATCTCTTCTTGCTATTCTTTGGAACTCTGCATTCAGATGCTTATATCTTTCCTTTTCTCCTTTGCTTTTCACTTCTCTTCTTTTCACAGCTATTTGTAAGGCCTCCCCAGACAGCCATTTTGCCTTTTTGTATTTCTTTTCCATGGGGATGGTCTTGATTCCTTTCTCCTGTACAATGTCATGAACCTCCGTCCATAGTTCATCAGGCACTCTATCTATCAGATCTAGGCCCTTAAATCTATTTTTCACTTCCACTGTATAATCATAAGGGATTTGATTTAGGTCATACCTGAATGGTCTAGTAGTTTTCCCTACTTTCTTCAATTTAAGTCTGAATTTGGCAATAAGGAGTTCATGATCTGAGCCCTCAGCTCCCGGTCTTGTTTTTGTTGATTGTATAGAGTTTCTCCATCTTTGGCTGCAAAGAATGTAATCAGTCTGATTTTGGTATTGACCATCTGGTGATGTCCTTGTGTAGAGTCTTCTCTTGTGTTGTTGGAAGAGGCTGTTTGGTATCACCAGTGCGTTTTCTTGGCAAAACTCTGTTAGTCTTTGCCCTGCTTCATTCCGTATTCCAAGGCCAAATTTGCCTGTTATTCCAGGTGTTTCTTGACTTTCTACTTTTGCACTCCAGTCCCCTATAATGAAAAGGACATCTTTTTTGGGTGTTATTTCTAAAAGGTCTTGTAGGTCTTCATAGAAGCATTTAACTTCAGCTTCTTCAGTGTTACTGGTTGGGGCATAGACTTGGATTACCGTGATATTGAATTGTTTGCCTTGGAAATGAACAGAGATCATTCTGTCGTTTTTGAGATTGCATCCAAGTACTGCATTTTAGACTCTTTTGTTGATTATGATGGCTACTCCATTTCTTCTAAGGGATTCCTGCCCGCAGTAGTAGATATAATGGTCATCTGAATTAAATTCACCCATTCCAGTCCATTTTAGTTCGCTGATTCCTAGAATGTTGATGTTCACTCTTTGCCATCTCCTGTTTGACCACTTCCAATTTGCCTTGATTCATGGACCTAACGTTCCAGGTTCCTATGCAATATTGCTCTTTACAGCATCGGACCTTGCTTCTATCACCAGTCACATCCACAATTGGGTATTGTTTTTGCTGTGGCTCCATCCCTTCATTCTTTCTGGAGTTATTTCTCCACTGCTCTCCAATAGCGTTGGGCACCTATTGACTTGGGGAGTTCCTCTTTCAGTGTCCTATCATTTTGCCTTTTCTTACTGTTCATGGGTTTCTCAAGGCAAGAATACTGAAGTGGTTTGCCATTCCCTTCTCCAGTGGACCACATTCTGTCAGTATTAAAGTACAACTATTCAAAGAAATATCTTACTTTCAAAAGTACTTAGAACTCTGCCCCTCTTACCCTCACAGTTAAAAGTTTGCTCTTCTCTCCTATTATAGGTACACAATCAGAAAAGTTTGACAAGCTAAATCTACAGCATCTAGGTTTCTGCCTTCAGGTACTACTGTGCTTGCATATGCTGATTTTATGTTTCGAACTTTCCAAGATGCATGTATATTAAATTTCCACTCTCTTCTTAGTGTCATGCAAATCCAAGACCTTCTTGTCAGAGTGGACAAAAAAGTGATAGGGAAGAAATAGAAGAAAAGAGAATAAGTGATGTGGGACACATTTCTCTGTACAAGCAGATGACTTTTTCTGGGTAATGTTGATTAGTAGATAGAGAAGACTTGATGTCATAATCAAAGAAGCTCAGAAACTAACCATGGAACATCCTGAAGCTGGTCATTGAAGTCTGTTAGTTGTGTTTCACATTGACTTTTGGACACCACTTGTTCTAGGCCACATGGACATATTTATGTTCATAAGGGTTGTGATTGATGGAATAGTTCATGTACTATTATGTGTGTACAGAGTGGGCTGTCTTAACTCATATATAAAAGCCCTTTCCAATGATTTTTCAATTAGGTATAATTATGACAATGTATTTTAAAAAATTTAATATTTATTAAATATTATAATTAATATATAATCCCTCTCCAGATAAAATCAGAGAAGCTTTATATAGAGACATTTTTATAGATCCTGTATAAGGCACACCATCATATAGATAGTAAATGTTTATATTTTTATGGAAATATTGATCTACATGCTGTAGTCAGTTTTATATTCATAGTTCCTTTTCTTTCCTCAGCTCCAAAACAAATTTCTTACACCTTTCCTTCAGTGGTGTGATTTTTGCTCCTTTGGCCATTTGAAAAGACTGTTTAATTTTTTTAATTTAAATTTATTTATTTTAATTGGAGGCTAATTACTTTACAATATTGTATTGGTTTTGCCATACATCAACATGAATCTGCTATGAGTGTACACATGTTCCCCATCCTGAACCCCCCTCCCACCTCCCTCCCCATACCATCCCTCTGGGTCATCCTAGTGACCCAGCATCGAACAAGCATCCTGTATCCTGCATCGAACCTGGTTATTGGTTTCATATATGATATTATACATGTTTCAATGCCATTCTCCCAAGTCATCCCATCCGCTCCCTCTCCCACAGAGTCCCAAAGACTGTTCTATACATCTGTGTCTCTTTTGCTGTCTTGCATACAGGGTTATCATTACCATCTTTCTAAATTCCATATATATGCGTTAGTATACTGTATTGGTGTTTTTCTTTCTGGCTTACTTCACTCTGTATAATCGGCTCGTTTCATCCAACTCATTAGAACTGATTCAAATGTATTCTTTTTAATGGCTGAGTAATACTCCATTGTGTATATGTACAACAGCTTTCTTATCCATTCATCTGCTGATGGACATCTAGGTTGCTTCCATATCCTGGCTATTATAAACAATGCTGCAATGAACATTGGGGTACATGTGTCTCTTTCAATTCTGGTTTCTGTGGTGTGTATGCCCAGAAGTGGGATTGCTGGGTCATAGGGCAGTTCTATTTCCAGATTTTTAAGGAATCTCCACACTGTTCTCCATAGTGGCTATACTAGTTTGCATTCCCACCAACAGTGTAAGAGCATTCCCTTTTCTCTACAAACATTTATTGTTTGTAGACATTTGGATCGCAGGCATCTGACTGGCATGAAATGGTACCTCACTGTGGTTTTGATTTGCATTTCTCTGATAATGAGTGATGTTGAGCATCTTTTCATGTGTTTGTTAGCTATCTGTATGTCTTCTTTGGAGAAATGTCTATTGAGTTCTTTGGCCCATTTTTTGATTGGGTCGTTTATTTTTCTGGAATTGAGCTGCATAAGTTGCTTGTATATTTTTGAGATTAGTTGTTTGTCAGTTGCTTCATTTGCTATTATTTTCTCCCATTCTGAAGGTGGTCTTTTCACCTTGCTTATAGTTTCCTTTGTTGTGCAGAAGCTTTTAAGTTTAATTAGTTCGCATTTGTTTATTTTTGCTTTTATTTCCAGTATTCTGGGAGGTGGGTCATAGAGGATCCTGCTGTGATGTATGTCGGAGAGTGTTTTGCCTATGTTCTCCTCGAGAAGTTGTATAGTTTCTGGTCTTACATTTAGATCTTTAATCCATTTTGAGTTTATTTTTCTGTATGGTGTTAGAAAGTGTTCTAGTTTCATTCTTTTACAAGTGGTTGACCAGTTTTCCTAGCACGACTTGTTAAAGAGATTGTCTTGAAAAGACTGTTTAATTTTTCTTCATTTCATCAAATAGACCAATTCTCCTAGACTGGTCATTCTGAAGTTTCTTTGTGTTGTGTATTCTTACACTTTTTGTGTGCTAAGGAAATTTTAAACACTATTATTTTCTGAATGGGCTCTTATCATAGGGATCACAGAGTAATAGTAATAAAGATGTGTCAGAAAGCAAATGCATCTGTCCGTTGGATGGAGGGGTAAGATGAAGAGGCTTCAGGAAAATTAGGAAGTTGGTTATGAGCCAGAGGGAGAGTTTCAGGAGGAGGCCACGTTAGTCAAATAGCAGGAGACCCTTGCTTCCATTGGGTTTATATGTAGAGCTAAAGGCATTTCTTTGCTTACACAGTGATAAGAGGCAGGGATGGGAGAACAAGAGCATGGACATCCACACATCTATAACTACTGTTTACAAAGCACATGGTATGTCCCAGGCCCCTTGTTCAAGCCTAGTGTTTTTTAATATTCCCACCACCCTAGGAGGTGGATATTGTGGTCACTTATGCTCTGTAGATGAAGAAACTGAAGCTTAGAGACATTGTCAGTGCATCAATTTCACATCTCCACAACAGCAGCGGTGAGGTTTGCTTTTATGTGATTAGAAAGACCTTAATTCTTATGATATATATCTAAGAGATTATTATTATTGAGCTAAATTTTTGGAGTTGGAACTCCTCAATGCCTTTTTATCCTTATAGGGCAAAGGCTTTCTGCAGAGAGCAAAAAGCCATGTTTTAGTCTTTGAGAGCCTTTGCTTGCCATCAACTGAGAGTACCTGCACAATAAACTGAGCATCCTTCGGGTGAACCTTGGCTTTAAAATTTAGAGATGTGTGCAATAGTGAGAAAGCCATGGATTTTTAAAAATCAGCAGTTTTGAAAGGGAGAAGAAAGTTTATAAAGATTACTCTATTAAAGACATCAAAATGTCTCTTGCTTATGGTTAAAAAACTTATAGTATGCCAGAGCACTATAATATTGCAAATGACTCTCAGTAGTCATCCACTTTCTTTTTTATATTATGCCTGGGGATTTAATATTTGATCATTTTCCTTTTAATGGCCTTAAATAAATGTTAGGATTGAGAGCCACAATACCTGAAGATGTAAAATTTAAAAAGAAAGAGAGGTAAGTTTAGGGTCTAAAGATTTTTTCTTTGTTTCCCATGCATACTACATCATCTAAGTCAGTCTGGCAGAAAAGGAATTTATAGTTGAGAATGAGGAATACTGTCAAGAAAGTAAATGTGCCCGTGAATCCAATTTGAAAGATGAAAAGTACAGAAGAGGAGAGGTTTCCAAAGGGAATCCCCTCTCCAGAGTGCGTATTTGTAAGTCAGGAGAGTTTTGGGGTCAGGTTTGTCCAGCACACACTTAATTGAGCTGACAGAGATATCTTCTTCAAAGATAATCATGTGTAAATATTTGGGTGGTGGAAGAAGGATTATGGGTCATATTTTCTATTCCCCTTCCCTTTCTTGAAATTCTTATCATCAGTCACCTCCAATAACTAGATCATTGAGTCTCAAAATCCTCCAGGTGATTCTGATGGATGGTCTTTGAACCATATTTTGAAGACACTGAAATCAAATCACATCATTTTGATTCCCCAAGTTCCTCCTTAGTCTCAGAGCAGCAGTTATAATTTTATTTGCCCATCTAAGAAAAGTCTGTGCTCAGCAGAGTGACTTCTGCTAGGTGGCTTGGAGAGGTGTCACTTTCCTTCGCATGGAGACTCATGAAGAGTGATTTGGGACTGTCACTAAGACTATTATTAGAGGTTGGAAGCTGTCAGAATATTTTAAAAAGTCTCTGCAACCCCAAGAATATGGGGATACGTCCTTTCTTACTGGTCTGAGAACTCAATAAAACCAAGGTAGAGACAAGATCCTGTGTCCCTGTTGGGAGCACAGGAGACAGGAATTGAGCGAGCAGATGGCAGCGGGCCTAAAACCAAAATTGGGAAACACCAGTTGCAACACAGTATAAATTATTATTGGGCTCTCATTATAACTGCACAGCTTTGAGTAGGCCTGATAGCTGTTTGAAAAGGACAGCTCCTTCATGTATTTCTAAGTCTGCTCCAAATTTAAATGAATGTTCCCTATATAAATTGTAGGAATTTATTCAATAAATTATAGTTACTCACTTGACACATTCTGCACATATGAGCAAATGCATGACTAAAGTTGCATTTTTCTTACATTAAACATATTAATCAAGACTTTACTCTGTGCCAGGTACTACATTAGGCAAGTTTGTATGCATCATTTCACTTATTATTGATAGAAATGCTAGGAGGTGTGTGCTCTTTTTATCACTGTTTTACAGATGAGGGAGAATGAGAATCAGAGAAGTTATCTATGTGTTCACATTCACACAGCTGCTAATTGAGGGAGCTGAGGGCTGGCATTCAGGTCTTTATAGTTGCCTCCATTATAGATCTGAGAGACTGGGGACTCTTAGACCATAGATTCTGTACCAGGTGGTCAGCTCTCAGTTCCAGGACCCAGCCTGCTTCTCTAGACATTCAGTAACCAGAGGCTTTGACCAGGCTGAGTGTTGGGCTGTCTGATTAATTTATCAAGCTTGATTCCTCCCATCTGAATATGTGGAAGGCTCACATAAGGACTAAGCTCTGGATTATTGTCCTATCCTCCAACCCTCTCCCCACATCTTTGTAAATTGGGTGTACTACTCTCATATCCCACTATAAGCATCAGCATCCTCCACTTTGGTATGGTGAGCTTTCCTGGGGGGCCTTAGTTTATCAGAAAACACCAGCACTGCCTATTTAACATCATTCAAATACATTAAAGCATAACCCCTTACCCATCATTCATTTATTGTGGTGGCCATGCTTCTCCTGGGGGAATCAAGTAACTAGGCGGTGCTGCTACAGGGCTTCCTCAGAGTGGAGTCTGTCAACCACCTGCGTAAATCCCATTAGGGCACTTTATCAAAGTGCAAGTTCCTGGGCCTCACCCACAGAGATTTTGATTCAACAGGTCAGGGGTGAGATGCAGCAATCATTTTAAAATAAGTGCACCAGGGACTTCTTATTCAGATATTTTGATACTGCATCTTGAGAAACACAGGTACTTACAGATACATTCACCATAAACATGGCCTCTGGCCTTTTCATAAATGTTCACATTAAGAAAAATATACAGAGAGGATGTTATCATGGTATATAAATTATCAAACTGGACTTATAACCATTCTATTCTTTTTATCCTTTTTAAAAGTCTCATTTTACCTTCTAGTTTCTGTCTTATGCCTTGAACATTTTATCCTCCTGCAGTTGCATATACCTTGCATGGCCTCTGTTTATTATTGGATCCTCACAAGATCCTATCTAGGAGAGCTGATTTTCAGCTGAGGCTGTAGAAACACAGAGACATTGGGTAACTTTTCTAAGTGACTTATGGTCAGAGCTATGGACCTCAGTTCTGCTTCCAGATGTACTTTGTGTATCTGCTTTGATACACTGTCTGCCTTAGAGCTTGGTCATATTTGTCCATGGTGGACAGAGACCTTCAGAAGCCACCTGAACTTTGTCCTGCTCCCAGGGCATCTAAAACAATTCAGCTAAAGTAGGATGTAACTTTTAGGCTCCTTGAGACAGGGCCTTATGTTCAGGTGGTCTCCAGATATATGCCTCTGCAGGTGACCAGCCTGTTCTCTGACATCTCCAGCCAAACCCAAGGCAGCTCAGGTTTAGGTGTCTCTGAGGTCCTTCTAGAGTAACTAGATTTCTTCCCATGTGGGTGATAGAATTGCTCCTTTCCCCTGTGAAGGTTGGCCTTGATTTTCACCCTGCTGCTGGGTACAAGCCATACTTGTGGCCAGTTGTTGATAGAGCTGGGTCTAGGATGTACATCTTTTGAGGTACCTTGTGAGTTGGAAAAAAAAAAAACACAAAAACCCTAGCAAGAATCAGAAGACCTGGCTTTGCATTCTGCATCTGCTTTTGTGACCTTAGACTTAACGTCTGTGAGCTTTGGTTTCTTCATCTATGAAATGAGGATTATTATAAATAATTTACAGGGCAGTTGTTCGTATTAAAGGTATATGTTATGAAGCAGCAGTGTGCCTTGTTGATCAGAGTGAATGTTTGGGGAATGCTGGTTCCCTCACTCTATCTCCTTTGGGGCATGGCTTTTCCCTTCTCAGGTCTTGTCTCGGAGCAAAGATCCTTTCTGTACAACCACTGTTGTATAATGTCTCCTTAGAGACGGTAACAGCTGTAAAGTGGCATCTTTAGTCCTTGACATTAGCAGGTAATTCTATTTTAATTTTAAGGACATCTGTGGAGTCAATCGGAGAAGGCAATGGCACCCTACTCCAGTACTCTTGCCTGGAAAATTCCATGCATGGAGGAGCCTGGTAGGCTGCAGTCCATGGGGTCGCTAAAAGTCGGACACGACTGAGTAACTTCACTTTCTCTTTTCACTTTCATGCATTGGAGAAGGAAATGGCAACCCACTGCAGTATGCTTGCCTGGAGAATCCCAGGAACGGGGGAGCCTGGTAGGCTGCCGTCTATGGGGTCGCGTAGAGTTGGACACGACTGAAGCGACTTAGCAGCAGCAGCAGCAGCAGCAGCATGGAGTCAATAAGAAT
Organism: Ovis aries; assembly: GCF_016772045.2. Taxonomy (NCBI): domain Eukaryota; kingdom Metazoa; phylum Chordata; class Mammalia; order Artiodactyla; family Bovidae; genus Ovis; species Ovis aries. The sequence goes on along the minus strand of NC_056075.1, from coordinate 29,631,915 downwards.
TCTTCTGAAATACCTTTCTGAACACTCAAAGAAATAGTAGATATCATGTCCAGACACCACTTTTTGTCCTGACCATCTCTCTCACTGTCCCTAATGGTCTAAGCCTCACCTCTCAGAAACCCAGGCCTAGAAACCTTCTGAACTGTTTCTAGGGCCAAGTCCAGCCTGGGCCTCAAAGACTGGCTTCTTCCTCCAAGAAGAAAGTCCCTTTACCCAAGAAGGTGCCCCTGATACAAGAAGAGGCTTAGGAGTCCTACTAACAAAATCCAAGAGGATGTTGATGTTGCACCAAAGAGAATTTCTCAGTTGGTGAGGGAGATGGTGGTGGTGCCAAGTCTGCAAGGCTGGCTTGGGATGCTGAGCCTTTTCATGGCCAAAATCAAAGAAGAAGGGCAAGTCTTCTAATTGCATTTCAGAAACCCTCTTATGGAACAAATGTCCTTACAATGAAAGTAGAACTGTCTGCTAATGTCTAAGATTAAACTCCATCTCTCTTGAATCTGTGATATAAAAGCTATTTGGCTCTGCTTTTAAGATCAGCATAGATTACAGTATTTCTGTGGGTGTTTGCTTTCTTGGGGCTTTTTGAGTCTAAGAAGGTTATTAGTAGAAGCACTTTACAGTTAAATCATTTACTTCCCATCACTCAAAAATAGGGCTGGAGGAAATAAAAACATTCTATCATTTGTTCTGTTTCAAAACTGAACTGACAGAAGTTCTGTTTTGGAACAAAAGTTCCAAGACAAGAAATGCTACTGTGGGATTCAATTGCAGAAAAACGGCAGGGCCTGAAGATTAGAGGTGGCTCCTCCCACCCTGTAGCTCTGAGGCTGGCATTTCCTGACTGCTGTCTGCTCAGGAAGGGACAATATACAGCTATGAATACCCACACCACTCGTCGAAGGGCAGAAATCCCAAGCAAGAGGCTTGTGCTACTGTATATTCGTAGATGCAAATCAGGCCTCAGAATTATAGCTCTTGACTCTGATACTTTGAACTTCTTCCAAGTTTCTGCAGGTTATATCAGCTAAGACTGCAAAGAGATGGTGAACACCTTTGCATTCTGCATCTGGTTTTGTGACCTTTCTTCCTGCTTATTTGAGAGATGGATATTTCTGAGCCTTTTGGGTCTGGGTTTCGGCAATGGAGGGAAGCTGCATAGTATGGACTCTCAGTGAGTCAGTAGTACCCTTGGATAGTAAGAGCTAGAGTATGCTCATCTTATTCATTAATAGATCTCCAGCTACTAAAACTGTGTCTGGCACATACTACATGCTCAGTAAATACATATTGACTGAATATTTCACTAGTTATAGTGCTTAATGGTTTTCTGTCATTTACTGTGGGCTCCTCTATTACTGTATTAGCTTTGTCCCTACAGCTATACTATAAACTTCTCAAGTGAAAGTGAAGTGTCTCAGTTGTGTCCGACTCTTTGCAACTCCATGGACTATAGCCCACCAGGCTCCTCTGTCCATGGAATTTTCTAGGCAAGAGTACTGGAGTGGGTTGCCATTTCCTTCTCCAGGGAATCCTCCCTACACAGGACTCAAACCTGGGTCTCCCGCATTGCAGGCAGATGCTTTACCGTCTGAGCCACCAGGGAATGTCTCAAACTTCTCAAAGACAGGGACAAATAGAAATATTAATAACAGGAATTACCATTATTGAATACATACCCCTGGTAACAGGCCCTATGAGAGACACAGCATATATCTAATTTCATTTACTCCTTTCCACAACTCCATGAAACTGATCCTTATCACCATTTGGTGGATGAATATTCAGGCTCAGAGAGGTTAAGTAACTTGTCCATGTTTATACTGCTCCTCCAAGGCAGAACTTGGATTCATATCTGTGGATGATTGAGTTTGAAGTGCAGGTTCATAACTTCCAAGCCACACTGATGAATCTTCTCTAGCACATGTAAGGTTTACAGAGTTCAGTTCAGTTCAGTCGCTTAGTCGTGTCCGACTCTTTGCAACCCCATGAATTGCAGCACGCCAGGCCTCCCTGTCCATCACCAACTCGCGGAGTTCACCCAGACCCACATCCATCGAGTCAGGATGCCATCCAGCCAACTCATCCTCTGTCGTCCCCTTCTCCTCCTGCTTCCAATCCCTCCCAGCATCAGAGTCGTTTCCAATGAGTCAACTCTTCACATGAGGTGGCCAAAGTACTGGAGTTTCAGCTTCAGCATCATTCCCTCCAAAGAAATCCCAGGGCTGACTTCCTTCAGAATGGACTGGTTGGATCTCCTTGCAGTCCAAGGGACTCTCAAGAGTCTTCTCCAACACCACAGTTCAAAAGCATTAATTCTTCAGCATTCAGCTTTCTTCACAGTCCAACTCTCACATCCATACCTGACCACTGGAAAAACCATAGCCTTGACTAGACGGACCTTTGTTGGCAAAGTAATGCCTCTGCTTTTCAACATGCTATCTAAGTTGGTGATAACTTTCCTTCCCAAGGAGTAAGCGTCTTTTAATTTCACGGCTGCAGTCACCATCTGCAGTGATTTTGGAGCCCCCCAAAATAAAGTCTGACACTGTTTCCACTGTTTCCCCATCTATTTCCCATGGAGTGATGGGACCAGATGCCATGATCCTAGTTTTCTGAATGTTGAGCTTTAAGCCAACTTTTTCACTCTCCTCTTTTGCTTTCATCAAGAGGCTTTTAGTTCCTCTTCACTTTCTGCCATAAGGGTGGTGTCATCTGCATATCTGAGGTGATTGATATTTCTCCCAGCACTCTTGATTCCAGCTGTGCTTCTTCTAGCCCAGTGTTTCTCATGATGTACTCTGCATAAAATTTGAATAAGCAGGGTGACAATATACAGCCTTGATGTACTCCTTTTCCTATTTGGAACCAGCCTGTTATTCCATGTCCAGTTCTAACTGTTGCTTCCTGACCTGCATACAGATTTCTCAAGAGGCAGGTCAGGTGATCTGATATGCCCATCTCTTTCAGAATTTTATACAGTTTATTGTGATCCACACAGTCAAAGGCTTTGACATAGTCAATAAAGCAGAAATAGATGTTTTCTGGAACTCTCTTGCTTTTTCGATGATCCAGCGGATGTTGGCAATTTGATCTCTGGTTCCTCTGCCTTTTCTAAAACCAGCTTGAACATCAGGAAGTTCATGGTTCACGTACTGCTGAAGCCTGACTTGGAGAATTTTGAGCATTACTTTACTAGCGTGTGAGATGAGTGCAATTGTGTGGTAGTTTGAGCATTCTTTGGCACTGCCTTTCATTGGGATTGGAATGAAGACTGTCCTTTTCCAGTCCTGTGGCCACTGCTGAGTTTTCCAAATTTGCTGGCATATTGAGTGCAGCACTTTCACAGCATCATCTTTCAGGATTTGAAACAGCTCAACTGGAATTCCATCACCTCCACTAGCTTTGTTCGTAGTGATGCTTTCTAAGGTCCACTTGATTTCACATTCCAGGATGTCTGGCTCTAGATGAGTGATCACACCATCATGATTATCTTGGTCATGAAGATCTTTCTTGTATAGTTCTTCTGTGTATTCTTGCCACCTCTTCTTAATATCTTCTGCTTCTGTTAGGCACATTGTAAATTTAAGACATGAGCCAAACTTGGTACAGCTGACTTAGTCAAAGACCTGACTTGGAGGAATTTGCTTCCCTCTTCCCCTAGTTTCCATTTCAAGTATCTGTAGTGGTATTCTAGGGCAGTCCTGTCTCTCTACTGCCAAACCCCATTCAAGTCTGTCCATCCCAGTAAATATCCCATTCTTAGACTTCCCCAGACCTCATCATGAAAATCTGCTTGTTTTAGTTTATTTTTTTAGCTGGTATTTTTGAATCTTTTGATGAGCAGATGACATGCTGAGCTCTTTTTAATAGGCTGTCTTGTAATCCTGACAATGACCCTATGAGTTAGGTCCTGTTAATATCCTAATTTTAACCAGGTGTAAACTGAGTCTCAGAAAGGTTAAGTAACAGGCAGCATGGCCAAAGTCATGGAAAATGACCTATCCCACTGTGTTCATTCACTTGCTTTGTGCTCTTCAGGCAGTGACTAAATGGGTTACTGTCCCACTGAGATCTTCCTGTCATGATTTTCAAAGCCATACTTTCCCCCTCACCACCATTGTCTCTCTTACTGTTCCTCATGTCAACTGTTTGCAGAAAGCAGAACCCTAAGACTCAAAGAGCTCCAGTGACAACTTTCTGATGCAAACCTTGATGAAGGGACTTTACCCCTGAGTCCTTAGGGCATGCTCTCTTTTTACTACAACTGACATATCTCTCCAGGCAACATATTTACTCTTAACTAGAGCCTTTTCTAACTATGCGAGTAAAGGTAAAAGTGGAAGTGGAAGACCCCATTGTGGGACTGTAAGGGGCATCTGTAAGGCTCACAGACTATCTTTGTGTTCCCCAGGTTTGCTGCCAAGGTTGCCTTCTTTCTTTAGCTGGAAACTAACTTCTCTTTCATCCACATTGTTTTGATAGGGGATTGGATCTTCCCAGAAGCGGGTTAAATGTGCAGTGTTGTGGAGACCTAAGGAGTTTGGATATAGCAACTCCTCATTCTTGTAATGAAGTATTTGTGTGAGGTTTAAGATTTTCCTTAGTTTCATTTCACTGTCTTTGTGTGTGTGTGTGTGTGTGTGTGTGTGTGTGCTGTGTAAAATTAAACTCCTTTTATTAAAAGTATCTAGTGTAGTATGATTCTTCATAAAATTATTTTGTCTTTCTACCCAACCTTTTATTTATTTATTCTTCAACTATGAAAGTGTGGGAAAAATGATTGCCACCAAATGATACACTCTCTCTTTCCCCCCTACTACACATGCAGTATTTTCAGTAATCTTTTTGCTCTTTTCCTGTACTTTTCTGTTTTGCTTACTTTTCTATTAATAGTTTTAATATATTTTATTTTAAAGTGTTATAATTCTTTTTATTTATTTATTGAAAGGGGAAAAAAGATTTTTTCAGGGGGAGAAGGCTAACTAGCAGAGAGGCTTCTTGCTTCTTTAGAGGGTTCCCAAGATGTGAAACCTAACCTGAATCACTCTCTGACTCAGCAGTCCGTCTCACACTTAGAATGATCCTGTATCCTTGTTTGCTTAGGACAGTTCCAGTTTATGCCTCTTGTCTCTCTGGTAATTAGTACAAGTGTTTTCTTTCATTCTCAACAATGTATTGTCTTGAATAATAAATCATATGGTCATTCATTTTAGACCAAAGCATGTGTCTCCAAAGCAGGGGCTTAGGCCTCCTATCTTATGTTTAAGTAGCCTGAGATCTGAGAGTCTCTCTGGGCATAAGGTGTGGCCCTTGCAATCAAATCTTGGGCACAAAATAGGAGAGAAGCTGCCTGTAAATGCAGTTGCCTATTGATGCTGAGAAGGAATTCTGCAGTGCTTCCCCCAGAGATTATTTGTGGGCAGAATGGCGAATGATTGTCACTCAACTGTGTTACTCTTTGTTGTAACCTCCCCCTGTAACTAGGACTGTAACTGCAGTGTAAGAATGCAGTGGTTATGCAGAGATGTTCTCTCAGGAGCATGACAATAAGATAGACTAATATCTCCCTCTCTTTCTTGTGAGAGTTGGACTATAAAGAAAGCTGAGCACCAAAGAATTGATGCTTTTGAACTGTGGTGTTGAAGAACTCTTGAGAGTCCCTTGGACTGCAAAGAGATCCAACCAGTCCATCCTAAAGGAAATCAGTCCTGAATATTCATTGGAAGGACTGATGCTGAAGCTGAAACTCCAATCCTTTGGCCACCTGATGTGAAGAACTGACTCACTGGAAAAGACCTTGATGCTGGGAAAGACTGAAGGTGGGAGGAGAAGGGGATGAAAGAGGATGAGATGGTTGGATGGCGTCACTGACTCAATAGACATGAGTCTGAATAAACTTTGGGAGTTGGTGATGGACAGGGAGGCCTGGTGTGTGGCAGTCCATGCGGTTGCAAAGAGTTGGACATGACTGAGTGACTGAACTGACTGACTGATATCTCCCTCTGTTTGTTTAAACATGCTCACAGCACATACCCCACCTCCTGAATTGGAAAGCAAGAGCTGTCACTGCTCCTTTAAGGGACCTCAGCTCTGGCTCCTAGAAGGAGCTTTCCTGTTCTTGAAACCTTCAGTGACAGAGAACAAAGACAGATTCTGGGAAGAGCTAACCTGGGCTCTGCGGAGGGGCCCTCTAACCTTTTCTTTTATAGGTCTCTTGAGTAAAACAGTGGCTCTTCACAAAGTCCTCTCTTTTTGCCTTCCTTCTTCCCTTCCTTCCTGCCTTCATCCCCTCTTTTTCCTTTCCTTCTTTATAGTCATTCACTACTAATATTAATAAACAATTGTCCAAATAATCTTGAGTAGTTCTTCCTTTCCCATTTACTAAATTTACTTTATTATTATTATTTTTTAGCGTTTTTATGAGATTTCTTATTTATTTTATTATTTTTTTTACTTTATTTTACAATACTGTGTTGGTTTTGCCATACATCAACATGTATCTGCCATGGGTGTACACATGTTCCCAATCCTGAACCCCCCTCCCACCTCCCTCCCTATACCATCTCTCTGGGTCTTCCCACTGCACCAACCCAAGCATCCTGTATCCTGCATCGAACCTAGATTGGCGATTCGTTTCTTACATATTATACATGTTTCAATGCCATTCTCCCAAGTCATCCCATCCTCTCCCTCTCCCACAGAGTCCAAAAGACTGTTCTATACATCTGTGTCTCTTTTGCTGTCTCGCATACAGGGTTATCGTTACCATCTTTCTAAATTCCATATATATGTATTATTATACTGTATTGGTGTTTTTCTTTCTGGCTTATTTCACTCTGTATAATCAGCTCCAGTCTCATCCACCTCATTAGAACTGATTCAAATGTATTCTTTTTAATGGCTGAGTAATACTCCATTGTGTATATGTACCACAGCTTTCTTATTCATTCATCTGCTGATGGACATCTAGGTTGCTTCCATATCCTGGCTATTATAAACTGCTGCGATGAACACTGAGGTACACATGTCTCTTTCAGTTCTGGTTTCTGTGGTGTGTATGCCCAGAGGTGGGATTGCTGGGTCATAAGGCAGTACTATTTCCAGTTTTTAAAGGAATCTCCACACTGTTCTCTAGAGTGGCTGTACTAGTTTGCATTCCCACTAACAGTGTAAGAGGGTTCCCTTTTCTCCACACTCTCTCCATCATTTATTGCTTGTAGACTTTTGGATCACAGCCATTCTGACTGGTGTGAAATGGTACCTCATTGTGGTTTTGATTTGCATTTCTCTGATAATGAGTGATGTTGAGCATCTTTTCATGTGTTTGTTAGCTATCTGTATGTCTTCTTTTGGGGAAATGTCTATTGAGTTCTTTGGCCCATTTTTTGATTGGGTCGTTTATTTTTCTGGAACTGAGCTGCATAAGTTGCTTGTATATTTTTGAGATTAGTTGTTTGTCAGTTGCTTCATTTGCTATTATTTTCTCCCATTCTGAAGGTGGTCTTTTCACCTTGCTTATAGTTTCCTTTGTTGTGCAGAAGCTTTTAAGTTTAATTAGTTCGCATTTGTTTATTTTTGCTTTTATTTCCAGTATTCTGGGAGGTGGGTCTAGAGGATCCTGCTGTGATTTATGCTGGAGAGTGTTTTGCCTATTTTCTCCTCGAGGAGTTGTACAGTTTCTGGTCTTACGTTTAGATCTTTAATCCATTTTGAGTTTATTTTTCTGTATGGTGTTAGAAAGTGTTCTAGTTTCATTCTTTTACAAGTGGTTGACCAGTTTTCCCAGCACCACTTGTTAAAGAGATTGTCTTTAATCCATTGTATATTCTTGCCTCCTTTGTTGAAGATAAGGTGTCCATAGGTGTGTGGATTTATCTCTGGGCTTTCTATTTTGTTCCATTGATCTATATTTCTGTCTTTGTGCCAGTACCATACTGTCTTGATGACTGTGGCTTTGTAGTAGAGCCTGAAATCAGGCAAGTTGATTCCTCCAGTTCCATTCTTCTTTCTCAAGATTGCTTTGGCTATTCGAGGTTTTTTGTATTTTCATACAAATTGTGAAATTATTTGTTCTAGTTCTGTGAAAAATACCACTGGTAGCTTGATAGGGATTGCATTGAATCTGTAGATTGCTTTGGGTAGTATACTCATTTTCACTATATTGATTCTTCCGATCCATGTACATGGTATATTTCTTCATCTATTAGTGTCCTCTTTGATTTCTTTCACCAGTGTTTTATAGTTTTTGATATATAGGTCTTTAGTTTCTTTAGGTAGATATATTCCTAAGTATTTTATTCTTTTCGTTGCAATGGTGAATGGAATTGTTTCCTTAATTTCTTTTCCTACTTCCTCATTATTAGTGTATAGGAATGCAAGGGATTTCTGTGTGTTGATATTATATGCTGCAACTTTACTATATTCATTGATTAGCTCTAGTAATTTTCTGGTGGAGTCTTTAGGGTTTTCTATGTGGAGGATCATGTCATCTGCAAACAGTGAGAGTTTTACTTCTTTTCCAATTTGGATTCCTTTTATTTCTTTTTCTGTTCTGATTGCTGTGGCCAAAACTTCCAGAACTATGTTAAATAGTAGTGGTGAAAGTAGTCACCCTTGTCGTGTTCCTGACTTTAGGGGAAATGCTTTCAATTTTTCACCATTGAGGATAATGTTTGCTGTGGGTTTGTCATATATAGCTTTTATTATGTTGAGGTATGTTCCTTCTATTCTTGCTTTCTGGAGAGTTTTTTTTTTTTATCATGAATGGATGTTGAATTTTGTCAAAGGCTTTCTCTGCATCTACTGAGATAATCATCTGGCTTTTATTTTTAAATTTGTTAATGTGGTGAATTACATTGATTGATTTGTGGATATTGAAGAATCCTTGCATCCCTGGGATAAAGCCCACTTGGTCATGGTGTATGATCTTTTTAATGTGTTGTTGGATTCTGATTGCTAGAATTTTGTTGAGGATTTTTGCATCTATGTTCATCATTGATATTGACCTGTAATTTTCTTTCTTTCTTTTTTTTTTTTTTTGTGGCATCTTTGTCAGGTTTTGGTATTAGGGTGATGATGGCCTCATAGAATGAGTTTGGAAGTTTACCTTCCTCTGCAATTTTCTGGAAGAGTTTGAGTAGGATAGGTGTTAGCTATTCTCTAAATTTTTGGTAGAATTCAGCTGTGAAGCCGTCTGGACCTGGGCTTTTGTTTGCTGGAAGATTTCTGATTACAGTTTCAATTTCTGTGCTTGTGATGGGGGATCTGTTAAGATTTTCTATTTCTTCCTGGTTCAGTTTCAGAAAGTTGTACTTTTCTAAAAGAATTTGTCCATTTCTTCCACGTTGTCCATTTTATTGGCATATAATTGCTGATAGTAGTCTATTATGATCCTCTGTATTTCTGTGTTGTCTGTTTTGATCTCTCCTTTTTCATTTCTAATTTTATTGATTTGATTTTTCTCCCTTTGTTTCTTGATGAGTCTGGCTAATGGTTTGTCAACTCTATTTATCCTTTCAAAGAATCAGCTTTTGGCTTTGTTGATTTTTTCTATAGTCTCTTTTGTTTCTTTTGCATTTATTTCTGCCCTAATTTTTAAGATTTCTTTCCTTCTACTAACCCTGGGGTTCTCCATTTCTTCCTTTTCTAGTTGCTTTAGGTGTAGAGTTAGGTTATTTATTTGACTTTTTTCCTGTTTGTTGAGGTATGCCTGTATTGCTATGTACTTTCCCCTTAGCACTGCTTTTATAGTGTCCCACAGGTTTTGGGTTGTGTTTTCATTTTCATTCGTTTCTATGCATATTTTGATTTCTTTTTTGATTTCTTCTGTGGTTTGTTGGTTATTCAGCAGCGTGTTGTTCAGCCTCCATACATTGGAAATTTTAATTGTTTTTCTCTTGTAATTGAGATCTAATCTTACTGCATTATGGTCAGAAAAGATGCTTGGAATGATTTCAGTTTTTTTTTTTGAATTAACATGACTAGATTTATGGCCCAGGATGTGATCTATCCTTGAGAAGGTTCTGTGAGCACTCGAGAAAAATATGAAATTCATTTTTTTAAGTGAAATGTCCTATAGATATCAATTAGGTCTAACTGGTCTATTGTATCATTTAAAGTTTGTGTTTTTTTTTTTGTTACTTTTCTGTTTAATTGATCTATCCATAGGTGTGAGTGGGGTATTAAGACTATTATTGTCTTATTGTTAATTTCCCCTTTCATACTTGTTAGCATTTGTCTTTCATATTGTGGTGCTCCTATGTTGGGTGCATATATATTTATAATTGTTATATCTTCTTGGATTGATCCTTTGATCATTATGTAGTGTCCTTCTTTGTCTCTTTTCACAGCCTTTGTTTTAAAGTCTATTTTATCTGATATGAGTATTGCTACTCCTGCTTTCTTTTGGTCTCCATTTGCGTGGAATATCTTTTTCCAGCCCTTCACTTTCAGTCCATATGTGTCCCTTGTTTTGAGGTGGGTCTCTTGTAAACAACATATATAGGGGTCTTGTTTTTGTATCCATTCAGCCCATCTTTGTCTTTTGGTTGGGCATTCAACCCATTTACGTTTAAGGTAATTATTGATAAGTATGATCCCATTGCCATTTACTTTATTATTTTGGGTTCTGGTTTATATACCCTTTTTGTGTTTCCTGTCTAGAGAATATCCTTTAGCATTTGTTGGAGAGCTGGTTTGGTGGTGCTGAATTCTCTCAGCTTTTGCTTGTCTGTAAAGCTTTTGATTTCTCCTTCGTATTTGAATGAGATCCTTGCTGGGTACAGTAATCTGGGCTGTAGGTTATTGTCTTTCATCACTTTAAGTATGTCTTGCCATTCCCTCCTGGCCTGAAGAGTTTCTATTGAAAGATCAGCTGTTATCCTTATGGGAATCCCCTTGTGTGTTATTTGTTGTTTTTCCCTTGCTGCTTTTAATATTTGTTCTTTGTGTTTGATCTTTGTTAATTTGATTAATATGTGTCTTGGGGTGTTTCACCTTGGGTTTATCCTGTTTGGGACTCTCTGGGTTTCTCAGACTTGGGTGATTATTTCCTTCCCCATTTTAGGGAAGTTTCAACTATTATCTCCGCAAGTATTTTCTCATGGTCTTTCTTCTTGCCTTCTTCTTCTGGGACTCCTATAATTCGAATGTTGGAGCCTTTCATATTGTCCTGGAGGTCTCTGAGATTGTCCTCATTTCTTTTAATCGGTTTTTCTTTTTTCCTCTCTCATTAATTTATTTCTACCATTCTATCTTCTACTTCACTAATCCTATCTTCTGCCTTCTGTTATTCTACTATTTGTTGCCTCCAGGGTGCTTTTGATCTCATTTATTGCATTATTCATTATATATTGACTCCTTTTTATTTCTTCTAGGTCCTTGTTAAATTTTTCTTGCGTCTTCTCAATCTTGTCTCCAGGCTATTTATCTGTGATTACATTTTGATTTCAAGATTTTGGATCATTTTCACTATCATTATTTGGAATTCTTTATCAGGTAGATTCCCTATCTCTTCTTCTTTTGTTTGGTTTGGTGGGCATTTATCCTGTTCCACCTGTTGGGTATTCCTCTGTCTCTTCATCTTGTTTATATTGCTGCATTTGGGGTGGCCTTTCTGTATTCTGGGAATTTGTGGAATTCTCTTTATTGTGGAGTTTCCTCGCTGTGGGTTGGGTTGTATCAGTGGCTTGTCAAGGTTTCTTGGTTAGGGAAGCTTGTGTCGGTATTCTGGTGGGTGGAGCTGGATTTCTTCTCTCTGGAGTGCAATGAAGTGTCCAGTAATTAGTTATGAGATGTCAGTGGGTTTGGAGTAACTTTGGGCAGCCTATATATTGAAGCTCAGGGCTGTGTTCATGTGTTGCCAGAGAATTTGCACAGTATGTCTTGCTCTGGAACTTGTTGGCCCTTGGGTGATGCTTGGTTTCAGTGTAGGTATGGAGGTGTTTGATGAGCTCCTGTCGATTAATATTCCCTGGAGTCAGGAGTTCTCTGGTGTCCTCAGGATTTGGACTTAAGCCTCCTGATTCTGGTTTTCAGTCTTATTTTTACAGTAGTCTCAAGACTTTTCCTTCTATACAGTACCATTGATAAAACATCTAGGTTAAAGATGAAAAGTTTCTCCACAGTGAGGGACACCCAGAGAGGTTCACAGAGTTACATGGAGAAGAGAAGAGGGAGGTGGGAGTTAGAGGTGACCGAAATGAGATGAGGTGGAATCAAAAGAGGAGAGAGCAAGATAGCCAGTAATCACTTCCTTATGTGCACTCCACAGTCTGGACTGCTCAGAGATGTTCATGGAGTTATACAGAGAAGAGAAGAGGGAGAAAGGAGACAGAAGTGGCCAGGAGGATAAAACGGGGAATCAAAAGGAGAGAGACAGATCCAGCCAGTAATGAGTTTCCTAAGTGTTCTGCACCATCTGGAACACACAGAGATTCACAGAGTTGGGTAGAGAAGAGAAGGGGGAGGGAGGAGACAGAGGCGATCTGGTGGAGAAAAAGGAGAGTCCAAAGGGAGAGAGAGCATTCAAGCCAGTAATCTCTCTCCTAAGTAAAAATGGGTACTGAAGATTGGGTTCTTAAAGGTACAAAATTGATAACAAATACCAGGAAGTAAAGATTAAAAATCTAGAGAAGAGGTTGGATTTTCAAAAATGCAATCTTAAAGAAAAGAAGAAAAGAAAAAAAGAAAAAAAAACCAAAGTCACAAAAATTATATATATATATATATATATATATATATATATATATATATATGAAGTTTGCTTTAAAAAAATAGGATCTTTTTTTTTGGCAAAGTAATAGTAGGTTATAAAAATGAAAATTGAAGGCGTAATAGAGGACTTAAAAATTAAAAAACATTAAAACCAGAATGATCATTAAAATAATAAAAATATATCTAGGATTTTCTCTGGTGGTGTTGTGGGCAGTGTGATGTCAGGTCATTTTCTGATAGTTCCTTGGTCCAGCTCAAGATCTAGGCCCCTTCCTATGTAGTCAGTACTAACGACAGGGTTTTAATTTATTGCACCTGTCACTTCCAAGGCGGTTCCCTCTGTTTTAGCTTCTTCTGTTTGCTGGTCTTTTCAGTGTCTGATTTCCGCCCTGACACAAGGGGGGCGGTGGTGGTCACTTTTTTAAGGCTCACTTGTTTAGTCGCATGGTGGGGAGGGAGGGACGCTGCAAACAAATAACAGTGGCATGTGCTGGCAGTGTCTCAGCCACACTGGGCCTGCCCCCGCTCACGGCGCACACAGCTCAGGCTCTAGGCTGCTCCGCCGGAAACCATCTGAGGCTGGCCCTGGGCTGCATGCACCTCCCAGGTCTAAGCCACTCAGGCTCAGGCACTTAGGTAGTCCTCAGAGGCGCAGACTCGGTTGGGCCTGCGTTTTGTGCCCTTCCCAGGTCTGAGTAGCTCAGGTGTTTGGTGAGCACGGTCGCTGAGACTTATTGCCTCTTCTGTCCCTGCTGCTCAGTTTTCTGGGTGTACAACTGGCGCACCTTCTCAGACGGATGATGACTGTCCAGAACCCCAAGAAGTCTTAGTTAGCAAAGAATCCTGTTTGCAGTTTGGTAGTTAACGTCTCTCTGGGGCTGCTATTTCCCCCTTCCAGCCCTTCCAGCTCTGGCTGCCTGTCACCGGAGGGGGATGGTCTGCAACCGGTTAATTCTGTTCCATCCTTTGTTCTGTGTGGTCCTGGTGGTGTCTTATGTTAGAGCTTTTCACGTGGTTAGCTATCCCACAGTCTGGTTTGCTAGTCCAAGTTAGTTCGCTCTGGTTACCCTCGGGGCATTCGGCCTGATCCTTAAAAAGCAATGCAGCCTGTGCCTCCCTGCCCAGCCCCCGCTTGCTAGTGGCGGATTCAGGCATCTGCGCTGCTTCTCTGCTGGAGGAGTTACCGTTGGGCTCGTAACCTGTGGGTTTTAATTATTTATTTATTTTCCTCCCTGTTATGTTGCCCTCTGTGCTTCCAAGGCTTGCCACAGACTCGGCAGTGAGAGTGTTTCCTGGTGTTTGGAAACCTCTCTCTTTTTAAGACTCCCTTCCTGGGATGGAGCTCCCTCCCTACCTCTTTTGTCTCTTTTTTTGTCTTTTATATTTTTTCCTACCTCTTTTGGAAGACAATGAGCTGCTTTTCTGGGTGCTTGATGTCCTCTGCTGACATTCAGAAGTTGTTTTGTGGAATTTACTCAGCATTTAAATGTTCTTTTGATGAATTTGTTGGGGAGAAAGTGGTCTCCCCATCCTATTCCTCCGCCATCTTCTTCATTTACTTTAGAGACAGGGAAAACTAGCCTAAGTGATGTTAACTGACCTGGGCACTTCAGATGCTCATAGAGGTGCGATATAAACCAGTCTGTCTGACCCTGGAATGCACTAAAACATTTGACTGTTACGTACTACTATTTCTCATGTGGAGACAGTCACAGACTAAAACTGCATCACCTTGCAGAATTTAGGACAAGCACACATGGTGTGGGGGTCTCTGTCCTAGTTCACTGGCACTTTATAAAAGCTGACTCGGTTTTTGCAGGCTGATGGCAATAAGTATACTCTAGGAGAGAGATGCAGTAAAGGACCAGGGTTGCTGTGTGGTCCTAGCAATACTGGGTTGACCATTTGCGAAACTATTGATGTCAGTGTATTAACTATTTCTGGGTAGATTATTCAGTATTCAAAGTAAAGGTCAGGAGCAAAAAAGTGCTCTTTGGCAAAGCAACCTTATAGCTGTAGAGAAAAATGACTTCCCTTTGTCATTAATTCCAGTACGTTTCTTCAGGACCTTAATTTGGACTCAGGGCTTCCCCATTAGCTTATAAATGGGATTAATGACTTGGTTCCAGCAGAGAACATAAGGTACTTAAGGAACTGTTTCGGCCAGATGATGCATTATTATTGCTAGAAAAAGGTGGGAATATTAGCAGTTATATGGCCCTTTATTTGCAGAAATTATTCCAATGGCTTATTCACACATATTATAATCCTAAGGGTCATTTGGTTCTCCCTCATTTGTCATGCTTGTATATATTTGAACATTGAAATTTTGTGATACTAAGGACATGTCCATGGAAGCCTGCAACTGCCTGTTCTGTATGGTGCATTGACCCCTTGCCTTCCCTGCTGGGAATTCTCATCAAGTCTCCTTTACCTCCAAAGGTCTCTTAAGGGATATGAGGGTTCAGGGACCCTAGAATCAGTTGTTTTCTGTTGTTGGAGAATTTAGTATGCATTTTCTGGCTAACTAAGGGGCCTTATATGTGGACAGCTTCCCCTCCACACAGCAGGAAATGAGAACTCAGCAGGAGGTGACCTTTATTGCTAGTTACAAAATTTGAAACACTATTTTTGCTCTATTTCTATAGATTTTTAATGCATCAAAATAGGTTTAGGCTCTCTTTTGAGTATTTGATTTTTTCAAATTCATTTTATTTAAATATAGTTGACTTACAATTTGTTAATTTCTACTGTACAAAGTGATTCTGTTATATATATATAATTATTTCTCATATTCTTTTCCATTATGATTCGTCATAGTATATTGAATATAGTTCCCTGTGCTATACAATGGGACCTTGTTTACCCATTCTATATATAAGAGTTTGCATCTACTAATTACAAAGTCCCAATCCATCCCTCCCTTAATCCCCTTTCCCTTGGCAACCACAAGTCTATTCTCTATGTCTATGAATTATTTCTGTTTCATAGAAAAATTCATTTGTCTTATTTAATATTTTAGATTCCGCATATAAGTGATATCATTTGATAGTTGTTTTTTTCTTTCTGACTTACTTCACTTAGTTTGATAACCTCTAGGTCCATCCAAGTTACTGCAAATGGCATTATTTCACTTTTCTTCATGGATGAATAGTGTTCCATTATATCTATGTACCACATAATCTTTATCTGTTCATCTGTTGATGGACATTTAAGTTATTTCCATGTCTTGACAACTGAGAATGGTGCTATGAATATAGGGGTGCACATTTCCTTTTGAATTATAGTTTTGTCCAGATATATGCCCAGGAGTAGGATTGCTGGATCATGTGAGTATTTGATTTTTAACTGATCACAGTCACGGAGTTCAGCTACGGCAACTTGGAGTAGATTCTGGTTTGCTGTTGATGATGTTTCCCACTCCTTTTTATTGTAAGGTCATAACAGTTTAGAGGACAACAACAATAACAACAACAATAAGATATTTATGGAGTACTAACATGTCAAAAACTTAGCTAAATATCATAAATGCATTATCACATTTACCTCTCATGGCAACACTATAAAATACACCCTATTTTATTGCCATGTTATACAGGATAGAGTTGACAGAGTGTTAATTGGCTTATTCAGCCAGCAATCAACCCAGCATCCAGAACTAGCTAATTCCACTTGTTGCCACTTGCGTGCATATACATGTGTGCTCAGTCATGTTCAACTCTTTGCGACCCCATGCACTGTAGCCTGAGAGGCTCCTCTGTCCATGGGATTTCCTGGGAAAGAATGTTGGAGGGGGTTGCCATTTCCTTCTCCAGGGGATCTTTCCGACCCAGGGATTGAACCCACATCTCCTGCATTGCAGGCAGATTCTACTTATTGGCACACTGCACCTTAAATCTACTGAATGTCACAGTCTAAGAGTAGTTCTGTGCTAGATTTTAAAACAGTTGTCTGTAGGTTAGTTTGACATATAGGTTCTTTAGGGACCTTCTGTGCACTCAAATTGCCTATATAAACAGAGCTAAAATCCAGAGAATGTCCTCAAGACCAGCAGGTAGGTTTGGCCTAGATGCCTATCAAATTCTTGATTTTGTCCTGAGTCCTGGTATGTGTGAGATTTTGTGTGCACTATTTAAGAGTGAAACCTGTTTCTCCTAGACCCATAGGGTTTTTGAAATTAAACTCTGCTGGCCTTCAAAGCCAAATGTCTAGGGACTTGTCCTCCTGGTGCAGGACCCCTGGACTCGGGAACCTGATGTGGGACTCAGAACTCTTACTCCTGTGGGAAAACCTCTGCAATATAATTATTCTCCAGTTTGTGAATTACCCACTAGGGGGTATGGGACTTCATTATATCACAAGTCTGATCCTCCTACCCATCTCATTGTGGTTCCTTATGTCTTTAGTTGTATATATTTTCTGGTAGGTTCTGGTCTTTTTCATCAATGGTTCTGAAAACAGACATGAGTGTGCTCATGATAGGAGGTGAGTTGCTTTCTACTCTTCCATCTTAGCCAATCTCTAGCTCTGAATCTTACAGTTACATGCAGCTGCATGTAATTGGCTGAATCAATAAATCTGCCTTGCTATATACTTGTCAGCTGCAAAGATCACACTTTCTGTGCCTGATGTTCCAGTTGTGATGTTTGTCTAAGGTTGGTTTTCCCACATCGGCTACCTAATGGTATCCATCTCTTGAGTCTTCAGACTCAAACCGAGTTGAGAACAAAAAGGCAGCTCTTGAGTATTATTCTCTGCCTGGACCTTCATTGTACTCCAGTTCTTAGCCACATCAAAGATAAGCTGAAATTTCACCCCCGCCCCCCATCTCAGCTCCAGTTTGGTTTTCAAGAAAAAAGAACGTTTGGTGTCTTTCTTCTCTACTTGGATCTCTAAATTTCTATTGGAAATGATGGGCAACATGATATGCCTATCATAAATTCTGAAAAATTGACCCCTTTATAAGGGTAAAATATAACTATATGACCCATGTAAATCAACTATAATCCACTAAAAGTTAATTAAAAAGATAACTATATGGTTCACTGGTCTTTTCTGGCAATCAGTTTGCTTGAGGATATTTGATAAGGGTTAAAAATATAATTGACTTGGCTGACATCTTTGCATCTCTGTATTCATAGTTCCTACTCTCCTGGCCAAAACAGTACTCTGTAGTGAGAAAAAAAAAATGGCATCTTCTATTTGCCAAAGTACAAAGTCTGTTTTATTAAAGTTTTTCAATGGAAAAAACCCTCAAGAACAGATTTTCACAATTTTGGCTGAGTGAATTATATGAGGCCCCTTTATTTCTGACTACTTCTTCCCCTTCCTCCCTTCTCAAGTCAGGTCACTCTGTTCCAGTGCTGCCAAAATAGATGACATGAAAAGGGAGATGTCCGATCCCCATTTTGAATATATGAAGCTTCTCTGTCTCTACACCCATGTGGCATGACTTGGGTCTGGGCAGGAGCATGAGGCTCATCTACATCTCCCACCTATCACATTCACACAGCTGTGAGCATGCATGCACAAATGTTCACACTCTTGAAAGGTCCAAACATTTTCTTATCGACATTTGAGTTAGAAAAAGAAATGACTCAGAGAAAGAGGTCAGTATTTTCTGCTTTCTCCAACATACTGTCTTTAATGTGTCTCTTTTCTATATTCCTATTTTTCTAATGTATGGTGGGAAAGTATTTAGAGCAAAAGGTATAAGTGTCGGATCTGGCTCTGCTAATTACCAGCTAAGCTAAGACCCAAATTATTTTCCTTCTTAATCTCAGTTTCTTTGTAAAATGGAATGGTCGTCATAATGCCAACCTGACACTTTGATGTTACTCAAAAGAATCTTAGGCTCGTGTAAAATATGCAGAAATGTTTTTGGACCAGTGAAATCTTGGTGCTCCTGTGCATGTAATGGGATGGTCATTCAACAAAGAACCCAGGTTTTCTGACACAAGTTTCCTGGACCCTATTAATCTTGCACTGGTGGATTGATGTAAGGATACATTAACACACACCAGGGTGGGCTTTAGATTCAGACAATCTTGGTTCTTAGCACCATATGGCCTCAAATAATTTTATCACTGTGAGCCTCAGTTTTCTTCATCTGTAAGAGAGTAATGTAGAGTAATTTTAATATCATTCCACAAAGTTATTAATAGATTTTAAATAGGATATAACATGCTACTATGCTTGACACATAGTGCACACCCCAAACTGTAGTTATCAGAGTACTAATACTGCTATCATTATAACAATTTTTGAATTAAAATTGTTGCAAAAAAGTTTTTCACAGGACATTCAGGTGATGCCCATCTTTCAGGCAGCTTCTCATGATCCTTCTCTGCTTTAGTTTCTCCCTGGGCTCTGGGATTAAATATAGTCATCAAAGTCAAGATGAGATTTCCTCAGGGTGCACTTTCTCTGCAGTGAGTCAGGCTGAGCACAGGTAATTGTGATGGTGTTGGATGGAAACATGGATGAATAAGGGTGAATCTGATCACAGAAAAACTCAGAAAGACTGACCAACAGAGCCATAGCCTGGTTGAGCTCTGCCAGAGCATGGCCCATCTCTTTTTCTTCAAATAATAGCTTATCATAAATGATAAATTTAAAGAACACCTCCAAAATCTGCCACTTTAATAAAATGACCTGTGGTATCTGAACTGGCTAGTGGTGTCAAGGCCTTTTACTTGGGTGAGCTAATTTCTTCTGAGCATGACAGGTCACTCTTAAAATGAGATAAACTTTCCCTACTTGGTTTATGGAGAAAATGATACCACAATTAATCAAAGCAGTCAAATCATGGTGTTTTAAATGCTAACCTGTCCAGAAAAGATACTCAGGGAAGCCTCTGCAAAAAGAAATACAGGTGGCTATCAAAGCTTGTGGTCCTTGTTGGAAACCACATCTTCTGAACCTCTTCAGACTGAATGTCTGGCTAAGCATGGATAGGGAAGGGTGAAGTTGTTTACCTACAGCTGACAGACTGGGGAGAGGCAAAATATTATTTATTTAAGAAACCTGGGACAAGAGCTGGTATTGTAAGGCCTTATAGTCATCTCTGATGGGATGGATATTTCTTTTTGGCCAGTTCTCCTGACAAATACAATTTTGGGAATCAGCTAAGGAAATGAATTTTAGATCACTGAGAAATCATTAGAAATTATTAAGTACCTGGTATATTCACTATCTCCCTTATATTTTTCTTTGCATCAAATCAAAAGAAGAAAATTTCTTCTATATATATTATTATTCTTGAAACTAGTATGCAGCTAGAATCTTAATTTAGAGATTGATAGTACCAGGAACAATAAATAATTAATATGATTTTATGTATCAGTGTTCATTATTTTGTTAGCTTCCTACACAGAAACCTCTAAGATGCAGTTGTGTTTTAATAGTGTGGTCTACAGACCTACTGCAATAGGTTCTGCAGACTGGGGATGGAGGGGGACTGCATGCCTATATTAAATACAGATCATGAGTCTCTCTCAGAATCCAAAGTGTTTTGGATTGGGAATCCACATTTTTAGCAGCGTAACACATGATTTTATGCACCACTTGTGATGAGAAAGTATTGCTGATGATTCTGCTGCTGGAAAGATCTCATTTGGTTTAGGTGCTAACTTTCCCC
Source organism: Ovis aries (assembly GCF_016772045.2). Classification (NCBI taxonomy): domain Eukaryota; kingdom Metazoa; phylum Chordata; class Mammalia; order Artiodactyla; family Bovidae; genus Ovis; species Ovis aries. Next base: position 29,611,559 of record NC_056075.1, on the reverse strand, counting down.
CACCATTTTACTGACTGCAGTCCAAAAGAGGTGGAATAATAAGTATGATTGGTAAATGTGTAAAGAATAATCTGGGCATGACCAGCTTCCATTCTCTTATCTCTGGAGAGGTAACTGCTTTAAGAAAGGAGGCTCTTTACTCTTTCCTGCAAGGTGGGGAGGTCACTGCCCCACCTCATTCACTCTAGTTAGAGAAACAGCTATTTTTTGAAACAAATCTTGTTTTTATTTTTCTTTTTCAATGATAAAGTGCAAGCTGCTGTAATTTTTGCTTTCCCATAGGATAGTAAACTTTCTTTCCTCTGTCCATTCTTTCTCTTTGTGCCTACTTGCTTTCAAATCTTTGTCTCCTCAAAGTTAATTTTATTTCCTAGCAGATATAAATATGTGTTGGAGAAGACTTGAGAGTCCCTTGGACTGCAAGGAGATCCAACCAGTCCCTAAAGTCCTGGGTGTTCATTGGAAGGACTGATGTTGAAGCTGAAACTCCAATACTTTGGCCACCTGATGCAAAGAGCTGACTCATTTGAAAAAAACCCTGATGCTGGGAAAGATTGAAGGCAGGAGGAGAAGGGGACAATAGAGGATGAGATGGTTGGATGGCATTACCGACTCAATGGGCATGAGTTAGGGTAGACTCCAGGACTTGGTGATGGACAGGGAGGCCTGGCATGCTATGGTCCATGGGGTTGCAAACAGTCGGACATGACTAAGTGACTGAACTGAACCGATAAATCTGTGTAGTAAGCATGGAGAATGCTTACTTTTGCTACTAACCTTACTTTCCAATGAATATTCGTTTGTTTATTCCAATTAAGGATGTGGCCATGTGCATCAACCTGCAGGTGACTCATTAAAACTCTCTTGCCAACCACTCACTCTTCCTTTGCTCTCTTTGGCCAGTCATTAATTATTTGCTTCAGTGACCAACACCTGTTATTTGCAACTTGATTGAAAGGTAATTTCATTCTGCCATAGATAAGCAGTTTTTGCATTGTTTCCTACTCTCACTCCATTGTAAGCTTCTTAAGAAAAAGACAACATGCTATATTTTGTACAGCTCTAGATTCTATCATGATGCTAAGCACGGAATGTGTGGTAGATAAATGTGTATGTTAAACTAAACTGTCTTGAAATTATTTTTCAATTATGTAGGTAATATGTGCTATTGTAAAAACAGGAAAATTTTGAAGTATGAGAAGTAAATGAAAAGAATTTGTAATATATTCATCAAAACCCAGGAATTTCAATCTTAAAAAAAAAAAAGCTTTACTAAGCTAACATACAGTAGAAAGAATATGTAATAACTTGCTCAGACGCTCAGGCGTGTCTAACTCTTTGTGATCCCATGGCCAGTCCCTGTCAGGTTCCTCTGTCAGTGGAATTTCCCAGGAAAAAATACTGGAGGGAGTTGCCTTTTTCTCCTCCAGGGGATCTTCCCGACCCAGGGATCAAACCTGCGTCTCTTATATATTCTGTGTTGGCAGGTAGATTCTTTACCACTTGTGCCCTCTGGGAAGCCCTTACACAGTAAAAAGAGTATATGCAGAGTTCAATGAATTTTATTAAATGTATACAGCTTTGCAACTATCACCTCAATTCAGTTTTAGGACACATCCCTCATCCCCATAAGTTCTCTTGTGCTTATTTGAATCATATTGCCATAAATGTGTATATGCTTAGTGGCTTAGTCATGTTTGACTCTTTGCAACCTCATGGACTGTAGCCCACCAAGGCTCCTCTGTCCATGTGGACTCTCCAGGCAAGAATACTGGAGTGGGTTGCCATGCCATCCTCCGGGGGATCTTTCCAACCTAGGGATTGAACCCAGGTCTCCCACATTGTGGACAGATTCTTTACTGTCTGAGCCACCAGGGAAGCCTTATTGCAACAAATACACTTGACTAATAAAATTCTATGTAGAATTTCATACTTAAAAAATAAAAAGAACCAGTTTCAGTAAGATAATGACTATATTTTAGCTGGTAAAAAGTTCTAGTATAAACTATTTCTTCCATGGAATTAGGAACATTAGATGTAAGCATTTGAATCTCTGTTTTATAATTTATTAATGATGTGCCCCAATTACCATATGGATTCTAATTTTATGTCATTGTAAACTAAAAACATAGTTGTGTATTTTTCTGAAATAAACCCAACCTTTAATACTGATTACCCTATGAAGAATAACTGAATTTTGACATATTATGTATCATGTGGTTATTTTACATTTACCAACTTTCCCCTGAAACAGCATAAGAGAATGATTATTGTCACCTTTAAGTAATTACTTATAGTAATTAAGTAATGATCTTTGTGCTTGTATAAACTTCTGTAAATCTGAGGGGTAATTCCAGCAAATGTGGCTGTCTTGGGAATGGGGCTAGTAGGTACATTTTTAAGTAGTTTATGTGCTCCTGCTTTTAGAGGTGGTCGGAACTGGGATCAACCTGGGTTGATTAGCCAAGCTCCACACTTGGAGCTGTATCTACCCATCCTCTAAATTACAGAAAGGTTTGCTTCACTCAAGACTTCCCAGGTGGCACCAGTAAAGAACCTGCCTGCCAATGCAGGAGACATAAGAGATGCAGGTTCGATCCCTGGGTTGGGAAGATACCCTGGAGGGAGGGCATGGCAGCCCACTCCAGTATTCTTGCCTGGAGAACCCCATGGACAGAGAACCTGGTGGGCTACAGTTCATAGGGTTGCAAAGAGTAAGACAAAGCTAAAATGATTTAGCATGCATGCACATGGTCTGCTCACCAAGCCACAGGCTCTTCTGTTGAAGGTAGTTTTGCCTAATTAGTGCAAGGGCTCCATGTAGGCCAGCTGGGGCTATGATTGGGCTCTTAGAACAATTGGAATTTTTTCTTGCTCTTTAAATGCTGCTTTCTGCAAGCAGCAAAGCTCAACTACAGAGATTAGCCTATAGAGGGTCAGGCAAACAGCTGTCAGTTTGGTGAAGTTGGAAGGATTTAAACTCTGTAGTCAAAATTCTCTACCATTGACCTCCCCATCCTTACCTTTCACTGCTGTTCATCTGGGTTCTTCCCCACTGTCATCCCACACCTGCTGCCATCTTCGTGCTGAGTTTTCTCACTTTTCTTCCATCATTTTCTCTTCCATCCATCCAAATGCTCCTAATATTTTAAGGTTTGGCTCATCATATTCTTATAATTGGAACTGTCTCTCATCACTCCAATTAACTATTGTTTGTATATTATCTTCCTGATTAATTATCTATCTTTCTCATCTATGAACACATAGGATTCTTTGTTATTATATGATACAGTAGCTAAGTGTACATGCTCTGAGGTTGACTGGGTTTGTGCTGTTAACTTAAGCACAGAGAGGTCTTCTAATATTCTGAATCACTCTATGCCTCAGTTTTCTTGTGTGTAAAATAGAAACAATAATAATGCTTACCTCTTTGGATTGTTATAAAGTTCAGCCATATTATACAGCTTTTGGAACAGTTCCTGCTGTTGCTATTGCTAAGTCACTTCAGTCTTGTCCGACTCTGTGTGACCCCATAGACGGCAGCCCACCAGGCTCCCCCGTCCCTGGGGTTCTCGAGGCAAGAACACTGGAGTGGGTTGCCATTTCCTTCTCCAATGCATGAAAATGAAAGTGAAGTCACTCAGTCATGTCTGACTCTTAGCAACCCCATGGACTACAGCCTACAAGTCTCTTCCATCCATGGGATTTTCCAGGCAAGAGTACTGGAGTGGAGTGCCATTGCCTTCTCCAGGAACAGTTCCTAGCAAGTGGTTATTTTAATCTTTGACATGAATTACTTTGTTTTGCCAAATGTATTACAAACTCTTTGAGAACAGCAATTTTGTCTTATATTTTGTTGTATTCTCAGAGGCAGAAACAAAATGAATAGTTTCTCTTTTCAGACAGGGAAAAGTAGATTCAGAAAGATAGTGACTCACTAGGGTTGGAGCTGACATTAAGATACAGATCTGCTGGTTCTCCAGCTCTGTACTCCTTCAACTTTTACTATTTTGTCTGACATTGATAATACTGTTTTCATAATACAAGAGTAACAATACTGATGGTCATATTAAAGATGTCTTCAAAGTGTGTTAAACACAATATTAAAAAAAATTTGTGCAAATAAGACTTCTCACATAAATGAAAGATCATACATTTCATATCATAACTTAGATAATTTTCTCCACTTCCACCCCCACCCCGCCCTGGGTATCCTCTCCCATCGCATGAAATACATTTCAGTGCCATGTTTTCTCTCTTTAAATAAGATCCCAGAGGGAATATTTAATCAAAACAATTCTAATTGGCTACAAACATAACCATAACCTCATTTTACCCATGTAGTTAGAAGAGTTAATTGGGCCTGCAAAGCCAGCAGCTAAATACATTGGTTTATGCAGACAGTGAATCTAATTGCCTCCAAAATCATCCTTCTGCAGGAGCAGTTGAAGGAGAGAAGATTCCGGGTGCAACTTCAAAAGACCAATTTGGTGTCAATTATCTGCTCTTGCTAGATAAACTTGAAAAAAAAGTCATTGGTCTACTTAAGTGAAAAAATATAATAAATGTGCACACATACATAACTCTTTTCAAATTAGAAGAACAAAAATGACAAAAGAAGTAATAAATTTTCCATTGCATTTGAGTTTAGCAAAATTAACAGGGTTGGACTCCACACCCTTCCCCAGCCCCACTGCCTTTCCCCCCTGTTCCTTCATAAGCTAGTCTTTAAGAGTTTAGAGAATTAATCCAGAAGTGAAAATATTTTTTTCTTTTCTTTTTCTCCTTTGTAATTTTTGCCTTAAGGGAATACATGTCTTTCAGGAACAAAACAAAAACAAAGAAAAATCATACCTATTTAGACTTCACTGATTTAGAATTTGTGCAGTTCAGATTAGTTACTTGATTAGATTAGTTACTGTTGGCAAGTCAGCAAGTCTTTTTAAAGCCTCATTTTTTAAAACCCATGAAAGAGGTGAAAAATCGTGTAAAGTTTGCCTGAGAATGTGCTGCTGAACTGTTACATATTGGACAAATGTGAGAAAAGAATGTAGGAAATTAAATTTCAGAAACAATAATTTAGACAAGTATGAAAGGGGAAATTTGCCTTACTCTTTAATAAAAGGCTGTTTTCAGCCAGTCTGGGAGCATTGTTTACAACCTAACAATAAATATGCTAATATAGAATTTTCATAATGAATTCACTAAATAAGGTGCTCTCTGTGGAGTATTTTCCTTTAACATTTAGTTAATCAGATTCCAGTTATTGTGCCTTTCAAATATGCCTCGTAATTTTTACTTTTCACAAAGTTTAAATGATTGCATTTAGTTATGTAAATTCGTGAGCCCAGCTTATATCACTTTCTTCACCTTAGTCAACAAGTTTCAGATTTTCGAACAGGAAGAATTATAAACTTCCATTGCCTTATAGACAGAATGTTCCTTTCTGTATATCTTCAAAACTTCCTTTTTATTTGGACTGTCTTTAAGCAGAGAAAAACAAAGGTGGGGTAATTGTGTCCTCACTCCTGGCTTATTGTTGGTATAGCGTGTATAGGGTTGCTGAGTGGGCTTCCCTGGTAGCTCAGCTGGTAAAGAATACTATCATGTATTTTACAAATACTTGAGATCTCTTCTTCGCATATCATTTGGTGGCTAGAAATATTTTGTTGATATATTATCTAGTATATGTATCAGGAAAGAAACTCACCCTGCCCCTCATATGATCTGCTTGCTGTGGCGCTATTGGTGTGCTTTGTGTAAGTAATGCTAAATCTCATCTTCCCAAGGTCTGTACCCAATATTGAGTGCACGAATGAAATTGTTAAATTTTTTTTGCCTAAATCCTTGTAGGATGACACTTTGTTTGACTATGCACATTCAGGAAGCACATTCAATTTAATATAAATGATGTAGAGCCTTCCCTTTTTATGCAGTTTTAGTAGGCTTACTGTTGTATTTGACTATCATTTTGCCTTTCTTTGGGCAAAGTCATTTCATTCCTTCTAAAAGGCTTTTCAGAAGGTAAAGGCCACTTCATAAATATGTCTTCTAAATAGTCATCATGAACCTGCCCTCTGACCATACCTGATTGGTCCAGGGATAGATACCATGGCTTTCTGACCAAAGCTGGACCAATAAATCTCCTGCCCAGGAATCTGGACACAGAAACAGAAAGAATATCAGACTTTGTAATTATCCAAGATCTCTTGGGTTTCTCACCAGGATAATTTATCTTTAAATCAAGCTTTCTGATTCTCAGGAAATGGTTTTGGATCACTTCTGTTCATAGTAGCTTCTGTAATAACTCAGAGATGTGCAAAATTTGTGAGGCATGGGGATAAATGGGAAGGGGTAAAAATTATTTGTAAGGATGAAATAATACTGGGTAAGAAGGGAAAGTGGCTGGTTTACATTTTGCCTTGTGATTTGAACAAGAATTTATCTAAAAGACAATTTAATAAGTAGAGTAAAAAAAACCCTGTAAACTAATGTTATTTATGAATATTGATACAAAAGTACTAAATAGAATATTAGCAATAGGATCTTTGAGCTTCCTCAATGGCTCAGCAGGTAAAGAATCTGCCTGCAATGCAGGAGACACAGGAAATGCAGGTTCAGTTCCTGGGTCAGGAAGATCCTCTGGAGGAGGAAATGGCAACCCATTCCAGTTTTCTTGCCTGAAAAATCCTATGGACAGAGGAGCCTGGAAGTCTATAGTCCAAAGGGTCATGAAGAGTCAGACATGATTGAACACATACACACAGCACAAACAGAGTCGTACAGCACGTAAGAGAATAGCAAACCATGATCAGTAGAGATTTATTCAATGAGTGCATGGTTTGCTCAGTATCAAAGTACAAATAGTATTAATAAAATACCCCTTATAAGTAGAGCTGCTGCTGCTGCTGCTGCTGCGTCACTTCAGTCGTGTCCAACTCTGCGACCCCATAGACGGCAGCCGACCAGGCTCTGCCGTCCCTGGGATTCTCCAGGCAAGAACACTGGAGTGGGTTGCCATTTCCTTCTCCAACGCATGAAAGTGAAAAGTGAAAGTGAAGTCACTGAGTCATGTCCGACTCTCAGCAACCCCATGGACTGCAGCCTACCAGGCTCCTCCGTCCATGGGATTTCCCAGGCAAGAGTACTGGAGTGGGGTGCCATTGCCTTCTCCATAAGTAGAGCTAAGGAAAAAAAAATCATGTGGTTATCTTCTTGAAGAAAGCATTCAATAGTACATACTACTGGGAAGGTAAGCTCTTCAGTTGGTGCGTGCATGAAGGTTAAAACTGCTTTTGGATTATTTTCCATTAAAGGATATTGAATACTGTTGCTTGTGTCATACAGTGCATCTTTGTTTCTTATCTGTTTTATGTAGAGTAGTATATATCTATTGATCCCATACTCCTAATTTAGCCCTCTCACCCTTCTCCCTTTTCCCTTTGATAACCATTAAAGGCTGACTATAAATAGCTATACTTCAGTTTTAAAAATAAAGCAAACTGCTTTTGGAAACACCTTAGGAAGACACTCTTGTGGAGACCAACATGCCTTATTTAATTACTTCAATGTGGGCCAATTTTCTTCTTGGGTTGGGATTGATGGCTTTATTTATTTAGTTGTTTTAGAATCCACTGAAATGGCTTAATTTTAGGGACTGTTTTTTAAGAAAATTTAAATCTTTGAACACTGATCTAGAGTTGCATCTTTAGTGCTCCTACTGCGAGGAAGGGAACAGCACTGCCAGGTCCCTTCTCCTGTACTCTCCTGACACATGGCCACTCAGCAGGATGGCAGGGAGCAGTCCATTCACTGAACAGTTACCTGGTTTCTTCTCTTTCTCTCTCTCCCCTACTCGACATCTCTGCCCCTTTCTCACCATACCCAAATTCCTTAAATGAGTATGGTTTGGAAATGAGGATCAGACTGACTCATACTCTACATATCATGGTTAACAGTCATAATGATTACACTTGTGCTTAGACACGTGAGACTTACTTGCCACCTAATCAAGCTCCTTAAATTCTCTAAGCTTCAGTTAACTCATGTGTCAAAAGGGAATCATGTTACTGAACATCTTTGTTTATTACAAGAATTAACTATGAATGTAAACTAATTACCAAGTGCCTTGCATTTATTTAACACTGATGAATGCTAACCTTTATCAGGTTAACCTGTGGAAAATTCTGAACGAGATGGGAATACCAGACCACCTGACCTGCCTCTTGAGAAACCTATATGCAGGTTAGGAAGCAACAGTTAGAGCTGGACATGGAACAACAGACTGGTTCCAAATAGGAAAAAGAGTACGTCAAGGCTGTATATTGTCACCCTGCTTAGTTTACTTATATGCAGCGTACATCATGAGAAATGCTGGGCTGGAAGAAGCACAAGCTGGAATCAAGCAGAAATATCAATAACCTCACATATGCAGATGACACCACCCTTAAAGCAGAAAGTGAAAAGGAACTAAAAAACCTCTTGATGAAAGTGAAAGAGGAGAGTGAAAAAGTTGGCTTAAAGCTCAACATTCAGAAAAGGAAGATCATGGTATCTGGTCCCATCACTTCATGGGAAATAGATGGAGAAACAGTGGAAACAGCGTCAGACTTTATTTTTGGGGGCTCCAAAATCACTGCAGATGTTGACTGCAGCCATGAAATTAAAAGACGCTTACTCCTTGGAAGAAAAGTTATGACCAATATGACCAGATAGCATGTTCAAAAGCAGAGACATTACTTTGCCAACAAAGGTCCATCTAGTCAAGGCTATGGTTTTCCAGTGGTCATGTATGGATGTTAGAGTTGGACTGTGAAGAAGGCTGAGCACCGAAGAATTGATGCTTTTGAACTGTGGTATTGGAGAAGACTCTTGAGAGTCCCTTGGACTGCAAGGAGATCCAACCAGTCCATTCTAAAGGAGATCAGTCCTGGGTGTTCATTGGAAGGACTGATGCTAAAGCTGAAACTCCAGTACTTTGGCCACCTCATGTGAAGAGTTGACTCATTGGAAAAGACTCTGATGCTGTGAGGGATTAGGGGCAGGAGGAAAAGGGGACAACAGAAGATGAGATGGCTGGATGGCATCACCGACTCAATGGATGTGAGTTTGAGTGAACTCCGGGAGATGGTGATGGACAGGGAGGCCTGGTGTGCTGCGATTCATGGGATCGCAAAGAGTCGAACACGACTGAGCAACTGAACTGAACTGAACTGAAAGGCTATCTACTAATATTTTCTCATAATTGGTGTGGTAGCACCCTTGCCCTGAACTTTTCTCCAGGATTTTCTCTCCTTTGTTACATCACTGTAGATATTTGTTTCAATTATTCACTTTGGCTACCAATGCCTGAGACTTGGCAGGCTGAGTAATAAATAATTTTCTTTCATTTAGCTTGGATTAGTGGGGTCAAGAGGGGAAGGGGATGACAGAGGCTAAGACGGTTGGATGATATCATTGACTAAATGGTTATGAGTTTGAGCAAACTCTAGGAGACAGTGAAGGACAGGGAAGCCTGGTGTGCTGCAGTTCCTGGGGTCCCAAAGAGTTGGACAAAGTTATTGACTGAACAACAACAACAGAATATTTCATTAACTTTTGCTCCAGTGTCTACAGGCTGGGATTTCAGGTAAATTGTATGTTTCTGTGCTAGGATTTATTTTTAGGTGGACATATTTCTTCCTAAACTGGAAACTTAGGGTAAAAATAAAGTGGGTGCTAGGAGAAATGAAAATTGGCCTGGTGGACTTTATCATGCTGAGAGCCTCCCTCTCTCAATGCATTTTGACTCAGTTAAGGAGATTTACTTTTTTCTTATCCCTAAAAAAATACATCCCCAGAAAAAGTGAAGCTGACATAACTATACAGTAGATGGTAAATGTACTATGCTTCAAAGGTGTTCCAGTCACCAATGTGACAGGAAACTTTGCCTTTGGAGATAAAGAGAAGCCCCTGCTGTGTTTGGTGTTTAGATTTTCTGATTTAAATGCTACTTGACAAAGATACGAAATAGTCAAGCTTTTTCTCCAGATTTACTTTTAAAACCATATTCTAGTTGCTGGACAATTTGAGTTACTTTCAGCAAATTTTGATTCAACAGAAAAATTTGATAATTCAGCAAATTATCCATTTCAGTGTTAGTCTGCTGCTTGCAAATTGTTGTAGCTAAAGTTGAAATTATATCTATAGGAAGGAATGGTATTCAGTAAATTGAGTTGAGGAAGATAAAAATGTATTAATGAATTACATTCTGCTTTGACTTCTGTTGTGAAAGGTAATTAATTCATCTCTGTTTTGGATTAATTATAGAAACATGACCTAAGTGGACTCCTATTGTGAAATGATAAAGTATATGGAGTTAAAGGACAAATGGGAAAATCAACATTTTTAATTTAATATTTTACACTTAAGATTTAATTAATGCAGTCTATGCACTGGTGTGAATGGCTGACTTTGGCCAATTGTGTTGTGACTAATGCATTTGCTCCTAGTTCTCTCTGCTCTAGGCTTAAGGGATTATTGCTGTGACACATATTTATGATGCATTTGTCACCATTCCTTGGGTTTGAGGATTCAGCTGTTGAGGATGTGTGTAGGTGTGTGAGTATGCTGCTGAATGTCAGACATTTTTTCCATATTATTGTCATGTGACTATCCTCTTTTGTGGTCAAAGATGCTATTTTAGGGTCTGTGATTATAGTTGACATTGATGCTTAGATTCTTGATTGGTATATGATTGTTTAGACTCAATAGCTTCAAACATCTTGACCAGCTTATTGATTAGCTTGTTGCTGTGTACTCCCACACCCACCTGTTTTCCCTCATGCTTCTGTGTTGGCATGCTGCATCAAGGTATTTTTAAGGTATTTATTCTTATTTGGCTGTCATCCACAACCCAACTGTTTCCATTTCAGTGAAATGAGAGAAGAAAGCAAGGCTCATACCATGCTGACAGGTCACCCAGTAAGTGTTTTCCCTTCACTACTTAGGAGAAGACTAAAATCAAACTGCAGCCTACCTATCTAGACTATGTGTTATAAAGATGACAGTTTTGTATGGAATGAAGCTGCATATTAAGAATAAATAAATGGATAAGTTCCATGGTCCCATGAATTATATCATCATGCCCTTTATGCCTTTTTGTTATTGCATAGCGCATTGGCAACACAGCATTTCCCACATCACCCCTGACACATTACAAGTCAACAAGACACATGTGGATCTGGCAGATGAGGCTTGTTTGCTTTGGTTGAAATTTTAATCACATACCATTTGGTGGTGACATACCTACCAAAGTGCTGTGGATGCCTAGTAGGTCTTATGGGAATGCCATAGGTGGTTAACTGCACACAGATATGGCCAACAACTGGGGAATCTGATTCCCATTTTCTCTTCTTTCCCAACTTATATTATGGTCCTTATTCTTTCATTCTCTTTAGCTTTATGAGAAGCTGGTCTCTCATGAGGATGTGCTTGTTTCCTAACAAAATCTTTCTGTTCTGGCATGTCTTTTGGCCTCCCTCCTAAAACCTTGGCCCAGGAAGGTTTATTGGAGACTCAGGACCAGGATAGGATGTTTGATAAAGGCAATTAAATGTTCCTATTGCATGTGATGCTGATCATGGACATGTATCAGATTGGGACAGATTCTCTGTGAGGCAGACTTTGCATCTGTGATACCCACGTATCATCATAGCAAAATATCATAGGCAAAGTGGCTTAAACAACAAAAATTTACTTCTGGAGGCTGGGAAGTCCAAGATAAAGGTGCCAGCAAGGTAAATTTCATCCCGAGGTCTGTTCTCTTGGCTTCTCCTGTTCTCTCTAGGTGGTCACCATCTCACTGTGTGCTCACCTGACTTATTGTGCACATGTGAGGAGAGTGAACCAGATTTTGAATCTCTTCTCATTAGGCTACCAATCCCATCCTGAGTGCCCTACTTTTAAGACTTCATCTAAAGCTAATTACCTCCCAAAGGCTCCAAGCATGATCACATTTTTGGTTCAAGGCTGCAACACAAAAATTTTGGAGGGATATTAACATTCAGTTTGTAGTACCGTTATTTGCTTAGGAAGACTTTATGGACAAGTTCAGGGGCCTACAAGCTAGACTCTGCTCTGGGACTATGTAGTTTAGATAGAGTAGAAATGGAGGAGGGGTTTGAGTGGGACCTGGGTTATTATTCATGTAGCATTAAAACAGTCATCCCAAACTTATTGCACTCTTCTGTGAAACTCTGTTAGGCTAAATACAGAATTCTAGAGAAAATCAGATTTCAATTAGAGAAGGTTAATAACTCATTCTGCCTCCACAGTACACAATTCTTACAAATAACACTTTGAAAACTTCACAACCTGATAGTTTGGAGAGAGGCTAGTGAAAAGTTTAATTGCTTCATTTGTCACTCATGCCTCCCCTCTCTCCCCTCCACCTTGTCCCTATCCATCTCTTCCTCCTAATTTTTCTTTCAGTGATCCTTCCCAATCTCACTTTACCTGGAAGTCCTCTTATATTCCTCATTCTTGATTTGTATTACATGCTTTTGCTTCCCAGGAAGCAATGGCTGGTTTGTGATCTAAAAGGAAACTTTTCTTGACATTTCTAAATGCTGCTGCAATTTCAAAGAAAATTTTGGCAGACTGAACATGTCCTACTAAACTTCTCTCTCAAAATTGCTTCTTCTTCCATATTTGTCATTTCAGAGAAAGACCACACTTTCTCCTAGATCATTTATGCCAGAGATTTTCTTTTCAATCTCACTCTCTTTTTCAGCTCCCACATCTTATTGATCATGAAATCACATCAATTTTAGACTCTAATTACACTCTCCTCCTTTTGCAGAGTCCCCTCCTCCATTCACTGCTTAAGTCCCCCTCCCTCTTTTTTTTTTTTTTTTGTCAGAAATATAATGGTTTGCTAGCTGGCCTCTCTGCTCCAGGTTTGCCAATTTCTAATTCATCTTCCATAATGTTAGTGATTTTCCTAAAATGCACATGTAATTGTGCCTCTCCTTAAAAAAAAAAAGCTCCTTTAGTAGTTCTTTGACTTTCACAGGCTAAAACTCAAACTCCCTAAGTTGGCATCCAGTGATCTATAAATGATCCATTGAGATCAATACTTTCCAAGCAGAAAGTCTGCTTTCTGTCTTCGTATTATATCCCATTACTTGTATAATTTTCTTTCAAAAGCACTTATTACTTTATTTTCAGTAATCAAATATAAAAACATTCTATGCAAACTCTAGGTGTTCTTGCATCTGGTATACCATTTCTGTTTTGCTTTAAAATGTTGTATTGGTTTCTGCCATATAACAACATGAATCAGCTGTTAGGTATATGTATTTCCCCTCTCTCTCGAGGCTCCCTCCCACCTGCTCCCATCCCATACCTCTAGGTTATCACAGAGCACTGGGCTGGGCTCCCTTTGTATACAGCATCTTCCCATGAGCTATCAATTTTACACATGGAGGTGTATATTTGTCAATGCTACTCTCTCAATTCATCTCACCCTCTTCTTCCCCCACGGTGTCCACAGGACTGTCCTCCATGTCTGCATCTCTATTTCTGCCCTGCAAATAGGTTCATCAGTAACATTTTTCTAGATTCCATACATGTGCATTAACATACGGCATTTGTTTTGTTTTTTTTCTTTCTGACTTCAACCTTTACAACAGGTTCTAGATTTATCTACCTCATTTCAACTAACTCAAATTTGTCCCTTTTTTATGACTGAATAGTGTTCCCTTGTATATATGTACCACAACTTCATCTATTCATCTGTCAATGGATCCACTTTATAATCTTTGTTTTCACCTTCTTGAGTCACTTATATTTTCCCAGAGTAGTATGTTTCACCAAGCTCTATACCTTTGCGTGTACTATTCCTTTGGCCTGGAATGCTTCTTTCTCATTTCTTTATCCAGCAAACCCATATTCAGGCTTAAATATTTATGTCAAGCATCACCTCCTTTTCTTCCTCCTGTTTCCATGCAAGTTGAATTAACTACACCTCCTCGATCTTTTAGTTTTTTACTTTTATAATCTGGAATTTTTAACAGCATTTAAATTTAATTTTTAATAGAAGTATAATTGATTTACAATATTATATTAGTTTAAGATGTACAGCATAGTGATTCAGTGTTTTATAGATTATACTACATTAAAAGTTGCTATAAGATAATTGGAATTTCTTCATATTTGCATAGGACTCTGAGATCATCCTTTTTTGCCCTATTTTTCCTTGGGGACTAGCTTAGTGTCTGGTACATAGTTGGTATAAAATATGTTTGAGTGGATGAATAAATAAATTAATGAAGAAACATAAAAATATCTTTTAATAAACTGTTACTGAATTGTCAAATATTTCTTGTTTTCATTTCTTTTATTTTCATCTTTACTCAGCAACTGATTTTTCCATGAACTTTATTACTCAAAGATTTAGAAGAGTCTAGAATTATTACTTAAAGGTTTAGAAGAGTCTAGAATTCCTCTGAGGCACAAAAGACATTAAAAACTAAGTACTTCCTTAAAGATAAAACAGAATAGAATCAGAGGGTCTCACACTGGTTTTAGTAATTTCCCTTGGAAATCATAGTCTCACATACCAGTGTTCAATCAGAAAAATGTGTCCTATTTCTGGACTTAAGAGGATGGAAGGATGACTGTGTAGATAAGAATCATCCACCTCTGAAATTTACTCTCCTCCGTTGGGACTCTTTTTTTCCTCTAACTGTGAAAACAACATAATTTTTTTCTATTTATATAATTAGCACATGCTGTTTAGAATAATTTGAATAATGCACAAACATGTAAGATCCTAAAAACTTGCTTAAAATCTTTCCATCCAGAGATGATCCTAATAGTCACTTGTTGACATTTTTACAACCATTTTAGGTACACATTCATACACATATATTTTTTTGACATATATGAGATTTTTTCAGGCACATTATATTTCTTTGGGGATATTTTAAAATGCATTCTATTGTTATCTTATTTCCCTATTTCAGTTGATTTGTATCAACTATTCTTTCCAGTCCAAATGACCCTTGTTAACCACCTGTGGTATAGGTCCTGTTGCAGTACAGGCGGGCAGGAATGAATGAATAAAGTGGTATTGTTTCAAAAAATAGTCTAGGAATTTCTCCTAGTTTCCTGAAAGTGAAAGCATTAGTTGCTCAGTTATGTCTGACTTTGTGACCCTATGGACTGCAGCCCTCTGTCTATGGGATTTCCCAAGCAAGAATACTGGAATGGGTAGCCCTTTCCATCTCCAGGTGATCTTCCCAACCCAGGGTTTGAACCTGAATCTCCTGCATTGCAGGCAGACTCTTTACTATCTGAGCCACCAGGGAAGCCTAATTCCTTCTTTGTTAGTCTATTCTTTAGTAATTTGTTGTGTTTTTGTTTGTTTAGATTTTGGTGGTGATTTTGGTTGACCTCTTGGACCACCCCTGCCATGATTATGGCTGAAGATATGACCATTACATTCCTACAACCTATTGCTTCAGTTTTCATCAGATGGATTTCAAGCACAGGTACTGTTGGGTAAAACAGTACATGGGCTTTTAATTTTAAAAGACAGGGTAAAGTTGCTTTGTTTTTACTTTTAACATTTCTACTTACAATGAAAAAGAAAACTTGGGGAGTGCTTTACATCGATATTCTCACACTTAGTAGCTGTTTCCAGTCTGTTTAAGATTTTGCCAGTTTGACAGATCTAAAATAGTACCTCATAAATTTAAGAACTTGCATTTTTCTGATTATTAGTTGTACTGGGCATATTTTCACACATAGTTGGCAAACTTGTTCTTTTATAAATTGCCTGTTCATAGCTTTTGCCCTTTCTACCTTTCTCATTTCAAAAACTTGCTAATTTGAAATAATTTTAGACTACCTAAGATATTTTCATGATCTCACTGATAATGTTAACCTTTGGAAAGTGAAAAAGTGAAAGTGTCAGTCTGAATCTTTGACCCTATGGACTGTCGGCCACCAGGCTCCTCTGCCCATGGAATTCTCCAGCCAAGAATACTGGAGTGAGTAGCCATTCCTTTCTGCAGGAGATCTTCCCAATTCAGGGATCCAATTCATGTCTCCTGCATGGCAGGTGGTTTCTTTACTGTCTGAGCTAACAGGGAAGCCCAATATTTATCACTTGGTTAAGACAGTGTCTTCAGATTTACTTACTGCAAAGGTACTGTTTTTCCCCTTGAAATTAATAAATATTTTGGAAAGAAGTACTTTGACATTTCCCAAATATCCTATTTCTTCTTAAACATTTACTCACTAATTTTAGTAATAATTGGTAGATATTGCCTATAGTAATTATTACTGTGGCGTTCTAGCAGTGAGTTTCTGTTTCCCTCAATCCTTCTACATTTACTTATTAGGCTTCTGTGAGGAGTCATCCCTTATTTATTTATTCCACAATTTATTTATATCAGTATATACTCATATAGTAGTATATCATTGTGGTTTGAATTTTCATTTCTCTAATGGCGCATGATGTTAAACATTTTTCCATGTACTTATTTTCCACTTGTATAGCTTCTCAGTATTATGTGTCTTCATGTTTGTTTTCTAATTGGATTTTTGGTTTTATTATTGTTGAATTTTGAGAGATTTCAACATAAGCTACATACTTGTTGAGCATGTGATTCAAAATATTTTCCAATTTGTCACTTATCTTTCACCCTCTTAACAGTATCTTTTACCTTGTAAAAATGTTTAATTATGATGAACTCCAATTTTTCAATTTTTGACTTTATGGATTGTGCTTTTGGTGTCAAGTCTGTAATTTTTGTTTTCTTTAAAATCCCCTATTCCTTTTGACTTCTTTTGGATTATTTGGAAATTTTTAAGAATTCCGTCCTGATAAGCTATTGTTTTTTTAACTGTTATTACAAAAAAAATGCTTTTTGTATTTGGACGGAGGAGCCTGGTAGGTTGCAGTTCAAGAGTCAGACTCGACTGAGCGACTTCGCTTTCACTTTTCACTTTCGTGCATTGGAGGAGGAAATGGCAACCCACTCCAGTGTTCTTGCCTGGAGAATCCCAGGGACGGGGCAGCCTGGTGGGCTGCCGTCTCTGGGGTAGCACAGAGTTGGACACGACTAAAGCCACTTAGCAGCAGCAACAGCAGCGGTTTTCTTGGGATAATACTGCTGCCGTGTCCTTTATTTTAGCAGTATGTTTAGAATTAACATTTTAATGTTCCCTGTAAAATATAAAAATCTTGTCTTTTCCACTTAACAAACTCCTTGTTGAATATGTGATTCAAAAATATTTCCCCCAGAAACCCGTATGAGAATATTATAATTTTGTTTTAAACAGTCATATGCATTTTAAAGAAATTAAAGAAAATAATCTAATAGTTATAAAGATATTTATCATCTTAAACATTCCTCATTCCTTCCTGAAGATCTGAGTGTCACTCTACTGTCATTTTTCTTCTGCTTGAAGAGATTTCTTTAGCATTTCTTGTAGAATGGATCCACTGGTGACATATTTTCTTGGTTTTATTTATCCAAAACAATCTTCATTTTGCCTTCATTCTTTGAAGACATATATAATTTTAAGTTGACTTTTTATTTTTTCATTATTCAGTACATTAAATATGCACTTCCAGTGTGTTCTGGTTGCCATGATTACTGATTTGTTCTTCTCCTTATATCATGGTTTTTTTTTCCTCACTGTCTTTAAGAATTTCTCAATATTTTTGATTATCAAAAGTTTGAATATAGTTTTCCTAGGTGTCACTGTTTCCATTGTTTCCCCATCTATTTGCCATGAAGTGATGGGACCGGATGACATGATCTTAGTTTTCTGAATGTTGAGTTTTAAGCCAACTTTTTCACTCTCCTCTTTCACTTTCATCAAGAGGCTCTTTAGTTCTTTACTTTCTGCCATAAGGGTGGTGTCATCTGCATATCTGAGGTTATTGATATTTCTCTCAGCAAACTTGATTTCAGTTGTGCTTAATCCAGCCTGGCATCAGGTACTCTGCATAGAGGTTAAATGAGCAGGGTGACAATATATAGCCTTGACTACTCCTTTACCAATTTAGTACCAGTCTGTTGTTCCATGTCTGCTTCTAACTGTTGCTTCTTGATCTGCATACACATTTCTCAGGAGGCAGGTCAGGTAGTCTGGTATTCCCATCTCTTTAAGATTGTTGTGATCCACAGAGTCAAAGGCTTTGGCATAGTCAGTAAAGCAGAAACAGATCTTTTCCTAGAATTTTCTTGCTTCTTCTATGATCTGATGGATGTTGGCAACTTGATCTCTGGTTCCTCAGTCTTTTATAAATCCAACTTGAACATCTGGAAGTTTACGGTTAATGTACTATTGAAGCCTGGCTTGGAGAATTTTGAGCATTACTTTGCTAGTGTGTGAGATGAGTACAATTGTGTGGTAGTTTGAACATTCTTTGGCATTGCCTTTCTATGGGATTGGAATGAAAACTGACCTTTTCCAGTCCTGTTGCCAATGCTGAGTTTCCCAAATTTGCTGGCATATTGAGTGCAGCACTTTCACAGCATCATCTTTTAGGATTTGAAATAGCTCAACTGGAATTCCATCACCTCCACTAACTTTGTCCATAGTGATGCTTCCTAAGGCCCACTTGACTTTGCACTCCAGGATGTCTGGCTCTAGGTAAGTGATCACATCATTTTGGTTATCTGGGTTATAAAGATCTGATTTGTATAGTTCTTCTGTGTATTCTTGCTAACTCTTCTTAATATCTTCTGCTTCTGTTAGGTCCATGCCATTTCTGTCCTTTATTGTGCCCATTTTTGTATAGAATGTTCCCTTGGTGTCTCTAATTTTCTTGAAGAGATCTCTAGTCTTTCCCATTCTATTGTTTTCCTCTATTTCTTTGGATTGATCACCAAGGAATGCTTTCTTATCTCTCCTTGCTATTCTTTGGAACTCTGCGTTCAGATGGGTATATCTTTCCTTTTCTCCTTTGCCTTTTGCTTCTCTTCTTTTCCCAATTATTTGTAAGGCCTCCTCAGACAACCATTTTGCCTTTTTGCATTTCTTCTTCTTTGGGGTGGTTTTGATCTCAGCCTCTTTTACAATGCTATGAACCTCTGTCCATATTTCTTCAGGCACTCTATCCATCAGATCTAATCCCGTGAATGTTTTTGTCACTTCTACTGTATAATAGTAAGTGATTTGATTTGGGTCATACTCGAATGGCCTAGTGATTTCCCCTATTTTCTTTAGTTTAAGTTTGAATTTGGCAATAAGGAGTTCATGGTCTGAAGCACAGTCAGCTCCTGCTCTTATTTTTGCTGACTATAGAGCTTCTCCATCTTTGGCTGCAGGGAATATAATCAATCTGATTTTGGTATTAACCATCTGATGATGTCCATGTGTAGAGCTGTCTCTTGTGTTCTTGGAAGTGAGTGTTTGCTATGATCAGTATATTCTCTTGTGTTAGCCATTGCCCAGTTTCATTTTGTACTTCAAGGCTAAACTTGCCTATGACTCCAGGTATCTATTGACTTTTCATACTGTTTATGGGGTTCTCAATGCAAGAATACTGAAGTGGTTTTCCATTCCTTTTTCCAGTAGACCATGGTTTGTCAGAACTCTCCACCATGACCCATGAAGAGCTATGGATGTAGGTTCATGAAATTGTACAGGAGGCAGTGATCAAAACCATTCCCAAGAAAAAGAAATGCAAAAAGGCGAAATGGTTGTCTGAGGAGACCTTACAAATAGCTGAGAAAAGAAGAGAAGCAAAAGGCAAAAGAGAAAAGGAAAGATATACCTATTTGAATGCAGATTTCCAAAGAATAGCACAGAGAGATAAGAAAGCCTTCCTAAGTGATCAATGCAAAGAAATAGAGGAAAACAATAGAATGGGAAAAACTAGAGAGCTCTTTAAGAAAAGTAGAGATACCAAGGGAATATTTCATGCAAAGATGGACACAGTAAAGGACAGAAATGGCATGGACCTAACAGAAGCAGAGGATATTAAGAAGAGGTGGCAACAATACACAGAAGAACTATATAAAAAAGATCTTCATGACCCAGATAAACATGATTGTGTGATCACTCACCTAGACATCCTGGAGTGTGAAGTCAAGTGGGCCTTAGGAAGCATCACTATGAACAAAGCTAGTGAAAGTGATAAAATTCCAGTTGAGCTATTTCAAATCTTAAAAGATGATGCTGTGAAAGTGCTGCACACAACATTCCAGCAAATTTGGAAAACTCAGCATTGCCAACAGGACTAGAAAAAGTAAGTTTTCATTCCAATCCCAAAGATGGGCAATGCCAAAGAATGTTCAAACTACCACACAATTGTACTCATCTCCCACACTAGTAAAGTAATGCTCAAAGTTCTCTAAGCCAGGGTTCAATAGTACATGAACTGTGAACTTGCAGATGTACAATTTGGATTTAGAAAAGGCAGAGGAAGTAGAGATCCAATTGCCAACATCCATTGGATCATAGAAAAAGCAAGAGAGTTCCAGAAATATATCTACTTATGCTTTATTGACTACACCAACTCCTTTAAATGTGTAGATCACAACAAACTGTGGAAAATTGTTCAAAAGATGGGAATACGAGACTACCTGACCTGCCTCCTGAGAAATCTGTGTACAGGTCAAGAACAACAGTTAGAACTGGACATGGAACAACAGACTGGTTCCAAATTGGGAATGGAATATGTCAAGGCTGTATATTGTCACTCTCTTATTTAACTTATATGTGGAGTACATCATTTGAAATGCTTGGCTGGGTGTAGCACAAGCTGGAATCAAGATTGCTGAGAGAAATATCAATAACCTCAGTTATGCAGATGATACCACCCTTTCGGTAGAAAGCAAATAACTAAAGGGCCTCTTGAAAATGAAAGAGGAGAGTGAAAAAGTTGGCTTAAAACTCAATATTCAAAAAAGAATCATGGTATCCAGTCCCATCACTTCATGGCAAATAGATGGGGAAACAATGGAAACAGTGACAGACTTTATTTTCTGGGGCTCCAAAATCACTGCAGATAGTGAATGTCGCAATGCAATTAAAAGATGCTTGCTCCTTGGAAGAAAAGCTATGACCAACCTAGACAGCATATTAAAAAGCAGATACATTACTTTGCCAACAAAGTTCTGTCTAGTCCAAGCTATGGTTTTTCCAGTAGTCATGTATGGATGTGAGACTTGGACCATATAGAAAGCTGAACATCAAAGAATTGGTGCTTTTGAACTGTGGTGTTGGAGAAGACTCTTGAGAGTCCCTTTGACTTGCAAGGAGATTCAACCAGTTCATCCTAATGGAACTCAGTCCTGAATATTCATTGGAAAGACTAATGCTGAAGCTGAAACTCTAATACTTTGGCCACCTGATGCTAAGAACTGACTCTTTAGTAAAGACCCTGATGCTGGGAAAGATTGAAGGCAGGAGGAAAAGGGGATGATCTAGGATAAGATGATTGGATGGCATCACTGACTCAATAGACATGAGTTTGAGCAAGCTCTGGGAGTTGGCGATGCACAGGGAAGCCTGGCATGCTGCAATCCATGGGGTTGCAAAGAGTTGGACAGGACTTAGTGAGTGAACTGATCTCTTGACTTCCTACTTTTTCATTTCAGTCCTCTATGATGAAAAGGACTTTTTTTTTTTAAAAAATGTTAGTTCTAGAAGGTCTTAGAAGTCTTCAAAGAACCATTCAACTTCAGCTTCTTTGGCATTAGTGGTTGGGGCATAGTGTTGGATTACTGTGATGTTGAATGGTTTGCCTTGAAAGTGAACGGAGATCATTTTGTTTGTTTTTGAGACTGGGCCGAAGTACTGCATTTCAGACTCTTTTCTTGATGTGGGCTACTATATTTCTTCTAAGGAATTCTTGCACGCAGTAGTAGATATAATGGTCATCTGAATTAAATTCACCCATTTGGGTCCATTTTCATTCACTGATTCCTAAAATGTCCGTGTTCACGCTTGCCATCTCCTGTTTGACCATTTCCAATTTTCCTTGATTCATGGACCTAACATTCCAGGTTCCTATGCAATATTGTTCTTTGTAGCATTGGTCTTTACTTCCATCACCAGTCACATCCACAACTGGGCATTGTTTTTGCTTTGGCTCAGCCTCTTTGTTCTTCCTGGAGATGTTTCTCCACTCTTCTCCAGTAGCATATGTTCTTTTCATACTGTTCATAGGGCTCTCCAGGCAAGAAGAGTGAAATGGTTTGCCTTTCTCTTCTGTAAGGAGTTATTCCCTCATGTTTACATCTTTGAAAATTCCCAAGTGATTCACAGGTTACCTAAAATGAAGATATGGCCAATAGCTCAGACTTTGGATTCAAGCACACTGGACTTAAATTCCTAGTCTACTAATTTTTAAAAATATTGGTCTGGGGAAGTTGTTTAATTCCTGACAGCCTCAAATTTTATCACCTATGAAATGTGAATAAACTCAGTATCCCACAGAGCTGTTGAGTGAATTATAAAGCATAAAAATTGTATATGTCACTTGTATATTAATACTTAGAGAACACTTGCTTTAACTTTTCTTATTATATTCTGTACCATCCCAAATCACCTCTTATTAATATTTCAGAATTTGGTACAAAGAAATTCTGTTGCATATCCAAAGGAATAAAATACATGGTAACTGGTACTGAGTGGAGGTTAATGGTACAGCTTGCTGTTGCAGGGATGTAATGGGAAGAGATCAAAGTGGTACCTCCAGCAGTGGGTTCCAGGCAACATGAAGATATTGGATTCAGGAATTCCAGGGGGAACAAAGATGGTGATGGAAGGAATGAGGATTGACAGTGAATAGAAAAAATACTCCAGTTTTGCTGAGGTCTGAAACTCAAAAGAAGGTGGCTGATGTGATTGCCTAAATGCAACAGTGTTTTCAAGTGAGACAGTGGACTTTTTTTTTTTTTTTTTTTTTTTTTACTGTCAGGTAGCTGGGAAGAGGGAAAGAGAAGATACAGAAACTTGAGTTGTGGCTCTCAGTGTTCATCACCTTGAAAATTCACAAGCCTGACCACGTATAGAGATGCTGCCATTTCCTTAAGGTGATCTGTTCAGGAAATTCCAAAGCCAACTTTGTTTTGGAAAGGCCAGGAGGATTATTTGCCTCATCTATGACAAAGTACTGTTTCAAGCAGTGCTGTCTAGAGATATACCAGATAGGAAGGAGGGAAAGCCTCATCAAATTCACATTCCTTTTTTACTATACACTCTCATCTGGGTCACCATTTTTGATTCTTTAGCATTGCTGCCGATCCCGTGAGATTGTACAAGATGTTCTTTGTAAATCTGCTGTTGAAGTTAAGATCTCTCCTAAAGAGTTTGTGTCCCTTCTCTCTCCCCTTGCAGAATTTACAGAACTTCATATACAAGAGGGATGGACTTGCCCTTAATAATATCTAGAATTTATAAAGCATTTTATGGCTACCATGTTTATAGTGTGTAGTATTTCACATGTCTTATCACATTTAAGTCTCATAATCCTCCTCTCAAATCAGTCTGAGAATGTATTATACAAAACCCTGCTTTGATAAATAATTTCCAAAATCCAAGGTCCTCAAATTCAGCTATTCTCTGCAACTGTTTTGTTCAGTTTTCCCAAAACAGCCTCTTAGTTCTCCCCAAATTCAAAAAGAAAGTTTAGCACATGAATGATAGAGTGAAAATTGATTATGACCCAAAAACCCCAGTAAGGAAAAGGAGTAAGCAAGAAGTTTCAAGATACTCACCCCAACTTCCATCTCATAATTTTTCTCTGTATTACATTTATTAATATGCTTCTCAAGACTGAGAGTTATGTGGGAGAGAGGAAAAGAAGATAGAATAATAAGCCAGCTTGTCAACTATGCCATTCAATGTGAAAGAGCATGAAGCTAATAGGAGCAGGAACTTGGATGGCTCCCTTCATAAAGCCTTGTTAGTTCTACTTCTGAGCATTACTTACAAGAGGAGAATCATGCCAGGAATGTTTTCTCCTCCATGTGCACATGTGTATGTGTGTGCATACGTTTCTGTGTTAAATGCTTAACAACTCTACATGCACAAAATCCATTTAGCAAAATGCTACCTTGGGTTTCCAAATTTGTAACAATGAAAAGCAGCAATTAGGCCTCCTGTGACTCATAAAATAAGCGGTAAGGGATTTTGAGTAAGATGGAAAAATAAGAGGAATCATTTTTGCTTTTTGGAGGGAATATATTGCTGACATATTTGATAATAATGAGGTATAATTCCTATTTGGGGCAAAACTAAAGTCCATTGTGCAGTGAAAGAATAGATTTGTTTAATTTGTTTAGGTTTCTTTGTCTGTATTGTGTTTCTTATTAAATCAGCTCAAGGTTATGACCACAGTTACTAGAATCTAAATGGTTGAAGGGAGGCAGGGTACAGAGAACTGACTTTCTTAACCAGATTTTGGAAGATTTATGTGCTAATACAAAAAATGATTTTTCCCCTTTGCTGTAAGAATTTAGTTTAATATTCACAAGCTGTGTGTGTGTGTGCTCAGTTGTGTCCAACTCTTTGTGATCCCATGGACTATAGCCCACAAAGCTCCTCTGTCCATGGAATTTTCCAGGCAAGGATACTGGAGAGGGTTGCTGACCCAGGCATTGAATCTGCATCTCTTGCTCCTCCTGCATTGGCAGGCAGATTCTTTATCACTGTGTCACCTAATTCAATAGCAAAACAACTTCCTCTTTTGTCATCTCTATTCGGGGGGGTATGCATGAATGTAAAGGGATATTTCTGTTTCTGGCCTTAACGTTTTACAGTTTATGTAATGTTCACATTTCTGGCCTTTTCTCAGGAAATATGTCAGGACATGGATCCCCTAATGTTGAGTACTTTATGGTGTACTCACACATTATGGGTAGGGTTGCTGGTAAAATACGGTATCCAAGTTAAAATTTGAATTTCAGACTAGCTACGTATACTTTTTCAGTGTAACTATGTCTCTTGCAATAGTTATCATGCTGTGCTGTGCTTAGTTGTTCAGTTGTGTCCGACTCTTTGCAACCCCATGGACTCTCCCCGCCAGGATCCTCTGTCCATGTAGTTCTCCAGGCAAGAATACTGGAGTGGGTTGCCATGCCCTCCTCCAGGGGATCTTCCCCATCCAGGGATCTAATCTGAGTCTCTTACATCTCCTGCATTGGCAGGCAGATTCTTTACCAACTGAGACACTGTGGAAGCCCAAGAACACTGGAGTGAGTAGCCTATCCCTTCTCCAGGGGATCCTCCCAATCCAGGAGTTGAACTGGGGTCTCCTACATTGCCGGCAGATTCTTTATCAGCTGAGCTACCAGGAAAGCCCCGTTGGGTGATACTTATACCAAAAAATTATTTGCTGCATACTTGAAATTAAAATTTAACTGGGCATCCTGTCTTCTCATTAGCGAAATCTGGTTATCCTAATTGTTGATTATCCTTATTCAGAGAGAGATGGTGAGGCAGGGCTAGGGTTTCTAGTGAAGTCACCCTCTACAGGGCAAGCTTTACACTTGAAGAGACACACCATTGTTTGAACTTAAATTGACCTCAAGATGATACAGATTTAATAGAGTTTTTAAAAGCCTTTAAAGTAAAATTTTAAAATTGTCCTATGTGTATGAACACATAGGCTGGAAGTGAATGATAATGATACAGTGTACTTAGTGCCTGCTGGAGTCTAAAAGAATTTCTCTTGATTATTATTACTTATGTTAGTCAGAGAGGGAGGAAAATAAAAGCACATTATTTTAAATTTCATTTCTTGGATTAAAAAAAATAGTATTAGAAGATATTTCCCAGAAGCCACCAAGCATTGGTTTTTTCCATAGGAGAGCTACATTGGTTTAAGGTAACACTTATAGGCATATTTTAATCTGGTTGAAAGTTACTGTTTGTCATTTGTCCTTAGAGAATTTGCCTTTTCACTCTAAATCCCATCCAAAAGTTGATGGGCTAAAGTGCAGTACTTGTTGTTTACACTTATTCTCAACTTAAAATTTTATTGGCTTTTGGAAACAGATACAACAATGTTCAGAAAATCTTAAGTGCAAAATACTAAAATGTCTACAGAGATGGGTATATGGAATATATTAAAATAGGACTTTTAAAAGACAGAAAAAACAGAACTTGTGCCCTGAAGCACCCTCACTGAACTCTCAGAAGCTTCACAGAGGAAAGCTGGGATCAGTAATAAGTGTTGTGATTGTACATCTTTATTTGATTTTCATTCTTTTGGAAGAACCTATATGCAGGTCAGGAAGCAACAGTTAGAACTGGACATGGAACAACAGACTGGTTCCAAATAGGAAAAGGAATATGTCAAGGCTGTATTTTGTCACCCTGCTTGTTTAACTTATATGCAGCGTACATCACGAGAAACGCTGGGCTGGAAGAAGCACAAACTGAGATCAAGATTGCTGGGAGAAATATCAATAACCTCACATATGCAGATGACACCACCCTTATGGCAGAAAATGAAGAGGAACTAAAAAGCCTCTTGATGAAAGTGAAAGAGGAGAGTGAAAAAGTTGGCTTAAAGTTCAACATTCAGAAAATGAAGATCATGGCATCTGGGCCCATCACTTCATGGGAAATAGATGGGGAAACAGTGGAAACTATGTCAGACTTTATTTTTTTGGCCTCCAAAATCACTGCAGATGGTGATTGCAGCCATGAAATTAAAAGACGCTTACTCCTTGGAAAGAAAGTTATGACCAACCTAGACAGCGTATTCAAAAGCTGAGACATTACTTTGCCAACAAAGTCAAGGCTCTCTAGTCAAGGCTATGGTTTTTCCAGTAGTCATGTATGGATATGAGAGTTGGACTGTGAAGAAAGCTGAGCAACAAAGAATTGCTGCTTTTGAAGTGTGGTGTTGGAGAAGACTCTTGAGAGTCCCTTGGACTGCAAGGAGATCCAATCAGTTCATTCTAAAGGAGATCAGTCCTGGGATTTCTTTGGAAGGACTGATGTTACAACTGAAGCTCCAATACTTTGGCCACCTGATGCTAAGAACTGACTCATTTGAAAAGATCATGATGCTGGGAAAGATTGAAGGCAGGAGGAGAAGGGGACAACAGAGGATGAGATGACTGGATGACATCACTGACTCAATGGACATAAGTTTGAGTAAACTCCAGAAGTTGGTAGTGGACAGGAAGGCCTGGCATGCTGCAGGCCATGGGGTCGGACACGACTGAGCAACTGAACTGAACTGAACTGAAGATCAGGTGAATTCTTCATAAAAATAACTGTACTCAGATGTTATATCCTTATGCAAGTTTTCTTTTCAGTAATAAACATATATATCTTTAAAAAAATATCATGGTCATGTTGCATAGCAAGGCAGTGTCAGAAATGCAAACTCTGATGCTAGATTCATGGACTGGTTCTATCACTTATTAACTGAATACACTGGATATTACCTCTTTTAAATTGAGGTTCCTTATCTTTCAAATGGAAATAATAATGGGACCCAGGTTAAGGCTATAGTGCTTATAAAATAAGATATTTAAGACACTCAAAAATTTCTAAATATATTAAGTACCCAGGAAAAGCTAGTTAATAATTACAGTGCTTGACTATATATGCATGATATATAAATATTATTTAATGGCAAAATGGCTTGAAAATCCTGTATAGATCCCCCAAATTCTCTTAAGTCTAAGTATTATTGTTCTACTCTGCAAACAACAAAAAAAAAAAAAAAAATGGGAGGGGGGAAAAAAGAAAGAGAAGGAGAGAAAAAAGCAGAATGAGAATAAAAAGAAGTAACCTGGTCTTCCCCTAAAATAGCTTCTTTTCTTTTATGAGGGGTGAAGGAACAGGAACAGGTAATTTTAGTTGCACTGGACTTCAGATTTGATTTCTTTGATGTTAATTTTCTGTCTCCCTAACAGGGATACCAGCTTTACAAAACCTATAGACTAGAATTGGTTTTGCTTGCTGCTTCATCTTCAACATTTGGAACAGTGCATGGGACAGAGTAGGTATCCAAATTTGATGAATGAATCAAAGTTAATGAATCATATTAAATGAAAAACACTCTCAGATTTGTGTTAAGCATGCAGGCTCTCTGTCCTCCCTTGGCACCAAATGTCCCTAAAGGATCCACAAGATTAGCACAGTCTCTGCCCAAGCCAGTCCAAAGCCATCACTGTTTGGGAACAGTTAGAACCCTGCCCTTAACCTGGCTGTAACAGCACAAAGGAAAGTTCCAGTCACCTCTCCCTTCTGGTCCTCTCTCAGTAGAAATTCAGCTTCCAGGATGACCTAATCCAATAATTCACCAGCTACAGGTAACTAGCTATGATTGTTTTTTTAATGTCAGATAGCTGCCAACTAAATATGAAAAGATATTTGTCTTTATTCAAGTGGAGAGAAAAGCTTTACCTTGGATGAATATATAATAGTAAGATGAGGGACACAGCTATTGGCCATGGCTTAAAATAGATGTGTTTATGAAAAAGAATAATATCATGCTCACTTCAAGGACAAACTGCTTTTTAATGAGAAGTGTGCTGGGTATGTGGAGATTATATTTCTTTTATCATCATGAAGGAAAATACATCTATGTCTTAAGATATTCTCTAGGGTAATGGCAGTATCCAAACACTATAAACTGAACAAATGTGATGAGTAACAAATATAATGAGTGTCATCAGAGTTGAAGAGTATAGCATGTCAGCTGAGTGCATCCCACAGGACCTGCATCTAGGAGTTTTTCACACTGATGGAGTTTATGCCCATTGCTGATTCTTACCTGAAGCAAGCTGATTTTAAAGAGCCAAAGCCAAGGTTCACACAAACAGCTGCCTAAAAGAATATGAAGAAAAGATATTACCTAGATTTTAACCCCAAACCAATAAGATGCTGAACTTCTTAACCACAAGAGCTATTAATCAGAGCCCATAGCTAATTAGCTTGAATCTCTACTGCTTGTACATGCAGGAATAGGAGGGTAGAATATAGATACAGAAGACAAAATAGAAAATACCTATTTTATCTATTGAGTGTGCTAACAAAGGGCACTCCCCGCAGAACAATGTACTTGGTAAACACTACTATTTTTCCTAGAATAATGACACATTTTGAAATATTGAAATCTGTAAAAACCATTGTTAGCCCTCCCTGCTGGCTTTCAGAATAAGATCTTTTGTCAGTAGGCTAGAGAATAAGAACTTGAAAATCAAAATTCATTTAATTATTACAATAAAATCATATATGAAAATGTAGAGATTTTAACTCATTTTCAGGCTTCCATTCAACACCCACTTTATATGTGACAGAGGTTGTTCACAATCGGGACGGAAAAGGGCAAGTTCATATGCTCAGGGAAGGAGATAGAAAAACCAATCAGCTTTCTTCTTTCCTTCAGCATGTGGTTTTCCCCTTTAAATCGAGTCACTTACCAAGTGTAGAGGTATTTCATTCAATCTGAAGCTCTTATGTATTATTAATACAGATTGAAATGTATATCTTCTAATATATAAAAATTATTTACATATTAGTGAATGTTACTCAAATATAATTTCAGCTTTCAATAAGTTTGTTGAGCTTATATATTTTCTTATGTTAAGTAAATGTGGTTCATAGCAGGAGTTTTTGGAATCTTTATTAGCTAAAGCGTGTTGTGACTTTCTAAACTGTGAAGGATTGGCATGTTGATTTATATTTTGGTATTTGTGAGGCAAGAAGTTTTCAGGTTTTTAGCTCAAAGTGGGAAGACTTGGCCTTTGGCAAGACGAGATGCCAGACCATTAGCAACAGCTCAACAGTTTGTAGAAAAAAAATAACATGGTAAAGATGATGTTTATTGTTGGCCAGGTGTGTACAGTGCTGAATGGCTGGACTAGTAAAACTAGTAAATTTTGACTAGTGGTGCTAACCCTTGGGTGCCATCATTTATCAGGGATGTCATGCTTAGGGGATGAAGATCAGCAACATTTTACTGGGTTCCATCATGTTGGTGGTGATGATATTGTCCACAAAGTGAGTGATCTTCAATTGCTTTTCACCCAATATATTGCAGGGGGCTTCCCAGGTGCCAAGGGGTCTGAGAGAGGGGAGCAATCTCATCAAGTACCAAGCCATCTGGCAAGGGACCTAAGACAGAGGAGGTCACAGGTGGAACAGAGGGTTCAGATTTGGCTCCATCTTGTAGCAAAGAAGCCTCAGTAGGTGTACCAGGTTTTTAGGATGCTGTGTCCGTGATCCAAGACATAATAGGTAGTTGGGTAAGGAGGATTGCAGGTTTAGGGCCTCCGTTCTCTAGATAGCTCTGGCATAATAGAGTTCAACCCTTGAAGACCCTGTTTTAATTTAGATTGGGCCATACTAATTATTTTAACAGGAGAGATGGCCCATAGGATCTCATTTTGTCAAACCAATTTATAGGTGCCTAAGACTTAATTTAATTTTGATTTATTACTCATTGAGTCAGAGTGTCCATGCTTACTATGGAATATAATAGGGTAAGGAGTGATATGTCCATGGGAAATTTAGGCCAGGCAATAGTTCTAATGGTTAGGATAAGGTATATCACTTAATCTATTTTATGTTTAGGAAGTCCTATAATATTGTAGGAAGCACCTTGATTAAATTTAATGGAATGTCAAAGTATAATTTGAGCCCCCATATTGATTAAGGCTGCAAATGTTTGCCAATTACTACATTTCATCAGATGTAAAAGATAGTTCAGAACCTGTATTGTAGAGACACAAAGCCAGTGGTAACTTTTTGTCTTGTGTGGTATTATTCTTTTAGGAAATTTTGTATTTTAAATTGGGTCATATTGTGGACCTTTCCTTCAGTTTTTTGTTGTTATTATTTCCTGTCCTGCTACTCAGATTTTTTTTTTCTTTTTTCCCTTTTTTTTTGGTCAATGGGTATACTTTTGTAGGGGTGGGCTACCCAACTCATATTCATAAATTTCTTCTTCCAAAGAACCTCAAGTCATTATCCTCCGGCTAGAGACCTCCCTCATGAAATGGTTGATTTATAGGATTTAAGGACCTTTAGGTTATACTGTGTGTGAACTAACCCCTTTGTTGTGCCTCAGGAGTATGTTAGGTAATTTTTTTCCTATAACTTTGAGAATCAGAATCTTTGTTGCAACAAAGACATAGGCAGCAATTGCAGCAGAGATATTTAGAGATGTAGATATGGAGAAGAGACATGTGGACACAGAGGGGAAGGAGAGGGGGAACACGTTAGAAGAGTAGCACTGACATATATACACGACCATGCGTGAAATAGATAGCTAGTGGGAAGCTGCCATACAATAGCATGGGTTGCTCAGCCTGGTTCTCTGAGCAGAGAGACGTGAGAGGGTGGGATGAGAGGGAGGTTCAAGAGGGAGGGGATATATGTATACATACAGTTGACTCACTTTGTTGTCCAGCATTGTAAAGAAATTATACTCCAATAATATAATTTTTAAAAAATGACAAATAAACTGTTGGTATAGTTAAGAAAAAACACGCAAAGAGTTCTGGTGAGCAACCTGTTCTTAAGAGTTTGGACCTCAATGTACTACTGAATCTCTCCACACTGCCCCCCTTAGTGCTTGCTTTTCCATGGTGACCACTTTATAGGCCCATGTTTCTCACAGGATGTAGTCTTTCCCCTGTTGAGAATCTGCTCCATTCTGAGATGCACAGATAAGTGTCACATTAAGGAAGGTCTTGATTCCATCCTCCAGTCCTTAAAAGGCACATATTGGAATGTAGGAGGGTACAAAATTTCATCTATAAGATGAATAATTTCTGGGAAGTTAATGTATGGCATACTGACTATAGATAATAATGCTGAATTGTATAGTTGAAAATTCCTAGAGGAGAAAAAATATTAAGTGTTTGCAATACACACACACACAATGGTGACTAAGTTGAGAGATGTGTTAATTTAGCTTGTTAATCACTTTGCAATATATATGTGTATAAAATATCATGTTATATGTCTTAAATATATACAATTTTATTTGTCAATTATATCAATATGCTGGGAAAAATAAAATGGTTATAGGATACCTTTCAAAACAAAATTAACAAAAAAGGTCATAATGTTTTGAAAAGAAATCTGAAATTATACAGTATAAAATATTAGCAGCAATTACTTCTGGATGATAGGAATCCTAAAAGACGATGTTGTGAAAGTGTTGCACTCAATATGCCAGCAAATTTGGAAAAGTCAGCAGTGGCCACAGGACTGGAAAAGATCAGTTTTTATGCCAATCCCAAAGAAAGGCAATGTCAAAGAATGCTCAAACTACCGCACAGTTGCACTCATCTCACACGCTGGTAAAGTAATACTCAAAATTCTCCAAGCCAGGCTTTAACAATACGTGAACCGTGAACTTCCAAATGTCCAAGCTGGTTTTAGAAAAGGCAGAGGAATCAGAGATCAAATTACCAACATCCACTGGATCATGGAAAAAGCAAGAGAGTTCCAGAAAAATATCTATTTCTGCTTTATTGACTATGCCAAAGCCTTTGACTGTGTGGATCACAATAACCTGTGGAAAATTCTGAAAGAGATAAAAATACCAGACCACCTGACCTGCCTCTTGAGAAACCTATATGCAGGTCAGGAAGCAACAGTTAGAACTGGACATGGAACAACAGTCTGGTTCCAAATAGGGAAAGGAGTACGTCAAGGCTGTATATTGTCATCCAGCTTGTTTAACTTATATGCAGAGTGCATCATGAGAAACACTGGGCTGGAGGAAGCACAAGCTGGAATCAAGATTGCTGGGAAAAATATCAATAACCTCAGATATGCAGATGACACCACCCTTATGGCAGAAAGTGAAGAGGAACTAAAAAGCCTCTTGATGAAAGTGAAAGAGGAGAGCGAAAAAGTTGGATTAAAGCTCAACATTCAGAAAACAAAGATCATGGCATCCAGTCCCATTACTTCATGGGAAATAGATGGGGAAACATTGGAAAAAGTGCAAACTAATTTTTTGGGGCTCCAAAATCACTGCAGATGTTGACTGCAGCCGTGAAATTAAAAGACGCTTGCTCCTTGGAAGAAAAGCGATGACCAACCTAGACAGCATGTTGAAAAGCAGAGACAGTACTTTGCCAACAAAGGTCCATCTAGTCAAGGCTATGGTTTTTCCAGTAGTCATGTATGGATGTGAGGGTTAGACTGTAAAGAAAGCTGAGCCCCAAGGAATTGATGCCTTTGAGCTGCGGTGTTGGAGAAGACTCTTGTGAGTCCGTTGGACTGCAAGGAGATCCAACTAGTCCATCCTAAAGGAGATCAGTCCTTTGTGTTCATTGGAAGGAATGATGCTGAGGCTGTAACTTCAATACTTTGGCCACCTGATGCGAAGAGTTGACTCACTGGAAAAGACCCTGATGCTGGGAGGGATTGGGGGCAGGAGGAGAAGGGACGACCGAGGATGAGATGGCTGGATGGTATCACCAACTCAATGGACATGAATTTGGGTAAACTCTGGGAGTTGGTGATGAACAGGGAGGCCTGGTGTGCTGCGGTTCCTGGGTCGCAGAGAGTTGGACATGACTGAGCGACTGAACTGACTGGAATGTAAATGTTTTCTTTTTTGATTATTTCGTATTTGATTTTCTTTTTCAATGACTGATAATTAATTATGTAAATCTAAATAACTAAATCTTACTACTAATAATGTCTAAATGAAGAATGATATTCCCTATCTCTCCCCAAATGTTTTTTTAACACTTTTTTGACCTGATTCATGAATGGGCCACGATATTTCAAAAAAAACCTGAAAGTTTCAGAGTAGGGAAGGAGTAAAACTAAAATATTTGCAAGCATAAATGAAATTACTGTGACTTCTCTATAGTGACATATGCTATATCACTTTAGGATTATTAAAACATGTGTTGGGGAAAAACAAATTGGAACAATTATGTTTAAATGTTTCCAGCATCTGTTGGTTACTTCAGCCCTCACCCCTGAATACTATTAGCAGGAAAAATTAGTCTCATGATATAATTTACATGAAATAGTTTCTTCCCCCCCACTCACACACATCTGGGAATCACCATTTAGAACACAGATTAGATTATTCCCTTTATTATATGATGCATCACTTTCATCATTGCCTGTAAGACTCTAATAGCAAGAAATATAAATAGTATCGATATGGTAAAGCAAAAACTGTTAATATGTAGATATAATTCTATTTAGTCATTAGATTTGAGTTCATTGGAAGAGCCACAATATGTTGTGTTGTCAAAATTGTATTACAAGACTGATCAATTTCCCTGTGGAGTTTTGTGATTCTGTTATATAATTAGTGTAAGTAATATTGACTGCTCTTGAATACCGTAAGTACACAAGAAGATCAAGGGATAGATGACAGGAGAAGATGGATTGTTTAATTTACTTCCTAATTAAAGCTGACACTTTGGTTAGACAAATCTGCAGCTCATTAGTTTTTTTTAATGGTTCATTTTGCAACTGCATTTATTGTTTTAATAAGTAAATATATTATCTCATTAGGGCAGCAGTTTCATAGCTATAACAACACAAGTTTTTCATATTCATTCACAACATGCATTCCCCAAATGGAACCCCGAGAAGAAGATTTATTAAATCCAATGAAACTGAAGGAGAGCCCTTGTGGGGTGGAGATTGTGGGCATTATGAGGTCATAGCAAAAAGCAAAGTGTTTTTTACTCAGGGGCTAAAAATGATTGCAAAGATTTTTTTTGTTTTGTTTTGTTTTCCTGAGTCCTAATAAAGCTATTTAGAAATGTGTGGTGGTTTCCCAGCAACAAATGTGCTGACAAACTACCTTTCAGATTGTGGATGAGTAATATGTTTATTGCATCCCTTTTACACACTTGCCTCAATTCACAGTGCCATAGATGCCAAGGAGGAGAGATCTGAGCCAACCTCTGGTGCTATTATTAAGGTCTTAAAAGCTCTAGCCTCTGGGTTAGAGAAAAGTAACCCTGATTCTCAAGCAATACCTGCCCTGGTTAAGTTCTAATAACTCTGTTAGTATGCATGCTGGTGGACCTAGATTAGGTCAGTCAATCAATTAGCATGTATTAATTTAATATGTACTATTTTCCATGGGATCCCCTGGTGGTTCAGTGGTAAAGAATCTGCTTTCAATGCAATGGACACAGGTTCAATCCCTGGGTCAGGAAGATCCCCTGGAGTAGGAAGTGGCAACATACTCCAGGATACTTTCCTGGGAAATTCCATGGACAGAGGAATTTGGTGGGGCTATAGTCCATGGGGTCGCAAAAGAGTTGGACAAGACTTAGCAGCTAAACAGCAACAACAATTTTCCCTAGCTTGTTACCTGTATGACATTGGCAAAGAGTCCAAAAAAAAAAAAAAAAAGATATTGATTCTAAGCAAAATAGGAAGGAAACAAGTGTCATTGACAACATATAACACGCTGCTGATAGAAAATTTGAATCTGTTCTATTCTGTTTAAAAGAATTTCAAAGAAAGCAAGAAAGATTTAGTTTAGTTAAATAATAGGCTTTGGGGTACTAAAATTTTAAATTACTTTGCTTGCAAATGAATAACTGTGTGTAAGGGAAGGATGCACAGAAGATTCAGTGTATGTACTGACTCATTCCCCATGTGACTTCTTTGTGACAACTGTCATTTATTGAACATTTACTAAATTATTATCTCATTTTGAACCTGTGGGATGAGATACATTAGCTTCATTGTATAAAGTAGGAAGAATCAAACCATTTACTTGTGGATCCTTAGTAAGCAAATGAATAATTTGAGGTTGAACCCAGATCTGTCTGACTCTAAAACGTATGTCAGATTTAGATGTTTGAATAACCCAATTGCTGGATTTCAGTGGCTTGAACATGGTTTTCCACTCATTTGTATCTGTTCCAGGAATGTTTGCATTACTTCATCAATGCGTGACCTGTGTTCACACATCCCTAGTCTCTCAGAGTTTGAAGAAAAGCAACCAGTTACCTCACTGTGTCACCGTTTATCACTATAACACTGGTGACTCTTTGGAAGGTAGGCATTGCTGTCAAAATATGAAACTCTGAAGTTGCAATTCATCCTGGGCTAAGATCAGGTCCCTGCTTGCGTGTGACGAGGCACACACGAGGATGACTCAGGGCTGGCTGTGCCTCTACTGTTGCAAATCCATGCTTCGGTCAGGGGTGAAGGTGGCAAATTCAGTTTGGAATGATCACAGAGGCTATGGAGTGGTTCCTAAGCCTCTCTCTGAAGCTGTGCTGATGTTTGGGGAACATGCTTTATTCTAAAAACAGGGACTGGGATTCCATTTAGGGAGGGAAATACATGTATAAAAAATCAAGTGTTTGGTGCAAAGTATGGGACATGAGGTCTTCAGAAGTAAGGCCTAATGCTTTTGTTTTGACACAGAGAGGATTTGAGACTCTAGGGAGGAACAAAAGAAGAAATAGAAGAGATTAGAGGGAAGAATGGATTTTGGGTGGGTCCTGGGTGATGAGATTGCCAGAAACCTCTTTGGAAAGGAAAAATAGACCACTTTGTCCACTCTATGATGTGTGATATCGACTTTTATGAAGTCATATATATTTCATGTGAGTTGGGAATATGGGTGAAAAGCGGATGAGAAATCATTGAAGGGATTGAATTTTAAGTCTAGGTCAGGGTGATGAGCAACAAGACCCTTGAGTGAGGAATTTGGAGCTCAAGAGGAAAAGGAGGCTACAGAAACAACAGTACCTGGGCATTCTCAGAAATATCAAGGAGAGCTTTGTACTCCTGCAAGTGCCAGTTAATTATGCAGAGAGAAAATCCTCTCACTCTAAGATTCTTAGAAGTACAGCCTATATAAGACTTGGGCTCAGAGATCAACTTATTGGTGAGTTTGCATAGTCCATCAGGGCCTGGATCTGTGCTCAGTGAGTGATTGGGTGAGTGATGGTGGTAGAAGGAAAAACTGGTTGGAGGACAGTGAAGGGGTGTGTAAATTCCTTTGAAGATGCCCCGGTGGTATTGGTAGGGCAATATCATCCTTGGTAGGCAGTGAGTGTGTTGGTCAATTCAGGCTGCTCTGAGAGAGTACCATTGACTGGGTGGCTTATAAATAGAAGAATTTTATTTCTCCTAGTCTTAGAGACTGAAAATCTAAGATAAGAGTGCCAGCATTGTCAAGCTCTGATGAGAGCCCTCTCTCAGGTGGCAGACTGCTAACTTTTCTTTGTAGCCTCACCTAGCAGAGATCAGAGGAAGCAAGCTCTCTCGTGACTATTTTAAGGGCACTAATTCCATTCATGAGGGTTATACTCTCAGAAGGTCTTCCCTATGGCTCAGTGGAAAAGAATCCACCTTCCAGTGCAGAGAGAAATGGGTTTGATTCCTGGGTCGGGAAGATTCTCTGGAGAAGGAAATGGCAACCAGTTCTAGTATTCTTGCCTGGGAAATCCCATGGACAGAGGAGCCTCGTGGGCTACATCCGTGGGATGGCAAAAGAGTTGGACGTGATTTTACGACTGAACAACAACATACCCTTATAATCTCATCTAATCTTAATTACCTTCCCAAGGCCCAAACTCCTAATATGATCACATCGAGGGGTAGGGTTTCAATACATGAATTTGGAGGGACACCAAAATTCAGTCCATAACAGGCAATAATGGACAAGATAAATGAAGAAACAGCCTCAGGAATTTGCATTCCTAGCTTAGTTTACAAACTTAAGTCACAGAGATTACAACAGAGAGTGGATTTCAGACTGTTGTTACTTCCCTTCAATGTTTGTGTCTCTGAGACAGCTGCTGGTATAAAACAACCTACCTCAACTAGGACAGGAAGATCAGACTTCAGTTTCCCACCTCTACTTCTGATCATAATACTTGTCATAATTTAGAAAGCTGTGCTGTTTCTGTAGTTATTTAATAGTGTCTATTTTCCCTGTTAGATATCCATGTACCATAAAGGCAGCACTGGATTTTCATTTCTCCCTGTTATATTCCAAATGTTTTTCTTATCACTTAATAACTATGTTCTGAGTGACTGAAATGAAGAGAACCCTGTAATCTGAATGAGTGGCTGGTAGAAACTACATATGAATTATTTCTAAGAGTAGCAGTATTATGCTTTACAGTTTACAGTGTGCTTGACTACCCTTCTTCAGCATTAGTGGTTAGGGCATAGACTTGGATTATTCTGATATTGAATGGTTTGCCTTGAAAGTGAATAGAGATCATTCTGTCATTTTTGAAAGTGCACCCAAGTACTGCATTTGTCTTTTGTTGACTATGAGGGCTACTCCATTTCTTCTAAGGAATTCTTGCCCACAGTAGTAGATATAATGGTCATCTGAATTAAATTGGCTCATTCCAGTCCATTTTAGTTCACTGATTCCTAAAATGTTGATGTTCACTCTTTTATCCCCTGTTTGACCACTTCCAATTTCCCTTGATTCATGGACCTAACATTCCAGGTTCCTATGCAATATTGTTCTTTATAGCATTGGGTTTTATTCCCATCACCAGTCACACCCACATCTGGTGTTGTTTTTGCTTTGGCTCAGCCTCTTCATTCTTTCTGGAGCTGTTTCTCCAGTCTTCTCCAGTAGCATGTTGGGTACCTACTGATCTGGGGAGTTTACCTTTCAGGATCATATCTTTTTGCCTTTTCATACTGTTCATGGGGTTTTCTAGGCAAGAATACTGAAGTGGTTTGCCATTCCCTTCTCCAGTGGACCATGTTTTGTCAGAACTATCCACCATGACCTGTCTGTCCTGGGTGGCCCTGCACAGCATGGGTCATAGTTTCATTGAGTTAGACAAGGTTGTATCCTTGTGATCAGTTTGGTTAGTTTTCTATGATTGTGGTTTTCATTCTGTATGAATAAGGAAAGAGGCTTATGGAAGCTTCCTGATGGGAAAGACTGACTGTGGGGGAAACTGGGTCTTGTTCTGATAGGTGGGTCCATGCTCAGTAAATTTTTAGTCCAATTTTCTGTTGATGGCAGGGGCTTTGTTCCCTCCCTGTTGTTTGGCCAGGGGCCAAACTGTCCACCACACCTCCATGAGAGATTCCTGGACACTCACAGGCAAGTCTGACTCAATCTCTTGTGGGGACACTGCTCCTGGCTCCTGGTGCCCACAAGGTTTTGTTTGTTCCCTCCAAGAGTCTGTTTCCCCAGTCCTGTGGAAGTTCTGTAATCAAATCCCACTGGCCCCCAAAGTCAAATTTTCTGGGATTCTCAGTTCCTTCGCTGGATCCCAGGTTGGGGAAAATCTGTTGTGGGTCTTAGAACTTTCTTAACAGTGAGAGAATTTCATTGGTATAATTATTCTGCAGTTTGTGGGTCATTTGCTTGGTGGTTCTATGGTGTCCAGCTACTAATGTTGAAGAAGTTGAATGGTTCGATGATGACCTACAAGACCTTGTAGAACTAACACCAAAAAAATATGTCCTTTTCATCATAGGGCACTGGAATGCAATAGTCGGAAGTCAAGAGATATCTGAAGTAACAGGCAAGTTTGGCCTTGAAGTACAAAATGCAACTGGGCAAAGGCTAACAGAGTTTTGCCAAGAGAATGCACTGGTCATAGCAAATACCCTCTTCCAACAACATAAGAGGTGACTGTACACAAGGACATCACCAGATGGTCAGTACCAAAATCACATTGATTATATTCTTTGCAAGTGAAGAAGAAGATGCTCTATATGGTCAGCAAAAAGAAGACCAAGAGCTGACTGTGGCTCAGATCATGAATTCCTTATTGCAAATTCAGACTTAAATTGAAGAAAGTAGGGAAAACCACTAGACCATTAAGGTATGACCTAAATCAAGTCCCTTACAATTATACAGTGGAAGTGGCAAATAGATTCAAGGGATTAGATCTGATAGATTGAGTGCCTGAAGAGCTATGTCCAGAGGTAACTATGTACAAGAGGCAGTGATCAAGACCATCCACAAAAAAAAGAAATGCAAAAAGGCAAAATTGTTGTCTAAGGAAGCCTTACAAATAGCTGAGAAAAGAATAGAAGCTAAAGGCAAAGGAGAAAAGGAAAGCTATACACATCTGAATGCAGAGTTCCAAAGAAAAGCAAGAAGAGATAAGAAAGCATTTCTCTGAGATCAATGGAAAGAAATAGAGGAAAACAATAGAATGGGGAAGACTAGAGACCTTTTCAAGAAAATTAGAGATACCAAGGGAACATTTCATGCAAAGATGGGCACAATAAAGGACAGAAATGTTATGCATCTAACAGAAGCAGAAGATATTAAGAAAGGGTGGCAAGAATACCCAGGAGAACTATGCAAAAGATCTCATTAAAGAGATCTTAATGACCCAGACAACCACAATGGTGTGATCACTCACTAGAGCCAGACATCCTGGAGTGTGAAGTCAAGTGAGCCTTAGGAAGCTTCACAACAAACAAAGCTAGTGGAGGTGATGGATTTCCAGCTGAACTATTTCAAGTCCTTATAGATGATGCTGTAAAAGTTCTGCACTCAATATGCCAGCAAATTTGGAAAACTCAGCAGTGGCCACAGGACTGGGAAAGGTCAGCTTTCATTCCAATATCAAAGGCAATGCCAAAGAATGCTCAAACTACCACACAATTGCACTCATCTCACACTAGTAAAGTAATGCTCAAAATTATCCAAGCCAGGCTTCAACAGTACATGAACTGGGAACTTCAAGATGTTCAAGCTAGATTTAGAAAAGGCAGTGGAACCAGAGATCCAATTGCCAACATCCATTGTATCATAGATAAAGCAGGAGAGTTCTAGAAAAGCATCTAGTTGTGCTTTATTGACTATACCAAAGGCTTTGAGTGTGTGGATCACAACATACCGTGGAAAATTCTGAAAGAGATGGGAATACCAGACCACCTGACCTGTCCCCTGAGAAATGCAGGTCAAGAAACAACAGTTAGAACCAAACATGGAACAACAGACTGGTTCCAACCTGGGAAAGGAGTACATCAAGGCTGTATACTGTCATCCTGCTTATTTAACTTATATGCAGAGTACATCATGAGGAATGCTGGACTAGATGAAGCACAAGCTGGAATCAAAATTTCTGGGAGAAATATCAATAACCTGAGATATGCAGATGACACAACACTTATGGCAGAAAGTGAAGAAGAACTAAAAAGCCTCTTGATGAAAGTGAAAGAGAAGAGTTAATTGCTGGCATAAAACTCAACATTCAAAAAACTAAAATCATGGCATCCGGTCCCATCATTTCATGGCAAATAGATGGGGAAACAGCGGAAACAGTGGCTGACTTTATTTTTCTGTGCTCCAGAATCATTGCAAATGGTGACTGCAGTGATGAAACTAAAAGACACTTGCTCCTTGGAAGTAAAGCTATGACCAATCTAGACAGTGTATTAAAAAGTAGAGACATTAATTTGCCATCAAATGTTCATCTAGTCAAAGCTATGGTTTTTCCAGTAGTCATGTATGGATATGAGAGCTGGACCTTAAAGAAAGCTGAACACCAAAGAATTGATGCTTTTGAACTGTGATGTTGGAGAAGACTCTTGAGAGTCCCTTGGACTGCAAGGAGATACAACCAGTCCATCCTAAAGGAAATCAGTCCAGAATATTCATTGGAAGGATTAATGCTGAAGCTGAAACTGCAATTCTTTGGCCATCTGATGCGAAGAACTGACTCTTTGGAAAAAACCCTGATGCTGGGAATGGTTGAAGGTGGGAGCAGAATTGGATGACAGAGGATGGGATGATTGGATGGCATCACTGATTTGATGGTCATGAGTTTGAGAAAGCTCTGGGAGTTGGTGATGGACAAGGAAGCCTGGGGTGCTGTGGTCCATGGGATCTCAAAGAGTCGGAGATGACTGAGTGACTGAACTGAAATGAACTGACTACCCTTGAGTATCTCAAGCTTCCTCTTGACTTTGGCAGGAAAGATTGGGGTGATGACATGTTGGTCCAGAAAGGGAATATCATTACAGGTGTTAACCTCCAAATCAGATAGTTTGTAAACCTGTATGGAGTAGTTATTAAATGTGAGGAATGTTGTTTTTTTGAGAAGTGGGACTAAGATCTGAAGGAAGTGATGAAGTAATAATGTTTTGTTAAGTGTAAGACACAATGTCAAGACCCACTAAACTGGTGATTTGGAAGAATATAAAATTAGCTTATTTCAGAAATCTGTCCTCTTGAATCAGGTAACAGCCAGTCCACTGTGGCCAAATGTTCAGAGTAATAAACAGTGAACAAGTGTCAGTGAGGAGACTGAAATTAAAAGGAACTTAAAAGCTACATACTGGGCCATAAGCTGCAATAGCCCCAGTCTCCTTTTAATTGTTCAAAGGACTTTAGCACCACTCA
Source organism: Ovis aries (assembly GCF_016772045.2). Taxonomy (NCBI): domain Eukaryota; kingdom Metazoa; phylum Chordata; class Mammalia; order Artiodactyla; family Bovidae; genus Ovis; species Ovis aries. The sequence goes on along the minus strand of NC_056075.1, from coordinate 29,569,252 downwards.
CAAAATTTTCCACTTATCGTCTTAGATCACTGAAATGGACATACTGTTTGCTACTTACATTTGCTGGGAGAATCTCTCCTCATGTAATGAACTCTCCCTGCATATTGTATCAATTCCCAATGTATCTTCTACCATCTCTGTGCAGATACTCCAAGATATCACTACCTTTCTGGAAAGTACAATGAGATCATTATGTTGCACATTTTCACTCCCTGTGAATTTTTGTGACTAGCAGGTATAAGAATATTAATTGGAGAAATAAGGTGGCCTCCAGGCATGCAGTAATACTTCTCACTTTTTCAAGCCTTAGGTTTTTCCAAACTGCTTGGAGTCTATGAATTCAATGTAGTTTTTAATTCTACCTCTCACACAATTGAATTTTGAGTGTGATTTTTAGTGAATTAAAATCTTTTAGCAATATATAGAAGATGAAAGCTTTCCTTTTCTTTGTCCATCAGTTGAGCTAAGGGTTTAAAGCCTTGAGCTAGTCACTTATTTCCACATGTTGTCCTGCACAGTGAGAAGATATCCTATCCAACATGCAACAAGAGTAGGCACTTGGTTCCACAAATGTCTTTAAGATACTTTATCACAATTAACCATAGATGACAATTTAATTAATCACAAGGCACAGCATGCCAAGAATTACTGATTTCTTTTTTTCCCCTTGGCAAGGAGCTTAGCACATTATTCAAGGTCAAGGATACAATGAAACCTATCCATGAATCTCATTTGGCAGTTTTGTAGCCTGGAACTATGTTTGGTACCAATATAGTGTCAGGCTCAGGGTCCAGTTAGGAACGGAGAAGTCATATTAAATATGGCAGTAGAAACAATTTAATATATTGAGCTGGAGAAAGAAGTGTTAGCAAATGAAAAAATCAAATAGTGCATTAAAGTACAACAGAGTTATATGTCTAAGGCTTGGGGCATAAAGAAAAGGGGTTGGAATTTCCACAGTCTGGAAACTTAGAGAAGATGCCCTGGAGAAATGAGATTCAGTGTTCTGAAAAAAAGAGTGCTATGTAGCTGCAGCTAATAGCACAGGAGCTTGGAGAAGGGGTATTGGAGAGCTGGGCTCCAGAATCTGGAGAGGAGGCAGTGCTTGGCTAGTCTTGGGCCATCAGGAGATCATAGGTTGAACATCACAGAGTCTGGGTCCAGATCTCTGCAAATGGGCTATCTCCCAATAAGTGTTAGTCTCCCTGAAGAAACACAGTGATGTTGGTTCCTAGAGGACCAAAATTACTGGAGACTGAGACTCATTGCTGGAGTGAGGCTGAAGTGATGCTAGCAGGAAAATAGGAAGGGACCAGCCTTTTCATTTTCTTCCAGCTTTCCAGTTCAATATAGCACCCTATATTACTGGAACTTAGAGGAAGCCATAAAAAATATGAGAAATAGAGGTTTCAGGATTCCAACCATATCATTGCAGAGGCAAGTGTAGATGGATTGATTTAAATATGAGTGATATAGTTTAAAATATACTTAATTTAGCTGTTAAGTAATATTTGCATATTTAAAAGGAGTCAGTTCAAGCTCAGGAAAAGTCATAAAGAATTAATAAAGTTGGAATGTGAAGAAGAGAAAGGATGACCATAAAACACTAATATACTATATTTATCTGCAAGATAGAGGCAAAAATTGTGTGTCAGAACATTCTATGAACCTTATTAAGGAAAATGTATGTGTGTGTATAAGTGTGTAGTGTGTGTCTAGGCTTTCATTACTTTCAATAATTAGGACTTGAGTTTAAATAGAAAAGTCAAGCTATAGTTACCTTAAGTTACTTCTATCCCAGATTTTTTGAAAGTCACTTTTATTAAGTTCACTGTACTATAATACAGCAAGTCACTATAAAAAGAAGATATCAAATCCAACATAGACATAAAACATAAACTATGAGGTAATGAGAGCTTATAGAGAAACTCTTATGACAGCTTTACCTTTTCTTAGGAGGATTCATTATTTATAATAAAACAGTACATTAGAACCCAAATGTAATAAGTGTTGTGATTTGCCTTTGCAAGAATAAGAGAGGAGAGGTATTTGGAATTTCTAACATGAAGTATTTATACATGGAGTGTGGGATCATCAAAAAATTCCAGGTAAAGGTAAAAGCTTTTTGCATAAACGGTGGTTCCATTCTCTCTGGAGAGAAAATGGAAGGAAATAGAGAAGTCTTGCTTGAGTGAAGTGTTGTATATCATCAGCGTCTCTAAAATCAAGTAAAAGGTGGTAGAGGGTCATTTTGGACATGATTTAAGAAAGATGAATGGAAGCAAGAAATGAGGAAAGCTAAGTTGAGATTTAACTGAAAATCAACAGAACCAGTTCTGAGTTGTGGTGTCTGGTGATAAATAGTTGCTCCTATTATTGCCAAGTAGTCCTGAGTAGTCAGGAGAAAGGGCCATTGAAGTTATCTGTGTGTAAAAGCACAGCATTTTGCAAATGATCTTTTGTAGACTGAAATTTTTCTGCTAGAACATTTGGAGGCTATGTACATCTTTTAAAATTTAGCCCTTCAAGAGAATTCTCTGAACGATGATCAAGGTCAGGGCATTCTGACAAGACATAACAGAGAAAGGAAAACAACCTTCTCTATAAGAGAACTGAACTTTAAAATTGCAGTAGTTTTTTGAGGTTAAATAGCATATTTTTAACCCTGGAGATAATGATCTTTCTAGAAAGAGCAAAGTGGCCAAAATTGTGAAAATTTATTTTGAAATTCTAGATGGAAAGATGGGAAATGAGCCCCACTTTATATTTGTCATTCTTGGAAATTTGAAGACTCTGCTGCTACTGCTAAGTCGCTTCAGTTGTGTCCGACTCTGTGTGACCCCATAGACGGCAGCCCACCAGGCTCCCCCATCCCTGGGATTCTCTAGGCAAGGAAATGAAAAAAAAAAACGAGTAGATTCAAAGCCAAAAAAACTAGCTAAAAGGGAGTCTTAATATTTTTATCTTGAATTTAGTGTGAGTACTTCTCAGATTAGCCCTGAATGCCAGTTTCTTGGTGGCAAGATTTTTTAAAATTAATTTTATTGGAGTATAGTTAACTTACAATGTTGTATATACATAAATCCATACTTTTAAAAATTATGTTCCCATATAGGTCATTACAGAGTGTTAAGTAGAGTTCCTTGTGCTATATGATAGGTTCATATTAATTACCTATTTTACAGTATGACATATATACACTGCTATATATAAGATTTTTTTTAATGAACAAGTCAGCAGTTGGCACTTTTCTGCCCACTTATGATTCATTGAGAAAGAATGGATGTGAAACCATACAAAGGAATTAAAATCAAAGTCAGCTGCTGATGGTGTGATTTGGGGCTTGGGTGCATCACACATATCACACTTATTAGCATCCAGAGTCCTCAGTGGGCATCTACTTTATGAGTTCTCATGCTGATAAGAGCTTAGTTGCCAAAATATAAATTCCAGCTACTGATCTGGGAGTCAGTTTAGTGAGTGACCTCCATCAAGACCAAAATGCCAATGCCTGGCAAACTCCCTGGCTATGAATACACATCCCCTCGATGTTGACATTCTGTAACCTCTCCTGAGGGACTCAAGTGCACTGAAGGACTGCAGTGGACAGGACGCTGGCTCTGTTGATTCCAAATTAGTGAAGCACAACTCCTGCCTTCAGGACATGCACAGTCTTCTGATGACAGGCAGAAGGCTGTGTAATGAAGTAAGAGCTAAGGTAAATGTGTCCTCGGGTGATGGGAGAGCACAGTGGAGGACTGAGAAGGGAATGGGATGGGGAAGGCAAGTTAGAGAATATTCTTTTTTTCCCCTCCCTCTTGAACCTCCCTCCTACCTCCCACCCCATCAGAGAATATTCTTGAAGACGTGTGGTCTTAAAATATGAATAGGAGCTTGGGAAGTAGACAGAGGGGGAGGAATAGGATTAATATGAAGGTGAAGCACCAACAAATGTTAGTGCTTATTATATTCCAGGAGGCTACTAAGTGGTTTGTGAACAGTATCATGTTTATTATCTTATCATTATGAGGTAACATTATTATTATTATCCCCATTTTATGGATAAGAAAATGGAAATTGAGGGTATAAGTTGTGAGCAGATTATTCAAACTTTTCTTATGAAAGGCCAGATGATAACTATATATTATACTTTGGGGGTCATATGACCTCTGTGATAATTACTTAGTTCTGCCATTGTAGCATGAGAGCAGTCCTGGGACAATATGTCAATGAGTGAGTGGGGTTGTACTCTACTAAAATTTTTCTTTTTACAAAAACAGGCAAAACCAAATTTGGCAGGGCTACAAATAGAGATCCCCAACAGAGTACATGGGCTGGAATTCAAGTGAGAGAGAAAATGGAGTTTACAGGAAACAGTAAAGTTTTTGACTTTGCCATATTTTTTTGTTAGAGATATTGGGGAGGGGATTTTGTCATCAGTTGGGTTTCTATCTTAGAGGCCATAAATATTTCCTGTGTATATTCTAAGGGCTCAATAGTGTGTTAGAATAATAGAGCTTATTATTATTTTACATTGTGATAGTGATAATACATGAGAAAGTGAACAATGCTTACTTTTTCAAATCTATGCTTGTTGAGAGTACCAAAAGAATTCAGAGAACAAAAAATCAAAAGAAAATAGGATGTTAGACATTTTTAGGATTTTAAATAATATATTAATTTAAAAACATGGCAGTTTTGTATATTATTATGCATATAAATATTTTTGAAGTACATATTAATTATTCTGGTTTTGATTTAGAAAATTGAATCAAATTCTCGATTTGAAAATTCTTAAAGAGATGGGAATACCAGACCACCTTACCTATCTTCTGAGAAATCTATATACAGGCCAAGGAGCAAAAGTTATAACCTTACATGGAACAACTGATGGTTCAAAACTGGGAAAGGAGTACGTCAAGGCTGTATATTGTCACCCTACTTATTTAATTTATGTGCAGAGTACATCATGTGAAATGCCAGGCTGGATGAATCACAAGCTGAAATCAAGATAGTTAGGAGAAATATCAACAACCTCAGATATGTAGATGATACCACTCTAGTGGCCAAGAGTGAAGAGAAATTAAAGAGCCTCTTGATGAAGGTGAAAGAGGAGAGTGAAAAAGCTGGCTTAAAACTCAACATGAAAAAAACTAACATCATGGCTTCTGGTCCCATCACTTTCATGGTAAATAGGTAAGAAAAAAGTGGAAGCAGTGACAGATTTTATTTTCTTGGGCTCTAAAATCACTGTGGACAGTGACTGCAGCCATGAAATCAAAAGGCATTTGCTCCTTGGAAGGAAAGATATGACAAACTAGACAGTATATAAAAAGCAAAGACATCACTTTGCCGACAAAGGTCCATATAGTCAAAGCTATGATTTTTCCAGTAGTTAAGTACAGATGTAAGAGTTGGACCATAAAGAAAGCTGAGTGCCAAAGAATTGATGCCTTCCAATTGTGCTGCTGAAGACTCTTGGGAGTCCTTTGGGCTGCAAGGAGATCAAACCAATCAATTTTAAAGGAAATCAACCCTGAATATTTATCGGAAGGACTGATGCTGAAGCTGAAGCTCCAATACTTTGGCCACCTGATGCAAAGAACTGACTCATTGGAAAAGATCCTGATGCTGGGAAAGATTGGAGGGAAAAGGAGACCAGGGTTTCCAAAGATGCGATGGTTAGATAACATCACCAACTCAATGGACATGAATCTGAGGAAACTCTGGGAGATAGTGAAGAACAGGGAAGACTGGCATGCTGCAGTCTATGCTGTTGCAGAGTCAGGCATGACTTAGTCACTGAACAGCAACAACAACAAATGCAGAGAAAAGAATTCCATTTCTAGTTTCTCTAATTATGGATGATTAGTAAGCTGTTTGCTGAAATTTAAAACTATTATCACTTAGCAAGTGCAATAACCATTCAGAGTCCTGTTGGCACTGCTTGTTTCCAGAATTTACTTTCACATTTCCGGGCCTAGTTGATGAGGATAAAGATAATGAAGCATACTTGGTCCCTGCAGTCCAGGGGCTTATAGGCTAGTGATGGAGGTAGAATTAGAAAATTACCATGGCATTAAATGTACATTCATAACTGTTAATTTTGTTACAAAGGGAAATGGCTTTATGAAAGCTTCTACAGTGGTGATTTCATCCATTGAAAGGTAAGGGAGTCAGGAAGGCTCATGTCAGTTCAAGAACCAGGGATGACTTCAGTGGAGAAAGCTCAGTAATGCCTGTGTCTCAAAGAAAGACTCTTCAAGGTGTCATCCTTCCCTTGCAGATGATAATGCAAACGATGAATGGGGAGAGGAAGGCACATCTATAGCCAACTCCAATGCAACTGTCTAATCTTCTCTTCTTGTGTTAGCATTGGCAGGAATTCATTGTATCTCTGGGACAGATAATATGTCCGACCATATATTAGGTTTTAGAAATAGGCAATATTTTCTGATTTGTTCAGCCTGTGCTGACTAATGGGAATCTTAATTGCTTCAGAATATTTCCTCAAAGTGAAAACCTAGGAAAATTTATATTACTTGAGTTGAATGAGAACCCTCCTCCTATTAAAGTTACTAGACACTTTTCATAATAGGCCCTTCATATCCCTCACAATGGGCTGCAGGAACAGGCCTATTTTAGTATAAATCGTATAAGTATGGTAACAATGAACAACGTTCTAAAATAAAATTTATAGAAAAAAACTTCTTTGTTTTGAAATTTGCTCTACAAGTATATTTGAATTTTAGACATGTACAATAAATCAGAAGATACAGTTTTCCTAAATATTCTTTTCTTATTATTCTCTCATGTTACAGGGTTTAATGAAGATAAAATGCTTCTACGCACATGAAACTGTTGTGTCATTCTTAACATCCCATAATTGTAGAAGAAAAATATGCAAACTCTTTATTTTTATTTTTAAAATATAAATGTATTTATTTTAATTAGAAGTTAATTACTTTATAATATTGTATTGGTTTTCCCATACATAAACATGTAACCGCCACAGGTATACACGTTTTCCCCATCCTGAACCCCGCTCCCTCCTCCCTCCCCGTACCATCCCTCTGGGTCATCTCAGTGCACCAGTCCCAAGCATCCTGTATCATGCATTGAACCTGGACTGATGACTCGTTTCATATATGATATTATACATGTTTCAATGCCATTCTCCCAAATCATCCTGCCCTCTACCTCTCCCACAGAGTCCAAAAGACTGTTCCATACATCTGTGTCTCTTTTGCTGTCTCTCATACAGGGTCATTACCATCTTTCTAAATTCCATATATATGCATTGCTGCTGCTGCTGCTAAGTCATTTCAGTCGTGTCTAACTCTGTGCGACCCCATAGACGGCAGCCCACCAGGCTCCACCGTCCCTGGGATTCTCCAGGCAAGAACACTGAAGTGGGTTGCCATTCCCCTCTCCAATGCATGAAAGTGAAAAGTGAAAGTGAAGTTGCTCAGTCGTGTCTGACCCTCAGCGACCCCATGGACTGCAGCCTTCCAGGCTCCTCCATCCATGGGATTTTCCAGGCAAGAGTACTGGAGTGGGGTGCCATTGCCTTCTTCGATATATGCATTAGTGTACGGTATTGGTGTTTTTCCTCCTGGCTTACTTCACTCTGTATAATAGGTTCCAGTTTCATCCACCTCATTAGAACTGATTCAAATGTACTCTTTAATGGCTGAGTAATACTCCATTGTGCATATGTACCACAGCTTTCTTATCCATTCATCTGCTGATGGACATCTAGGTTGCTTCCATGTCCTGGCTATTATAAACAGTGCTGCGATGAACATTGGGGTACACGTGTCTCTTTCAATTCTGGTTTCCTCAGTGTGTATGCCCAGCAGTGGGATTGTTGGGTCATAAGGCGGTTCTATTTCCAGTTTTTTAAGGAATCTCCACACTGTTCTCCATAGTGGCTGTACTAGTTTGCATTCCCAGCAACAGTGTAAGAGGGTTCCCTTTTCTCCACACCCTCTCCAGCATTTATTGCTTGTAGACTTTTGGATTGTAGCCATTCTGACTGGCGTGAAATGGTACCTCGTTGTGGTTTTGATTTGCATTTCTCTGATAATGAGTGATATTGAGCATTTTTTCATGTGTTTGTTAGCCATCTGCTTGTCTTCTTTGGAGAAATGTCTATTTAGTTCTTTAGTTCATTTTTTGATTGGGTCGTTTATTTTTCTGGAGTTGAGCTGCATAAGTTGCTTGTATATTTTTGAGATTAGTTTGTCAGTTGCTTAATTTGCTATTATTTTCTCCCATTCAGAAGGCTGTCTTTTCACCTTGCTTATAGTTTCCTTTGTTGTGCAGAAGCTTTTAATTTTAATTAGTTCCCATTTGTTTATTTTTGCTTTTATTTCCAGTATTCTGGGAGGTGAGTCATAGAGGATCCTGCTGTGATTTATGTCGGAGAGTGTTTTGCCTATGTTCTCTTCTAGGAGTTTTATAGTTTCTGGTCTTACGTTTAGATCTTCAATCCATTTCGAGTTTATTTTTGTGTGTGGTGTTAGAAAGTGATCTAGTTTCATTCCTTTACAAGTGGTTGACCAGTTTTCCCAGCACCACTTGTTAAAGAGTTTGTCTTTAATCCATTGTATATTCTTGCCTCCTTTGTCAAAGATAAGGTGTCCAAGTGTGCGTGGATTTATCTCTGGGCTTTCTATTCTGTTCCATTGATCTATATTTCTGTCTTTGTGCCAGTACCATACTGTCTTGATGACTGTGGCATTGTAGTAGAGCCTGAAGTCGGGTAGGTTGATTCCTCCAGTTCCATTCTTCTTTCTCAAGATTGCTTTGGCTATTCGAGGTTTTTTGTATTTCCATACAAATTGTGAAATTATTTGTTCTAGCTCTGTGAAAAATACCACTGGAAGCTTGATAGGGATTGCATTGAATCTATAGATTGCTTTGGGTAGTATACTCATTTTCGCTATATTGATTCTTCCAATCTATGCACATGGTATATTTCTCCATCTATTAGTGTCCTCTTTGATTTCTCTCACCAGTGTTTTATAGTTTTCTATATATAGGTCTTTAGTTTCTTTAGGTAGATTTATTCCTAAGTATTTTATTCTTTTTGTTGCAATGGTGAATGGAATTACTCTTTTTAAAGTGTATGGTATACAAGTAACATACTCAGCAGAGGAAGGCAGTAGTTGTCACAGAAGCCTTGAAATTTGGGGAGATACTAATCAGAGATTCATTTTTTCTGTTTCATTGTTGGTGTCAACTGTTTGCCCACATTTTCCTCCACTAATGTTATTCCTTCAAGTTTTCCAAGACATAGAGCAATTGGAGCAAGCTATGAGCATCCTCACACGAGAATCAGCTGTGACTTTCTGCACTGAATCCCCAGGAAGATGCAGGATTCTTCCCCTATCAAAAGAGTTGTAAGGCTCAGTTATAGGAAAGTACCTTGGGGTACTTGCAGACATTCAACAAGTTAGTTAGGAAACTTGCAAGTTAGATGAAATAGGAAAGTAGTATCGATTTCCTCTATCTAAGCTTCTTGAATGTGAAAGCATGCTTAAATGATTAAGCAGCAAATGGACTGGGTCCTTCCAGTGGGCAAGATTTGTATGGAGTATTAATAGCATTCAGTGACCAGGATAGACATCTCTTTGATTTAGGCAGCAGTCTTTCATGCTGGAAATCATTGAGCTCAGCAAAGACAGAGCTAGGAGAGGGACCCAGGCCTTCTCGTTTACAATTATTCAGTAAATCCAATAAATTTTACTGGTTACCAACAGTGTTTATTCTGAGGATACATTGGCGAGCTTGGCAGGATTTGACCCTGTCATCATGGAGCTCTCACTTGGGAGGAAATTTACATTAATCACGAAATGATACATAAAAATTTATAAAACTCAGAGATATATGGCATCATGAGATTGCAAAATGGAAGATCATAACTTTGTCTGGGAAGTTGGATGGCTCTGAGGGGTGACTTGTGGCCTGGGATCTGGAGGATGAGTACCAGTTAACTAGAGGTGACTGGGTAGAGGAGTGACAGTGGATCAGGTAGGAGCTCCCATGGCAGGAGGGAGTATGAGAGGCAAAAAGCAGAGTGATGTGGTTGGTGTTCTTGAAGCAAAGAGAGAAGGTACAGTGTGAGATGAGATGAGGCTGGAGAGAAAAACAGTGGCTAGATTATTCAGGCTCTTGTGAATTGTGTTAGTTTTAAGCTGGGAAAATGGGGATAACATATTAGATTTTCCTTTTTTAAAAAAAATTCTTTTCTTCTGCTGTGGACCTAGGCATGATATGTATGGAATTCCTTTGAGATATGTGGGGATGTCAATGGGACACCTGATTAAGGAAGTCCACAGCTTAGAGAGGAGGCATACGAGTCACTTACATATATGTCATTTGAAAGCATGGGAGTGATGAGTTCCCTCGAGGGGAGTGCAAAGTATGAGAAAAGAAGGATACCTGGAGATGATCATCACCAGCATTTAAGAACTTAATTTACAGGAACACAAATCTAAAATGGAATCTGATAAAGAATGCCAGGGGAAAAAAAATTAAGGAAAGAAAGTACAATGTGGGTCATGGATAATATGGAACAGAATGTTCTGAAATGTAGAGTCAGATATAGTGGAATATTCTTTTGATGAAGCAAGTTCAGTTGAGTTCAGTTCAGTTGCTCAGTCGTGTCTGACTCTTTGCAAACCGACAGACTGCAGAATGCCAGGCTTCCCTGTCCATTACCAATTTCCAGAGCTTGCTCAAACTTATGTCCACTGAGTCAGTGATGCCATTCAACCATCTCATCCTCTGTCATCCCCTTCTTCTCCTGCCTTCAATCCTTCACAGCATCAGGGTCTCTTCTAGTGAGTCAGTTCTTTGCATCAAGTGCCCAAAGTATTGGAGTTTCAGCTTCAGCATCAGTCCTTCCAATGAATATTCTGGACTGATTTCCTTCAGAATGGACTGGTTTGATCTCCTTGCAATCCAAAGGACTCTCAAGAGTCTTCTCCAACACCACAGTTCAAAAGCATCAATTCATTGGCACTCAGCCTTCTTTATGGTCCAACTCTCCCATGCATACATGACTACTGGAAAAACCATAGCTTTGACTAGATGGACCTTTGTTGGCAAATTAATGTCTGCTTTTTAATATGCTATCTAGGTTGGTCCTAGCTTTTCTTCTAAAGAGCAAGCGTCTTTTATTTTTATTTTGAAATTAATTAATTAATTTTAATTGAAGGCTAATTACTTTACAGTATTATAGTGGTTTTTCCCATACATTGGCATGAATCACCCATGGGTATACATGTGTCCTGCATGCTGAACCCCCTCCCAACTCCCTTCCCATCCCATCCCTCAAGGTTGTCCCAGTGCACTGGCTTTGAATGTCCTCTTTCATGCGTTGAACTTGGACTGGTGATCTATTTCACATAAGGTAATATACATGTTTCAATGCCATTTCCTCAAATCATCCCTTGCCTTCTCCCACAGAGTACTAAAATCTGTTCTTTATATCTGTGTCTCTTTTGCTGTCTCACATATAGGGTTGTTGATACCATCTTTCTAAATTCCATATATATGTGTTAACATGCTGTGTTGGTGTTTTTCTTTCTGACTTACTTCACTCTGTATAATAGGCTCCAGTTTCATCCACCTCATTAGAACTGATTCAAATGCATTCTTTTTAACAGCTTAGTAATATTCCATTGTGTATATGTATGACATCTTTCTTATCCATTTGTCTGCTGATGGACATCTAAGTTGCTTCCATGTCCTGGCTGTTGTAAACAGTGCTGTGATGAACATTGGGATACACATGTCTCTTTCAGTTCTGGTTTCCTCAGTGTGTGTGCCCAGCAGTGGGATTGCTGGGTCATATGGCATTTCTATTTCCAGTTTTTAAAGGAATCTCCCCATTGTTCTCATAGTGGCTGTACTAGTTTACATTCCCACCAACAGCGTTAGAGGGTTCCCTTTATCCAAATCCTCTCCAGAACTTAGATTTTTTGATAGCAGCCAATCTGACCGGCATGAGATGGTATCTCATTGTGGTTTTTGTGTGCATTTCACTGATAATGAGTGATGTTGAGCATCTTTTCATGTATTTGTTAGCCATCTGTATATCTTCTTTGGAGAAATGTCTATTTAGTTCTTTGGCCCATTTTTTGATTGGGTCATTTATTTTTCTGGAATTGAGCTGCATGAGCTGCTTGTATATTTTTGAGATTAACTCTTTGTCAGTTGCTATTATTTTCTCCCATTCTGAAGGCTGTCTTTTGATCTTGCCTAGAGTTTCCTTCATTGTGCAAAAGCTTTTAAGTTTAGTTAGGTCCCATTTGTTTATTTTTTGCTTTTATTTCCATTACTCTGGGAGGTGGGTCATAGAGGATCCTGCTGTGATTTTATCAGAGAGTGTGTTGCCTATGTTTTCCTCTAGGAGTTGTATAGTTTCTGGTCTTATGTTTAGATCTTTAATCCATTTTGAGTTTATTTTTGTGTATAGTGTTAGAAAGTGTTCTAGTTTCATTCTTTTACAGGTGATTGACCAGTTTTCCCAGCACCACTTGTTAAAGAGATTGTCTTTTCTCCACTGTGTATTCTTGCCTCCTTTGTCAAAGATAAGGTGTCCAAAGGTGTGTGGATTTATCTCTGAGGTTTTTATTTTGTTCCATTTATATATATATATATATATATATATATATATATGTATGTATTTTGTCTTTGTGCCAGTACCATACTGTCCTGATGACTGTAGCTTTGTTGTACAGTCTGAAATCAGGCAGATTGATTCCCCCAGTTCCATTCTTCTTTCTCGAGATTCCTTTGGCTATTCGAGGTTTTTTGTATTTCCATACAAATTGTGAAATTATTTGTTCTAGTTCTGTGAAAAATGCCATTGGTAGCTTGAAAGGGGTTGTATTGAATCTATAGATTGCTTTGGGTAGTATACTCATTTTCACTATATTGATTCTTCCAATCCATGAACACGGTGTATTTCTCCATCTATTTGTGTCATCTTTGATTTCCTTCATCAGTATTTTATAGTTCTCTATATATAGGTCTTTTATTTCTTTAGGTAGATTTATTCCTAAGTATTTTGTTCTTTTTGTTGCAATGGTGAATGGAATTTTTTCTTTAATTTCTTTGTCTGTTTTCTCATTGTTAGTGTACAGAAATGCAAGGAATTTCTGTACATTGATTTTATATCCTGCAACTTTACTATATTCATTGATTAGCTCTAGTAATTTTCTGGTGGAGTCTTTAGGGTTTTCTATGTAGAGGATCATGTCATCTGCCAACAGTGAGAGTTTTACTTCTTTTCCAGTCTAGATTCATTTTATTTCTTTTTCTTTCTGATTGCTGTGGCTAAAACTTCCAAAACTGTGTTGAATAGTAGTGGTGAGAGTGGGCACCATTATCTTCTTCCTGACTTTAGGGGAAATGCTTTCAATTTTTCACCATTGAGGATAATGTTTGCCGTGGGATTGTCATATATGGCTTTTATTATGCTGAGGTATGTTCCTTCTATGCCTGCTTTCTGGAGGGTTTTTTTTTTTTTTTTTAAAAATCATAAATGGGTGTTGAAATTTGTCAAAGGCTTTCTCTACATCTTTTGAGATCATCATATGGTTTTTATCTTTCAATTTGTTAATGTGGTGTGTTGCAATGATTGATTTGTGAATATTGAAGAATCCTTGCCTCCTTGGGATAAAGCCCACTTAGTCATGATGTATGATCTTTTTAATATGTTGTTGGATTCTGTTTGCTAGAAATTTGTTGATGATTTTTGCATCTATGTTCATCAGTGATATTGACCTGTAGTTTTCTTTTTTTTTTGTGGCATGTTTGTCTGGTGCATGTTTCCTCTGAAATTTTCTAGAAGAGTTTGAGTAGGATAGGTGTTAAGCAAGCTTCTTTTAATTTCATAGCTGCAGTCACCATCTGCAGTGATTTTGGAGCCCATGAAAATAAAGTCTGTTACTGTTTTCATTGTTTCCCCATCCATTTGCCATGAAGTGATGGGACCAGATTCCACAATCTTCACTTTTTGAATGTTGAGTTTTAAGCCAGATTTTTCACTTTCCTCTTTCACTGTCATCAACAGTTTCTTTAAGCAAGTTAAAGGATGACTAAAATATATAACCCTTCATTTAGTTACATGGAGATTACTGATGACTTTGATGAGAGAATTAGTGTGGAGTGATGGAGTGGTAGCATGAGTGGTCTGAGAAGTGATGAAGAGGCAAGGAAGGGAAAAACTCTGTTTTGCAAAGTTTTGGGTGTGAAGAGATGGGGTGACAGAGGGAATAGCTGTATGAAGTTCCCACTACCAAAATAAGCATTCTCACTTTTGACAATGAGATTCTAGATTTCTACTTCTATATTCCCTGCTTCACAAAATCACACACTTCAGGTTGTTAGAGACATCTTGGGGTTCAGCTCAGAGCATAATCTCTAGTTCTAAAAAGCCAGTGAAGACAACATAAACCATCTCATGAAATAAGCCATTGAAAGGGCTTCAAAGAGGAAAAGATGAAATTCTACAACCCACACAGAGCTTTATTTTTATAAACAAAAATACAGCTCTGGGAAATCTCTTAATATGAACAATTTTTTTTTTCTAATACAGCTGCATTCAAAAGTAATAGGTTCACTCCCTTATGTGGAAAGTGATGAGAACAGTTCATTTCTGCTAATAGACTGTGTAATAAGTAAATATGTTCATTTCTTAGTATTAACTCACTGCTCCTGACATTAGGATAAACAAAGCCTATCTGAAATGCATACTTATTTATGATTCTTCCGAATCCTTATTCTCCAAGGCTTCTTTTATTTTTATTGAGTGAGCCTTAGGTCAGTGAAATGTTGTAGTCATCTGTTCCTTTTTGGAAGCAGTAATTTAGCATCTAATGAATGATGTCCACAGGTTGCTAATAAGTGTAGATCAGCAGCTGATGCTAGATTTACAAATGGGTCCTGATCTGGCTGAGAAAACACTCTTCAATGTGTCCTGGGTAAGGAAATAAAAGTAGAGACTTTTTAAAGAAAAATATTTATGGGTGTTGAATATACTGCTGAGGGACATTTGTTATGGTAGAAGAGTTAATTTGATAAATAATCTTAAATTGATTAAAAACCCTCATTTATCAACTGCTGCACAATTATGATATCATATGCTGCGCTAGTTGTTTTGCAGACTTACCTCATTATTACTTATCATGCAGTAACTCTGTGAATTGGGCAAATTAGCTTATCTGAATGTCAGTTTATAAACTAGCAACATGGAAACAATGATGATGACTAAGTTCATAAAGCCAGTTTAGAGTGGAAAAAAAAATTTGGAAATTAGGTGCAGACTTTCAGTTACAATAACGTAGCCAGAACACTTACTCTCTGATCTGAAATGACCAAACACAGCAGGTAACTGAGGTAAAACAATGGTTTTCAAGAGACTGGTAGGGTGACAAACTAAAAAGATACATTTTAAAAGATATGTCATAAAGAAAGGATATTGTTTTCAACAAAGAAAGGTGGAGCAATTGGATATCCACATGCAAAAAAATAGATATATACAATTCCAGTGAATCTTTCTAGAATGTGACTTTCTAGAAGATTCTAAAGGGCAAACTTCAGTGGATGAAGAAATGTCTGGTGAAAATGTGGCCAAACTTAATTTGATTCAGAGAAAGTTTAAAATAAAGGTGGGTGGTGGGTGTTATATTTACAAATATAAATAATCTATAATTCCTGAAAAAATGGAAATGATGGAATATAGTTTGGAAGACAAGGGGCAGACAAAAAATCAAAGGTTGATAGAAACCAGTATAGATGAAAATAAAAGGTTTTTTTTTTTTTTTCCAAGTTGGTGGATCAAGTAATAGAGCTATAATATAAGCATATTTACATGTTTAAATGTGATTAGCCTGTAGTCAAGCCCCACAGAACTCCTCTCTTGATTCCTGTGAGATAAGACCTGAGTGGACCACCTGGCAATGTTAGGAGAGTTTGATGTCTACCTTGGGGTCTCTTTTTCACACTGGAGAGATGGTAGGCCCAGGGAACACTCTTGGTGTGTTGCTGTGCCAGCCTGGGGGAAAGGCAAAGTGGTCAGTGTGTAGCCTGCTCCTCTTACCCTTCTAATGCCAGCCTTCTCAGTACCTGTGGTCCAGGAGTCCTGAGATTTCCCCAGTTGTGTCATTTATGGAGAGTTGCTAGTTGGTCTTCTTGTGAAGGGGACTGAAGTTGGGAATAGCCCATGTCCGTAGATTCCTGATGTCACTTCTCTGAGTAACAATTTTCAACTCAGTATGCCTTAGGACAGAGGAGCCTGGCAGGCTACAGCCCATGTGGTCACAAAAGAGTCAGACACAACTTAGCAATTAAGTAATAACAATACTTCAGTCCCACATGTGCATGTCTATTGCCAATAAATTTATATATGTGTTTATGCCTATATGAATGTATTATAAACTGTATTTTGTCAAAAAAAATTGTCGTTGTTTAGTCACTCAGTCATTTCTGACTCTTTGTGACCCATGGACTGCAGCATGCCAAGCTTCCCTGTCCTTCACTGTCTTCCAGAATTTGTTCAAGTTCATGTCCATTGATTCGATGATGCCATCCAACCATCTTATCCTCTGTCGCCCCCTTTTCCTCTTTCCCTCACTCTTTCCCAGCATCAGGGTCTTTTCCAGTGAGTCAGCTCTTTGTATCAGGTGGCCAAAGTATTGGAGTTTCAGCTTCAACATCAGTCTTTCTAATATTACTGGTTCGATCTCCTTGCTGTCCAAGGAATTCTCAAGAGTCTTCTCCAGTACCATAGTATGAAAGCATCAGTTTTTCAGTGCTCAGCCTTCTTTATGGCCCAACTCTATGGTCTAACTTATGGTCCAGTAGTAGGAGGGAAACTATTTACTGAATAATTTTTAATACTTTCTGAGTTCTGTACTATCTGTGCATGTATTAATTAAAAAATAATAGATTTAAAATTTAGTTTGTGGTTAGATGGCATTCATATAATATAAAGCCAACAATTTAAAAGTGTACAATTAAGTGACAATGAGCATATTCGCAGTGTTGTACAACTATCTATCTAATTCTTAAACATTTTCATCACCCCCAAAGTATATCCTGTACCCATTAAGCAGTCATTCCCCATCAGTAGTTTTCAAGGGGGGGGGGGCGGAAACAGCAAACAAACCCTGAATATGCTTGCAAAGCCATCCACAATCTATGGCCCCAATTCCATACTTGTACATACTTGTACTTCCTATGTTTATTCATAAGTTTCCTTTCTGTGCTCTTGAATTTGCTACATCCTCTTTCTCTCCTTACTATCTTTTCAGATGCTTCTCTCTCTGCTCCCCACTTTTCATCTATCAGACTACTCATCCATTTTGAAGTTTCCTTGAATGCCCGGACCAGGTTTTCTATTCAAGTTTGCTGTCCAAACTAGGATACAGACTCACAGCTACAGAGATCATACAGCTGGTTTGTAGTAGTTGGGATTCGGACCTAGAAAAGCCAATGCTAACCCATCTCTTCTGGCCATTCACCAGCATATATAATTATATTTAATTCATACCTGATAGTACAGAGTTACTTTTTCACAAATGCAAGCCATAGTTTTCAAATGCATGCACTCTGAGTACTGGGGCATGTGAGGTGCTTCCTGCATAAGGCTTCAGGGCATAAAACAAGATATCACTCAGGGAACATGATTTTGAGCATAAATGATTATTTGAGGAGTTACAGTAAATGAAAACCAACAAGCTAGTCCTACGGTGATGCTAGTGGCAGAAAGAGAAAAGCCAGTACTGTATATAATTCCTCTTCCTGAACTCAAGACCAGTATTCACATCTAATGAATTATGTGTGAATTGGGAGAGGTTTCCAGGGGAAGTCAAACAAAGATCTTGAAAGAGACATGAAGGATTTTTAATGCATGCTCCATTATTTCAGTGCACAAGAAAGCAAAATATAGAAAAGTGCACAAAGAAAGTAAAACTTGCATTGTGTGATGGGCAATTCCTTTGGCATTGAGGTCATAAGCAAACTATTTTCGATCTTCCCCTGAAAAGATAAGTCACTGGTTGTTATACCTTTTTAGACATCTGAATTGTACCCCAAGTTTCTTCTATAAGCCTTTAGTTGGGTTTCTTTAGCATTCCCTTCATCGTGCTTGTAACTCCCTATGTGAGAAAGAATGCCATGGATTTTGCACTCTTGCAAAAGTGGATATATATCCTATAAAACTATATATAGCTATATATCCTGTAAAACTGGCTGCCATAGTGCAATTAGAGAAGAAATAAATCCCAGCATCTTGATAAAAACCTGTATAACTGAAACCAGGGCATATAGATAGATTTGAGAAAATGAAACTTTGTGGCCTTTGACACTGATTATTACCCTCTGTCAACTTGCATTTTTTTTCCCACACATACAATCACTTCTTACAGTTCATGCAGACATTAATCTTGCCATCAAATATCACTTAGGAAAACATGAGCAATTTAGGATCTTATATTAAAATTGGCTAAAGTGACTATTTCAACAAATACAAGAGATGCCATTACTGTATAGCCTTCTCATTCTGAGAGATTTATATGACTGCTTCAGTCTCAATGTAGGGCATCGAAGAAAATATGGGATCCAACTAATAAGGCAGTGTCTGGGGTTTGGAGGCCAGGATATAAACAGCAGCTTTGGAAATGGTTTATGAGGGCACTGTGACTTTTCTCTGAAAGAGAGAATTTTAATCTCAGCAATAGTTTTAACTTCTGCTTCCTGTCTTTTAAAAGCTTAAATCAAAAATCTTATTTTGCAGAGACTCAGGTATTTGACTGATGTGCCCTGATAAGGGAAAAATGTATTTTTGATGCAATGATGATGGTGATGATGATATAACAATAACTGATATTGACTGAATGCTCACAATGCATCAGGCACTACCCTAGGTATTTTACTTATACTGCCTAGTTTAATTCCCTTAACTACTGTATGAGATAAGCAGCAGTATTCTTATTTTGCACATGTGAAAACTAAGGCATAGGTTGGTCAAGGCAAGCAACTTGAGTAAGGTCACACAGCTATAAGACATATAACCCCTGTGACCACTGCATTTTACCACTTCCCATTTACAGCTACCAGTTAATGAGTACTTGCCCTTGCATGTCATGTAAGTTTTTTTATTTGACTTTTACAACAATTGAGCTAGATCTCTTAATTTTATAGATAACATAACTCAGGTTTATAGAAATTAAACACATTTCCTGTAGTCATCCTTTTAGTGTTACCTAATTTTCAACCTACTGGTAAAATCTAAGTCTCAGTTTAACAAAGTGTTTAGTTTTGATTTGGTCATTTCTCTGGTTGTCAAATTTTTCTTAATGTCTCTAATGACACAGCATCTCCAAATTATCTTAGCATGCACAATGCCTTGTGCAGTTAAAAGAGCTTTTTGGACTCTGGTGGAGAGTTTTCCAATCTTTAGGATTAAAGACATAAATTTGATACAGAAAAGACTTTGTTTGTATCTTGGCTTATCTTTATAATGAAAAGAATCTCCTGCCCTGAATCTAATTGCTTAGAATTGATGTGTTAAGTGCTATTTTTAATGCATTTCATCTTCAATCTATTCTTCAAGAGTTTAAATCTTTGTTCCAATAGTAGATAAAAATAAATTTTGGTGCTAGATGGCTTATGTTAATGCCTTATCTTGATCACTGTAGAATTATAAACTTTTCTTCCAGCAGAAATGTCTATGAGAAAGATTTGGTTGTATTTTTCAAGTGTATTTATAGTAATAATGTTCTTTTCTCATTCATTAGCACTTTATATAAGTATTTAAATTAACTCTTACTCTGCTCAGAACATAGATATTGTATCCATTTTATTAAGGCTCAGAAGGTGAGAAGCAATCAAGAGGTCATATGGTCTGAAATATAATTGCCTAATGTCAAACAGTAAGGGACAAAACCACTGACACAATAGGCACTGCTTACTGGGCATAGCAATGACATCATTAAAATTAAAATGATGTGTGTGGGTGGGGTAACTCAAAGGACATACTGGGAATGGAAGCAGTAGGTAGAAGACGGAGAGGGTTTTCTAGTTGTTCTATGAGGACGTGATATTATCAGAAACAAGGTAGTTGTGTATGTGTGTGTGTGTGTGTGTGTGTAGAGAGAATGGGAATATCTTAGAACGCAAATGGTAAGAGAGGGCAGGAACCATGGAAAAGGAGAGCTTTTAAAGGTATAAAATGTGGTTTGCCAAATGAAAAGCTCATGAGACAAATCAACATGTTGTTGCCATGATGGAAAACCATGTGAAGCTCAGCTATATCACTTACCAGTGTGAATTTGGACTGGAAAAGTTGTCTGATAGGGATGACAATATGGTCCTCACAGTGTCACTGTGAGATGTTAATGAGAAAATGTGGATAAGACCTTTGATAAATCTGTTACGATTGTTACATTGTTCCAAGTAAAATTTGTTTTAAAAATGTCAGGAAAGCAGAGTAGCGATTGTCAAATATGTAAATGCACTAATGTGGGAGAGGAATTAAATATTCTTTTGAGGTACTGGTGAAGGAACAAATTTTAACTTAATGACATGCCTGGTTTCAGTGAGGACTGGCCAAAAGGAGACAGTTTTCTTTGAGAATTGGTGAGTTTTCTGTCACTAGAAAATTCAAAAGCATTGTGGTAACTTACTGTGAAGGAGATTCAAGTGTTAGAAAACCATAAGGTAAACTGTAGGATTACTTATAACCTTAAGGGTCTATGATAATATCAAAAGTCAATACTAGGAGAAAATAAGCTTCTCCATTAATTTTCCCATTTCTAGGCTAATTAAAAAAGTACCTCTTCTTTTAAGACAAATTTAATAAAGAGGGATCTCCTTCTTTAAGACAAATTTATAACAAATAAAAGAAAATCTCATTTCATATAGCAAGTGCCATGTCCAGGGAATTATGTCATATGATACACATTTTTTTGAAAGCCTCTAGGATCTCTTACCATAAAATTTGCCACTTTAAGAGATGATACAAGTAAAAATATGGATCACTTCAAAACAGGTCTTAATAAAAGCTTGAAAGATATAATATTACAATTACATTTTATTTGCATTTGTTGCTTTCTAGGTCAGGTATCTGTATATTCTTTCTGTAAAGAGTTAGAGACCAAACATTGTTTTTGTGTCAACTGCTCAACTCTGCTATTGTAACTCCAAAGCAACCATAGACCATGTGAAATGAATGGGCCTAGTAGTGTTCCAATAAAATTTTAAGACAGAGGGCCCACGGGCAGTAGTTAATCTATTCTTGTTCTAGAATGTGAGCTCTGTAAGGGCAGCATGCCTGTAAAATGTCTCAGTTGCAAAGGATGGTCATCACCTTTGCTTAATCTGAGCAGGAAAAGAATTTATTCAAGAATACTGCTGTTTCAGAATCTCTAGGACACTAGAGAACCAGGATTGAATGCCACAACAAGAAAAATCACTCCAATCTTTCTTCAGAACAGATCCCATGAAAATATCTCTTCTCCCAGGCATGGAGGATTCCCAGGTGGCACTAGTGGTAAAGAACCAGACTGCCAATGCAGGAGATGTAAGACACCCAGGTTCAATCCCTGGGTCGGGAAGATCTCCTGAAGAAGGAAGTGGCAATCCATGCCAGTATTCTTGCCTAGAGAATCCTAAGGACAGAGGAGTCCTTATATCCATAGGGTTGTAAAGAGTTGGACACGACTGAAGCAACTTAGCACAGGTACGCCCAGGCATGGAACTCTCCAGGCAAGAATACTTTAGTAATTAGGTAAATGCAAATTAAAAGAAAAATCATAGTGAGAAACTACTTCATACCCACTAGGATGGCAATACCTAACCAGTTGTTGAGGATGAGAAGAAATTGGAACACTTGTTCATTGCTGTTGAGAATATAGAATGGTGCAGTAGCTGTTCAAAACCATCTGGTAGCTCCTGAAAAAGGTAAACATAGAATTGCCATGTGACTTAGCAATTCTTGTCGTTGTTGTTCATGTCTGACTCTTTGCAACCCCATGAACTACAGTGCACTAGGCTTCTCTGTCCTTCACTATCTCCCAGAGGCTGCTCAGACTCATGTCCATTGAGTCAGTGATGCTATCTAGCCATCCCATCCTCTGCTGCCACCTTCTCTTCTTTCCCTCAATCTTTCCCAGCATCAGTGTCCTTTCCAATGAATGGGCTCTTCACATCAAGTGACCAAAGTATTGGAGCTTTGGCTTCAGCAACAGCTCTTCCAGTGAATATTCAAGGTTGATTTCCCTTAGGATAGACTGGTTTGATCTCCTTGCTGTCCAGGGACTCTCAAGAGTCTTCTCTAGCACCACAATTAAAAAGCATCAATTCTTCTTTCCTCAACCTTCTTTATGGTCCAACTCTCACATCCATACATGATTACTGGAAAAACCATAGCCTTGACTAGACGGACCTTTGTTGACAAAGGACTCTGCTTTTTAATATGCTGTTTAGGTTGGTCATAACTTTCCTTCCAAGGAGTAAGTGTCTTTTAATTTCATGGCTGCAGTCATCATCTGCAGTGATTTTGGAGCCCCCCAAAATAAAGTCAGCCACTGTTTCTCCATCTATTTGCCATGAAGTGATGGAACCAGATGCCATGATCTTAGTTTCCTTATTGTTGAGCTTTAAGCCATCTTTTTCACTCTCCTCTTTCACTTTCATCAAGAGGCTCTTTAGTTCTTCTATGCTTTCTGCCATAAGGGTGGTGTCATCTGCATATCTGAGGTTATTGATATTTTTCCCGGCAATCTTGATTCCAGCTTGTGCTTCTTCCAGCCCAGCATTTCTCATTATGTACTCTGCATATAAGTTAAATAAGCAGGGTGACAGTATACAGCCTTGACACACTCCTTTTCCTATTGGGAACCAGTCTGTAGTTCCATGTCCAGTTCTAACTGTTGCTTCCTGACCTGCATACAGATTTCTCAAGAGGCAGGTCAGGTGGTCTGATATTTCCATCTCTTGAAGAATTTTCCACAGTTTATTGTGATCCACACAGTCAAAGGCTTTGGCATAGTCAATAAAGCAGAAATAGATTTTATTCTGGAATTCTTGCTTTTTCGATGATCCATCAGATGTTGGCAATTTGATCCCTGGTTCCTCTGCCTTTTCTAAGACCAGCTTGAAAATCTGGAAGTTCACAGTTCACATATTGGTGAAGCCTAGCTTGGAGAATTTTGAATATTACTTTACTAGTGTGTGATATGAGTGTAATTGTGTGGTAATTTGAGCATTTTTGGCATTGGCTTTCTTTGGAATTGGAATGAAAACTGACCTTTTCCAGTCCTGTGGCCACTGCTGAGTTTTCCAAATTTGCTGGCATATTGAGTGCAGCACTTTCACAGCATCATCTTTCAGGATTTGAAGTAGCTCAACTGAGATTTCATCACCTCCACTAGCTTTGTTCATAGTGATGCTTCCTAAGGCCCACTTGACTTTGCACTCCAGGATGTCTGGCTCTAGGTGAGTGATCATACCATCATGATTATCTGGGTCATGAAGATCTTTTTTGTATTGTTCTTCTGTGTATTCTTGCCACCTCTTCTTAATATCTTCTGCTTCTGTTAGGTCCATACAGTTTCTGTCCTTTATTGAGCCCATTTTTATATGAAATGTTCCTTTGGTATCTCTCATTTTCCTGAAGAGATCTCTAGTCTTTCATGTCCTATTGTTTTCCTTTATTTCTTTATTTCCCATTCTTATATTTCCTCTATTTCTTCTGATTACTGAGGAGGGCTTTCTTATCTCTCCTTCCTATTCTTTGGAACTCTGCATTCAAGTGGTACATCTTTCCTTTTCTCCTTTGCTTTTTGCTTCTCTTCTTTTCTCAGCTATTTGTAAGTCCTCCTCAGACAGCCATTTTTTGCATTTCTTTTTCTTGGGGATGGTCTTGATCCCTGTCTCCTGTACAATGTCATGAACCTCCATCTATAGATTATCAGGCACTCTGTCTATCAAATCTAGTCCCCTGAATCTATTTCTCACTTCTGTATAATCGTAAGGAATTTGATTTAGGTCATACCTGGATGGTCTAGTGGTTTTCCCTACTTTCTTCAATTTAAGTCTGAATTTGGCAATAAGGAGTTCATGATCTGAGCCACAGCCAGCTCCTGGTCTTGTTTTTACTGACTGTATAAAGCTTCTCCATTTTGGTTGCAAATAATATAATCAATCTGATTTCAGTTTCGACCATCTGGTGATGTCTATGTATAGAGTCTTCTCTTATGTTGTTGGAAGAGGGTGTTTGCTATGACCAGTGCCTTCTCTTGGCAAAACTATGTCAAGCCAAGGAGGGAACACAGCTCCATCCATCAACAGAAAATTGGATTAAAGATTTGCTGAGCATGGCCCCACCCATCAGAACAAGACCCAGTTTCCCCCTCAGTCAGTTTCTCCCATCAGGAAGCTTCCATAAGCCTCTTATCTTTCTCCATCAGAGGACAGAAAGACTGAAAACCACAATCACAGAAAACTAACCAATCTGATCACATGGGCCACAGCTTTGTCTAACTCAATGAAACTATGAGCCATGCCATGTAGGACCACCCAAAAGGGATGGGTCATGGTGGAGCATTCTGACGAAACGTGGTCTGCTGGAGCAGGGAATGGCAAACCACTTCAGTAGTCTTGCCTTGAGAACCCCATGAACAGGCAAAAAGATAGGGCACTCAAAGATGAACTCCCCATATCAGTAGGTGCCCATTATGCTACTGGAGATCAGTGGAGAAATAACTCCAGTAATAATGAAGAGATGGAGCCAAAGCAAAGACAACACCCAGATTTGCATGTGACTGGTGATAGAAGCAAAGTCCGATGCTGTAAAGAACAATATTGCATAGGAATCTGGAATGTTAGATTTATGAATCAAGGCAAATAGGAAGTGGTCAAGCAGGAGATGGCAAGAGTGAATGTTGACATTTTAGGAATCAGTGAACTAAAATGGACTAGAATGGGTGAATTTAACTCAGATGACCATTATATCTACTACTGCGGGAAAGAATCCTTTAGAAGAAATGGAGTAGCCATCATAGTCAATAAAAGAGTTTGAAATGCAGTACTTGGATGTAATTTCAAAAACGACAGAATGATCTCTGTTGGTTTCCAGGGAAAACCATTCAATATTATGGCAATCCAAGTCTATGCCCTGAACATTATTTCTGAAGAAGCTGAAGTTGAACGGTTCTATGAAGACCTACAAGACCTTCTAGAACTAAAACCCCCAAAAGATGTCCTTTTCATTATAGGGGACTGGAATGCAAAAGTAGGAAGTCAAGAAACATCTGGAGTAACAGGCAAATTTGACCTTGTAGTAGAGAATGAAGCAGGGCAAAGGCTAATAGAGTTTTTCCAAGAGAATGCACTTGTCATAGCAGACCATTGTCAACAGAGTGATGTCCCTGTTTTTAATACGCTGTCTAGATTTGCTATACCTTCCTTCCAAGGAGACAGTGTCTTTTAATTTTGGCTGCTATTACCGTTCACAGTGATTTTGGAGCCCCCCAAAATCCTAGGTATATGTACAAAAGAATTGAAAACACATATTCAAGCAAGTACATGTATATGAATGTTCATAGAAGCACTATTTATAATAGTCAGAATGTGGTACCCTTGCAAACCAAATGTCCATCAACAGATTAATGGGTAAATCAGTTTTGGTATATACATAGTATAGAATACTCTTCACCCATAAAAATAAATGGAGTACTTAAATGTGCTATGACATAGATAAGTCTCAAATACATTATATTAAATAAAGAATCCAGACACCAAAAGTCATAAATTGTATGATTCCATTTATATTCAATATCCGGAATAGGTAAATCCATAGAGACAGAAAGAAGATTGGTAGTTGCCAGAGAATGGGACTAACTGCTTAATGGGTATGGAGCTTTTGTTTGAAGTGATGAAAATGTTCTGGAACTTGCTGGAGGTGATAGTTTTGCAGTATTATAAGTGGCCCAATGCTACTTCTGAATTGTGCCCTTTAAAATGGTTTGTTTTATGTTATGTAAATTTAACTGCACAATTGCACTCATCTCACATGCTAGCGAAGTAATGCAAAAATTTCTCCAAGGTAGGCTTCAACAGTACATGAACCAAGAACTTCCAGATGTTCAAGTTGGATTTAGAGAAAGCAGAGGAACCAGAGATCAAATTGCCTACATCCATTGGATCATAGAGAAAGCAAGGAAATTCCAGAAAAACATCTGCTTCATTGACTATGCTAAAGCCTTTCACTGTGTGGATCGCAACAAACTGTGGAAAATTCTTAAAGAGATGGAAATACTAAACCACCTTACCTGCCTCCTGAGAATCTGTTTGCAGGTCAAGAAACAACTGTTAGAAGCATACGTGGAACAACAGACTGGTTCCAATTTTGGAAAAGAGAACTTCAAGGCTGCATATTGTCACCCTGCTTATTTAAGTTATATGCAGAGTACATCATGTGAAATACTGGGCTAAATGAAGCACAAGTTGGAATTAAGACTGCTGGGAGAAATGTCAATAACCTCAGATATGCAGATGATACCACCCTTGTGCAGAAAGTGAAGAGGAACTAATTAGCCTCTTGATGAAAGTAAAAGAGGAGAGTGAAAAAGCTGGCTTAAAACGCAGCTCTCAAAAAACTAAGATCATGGCATCTGGTCCCATCACTTCATGGGAAATAGATGGGGAAACAATGGAAACAGTGACAGACTGTTTTCTTGGGCTCCAAAATCAGTGCAGATGGTGACTGCAGTCATGAAATTAAAAGATGCTTGCTCCTTGGAAGGACAACTATGAACAACCTAGACAGCATATTAAAAATCAGAGACATTACTTTGCCAATAAAGGTCTGTCTAGTCAAGGCTATGGTTTTTCTAGTAGTTGTGTATGGATGTGAGAGTTGGACCATAAAGAAAGCTGAGCACCAAAGAATTGATGCTTTTGAACTATGGCGTTGGAGAAGACTCTTGTGAGTACCTTGGAGAGCAAGAAGATCCAACCAGTCCATCCTAAAGGAACTCAATCCTGAATATTCATTGGAAGGACTGATGCTGAAGCTGAAACTCCAATGCTTTGGCCACCTGATGTGAAGAACTGACTCACTGGAAAACAGCCTGATGCTGGGAAAGATTGAAGGCAGGAGGAGAAGGGGATGACAGAGGATGAGATGATTGGATGGCATCACCAACTCAATGAACATGAGTTTGAGCAAACTCTGGGCATTGGTGATGGACAGGGAAGTGTGACATGCTGCAGTCCATGGGGTTGCAAAGAGTTGGACATGACTGAGCAACTGAACTTAACTGAACTGAAAAAGCAAATGAAACAAATATGCAAAAAGATGGATGAGGGAACTATCTAGGAGGCTACAGGAGATAGTATCTTTGACTAGCATGGAGATGCAGTTGGGGAGAGGCAAAATATCAATTGACAAACTGAAACTAGGGTTAATATCAGAGGAAGGAGGGGAGGAGGACAAACACCAACAGGCATGGGCTTTGATGCAGTTTGTGGCCAACTTAATGCTGCAAAGGTATATTAATGAATCAGCCAGATCAGACTTTCCCCCAAACTCATTGTCTGATCCTTTTAAAAATGGACTTAAAGACTCATAAAACCAGTTCTGGTTAGGGCCATTTATTCCTTTCCAATAAAACTTGAAGCTTTCATTTGATCCAGTAAAATTCTTAATACCACTTTTTTATATCTCTCTTTAAAAAGCCATTTTTACATGTTCTAAGCATAATAATTATCTACTTGAAAAATTCATTCCTAATTACACAATTACTCTATTATATAGTATCAACTTATAAATGTCTGAAGTCTGAGATCTGTCTGGGAAGAAATTATTTTATTTAAAGTGTAATGTAATTTCCTCTCAAAAATTACTTAATGTTTGTGGGAGAAAATGAGTTGGGCTGAAAAGCTCTAGTGTGTAAATTTAGAACTGATATGCTTGACAGAAATCAGGAAGGGTAATGAAAAGAGGTGGAATTGATTAGAGTCCCTGGCTGGGTTCTTACCTGCTGTCGAATGTGAATGTACATCTCCATGTGTGCAGGTGTTCACATGTGTGTGCATATGTGTGTAGGAATATGAGTGTATATGTGTGCCAGGGGCCAGCGTGAGGAACTCCGCCCATGGCAAAGGTCATGAGGA
Source organism: Ovis aries (assembly GCF_016772045.2). Lineage (NCBI taxonomy): Eukaryota > Metazoa > Chordata > Mammalia > Artiodactyla > Bovidae > Ovis > Ovis aries. The sequence goes on along the minus strand of NC_056075.1, from coordinate 29,541,049 downwards.
AGGAGGCTTGGCATACGCAAAGGCGTGATCAAGCCTCAGGAAACCCCCTGTTCCCGAGCATCTAACCCCAAAACCAGAGTCTGTTTTATGCTCTCACCTACACTTCTGACTTTACGGGGGGCTCTCCCCCATAACCGTTTCTCTCGGAGAAGGAGTAAACGTGCAGCTCCAAGGCAATAAAAATTCTTGGGCGTGACAAGAGTGTTTCAGCTTATGGACTCCTCTGAAGGTTATCTAGCCCACCTGTATAGGTTCGTCCAGCCACATGTGATTGTTTACAGCCTCCCAACCTGAGAGGCACGAGATGTTTTAGACTTACTAAAGGCAAATTCTTTTGGGGAGTTAGAAATTACTAGTATAGTGGGTTGGTTAGGAATTATATTGGTGAAGGGTTTTTTCATTTGTTGCACCAATAAATTGCTGCTAATTCCCTGCCCTGGGTGGGACAAAGGTGCCTCAGGTCAAACCTCTCTGCTGGGAAACTAGCTTGTGTGACAGGATTATCCATACTCCTGCCACTACCCACATGATTGTTTACTACCTCTCAACCATAAACAGCACAGAGTATTAGAGTTTTTGAGTATTGGAGTATTTTGAGAGTCTTAATTAGCATAGGGCTTTTCTCATTGTTGAGTCAATGATTGCCTCCAGGCCTCCATATCCTTAGGCACCTGGGAATATATTAATCAATGTATTTGGAATATAGAAAAGGAAATATAGTAGTTTTTAAGGTTAACAATACTAGACTTTTTGAGTTAATGAATTTTCTCTTTGTAATAGATCACTGTACTTTGTTATAAATCACGGTGTCTTTGCTATGTAAAAATGTAACTTTATCACTATCTTAAGACTAAATAGATCTTAAGGGGAACATTGGGGAAAGGATTTTCATTTGTTGGGCTGATGTTTGCTGCTAAATCTCCATATTCCCTGCCCTTATAATGAATATAACTAGCATATAGGAGAAATAAGTATTAACCTTTAAGATTAATCATGTTAACCTTGGGTTAAATAAATTCCTTTCTTGATTGTAACTCACTACACCCTCACCCTATAGGAATGCAACTTTATTTGGAGGGTGGTGCCTGGTTTAAGAAAAAACACCCTTGGAAGAAATAAGTTTTTGGTTATCAGAAACAAAGGATCATAAAATGTCAGCAGGTCTAATGGCCAGAAGATGTAAAATCCCTAAGACCTTTTTACGTGAAGCACCTGATTTTGATAAAGGTCAGGACTGCTGACCCCCGTGTGACTCTGTATTCATCCCTATGTGTAACAAAAGGTATATAAGCAAACCCAAAAATAAAGAAATTGGATCAGTTTCTGGAAAGACTGATTCCCCCATGTCGTTTCTTCCTTGCTCCCCGTTTGTCTGGCTGAATTCCCATCTGGAGCATGGATGCTATTCCACGTAAACCAAGTTATTCAGCATCTTTTTCTCCACTGATTTTCCTACTACACTATCCGTTTCTAATCTCTCTATATATCTGTAATTAAATATGTATTTTTCTAAGGACGCCGGCTCCGTCCCCACCTTTGAATCACCCTGGACCTACCAGGGCTGGACCCCAGCATATGTGCCTAATGCAGCAGGAGAAATTGCCATGGCCACTAAATGGCTTTGTTTTTGCATCTAAGCGTTGAGAACTTGAAAATGTTTTTCTGTGATGTATGAATACCTTCCCAACCCAACCTCTAAAATATTCCTCTCAATATCTTTATGTGCTCAATCACTTCAGTTATGTCCAAATCTGTGTGACCCTATGGGCTGTAGTTCACTAGGCTCCTCAGTCCATGGGATTCTCCAGGCAAGAATACTGAAGTGGGTTGCCATGCCTTTCTCCAGGGAATCTTCCCGACCCAGGGATCGAACCTGATTCTCTTATGTTTCCTGCATTGGCAAATGGGTTCTTTACCACTAGCGCCACCTGGGAAGCCCAACATTTATAGAGCAGGGGCTATTATCCCTAAATGTTAAAGACAAATATAGAGAGGTGAGGAAAATACTCTCATCAACTATTAAAAACCCAACAGAATGATTATCAGACCGTTTGCCTTCTCCATTAGCTGAGAGTAAATTATTGGGACCGTAGAGGTTTTGAGATATAATGGTCATCTGAGTTAAATCCACCCATTCTAGTCCATTTTAGTTCGCTGATTCCTAGAATGATGTTTACTCTTGCCATCTCTTGTTTGACCACTTTCAATTTGCCTTGATTCATGGACCTGACATTCCAGGTTCCTATGCAGTATTGCTCTTTACAGCATCGGACCTTGCTTCTATCACCAGTCACATCCACAACTGGGTATTGTTTTTGTTTTGGCTCCATACCTTCATTCTTTCTGGAGATGTTTCTCCGCTGATCTCCAGTAGCATATTGGGCACCTACTGACCTGGGGAGTTCCTCTTTCAGTATCCTATCATTTTGCCTTTTCAGACTATTCATGGGGTTCTCAAGGCAAGAATACTGAAGTGGTTTGCCATTCCCTTCTCTAGTGGACCACAGTCTGTCAGGTCAGGAAGCAACAGTTAGAACTGGATGTGGAACAACAGTCTAGTTCCAAATAGGAAAAGGAGTACGTCAAGGCTGTATATTGTCACCCTGCTTATTTAACTTAAATGCAGAGTACATAATAAGAAATGATGGGCTGGAAGAAGAACAAACTGAGATCAAGATTGCTGGGAGAAATATCAATAACCTCAGATATGCAGATGACACCACCCTTATGGCAGAAAGTGAAGAGGGACTTAAAAAAAAGCCTCTTGATGAAAGTGAAAGAGGAAAGTGAAAAAGTTGGCTTAAAGCTCAATTCAGAAAATGAAGATCATGGGATCCGGTCCCATCACTTCAGGGGAAACAGATGGGGAAACAGTGGAAACAGTGTCAGACTTTATTTTGGGGGGCTCCAAAATCACTGCAGATGGTGATTGCAGCCATGAAATTAAAAGACGCTTACTCCTTGGAAGGAAAGTTATGACCAACCTAGATAGCATATTGAAAAGCAGAGACATTACCTTGCCAACAAAGGTCCATCTAGTCAAAGCTATGGTTTTTCCAGTTGTCATGTATGGATGTGAGAGTTGGACTGTGAAGAAGGCTGAGTGCTGAAAAATTGATGCTTTGAACTGTGGTGTTGGAGAAGACTCTTAAGAGTCCCTTGGACAGCAAGAAGATCTAACCAGTCCATTCTGAAGGAGATCAACCCTGGGATTTCTTTGGAAGGAATGATGCTAAAGCTGAAACTCCAGTACTTTGGCCACCTCATGCGAAGAGTTGACTCATTGGAAAAGACTCTGATACTGGGAGGGATAGGGGGCAGGAGGAGAAGGGGACGACAGAGGATGAGATGGCTGGATGACATCACGGACTCGATGGACGTGAGTCTGAGTGAACTCCGGGAGTTGGTGATGGACAAGGAGGCCTGGTGTGCTGCAATTCGTGGGGTTGCAAAGAGTCGGACATGACTGAGCGACTGATCTGAACTGAGGTTTTGATAGAAAGCATGTTAAAGTCATAAATTGAGGGCAGAAGGCACTTTGGAGAATTTCTGAAGAACCAATGAGTCTGATGGTTGGGAAAACAGTAATCAAAGACCAGCTTTCTAATTCGACAGTTTTGCAGTGGTCATTATCAACTTCTAATGAGTTTTGCTTATATGGAATGTAATGGGATGTTAATGTAATTAGGATACAGGGAAACCAGGTTTTTATGAATAGAATCACAGTCATTCTTACTAACACAGATCACATTTAGACAAATGCATCTTTTCCTTTGCCATTAAAGGTAACTTTTGATTATTGTCAAAATCAGTGTTTAACATAAAAGGGCTCAAGCAATTGAGGGTTAGAAAGAAAAAACTCTTATACCTTGAATACTGTGGCTTGTGATCAAGAAGCTGTGATGGAGCAATGGGATCAATTTACAGCCCAGTAGGCTGGTATCCTTGCCTTTGAACATGTATCTTTTTATCTCAGAAACCTTGAGACACAGTTCTTGGCAAGCTCAGCGGCAGAGTATCTTCTCTTGAAGTCAGTGCCCAAATGGGCAGAAGCTGGTGTTACAAAACTGAAATCTTACAAAATGAAAATTGGTGAGAGATTAAATTGGTATAGTCCTTTTGGAAGTTTATTCAGTGATTCCTAGTACAATTGACAATGTGTATTTTCTATAACCCCAAAACTCTACCCCAACAATGTGCCCAGTAAAATCTACTCATATGTGCTCACAGAGAAATGGATAAGAATGTTCATAACAGCTTAGTGTATAAGAGTGAAAAATTTGAAACAAATCAACTTCCATCAGTGGAGGATAAACTAATTATGGATATTCATACAATGAAATACAACCCAGCACTGAAAATAATTGAACTAGAATAATTTATATCAACATGAATTTATCTCATTATATTCTTGATTATAAATGCAATTTTCAGAGGAAACAGAATACAATATAATATTTTATAAAACTTACAAACATGCAAAGATAAGATTAAAAAGTACTTAGGTACCTATACATAATTATTAAAGGTGTAAGAGATGCATGGGAATGAGAAATGACAAGTTTACCTCTGAGGAATGAGGGGGATGTGAACAGGGAGGGGTTCACTGGAATTCATTATTGGATGTTTGTAGCGGTTTCATAGTTATTCCTTATATTAGCAATTAAGCTTTTTGAATGACTGAAATAACTTATAATACAACTTCAGAAAATTAATCTGAAAATAAAATTGTTGTTGTTCAGTTGCTCAGTTGTGTCCGACTCTTTGCGATCCCTAAATTTAGAATTCATTTGCTCATCTATGTATGAATCTATTTTGCACCTAGTAAATAGTAACTGAAATGTTTTATGTAGATGCTCACCTAGGAGCTGAGAGAGAAAGCTGGGACATAAAAGGCATAGCCTGTGCCCTACAAAATGCTGATAGTCTAGTAGGGAAGACAGGACATAAGGAAATTTAGGCAATACTGGGATAAAAGAGGAATCTAAAAGGAAGACACAACTTGAAGCATTGGTACACAGAGCCTGTTCCCTGGAGTGTGGTGAAAGATAAGGAATATCATGAATTGAGACAAAATCATTTAATAGGATAAAAATCCACTCATTGGACCCCTGGCTTTTGCCAGGGCAGTAGAATCTGTTTACTTTGCAAATGCTTCCACTCAGCCCTTTGTTGTTTCAAACTTACAACTGCTGAAGCTCTGCACCAAGGATAATTTTCCTTCTATGTTGTGTGTGGTTTGTCAGTGTAAGTGTCACAGCTCTCCTCCTGGAGGTGCAGCAATGGCAGGGCTATATCCATTAGTCATTTAGATGTCTTGTATCAACAGAACTCTCTGTGACTCTGTTTTACTCAAAGAACATAAAAGAATACATTGTATTGGATCAGAGCAGCTTCATACCCCTCTTATAAGAGACCCAAGGGATGCGGTATAGGAGGGCTCAGTTGTCCTTGCTGACAACCATTTTATGTGGGACTGAGTGAGAGATATTATGGGAAAAGATAGATCTTCTAGAAGGTTCTTATCAGCTATGATATTTTCTGCTTCACTTTCCCAAGTATGGGATCCTTGAGTACATAGATGCCTCTAAACCTCCTTTTTAACTTTCATTTCTTTAATTACTATACTAATGGTCTTGAAAATAGCAAACTTCATAAAGATATTTTCCTTGATGGCTTATTTTATCTCTCCCTGAAATTCTCTTTTGAGAATTGAGGGGAACCTCAAGTATTGCACAAATAGTGAACCAAATTAAACTTGCCTCGTTTAGATTTTCCATGCTTTTTACAGACTTGAAACTTAGCTCTTCATTCTTTCTTTACTTTTCTAGAATGAGAAACTATTAACTTTCTTCCATATTTTTCATATTTTATTTTAAAAATTTATAATATCCTTAAAATTAAATAGGGACGTATTCTATTGATTTGTTTGTGTTTATGTAGCTTTATATGGGAACATTAGGGGATTTAGATTGTATGCTGTACCACTTAAGTTTTATCTTGTCATGGATTATGGCAGAGGGATTGGAGAAGAAAACCAAAGTCAGGATTTACTAATCCTGAGTCATAACTTAGAAACCCATTTATTGCATCTTCACCGTATTCTTAATTCATGGGAATATTTGTCTGCCAAGATTTCATAAAATATTTAAGGTAAAAAGAAATCTTGGAGAGTATCATGTTGAGGTTTCCTAAAGTGAGTCCAGGGATTGTTACTGCTGAGATGTTATTATAAATTGCTTTTATTTAAAAATAAAGGATTCCATGACCAATTGTTTTAAGGACCTTGCTTGCCTGCACAGTTGCATTCAACTCTTCATGATCCTGTGGACTATAGCCCACCAGGATCCTCTGTCCATGGAATTTTCCAGGCAAGAATACTGGAGTGGGTTGCCATTTCCTTTTCTAGGGGATCTTCCTGATTCAGGGATCAAGCCTGCAATCTCTAGGATCTCCTGTATTGGCAGGCAGATTCTTTTATCACTAGGTCACCTGGGAATGGAGAAGGCAATGGCAACCCACTCCAGTACTCTTGCCTGGCAAATCCCATGGATGGAGGAGCCTGGTAGGCTGCAGTCCATGGGGTCGCTAGGAGTCAGACACGACTGAGCAACTTCACTTTCACTTTTCACTTTCACTTTTCACTTTCATGCAGTGGAGAAGGAAATGGCAACCCACTCCGGTGTTCTTGCCTGGAGAATCCCAGGGACAGGGGAGCCTGGTGGGCTGCCAGTCTCTGGGGTCGCACAGAGTCGGACATGACTGAAGCAACTTAGCAGCAGCAGCAGCACCTGGGAAGCCTATTGAAAGGATAAACTGGGTGAAACCGTCAGGCTTCTGTTCTGTAAGGCTTCTATTCTGTAAGACTTATCAGAGCCTTCATGATGCTAATGTGATGGCGAGTCTCTAGAGGGGATAGAGTTTGCAGCATTTTTTGAATATTCTTGTTTGAAGAATTATTTTTTGTCATTGTTGTATGCTGTTGTTTGTGGAAAATGTTTTGGGGAACACAGATCTAACCTGATGTTATTAGTTCACCCAACAAAAATGAAGACATAAAAATATTAGAGCAATTTACTAAAATCATGCAATTGCTTAGTGTTGAAATTGAGCAGAGGAAGAGGGAGGGGAGACTTCACTCTACAACATTTTTCCAAATAGATGTGGACAATAGGCATTGAATGCTTACAGTATGTGTAATGCTAATGACAGAGATGTACTTGCCTTTGAACTAAACAAGGAGTGCTGTACCATAAATATTATTGAGTCATATTACCAAAACTGTCCCTTATTATTAAATGCATACAGACAACCAGAAATAGTTTATAGCAGTGACAAATATTCTTGTATTAAATACTTATTATGACATCCAGGATAATGAGAATAGGCAGTTTAACAAAACTAACATCATTATCCACCCACAACTAAATGCTTTTGAGATAAGCACACATGTGCTAATGTATATTTTTATAGCTTAATGGTTTAGTAAAAGAAGGATGAACGTTCAAGATTGTTAAATTAAATTTAATCCTTTCAGCTTTTAAATAAGGAAAATGACGACCAAATTGATTAAACAATACGGTTATGCAATTTGTTTGTGAAAGACCTGGGATGGGAATCTGGTTCTCCGTATTCTCATAGCACAGTGTTTCCAATCCTACTGTTCGTTGCAATGCCAAATTACTGGAGATCATGTACTACTATACTTTATTCTCATTTAGACTTTCATTTGTTTTTTCACACTGAAGTATAATAGTGAAATAAAATCATTTGCTATTCCCAGGAGACTATATCTCTTGTTCACTTAAGCCAGAGAATGGGGACTATTAGCCCTGTAAGCAGCCTGATGGATGGGAAGTAACTGTTTGTGGAACGCAAGATTCATTAGTCATGAATTCCCTTGTTTAGAGAAATTTCATGTCTACTCATCGTCACCCATTCCAGTCCATCTTAGTTCACTGATTCCTAGAATGTTGATGCTCACTCTTATCATCTCCTGTTTGACCACTTCCAATTTGCCTTGATTCATGGACATAACATTCCATGTTCCTATGCAATATTGCTCTTTACAGCATTGAACCTTGCTTCTATCACCAGTCCCATTCACAACTGGGTGTTGTTTTTGCTTTGGCTCCATCCCTTCATTCTTTCTGGAGTTATTTCTCCTCTGATCTCCAGTAGCATATTGGGTACCTAATGACCTGGGGAGTTCATCTTTCAGTGTCCTTTCTTTCTGCCTTTTCATACTGTCCATGAGGTTCTCAAGGCAAGAATACTGAAATGGTTTGCCATTCCCTTCTCCAGTGGACCTCTGTCATGGGTGAATTTAACTCAGATGATCATTACATCTACTACTGTGGGCAGGAATCCCTTAGAAGAGATGGAGTAGCCATCATGGTCAACAAAAGAGTCCTATAGGTAGTAATTGGAAGCAATCTCAAAAATGACAGAATGATCTCTGTTCATTTCCAACGCAAACCGTCAATGTCATGGTAATCCAAGTCTATGCCCCGACAAGTAATGCTGAAGAAGCACAGTTCTATGAAGACCTACAAGACCTTTTAGAACTAACACCCCCAAAAGATGTCCTTTTCATTATAGGGGACTGGAATGCAAAAGTAGGAAGTCAAGAAACACCTGGAGGAACAGGAAAATTTGACCTTGGAGTACAGAATGAAGCACGGCAAAGGCTAACAGAGTTCTGCCAAGAGAATGCACTGGTCATAGCACAACAAAAGAGAAGACTCTACACATAGACATCATCAGATGATAAACACTGAAATCAGATTGATTATATTCTTTGCAGCCAAAGATGGAGAAGCTCTATACAGTCAGCAGAAACAAGACTGGGAGCTAACTGTGGTTCAGATCATGAACTCCTTATTGCCAAATTCAGACTTAAATTGAAAAAGGAGGGAAAACCACTAGACCATTCAGGTATGACCTAAATCAAATCCCTTATGACTATACAGTGGAAGTGAGAAATAGATTTAAGGGACTAGATCTGATAGAGTGCCTGATGAACTATGGATGGAGGTTCTTGACATTGTAAAGGAGACAGGAATCAAGGCCATCCCCAAGAAAAAGAAACGCAAAAAATCAAACTGGCTGTCTGAGGAGGCCTTACAAATAGCTGTGAAGGAAGAGAAGCAGAAAGCAAAGGAGAAAAGGAAAGCTATACCCATTTGAATGCAGAGTTCCAAAGAATAGCAAGGAGAGATAAGAAAGCCTTCCTCAGTGATCAATGCAAAGAAATAGAGGAAAACAACAGAATGGGAAAGACTAGAGATCTCTTCAAGAAAATTAGAGATACCAAGGGAAAATTTCATGCAAAGATGGGCTCAATAAAGGACAGAAGTGGTATGGACCTAACAGAAGCAGAAGATATTAAGAGGTGGCAAGAATACACAGAAGAATATACAAAAAAGATCTTCACAACCCAGATAATCTTGAGGGTGTATTCACTCACCTAGAGCCAGACATCCTGGAATGTGAAGTCAAGTGGACCTTAGGAAGCATCACTATGAACAAAGCTAGTAGAGGTGATGGAATTCCAGTTGAGCTATTTGAAATCCTGAAAGATGATGCTATGAAAGTGCTGCACTCAATATGCCAGCAAATTTGGAAAACTCAGCAGTGGCCACAGGACTGGAAAAGGTCAGTTTTAATTCCAAAACCAACGAAATGCAATGCCAAAGAATGCTCAAACTACTGCACAATTGCACTCATCTTACACGCTGGTAAAGTAATGTGCAAAATTTTCCAGGCCAGGCTTCAGCAATATGTGAATCATGTAGTTCCAGATGTTCAAGTTGGTTTTAGAAAAGGCAGAGGAATCAGAGATCAAATTGCCAGCATCTGTTGGATCATTGAAAAAGCAAGAGAATTCCAGAAACATCTATTTCTGCTTTATTGAGTATGCCAAAGCCTTTGACTGTGTGGATCACAATGAACTGTGGAAAATTCTGAGAGAGATGGGAATACCAGAACACCTGACCTGCCTCTTGAGAAGCCTATATGCAGGTCAGGAAGCAACAGTTAGAACCGGACATAGAACAACACACTGGTTCCAAATAGGAAAAGGAGTACGTCAAGGCTGTATATTGTCACCCTGTTTATTTAACTTATATGCAGAGTACATCATGAGAAACACTGGGCTGGGGAAAGCACAAGCTGGAATCAAGATTCTGGGAGAAACATCAATAACCTCAGATATGCAGATGACACCACCCTAATGGCAGAAAGAGAAGAAGAGCTAAAGAGGCTCTTGATAAAAGTGAATGAGGATAGTGAAAAATTTGGCTTAAAATTCAACATTCGGAAAATGAAGATAATGGCATCCAGTCCCATCACTTCATGGGAAATAGATGGGGACACAGTGGAAACAGTGTCAGACTTTCTGTTTTTGGGCTCCAAAACCACTGCAGATGGTGACTGCAGCCATGAAATTAAAAGACGCTTACTCCTTGGAAGGAAAGTTATGACCAACCTAGACAGCATATTGAAAAGCAGAGACATTACTTTGCCAACAAAGGTCCCTCTAATCAAGGCTATGGTTTTTCCAGTTGTCATGTATGGATGTGAGAGTTGGACTGTAAAGAAAGTGGAGTGGTGAAGAACTGAATCTCTGAACTGTGGTGTTGGAGAAGACTCTTGAGAGTCCCTTGGACTGCAAGGAGATCCAATCAGACCATCCTAATGGAGATCAGCCCTGGGTGTTCATTGGAAGGACTGATGTTGAAGCTGAAACTCCAATACTTCAGCCACTTGATGTGAAGAGCCGTCTCATTTGAAAAGACCCTGCTGCTGGGAAAGATTGAGGGGAGGAGAAGAAGGGGATGACAGAGGATGAGATGGCTGGATGACATATCTGACTCAATGGACATGGGTTTCGGTGGACTCCAGGAGTTGGTGATGGACAGGGAGGCCTGGTAGCCTGCGGTTCATGGGGTCGCAAAGAGTCGGACGTGGCTGAACAACTAAACTGAACTTAACTGATTTATCATCAAGGGGGAGGGAAGGCTCTTCTTTTTCATATATAAACGCCATCTTGGGTGCAAAACATGAAAAAGAGCAAAGAGCAAACATGAAGGTTGTGTCGCTTAGAACAAAAGAGCAATGGCTCTTCATAACACATAGTATAGACAAACACTAGGATGTATTTGTGATTTCTTTTTTGACTGTAGAGGAAAAGGAGATCTAAGGTCTCTCTTCCCCAGACCTGGAGCATGTTTCTCCAAGCATGTTTCATGTCATCACAAGTGCTTTGCCATCACTTCCTCACTCTCCCTGGAAGCAGATCCTTTTTTGATCCTTGTTATGCCTAAGTACTAGTGCTGATGTTAGAATTGCTCTGGTGTGTCTGACTCCCTGGAATCTAAGCCACCCCTACTCAGTCAGAAATGCTTGCTCCCTGCATATCAGACCCAAGTTCTCTGTGTGAGGACTTCCTAGAGGCCCGCCATTTCTGCCTTGTCACAGTATGCATAGTTTCCCTTACAGGTATCTGACTGCCTGTCTGGCTCTAAAAACAGGTCATTTTACCCAGTAGGCATTAATTACAGGTCTGACTCCACAGCCTCTGATTATGGCCCCAGTTAGCCTAGAGTGTTCTCCTTTGACTTGGGCTGGGCTTGTATTTATGAGACACTGATCCTTAGACTTTAGGTCCTCCTGTTTGGATCATCAAAGTTAGTCCATGCTTTCTTCCTTATTTTGTTTCTTTAGAGCTAGTTCCTTTGCTATCTCCTACTCTTGGCCTCTGTTTTTCCTAGACACTTGTAATAAGTACCAGCTACCTGCTGGCTCATTCAACTCTATAACTCTATGTCTTCCCATACTTGGCCAGCCTTATTCTGTTACAGTTAAACTTCTGAAGCAATGTTCTGTGTGGAAGCCTGGAGGATTTCAGTTGATTAGGGGCATACTCTAAGGACTTAAGTACTTGATTGTCAATTGTGATGCTGTCCCTGGAGGTGCTGATTCTTGGTGCTTCTAATATTCCTAAGCAGAGATTTTGTCTCTGTTCACTGTAGAGATGGATGCTTCTTCTCTCCTGAAAAAATGGAAGCAGCATTTTACATGTTCTGTGGTAAGATTAGTGTCAGAGGCAGTAGTAAGTTTTGAAGTATCTAAAGTACTTGACAGCTTAGGTCCGAATCATTACAGCAGCCATGCTTTTACAGATTTCTGCATCTCCATATGTGAGTCTGAATAGATGCTTTTAACAGAATACAAATCCATCTGAATGTCCCCCTGTTTCTCTAAGAAACTTTGTCTTTGGCTGAGAAAGTATGGTGTGGCTCCCTGTGCATTGAGGATCTGTATCTCCTAGGGATGCCCCTCATGTTTATGTCCCAGTGAGATGAGCATTATGGGATCCTGATGGAGAGGTTGGCTGGGAAGCTTTGGGGGAACTGGCTAGATTTATTCAATATTTAATTGATAGATCAAGGCGTCAGATTTTCATCAGAATATTTGGCTGTTTTTCCTTGACAGCCCTGATGATTCTAGAGTTAGACCACTTGTGGCTGATAGGCCCAGAGCACCCTCAAGAACTTGGAGATTATGGGTTATATTACCTTGGGTTATGGCAGATGACTCTGTGTATTCCAAATTAATTCATGGTAGTATTCTCTTTCCTTTTCAACTTGAAGAAAGAAAGAATGGGAAAGAGAGTATGTAGTTATGGCCTGGAGGGAAGTTTAATTTCATTTTAAAGTAATGTTTATTATCAGAAAATAATCATTAATGTGGTGGATATTTCCTACATAATATTCACAACGTACAGAAAGAAAAGAACTCAGGTAAAAATAAATACCAACAAACTCCCACCAGAAAAGGATGAATAAATTCCCTTGTTATCTTTTTGGTTCTTCACATATACATATATAAAACAGTTATTATATGTAATATGTACATCTTACATGACATAATATAAATTGTGACTTTTCTAGCTAGCTAAATGACTGGATTTTTAATAACAAAAATGGAGTTTATTTTGATTTCATAATTTTGTGTGGCTTTTTTTTTTTTTTACTACAAGATCCATTGGGCACTTTTTTCTGTACTGAAATATAGCAATTACTATTGTTTTGAGAGTACTTTAGCTATTTTTTCTCTTGTATCCTACAAAACTTCTTTCAGTTTTTTGTTTACTTTCTACTTTGCTTAAAGATGATGTGTATTTTTGTTAAGTAATTATTTTACAAGTGAGAAGAAAAAGAAAAAAGTATTTTTTTTTTCTAAAATAGCTATTTGCAGCTTGAAATTTCGAAGTTCGCATGCTGACATAAAATGTGTTATTACAAAATGAGTTTCCACAGAATAATGTGTATGGCATTTGATTCTTTATCTTTGCCATGTTTCTGGACAAGAGGCGCACCTAATTCACAGCCTATGTTCTCTCTGCCCAGCAGTTAAGAAGATTGATGTTCTTGCATGCAAACAATAAATCTACAGGGAAACTGCCCATAAAGTCTCTTTCAAGATGTTTAGTGGTGTAGACTTTGGCATAAAGAGAAAATTTCAGCTATATTGTTTTGAAATTCTTTGAGAAATCAGCAGTTGAGTTTTGACTGATGGACATTTCCCACATCATTTATACCCAATGTCTCTGCAGTTTACTTCTGAAAACTCTAATACATTTTCCCAGAGGAAATGCATAAAGTTCTTTTTCAGGTTGTGAGATCTTTTTACTTCTTGTATCTAATGCAGACAGCAGACAGGTTGGAAAAATGACCAAAAGAATTATCAGGCATAGAAACAAACCTAAAAGAAACCTAAACTACCATAAAATTAATACAAATAAAAAAATGTTTTGGCATTTAGCCCACAGCTATCTCTAAATGTCTTTTAAGTTCTTTTTCTTGTATCTCTACTGTACCATATGACTTAGTGAAGTGAATTCGCTCAGTTGTGTCTGACTCTTTGTGACCCCATGGGATGTAGCCTACCAGGCTCCTCTGTCCATGGGATTTTCCAGGCAATAGTCCTGGAGTGGATTGCCATTTGCTTCTCCAGGGGATCTTCCCAACCCAGGGATCGAACCTGGGTCTCCTGCATTGTAGACAGACGCTTTACCGTCTGAGCCACCAGGGAAGTCCATGACCATATGACTTGATTCTTATATATTCAAAATACAAGAGTACCATCAGTTGGAGGTGATCAATCTCGGATACAAGGAGAAATATTTAATCCTATTGCAAATTTAAGGTTGAACCCATTCCTTGGCTATCATTAAAAAGTCTATAAAAACAAAAGCTAAAGAACGTGTGAAGAAAAGGCAGTCCTCCTACACTTTTGGTGAGAATGTAGATTGCTGCAGCCACTATGAAAAACAGTATGGAGGTTCCTTTAAAAACTGAAAACAGAGTTTTCATATGATCCAGCAATTTCACTCCTGGGCATATATCTAGAGAAAACTCTAATTTGAAAACGTACCACTTGTTCATAGCAGCACTAAATAGTGCAATAACTAAGACATGAAAGCAACTTAACTGTCCATTGACAAATGAATGGATAAAGATTTTGTGGTACATATATACAATGGAAGCTACTCAGTCATAAAAAAGAATGAAGGAATTCCATTTGCAGCAACATGGATTGACCTAGGAATGATCGTACTAAGTGAAGTAAGCCAGACAAAGAAATATATCATATGGTATCACTTACATATGGAATCAAAAATATGATACAAAGGAACCTATTTACCAAATAGGAACAGACTCATAGATGTAGGAAACAAACTTATGGTTACCAATGGGGGAAGCAGGGGGAGAAATAAATGAAGAATTTGTGATTAGCAGATACAACCTATTCTATCTAAAACAGATAAACAACAAGGTGCTACTGTATAGCACAAGGAACTATACTCAATAAACCATAATGGAAAAGAGTATGAAAAATAATACATATTATATTATGTATTATATATATAAATATATGTGTATATATATATATATAAGTGAGTTACTTTTCTGTACATGAGAAACTAACATAATCTTATAAATCAACTAAATTTCAATTAAAAACAAGATTAAGTCCATTTTTGCATAGCATCTTTCCTCAATATCTTGCACTTATATTTTAAATTATTCAGTCTCAGCAATATAGGAGGCCTTATAGTCTTCTAATTAAGTAGTCCTAACAAGATTGATACTATAGCTGTGTGCCCTTATCTATGCCAAGTAAACATAAAATCCTATCATCTTGGGAATAGAAAATCATGGATTTGCCAGATCAGTGGCCACATACTGTATACCTAAACATAGTGTTAATTTGCTTGAGCAAAGGAATCAGATTTGATGTAGCAGCTGCAATTGGAGCTGTTATCAGATTGAGTTTGTATTATTTCACTGTCAGCTTTTTGCTTTTAGCTGATTTTGCTAGTGACTGGACTGGTGTTCTAATTGGGAATATGATCAGAACTGCCAACCAACACGTCACCATTTAGGTCTTTAAGGTGATACTAATCTCTGATCTTCTCCCTAGTAGAGTTTCAGATGCTTTCACTTGGTTTTCTCCATTTCTCCATTTAACAGCTCTTACTACATAGACCAATGAATCAGTATGGGGATTCTGCATACATCAAACATGTGCATTCTAATTATAAACTCTGAGTCTAGGGAAATGACCTTTGGTATCTCTGGACCCAGCGAATTCTTTGTGAGGTGGACCTGGGTCATGACTCCATTTATTATTTGTAGCTTACTCTAATTAGATGATGCATAATAACACTGCATGTCCTTAGTTACTAATGTCAATTAGGCCATGTATCTAGGAGTTTTTAAAGTATTTAAATAGTCTCCTTTTCTCAGTATATGGTGACATAATTGTACAGTCATAGGTCCTTTTGGGGAAGAAGAAGGAGTATTGTCATCATACATACTTACTATCATATTGTAGGTCATTTCTTGTGGGTAGTAGGCCTCTTCTTCAGTCAGCTCATTCTTATTCTGAGAACTAGCTCAGGTCTGGAAATTTTCTTTAGCCTTACAGTTATTCATCCATGTTTTCTTGGGAGCATATCTATCTACCTTGATATTACAGATACTATGTTATAAGAACTATCTACAAAACTCTCTGCAGGTCAAGCTCACTTGGCTTCTATTCTTATGTTGCTACTAAGCTCATTATAATCATTCCCACTTTATTCTGATAATTAAATACCATAAGCTGACCTTTACTCTTTTAGAACCTTACATTTTCAATGATGTAAGTGAAATTATTTCTGTAATAATATCTCCTGTCCTTAGCTCTGGACTCCAGAAGACAGCTACTACTGACCTTAATGTCTCTCCATTTCCTCCTTCATAGCTTTCGACTTCCATATGGTTTCACATTCAGGCTCATGGTCAAATAGGTATTAAACAATTGTTGGCAAAATATAGGTAGTTCTATGCAGAGTTGGGGTTGGCACCTGAATACAATGGAAGGAAGGGTTGGCAAAATAATGTTTGCCAATGAGTGACTGTGAGGAACTGTGGAATCAAACAGGGTAAGAAGGGAAAGTTGTCTTTTTAAGATCTTGATTTCAATTCCTTTAGATATGCACTCAGAAGTGAGACTGCTGGATCATATGATAGTTTATTTTGAATCTTTAAGAACCTCCATACTGTTTTCCACAGTGGATACACCAATATACATTTTCACCAACAGTTAAATCTTTACTGAGGTGGCACCTCTACTGAGTCTTCCTGGTGTAATGAAAGGATTAGAAAGCATCCATGACTTTTAAATTCACCCCCCAAAGGAAGGGACTGCCTAGAACATAGAACATAGTGACTCTTAAGAGAATTATATCGTGGCAGCCATGATCTTGTGTGGATCATGAGCCAAGATTCAGAATAAGAGTATAGAAGCAAAGTGGGGTCAGAATTCAAGAAGGGCAATAGCAGGAAAGAATGAATCTGGGAAAAATTTTTTACAAGTAGCTCTGGAACATATACAGTGCTTTTTAAAAGTTTCATGTACATAAACTCCATAGGGTTATCCCACCAGCAGTGCACAAGGATTCCCTTTTTTCCTGTTTAGCTTGAATGGAATGGTACATTGTTTTAGGATGGTAAATCATTTATAAAAAAGCTTTTGGGTCCTGACTCAGAAGAAGACCTAAGGTGTCTAAAGCAGTAGTAACTCCACTTCCGTGCTATAATGACAGTGGCTGAGGTTCTGTGAGCTGAATTATGATACATCTTCAGTACAAAGTAACATTTGGAATTTCTTCAGTACTCATCCAAATTGTAGCAAATATATCAGAGGAAATGAATGAAAGGGTGATATCTGTGAGTTTTATATTATTTTTTATCCATGTCACATAAGTAAAGGTTTGTATGTACATACAGAATTTTTAAAAATAATTTAATAGTATCTTAAAAATAAGTCATAATCATTCTTCCATGTCACCATTGACCTTCTGAAATAGTGTTAATCCACCATTTTAAGTTCTGCTTTCTCGTCAAAGTTTTGAATGAATAAGAATTATTTTAGTTAGGTCATTGGATGTTGTAACACAGGTCAAAAGATTATTAAGAGAGGTTGTCGTTGTTCAGTTGCTATGTCATGTTTGACTCTTTGTGACTCCATGGACTGCAGCATGCCAGGCTTCCCTGTCCTTCACTATCTCTTGGAGATTGCTCCAATTCATGTCCATTGAGTCAGTGATGCTATCTAACCATCTCATAGCTCAGTATTTCCTAGGAAACTGGTGTGAACAGAATCTTTTAGAATTCCTAATTATGGCATTTCCTCCATGAGGCAGTGGTTGTGTTGGTATATTTTTTGATTCCTCACTGTATACTGTGTAGATACAGACTATATCCTATGATAGTCTACAGAAAAACCTTTCTGAGAACCTCATTGCTTGTGCCGGGTACCATCCTTGATCTGAAAATATAAAGATGATAAACATTCAGTTCTTGCACTTAATTTCTCACATATCTATTTGAGCATTTTGTAGCTAGCCTTAAATTTACCTTTGAAAGTAGGTGAAATATCAGTAACTGTTCATAGGTTATTAACATATGTGTGATTATGGTACAGCCTTTACTAAAGACTGTGTGAAGACGTTGATGGATCTTACTAAACTCTCCATCTCTGGAAGTGTCTGGTCTCCAAAAGATCTTTACAAATATGTGTTGTTAAAGAACTGTCTTGTTTTGAAGATAGAGCATACATATGTGAACAGTTAAATAACATTACAGAGACATAATGGTTAAATATAACAATAAGTAATACTTAGACACATAGTTCCTTAAATAAAAAGTAATCACAAAAATTTATTGAATTGAATCTTTGAGGTTTATAAAAAATAGAGTGCTTAATATTTTCCCATATATCATCTAGATATATACTGAGAATCAAACATAACATATTCTGGAATATTTATAAAGGAGCTTACAAATGTGTGGTGATGCAAAATATATGTTATAGTAAAGATTTGGGGTGCAGGCTACTTTTTCTTCAGGTATTTTGGAATTGTATAATTTATGCCTAGGAAAGTAAACACCTACCTTCTGCCAAATGGTTAATGAAGGAACAGTGTGAGGTAGATTTGGGTACAAATCAATTGTAGATCAAGAAGTCAGTAGTGGTCTGCAGTGGATACTTGCTTTGAGTTCAGTCATTTTTATGGAAAGCTTGATTAAGATGAAGCATTTTGAGGAGGATATGCTTCCAATATAAATAATCACAACATCTCACCAGACATCATAAAGCTGTTCCTCCCTTGTCTTATCTTATCACTTAAAATAGGTTAACTTTGCCTTCGAATTTCCCCCTTGGAGTTCCAGGTGGTTTGGTTATTTTGCTAGCTGTTCTTTTCAGATTGCTTTCTTAAATAGGGAAAGAAAGGTCTTTAGGGGAAGAGAGTGTCTATGTGGTCAATTGCTTTGCTGAGAAAGACGCAATGGAAACCATACTGTTTCCCTCCACAGAATTCTCAGGTTTCCCCTTAAAAAGTTGACTATGGGATCAATTACTCACTAATGTTTGGAAGGTGCTTTATTTTGTATTCAAATTGACACTCAAAAAGGCCAAGCACTGGCAACAAAGCAAGTTTCACGGCCAGAATAAAACCTGAGATAGTGAGTGATAGATAATGAAGTGATTAGAAGAGGAAAAAGGGGAAAAATAACTTACTTGTATAAATCTTAATGTATTTTGTTTTACTGGTCATTATTAGAATGGGAAAGACTAGAGATATCCTCAACAAAATGAGAGATACCAAGGGAAAATTTCATGCAAAGATGGGCACAGTAAAGGACTGAAACAGTATGGACCTAACAGAAGCAGAAGATATTAAGAAGAGGTGGCAAGAACACACAGAGGAACTATACAAAAAAGATCTTAATGATCCAGATAATCACAATGGTATGATCACTCACCTAGAGCTAGATATCCTGGAGAGTGAAGTCAAGTGGGCCTTAGGAAGCATTACTATGAACAAAGTAGTGGAGGTGATGGAATTCCAGTTGAGCTATTCTAAATCCTAAAAGATGATGCTGTGAAAGTGTTCTACTCAATATGTGAGCAAATTTGGAAAACTCAGCAGTGGCCACAGGACTGGAATGGTCAGTTTTCATTCCAGTCCCAAAGAAGGGCAATGCAAAAGAATGTTTAAATCACTGCACAATAGCACTCATTTCACATGCTAGCAAGGTGATGGGCAAAATCATCCAAGCTAGGCTTTAATAGTACATGGACCAAGAGCTTCCAGATGTTCAAGCTGGATTTCAAAATGGCAGAGAAACCAGAGATCAAACTGATAACATCCATTGGATCATAGAAAAAGCAAGAGAATTCCAGAAAAAAAAAAACACAACTGCTTCTGCTTCATTGACTACGCTAAAGTCTTTGACTGTGGGGATCACAACAAATTGTCAAAATTCTTAAAGAGGTGAGAATACCAGACCACCTTACCAGCCTCCTGAGAAACCTGTTTGTAGGTCAAGAAGGAACAGTTAGAACTGGACATGGAACAATGGACTGGTTCCAAATTGGGAAAGGAGTATGTCAAGGCTGTATATTGTCACCTTGCTTATTTAACTTCTATATAGAATACATCATGTGAAATGTTGGGCTGGATGAAGCACAAGCTGGAATCAAGATTTCCAGGAAAAATACCAGTATCCTCAGATATGCAGATGATACCACTCTTATAGCAGTAAGTGAAGAGAAGTTAAAGAGCCTCTTGATGAAAGTGAAAGAGGAGAGTGAAAAAGCTGGCTTAAAACTCAACATTCAGAAAACAAAGATCATGGCATCTGGTCCCGTCACTTCATGGGAAATAGGTGGGGAAACATGGACAAAGTGACAGACTTTATTTTCTTGGGCTCCAAAATCACTAGGATGGTGACTGTAGCCACTAAATTAAAAGATACTTGCTCTTTGGAAGAAAAGCTATGACACACCTAGACAGCATTTTAAAAAGCAGAGACATTATTTTGCCAACAAATTCTGTCTAGTCAAAGTTATGATTTTTCCAGTAGTCATGTATATGTGAGAGTTGGACCACAAAGAAGGCTGAGCAAGGAAGAATTGATTTTTTAAAAACTTTGGCATTGGAGAAGACTCTTGAGAGACCCTTGGACTGCAAGGAGATCCAACCAGTCAATCCTAAAGGAGATCAGTCCTTGGTGTTCACTGGAAGGACTGATGCTGAAGCTGAAGCTCTAATACTTTAGCCACATGATGTGAAGAGCTGACTCACTGGAAAAGGCCCTGATGTTGGGAAAGATAGAGGGTGGGAGGAGAAGGCTATGCCAGATGATGAGATGGTTGGATGGTATCACTGACTCAGTGGACATGAGTTTGAGCAAGCTCAGGTGATGGTGAAGAACAGAGAAGCCTGGTGTGATGCAGAACATGAGGTTGCAAAGAGTCAGACACAATTGAGTGACTAACAACAACAAATTTCTTAAGAGATGAGGGAAAACAACAATAAAACTAAGGACTTATGACTAAATCAAATATATCAGTATACTAGACACATATCTTGCCAGACATCCATCAGGCTATACATAACCACTTCCTGGAAAATATGCAATGTCCCATAGTCTACTGTCTCCTGTGGGTGATGAAGATTTTTATAGTTTAGCTTTTGTGCTCTTTCTGAAGAGACTAGACCCAATGTAGGGGTTGTGAAGTCAATGTCAGCTATAGAAGGCACCTCTGACAAGACTGCTGGGCATCAGTGGGAGCATATGTGCTTTCTTAGAATAAAAGGAGCCATATTTTATACTTGATTTCATCTAAACTGAGGCTCCTATCATAGTCTCATCATAATTCATTGAAAACTCTTGTCCCAAAGCTAAATGTCAGAAGGTTAGTGTTATCTGTATTTGCCAAAGAATTAAAGGGAGGCAATTTTACAGCATGCAGGTACCTGTGCTCATATACCTACTTTACATGCGATGATGAGGAGGAGGAAGAGCTTATCCCAAAGGAAGGTAAAACCTTCAATAAGAATGAGGCAGGCATTCCAGGAAGACTAGAAAAACACTCCTTAAAAAAAGGTGTCTCTAGAAATCTTCCCTACCTCAAATATGGGGCAACAGTTCTCTTCTCTTGCCCTTCGTTACTAATTCTTTGCAGAAGCATTTGTATGTTCGTAGTAAAGCTAAGTGGGTTTTTTTTTGGGGGGGGTATTATTTGTCTTTGTTTTGGTGGAGTCTGTATAGATGCAGGACACATGAAATCAGAAAGATTTGGATTTAATCTGAGATACACAATTACTAGTCATATAACTAGCAATTTATTTACATCTCTAGGCATCAGTTTTCTCAGCTGTTAAGTGGAGATAAAGCTTATGGTAGAGATGTCCTGAGGATTACAGTAAGATGATAGTGCAGAGTGCTTAAAAAGACTTACTATATGGAGTAAATATGTATAGTAGGAAATAAGGGCATTACTTCATGAATCTCCAGTTTGATTTTTGTATTAGTCATGTCTACAACTCCCACTAGATTAGAGCAGTGAGTTACATCGCTTTCTAAGCCTTTGAAATGAGTGTGCCATGTTTTCATACGATGTTTGAGCTACAGAATCCTTTCAGGTGGTTCATTTGGTGTAATTCCTTTATTTTATAGAAGAAATTGTGATCTCAAAAAGTGAGATGATTGTTCAAGGTCATTTGGCTGAGTGGTAATAGAGCGATAATTTGAATCTATTCCAAGTCATCTTCCATTCTGTAATCCTACTTAACAGCTGAAATTAAAAATATCACGATTATTTTCCAGGATTATCTTACTGCTAACTTTTAAATTAACAAAATATAAAAGGACCTGATTTTTCTTTCCCACTTCATCTTGGTCCAGTATCATACACTCAATTTTTAAGTCACAGGAGAGCAGAACAGGTCAAATTATGTTCGTATTTTCGAGACCAGCAAGAGCTAACCAGTACCATATGCCCCAAACATTCTTTAAAAAACAATCTTCTTTGAAGAGTCCACTCAGGTTCCAGTAAAGAAATATAAGAGCCCTCCCAGTCCACTCACATGGCCAGGAACACACAGCAGGAGGCTGACAACAGGACCTAGAAAGAAGGCTAATTAAAGCACACAGCAGGGAATGAAGCTGGGCTACCTGCATTGCCAATATATAGTGAGTGCTTTTTTAAATCAGAGGAAAGAACAAGGAAAGAAAATTTCATGATTATAGCTGGTTCTAAAAGAAGTCTGGCTTTATCTCTTTGATGTCCCACCAGAGGAGATCGGCAACAAGAAGCCAGGCCTCAAATGCAGAGCTATTCAGTTGGGGGTCAGCATTAGGGCCAAAGGATATCAGGAGATGTGGGTCTGATGATTTCTACATGTGTGACTTGAATGCAGAGCAAGATTGTTTTCAAGTGTTCAGCAACTATCTCTGTACCATGCACTGAAATGGCCAAGACAGATGGGAGAAGATGGACCCTGGTCTCCTTGATCTAGCTAGAGAGGCAAGACTGTTCCACACTAATGATACTGGCCACTAGAAACATCAGAACTCAGTGCCCTATGACTGAAACAGCGGTGAAAACAGGAAGAGTCAAGCTGAGAAGAGATTTCTGGAGGTGGAGGTGAAGGAGACATTACTTGGTAGAAAAGATCCTGACTCTCTCTCCTTCCTGATCACTTCTTTTTTGGCCTATGGGTCTCATTAGCTTTAAGATATTATTTGAGACCATTACAGTATCATCCAGTACTGGCTTCATCATGTTCCTATTCAGACTTCTAAAACTTTGGGAACCATGAGCTCCTGCTTCTGTGCCACCATCTTGTGTTCCCAACATTGGCCAAGGCTGCATGTTCAGTTCAGTTCAGCTCAGTTGTAGTCATGCCTGACTCTTTGCGACCCCATGAACCGCAGCATGCCAAGCCTCCCTGTCCATCACCAGCTCCTGGAATTTACCCAAACCCATGTCCATTGAGTCGGTGATGCCATCCAGCCATCTCATTCTCTGTTGTCCCCTTCTCCTCCTGCCTTCAATCTTTCCCAGCATCAGGGTTTTTTCAAATGAGTCAGCTCTTTGTATCAGGTGGCCAAAGTACTGGAGTTTCAGCTTCAAAATCAGTCCTTCCAGTGAACACCCAGGACTGATCTCCTTTAGGATGGGCTGGTTGGATCTCCTTGCAGTCCAAGAGACTCTCAAGAATCTTCTCCAGACCACAGTTCAAAAGCATTAATTCTTCAGTGCTCAGCTTTCTTTATAGTCCAACTCTCACATCCATACATGACTATTGGAAAAACAATAGCCTTGATTAGATGGACCTTTGTTGGCAAAGTAATGTCTCTGCTTTTCAATATGCTGTCTAGGTTGGTTATAACTTTCCTTCCAAGGAGTAAGCATCTTTTAATTTCATGGCTGCAGTTACCATCTGCAGTGATTTTGAAACCCCCCAAAATAGTCAGCCACTGTTTCCACCGTTTTCCCATCTATTTGCCATCAAGTGATGGGACTGTATGCCATGACCTTCATTTCCTGAAAGTTGAGCTTTAAGCCAACTTTTTCACTCTCTTCTTTTCCTTTCATCAAGAGGCTCTTTAGTTCCTCTTTACTTTCTGCCATAAGGGTGGTGTCATCTGCATATCTGAGGTTATTGATATTTCTCCTGGCAATCTTGATTCCAGCTTGTGCTTCAGCCAGCCCAGTGTTTCTCGTGATGTACTCTGCATATAAGTTAAATAAGCAGAATGACAAAATACAGCTTTGACGTACTCCTTTCCCTATTTGGAACCAGTCTGTTGTTCCATGTCCAGTTCTAACTGTTGCTTCCTGACCTGTACACAGGTTTCTCAAGAGGCCGGTCAGGTGGTCTGGTATTCCCATGTCTTTCAGAATTTTCCACAGTTTGTTGTGATCCATGCAGTCAAAGTCTTTGGCATCATCAATAAAGCAGAAATAAACGTTTTTCTGGAACTCTCTTGATTTTTCAATGATCCGGTAGATGTTGGCAATTTGACCTGTGGTTCCTCTGCCTTTTATAAGACCAGCTTGAACATCTGGAATTTCATGGTTCATATATTGCTGAAGCCTAGCTTGGAGAATTTTGAGCATTACTTTACTAGCATGTGAGATGAGTGCAATTGTGTGGTAGTTTGAGCATTCTTTGGCATTGCCTTTCTTTGGGATTGGAATGAAAACCGACATTTTCCAGTCCTGTGGCCACTGCTGAGTTTTCTAAAGTTGCTGGCATATTGAGTGCAGCACTTTCACAGCATCATCTTTCAGGATTTGAAATAGCTCAACTGGAATTCCATCACCTCCACTAGCTTTGTTTGTAATGATGCTTCTTAAGGTCCACTTGACTTCACATTCCAAGATGTCTGGCTCTAGGTGAGTGTGAGTGATCACACCATCATAATTATCTGGGTCATGAAGATCTTTTTTGTACAGTTCTTCTGTGTATTCTTGCCACCTCTTCTTAATATCTTCTGCTTCTTTTAGGTCCCTACAATTTCTGTCCTTTATTGAGCCCATCTTTGCATGAAATGTTCCCTTGGTATCTCTAATTTTCCTGAAGAGATCCCTAGTCTTTCCCATTCTATTGTTTTCCTCTGTTTCTTTGCATTGGGAAGCTATGAACTCAGCCTTAACACAAGAAGATGATGTTGTGTCATGGTCTTGCTTTTACACTCTTCAGGATCCATATCTTCCTCTCAATGAACACAATTCATTCTCATTCCTCTAAATCTTCATGATTTCTTTACCCGACAACATAGCTAGAGCCTCAATTTCCATAAAATGACTGGCTTATTTATATGCTTAGGGACTCCTGCAACCACTGGGATTTCTATTCACCAGTTCCCTGTACTTTTATCTTTAAATAATACAGCTTATGGGTTATCAATGACTTGTTCCTTTTAGGAACACTGCTGCACCTCCTTTATTTTCCATATGTACCTTGGATTCAAAATCACAGTACTGTCTTCTGTGTAAGATAAAAAAGATACTTTAAGTACCTCTTAATTTTCCCAAGACATATGATGTGTTTATTATGCTTAAGTATTATTCTAAGTGTTATTTAACACTGTACCGTCTCCAGTGAAAAACAAAGATGTGTTCTTTTCTCAGTTAATCAACAATTTGAAACAGAAAAATAACATTCTTAGAAATCAAAGAAAGTATAGGAATTGGACAAAATACCTAGGAGGTGGGTAATTATTTTGGAGAGGTATATGTCTTTGATCATGAGGTTAATTAACCTAGGAACCCACTGAAAGGGACTTGTGGGACCCATTTAATGATGCTTTGATGATTTAAACTGGCAACAAACTAGTTTTCAGTTGAAAAAGGTTTCTTTCACTCAGTTAAATAGCTGCAGTTAATTGTTCTAATCATTTTAAGAAACCACTCACAGGTCTCTGGATTCTGGTGGTTAATCTCTGACCATCCAGATAGGCCATACATTGCTATATGGTTTCTGGGCCTTGGCTATGACCTACACAGCCATATTTCCTACAGAAAGGAGTAAGTTTACAGTGTACAGAAGCCATTATCAGGCCCCAAAGATAAAAGGTGGTTAGCAAAGCAGACAAAGTCTCTGTCCTCATGGAGTTTACACTCTAGTGGAATGGACACACTTACATGTATACATGTGTGATTGTGTGTCTAATTATACCTGCTCTAGAGACAAAGTCACAACAGGGATCCAAGCTAGTCTGGGAAGAGAGATGATTAAAGAACGCTTCCTCAAGTGGAAAGTGGAAAGTGAAAGTCACTCAATCGTGTCCCACTTTTTGCAACCCCATGACTATACAGTCCACAGGATTCTCCAGGCCGGAATACTGGAGTGGGTAGCCTTTCCCTTCTCCAGGGGATCTTCCCAACCTAGGGATCAAACCCAAGTCTCCTGCATTGCAGGTGGATTCTTTACCAGCTGAGTCACAAAAGAAGCCCTTGTTCCCCTAAAGATGGACTAATTAAGTAATGGAATGAGAGGTGTGAAGCATGGAGGCATGCAATGTTTTACAAGGCTGATGACAGCCAGTGAAGACAGAATGCAGGGAAGACTAGCCAGAGACAAGGCAGGAGAGAAACAGAAACCAGATCAGCTAGGATCTGTGAATGGTACTGAGGATTTTGAATTTTGCCCCATTTGCTAGAATAGTAATCTTGGGGAGTATGGAGTTAAACAGGAGATTGCCATGATTAGAGGTGTTGTTGGGTGTCTGGAAATTATGACATTAAATCTATATTAAATAAAGCAGGATTTATTTTGATGAAAGCATACCCACTTTTGGCAAACTGAAGGAAAACCTATATGAATACTGATCCTATTTCTGTATTTTTTTTTTTTACAACAAAACCCTAAGACATTAAAGCTTTATGGCATTAATCTGGAAACTCTAATCTTAACCACTCAGACAAGTAAGATGGCAAGAGTCTGGCTGTACTTTGGCTCTAGAGACTGTAGAACAACCTGGTGAGCTACTCCCTGTCCTTTTGTTAATTTGCTCACATATTTACTTCTTTGAGAACCCAAAGTTCAGAAATGGATAGATGTGTGTGATGAGGAAGAATGTGAACTTCAAATATGGCAGCTAGTAAGGGTCTGTGGGGGCTTCCCTGGTGTCTCAGATGGTAAAGAATCCACCTGAAATGCAGGAGACATGGGTTTGATCCCTGGGTTGGGAAGATCCCGGAGAAGGGCATGGCAACCCACTCCAGTATTATTGCTGGAGAATTCCTATGGAGAGAGGAGCCTAGTGGGCTATAGTCCATGAGGTCGCAGACTCGGACATGACTGAGTGACTAAGCACAGCATAGCACAGGAGTCTGTGGAAAAGCAACAGCTATTTTACATGCTGGGGGAAGTTAAGCTGCTCCTCTCCTCCCCTCCCCATCTCTCCTCAGGACTGGTGTTCTCACTTTCCTACACAGGTTAACATGGGTAGCTATGGATGGAGTCTTAAATGGATTAAACATCAATTTGATGGTAACAACCAGTTCAGTTCAGTTCAGTCGCTCAGTCATGTACGACTCTTTGTGACCCCATGAATCGCAGCATGACAGACCTCCCTGCAATTTCTCCCAGCAATCACCAACTCCCGGAGTTCACTCAGACTCACGTCCATCGAGTCAGTGATGCCATCCAGCCATCTCATTCTCTGTCGTCCCTTTCTCCTCCTGTCCACAATCCCTCCCAGCATCAGAGTCTTTTCCAATAAGTCAAATCTTCACATGAGGTGGCCAAAGTACTGGAGTTTCAGCTTTAGCATCATTCCTTCCAAAGTAATCCAAGGGCTGATCATCTTCAGAATGGACTGGTTGGATCTCCATGTAGTCCAAGGGACTCTCAAGAGTCTTCTCCAGCACCACAGTTCAAAAGCATCAATTCTTTGGTGCTCAGCTTTCTTCACATCCATACATGACCACTGGAAAAACCATAGCCTTGACTAGATGGACCTTAGTAGGCAAAGTAATG
This sequence comes from Ovis aries, assembly GCF_016772045.2. NCBI lineage: Eukaryota > Metazoa > Chordata > Mammalia > Artiodactyla > Bovidae > Ovis > Ovis aries. The sequence continues at coordinate 29,513,142 of NC_056075.1, read as the reverse complement.
TCTGCTTTTGAATATGCTATCTAGGTTGATCATAACTTTTCTTCCAAGAAGTAAGCGTCTTTTAATTTTATGGCTGCAATCACCATCTGCAGTAACTTTGGGGCCAAAAAAAAAAAAAAAATCTGACACTGTTTCCACTGTTTTCCCATTTATTTCCCATGAAATGATGGGACCAGATGTTGTGATCTTCGTTTTCTGAATGTTGAGCTTTAAGCCAACTTTTTACCTCTCCTCTTTCACTTTCATCAAGAAGCTTTTTAGCTCCTCTTCACTTTCTGCTATAAGGATGGTGTCATCTGCGTATCTGAGGTTATTGATATTTCTCCCGGCAATCTTGATTCCAGCTTGTGTTTCTTCCAGCCCAGCATTTCTGATGATGTACTCTGCATATAAGTTAAATAAGCAGAGTGAAAATATACAGCCTTGACATACTCCTTTTCCTATTTGGAACTAGTCTGTTGTTCCTTGTCCAGTTTTAACTGTTGCTTCCTGACTTGCATACAGATTTCTCAAGAGGCTGGTCAGGTGGTCTGATATTCCCATGTCTTTCAGAATTTTCCACAGTTTATTGTGATCCACACAGTCAAAGGCTTTGGCATAGTCAATAAAGCAGAAATAGATATTTTTCTGGAACTCTCTTCCTTTTTCCATGATCCAGCAGATGCTGGCAGTTTGGTCTCTGGTTCCTCTGCCTTTTCTAAAACCAGCTTGAACATCAGGAAGTTCACGGTTCACATATTGCTGAGGCCTGGCTTGGAGAATTTTGAGCATTACTTTACTAGTGTGTGAGATGAGTGCAGTTGTGCGGTAGTTTGAGCATTCTTTGGCATTGCCTTTCTTTGGGATTGGAATGAAAACTGACCTTTTCCAGTCCTCTGGCCACTGCTGAGTTTTCCAAATTTGCTGGCATATTGAGTGCAGCACTTTCACAGCATCATCTTTCAGGATTTGAAATAGCTCAACTGGAATTCCATCACCTCCACTAGCTTTGTTTGTAGTGATGCTTCCTAAGGTCCACTTGACTTCACATTCCAGGATGTCTGGCTCTAAATGAGTGATCACATCATCGTGATTATCTGGGTCATGAAGATCTTTTTTGTACAGTTCTTCTATGTATTCTTGCCATCTCTTCTTAATAGCTTCTGCTTCTGTTAGGTCCAGACCATTTCTGTCCTTTATCGAGCCCATCTTTGCATGAAATGTTCCCTTGGTATCTCTAATTTCTTGAAGAGATCCCTAGTCTTTCCCATTCTGTTGTTTTCCTCTATTTCTTTGCATTGATCACTGAAGAAGGCTTTTTATCTCTTCTTGCTATTCTTTGGAATTCTGCATTCAGATACTTATGTCTTTCCTTTTCTCCTTTGCTTTTCACTTCTCTTCTTTTCACAGCTATTTGTAAGGCCTCCCCAGACAGCCATTTTGCTTTTTTGCATTTATTTTCCATGGAGATGGTCTTGATCCTTGTCTCCTATACAGGGTCTTGGACCTCATTCCATAGTTCATCAGGCACTCTGTCTATCAGATCTAGGCCCTTAAATCTATTCCTCACTTCCACTGTATAATCATAAGGGATTTGATCTAGGTCGTACCTGAATGGTCTAGTTGTTTTCCCTACTTTCTTCAATTTAAGTCTGAATTTGGCAATAAGGAGTTCATGATCTGAGCCACAGTCAGCTCCTGGTCTTGTTTTTGTTGACTGTACAGAGCTTCTCCATCTTTGGCTGCAAAGAATATAATCAATCTGATTTCGGTGTTGACCATCTGGTGATGTCCATGTGTAGAGTCTTCTCTTGTGTTGTTGGAAGAGGGTGTTTGCTATGACCAGTGCATTTTCTTGGCAAAACCCTATTAGTCTTTGCCCTGCTTCATTCCACATTCCAAGGCCAAATTTTCCTGTTACTCCAGGTGTTTCTTGACTTCCTACTTTTTCATTCCAGTCCCCTATAATGAAAAGGACATCTTTTTTTAGGTGTTAGTTATAAAAGGTTTTGTAGGTCTTCATAGAACCATTCAACTTCAGCTTTTTCACTGTTACTGGTTGGGGCATAGACTTGGATAACTGTGATATTGACTGGTTTGCCTTGGAGACAAACAGAGATCATTCTGTCATTTTTGAGACTGCATCCAAGTACTGCAGTTCAGACTCTTTTGTTGACCATGATGGCTAATCCATTTCTTCTGAGGGATTCCTGCCCACAGCAGTAGATATAATGGTCATCTGAGTTAAGTTCACCCATTCCAGTCCATTTTAGTTTGCTGATTCCTAGAATGTCGATGTTCACTCTTACCATCTCCTGTTTGACCACTTCCAATTTTCCTTGATTCATGGACCTGACATTCCAGGTTCCTATGCAATATTGTTCTTACAGCATTGGACCTTGCTTCTATCACCAGGCACATCCACAGCTGGGTATTGTTTTTGCTTTGGCTCCATCCCTTCATTCTTTCTAGAGTTATTTCTCCACTGATCTCCAGTAGCATATTGGGTACCTACTGACCTGGGGAGTTCCTCTTTCAGTATCCTATCATTTTGCCTTTTCATACTGTTCATGGGGTTCTCAAGGCAAGAATACTGAAGTGGTTTGCCATTCCCTTCTCCAGTGGACCACATTCTTTCAGACCTTTCCACCATGACCCACCCATCTTGGGTTGCCCGTCTCTGGTAGCAACCAGAGAACTGACCAAATCCATAGTGATTCTTGAAGTTAGTGTCTTGATGCACAGAAAGAAGGAGGGGTTAGGAAAGGAATTTACTGCTGCCACCTCCTTAAGTCCATTATGAGGGGATGGATTTCCCAACTCAACCTTTTCCACCTAGAACTTAGCCCTCCCCTGACACTTACACCCACAACTATTCTTTTTCTTCAGTGTGCCACCCAGTGATATTTGTCGTCTTCTAGTTTGCTAAAGCATACTCATTGTCTGTAGATTCTTTATTTTCATAGTTAGAAGTAGTGTGGAATGAAATAGGATTTTGGATTTGATAACACTTGACCTTTGTTATTCCAGCATGTCATGTGATCTTAAGCAAGGCACTTAACTTCCTATCTGCCAATTTCCATATATTACACACAATTGAGCTAGAAGATCTCTAAGATTCTTGTCTGCTATAGAATTATGTATTTCTGTGAACACAGTTATTGTAATTTGAGCCTGTTTGAATTAAGCTAGGGCCAAGGTTATGAAGGATGATGAAATTATAATTACATTCAATCCATTTCCTCTGGTGGGCCCTGACTGGATTTTTTTAAAATCAGCTGCATGCTGCAATTAACCCAGAAACTTAGTCATTTTATGCCTCTCCTGAGGCTAGGCTTCCAAGGTGGTGCTACTGGTAAAGAACTGGTCTGCCAGTGCAGGAGACATGAGACGTGGGTTCAGTCTCTGGATCCAGAAGATCCCTTGGTGGAGGGTGTGGCAACCCACTCCAGTATCTTGGCCTGGAGAATCCCATGGACTGAGGAGCCTAGCGGCCTGCAATCCCTGGGGAGTCACAAAGAGTCTGATATGATTGAAGTGACTTAGCATGCGTGTAGTTGGTCTCATTCTGGCAGGTCTGGTAACATTCATCTCTTGGATGGAAATATTGTCTGCTACTGATTCTGTGTATAGGAATCTTGTCAATCTGGCTGGGAGTTGAAGATGCCAAACTTGTTTTGAAGCTCCTCTTTTAAGGAGTCAGTGACTCAATAAATCTGTTATTCACACTTCCAGCTGAATAAGTACAGTCAGATTGCTTTCCTCTAAAATCACAGTTTTAGAGGATATGTTCACAAGTATCAGAACCAAGAAGAACAGGGGTCCCCATCCTCTAGGCCATGGACTGGGCTGGCCTTTAGGGTTGTGCCATTTCAGAGTATTTGATTCAAAAGGTCTGAACTGGGGCCTGAAAAATCTATATTTCTAGAAAACCCTCAGATACTGCCAGAAAACAAAACAATACAAAACAGAACAAAAAACTACATTTTGAGAACAACTGCACTGACTCTTATATGATTATGTGAAGAAATGAATGACTGGCAGCTATAGCATTCCTGGGTATACTCGGAGAAGTTTTGTGGTGAGGAAGTGGAACAAAGTGGGATTAGAGGAGATCTAGAACTGCAGATAGGAAGCCCTCAGGACAAACTTGCTCACTGGTGACAACCAAGAGCTAGATGAGTAGTCATTTGGATTGAAGAATTAAGTGGAAAGCAAATATCAATGCTTAATGTATCTATGATGCTCCTGTTCTGTTTGGAAAATGCCATTGACTGAAATTGTAATTGAAATTCATCCTTTTGAATTTTACCTTTAGAAATTCATAAACATTTAGAGGCAAGGACCTCATTTGGGCAGCATTATCTACTCCTGTATCTGCTTCCTCTTTTAGCCCATGCATGAGTGCATGCTTAGTCACTTAATCAGTGTTCAGCTCTTGCTCACCAGGCTCCTATGTCCATGGAATTCTCCAGGGAAGAATACTGAAGTGGGTAGCCATTCTGTTCTCCTGGAGATCTTCCTAACCCGGGGATTGATCACCAGTCTCCTGTATTGCAGGCAGCTTCTTAGTCCAAACACTGTCCAAAAGTCTGTTTCAGTGATCTCTGTTTGAGATCCAGGACTTGTAACCTGATACTCGTCAATACATTTGCTTCTTGAATGCAAATCCCAGTTTCCTACCCCCACCCCCCTCATGTCCCTTTCTTTGCAAGTCAGTTTGCAAGTTTTTGTCCAAATGTTTACAGAACATTTGCTGAGTGCTCATTATATGCAAGTGGTGATGGTTTAGTTGCTAAGTCGTGTCTGACTCTTGTGACCCCATTGACTGTAGCCCATCAGACTACTCTGTCCATGGGATTTTCCAGGCAAGAATACTAGAGTGAGTTGCTATTTCCTTCTCCAGGGGATCTTCCAGATCTAGGGATCGATCTGAGTCTCTTGCACTGCAGGCAGATTCTTTACTGACTGAGCTATGAGAGAAGCCCATATGAAAGGCACTGAGCTAAATGTTCTTATATGCATTATCTTATTGAATTGAAGCTATACAGCTACCCCACAGAAAGATACTTTTATCTCCATTTAATAGATGTGGAAGCCACAGCTTAAAGTGGACAAGTAATTTGCTCAAGACATTACAGAATTTAAAATACAGAGCGCAGTGTATTTAAAGGCTGACTCCTTTCCATTCTAGTTTTGGGGGATGGAGCCTAGTATCCTGTCAAGGCATCCCCTGTTCCCAAAGTAAGGTTTAGTGCGCATGTATTTGTGTGTTCCTCATCTGTAGCATGAAGATAATACCCCATTAGATTTTAGGAGTGATTAAGTGTAATAAGTATATAAAGTGCCCATGGCATACAATCAAACTCTATAATGAACAGAATCTGATACATAAATAAAAATCCCCTCTATTTATTTACCTATTTAAAATTACAGAGCATACTCATAGCACATCATTTCATCCTCATAACAACCCCTTTAGCTAGCAGATATTCTTATCTCTTTTGCCCATGTGGTTCATAAATAGGATGTTCATTTAGCTGATTTATCTAGATTTGCAATCCAGAGCTTTTGATCCACCAGCTGGAGAAGTTGATAGAGGTTCCCCAAGTCCTGTGAGACACAGGAAAGCTACTCAAATCTATTCACATGGCAAAGCCCATAGAACAAGATGGTCCCTACAGAATGCCTTGAGGCTAAATAAGTTCTCTTATTTAGTTTCTAATGTATATAGGTTAAAGCAGCCTTTGAAGTTAAACATCTGTGAAAGAAAAATAAATCATCGCAAATAATTCAATATGTTATCTTAATTTCTTAATGAAAATTGGGAAAGCACATTATTTTTTCAATGTTTAAATGTGAAACATTTTGATCATGCTCCTGAATGAATGACACTTTCAAATTTCCTGGTATAAGATGAGGTCACACTGGGAGAAGTTGCCTTCCAGCCAGAGAAGATTCCTCCATGAAGAGGAAGGGAAGGGTTGAGACCTACTACAGTAGTCACTTGGTCTGTTCATAAATATTATGTTATTCTTCCATTCAGCACAGGCCAGGATTATACTTTCCTCCTGCCTCTAAAATGAGTGTAGCCTTATAAATTGCTTTGACCAATGAGATTTGAGCCATGAAATTAAAAGACGCTTACTTCTTGGAAGAAAAGTTATGACCAACCTACATAGCATATTGAAAAGCAGAGACATTACATTGCCTAAAAAGGTCCGTCTAGTCAAGGCTATGGTTTTTCCAGTGGTAATGTATGGATGTGAGAGTTGGACTGTGAAGAAAGCTGAGCGCTGAAGAATGGATGCTTTTGAATTGCGGTGTTGGAGAAGACTCTTGAGAGTCCCTTGGACTGCAAGAGATCCAACCAGTCCATTCTAAAGGAGATCAGCCCTGGGATTTCTTTGGAAGGAATGATGCTAAAGCTGAAACTCCAGTACTTTGGCCACCTCATGCGAAGAGTTGACTCATTGGAAAAGACTCTGATGCTGGGAGGGATTGGGGGCAGGAGGAAAAGGGAACGACAGAGGATAGATGAGATGGCTGGATGGCATCACCGACTCGATGGACGTGAGTCTGAGTGAACTCCGGGAGTTGGTGATGGACAGGGAGGCCTGGTGTGCTGCAATTCATGGGGTCGCAAAGAGTCGGACACGACTGAGCAATTGAACTGAACTGAACTGAACTGAATGAGTTATAAGTTAAATGATATGTGATAGCCAAGTGCTCATAATTGCTCATAACTTACCATTGACTGGAGTTGACCAAACTTTAATTAGGGTTCTCTCATCCCACAACCCCTGAACTGTGATTTGATCATAAGCTTAAGCAAGTTCTAAGGTACTGAAGGTAGAGAATGCACTGGTCATGAAAAACACCCTCTTCTAACAACAAAAGAGATGACTCTACACATGGACATCACCAGATGGTCAATACCAAAATCAGATTAATTATATTCTTTGTCACTGGAGATGGAAAAGCTCTATACAGTCAGCAAAAACAATACCAGGAGCTGATTGTGGCTCAGATCATGAACTCCTTACTGCCAAATTCAGACTTAAATTGAAGAAAGTAGGGAAAACCACTAGATCATTCAGGTATGACCTAGATCAAATCCCTTATGATTATACAGTGGAAGTGACAAATAGATTCAAGGGATTAGATCTGATAGAGTGCCTGAAGAACTATGGATGGAGGTTTGTAACATTGTACAGGAGGCAGTGATCAAAAAAATCCCCAAGAAAAAGAAATGCAAAAAGGCAAAATGGTTGTCTGAGGAGCCTTTACAAATAGCTGAGAGAAAAAGAGACACCAAAGGCAAAGGAGAAAAGGAAAGATATATCCATCTGAATGAAGAGTTCCAAAGAATAGCAAGGAGACATAAGAAAGCCTTCCTCAGTGATCAATGCTAAGAAATAGAGGAAAACAATAGAATGGGAAACACTAGAGATTTCTTCAAGAAAATAAGAGCTACTGGGTGCAGTTCCAAGATGGCAGAGGAATAGGATGGGGAGACCACTTTCTCGCCTACAAATTCATCAAAAGATCATTTGAATGCTGAGCAACTTCCACAAAACAATTTCTGAAGGCTGGCAGAGGACACCAGGCACCCAGAAAGGCAGCCCATTCTCTTCGGAAGGAGGTCACCTCTATCTCCGCTCTCCCCCTTCTCTATTTAACTCTGTGAATCTCTGAGTATTTTAGACTGTGGAGAACACTTAGGGAACTGATTACTGGCTAGATTGGTCTCTCCCATTTTGACTTCCCCTCTTCTCCTCCTGGTCACCTCTACCTCCCTCCTCCCTCTTCTCTTCTCCATGTAACTCTGTGAACCTCTCTGGGTGTCCCTCACTGTGGAGAATTGTTTCACCATTAACCTAGATGTTTTATCATCTGTGCTGTATGGATGGAGAAATCTTGAGGCTACTGTAAGAATAAGACTGAAATCTAGAGGCAGGAGGCTTAACTGCAAACTTGAGAACATCAGAGAACTCCTGATTCCAGGGAACATTGATAGACAAGAGCTCACCCAAAAGCCTCCATACCTACACTGAAACCAAGCTCCACCCCAAAGCCAACAATTTTCAGAGCAAGACATACCATGCTAATTCTCCAGCAAAGCAGGAACACAGCCCTGAGCATTAAAAGACAGGCTTCCCAAAGTCTAAACCCATAGACATCCTAAAACTCACTATTGGACACTTCATTGTACTCCAGAGAGAAGAGATCCAGCTCCACCCACCAGAACACAGATACAAGCTCCTCTAACCAGGAAACCTTGACAAGTCACTAGTCCAACCCCACCCACAGGGAGCAGGCTCCACAATAAAGAGGAACCACGAAATTCCAGCCTACACAAAAGGTACCCCAAACACAGCAATATAAACAAAATGAAAAGGCAGAGAAATACTCAGCAGGTAAAGGAACATGATCAATGCTCATGAAACCAAACAAAAGAGGAGGAGATAGGAAGTCTAGCTGAAAAATAATTCAGAATAATGATAGTACAGATGATCCAAAATCTTGAAAGCAAACTGGAGTTACAGATAAACTAGAGACAGGTGTTGAGAAGATGCAAGAAATGTTTAACAAGGACCTAGAAGAAATAAAGAGTCAATCAACAATGAATAATGCAATAAATGAGATCAAAAGCACTCTGGAGGGAACCAACAGTAGAGTAACTGAGGCACAAGATAGGATAAGTGAGGTGGAAGATAGAATGGTGGAAATAAATGAAGCAGAGAGGAAAAAAGAAAAAAAAGAATGCAAAGAAATGAGGACAACCTCAGAGACCTCTGGAACAATGTTAAACACCCAACACTCAATTCCTAAGAGTCCCAGAAGAAGAAGACAAAAAGAAAGGGCATGAGAAAATACTTGAGGAGATAATAGTTGAAAATTTCCCTAAAATTGGTAAGGAAATAGCCACCAAAGTCCAAGAAACCCAGAGAGTCACAAACAGAATAAACCCAAGGCAAAACACTCCAAGACACATATTAATCAAGCTATGGAAGATCAAACACAAAGAGCAAATATTAAAAGCAGCAAGGGAAAAGCAACAAATAACACACAAGGGGATCCCCATAAGGACAACAGCTGATATTTCAATAGAAACTCTTCAGGCCAGAAGGGAATGACAGGGAATACTTAAAGTGATGAAAGAGAAAAATCTACAGCCCAGATTACTATACCTAGCAAGGATCTCATTCAAATATGAAGGAGAAATCAAAGGCTTTACAGACAAGCAAAAGCTGAGAGGATTCAGTACCACCAAATCATCACTTAAACAAATGCTAAAAGATCTTCCCTAGACAGCAAACACAAAAAAAGGTTTATAAACTTGAAACCAAAACAACAAAGTAAACGGCAATGGGATCGTACTTATCAATAATTACTTTAACCATAAATGGGTTGAAAGCACCAACAAAAAGACAAAGATTGCCTGAGTGGATACAAAACAAGACCCCTAAATTTGCTGTCTACAAGAGACCCAGCTCAAACCAAGGGACACAAACAGACTGAAAGTGATGGGCTGGAAAAAGATATTTCATGCAAATGGAGATCAAAAGAAAGCTGGAGTAGCAATACTCATATCAGATAATAGACTTTGAAATAGAGGCCATGAAACAAAGGAGGACACTACATAATGATCAAAGGGTCAAATCAAGAAGAAGATATAACAATCATAAATATATATGTACCCAACATAGGAGCATCTCAATATGTAAGGCAAAAGCTAACAAATATGAAAGGGGAAATTAACAGTAGCACAATAATAGTGGAAGACTTTAATACCCCACTCACATCTATGTATAGATCAACCAAACAGAAAATTAGCAAGGAAACACAAACTTTAAATAATACAGTGGACCAGGTAAACCTGATTGATATCTATAGGACATTTCACCCCAAAACAATGAATTTTACATTTTTCTCAAATGCACACGTAATCTTCTCCAGGATAGATCATATTCTGGGTCACAAATCTAGCCTTGGTAAATTCAAAAAATTAAAATTATTTCAAGCATCTTTCCTGATCATAATGCAGTAAGATTAGATGTCATCTAGAGGGGGAGAAAACTATTAAAAATACAAACAAAAAAAATACAAACATATGGAGGCTAAACAACACGCTTATCAATAACCAACAAATCATGGAAGAAATCAAAAGGAAATCAAAATATGCACAGAAACATATGAAAATGAAAATATGACAATCCAAAACCTATGGGATTCAGTAAAATCAGCGCTAAGGGCAAGGTTTGTAGTGATACCAGCTTACCTCAAGAAACAAGAAAAAAATCAAATAGACAACCTAACTTTACACCTAAAGCAATTAGAAAAAGAAGAAATGAAGAACCCTAGGGTTAGAAGAAGGAAAGAAATAATAAAAATTGGAACAGAAATAAATGAAAAAGGAACAAAGGATGCTATAGCAAAAATCAACAAAACTAAAAGCTGGTTCTTTGGGAAGATAAAATAGACAAACCATTAGCCAGACTCATCAAGAAAAAAAGGGAGACTCAAATCAACAAAATTAGAAATGAAAATGGAGAAATCACAGCAGACAACACAGAAATACAAAGGATCATAAAAGACTATTATCAGCAGCTATATGCCAATAAAATGGACAACTTGGGAAAAATGGACGAATTCTTAGAAAAGTATAACCTTCCAAAACTGAATCAGGAAGAAATAGAAAATCTTAACAGACCCATCACAAGCAAACAAAAGCCCAGGACAGGATGGTTTCACAGGTGAATTCTACCAAAAATTTCGAGAAGAGCTAACACCTATCTACTCAAACTCTTCCAGAAATTTGCAGAAGAAGGTAAACTCCCAAACTCATTCTATGAGGCCAACATCACCCTAATACCAAAACCAGACAAAGAAGCCACAAAAAAAGAAAACTACAGGCCAATATCACTGATGAACATAGATGCAAAAATCATCAACAAAATCCTAGCAAACAGAATCTAACAACATATTATGAAGATCATGCATCATGACCAAGTGGGCTTTATCCCAGGGATGCAAGGATTTTTCAATATTCACAAATCAATCATTACAACACACCACATTAACAAATTGAAAGATAAAAAACATGATTATCTCAACAGATGCAGAGAAAGCTTTTGACAAAATTCAACAGCCATGTATGATGAAAACTCTTCAGGAAGCAGGCATAGAAGAATCATACCTCAACATAATAAAAGCCATATATGACAGACCCACAGCAAACATTATCCTCAGTGGTGAAAAATTGAAAGAATTTTCCTAAAGTCAGGAACAAGACGAGGGTGCTGACTCTCGCCACTACTATTCAACATAGTTTTGGAAGTTTTAGCCACAGCAATCAGAAAGAAAAAGAAATAAAACTAATCCAGACTAGAAAAGAAGAAGTAAAACTCTCACTGTTTGCAGAATCATGATCCTTTACATAGAAAACCCTAAAGACACCACCAGAACATTACTAGAGCTGATCAATGAATATAGTAAAGTTGCAGGATATAAAATTAACACACAGAAATCCCTTGCATTCCTGTACACTAACAATGAGAAAACAGAAAGAGAAATTAAGGAAACAATCCCATTCACCATTTTGATGAAAAGAATACAATACTTAGGAATAAATATATCTAAAGAAACAAAAGACCTATATATAGAAAACTATAAAACACCGATGGAAGAAATCAAAGATGACACAAATAGATGGAGAAATATACCATCTTCAAAGATCAGAAGAATCAATATAGTGAAAATAAGTATACTCTCCAAAGCAATCTACAGATTCAGTGCAATCCTGATCAAGCTACCAACAGCATTTTTCACAGAACTAGAACAAATAATTTCACAATTTATATGGAAATACAGAAAAAACAAACAAACAAACAAAAAAAACAACTCGAATAGCCAAAGCAATCTTGAGAAAGAAGAATGGAACTGGAGGAATCAACCTGCATGATTTCAGACTATACTACAAACTTACAGTCATCAAGACAGTATGGTATTGGCACAAAGGCAAAAATACAGATAAATGGAACAAAATAGAAAGCCCAGAGATAAATCCACACACCCATGGACACCTTATCTTTGACAAAGGAGGCAAAAATATACCACGCAGAAAAGACAATCTCTTTAACAAGTGGTGCTGGGAAAACTGGTCTACCACTTGTAAAAGAATGAAAACAGACACTTTCTAACAACATACACAAAAATAAATTCAAAATGGATTAAATAATTAAATGTGAAACCCCAAACTATAAATCTCCTAGAGGAAATCATAAGCAAAACACCCTCTGACATAAATTACAGCAAGATCCTCTAAGACCCACCTCACAAAGTAATGGAAATAAAAGCAAAAATAAGCAAATGGGACCTAATTAAACTTAAAAGTTTTTGCACAATGAAGGAAACTCTAAGCAAGGTGGAAAGACAGCCTTCAGAATGGGAGAAAATAATAGCAAATGAAGCAACCGACAGAGAATTAATCTCAAAAACTACACAAACAGCTCATGCAGCTCAATACCAGGAAAATAAACAACCAAAAAAAAAAATATTGGCCAAAGAACTAACAGACATTTCTCCAAAGAAGGCATGCAGATGGCTAATAAACATATGAAAAAATTCTCAGCATCACTCATTATCAGAGAAATTCAAATCAAAACCACAAAGAGGTACCATCTCATGCTGTCAGAATGGCTGCTATCAAAAAGTTTACAAACAATAAATGCTGGAGAGGGTGTGGGAAAAAGGGGACCCTCTTACACTGTTGGTGGGAATGCAAACTAGTGCAGCCACTATCAATATCAATATCACAGAAATATCAATAACCTCATATATGCAGATAACACCACCCTTATGGCAGAGAGTGAAGAGGAACTTAAGATGAAAGTGAAAGAGGAGAGTGAAAAATCTGGCTTAAACCTCAGCATTCAGAAAACTAAGATCATGGCATCTGGTCCCTCACTTCATGGCAAATAGATGGGGAAACAGTGGAAACAGAGGCTTTATTTTGGGGGGCTCCAGAATCACTGCAGATGGTGACTGCAGCCATGAAATTAAAAGACACTTGCTCCTTGGAAGAAAAGTTATCACCAACCTAGACAGCATATTAAAAAGCAGAGATGTTACTTTACCAACAAACATCTGTCTTGTCAAAGCTATGGTTTTCCAGTAGTCATGTATGGATGTGAGAGTTGGACTATAAAGAAAGCTGAGAGCTGAAGAATTGATGCTTTTGATCTGTGCTATTGGAGAAGAGTCTTGAGAGTCCCTTGGACAGCAAGGATATCCAACCAGTCCATCCTAAAGGAAATCAGTCCTGAATATTCATTGGAAGGACTGATGCTGAAGCTGAAACTCCAATACTTTGGCCACCTGAAGTGAAGAACTGACTCATTTGAAAATACCTTGGTCCTGGGAAAGATTGAAGGCAGGAGGAGAAGGGTACGAAAGGGGATGAGATGGTTGGATGGCATCACTGACTCAATGGACATGAATTTGAGTAAATTCTGGGAGTTGGTGATGGACAGGGAGGCCTGGTGTGCTGCAGTCCATGGAGTTGCAAAAGTCGGACATGACTGACCTACAGAACTGAACTGAACTGAACAGCTGCTATGCAGAACAGTATGGAGATTCCTGAAAAAAACTGGAAATAGACCTGTCATACAAACCAGCAGTCCCACTGCTGGGCATACACACTGAGGAAACCAGAATTGAAAGAGACACGTGTACCCCAATGTTCATCTCAGCACTGTTTACAGTTGCTAGGACATGGAAACAACCTAAATGTTCATTGGCAGATGAATGGATAATAAAGTTGTGGTACAAATACACAATGGAATATTACTGAGCTATTGAGAAGAACGCATTTGAATCAGTTATAATGAGGCAGATAAAACTGGAACTTATTTAACAGAGTGAAGTGAGTCAGAAAGAAAAACACCAATACAGTATATTAATGCATATATATGGGATTTAGAAAGATGGTAATGATAACCCTATACACGAGACAGCAAAACAGACACAGATATAAAGAACAGACTTTTGGACTCTGTAGGAGAAGGTGAGGGTGGGATGATTTGAGGGAATAGTGTTGAAACATGTACATTACCATATGTGAAATAGATGACCAGTCCAAGTTCAATGCATGAAAAAAAAAAAAAAAAAAGAAAATGAGAGCTAACAAGGGAACATTTAATGTAATGATGGGCACAATAAAGGACAGAAATGTTGTGGACAGAAAAGAAGCAAAAGATATTAAGAAGAGCTGGCAAGAGTACACAGAAGAATTACACAAAAAAGATCTTAATGACCCAGATAATCACAATAGTGTGATCACTCACCTAGAGCCAGACATTCTGGAATGTGAAGCCAACTGGGCCTTAGTTCAAAGCCAGTGGAGCTGATGGAATTCCAGCTGAGCTACTTCAAATGCTAAAAGATGATGCTGTGAAAGTGCTGCACTCAATATGTCAGTATATTTGGAAAACTAGCAGTGGCCACAGGACTGAAAAAGTTCAATTTTCATTCCAATCCCAAAAAAGGCAATGACAAAGAATGTTCAAACTACCACACAATTGCACTCATCCCATACACTGGCAAAGTAATTCTTAAAATTCTCCTAGCAAGACTTCAACAGTATTTGAACTGTGAACTTCCAGCTGTTCAACCTGGATTTGGAAAAGTCACAGGAACCAGAGATCCAATTGCCAACATCTGTTGAATCATAGAAAAAGCAAGAGGGTTCCAGGAAAAAAAAAAAAAAAAAACTACTTCTGCTTTATTGACTATGCCAAAACGTTTGACTGTGTTCATTGCAATTCAGTCACTCAATCGTGTCCAACCCTTTTACCCCCACAAACTATAGCGTGCCAGGCTTCTCTGTCCATTAGCAACTCACAGAGCTTGCTCAAATTCATGTCAATTGAGTCAGTGATGTCATCCAACCATTTCATCCTCTGTTGTCCCCTTCTCCTCTTGCCTTCAAACTTTCCCAGCATCAGGGTCTTTTACAATGACCCTGTGGATCATTTTTGACTGTGTGGATCACAACAAACTGTGGAAAATTCTTAAAGAGATGGGAATACCAGGCCACCTGACCTGCCTCCTGAGAAATCTGTATGCAGGTCAAGAAGCAACAGTTAGAACCAGACAAGGAAATATGGACTGATTCCTTATTTTGAAAGGAGTATGTCAAGGCTGTATATTGTCACCTTGCTTATTTTACTTATATGCAGAATACATCATGAGAAATACTAGGCTGGATGAAGTAAAGCTGGAATCAGAACTGCAGGGAGAAATATCAGTAACCTCATATATGCAGATGACACCACCCTAATGCAGGAAACAAAGAGGAACTAAAGAGCTTCTTGATGAAAGTGAAAGAAGAGAGTGTAAAACCTGGCTTAAAACTCAACTTACAGAAAAGTAAGATCATGGCATCTGGTCCCATCACTTCATGGCACATAGATGGGGAAATAATGGAAACAGTGAGAGACTTTCTTTCCTTGGGCTCCAAAATCACTGCAGATGGTGGCTGTAGCCATGAAATTAAAAGATGTTTGCTCCTTGGAACAAAAGCTATGACCAACCTAGACAGTGTATTAAAAAGCAGAGATGTTACTTTCCCGACAAATGTCCATCTAGCCAAAGCTATGGTTTTTCCAGTAGTCATGTATGGATGTGAGAACTGGACCATAAAGAAAGCTGAGTACTGAGAAACATGCTTTTGAACTGTGGTGTTGGACTCTTGAGAGTCCAAGACCCTGCAAAGCTCTTGTACAGCAAGGAGATCAAACCAGTCAATCCTAAAGGAAATCAGTCCTGAATATTCATTGGAAGGACTGATGCTAAAGTCCTTCCAATACTTTGGCCACCTATTGGGAAGAACTGACTCACTGGAAAAGACCCTGATGCTGGAAAGATAGAAGGCAGGAGGAGAAGGGGACGACAAAGGATGAGATGGATGACATCACCAACTTGATGGACTTGAGTTTGAGCATGCTTTGGTAGTTGCTGATGGACAGAGAAGCCTGGCATGTTGCAGTCCATGGTGTCAAAAGAGTCTGAAGCAACTGAACAGCTGAACTGAACTGAGGGTACTGAATACCCCCACCACTCTCCTCTACCTTCTTAATGGCTCATTTAAACAATCAATCCACAAGAGGGAAGACTATTTCCTGTTAAACCACCATAATCATGCTGTTTTCTGGTCCCCACTGGTTGCTTCCTTTCCCAGTGATGTTCCTGTCCACTCTGCTTTAACCTCTCTATAAAAGAAAAGCCTTTTCCCCCTGATTCTGAAACACAGATTCTGAGGTTGGAACAGAGAATGCTCTACGGCAACGGTCATCTTGAAAAAATTTTTGCCTCAGTTAAGCCTGGATTTCTTTCTTTCTTTCTTTCTTTTTTTTTTTTGACAGTAACTTCCAGGTAGATGTTTTCAGTCAAGGAATGATAAAATACAAGTGATAATTTACCCTTTGGTAACACTATGTTAGTTTTATTGATGGTGATGTGTGTTCTCAGTCATTTCTGACTCTTTACAACTTAATGGATTGTAGCCTGTCGGGTTCCTCTGTCCATGGGATTTTCCAGGCAAGAAAACTAGAGTGGGTTGCCATTTCCATCTTCAGGGGATCTTCCAGACCCAGGGATCAAACCTGCATCTCTTTCATTAGCAGGCAGATTCTTTACCACTGAACTACCTTGGAAGCCCATATTTGGAGGGTGAGAGAAAGGGAGAGAGAGACAGAAAAAGAATATACCTTGTATGTCCTGGAAGCCCATATTTGGAGGGTGAGAGAAAGGGAGAGAGAGACAGAAAAAGAATATATCTTGTATGTCTTGGTACTTTCTAAACTGAGAAATAATAGCAACATTTGTTAGCCATTTACTACAATGAAGTGCTTAAAAGGCATCATCTAATTAAATTCTGATAAAAACTCTCAGATGAATGTCCCAGAAATATCTTCATTGTATAGTTCTAAAGGAACCAAGACCTAAAATATTTAAATTCTTTTAGCAAATTTTCACGGTTAGTAAGCTGAGTTCAGTTGGTAAAGAATCTGCTTGCAATGCAGGAGATCCAGGTTCAATTCCTGGGTCAGGAAGATCCCCTGGAGAAGGAAATGGCAACCCACTCCAGTATTCTTGACTGGAGAATCCCATGGACAGAGGAGCCTGGCAGGTTACAGTCCATAGGGCCACAAGAGTCAGACTTGACTTAGCAACTAAACCACCACCACCAAGTTGCAAAAGTGTTTCATAATGAAGTTCATGCTTTTAATACTCATTCCAAATTGCTTCTCTCTAATTCTCTGTACCCAGTTTGTTGCTAAATTAGTTTTTTTTAAACATAATTTTATTTATCAGGAGTGATTGAATTAGTTTTATATACATTGGTCTAGACACAGGGGAGTTAAAAAACATGACTGCAACTCAGAATGTTTATTAAGGAGTTTACAGTTTGTAGGGGAGATGAGATATTTATAAGTAAGTAACTCTAAATGAGGCAGATTATTAATAATGTAGAAAAAGAAAAACAAAGGACTATGAGAGTCTACAGGAGGACAGGATTCTTCCTGGTGGCGAAAGATAAACTTTTAATTGAGCTTATATATTGCATGGGATTTGAAATGATGAAAAAAAGGCAACAGTATAATTGTGGAACAGACTCCAGGTAGAATCTTCAATATAATATTTTGCAATTAGGTTTGGAACATAAGACTGTCATTGTGAACTCAGGGTAATTTATAAAATTTAATTTTTAGGTGCATGATAGTTAAAAGAATTGTGAAGATGAAATGAGCTGGTGCTGGAGAGATGACAAGACATTAAGTACAGTGCAAAGTGTGCCATGCTAGATCAATGTCCTATGGGATGACTAAATTAGATGTCTGTGACATATCTGAATCCTTGATGACATTTTTGAGGAAGATGTTTAAGTTCTCCTGTTAGCTATTTTCAATACATAGATATAGAATTTAGCATCTCTAGATAGTACACAGGGACTTCCCTGGTGGCTCAGATGGTAAAGCGTCTGTCTACAATGTGGGAGACCCGGTTTGATCCCTGGGTTGGGAAGATCCCCTGGAAAAGGAAATGGCAATCCTCTCTAGTACTATTACCTGGAAAATCCCATGGACAGAGGAGCCTAGTAGGTTACAGTCCATGGGGTCATAAAGAGTCAGACACAACTGAGCGACAGGGCTATAGATGGTACACAGAGAGGCAGATGGCCTCTGCAGTTTAAAATAGTTTAAATGTGATCTCACCCTAATAGTTGCCTAATGACTTCAACACCTCTCCTCTCCTGCACACCCCCACCCCCCCCCCCCCCAACACACACACAGGAAAGGACCTGGATTTTCCTGACAGGGCACTTCTATCATCCGGTGTCTTCTAGAAAATAACCAGCTCCTGTTAAGAATGTATAATTATCCAGAATGCTAAGTAAGAGAATCTGGCATTTCTATGAAGATGAGATTTTATATTTTGATGAAGATTTTATATCCTGATAAATAAAATTATGTACTTTTGACTCATTGCTTTGATTGAGCTTTGGATATAATTTGCTAGTAATCTCTTGCCTGGGCAAGTCTGAGATATAGGTTTGGAACTGCCAATGATGCCACTGGTTGGCATTCTCTTTGATGAAAATGTTACTCCTTGGTGTCCCAATTGTATTATTTGTTTCCATCTCTTCTCTAGTGGCCCTTCTCTCACCTTATTACATTTTAATACTTTAAGTCTGAAAAAGGGTGATTGTGTTTCAATGGATGTGATTTTTCTCCAGTCCTTGAGTAATATTAGTGAGACTCTGAGTTCAAAATACCTGGGTTAAAAACCCCATGTCACCTCTTACAAGAGTGAACCACACTGTTATTTGAGATGGTGAAAGGGATAAGTTGGCTTTGGACTCAGGCAGAGAAGTTTGTGTTCAAACCTCAGTTCTCTTGAAATGGGAAAATCGAGTTC
This sequence comes from Ovis aries, assembly GCF_016772045.2. NCBI lineage: Eukaryota > Metazoa > Chordata > Mammalia > Artiodactyla > Bovidae > Ovis > Ovis aries. The sequence goes on along the minus strand of NC_056075.1, from coordinate 29,494,176 downwards.
TGTTCGAGGAACCAAGAAATGAACTCCACAAACTCGAAAACACTCACACAGGCAAAGTTTATTTTAAAGGGTAGAGATACAAAGCTCTCAGCATAGACACAGAATGGATGAAGAGCCCCAAAATGTAGGGATAACAGAGATCTATATTTTTATTAGAATTGATCTGCTGGTCTTTGGTTGGTTTGGTACCAAATACGTGTAATTTCTGACCAATCAGTTTAAAAATTGCAATGTTCAGTTTGTCCTTTTTATGGCTTTCTTTTGGTTCCCAGTTTCTCAGTTTCCTCAGACATTGCAACCATCCCCTGACCCTTTCTCAAGACCCCAGACCATTATTTAAGGACCAAATGTATGTTTAAGAGTTAATGGTCCACCTGGAGTTTTTCTCCTTGTTAAACTGAACAGCAGTTAATGATTGTCTTGTGCAGAGTCTGAATGTTTTATGACCCTCCAGACCAGGGAGGCAGTCCTCTGAATGCCTAGAAACTGGAACAACAAATACAGCTTTAGGATAATGGAGCAAAACGTTTATGTGAGGGAATAAGTTGAAATTGAAACTAGAAAAAGAACTGAGGCCTACATTGACTCTACACATTGACTGCCTAACAATTTCTACCTATCTCTCACTTAATACATGGGTACTTATGTTTGATCATCAATGTATAGATGAATTTGGTTGATTGATATTCTAATAGAGTGAATATCATGTGGGATAATTGATCACTTTGGCAGTGAGAACCAAATTCTTATATTTCTAGTGTTTCTACTTCTGACATGTGTCCACTGGACCACTTCCAGACTCAAAAACTTATGTATCTAATACACCCCTTCACTTTGCTGTCTTTCTCCAAACCCGCACTTCAGTGCACCTTCCTCAAGGGGAGAGATGTCCTTTTAAATGTTTTGAACAGCATCTGCTCATATCTTTTTACTGATAATAGGAAAACGTTGCTTTATATTAGATTACTTTTTTTCTTTCTCTTGACTTTCAGGAACATTTTTATAGCATGTGAAGTGGACCTAAGTTTTTTTTGTTTGTTTGTTTGTTTGTTTGTTTAAAGCAACAACAACAAACTTTAATAGTATAAAATATACATATATAGGTGTCTTAGCTTGGGCTGCTATAATGAAATCCTGTAGACTATAGGTGGCTTAAGCAGCAGTTAATTTCTCACATTTATGGAGTCTGTAAAACCTAAGACTTGGGGCTGGCAGATTCAGTTCCTATTGAGAAGTCCCTTACTGACTTGTAGATGGCTGCCTTCTTGCTGCATCTTTACACAGAGAAGAGAGGACAGGCTGGTATCTTTTTCTCTTCTTATTAGGGAGCTAATCCCATTACAGACCCCACTCTCATGTCCTCATCTAAACCTAAGTGCCTCACCAAAGTCCCACTTCCTATTGCCATCACTTTGAGGATTAGGACTTAAACATGTGAATTTTGGGGAGACCCAGGCATTCTGTTTATAATGATAGGTTAAAAAAAATAGGGCCATTATTCATTTATCCAAAAGTAATTACTGCTGGGTTGAACTGATCATCCTGGGATCATTTCAGATAGAATTTTAGGCATAAAAACAAGGTAGCCCACAGGCATTGAGGCACACATCAGTTAAACTGATTGTCTCTTTCTGTATCACTTATCAAATATTTATTAAATGCTTAATATCTACTGGGATCTACTTAAGGTGCTATAAGAGAAGGTATATTCATATTCCAAAGAAGAATACATCCTGACATGAGAAAATTAATGTTGCACTCAACAGAAAAAAAAACCCCAAATTTTGTATATTTTAATAGTATCTAGAAAAAATATACAATATTGGTAAAGAGGAAATAACTCACCCAAACATCAATGTACAAACCTAAGTACTATTTAGTGTGTGAACCCAGGACAGAATTCCTTCCAACCCTTCTCCAGTGATAATAGTTTTACTAGTTGTTACCATAGCAAAATGTAATTTTGCGTCTCTGGTGGATTGTTGTTATAGTTTTTGGACATAAGATATCCAACACTTGTCTTACTTTGATGAATTTTGTAACAGATAGGATCCTCCTCCCACTATTGTAGTTGTAATTGCTACATCCTTGCTTTCATGACATCCTCTGAACCCAAAGCACTGCCCAGGAACAATCAGGCACCCTTACCTCAGACTGAATCAGAAACTGGTGAATTGAGGTTACAGGGTCTGTGCAAGGTTTCACCCAGTGGGGGTGGGGGTGGGGTGAGTGGGCGGGGTGGTGGAAGAGGCATACAGTTACATCTAGTTTCCAGAGGAGCAGCAGAAGCTATTACAGGCCTCTGCCAGGACTCCAGCATTAGTACTGCCAGCACTATAGGTGAGATATCTGTGCCCCGTGAAGATAGCATAGCATCTTCCCTGGACTAGATCTGTCATATTCCTGACTGTGTGGTTTCCAACCTTGTTTTCCCAGTCCCAGTGACTAAAGTTGTTTAAGTAAACTCTTCATATTGCAGAAACTAGCCAGGGTTTGTATTATTGATTGCAGGTAACATCCTGGCTAATACAGTGTTCTGCTGTTTTAAATTAATATTATATTATCAGCAAACTCCCTGATGCTATATATTTCTGACCATGGTTTAGAATTACTGTATCATAGACAATGTGTTAACATATGCTGATAAATGTAGCTATTATCCTACTGTTAGAAAAGTAACTCATTTAAAAACAATCATGTACTTAGTATTGTGTTTATAACTTAAAAAATTATTAATAATAAGAAATGTAATATTATTTGCCTCATTATAGTGTCTTCTTGAAAGTTAATAATTTATTATGTTGCCAACAGTTTATGGGAATTGCAGTTTTATTGCATTTTTATGTACTTTGGGTATCATCAATGAAAAAATAGTTTTGTTAATATTCTAGGTGAAAAATTATACCTGTGTTGGTTGAGATCTATCTATCTATCTATTTGTCTATCTCTGCCTGTCTAATTATACATATCTATATATCAACATCTCTGGAATTATTCATCTGGTAGAATAAATGCACAGTGATTTGATAGATGAATTTCAAGAGAGTTAGTTGGAGTATATATCCATTAAGTTTTTAAATTCTGGAATTTCTATGAATCTAGCTGGAGGTAAAGAAAACACTGAAACATGCTATTTATGCAAGTGCTAAATTCAGAGTAGAAGAATCAATGATATAATTTAAGTTTTTTGAAAGTGTTTCCTCAAATCAATTCATTTGATTTTTTTTTTCTTATCCTTTTTTTCTCCCCTCCCCAAAGATTAGATCTTGATAACATTTTACTGGTCACTTTCTGATTACCACTTTTTTAGGACTACCAAATTTTAAACTGGCCTTTGCTTTTTTCCCTGTCTAAAGTCTCAAGATCCAACGTTGTGGTTCTCAGAACTGAATTTTCATCAGTGAGTGGAACCCTGTTTCTTTTGAAGGCAGGTAGCACAAGAAAAGATAAGAGTGTATCTGAGAAATAGGTTGTGTGAGAGATAACCCAAACTGGGGCAGATGAAGGTACTGGAAACTACTGGAAGGCAGGATCATTTTTGCAGTTTACTTGACTAACAGCCTGTGATGACCTGATAAGAAAGACCACATATTGCATGGGAACTCTAACATTATAGTTATTTCTGGGAAATATTTGGGCCATCACAAAAAGAAAAATACTTTGACTTTCTCTCTAACTTCTCATATAGATTTGATAGCATCAAGGAAGAGAGGCATTTAATATGTTTTCTGTTGTTGTTTGTTTGTTTGTTTATTTCCAGGAAGCCATCACTCTGAACCAAATGTCAAACTTGTAACAGGATTCAATCTAAAGTCCTTCACACGAAGAACTAGGCTGTATGATGCCGCTAATCACTTTTCCCATGTTATTAATTATTGAATTGAGATAATTGAGGACATTTCCCTCTTAGTCCTCATAGAAAAAGATACTTAGATTTTTCTGTCAAAAAACATTAGAAGATCAAACAGAATTTTTATGTGTGCACATGTCCATCCAGCAGTCATCAAGGGTATTCTACTTCAAATAGGCTTTGGTCAAGCCATTCTAAATGGAAATCTAGTACCCTGATATCATGAAGGTGACAGAAGATAAAGAGTATAAATAAACCTGAGCTCCCATTCTGTATCTACTACTGGCTTGCTGAGTGACTATACAAACTTCTTTATGTCTGGGCACCAGTTTTGTCGACTGAAAAGTGAAAGACTCAAATGGATAGTCTATAGAAAAAAAATGCCCTCTCTAAAATTCAGCAAGGCAGCCATTTTCCTGTCTTAAATTCTTTAGGAATAGGAATCTCACATTTTCTTCATTAAATCTTTCCTTAGACTTGGCTAAAGATACATTTTTGTTGTACTCAAGCAAGCAGCTCATGTTATGGAATGCAAAAGAGGGGAGTCTGAAGGTTTTAAAGCATAAACTACCTCTGATTCTCTACCATTGTTGGCAGTTGTTATGTTTTCCTCATCCTTAGTGAGTAGGTGGACAGGTGGTAACTAATTCTCTTGTTAATAGTAAATTAATACTTACATGTTATACTGTTTAGGCTGAATCATATGACCTGAATTGGGTTCTTAATCATGTGACCTGAGATGGACTTTTATTTCCTTAACTTATAAATTAATTAACTTAACCTCTTGAGATTTCTTTCCTGTCGATGATAAAGCAGGGATTATGATAATATCAACCTTATCAATTAGTTTAGAAAATCAAATATGACAAGCCACGTATATAATATATAGTGGGAATGCAGAACAGTCAGTATAGCTCTCCATAAAAACCCATAAGGAGCTGCGCTTATAGAAACATTAAGAAGAATGGAAATATTAAGAAATTAAAAAATTTTTTCTTTCTACTAGGGTGATTATTAGCAAGTCTGGTTAACCCACAAAGACTGATGTTTCCTACCTGTATCTTTGTTTCCCAAGAATATTTCTTTGATGAGAAAACTATTGACATACATAAACTTTTTACACCTGCAGCCAATGTGAGAAGTTTATATGGAAATCGTCAGCTACATCTTTTTTTTGATGCATATATGTGTGACACACACATAAGCAATCATATACACACATATCCACATATTTATAGTATGTATAATTTAATAACATGTATAAATATGTTTAGCATATTATATATATTACATATATACATATATGTCCATTTATACAGTAACTTTTAGGTCTCTGTTGGGTTCAGAAATTAGCCTGCCATTGTGGAGTAATTTGCTGTCTCTTCATAGATGTGACTTTGCCTAGACTCAACTCTTAGTGGGCTGAATGGGCAGCAAGACGGCTATGGTAGTCTAGGAGGAGGGTACTATATTCCTTTTCAGTAGAATATAGATCCTACTTTCTAGGATCATGAAATTTTCTTCATGTGATCCTGTAACCTTGGAGGAAACAAAAGTGGCAGAATACAATAATCAAATAATAATATTTAATTAAAATATATACAAACATTTACCAGACGTTTTCATACCTACTAATTCATTTCTCATATCTATAATTTAGGGGGAGGGGGCTTTTGTAAGGGTGATAAAGATGGGAGACAGCTATGTTCACCACTGTGCTATCAACATGCACTAGGGTTATAAGGATGAATAAAAGAGAAAGAAACCATTTTCCTCCCTTCTCCTTAGAATGTCTCTTGGGGCCACTTTGGGCCTGAGTTGAGTCCTTTCTGTAAGCTTTGCAACAAAGAGTAATTTCTCCAGGGACCAAAAGAGTCCAGTCTTCAGTTTCGTAATGCAGAGTTGTGTTCAAGGTCATGAGCTTCATTCCCTCTTGAAATGTGGAAACATGTCTCTGGGAGCCTCTCTCAAGGTGTAATCATTTGTTTTTTCCAGGAGGTAAGAGAAATTTTATTATTCTTACAAACGAGGTCAATTAACTAAACAAATAGCTACCTCAAACCCCAAGTGAATTTTATATTGCTTTGCTGTTTAAATTGTATAAAGTTTTATTCTGGCTTTGTAGCTTCTTGCAAGATACATATATATATATATGTATCCTGTAATGCTTACTAAAAATACATTGTTGTTTTTTTTTTTAATTTCCATATTGATGTGATGGTGTTTTTCTTTGTAGGTAGAAGTTATATTTCTGTAGTATTTTAAAAGTGTGATCTCATGAGAATCCTCTGAATAACCCAAGAGATAGGAGCTATTGTTATCCCCAGTTTTTATAGGAGCAGAATCTATTTCAGCAAAGGTAACTTTTAATAGACTATGAAAGTTAAAGTGTTAGTTACTTCAGTTGTGTCTGACTCTTTGTGACCCCATGGACTGTAGCCCACCAGGCTCCTGTGTCCATGGAATTTTCCAGGCAAGAATACTGGAAAGGGTTGTTATTTCCTACTCCAGGGAATCTTCCCAACTCAGGGATTGAACCCATGTCTCCTGTGTCTCCTGCACTGCAGGCAGATTCTTTATAGTCTGAGCCATTAGGGAAGTCTAACAGGCTAATAGAGTGTAAACATAACTATTATACACTGGGAAACAAACAAACAAAAAATCTCGTGACTCACTTTGTTGTGATACTTGCTTTATTGTGGTGGTTGGAACCTAGCCCTCAGTATCCCTGAAGTATGCCTGTACTTGATTAATGGATGCCATTGCACATGAAAATGAAGGCTTGGTGGGAAATTCTCTCAGGAGGAGGATGGGTGATTTGTATTTAGCATATTTTCCTTGGTATTCAAGCTGCTTGTGTATGAAGAACACTCTAGTGAGCATTACTATATCAAATCCGGATGTGATAAATGCATTATGACATTCTCATATCACTTCATAGTTATCAGCACCCTTATAAATTATTATTCTATTTTCCCTTGGTGAGCATATTGGGCACATTTTATTCCATCCATTTTCAAGACGAAAAACTGAGTGTCAGAGGATTAAATGACTTGCATTCCATTTCTAATCATCCTCCTTACAGCTGCTGGTTTGAAGTACATATAATATGAAGTTTACTCTGTCCCACCTTTACTTAGAACTTTGGAATTAGTATAAAAATCCTTAATGTGACCCATGAGTACTTCTATGCTTTGGTCATTTGCCCTCCCTCAGCCCAAACTCTCACTACTTCATACTGTGAACTCTTACTAATTCATACTGTGAACTCTCACTACTTCATACTATGAACTCTTACTACTTCATACTGTGAACTCTTACTATACTTATTACTTAATAGTAATAGCTGACTTTGATGAACGTTCACTGTGTACCACATGTTGTGTTAAGTGCTTTACACATTGCATGACTTCTATGGCAAGACATGAAAAAGCTAATATTATTCTTCCCACTTTGTATTTAATTAATTTATTCATTCACTCTTTCTTTCAATAAATAGCAATTATTCTAGATGATTGTGATTCAACAGAAAACAAGAATGACATACTTTTGCCCTTGAGGAAGAGGAAAAATAATTTTCCCTCTACTATTCTAGGTTATAGAGACCACCCTATATAAATGACAGATTAACAGTAGTAAAACAGAAGTTTGATAACATATATACCTCCTTTTCACTTTCATGCATTGGAGAAGGAAATGGCAACCCACTCCAGTGTTCTTGCCTGGAGAATCCCAGGGATGGGGGAGCCTGGTGGGCTGCCATCTATGGGCTTGCACAGAGTCGGACACGACTGAAGCGACTTAGCAGCAGCAGCAGCATACCTCCTGAATATATGGGAGAGACCTGTAAAACTAAATATCTCTCCGAAATGTCCTAAGTAACCACCTTAAATATAATCTCCAGCTAAAAACAAAAGAAGTTGTTGTAGGGATGGGGGAGCCAGTTATGGGATGCTACCAGGAAAAGTGCAGTGAACAAAGGTATGGTTGTTATGTGGTACTTGCCTTCTATACTGCTAAGAGTTTCTAGAGAAAGTAGTCATCCTTACAGAGAGAGAGACATCCTCACAAATGGGTATTTCTCTTATAAATGTAAATGTCTCTTACAAAAGAGTAACTTCTACTTGGTTTTCAGAGTTTCTCCTGTTTCTGCTGCTTCTTAAAAATAATCAGTCTAAAACTCTCCTTCTACCAAAGAGGCATTTTGAGGGGCAGATAATTCTGCTCTCCTTTATCTTATTCCGGTGGGAATAAGATAAATAAATAAGTAATATAGGTGGTAGATTAGAAAGTGATAGAAAAATAAAGCTGTGGAGGGGATTAAAGTGTGCTATAAAGTGGACTGTTGGCAATTTTAAAAGCAGATCAAAACTCCAAAGAGGTGAATTTGCTGGTTCTGTTCATACAGCTAGTAAGTGGTGAAGCCAGGTCTATCTGACATGAAAACTCTACTCTAGGGTCCCACTGGGGAACATGAGAAAACTGAGGATCAGAGGAATCACATACATTTCTAGTTGTTTCGTGCTGTCCTATTTCCCGCAGCTTAAAGGGTCATACCTTTCCACTTGCTGGGAAGCACACACTATTTAGCTTAACACTATTTCAAGTGTTAAGAGAGATAAATCAAGGCTTGCTAATATTTTTAAGAGTTAATTTGAGCAAAATTCTATTTGAATCAGGCAGCATCCAGTTTAGAAGTAGAAAGAGCTCTGCAAAATGAGAGACTTTTATAGTTACTTCTAAATTTTTCTTAAGTAGATGATAGTTTAGCTCTGACTTTTCTTCGTATAGTACTAGGCAGGAAATCTGCTATTAATATCTATAAAATAATGAGCCTTTGTTCTTTCAACAAACCAGTTTCTTTAACAGTATTCACATTAGGGCGACACTGATCTTTTATATATCATACATAAATATGCTTCTACTTTATATAACATGTAAAGGTCACAATACAATTACTGTTTCATGCTGCTCTTACAAATTAAATGCTAATTAATGTCTTTGATCTGCTCATTTATTTGGATTCTTTTTCATAGGTTACAGTTTATGAAAGTGTGTAAATTTTATTATTCATTTTTCCTCATTCATTAGATGCGTTAAAGAAAAAAGCAGCAGTTTTGACAATTATAATAGTCCAATACCTATAAGATGCTATCTCCTAAGGGATATTACTAACTTGACAGTAATTAAAAATTGGCTTCAGTGAGATTATGATTTTCATGAATTTATGAACTGAGATAGAGAATTCTTTTACAGGTTCTATTTAATTTGACACTCTTTGAAAAATAGCTAGAAAAATAATAGACATGGTTACTTCATTTTGATATGAAGATTAATAGGATACACTTAAAATGTAGGCTTATATTAAGTTCAGTTCAGTTCAGTCACTCAGTCATGTCCAACTCTTTGCAACCCCATGGCCTGGCAGCACGCCAGGCCTCCCTGTCCATCACCAACTCCCGGAGTTTACCCAAACCCATATCCACTGAGTCAGTGATGCCATCTAACCATCTCATCCTCTGTCGTCCCCTTCTCCTCCTACCTTCAATCTTTCCCAGCATAAGGGTCTTTTCAAATGAGTTGCTCTTCGCATCAGATGGCCAAAATATTGGAGTTTCAGCTTCAACATAAGTCCTTCCAATGAATATTCAGGACTGATTTCCTTTAGGATGGACTGGTTGGATCTCCTTGAAGTCAAGAATCTTCTCCAACACCACAGTTCGAAAGCATCAATTCTTCAATGCTCAGCTTTCTTTATAATCCAACTCTCACATTCCTACATGACCACTGGAAAAACCATAGCCTTGACTAGATGGACCTTTGTTGACAAAGTAATGTCTCTGCTTTTTAATATGCTGTCTAGGTTGGTCATAACTTTCCTTCTAAGGAGTAAGTGTCTTTTAATTTCATGGCTGCAATCACCATTAGCAATGATTTTGGAACCCCCCAAAATAAAGTCAGCCACTGTTTCTCCATCTATCTGCCATGAAGTGATGGGACCAGATGCCATGATCTTAGTTTTCTGAATGTTGGGCTTTAAGCCAACTTTTTCATTTTCCTCTTTCACTTTCAAGAGGATTTTTAGTTCTTCACTTTCTGCCATAAGGGTGGTGTCATCTGTATATCTGAGGTTATTGATATTTCTGCCTGCAATCTTGATTCCAGCTTGTGCTTCATCTAGCCCAGCATTTCTCATGATGTACTCTGAATATAAGTTAAATATTATATTTATATTATATGTAAATATAATTATATATTATATATAATAACTATATATAATATATAGGCTTATATTAAGGAAATAAAATTTTTGAACACCTACTATGAAATAGGCACATATATTTAATTGATTTTATGTTTTAAGCATCACTATCTGTGATGCCTTTTATTTCCATTTTATAGATGAGGCATTTTTTAGAGTGATCAAGTAGCTTATCTGAGACAGGTTGAGGGAGCATTTCAGTCAGAAAGTCCGGGGTGAATGAAGGAGTAATGCCAAGAAACAAGGTAAAAACCAAAAAAAAAAAAAAAAAAAAAAAAAAGACACATGGCTATAGCATGGGTAGGAGGAGAGGGGTGTGCATCAGGACCATGAGGCAGGCAGGTGGTACATGCTAGGTTGTGTGGGAAATGTTAAGAGCCCTGGGTTTTCCCACTGAGTTTCAGAAAGACCACTGAGAAATGGGTTGGAGAGATTATCCTGTCCTTCTGAGGAGATGATGACTCAGGTGTTCATGGGAGGTAAACAGCAGATGGTCTGTAGAGATATCAGGCAGGCAAGACCTGTAGAACACATGCATTATGAAGTAGTTGATGAAGGAAAAGTTTGGTGCTGGAGATGACTCCTACATTTAGCACTTGCATGACCAGGGGAAAGTGGCTTTATTCATTAAGACAGGAGCCCAAGTTGAAGAGCAAATGGCAGGACAAATTTCAAGTCCATTTGTGAAGTATCTGCAAGGCATCCATCATAGGTGATTCATATCTGGAGTTCAGAAAACACTTCTACTGGAGATTTAAATTTGAGAGGAACATCAAGAACCTTATTTACTGTAGAGTTCTTAAAATTTGCTTGGAGTTCTTACATCAGAAACCCCTGAATATCTCTCCTGTAGCTCAATGGCCTATAGACGTTTTGGCATCAAGTTCTCCTGGTTGTAGTCCAGAGGGGAAGATGGAAGCCCTTCTGTGTTTGAATCCCAGATCTGCCATTTGCTATTATAAATGTAAGCAATTTATTTAACCCTACTGTGTCTTAGTTTCTTCCTCTGTAAAATAGAAATACCAGTACCAAGCTAACAGGCTTGTAAAAAGTTAAATAAGTCCACTCATATCTTAAGATCTAATAACCCAATAAAAGTTATTTATCATTATTATCTCCAGAACTTGCTAAAATACAAATTTGTGGATCCTGATCCAAGATTCTTAGGCATGTTGTATTATAGGACAGATAAGCCTTTGAGTGTGGTTTGACTGAGTTTCTGTCTGCAGATGAAGAATGAAACATAATCCATGATTCTGGACAGGGAGAATCAGAATCCTGGGAGACTCCTTAAAAATACTTGTTCTTCGATCTTAACACAGACCTCAGAAGGACAATATCTGTATTCAGGGCTAGTAAATCTCTATTTTTAAAAATTAATTCCCCAGGGTTTGGTAGTGCTGATCACCTGCCAGGTCTGGGAGCACAGCATTAGGTGATGTGTTATGATTCTTTTAATGTCCAAGGTAACTATATATCCACCAAAGTCTGTTTCCCTTTCAAAGTAGAGCTTTTATGCTTGGAATTGGCTGCCATCTTTCAATGGACATTTCCAGGCAGGTACACAGGTGACTGGTTTAGGATAATGGAGTATAAGCAAATCCAGAGCTTTAAGAAGTCCAGTCATTTCCACAAGGTACTTATCTTTCAGCTCTGAGGATAGTGTTTTCATAAGATGGAAAGAATTTAGGATTCCTTGAAATGTATGAAAAGAGAGTGGTCTATTACATGAATAAGAAGGGAATGTCTACTGTAATAAGTCACAGATCTCTGGGGGTTATTTGTTACAGCAACTAGTTCATTTCAGTTCAGTTGCTCAGTTGTGTCCAACTCTTTGCAACACCATGGATCACAGCATGCCTCTCAGTCCATCACCAACTCCCGGAGTTTACCCAAACTCATGTCCATTGAGTCGTGGTGCCATCCAGCCATCTCATCCTCTGTCGTTGCCTTCTCTTCCTGCCTTCAATCTTTCCCAGCATCAGGGTCTTTTCAAATGAGTTAGTTCTTTGCATCAGGTGGCCAAAGTATTGGAGTTTCAGCTGCAACATGAGTCCCTCCAATGAACACTCAGGACTGATCTCCTGTAGGATGGACTGGTTGGATCTCCTTGCAGTCCATGGGACTCGCAAGAGTCTTCTCCAACACTGCAGTTCAAAAGCATCAATTCTTCTGTGCTCAGCTTTCTTTATAGTCCAACTCTCACATCCATACCTGACTACTGAAAAAACCATAGCCTTGACTATATGGACCTTTATTGGCAAAGTAATGTCTCTGCTTTTTAATAGCTGTCTAGGTTGGTCATAATTTTTCCTCCAAGGAGTAAGCGTCTTTTAATTTCATGGCTGCAGCCACCATCTGCAGTGATTATGGAGCCCCCCAAAATAAAGTCTGTCACTGTTTCCACTGTTTCCCCATCTATTTGCTGTGAAGTGATGGGACTGGATGCCATGATCTTCATTTTCTGAATGTTGAGCTTTAAGCCAACTTTTTCACTCTCCACTTACAGTTTCATCAAGAGGCTGTTTAGTTCCTCTTCATTTTCTACCATAAGGGTGGTGTCATTTGCATATCTGAGGTTTTTGATATTTCTGCCTGCAATCTTGATTCCAGCTTGTGCTTCTTCCAACCCAGCGTTTCTCATGATGTACTCTGCATATAAATTAAATAAGCAGGGTGACAATATACAGCCTTGACATATTCCTTTTCCTATTTGGAACCAGTCTGTTGTTTCATGTCCATTTCTAACTGTTGCTTCCTGATCTGCATACAGGTTTCTCAAGAGGCAGGTCAAGTGGTCTGGTATTCCCATCTCTTGAAGAATTTTCCACATTTATTGTGATCCATGCAGTCAAAGGCTTTGGCATAGTCAATAAAGCAAAAATATATGTTTTTCTGGAACCCTCTTGCTTTTTCGATGATCCAGCAGATGTTGGTGATTTGATCTCTGGTTCCTCTGCTAAAACCAGCTTGAACATCTGGTAAGGTTGCCCTAACTGCTCTTCTACATGAATTTTCCTCTCCCTGTGAGGAAATGCAACACCTTCAGCATCAATGTGCTAGATAGACCCTGAGGATACAAACAATAAATGTCTACCATCTGGTTCTTGTAACATAAAACCATGTCTAAATAATGCCAACATTTGTGTTGCTATTCCTCTTTTATATTTTATGTTGACTGAGTACTTAGTAATTAGAAAATTATGTGTTTGGAAGACATCTCTTGATTTCCAACTACTCTTTGAATGTAAATTATTGAAAATCACAGCTTTCAGACCAGCCTCACCTCCTTCTCTATTAGCTTAGATGTGGTTTAGTGGTTTTGTTGATCTTTAAATAGGAGATGGGTCTGTATTCTGTATCTTTTCAGACAATCACCTAGATTTATAAAATACAAAAATGCTGGTTCTTAACCGTTAATTAAAAGCATGAACCTCTCACAGGGCTCTCACAGATTAACAGTGTAAACATAAATATTCACAAATTATTTATTTTTAAAGCAAGCTGGTTAAATTTACATATAGATTACATTTGAAATGTATGAAATATTATTTTCTTTCATCCTGATGGCTTAACGCAACTAATTTTTAATGGTTACAGTTCCAGGGACAAAGTACCCCTGGTCTTTCCATCTAACTGGAGATGTGAGAGCCCTAGTCCTGGGCAGAACCAACAGGGTTAGTCTGCAAATTGCTTCTAAGAAGGCAGAGAAAGAGTGTGTTGGAGAGAGATTGATGAGTGAGAATCAAAATGAGGTGAATTGATTTATGGGGCTTAAGGAACTAAAGATACGATAACTAGCTCCTCTCAGAAAGAAGTTTATAGACGGGTTGGGGGGACAGTTGGTAATATTCAACCCTTTATATCTGGTACCAACTTTTGATTAGCATGACATGATCTCATTTTGATCTTTGCCTGGGAAAGACAAGTATTTCTTGAAATTTGTCAGCCTCCATTATTCCACAGGAATTGTCATGGTCCAATTCCTTATAATAAAGAGCCTCTATGACAGTGAAAGAGGAGAGTGAAAAAGTTGGACTAAAACTTAACATTCAGAAACTAAAATCATGGCATCATCCAGTCCCATCACTTCACAGCAAATAGATGGGGAAACAATGGAAACAGTGACAGACTTTATTTTGGGGGAAGGGGCTCCATAATCGCTGCAGATGGTGACTGCAGCCATGAAATTAAAAGGAGCTTTCTCCTTGGAAGAAAAGCTATGACCAACCTAGATAGCATATTGAAAAGCAGAGATGTTACTTTGCCAACAAAGGTTCATCTAGTCAAAGCTATAGTTTTCCCAGTAGTCATGTATAAATGTGAGAGTTGGACTATAAAGAAAGCTGAGCACCGAAGAATTGATGCTTTTGAACTGTGGTGTTGGAGAAGACTCTTGAGAGTCCCTTGGACTGCAAGGAGATCCAACCAGTCCATCCTAAAGGAAATCAGTCTTGAATATTCATTGGAAAGACTGATGCTGAAGCTGAAACTACAGCAGTTTGGCCATGTGATGTGAAGAACAGACTCATTTGAAAAGACCCTGATGCTGGGAAAGATTGAGGGCAGGAAGAAAAGGGGATAACAGAGCATGGGATGGTTGGATGGCATCACTGACTCAATGGGCATGAATTTGAGCAAGCTTAGGGAGTTGGTGATGGACAGAGAAGCCTGGCTTGCTGCAGTCCATGGGATCGCAAAGAGTCAGACAAGACTGAGTGACTGAACTGAACTGATATATATATATATATATATATATATATATATATATGTGTGTGTGTGTGTGTGTGTGTGTGTGTGTGTATTCTGTTTCTCTGAAGAGCCCTGACTAACATATAGAATAGCCTGTCTGTTGTTAGGGGTTGTATATTTGGCCAGTCCCCTTGACTCATTCTTGGAGGTGGGGTCTGGAAAGCTGCTATTTCAATAAAATTCTCAAATGATCCTGAGAATTCCTGGTTGAGTATGTGTGCAGCTTTAGATAGCTTTGAAAGACTGATAATAAGCAGAAAACTCAATAATTACCTGTAATGAGTTTTTAGTTTTGAAATAGAACTGATAGTTGCCATCCTTGTTCTTCACCTGCCATCCCACCCTCCTGCCTCAGCCCCATAGCTGCATTGGGATGGAATGAACAGACCAGCTCCAATTCCCCCAGCCTGGGTCATTTGTAGAACACAACCATGGTACAGAAGCAAATGTGCTTAAATAACTTCAGATTCTTCTTTGTAAGAAGGCAGATACCAGCTTACAAATAAACATTTGAAAAGGGGAAACAACAAAAGCACTTTACAGTCCGCTATAGGACTCAAGTCTTCAAATTCAAGAATAGTCAGTGGGGAAACTCACAAATCACAAATATGTAGCCAACCTTGCAAATAGCCCCTGGAATAGTGCCAATGCCACAGAGCAAGTGTGAAATAAAATCTTTTTGTTGGCTAATGATATAATCTCCTTATTAGTTCCAAGCCAATAGCCATAATTGAAGTACTTGTTTATGGTCCCCATAGGGACCATAAACACATACTGTAATATACATGTTTTAGCACAATTCCATCTCAGCATTATAGTTCCATTGACTCCTACATTTTGAGCTTTTGATTTTGCACTGGCTGAGAAACATGCAACAAGCTCATAAGCATGTACTTTTCAGATCATTCATTCATGAATCTAATAATTAATGATATTTTATATCTTCATTAGAGATTGTTAGCACATTAGTATGGTGTTTGTTGAAACTGACAAAGTAATAAATTATACTCATGTTTACTATTTCTTGCCCATGGTTATTGGATATACTAATGAAAATGGATAAATATTTGCATTATTAAATTAAATGCTGAGTTTTCACATGTGTAGTCAATAACTATTCCCAATGCTAGAATACTGACATTGGACTCAGAATGATCAGAATTAAAGGTAAATAAAAATCTAGGCATTCTTACAGAAGGAAAGGGGGTTGCAATTCCTAATACATGGGAGCCTTTTCAAACTCTGTTTCACTAGAATCTTGGAATTCTGATGAGATTCCTGTAAGGGCGTCTTGTCTAACAACCACCTGCATCCATGGAGATTCACTGCCAGCAATTCATCTGTTCTGAGATGTGAATTTTCAATCATGTAGTGATATTTTTGCCAAAAAAAAAAGGTTGAGAACCATAAACTTTGAGCCCAGGTTTTTCATCTGAAGAATGAACATCTTAGTGTGATCATGAGGACAATTCTCAATGCCCAGCATCTAGTACTCAGTTGATTATATTTGCTTTTTTGACCCAATGGTTGTCCCGGTTTACTTATTTGTTTAAAACTACCTCGACTCTCAATAGCTGTCATTTCTAATCTTCCTATCTAAACCTATTCTTGTAAAGGACTAGAATCATTCTCTTAACATTATATCTAGAGGTCTCATTAATTTTCAGAGACTTTTTCCTCTTTCCTGATTTTTTACTTCCCTGCATTAGAAGGAATGCATATATTACATTTTAATATGTGGTGCCAGACTGTGCTCCTCTGTGGCATTTCCAATATGTGTTCTCACCAGGGTTTATGAGCTAATTTACTTCCCATTGTTTTCTTCAATACTTAAGACTTTTTAGAGTGGTTCTTCCCCCACCTCCGAATTAACGTCTACCAGTTTTAAAACACCATCACCTATGAAAGAGCAATGTTTTCCTGAGTTGTTAGCAGTTTGAGTCTAGTCAAGCAGGTAAATGTGTACACAGTAGTGGAGGTTCAGCTGGTGAGTGGAATGTGGGAACAAAATAATTTTTTGCTCAGTAGTCAGATCACAAGGAGGGAAATAAGATCAAGTGCCAGTTGGTCCTCTGACCAAGGGCAGAATGCGAGGATGCAGCACAGTGGTTTATTCTCATTTGGTGGCTGTAATGGCTTTGCTCTGTTTAGGACAGAGGCAGCCAGTCTCTGAGCTTCTCATGTCAGTTTTCTTTGGAACCTACAGTGAACCCCACACGATTCTGGGAGCTGTAGGAAAGGACAAAGCAGAAGACAATCTCCTGTTTTCAAAAGTCTATGGCTTATTGAAGTAAAACCTAAAAGAACTTGGATAAATTTGACTGATAGCATTTTTTTGGCCTGGGTGGTGTTTGCATTATTGTAATCAGTTACTCATTTAAAAAATCAGCATTTTATTAAAAATATAGATTACTATCATACTTGGGAGAATGGGAGATTTGGCATTATTGGGCTTAAATTCCTCTAATGTTTACCTGGAGCTGAAAAGCTCACATGGGTATGAACTTCTCAGTTTTCTATAGTCCTCTCCCACCACCCCTACCCCCAAGTATAATACTCAGTCTGTCTCCTTCTTATTTAGTATCTGTGAGGGTTGAATTTTCAGTATATCGGCTTGGATACTTGAGTCAGAATGCTGATGGGGAGTCAGTGATAACAAGAAGGAAAAGATAAAACTGGCCTGAATTCTAATTGACTTGAATCAAAATGATGTTAATAAACCTTTTAAAAGTGGCATTTAAATGGGATCATATTATATACAATACTCTGAATCATGTTTTCTTCATTTAACAATAAACAGTAACAACATGTATTGTTTTTTCCATCTTTTTTCCTTGAAAGAAACGAAGTCTGATGTTTATTCTAATATGTTTCCTATTGTCTTTAAAAAATTCTTGTTATTTTGGTTATAGAATCCCCCCTTTTCTACACTAAAAGTTTCACTGATTATGTGTTGTCTATCCTTTTTCCATCTACTTCCTATGATCTGGGACTTGGGAAAGCAGTATAGTCCCAGATCTAGACTATGTGATTTAAATTCCAGCATTGCCCCTTAGTAGTTGAGTGACTTTGGGCAAATTATGGAGCTGAAATTTCCTCATTTATGCAGTGGTGGTAATTAAAATAATAGTTTGCCTACCACATGAGGTTGTGGTGGAGATTCAGTGAGTTAATTCATATAATGTATTTTGAACAGTGCATGATATAGAATAGATTTTGTTATTCAGTTACTCAGTTCAATTATTCAGTCATCATCATGCTCAGTTGCTCAGTTGTGTCCAGCTCTTTGTGCCCCATGTACTGTAGCCTGCCAGGATCCTCTGTCCATGAAATTTTCCAGGCAAGAATACTGGAGTGGCTTGCTATTTCCTACTTCATGGGGGTCTTCCAGACCCAGGGATTGAAGCCATAACTCTTGCTTATCCTGCATTGGCAGACAAATTCTTTACCATTGCACCATCTGGGAAGCCCCAATTATTCAATAAGATCTATTATAACTTATTACAAGTTAACTATTTTTGTTATTTTCATGGATATAAGAGTTGGAGAAATATTAAATGTAAGAATTATAATAACCACTATTTATTGCTCCTCCCATGTAAGGGCAAATACATTGCCTAGTTTATTTCATTTTGTCCTCATGGCACTGTCACTCCATTGTCATTAAATGTATTTATTGAGCATCTATTTTATAACAGACATCCCTCAAGGCACTAGGAATTCAGCAATGAAGTCATCAGACAAAAAGCTGTCCTCTCACAAAGCTTACATTTCATTGGAGAAAAACAAAATTTTGTTTTATCAAAATAAATTATCTATCACATTAAGAGGCTATGAAAAAATAATAAGGCAGAAATGATGGGTGACAGATCAGATTTTCTCCATTTCTGTAGGGAAACTAGCACAGAGAGAGAAAGTTATTAATTGTAAGCATGCTTCTTTTTAGGACATTTGCCCAGGTCCTAATAATCTCTCTTGTTTTCTATCACTAGAATATTCAAGGAAAGACAGGACAGAAGTTGTATTTGTAGTCTATGTACTATACCTGGCCTCTGTGGATTGGACCAGAAGAGGATGTTTGTTTCTAGCTAGGCCAAGGATATAGTTTCTCTTGAGAATTTTGTAATTTGAGTCAAAACTCTCAGGTATGGCAAGTTGGTAGTGGTTGTGGACAGTGCCTATCTGAGAGTGAATGCAGATGTTTGAGCTCACACGCATTAGCTTAAGTGAAGACATTATAATTGAAAGAATATGTTAACAGAGGCATAGAAGGTATTGACACATCTGCTACAGCCCAAGTGTCCTGCAAACCCATGGAACAAGCAAATGCCCCAAGGCACTGAAGTTGTCCATTTACCACTTCTAGGTGTGTGAGGCTCACACACATCAGCTCAACAAGTCTGTCATTAGGGAGCTGAGCATGTAAATATGCCCTTCATATAAATTCCGCTGAGTCCATCAATAAAAGCTAACACACCTTGAGCCACATCTCCAGGTGGGAAGAACTTTTCCTATTTGTTTGAAATGATTACTATTACTTGAGAGCAAAATAAAATTTAAATAAATATACATATATGTATATGCACATATACATGTATTCATACACGGACACACATACATATTATACATATACATGTATATGCATACACACAACTATTAAGTATCTATAGGAATTTGAACTCATATCTGTATATTATCTGTAAATAGGTGGCTCTAGTGGTAAAGAACCCACCTGCCAATGCAGGAGACAAAAGAGATGTGGGTTTAATCCCTGGATTGGGAAGATCCCTTGGAGAAGGGCATGGCAATCCACTCCAGTATTCTTGCCTAGAGAATCCCATGGAAGAAGAGCCTGGTGGGCTATAGTCCATGGAGTCGCAAAGTGTCAGACATGACTGAAACAACTTAGCTCACAGCACATACTTATTTTAAAGAGCGAGATACATGAAACTGCTTTGAAGAATAAGATGGAGTTTGCTGCTGCTGCTGCTGCTGCTGCTAAGTTGCTTCAGTCGTGTCCGACTCTGTGCGACCCTGGTAGATGGCAGCCCACCAGGCTTCCCCATCCCTGGGACTCTTCAGGCAAGAACACTGGAGTGGGTTGCCATTTCCTTCTCCAGTGCATGAAAGTGAAAAGTGAAAGTGAAGTCACTCAGTCGTGTCCAACCCTCAGGGACCGCATGGACTGCAGCCTTCCAGGCTCCTCCATCCATGGGATTTTCCACGCAAGAGTACTGGAGTGGGGTGCCATCGCCTTCTCCGAAGATGGAGTTTACCTAATTAATATTTTAGGAGGTTAAAGCTTGTTTCATTTCACATTTTTTTCAGTTCAGTTCAGTTGCTCAGTTCAGTCCAACTCTTTGCCACCCCATAAACTGCAGCACGCCAGGCCTCCCTGTCCATCACCAACTCCCTGAGTTCGTGGAAACCCAAGTCCAATGAGTTGGTGATGCCATCCAGCCATCTCATCCTCTGTTGTCCCCTTCTCCTCCAGCCCTCAATCTTTTCCAGCATTAGGGACTTTTCAAATGAGTCAGCTCTTCGCATCAGGTCAACAAAGAATTGGAGTTTCAGCTTCAACATCAGTCCTTCCAATGAACACCCAGGACTGATCCTGGACTGGTTGGATCTCCTTGCAGTCGAAGGGACTCTCAAGAGTCTTCTCCAACACCACAGTTCCAAAGCATCAATTTTTCAGTGCTCAGCTTTCTTTATAGTCCAACTCTCACATACACACATGACTATTGGAAAAACAGTAGCCTTGACTAGACAGACCTTTGTTGGCAAACTAATGTCTCTGCTTTTTAATATGCTGTCTAGGTTGGTCATAACTTTTCTTCCAAGGAGTAAGCACCTTTTAATTTCATGGCTGAAATCACCATCTGCAGTGATTTTGAAACCCCAAAATGTAAAGCCAGCCATTGTTTCCACTGTTTCTCCATCTATTTGCCATGAAGTGATGGGAACATATGCCATGATCCTCATGTTCTGAATGTTGACCTTTAAGCCAACTTTTTCAACTCTCCTCTTTCACTTTCTTTAAGAGGCTCTTTAGTTCTTCACTTTCTGCCATAAGAGTGGTGTCATCTGCATATCTGAGGTTATTGATATTTCTCCTGACAATCTTGATTCCAGCTTGTGCTTCATCCAGCCCAGCATTTCTCATGATGTACTCTGTATATAAGTTAAATAAACATGGAGACAATATACAGCCTTGACGTAGTTCTTTTCCTATTTGGAACCAGTCTGTGGTTTCATGTCCAGTTCTAACTGTTGCTTCCTGACCTGCATACAGGTTTCTCAAGAGGCAGGTCCGGTAGTCTGGCATTCCCATATCTTGAAGAATTTTCCAGTTTATTGTGATCCATGCAGTCATAGGCTTTGGCATAGTCAATAAAGCAGAAATAGATATTTTTCTGGAACTCTTTTGCTTTTTTCAATGATCCAGCGGATGTTGGCAATTTGATCTCTGATTCCTCTGCCTTAAAATTAGCTTGAACATCTGGAAGTTCACAGTTCATGTAGCTGAAGTCTGGCTTGGAGAATTTTGAGCATTACTTTACTAGGTGTGAGATGAGTGCAATTGTGTAGTAGCTTGAGCATTCTTTGGCATTGCCTTTCTTTGGGATTGGAATGAAAACTGAGTTTTTCCACTCCCGTGGCCACTACTGAGTTTTCCAAATTTGCTGACATATTGAGTGTAGCACTTTCACAGCATCATCTTTTAGGATTTGAAATAGCTACACCACATAGTTAAGATATGTCAAAAGCTACTAGCTAATTCATTGGTTTCCTGCACTCGAATGGCTTCTATTGATGTCTTCACCCGCTAATGGTCTAAGTATGTCACTCATTACATTTGGAGAAAATGCATATTAAGGTGTTTTGGAAGTAGCTTGGGAAGAAATGTGTTTATCCATATTATACAAGAAACTAATGGACATACATTTGAAGTCTGACTATTTCATTTGGAGGATGACTGTCACAATACTAGTTGGGTTGCAGCTCTCTTAAGAACTTTAGGAGTGCTTCCTAGAAAGTGATTGGTTTTCACTCTTTGTCCTACTCAGTTAGATGCTCTGTGAATTGTTGATTTTCCATTTTAACTCACAGAGAAGCCACAAAGTTACAATGGTGTCAGTGCAGTCAGATCAGAGTAGTGCAATGATGTGAGTACTGGATGGAGGTACTAATAGCTGTGTGATCTCTGCTGCCACTGCTTCTTAGTCACTTCAGTTGTGTCTGACTCTTTTCAACCCTATGGCCTGCAGCCCACCAGGCTCCTCTGTCCATGAGATTCTCTAGGCAAGAGTACTGGAGAGGGTTGCCATGTGCTCTCCCACGATCTTCCCAATCCAGAGATTGAACCCAGGTCTCCTGCACTGCAGGCAGATTCTTTACCACTGAGCCACCAGAGAAGCCTGTGATCGTCTATAAGTCACACAGTCACTGTAAGACTCAGTGTTCTCATTGGTAAATAAAATACCTACCCTCATTTCCCTACAGGTTGTTGTGATTCTTAAAGTATATGATGTATGTGAAAACACAGCTTTATTTAAGAGATTAATAAAATTATTATATATTTTATTTGATTATAATTATTTGATTTTTAAAATAGTCACTGTATTATCTTTCAATTCATGGCTTCATGCTTTTATTTTTAATATCATTAGGGTAAATTCCTTTTAAAAAATCGTTAGGGTAAAAAAGATTTCTGCTTCAAAGATTATGAACATAAATAAAACGTGTTAAATCGACAAAGAATGTTCTCTAAGTTTTAGAGTTTAACACTCAAAATGTCCTGAAGGTAAAAAATACATAGTTCCCTCAGTTTATAAATAGAAAAACTGAGGCTAAGATGATTCAATGGCTGTTTAAAATCAGATAAAATACAAGAAGCAGAGTCAGTTGTATAACTTTTTGCTGGTCTAGGGATTTTCTCAGCCTGGGGAAAATAAGGAGCTTGTTTCTGTTTGTTTTTTTTTTTTTAAATTTAATTTAATTTTTTATTTTTTCACTTTTATTGATTACTTTGTATTTTATATTATTAATAATTCAGTATTTATTTCCTCATATTAGAGGAAAGAGAGCAAAGGAGGAATGATTGGTACTTTTGTTTCAGTGAATTTAGGTGAACATCATCAGACAAAAACAGAACAAACTTACTAAGTAATAATAGTACTGTTCATTTATAAGGAGAAGGAGGGAAAAAAAGAAGGGTGCCTCCAGCTTTGTTGGAAAAAAAGAAGGGTGCCTCCAGCTTTGTTCTTAATTTTTAAGATCAAGCTGGCTATTTGGGGATATATTTTAGGATTGTTTTATCTATTTCTGTGAAAGATAGTATTGAAATTTTGATAAGGATTGCTTGGAATCTATAGGTAACTTTAGGAAGATTGGATATTTTTAACAACATTAATTCTCCTGAGCCATTAATACATCTGTGGGGGAGCTGGAGCCAAGAATAAGGCCCTTTCAGAGTCCCTGGGGCACAGACAGGAGAGTCTGCAGGGTCCCTATGTTGGGAAGTGGGGTGGCTGCGGCTGCGACAGACAGTGCAGGAAGCGCGGTGGCCTAGAGGAGCTACACCATGCCCAAGGTCAGGGGCGCTGACCAAGAGGGCCAGGCTGCTGTGGCTCAGGAGCGGCCAAGAGGAGGGACCTCATGTCTGAGGTAAGGGGAGGCGAAGGAGAGGGGCAACCCCACGTCCAAGGGGAGTGGCTGCAGGGGCGCAGGAGGGCCGAGAGGAGATACTCCAGACTCAAGGTCAGGAGGGGGGGCTTGTCCAAGGTAAGGAGCAGCAGCTGCACTTTGCTAGGGAAGCCGTGAAGAGATACCCCATGTCCAAGGCAAGAGAAACCCAAGTAATATGCTACTGGAGATCAGTGGAGAAATAACTCCAGAAAGAATGAAGGGATGGAGCCAAAGCAAAAACAATACCCAATTGTGGATGTGACTGATCATAGAAGCAAGGTCCGAAGCTATAAAGAGCAATATTGCATAGGAACCTGGAATGTTAGGTCCATAAATCAAGGCAAATTGGAACTGGTCAAACAGGAGATGGCAAGAGTGAATGACATTCTAGAAATCAGCGAATTAAAATGGACTGGAATGGGTGAGTTTAACTCGGATGACCATTATATCTATTTCTGTGGGCAGGAATCCCTCAGAAGAAATGGAGTAGCCATCATGGTCAACAAAAGAGTCTGAATTGCAGTACTTGGATGCAATCTCAAAAATGACAGAATGCTCTCTGTTCTCCAAGGCAAACCATTCAATATCACAGTAATCCAAGTCTATGCCTCAACCATAATGCTGAAGAAGCTGAGGTTGAACGGTTCTATGAAGACCTACAAGACCTTTTAGAACTAACACCCCCAAAAGATGTCCTTTTCTTTATAGGGGACTGGGATACAGAAGTAGGAAGTTAAGAAACATCTGGAATAACAGGCAAATTTGGCCATGGAGTACAGAATGAAGCAGGGCAAAGGCTAATAGAATTTTGCCAAGAGAACACACTGGTCATAGCAAACACCCTCTTCCAACAAAAAAAGAGAAGACTCTCAACATGGACATCACCAGATGGTCAACAGAAATCAGATTGATTATATTGTTTGCAGCCAAAGATGGAGAAGCTCTATACAGTCAGCAAAAACAAGACCGAGAGCTGACGGTGGCTCAGATCATGAACGCCTTATTCCCAAATTCAGGCTTAAATTGAAGAAAGTAGGGAAAACCACTAGACCATTCAGGTGTGACCTAGATCAAATCCCTCATGATTATACAGTGCAAGTGAGAAATAGATTTAAGGGACTAGATCTGATAGATAGAGTGCCTGATGAACTATGGACGGAGGTTTGTGACATTGTACAAGAGACATGTATGGTACAAGACCATCTCCATGGAAAAGAAATGCAAAAAAGCAAAATGGCTGTCTGAGGAGGCCTTACAAATAGCTGTGAAAAGAAGAGAAGTGAAAAGCAAAGGAGAAAAGGAAAGATAAGTATTTGAATGCAGAGTTCCAAAAAATAGCGAGGAGAGATAAGAAAGCCTTCCTCAGCGATCAATGCAGAGAAATAGAGGAAAACAACAGAATGGGAAAGACTAGAGTTATCTTCAAGAAAATTAGAGATACCAAGGGAACATTTCATGCAAAGATGGGCTCCATAAAGGACACATATGGTAGGGACCTAACAGAAGCAGAAGATATTAAGAAGAGGTGGCAAGAATACACAGAAGAATGGTACAAAAAAGGTCTTCATGAACCAGATAATCATGATGGAGTGTTCACTCACCTAGAGCCAGACATCCAAGTCAAGTGGACCTTAGGAAGCATCACTCTGAAAAAAACTAGTGGAGATGATGGAATTCCAATTGAGCTATTCCAAATCCTGAAAGATGATGCTGTGAAAGTACTGCACTCAATATGCCAGCAACTTTGGAAAACTCAGCAGTGGCTACAGGACTGGAAAAGGTCAGTTTTCATTTCAATTCCAAAGAAAGGCAATGCCAAAGAATGCTCAAACTACTGCACAACTGCACTCATCTCACATGCTAGTAAAGTAATGCTCAAAATTCTCCAAGCCAGGCTTCAGCAGTACGTGAACCATGAAATTCCAGATGTTCAAGCTGGTTTTAGAAAAGGCAGAGGAACCAGAGATCAAATTGCCAACATCCGCTGGATCATGGAAAAAGCAAGAGAGTTCCAGAAAAACATCTACTTCTGCTTTATTGACTATGCCAAAGCCTTTGACAGTGTGGATCACAATAAACTGTGGAAAATTCTGAAAGAGATGGGAATACCAGACCACCTGACCTGCCTCTTGAGAAACCTGTGCGCAGGTCAGGAAGCAATGGTTAAAACTGGACGTGGAACCACAGACTGGTTCCAAATAAGAAAAGGAGTGCATCAAGGCTGTATATTGTCACCCTGTTTATTTAACTTATATGCAGAGTACATCATGAGAAACACTGGGCTGGAAGAAGCATAAGCTGGAATCAAGATTGCTGGGAGAAATATTAATAACCTCAGATATGTAGATGACACCACCCTTATGGCAGAAAGTGAAGAGGAACTAAAAAGCCTCTTGATGTAAGTGAAAGAGGAGAGTGAAATTGTTGGCTTAAAGCTCAACATTCAGAAAACTAAGATCATGGCTTCTGGTCTATCACTTCATGGGAAATAGATGAGGAAACTTGGGAAACAGTGTCAGACTTTATTTTTTTGGCTCCAAAATCACTGCAGATGGTTATTGCAGCCATGAAATTAAAAGATGCTTTCTCTTTGGAAGGAAAGTTATGACCAACCTAGATAACATATTAGAAAGGAGAGACATTACTTTGCCAACAAAGGTCCGTTTAGTCAACGCTATGGTTTTTCCAGTAGTCATGTATGGATGTGAGAGTTGAACTGTGAAGATAGCTGAGCACTGAAATATTGATGGTTTTGAACTGTGGTGTTGGAGAGACTCTTGAGAGTCCCTTGTACTGTAAAGAGATCAAATTAGTCCATCCCAAGGAGATCAGTCCTGGGTGTTTATTAGAAGTACTTATGTTGAAGCTGAAACTCCAGTACTTTGGCCACCTCATGTGAAGAGTTGACTCATTGGAAAAGACCCTGATGCTGGGAGGGATTGGGGGCAGGAGGAGAAGGGGGCGACAGAGAATGAGATGGCTGGATGGCATCACTGACTCGATGGACATGAGTTTGGGTAAACTCTGGGAGTTGGTGATGGACAGGGAGGCCTGACGTGCTGTTTCATGGGGTCACAAAGAGTAGGACACGACTGAGCAACTGAACTGAACTGAGCTGAACTGAACTATGTCAGCTGAACAATTCATGGACTGTGGCTGGGATAGGCTAGAGCCCAGTTACTGGGCCCTTTCAGAATCTATCCTCAGTTTGGTGGGCCTACCTCCATGGGCTCATGGACCACATTTAAGGAGATGCAGTCAGTTCACAGGCCCTTCTAGCATCCCCAGGTGGGACAGAGGTCTGTACACATATTACTTGAGACACATGTAGCAGTGACTGTTCCCACAAACCCTGGCATATGGTGCTGGTGACAAAACCAAAGCCAAACTGGGCTGTTGCTGAGTCCTCAGGAGTATAGAGTTGTTTATGTATATGAAGCCAGGATCCCATTTGACTAGTCAGTTACTGGAGTGCAAGTCTGCCTTCTCAGACATCTCTCTATGGTTTTAGAGTCCATTGGTTTTCATAATCTCCTACCAAGATCTCAAAGCTCCCATGGAGGCACTTCTGCCTATGAAAGGGTGCCAAACTATTGCTGTTAATATGAACAAGTGATGTCTTAATCTGCCATCTTGCTGACGTTGGTCCAAAACAACCGTTACATCTTGATTGAAAGAAAACAGTACATAAGGCTAGAGACAGCCAAGAAATTAAAGAGGGCAGACTCTGGGTTGTAGATTTTACATTTATTTTATTTTTCTCAACCTCGTGGGGATGATGAGGTTCAGCTTTGAGTCTTGTTTCTTTCCTGGATCAGTTGTGCCTCTGGATATGTGAGGTTAGGTTGGAATTGGCTAGGGTTAGTTGGTTTAGCCCTGAAGCAATCTTCTAACTGTGCTCCTTCCACAATCTGTGGCTCTGTGGTGTGAGTTGATGGTAAAAATCCCTATTTGTATTAATGATTCCAGTGTCTCAAGGGCAGATGTATTTTGCCCAAGGTGTCTGAATGAGCCTGCTGGCTCTACTTAGGCCATTATGGTTACCAGTTTCCTAGGATAAATTAACTGAGAGCCCTTGCTTGTGGCTCAGGAAGCAATGGAGATGGATGCTCAGCCTGTTTTATCAGTGAGATTGTCATGTGACTCCATCATATTTGGTAATGAGCAATCATGATTTTCTTTATGAAAATCTCTCTTCTCCCTCCCTTAATGATTATGAGCTTCTTAATATCTTTGTTCTTCTCATGTGTTATCAATTAAATGCCAGTTATTCAGAGTAGAATCTTCTAAAGATAAATCTTCCTCTCTGCTTTGTTCCAGATGGCTTCCATAATTGGCTTATTACTTTTGCAGCTGTTATAGAGAAATACAGAAAATAAGCCAACAATGGATTGCAGCAGCTAGTGAAAGTGGTCTTTTGCTGTTGATTATTCTCTGTTTGGAAACAAATATAGTCTGTATATCAACTGAGGCATTTTGCTTCCTAAACTCAGAAATTATGAGTTTTTGAAAGTACAGACTTATCATCTGGTATGGGAAGGTGGTCTTGTTGCTTCTGGGAAAGCTGGCTTTCTGAAAATAAATTTAGTAGGAAATATCATATTTTTCATTGAACTGACTTTTGCAGAAATTATAAAATTATAGTCTTTTATACTTTAAAATCCTATAGTTTTAAGAGTGTTTCAGCAATAATACTGAAAAGAAAGCCAGGCAGGTTTAATTATAACTATTGTGATTATTCCCATATTCCTGAGGGACAGTTGAGGTACACAGATGTGAGATAAGCCTTCTGGTTCTTGGCCTTGTCCTCTTTGCTTTTCACTATTGCCATATCATACCCTAGTATTCAGGAGCCTTAATTGAATATCATATGATAGATATTGTACCTCCAATAGGAGATGGTTTTCACACTTCTAAGTTTCAGGGAAGGAAGCAGGTGGCAACTCAGCTTTTTACTACAGTATTCTCCCTTCTATGATATGAGATAGTCTAAAATGTCACTGTCTATCTAGCAGAGGAATCTTTCCTATAGCATCTGTTACTAAAGTCTTCCAGTCTCTGATGAAGTGTTTCTAGTGATAAACTGATTTGTTTCACTTGGGGATAATTCTCAGTTATTAGAATGAATTAAAATAGGTCTCTCATGGCCTTAAATTGGTCTTAGGATAGACATCTGTGTTTTCATTTCATATGCTTGCAGATGTCAAAACATTTTTGATTAGATGATTTAAAGTTTATTTTAAAAATTTTAACTAAAAATAGTTCTTATATTAGAAATTTATCATTTTACTTTTGCTATTTTCACATAAACCTTGACACTCTATTATATCATCATACACTATATACTGTCATGTTGGCCAATTTTGCTTGTCAGATCCTTTAATATTTTTCAAAATGTGCAATCAAAAGATCTTCTCAATATATCTGCTAAGTGAAGAAATGTTTCAATGTTATGATGAAGAGATGTAAACATGTTTAAAGCATCTATTTGGAAAATAATTACAAAGTTCTTCATGCTTTAGAAGGTTAAATTGAAAGGTCATTTGGGTGATAAAAGTAGAACTTAAAGTAGGTACATAGATGTGGAGGACATGTAAAAAGAATGATGAGAAATTTTGTTTTACCTCTCAAAAAAAAATTTCATAGGCTATATGGATCAGAAATAAGATGCATTATCCCAGTTGAGAGAAAAAGGTCAAAGTTGATAACTAGAAAGAAATAAAATTATATTATTAAATTTAGGGAAAAAGTCACATAAACTGTAAAATGATTATATAAGAAATTGACAAAATAAGATTTCATAATTAACCCTTCTTGGTACCATAAGAGTGGAACAAAAAAAGAGGTCAGCCAGAGCACAACCAAATAATCTAAGGATCTGATTCATGGTAAATTGCATATGTCCCGCTCTCTGTTTATGCTCAGTTATCTCTCACTGGCAAATAAGCAAAGCCATGTCTAAACATCAATAACATTACTTGGGTTAGTAAAACACTTATTCTAGCTAGCTTCACATTGGGAGAAGACTGGAAAAAATTTGAGAGAGTTGAAAAGAACCAGCAATATTGACAAACCTTACAGACAAAGAAAAACAGGGAAAACATTTAAAAAAATGCTCAAATCAATAAAGAGACGTCCTTACCAATACCATAAAAATTAAAAAGATAATAAGGAAATTGTTTGAACAATCTTATACCAAAAATTAGACAACTGAGATGAAATAAACAAATGTCTAAGCAGATATAAATTGCCAAAAGAAGAAAAAAAGATCTGAGTTGACCTATAATAAGTACATGAATTAGTAATTATAAATCCTCCTACAAAGCAAAGCCCAGGTTTAGAGGACCTCTCTAATTGAATTCTATCAAATATTTAAAGAAAAAATACTATGAACATTTTATAAGCTCTGTCAGAAAAAACGAGTAAGAGAACATGTTCAAATTCATGAATTGTTGAATAAAGCCAATTAGATTTTCAAATTCACTCATCAAATTCTATTTTTTAACAGCACTGAGTGTAGATTTTAATGTCAAAACAAACATTTCCTAGCATAAGATTTCAAATATAAATTACAGTATATAAAGTAATGAAATATTATGAATCCATTAAAATAGTTCAGAATATTATTTATTGATCTGGAAAGATATTCATGGATAACTGATACTTTACAAAGCAGATAGAATAAATAGCATGTACTATATAATGTTCCATTTGTACTTCTAAGTACGGAGAACTGTCTAAGGATATTCAGAGTTAATAATTACCACTGAGTTGTGGTATTGAGTATCAGGTGTTTTCTTTTTCTTTATATTCTGGGACAAGGGATTATGGTTTGAATTCTTTAAATAAGTATATATTGATATTAAAAAACCCAAAGCAATATACTTTAAAAGATAAAGATTTTGATTCTGTGTGTGTCCTTGGACTATATAAATTGGTTTTGTTTGTTTTTGGCATACTCCACCTGGTCTTCCTCTCTCTCAGACCTTTGTGCACAGTTCCTGGCAGTTCTGGCCTGGTATTCTTTGACTTCATTTGTTAGTTCTACATCTTATCTTAGTTTCTAGGTAAGTGGAACCCTGGAGTTTTCTTATCCATCATTGCAGTTAAACATAAGGTTAGAGCACATTGTCTTAATTTCACAGCATACCAGCTGTACAACAGGGAATCAAATTTGGCATCTTATAGTCCCTTCAGATAAACTTAAAGTTTATATTCTTGACTGAGTTGCTCTCTGATTTAGTGGCACTGATTGCCTGCTTGAATGTATGAATGATGGGGGAGTAATCATGCTTCCCAAGAAACAACCACAACTGACAGGCTATTCAGCAAGGAAAATGATGTCTTAATGTGAATGTTAATTTTCAACACATTTCCATTGTGTATATGTTTAGGAATAAGATGTCAGTCTTAAGAAACATTTTATTTTTTAATTATCTTTTAACTTGAGAGTAGTTCTAGATTTATAGAAAATTTCCCAGGAGAGTGCAGACTTCTCATATACTTATACCAAGTTTCCCCTGTTATAGCTCATATTAGTATGGTGAATTTGTCACAATTAATGCACCAATATTTTTACATTACTTTATTTTACATAATTAAATTCCAATGTTATTCAGAGTTCCTTAGTTTTTAATTAATGTTCTTTTTCTTTTCAGGATCAACCTAGGACCCCATATTGCATTTAGTCATGTTCCCTGAGTGAGGTTCCTCTTGGCTCTAATACATGTTCAGACTTTTTAAGACTTTGAAAAGTTTGAGCATACTGGTCAGGTATTTTGTAAAAATAGAGTTTCCCTGGTGGCTCAGTAGTAAGAATTTGCATGCCAATGCAGGAGACATGGTTTCAATCTCTAGGTCAGGAATATCCCCTGGAGAAGGAAAGGGCAACTCACTCCATTATTTGTGCTTGGGAAATCCCACGGAAAGAGGAGCCTGGTAGGCTACAGTCCATGGGGTTGCAAAAGGATCACACACAAAGGATCACACACAAGCTAATGACTAAACAACATTTTGTAAAATGTCCCTCAACTACGGCTTGTCTGATATTCTTCTGAGGATAAACTTATGGATGTGGGTTTGTGGAGGAAGCCACAAATGTAAAATGCTACTCTCACTGTGTACATGCATGCAAAGTTGCTTCAGTTGTATCTGACTCTTTGTGACCCCAAGGACTGTAGCCCATCAGGCTCCTCTGTCCATGGGATTTTCCAGGCAAGAAGACTGGAGTGGGTTGCCATGCCCTCCTCCAGGGGATCTTCCTGACCCAGGGATTGAACCCACATCTCATATGTCTCCTGCATTGGCAGGAGGGTTCTTTACCACTAGTACCACCTGGGAAGCCTGCCACTCTCATTATATCACATCAAAGATGTATTCCATTAATATACCTTATCACTCTTGATGTTCGTCATGATCACCTAACAAAGTTGTATTTATTAGGTTTCTCCACTGTCAAAGTAATTTCCCCCTCCTTTCTCCATGTTGTACTCTTTAGAAGGGAGTCACTATATACTGCCCACATTTAAGGAGATGGGAATTATGATCTGTCTTCTTAGGGTAAGGTGTCTGGAAAAATTATTTGGCATTCTCCTGATGGGAGATTTGTCTCTTTTGTCCATTATTTATTTAATCATTCACTTATGTAAGTATGGACTTAAGAGTATTTATTTTATACTTTATAATCCAATGCTACTTAATTTTGTGCTCAAATTGTTTGAACTTTGACCATTGGGAGCTTTATTAGTTGGCTCTACTCCTTATTGCCAAATTCAGACTTAAAGAAAGTAGGGAAAACCGCTAGACCATTTAGGTATGATCTAAATCAAATCCCTTATGATTATATAGTGGAAGTGAGAAATAGATTTAAGGGCCTAGATCTGATAGACAGAGTGCCTGATGAACTATGGATGGAGATTTGTGACACTGTACAGGAGACAGGGATCAAGACCATCCCCATGGAAAAGAAATGCAATAAAGCAAAATGGGTGTCTGGGGAGGCCTTACAAATAGCTGTGAAAAGAAGAGAGGTGAAAAGCAAAGGAGAAAAGGAAAGATATAAGCATCTGATGCAGAATTCCAAAGAATGGCAAGAAGAGATAAGAAAGCCCTCTTCAGTGATCAATGCAAAGAAATAGAGGAAAAGAACAGAATGGGAAAGACTAGAGATCTCTTCAAAAACATTAGCGATACCAAGGGAATATTTCATGCAAAGATGGGCTCAATAAAGGACAGAAATTGTCTGGACCTAACAGAAGCAGAAGATATTAAGAAGAGGTGGCAAGAATACACAGAAGAATGGTACAAAAAAGGTCTTCAAAACCCGAATAATCATGATGGTGTGATCACTCATCTAGAGCCAGACATTCTGGAATGTGAAGTGAAGTGGGCCTTAGAAAGCATCACTATGAACAAAGCTAGTGGAGGTGATGGAATTCCAGTTGAGCTATTTAAATTCCTGAAAGATGATGCTGTGAAAGTGCTGCACTCAATATGCCAGCAAATTTGGAAAATTCAGCAGTGGCCACAGGACTGGAAAGGTCAGTTTTCATTTCAATTCCAAAGAAAGGCAATGCCAAAGAATGCTCAAACTACTACACAATTGCACTGATCTCACATGCTAGTAAAGTAATGCTCAAAATTCTCCAAGCCAGGCTTCAGCAATATATGAACTGTGAACTTCCTGATGTTCAAGCTGGTTTTAGAAAAGGCAGAGGAACCAGAGATCAAATTGCCAACATCTGCTGGATCATGGAAAAAGCAAGAGAGTTCCAGAAAAACATCTATTTCTGCTTTATTGACTATGCCAAAGCCTTTGACTGTGTGGATCACAAGAAACTGGAAAATTGTTCAAGAGATGGGAATACCAGACCACCTGACCTGCCTCTTGAGAAATCTGTATGCAGGTCAGGAAGCAACAGTTAGAACTGGACATGGAACAACAGACTGGTTCCAAATAGGAAAAGGAGTGCGTCAAGGCTGTATATTGTCACCCTGATTATTTAACTTATATGCAGAGTACATCATGAGAAACGCTGGACTGGAGAAACACAAGCTGGAATCAAGATTGTCGGGAGAAATATCAGTAACCTCAGATATGCCGATGACACCACTCTTATGGCAGAAAGTGAAGAGAAGCTAAAAGCCTCTTGATGAAAGTGAAAGAGGAGAGCGAAAAAGTTGGCCTAAAGCTCAACATTCAGAAAACGAAGATCATGGCATCCGGTCCCATCACTTCATGAGAAATAGATGGGAAACAGTGGAAACAGTGTCAGAGTTTATTTTTTGGGGCCCCAAAGTCACTGCAGATGGTGATTGCAGCCATGAAATTAAAAGACGGTTACTCCTTGGAAGAAAAGTTATGACCAACCTAGATAGCATATTCAAAAGCAGAGACATTACTTTGCTGACTAAGGTCTGTCTAGTCAAGGCTATGGTTTTTCCAGTAGTCATGTATGGATGTGAGAGTTGGACTGTGAAGAAAGCTGAGTGGTGAAGTATTGGTGCTTTTGAACTGTGATGTTGGAGAAGACTCTTGAGAGTCCCTTGGACTGCAAGGAGATCCAACCAGTTCATTCTGAAGGAGATCAGCCCTGGGATTTCTTTGGAAGGAATGATGCTAAAGCTGAAACTCCAGTACTTTGGCCATCTCATGCGAAGAGTTGACTCATTGGAAAAGACTCTGATGCTGGGAGGGATTGGGGACAGGAGAAGAAGGGGACGACCGAGGATGAGATGGCTGGATGGCATCATGGACTCGATGGACATGAGTCTGAGTGAACTCCGAGAGTTGGTGATGGACAGGGAGGCCCGGAGTGCTGCGATTCATGGGGTCGCAAAGAGTCGGACACGACTGAGCGACTGAACTGAACTGAACTGATGTCTCTTTGAATTGTCCCTGTGCTGTGTGTTCCTTACTTTTTACACAATGCTTTAGGCTTATCCCATATATTTCCTTCCCCAAAGTCTAGAATCAGCCAATTCCAAGGGATCCTTGTTTCAGTGGTGACTGTGGGATCATTAGGACTTCCCTGATGGCTCAGATGGTAAAATGTCTGTTTACAATGTGGGAGACCCAGGTTCAATCCCTGGGTTGGGAAGAGCACCTGGAGAAGGAAATGGCCTCCACTCCAGTACTATTGCCTGGAAAATCCCATGGACAGAGGAGCCTGGTAGGCTACAGCCCACGGGGTAGCACTTTCACTTTCACTTTTCACTTCCAAAGAATAGCAAGGAGAGATAAGAGAGCCTTCCTCAGTGATAAATGCAAAGAAATAGAGGAAAACAACAGAATAGGAAAGACTAGAGATCTCTTCAGGAAAATTAGAGATACGAAGGGAACATTTCATGCAAAGATAGGCTCAATAAAGGACAGAAATGGTATGGACCTAACAGAAGCAGAAGATATTAAGAAGAGGTGGCAAGAATACACAGAACTGTACAAAACACATCACGATGGTGTGATCACTCACCTAGAGCCAGACATCCTGGAATGTGAAATCAAGTGGGCCTTAGGAAGCATCACTATGCACAAAGCTAGTGGAGGTGATGGAATTCCAGTTGAGCTATTTAAATTCCTAAAAGATGATACTGTGAAAGTATTCCACTCAATATGTCAGCAAATTTGGAAAACTCAGCAGTGGCCACAGGACTGGAAAAAGTCAGTGTGCATTCTAATCCCAAAGAAAGGCAATGCCAAAAAATGCTCCAACTACTGCACAATTGCACTCATCACACACTGATAAAGTAATGCTCAAAATTCTCAAAGCCAGACTTCAGCAATACGTGAGATTGCTGAAATGGATGTGAGAGTTGGACTATAAAGAAAGCTGAGCACAGAATTGATGCTTTGAACTGTGTTGTTGGAGAAGACTCTTGAGAGTCCCTTGGACTGTAAGGAGATCCAACCAGTCCATCCTAAAGGAGATCAGTCCTGGGTGTTCATTGGAAATACTGATGTTGAAGCTGAACCTCCAATACTTTGGCCACCTGATGCAAAGAGCTGACGCATTTGAAAAGATCCTGATGCTGGGAAAGATTGAGGGCAGGAGGAGAAGGAGATGACAGGATGAATTGGTTGGATGGCATCACCAACTCAATGGACATGGGTTTGGGTAGACTCCAGGAGTCGGTGAAGGACAGGGAGGCCTGGTGTGCTAAGGTTCATGGCGTTGCAAAGAGTGGGACAGAACTGAGTGACTGAACTTAACTGAACTGATAGTGTATAGCCTGAGGTTAATTCTCGGCCTTTCAGTGGGTGGGTGTCTCAGGGCTGTGACCTTCCAAAGGCTTCTATGCTGGTATCCAGTGGTATAGTTCTGGCTGCAGTGTTTCTGTACTTACTTGAATGTATTTTTCCTGTTGATTGAGTTTTTTCCTTTTTTATATGAGTTAAGAAGAGCATAAGAAAGTTACAGTAGGAGGGATTCCTTTTCCCCACTTAAGATTAGGTTTCAGAATTGCACACTGTGGCGAAATCTTTTTTCGTGGACATTAAGTTTTGTTATGAAGAAGATTCTGCATGTATTGCATAATGGTTACACTTTCCTGTCTCTTGCCTGAGTCAAGAAGAAATCTTTCTTAGATTCTCACCGTGAGAACTCTATGAGGTTCCTGGTGGAAAAGCCTACGAACTCCCCTAAGACTGAATCCACAAGGAGTTCCTCATTTTCAAATTAGTCCATTCTTAAGTTCCAGCATTTTGTCAAAGTTACCACTTACATATTCTTGCCAGTTTATGGCTCCACAAGTTTGTGCTCCAGGTAAGTGGATCCCAGAAGCTGTGTCTCTCCAGATTTTCTAGGGGGGCCATTTGCCTTATGACTTTAGTATTTTGATGGAGCTAATAAAACTGGTTGATTTTGTTTGTTCACCACCTGACAAGTATGAGAGTGATAGCTTCCAAAATCTTTATATGTCAAAGCTAAGGCCAGAAGACAAACTTTATTTTTAAAAGCTAAGGGGAAGAGTTGAGCTATATAAATGTTGTTTTAAGAAGATCCTATAGAATGACTAGGCACAGAAATGGTTTAAATTTTCTTGAATGGAGACAAGATGAATAAAATCCAGAAATTAGGGGAAATTTTTTTTTTCTTTTTTTGGTTCTAGTCTGTGCTCACTAGCTATGTATCATTCATCTACATTCAATCCCCTTGACTCTTAACCCCTACATATCAAAATGTTAATGAGAATGACAAAAATTTTATTCTTAATATGCTCTACATACTGTGCTAAATTGTTTTCACTCAGTATCTGACTTAGTCCTCACTATAAAAAAATTGTTATTTCATGCTTTTAAGAATATTTTGCCAATTGTTACCGAAGTTTAGTGATTTGTTCTGTATCATTCAGCTAGGGGATGGTTGATATTCTACTTTGAACTTGGATTCTCTGACTACAAAACACAAATTCTTAACCATTGTACCATCATTATTATTTAATAGATCATAATAATGAAAACTGTTTTAGAATTCTCTGGAATGACAGGTACATTTTGAGAAATGAGGATAAGATTGTATATGTCCCTTGATTACTTTGGGATAGAATTAATGCTTTGCTCTACATTTGACCATTAAGAATTTCTCCTAAACAGCTGTTTTATCCACTCTTGAATCCCAACTTTATCTTTGATTTCACAGACAACTGATCTTCTAATTTGACTTCCATGGCAATGGAAGACAACTTGTCTCTACCTGTGCTTGGATTAGTACCAGAGTACTGGGTCTGCCAGAGGAAGTCTCTAATATTGGCAAATAATTAAAGTGTAAAGAAGGACGGTGTTGGGAAATAGAATTTCCCTGAGTTTGTGTGTTTCTCACTAAGGCCTCCTAAGCTACAGAAACATATACACTATGAAATTAGAAAATGTTTGCTTTCTGTTTTCCTTTAAACATTTTCTTATATCACAATGATTACATTTGTAGTTATTCATTTAAAATTTTTCTTATGGAGCCAAAATCCAGAAGATTTCATTCACATATAGGCACCTAGGTTATTTCTGCATGTACAGGGTAAGCTGGAGACCTTTCTTCCTAGGTACTACATTTTAAGAAAGTATGAGACCTGGGGCTTTTGAGATATCTTTAATTGACAAAATCCAAGAGTTTTGTGGTTGTCTGTCTCCTAGAGAGTTTTTCTTTACATTAGAAAGAGTTAGAGTTAGAAATCAAACCCATTACATTTCCAAGTAGACCCTTTCAGGAGGGGAAGGTTACAACTTCATCCTCTCTCACAAATCAAGAAAAAATAATTTGTTTCTTCTCCTTCTCCTGTGGAGTGTCTGACTACTTATGTAAGAAAAAAAATTCACTGGCTTTCTTACTTATGTAAGAAAAAATATTCACTGGCTTACCCCAGGTATAAGGACTGGGGTAAGAAGTGGGGAAGGGAGAGGCAGTACACATTACTTAATGTGAAGTAATTAATAAAAAGTCCATCTTCAACCGAGAACACCTTGTGTGTGCATTCAGGATAAAGTTAATGAAGATAAATATTAAAAACCCAATAGGAGGGAAGGAAGATGGCTGTCATAGAGTGACAGTGAATCCAACTAAGACAATTTTAATTGGATAAAGTTTCTTTCAGCCAAACTGTGAGACCACCAAGAACTCTAAGGCTTTTTGAGGGGTCTAGTGCCCCATCCCGGAGAAGGCAATAGCACCCCGCTCCAGTACTCTTGCCTGGGAAATCCCTTGGACAGAGGAGCCTGGTGTGCTGCAGTCCATGGGGTCGCTGAGAGTCGGACACGACTGAGCGACTTCACTTTCACTTTTCACTTTCATGCATTGGAGAAGGAAATGGCAACCTCCTCCAGTGTTCTTGCCTGGAGAATCCCAGGGACGGCGGAGCCTGGTGGGCTGCCGTCCATGAGGTCGCACAGAGTTGGGCATGACTGAAGCGATTTAGCAGCAGCAGCAGCAGTGCCCCATCCAGGGCTGGACTTGGCAAAGACAGGGATAAAAAATTGATTGTACAGTATTCCCAGGCTCTCCTTCTCCTGTGCCTCCTTCCCAGTTCTATGTCCCTCCTCCCCTTAGCCCTCAGGATCCTGCTGCCTTCTCCCAGGAATTATCACCACTATATGCCTTGAACTCTACTGGATGCATTGTAATCATTCTCTCTTCCCAGCTAAGAAAGGTTTAAGAGACTTCCCTAGATTACACAGCTAATTCGGAGCCAGCCCCAAATCTCTACTATTTTCTGCCTAATCATAAAGTCTGTGTTTTGTCCACATTGTATACTTTCTTTTTTTCATGACACTTCCACAATTAAAATTTATTTTCAGAAGAGACATTGTCTCAGATGTTAATATCCAATCACGCAATTGTGAAAGTCAAAATGGAGTCGATATCGATAAGAGAGCTCTCCAGAATGGAGCTGGAGGCCATGGAGGAAGGGTGGCATAAATGTCTCAGCTCTGATAAAATCTGACTTTTAACCATTTACTGTCTTAACACAGGCTCCAGAAAGAGCATGTGTACAATATTCCAGACTCTCAAGATGCTTACCGGACCCTTACCCTAGGTGACTGGTGTTAGGTTACTCCATAAGGACAAATCATTCTTTTCTCATGTTAAAGTCAATCATAATTCTTGCCAGGCAACTCTAACGAATTTGTGGCTTTTGTCTTTATAGGTCACTGCATCTTTCTCTTCCCTAGAATACTCTTTTGGTTTGATGTGAGTCTGTGTCTTCCAAACTGGAGTTCTTAAGATCCCAAGTAAAGTTATTTATTCTTTGCAGACATGATAGATATTATTATTTGACAAAATTCAGTAAATGTTTTCCTCTTCTTAGGGGTATTCATTTTAAGTCTTCTATCTCAAATTTGAATGAAAGCTTTGACTCCTTGGTTTAGATATTTTAAATATTAGAGAAGGATGACTTAGGTGCTTTGGCTCAGTGGGTCTTTTCCGTGTGTCTGAAGTAATCCACTTTCATTTTTTATGCACAGTTTTTCAGTTCAGTTCAGTTCAGTCGCTGAGCCATGTCCGACTCTTTGCGACACCATGAATCACAGCACGCCAGGCCTCCCTGTCCATCACCAACTCTCGGAGTTCACTCAGACTCACGTCCATCGAGTCCGTGATGCCATCCAGCCATCTCATCCTCTGTCATCCCCTTCTCCTCCTGCCCTCAATCCCTCCCAGCATCAGAATCTTTTCCAGTGAGTCAACTCTTCGCATGAGGTGGCCAAAGTACTGGAGCTTCAGCTTTAGCATCATTCCTTCCAAAGAAATCCCACAGTTGATCTCCTTCAGAATGAACTGGTTGGATCTCCTTGCAGTCCAAGGGACTCTCAAGAGTCTTCTCCAACACCACAGTTCAAAAGCATCGATTCTTCAGCACTCAGCTTTCTTCACAGTCCAACTGTCACATCCATACATGACTACTGGAAAAACCATAGCCTTGACTAGATGGACCTTAGTCAGCAAAGTAATGTCTCTGCTTTTGAATATGCTATCTAGGTTGGTCATAACTTTTCTTCCAAGTAGTAAGCGTCTTTTAATTTCATGGCTGCAGTCACCATCTGCAGTGATTTTGGAGCCCCAGAAAATAAAGTCTGACACTGTTTCCACTGTTTCCCATCTATTTCCCATGAAGTGATGGGACCGGATGCCATGATCTTCGTTTTCTGAATGTTGAGCTTTAAGCCAACTTTTCCAGTGTCCTCTTTCACTTTCATCAAGAGGCTTTTTAGCTTCTCTTCACTTTCTGCCATAAGGGTGTTGTTATCTGCATATCTGAGGTTATTGATATTTCTCCCTACAATCTTGATTCCAGCTTGTGCTTCTTCCAGTCTAGCATTTCTCATGATGTACTCTGCATATAAGTTAAATAAGCAGGGTGACAACATACAGCCTTGACATACTCCTTTCCCTATTTGGAACCAGTCTGTTGTTCCATGTCTAGTTCTAACTGTTGCTTCCTGACCTGCATACAGATTTCTCAAGAGGCAGGTTATGTGGTCTTGTATTCCCATCTCTTTCAGAATTTTCCACAGTTTACTGTGATCCACGCAGTCAAAGTCTTTGGCATAGTCAATAAAGCAGAAATAGATGTTTTTCTGGAACTCTCTTGCTTTTTCCATGATCCAGCAGATGTTGGCAATTTGATCTCTGGTTCCTCTGCCTTTTCTAAAACCAGCTTGAACATCAGGAAGTTCACGGTTCACATATTGCTGAGGCCTGGCTTGGAGAATTTTGAGCATTACTTTACTACCATGTGAGATCAGTGCAATTGTGCAGTAGTTTGAGCATTCTTTGGCATTGCCTTTCTTTGAGATTGGAATGAAAACTGACCTTTTCTGGTCCTTTGGCCACTGCTGAGTTTTCCAAATTTGCTGGCATATTGAGTGCAGCACTTTCACAGCATCATCTTTCAGGATTTGAAACAGCTCAACTGGAATTCCATCACCTCCACTAGCTTTGTTCATAGTGATGCTTTCTAAGGCCCACTTGACTTCACATTCCAAGATGTCTGGCTCTAAATTAGTGATCACATCATCATGATTATCTGGGTCGTGAATATCTTTTTTGTACAGTTCTTCCGTGTATTCTTGCCACCTCTTCTTAATATCTTCTGCACAGTTCTTAGGCTTATTAAAACAATCACAGAGATAGGAAAGCTTGCACTGGTGTTACATTTTTTCATAAAGAAAGATCTTTTACGTATTTTTGTCAATAGTGCAGGGTTGAAAGGATTTGTGTCAACTACAATGGCTATTTTAAAATTATTATTCAAATAATACACAGACACCCAGAGTTTGTTTGCTCCAGATTTGAGCAATCATTTTCTTTTGAGCAAACTAAAGGTCTCCAAATAATGTTGCCCAGATGAATTCTAACATCTTTCATTTGACTGAAAACTCTTAATGTTTCATTAGAGGCAAAATTATCAGTAACCAGTATGACAAAATTTTTTGTTTATCCAGGAAATTACTAGTTTAATCCTTCTTTGACCCAACCTGTCCTAATAACATCCCCTTTCTCTATCAGAAGAGTTCCAATTTGGCTGAATTGTATAACTAATCAACAGATTTTTTTTTTTTTTCATTCTCCGATAATTCCAAAAAGCCCCAAACAATCATTGTTTTCCAACCTATTCTAAGGAGAGATTTGGAGTCGTCACAGAAAATATCTTTTTCTCAGCTTGCTCTAGTTAGATTCTCCTGCCAACAAAGATATTTTCCTATACTCAGAAGCCTACTAAATATGATATTTGCCTTATTGCTTTATAATGCAGAGTGTGCTGATGGGGCCAGCAGAAGTAAAATAAAAATAAAGCTCCATTGCATATTTAAATGGATTCCCAGTTCCGGGAATCATGGTAGCTAAACATTATGAGGCTATAAAGAGCAAAGTGGTTGAAAACAACTCACTGGACTGTTCATGCTTTCCAGGTTGCTGCCTGGGGCTGCCTCTTCCTGGAGTGGGAGCCCTCCTTTCTCCCATCAGAGTTGGGAGGCTCAAGCAATAATTCCAAGAAAGAAGCAGGGCCACAAATGTTTCTTAAGAAGACAACAGTGTGTTTGAAAGAAAGGGTTTATTTAGATCCAGGTTTGAATCCTGTGACTAGAAATAATGTATAAGAAATAGTTTGCACAATAATTTTCTAATCTATGAAGTGGATAATAATTCCTATCAAGTACAAACTGGCACTTACCAAGAGCACTGCCAATGCCTGAAAAACAAAGGCATTTGCCATCTGCCTCTGCGGAGACTGAACCCCATGCTGCCATAGCTGTTGACCTTCAACAGTCCCTGAGGGAGTTCAGGGTGGAGTGAGGCACTCTGTGCTCCAGGGAATCCGGTGGGACAGGTCTTTAGATAGTTGGATGTTTTTAGAAACAGATTTAAAAGATCTCAATCCTTGCATCTCCTCATATCTAGAGAAGCATTAAATCCCTTCATGGTGACATCAGACCCTCACGGCTAACAGAAACCTTTTGTAAATTGAGTGCTTCGTGGAATTGAACTCCCCCTTTACCAAAACCTTATATATTGGCTTTCCCCCACTGCTGCTTTGGAGCAGTCTCTCAGAGCTATGTGAGATGCTGCCTCCCGGGCTGCAGTACTCATTTGCCCCAAATAAAACTTAACTCACAGCTCTCAAGTTGTACATCCTTTTTCAGTCAACATTCCTCTCTTAGAGAGTTGTTTTAAGATAATGAACACAGAGTATCAACTGTATCTGCCAGCTTTGTTATTGTTGTCTGACTCTTTGCGACCTCCTGAACTGTAGCTGCCAGTTTCCTCTGTCCATGGGATTTCCCAGGCAAGTGGGTTGTCATTTCCTTCTCCAGGGGATCTTCCAGAGCCAGTAATCAAACCTGCTTGGCAGGAAGATTCTTTACCACTGAGCCCCCTGGGAAGCCCATCTGACAGCTAGTAGGAGCTTAATTAGCTCTGTACTTAGGACATTCATTGACTTGGGGCTACATTCCTCAGTTACCCTTGTCCTTCCTGTTAGCTTTTCCGTTTTCTTTCTGATTTTAACCATTTCTGGGCTACCTATAGTTTTTTCGTTGTTGTTGTTGTGTGTAGTTTCAAAGAATATATGGAGTCTTTTCCCTGGTGGCTCAGAGGTTAAAGCATCTGCCTGCAATGTGGGAGACCTGGGTTTGATCCCTGGTTCCGGAAGATCCCCTGGAGAAGGAAATGGCAACTCACTCTAGTATTCTTGCCTGGAGAATCCCATGGGCGGAGGAGCCTGGTGGGCTACAGTCCATGGGGTCCCAAAGAGTTGGACAAGACTGAGCGACATCACTTCCACTTTGAAAAAGACAGCGTTTATACACTGTGTGCTAACGCAGCCTCTCTGCTTTTTTTTTTTTTTTTTTTTGGTGTTTCATTTTGAATGCTCAGCACAAGTTTTTGGGTATTTTCAGCTTTATGGATTTATGTGAGGGGAATGTGTGTATATGCATTTTCTATCCAACAGTCATGATTCAAATATTTGTCTTCTGCAGCTAATAATGGGAGTGTTAGATATCTGCAGCCCTTTGGTTTGTTTGT
Source organism: Ovis aries (assembly GCF_016772045.2). Classification (NCBI taxonomy): domain Eukaryota; kingdom Metazoa; phylum Chordata; class Mammalia; order Artiodactyla; family Bovidae; genus Ovis; species Ovis aries. Next base: position 29,450,606 of record NC_056075.1, on the reverse strand, counting down.
TCTTTGCTTCTCATCTGAAAAATGCCTCAGGCCCTCTCTGTATCCCACTTTGTTTGGAGTGCAAGCAAGCTTACATCTGTGATCATCATTATAACTACTGAACTGAATTTTAGAACATTTTGCTCCTGTTGTGGAAAGCACCAGGAGGCCAGATTTAGAAATCAGTGGCTATGCTTGGGTAGAAATGGAGGTCCTGTGAGCCTCTCTTTAGAATATAACTTTATATCTGAGCATCCTTGTACCTGGAAGCTGTCAGCAAATGGAGTGAAAACTGACTAAGGAAGGAGGAAGCAAAATGATGTACCAGGTCAGAAGGGTGACCCCTCTGGGTAAAGCCATTAAATATTGATGGCTTGGGGGAAAGGATGGTAAAGAAAAATTGGGATAAGAAAGTTCTCTGAATATCTTACCCTGTCCCCTGCTCCACCAAAAGAGAAAAAAAAAAAAAGTGCCAAAGGCCTGAGAGAAATTGTTTAGTGAGAATGATTAGGAGAAATTTGAAAATGCAGCAAGCTAGCAGATGGGTAATATTTTGGAGTCTTACTGTAACAAAATCTCTTATGGAGCAAATTCAAGACAGAGTAAGTTTTTCTTAAATCCAAAGGTAAGGGAATTAGTATACTAGTATATGGAATATAGAATAGATTTGTGTTTATATTTTCTATTTCTGGACTCAGAAAGACTAGAGATGACATCTTAGCTCTGCTGCTTTCTACCTGAGTAACCTGTGGGCAAGTTAATCCTAACTAGATTTGGTTTTCTCATCTATGAAATGGGGATCCTAATAGTTTCTATCTCACAGGATTGTGATAAAAGGAGATTATGCACAGAGGGCACTTGTCACCTGAGTGCTTGAATTATAGAGCATCTTTAATTAATTATAGTTATTATTGTCTTAATGACCTTCTGTCCCGAATACTCTGCCAATGCTTTACATACATTAGCTTATTTAATTCCCACCACATGAAAGTAAATGTTATTGCTAGCCTTCCCCATTTTATCGAAAGGAAAATGGAAGACATAAAGAAGTTCAATGATTTTTTCATTCAAGACCAGATGAACAATAAATAGTAGAGCTGAAACTTCATCTCCAGTCTGCAGGCCTCCAAATCCTGTTTTTCTCTTTTCTACATCTACATCATACTGACCTCAATATAAGATAATTAAGTTTATATTATACTGATAACTCCAATTATGCCTGTTTTCTAAATAGAATATGTCATTAATATAGGTAGAAAATTTAAATAATGCAAGAAATCAGTATAGCATTGTAGGTGTTAGACATGTACAAGTGAAACAATCTCTAATGACATCTCTTTGCATGCTAATGCACAAAGATACCCTCTTCAAAAAGTATAATCACTAAAGTATTCAATATCCACTTATTTTGCAATTGTCCTTTCTCTTAAGGCTGGAGAAGGAAATGGCAACCCACTCCAGTATTCTTGCATGGAAAATTCCATGGACAGAGGAACCTGGCTGTCTAAAGTCCATGGGGTCACAAAGAGTTGAACATGACTGAACACACACTCATTTCTCTTAAGGCAGAAAAATAGTGAAAGGATCCTAAAAATTCTCTGTTTATGCTCTTTGTAGGCAGATCCTCATCTATATGATTCGGAGCAGCCTGTATTCTTATCTTTGTAAATCTTTAAGGGTGAAGTATCACTTAACTCTTATAAATGGTGTTTACCTAGGATACAAATCTACAATTGGTCTCTCAATGTGAATTACCTTAAAAGAACTTTTCATATATATTGATTCTTTTCATGTTCATTCATTGTTTCAACAAATATTTAGTAAATGCTTAATCTGTTTCAGATTAAGTAAACTTAATAGAACAGTGAATACAAACTAAAACACACAAAACTCCCCTGCTCTCCTGCAGCTTATGTTCCGTGACAGGAGACAGACATGAATGATGGGAACATAGTAAATATGTGTGTTATACAATGTGTATAATGCAAAATGGAAAAGTAAAAAGGAGGGATCAGCAATGCTGGTTTGTGAAGGTGTCGCATTTATTATAGGTGATTCAGGAAATGCCATGTTGAGATGTGATATTTAAGCTAAGACCTGAGGAAGGCCACAGAGTGAGCTTCAAGGATGTCTGTAGGAGGAACATTCTAGCCAGAGGGAACAGGTGGCAGTGATGTGTATTCTGTCCAGCTTAGTTGGAACTGAATGAGCAGAGAGAAAACTAGTAATAGCTGCATCCAGCAGCTAACAGAAGATCAGATTGTGTAGAGCATTGTTGCCCATTTTAAAGGCTTCAAGGACATTCTTTTTCTCTGAGAAATTGGGGAGCCCATTGGAGATTTTGGAACACAGAAATGACATGATTTGATTTATTCCTCAGAGCACCTTCTGAGCAAATATATTCACAATGGACTTTGTTATGCAGCTTTTTCTCACCTCATTGTTTTTCCTACATCTTTTGAGTATTTAACTGAACCGTCTAGATACAGAAAATTCTCCTGTGTTTTACAAGGATGACTTTTACAAGGAAGAGAAAAATTTTTTCTCTATTATATATTCTTTGTGTGTGTGTGTGTCTTTTTATGCATTTGTTTATTTTTTATTGGCAGATACTTGCTTTGCAATGTTGTGTTGGTTTCTGCCATACAACACCACCAATCAGCCATATCTCCTCTTGAGCTTCCTTCCCTCCCCTCCACCCCACCCCTCTAAGTCATCACAGAGTGCCAGGCTAGGTTCCCTGTGTTGTACAGCAACTTCTCATCAGCTATCTGTTTTGTAGATGGTAATGTATATATGTTGATGTGACTTTCTCCATTTGTCCCACTTTATCCTTCCCCCACTGTGTCCACAAGTCCATTTTGTATATCTGAGTCTCCATTCCATTATATGTTCTTGCTTCCCTTGTTGAAGATTAATTGACCTTAGATGTGTTGATTTATTTCTGACCTCTCTATTCTGTTCCATTGACCCATATGTCTGTTTTTGTGCCAATATCATGCTGTTCTGATTACTGCAGCTTTATAGTATTGTCTCAAGTCTGGGAGGTTTATGCTTCTAGCTTTGTTCTTTTTCCTCAGGATTGCTTTGGCAATTCTGAGTCTTTCATGTTTCTGTGTAAATTTTAGAATTATTTTTCTAGCACAGTTTTAATTAATGTATATTTACTACAAATATAACTTATTGTAAAAATTTTTCTCTATTCATTTTCTGACATCTTAAGGCTAGAGACTTATGTAATGTTTTCCTCCTTCCTTCCCTCCTTTTCTCCCTCTTTTTTCTCTCGCTCCCTCCCTTCCTTCTTTGTTTCTTTCCTTCCTTCCTTCAAATAGATTTAAATGCCGATGGAGTTACTTTGATAAGAACTCCAAGCTATGATAATACAACCTGTAGTTTCCTTGGATTCTATGCAAGGAATAAAATTCCTGCACAAGTCATCGGTTCTCTCCTTCAAAAATGAGGTCTTTTCTTGCTCCCCATCCTGTAGAAGTTATTCCTATGTGTGAAACAATATTAGAGAAATAAAAATCAAGGTTACTTTGCAACTGTTCTTCTCTTTTTGGTGCTAGATAAATTTTTTATAATCTCATATTAAAATGCAGCTTTCAACATAATACTGTCCTCCTTCATCATTCTATCTCCATCTGTACTGCAGTTTTCTAACATTTATTTTCTAAACATTTGCTGACTCTGCCCTCCAAGACTCATAGAGGTGGTTATAAGTGAAAAGATTTACATGGATATGGAAATGACTTTGAGAAGATCTTTTAGCACTAAGAATTTTAAAAATATTTCATCTCAAACTGATTACTTAAGGTCTTTGGAGATTTCGCTTTCATTCTATTATAAAGGTAATCATTATAAAATAAGTTGAATATAATGATGCATTATATAATGACTTGAAATGCCATGAAGATAAACAGCTTTTAAAGAAAAGAATAATTATTCTTGAGCTTTGGGATCAGGGGTAAGAGTATAATTGCTGTCCACATATAAATACAACTTTTAATTTGAATAGCATTTACAAAATTAAGGTCATAATTAAAATGAATACTTGCTGCTAGAAAGATAAGAGATTATTGTTTATATTTTTATATCAGCTCTGCTATTGGACATCTGCCTAAAAAGGCCAACCCAATAAAATTTTATTTGACTTTTTTATTTTTTTGCATGTGTGTCCTTGGCACATGCTATAGGTGGAATGAACCCTGACTAATGTGGCACACCCTCAAGGGTACTGACATCCCAGCTATTGCAGACACACAGACACACTGTCTGAGACTTCTTTTTCTTCTTCCCCCTTGTGACTGATAAAAACACTTCTAGCATGAAATGCCTGGGTTTACAGGCATGGAGAAAATGGTAGTATTTCATTTTACTGTCACTGTATAATGCTTATTCTGCTTTGCTAAGACCCCAATTATGTGGCTGTATTCAACATTTTCATGAGAGACTTCAATTGACACAATGTTACTGATCTTACCAATTTCAACTTTTTTAATAAAAAGAGAAGAAATCTTTTGATAGCACCAGCATCAAAGTCTCAGAATATTGGAGAAGATTGTGGAGTTTTAGAAATCAGACTTCAAAATTCCAATTTCATTTTCTGAATCATTAAAGAATATTGTGTTTCTGTTTGTACATATATGTGGGTTTATCTTCAAGCCTTCAGTAAAAGTGAGACCATATATTTTCTTCTGATGTGTCAATGATTTGAAAACCTTAGTATATAAAATAAAACAACTTAGTGCATTGAGGTCTTTTAGTGAAAGAACTTAGTGCATTGAGGTCTTTTCCTCGCTTTGTCTGGTTTACTTCTCCATTGAGCATTGACTCCAGACTTAAAAATCAAGAAGAGTTTAAATCAATAGAGTTTAAAGATGAAGACCCTGATGCCAAGTGACCTGGGTTCAAGTCTCAGTTCTGTCCTTTAGCTGTTCTATGACCTTGAGTAAGTCAGTTATTTCTCCATGCTTTTATTTAGCTGTAAAAAATGGATAACAATATTACTTCCCTCATAATGTTGTTTTGAAGGCAAAATGACTTAATATGCAAGAACAAGATACAGCTGTTTAGAACAATGCCTGGCACAAGATGAGCACCATATAAATGTTAACTGTTATTATTATGAGTAATCATCTATAGTATATGAGAGTTGTTTATGATAGCCAAGCCATGTATACAACAGTATAGCAGATCAGAATTGTGATACACACAACTTGCATGAATCTTGAAGGCACTGTACTGAGTGAAAGAACCTGGTATCAAAAGGTTACTGCTGAGGGATTATACTTACATAATATCCAAAAATGATAAAGCTGTAGGTATGGAAAATATACCAGTTGTTTCTAGGAATTATTACTGAGAAAATAGGGTGAATAAAAAGAACTTTCTATGCATGAACTTTTCATGCACTGATTATTGTGGTTTTTACATGGATCTATAAACATGTTAAAATTCACTGAACTATATGCAGCCAAGTCAATTTTCTTACATAAATTTAAAAAAATAAAGAGATTATTAAAGAAAGATAAGACAAGGCATAAACTGAAAGAAAAATATTTTTAAAACACATGCCTAATAATGAGTATGTACCTAGAATATATAACACTTCTCAAAATTTATAATATGAAAATATTCTACCCAATTTAAAAATAAGATTGAGCAATGTTTCAACAAAGAATACAAATATGCACATGAAAATGTACTCAACATCATTCATGATTAGAACATTTCTATTTGAATGGCTTAATAAAAACACAGTACTGAGTACTTATGACAATGCAGAGAATTTAGACCTCTCATACACAGCTGGTGGGAATATAAAGTGTTTTAGTCATTCTGGAAAATAGGTTTGTATTTTTTATAAAGATAAATATATAGCAACCAATATAACCCAGTAATTCCATTCCTAAATTTTTAATCTGAAAAATACGTTCTGATAATACCAAAATTAAATATGAAAACTTATGTTCCCAAGAACACTTGGTCATCAATGTTTCATTCAGGTATGTTAATAACCACCTCAAATTTCAACTTGTGAATGGGTAAATAAGCTCAGGCACACCCTTGCAGATGGATACTGTTCAGCAATAAAAAGGAGCATGCTACTGATACAAATAATGATATGGATAAATCTCAAATGTATTAGGCTAAATGCATAAGTCAGATTCAAAGGGCTACTACATTCTGTATGATTGCATTTATATGATATTCTGGAAAAATCAAACACATAGGGGAAAAATATGCCAGTGCTTGCTAGGGACTAGGGTGTGAAATTGGTAAAGAATCCACCTGCAATTCAGGAGACACCGGTTTGATATCTGGGTCGGGAAGACCTGCTGGAGAAGGGATAGGCTACCCACTCCAGTATTCTTGGGCTTCCTTTGTGGCTCAGCTGGTAAAGAATCCGCCGGCAATGCAGGAGCTCTGGGTTCCATCCCTGGGTTGGGAAGATCCCCTGGAGAAGGGAAAGGCTACCCATTCCAGTATTCTGGCCTGGAGAATTCCATGGACTGTATAAGTCCATGGAGTCTCAAAGAGCCAGACATGACTAAGCAGCTTTCACCTTCACTTTCTTTCAGGGTGTGAGGGTGATGTTTGATTATAGAAGAGCAAAGGGAACTTGGCAATGTGATGGAAAGCTCTGTGTGTGACTGTGCTGATGGTTACAGCAATATTCATTGATTAAGGTTTATAGAACCTAAAACAGATGCATTTTCTAGATATAAATGATATATCAATAGTTTGAATTAACATATAAGGTTACAGAGGTGGTATATTCCCAATTGATGAAACCGAGCAATGGGCATTTGAGGACTTATTACATAATCTTCTTTGTTTTGCATATATTCAAAAAGTAGAAAGCAAACAAAATCAAGGAGGCTAACACCTATTGTTGGCAGGAATTTGAGTAAAAAAAGATGCTCTTAAATTGCTGATAAACACATAAATTGTCATGGAGTTTTCTTTCTTTCTTTTTTTTTCTAAACAATCTTGTAACAGATGTTAGAACTTGAAGCTACATAAACCCTTTCTCCCAGAAGACCCACTATTTGAATCTCTTCCACAAAAAAAAAGAGCTTCAGGTTTTTGATGGTATCTGTACAAGGATGTTTATCACAGCATTGTACTTAGTGGTAAACGACTGAACACAGTGAGTGTCTATAAATGGAGCTCACCCAAAACACTCCCTTTTGATATCCACTTTATAGTCAGCCACTTGTCCCAATGGCATAACAACTTAATTACAGAATAGCTGCACTCTGAAATAATGTGCAGACAGTAAAAAATTATGAATCAGAGTATTAGTTTACAAATGAATAAATGATGAAGTAACTTTTCATATCTAATTCTGCCTTAACTCCAGTGTTTGTATACTTGACCTCTATGTGCTGCTACATTTTAAATTTTCCCATTTTCCCCCCATGGTATGTTCTTCCTGGCCTTCACCTTATCTCATTTAGGTGGTAAGGAACTGGGACTAGGGTTTTGGGCGAAAATGAAGGGCAGTTGAGATTGCTGAGCTTTTCTTGGAAGTGGCAGTCTCACTTCTCACTTGGGCAATACCCACTCACTAGCACAGTGCACGAAATATTTGGCATTCTGTGGATAATTTGTGGCTGTGTGAAACAGGCAGGGTGGGAAGCATCCATCATTCCTCACTGGAATCCTGGACTTAAATGCTGAGGCCAGGTTCTGAGAATCTATTGTACTTGTCACGTACTTCCATATGTCTTACACTTGATTTTTAACCAAAATATATAAGTGACTTTCCAAACTCAAAGTTTAATATAGATAAATCTATACCATGAGCAACACAGCAACATCACTCCTAGGTAGAAACTGATGTATTTATCCCCCATTTTCCAGAGGGCCACTTGAAATTAAAATTAAAAATGTGGGGGTTCATAGAAAACTATAAAACACTGATGAAAGAAATCAAAGAGGACACTAATAGATGGAGAAATATACCATGTTCATGGATTGGAAGAATCAATATAGTGAAAATGAGTATACTACCCAAAGCAATTTACAAATTCAATGCAATCCCTATCAAGCTACCAGCCACATTTTTCACAGAACTAGAACAAATAATTTCAAGATTTGTATGGAAATACAAAAAACCTCAAATTGCCAAAGCAATCTTGAGAAAGAAGAATGGAACTGGAGGAATCAACTTGCCTGACTTCAGGCTCTACTACAAAGCCACAGTCATCAAGACAGTATGGTACTGGCACAAAGACAGACATATAGATCAATGGAACAAAATAGAAAGCCCAGAGATAAATCCACACACATATGGACACCTTATCTTTGACAAAGGAGGCAAGAATATACAATGGAGTAAAGACAATCTCTTTACCAAGTGGTGCTGGGAAAACTGGTCAACCACTTGTAAAAGAATGAAACTAGATCACTTTCTAACACCGCACACAAAAATAAACTCAAAATGGATTAAAGATCTAAATGTAAGATCAGAAACTATAAAACTCCTAGAGGAGAACATAGGCAAAACACTCTCAGACATAAATCACAGCAGGATCCTCTATGATCCACCTCCCAGAATGCTGGAAATAAAAGCAAAAATAAACAAATGGGATCTAATTAAAATTAAAAGCTTCTGCACAACAAAGGAAACTATAAGCAAGGTGAAAAGACAGCCTTCTGAATGGGAGAAAATAATAGCAAATGAAGCAACTGACAAACAACTAATCTCAAAAATATACAAGCAACTTCTGCAGCTCAACTCCAGAAAAATAAACGACCCAATCAAAAAATGGGCCAAAGAACTAAATAGACATTTCTCCAAAGAAGACATACGGATGGCTAACAAACACATGAAAAGATGCTCAACATCACTCATTATTAGAGAAATGCAAATCAAAACCACAATGAGGTACCACTTCACACCAGTCAGAATGGCTGCGATCCAAAAATCTGCAAGCAATAAATGCTGGAGAGGGTGTGGAGAAAAGGGAACCCTCCTACACTGTTGGTGGGAATGCAAACTAGTACAGCCACTATGGAGAACAGTGTGGAGATTCCTTAAAAATTGCAAATAGAACTACCTTATGACCCAGCAATCCCACTTCTGGGCATACACACCGAGGAAACCAGAATTGAAAGAGACACATGTACCCCAATGTTCATCGCAGCACTGTTTATAATAGCCAGGACATGGAAACAAGCCTAGATGTCCATCAGCAGATGAATGGATAAGAAAGCTGTGGTACATATACACAATGGAGTATTACTCAGCCGTTAAAAAGAATTCATTTGAATCAGTTCTGATGAGATGGATGAAACTGGAGCCGATTATACAGAGTGAAGTAAGCCAGAAAGAAAAACACCAATACAGTATACTAACACATATATATGGAATTTAGGAAGATGGCAATGACGACCCTGTATGCAAGACAGGGAAGGAGACACAGATGTGTATAACGGACTTTTGGACTCAGAGGGAGAGGGAGAGGGTGGGATGATTTGGGAGAATGACATTCTAACATGTATACTATCATGTGAATTGAATCGCCAGTCTATGTCTGACGCAGAATGCAGCATGCTTGGGGCTGGTGCATGGGGATGACCCAGAAAGACGTTATGGGGAGGGAGGTGGGAGGGGGGTTCATGTTTGGGAATGCATGTAAGAATTAAAGATTTTAAAATTTAAAAAATAAAAAAACAAAAAAAGAAAAGGAAATGTGGGGGTTGAAATTTGGGGTTGCCTCTATTGTACCTAGGTGCCAGCACAATCAACCTTTTCTATCAGAAATGTAATCATCTTTTGTATGACATTGTTTCAGACAAGTATGTTTACTAATCTGACTTAAGAGTGTTCTGCTTTATATCTTCCTCCATTGAAGATGTTTTCTGATGACTTCAGCATGTCTTGTGTTCTTTTCCATTATTTTGAGTCTTTTTTTTCTGGCTTGCATATATTATAGTCTTACCTTCTCTGCTAGACTATTCCCCTTTGAAAACAGTTTTGTCCTGTTACACTAAGCACAGTGTGGGAGGCATAATAGTTGTAACAAAATGAAGACATTTTGGTTCCTTGATTCATTGGTCTTGGAAAACAACTGGCATTATTGTTTCTTTTTCTTTTCTTAATTTCTCTTATCAGATTTTATACAAGGACAATAAAACATCAGTATCATAAATTTAAATCTTCATGTCCATTTCCTCTTTGCATTTAGTCAGTGAGAAAGCCAAAGGCTAGGTTGCAGTGTTTACCATCGTGAAGCTACACTGGTTTCTCATCTTGTGAGGTGAGGTATAGAGCTAAATGTTATGAAATGGAGGATGCCTCCCACTCTCCCTGTTTCACATGGCCACAAATAATCCACGATATGCTGAATACTTTATGCTGTTATGCATTATCCATTTAATGCTCTCCCGCATTTACTGGTTGGAGCCATGTGCCTGTAGGGGCTTCAAGTTCTAGTGCTATCACTTCCAAGACTTAAGGCAGTTTGGTGTAAGTGTGATTATTTCCTGGGATCTTTTTTGCCAAGTTGGAATCTTAGACAAGCAAAGAAGTAGCAATAAAATGTCACATAAAATCCAATACATATCCAATTGGCATATTTCCAAGAAGAGTTTCTCAACAAAGAATCTTTAGTCTATGTTTAATTGGCATTTTAGGTTAACTGGTGATTCTGTTAAATAGATCAATTGAATGAGAGAAAAACAGAACAAACTAATTTTTGCTTTCAACCGTGAAACATGGTCTCTCTACAGATGTGAATAATTTGGTTTTCATTCCCATTGTCTTCAAATTATTACATCATTAGCCATCTTGGCAATAATAATAACAAATGTGGAAAGGCTATGTTTTCCCTGCTGAGTCATCCTGCTTCCTCACTGGAATCCTTGACTTAAATGCTGGGGATAGGTTCTGAGACTCTGTCATACTTGCCAGGTACTTCCGTGTATCTTACAGTAGATTTTTAACCAAAATATATGAATGACTTTTGAAAACTGAAAAACTGAATACAAGGTAAGCATATGAATTAGGAGGGCTTCCCAGGTGGCACTACTGGTAAAGAATCCACCTGCCTGTGTAGGAGGTGCAAGAGATGAGGTTTTGTTCCCTGAATCAGGAAAATCCTCTGGAGGAGGAATGGCAACCAACTCCAGTGTTTTTGCCTGGAGAATCCCATGGAAGAGGTGCCTGGTGGGCTACAGTTCATGAAGTTGCAAAGAGTTGGACATGACTCAGCATACACTCCACAGTCCATAATTTAAGCATACCCAGGTCTCCTGCATTGCAGGCAGATTCTTTACCAGCTGAGCCCCAAGGGAAGGCCAAGAATACTGAAGTGGGTAGCCTATCCCTTCTCCAGTGGATCTTCCTGACCCAGGAATCAATCTGGGGTCTCCTGCATTACAGGTGGATTCTTTACCAACTGAGCTATAAGGGAAGCCTAATTAAGCATAACACTCATAATTACAGCTCAGGCCCTCCTATGATTAAGAACAAGGACAGAAAACCCAAGGAATGGCTTTAACTTGTTAAATGCAGACATTCTTGACTTTCCAAACAGCAACAAAAAAATATAGGTTGTTTTCCCAACCCTTTCAGGTAAGACTAATGACAAACCTGAGAGTCTTGTGGGAATTTTGAAAGTTCAAGCTTTCTGTTTCCAGTTTGCTCAGTGCTGAAAATGCCAAGGATAATTTCCTCTGAAAACACACTGGTCTTCTCATGCTTTCTTACATTAATCAGAAATTAATGGATGTCTCAGGCACTTGATGAAGAAGGAAATGGCAACCCACTCCAGTATTCTTGCTTAGGAAATCCCGTGGACAAAGGAGTCTGGTGGGCTACAGTCCATGGGGTTGAAAAAGAGTCAGATGTGACTTCAGTTCAGTTCAGTCGCTTAGTCATGTCCGACTCTTTGCGACCCCATGAATCGCAGCACGCCAGGCCTCCCTGTCCATCACCAACTCCTGGAATTCACTCAGACTCACATCCATCGAGTTGGTGATGCCATCCAGCCATCTCATCCTCTGTGGTCCCCTTCTCCTCCTGCCCCCAAACTCTCCCAGCATCAGAGTATTTTCCAATGAGTCAACTCTTCGCATGAGGTGGCCAAAGAACTGGAGCTCCAGCTTTAGCATCATTCCTTCCAAGGAAATCCCAGGGCTGATCTCCTTCAGAATGGACTGGTTGGATCTCCTTGCAGTCCAAGGGACTCTCAAGAGTCTTCTCCAACACCACAGTTCAAAAGCATCAATTCTTCGGTGCTCAGCTATCTTCACAGTCCAAATCTCACATCCCTACATGACCACAGGAAAAACCATAGCCTTGACTAGACGGACCATAGTCGGTGAAGTAATGTCTCTGCTTTTGAATATACTATCTAGGTTGGTCATAACTTTTCTTCCAAGGAGTAAGCGTCTTTTGATTTCATGGCTGTAATCACCATCTGCAGTGATTTTGGAGCTCAAAAAAATAAAGTCTGACACTGTTTCCACTGTTTCCCCATCTGTTTCCCATGAACTGATGGGACCAGATGCCATGATCTTCGTTTCCTGAATGTTGAGCTTTAGGCCAACTTTTTCGCTCTCCTCTTTCACTTTCATCAAGAGGCTTTTTAGTTCCTCTTCACTTTCTGCGTAAGGGTGGTGTCATCTGCATATCTGAGGTTATTGATATTTCTCCTGGCAATCTTGATCCCAGCTTGTGTTTCTTCCATGGCTGTCTAGGGAGGCCTTACAAAGAGCTGTGAAAAGAAGAGAGGTGAAAACCAAAGGAGAAAAGGAAAGATATAAGCATCTGAATGCAGAGTTCCAGAGAATAGCAAGGAGAGGTAAGAAAGTCTTCTTCAGCGATCAATGCAAAGAAATAGAGGAAAAGAACAGAATGGAAAAGACTAGAGATCTCTTCAAAAACATTAGAGATACCAAGGGAACATTTCATGCAAAGATGGGCTCGATAAAGGACAGAAATGGTATGGACCTAACAGAAGCAGAAGATATTAAGAAGAGGTGGCAAGAATACACAGAAGAACTGTACAAAAAAGATCTTCATGACCCAGATAATTATGATGGTGTGATCACTCATCTAGAGCCAGACATCCTGGAATGTGAAGTGAAGTGGGCCTTAGAAAGCATCGCTATGAACAAAGCTAGTGGAGATGATGGAATTCCAGTTGAGCTGTTTCAAATCCTGAAAGATGATGCTGTGAAAGTGCTGCACTCAATATGTCAGCAAATTTGGAAAACTCAGCAGTTGCCACAGGACTGGAAAAGGTCAGTTTTCATTCCAATTCCAAAGAAAGGCAATGCCAAAGAATGCTCAAACTACTGCACAATTGTACTCATCTCACATGCTAGTAAAGTAATGCTCAAAATTCTCCAAGCCAGGCTTCCGCAATATGTGAACTGTGAACTTCCTGATTTTCAAGCTGTTTTAGAAAAGGCAGAGGAACCAGAGATCACAACTGATAAAAGACATTTCAAATCATGCCTCAAAGATTCTACAGGTATCCAAGACCTTTAGGGGTTGTGAGCCTTGAGTGTTCTGCTTTGCCACTCTCTGCTTTACCCTTTAAGAAAGCCTGATCATCCCAGCCTTGTTGCCACCAGAAAGCTTTGTTACTTTTGCTTTCTAACGGGACTTTCAAGTTGCTGGAGATAATCCCGTTAATTTTCAGATTGTGGGTAACTGACAATATCCATTAGTTTTGGATTCCACAGCTCTCTCTGGTTTCTTCTTTAGTGAAAGTGAAGTCGCTCAGTTGTGTCTGACTCTTTGCGACCCCATGGACTGTAGCCTACCAGGCTCCTCCATCCATGGGATTTTCCAGGCAAGAGTACTGGAGTAGGTTGCCATTTCTTCATTAGTTGTGCTCATTATGATTTCTTGTAGCCTTCCCTTAATGTGGGCCCATTTGTGGTGTCAAGTTTAGACTAATACCAAAGCATAATTGTCTTTGTTTAGATTCCCCAGATGTGGGCACAAAGACAAGGATTTGTGTGCTATTTCTTAAGGGGATACTCCCAGAAGAATCTAAGAAGGGGGTTATAGAAGGAGGAAAGAGAAGGGGATGAAGCCAAGCTGGGTTTTATGCTTTGCATTAGCCTATGGTCTGGTGCTGGCTTCCCTGGTGGCTCAGACGGTAAAGTGTCTGCCTGCAGTGTGGGAGACCTGGGTTCGATCCCTGGGTTGGGAAGATCCCCTGGAGAAGGAAACGGCAACCCACTCCAGTACTCTTGCCTGGAAAATTCCATGGACTGAGAGGCTCCTCAGAGCCTGGTAGGCTACAGTCCATGGGGTCACAAAGAGTCAGACATGAGTGAGCGACTTCACTTCACTTTGCTCTGGTGCTACAGGAGCACTGGTGCAGTTAACCTGCAAAGTTTGTAGCTTGGCTTTCATACCCCTTCAGGAGAGCCTCACGATTCTCCCTTTGGAATTAAACTCCCAGGTATTTCTGACTTCTTGTGTGATCAAAGTAAATCTAAAAGGCCAAAGGTGGGCCTCTAAACAGTTTGCAGGTGCAAACGCTTAGGAGAAGCTCACAGAAATGCAGGATTTACCTGCAGAGTTGATAAAGGAGATGTGGGGGACATCAGCAGCATTTGCTACAGTATTTTTTAAAAAGGAGAAATGAATGTTATCAAACAAAGCTGAATTTAAGTCTTATCTGAGCACTTCCTGTGTTACATTAAGCAAGTTACTGCATCCCTTGATCCTTTGTTTCCCTCATATATAAAATGTTCATGATAGTAATGTCTATACTATCTTTATAGGACTAAATTTGAAAACCTATACAAAGCTCCCCCCCCTTAGTATCAGTTAAGTGTGGAATCTTAAATAAAATCAAACTCAGAAACAGAAAGTAGAGAATGTTTTCCAGGGGATGGTATGTGGGGGAAATAGGAAAAGCTTGGTAAAAATTCTAGAAATGAAAGGCAAGGAAAGGGAATGGATTCCCAAATAAAAATAGACATATTATCACAAGTTTGTATAGAAAATAGGTCTTGGGAGAGAAGAGGACTAGAGACAAGTGGCTGTTACAATTGTCCAGTGAAGGGACAATAAAAAATATACACTAAGGAAGCCAAAGAACACTGCAGATGGTGACTGCAGCCATGAAATTAAAAGACGCTTACTCCTTGGAAGGAAAGTTATGACCAACCTAGATAGTATATTGAAAAGCAGAGACATTACTTTGCCAACAAAGGTCCATCTAGTCAAGGCTATGGTTTTTCCTGTGGTCATGTATGGATGTGAGAGTTGGACTGTGAAGAAAGCTGAGCACCGAAGAATTGACGTTTTTGAACTGTGGTGTTGGAGAAGACTCTTGAGAGTCCCTTGGACTGCAAGGAGATACAACCAGTCCATTTTAAAGGAGATCAGCCCTGGGTTTTCTTTGGAAGGAATGATGCTAAAGCTGAAACTCCAGGACTTTGGCCACCTCATGCAAAGAGTTGACTCATTGGAAAAGACTCTGATGCTGTGAGGGATTGGGGGCAGGAGGAAAAGGGGATGACAGAGGATGAGATGGCTGGATGGCATCACTGACTCGATGGACATGAGTTTGAGTGAACTCTGGTAGTTGGTGATGGACAGGGAGGCCTGGTGTGCTGTGATTCATGGAGTCACAAAGAGTCGGACACAACTGAGCGACTGAACTGAACTGAATTGAACTGAAGGAAACCAAACTGAGATGAAGAGGAAATAGTGATAGTCTAAAGGTATTTTGGAAGTATACTTGAAATGATTTTTATGTTTGATTCATTAGAACTAGGAGTATCAAAGAAAGAGCTCTGTTTCCTGTTTTAGCTCTCATATCTGCATGTCCAGTATTTAACTTTAGATGTACCTAGACTCCATTTTCCCTGTAATGTTGTGAGGGCTTTTCTCTATACTTTGACTTGATTCCCTTTGAGCCAGATTCCTTCTTAATAGGTACCCTATCAGGCAGCAGGTCCAGGTTCACAGGATGCTTAAAGCTTATCATTCTAGTGTCAGAGTTCAAATATTTGTCTCCCAGTTTGGCTCAGAGGGTAAGGCGTGTGCCTGCAATGTGGGAGACCCAGGTTCAATCTCTGGGTCAGGAAGATCCCCTGGAGAAGGAAATGGCAACCCACTCCAATATTCTAGCCTGGAAAATCCCATGGATGGAGGAGCCTGGTGGGTTACAGTCCATGAGGCCGGAAAGAGTCGGACACGACTGAGCGACTTCACTTTCACCCACGTACAGGACAAGAAAGAATTCTGATTTGTCCTCATTTAGAATACTGCCTATTATGTGCTGCATTGTATTTCCCTCTCTCCCAAGTCACACACTGAAGTCCTAGCTGCCAGTACCTCAAAATGTGACTGTATTTTGAGATAGGGCCATTAAAGACATAATTAAGGTTAAGTGAGGTCATAGATCAGGGCCTCTTTTAGTCAGAGTTCCCTAGAGAAACAGAAGCAATAGGATCCATGTATGTAGAAAGAGAGTGTTTTAAGACGTTGGTTCATGTGATTGCGGAGGCTTGGAAAGAAAGGGAGGTTTACAGTTTGGAGACTCAGGAAAGAGTTGCAGTTAAGGCAGAGTGCTGGCAAACCAGGAAGAGTGGATGCTGCAGATGGAGACTGCAGGCTGTCTGCTGGCAGGACTTGCTTTTGTGAGACGGAAGGTACCCTTTTGTTCTATGTAGGCATTTAACTGATTGGATGAGCTTTCAGCTCATGGCCAATCCCCAGTCCAGCTCTATGTGATCACAGTTGTAAAGATGGTTTTATTTACTTAGAACATGAAACATACACCATAGCAAAACATCTAGGAAATAAAATTAGTGCTACTTTTCTGAATCATTAAGGATTCCTCCACCATGAAATCAAACTGAATAGCTCAGAATCCATAGCTGATGATGAATGATCATTACAATGATAATGGTGGTTATGATGATGATAATGTGATGCTGCTGCTGCTGCTGCTAAGTCGCTTTAGTCGTGTCCTACTCTGTGCGACCCCATAGACGGCAGCCCATCAGGCTCCACCATCCCTGGGATTCTCCAGGCTAGAACCCTGGAGTGGGTTGCCATTTCCTTCTCCAGATAATGTGATAGTTATCACTAAAATTTTTCTTTACATGTGTATTTTATTTACTCATTTAATCTCCAAAACTACTACTGAGGAAGAAATAGTATTAACAAATTCCAAGGACATGGAAAATAAGCAGAGTTTAAATTGCCCTACTCTTCAAAATTAGTAAGTATTGAAGAAGGCAAAACAGTAATATAATCAGAAGCCTAGTGCTTTAGCTTTGATGAATAGGCTCAATGGACCATGATAATTTCTTTGGTGTTTTCCCCAAAAGTACTTCAGAATTTGCCCAAGGATTATTTTTTAGGAAGCACACCATTTTGAATTCAAGAAGGGATTACATCCTGCAGAGAGAGAGGGAGTTGTTGGGAGTCCCAGAGCTGAAGGCTGAGATTTCACCATTCACTTGAGATGAAACATTTCAAACTCAGACTGTAGTGACCACTGGCCTAACCATAAGGGTGATGAATTTGGGATTTCCTTTCTTTTATGAAAGTGTTCATTTTCTTACTTTTGCTGGAAAAGTGTATAAGAACTCCCACCTTCCTTACTTAGCACTATAAATTGCTCATTTGTTGACACTGCATGTATATCTTTGAGAAGTTATAGATTTAAAAAAAATATAATTTCAAAGTTTTTGTTCTTCTGCAACCAAATAATTATGCTTGAGCAACATCTCCCTTTACGTGATAGAAGTTTCCATCAACTCGTGTTTCCAAAACTGTTGAAATCACTATCTCCATCACTTATTTCATAGCTAGGTTAATCACACAACAATACATGTAATACCTTCATATTACTATAGATAGTGTGTCAATGAGATCTGGCAATATTGATATCATCCAACATATCTGATAAATCTGATAAAGTGTCTTTATTTTGCTAGCTTTGAAAATGTTAGCTGACTGAAAGATGACTTTTCACAGGAGTCAGAAGGAGAATAATTCAAGTTCTCATATATCAATTAATAACTAATTACAATATTATATGTTTTTAAATAATCACAAAAAAATCTACACAACAGAGATAGAGTACCTGGTGTTCTGTAGCTGAATGAATCACTAACTTTGTCCATATCTTTGCTGTTTGGTGAGTAAGTAATTAAGAAAGGGTAGAAGTTTCCATAGGGATCTGTGAGGATCTTGGAGAGCAGTGTTCCTGGTCATTGGGCTTCATCTTTACTCCTTACATCTTCTTTCTTATGTTTGGACTCTGAGTAGCAGCTCCAGCTCCTTCAGTTTCATTGTAACCACTACTGTTTTTGAACAAGGTCCTTCCTTTCCTGAATTTCCTGTGGAACACAAAGGATTCTCATAGATTCTATCTCCCAGTTCCTAATGTAAGTATAGTAACTATGGAGAGTGTCTAAGATTTTCACTCTGTTGGTTACCATGGGAATCCGATGGGGAGTAAAACAGTGCCAGTTTTACCTGCTCACCATATACACTAAAACGTGTTTGCCCTCAGCAGTGGAAATAGGCACTTACAGATAAAGAACTGAGAGCAAGAAAACGTGGTGATTGCGGCAAATGAACTGTTCCCTCTACACTAAGTGCATTATTAGGCACATAGAGAGCTTTCTTCTGCTTCCTATTATGTGCCTCTAAAGGGCCAGGCTGATTTTGAATGTTGGCACAGGCTGTCCATTTCTGCTACCAAATTAAGAACTGCCAAAGGATCAAACGCAAGGATCATTAGGATGAAAATTATACTTTTCCCAAAAGTCTCAGACAGAAGTTCCATTTCAGTTCCATAGTCTTTGTTCTTAGTCCAGTGCCAAAGACAAATTGTTACAAGCAATAGGCTTATCTAAAATATGGGGCAGAAGCATATGGGCAGAGACGGGAGTGATTCAAGAGGGATGGGAGAGATGTGCTGGGAGAGCTGACAGTCACTTTAAAGGAAAAACTCTCTTAGCTCATAATCATGTAGATAAATGTCAGCTTTGCTTTCTTTTGGTTGTTCTCTCAGAACTTTCACAAGGTTGTCCCAGTCTAAGAGTTCAAATCAGATCATAAGTATCACTAAGGACATGGTGTGTGCTAAGTCATTTCAGTTGTGTCTGACTCTTTGCGACCCTATGGACTATAGCCCACCAGGCTCTTGGGAGCCTGGGATTCTCCAGGCTAAAATACTGGAGTGGATTGCTATACCCTCCTCCAGAGGATCTTCCTGACCCAGGGATTGAACCCAGAATTCTTATGTCTCTCCTGCACTGGCAGGCAGATTCTTTACCACTAGTGCCACATGGGAAACCCCTAAGGACATGGCTTTGATTTTAAATTAGGAGAAGCCACTGAAACAATTTAAACAGAGACATGTCAAGATCTAATTTATGCTAAGTAACTTCACTCTGGCTATAGAGAGTCAATTAAAAAGAGCCAAAAGGAGAAGTAGGAAGATGAGTGGGGAGCTGTGGCAATAGTCTTGGTGAAAGCTCCTGGCCAGCACACTGGAAGGTGATTTAAGTAGAACTCAGAAATACATGTGACTCTGCCTCTGAGCCAGGCTCAGTCAGATTAGAGACTCCTCCCTAGGCTGCAGTAACAGATCACTCCCTTTTCTGGTCAGTTTTTGGGCAATTTGCCTCTGAAAATAACTTCTTGAGAAATTTCTATCTTTTAAACAGAAAGAGAACAGAAAAGAAGAATTTGGCACACTTGTGGGCAAAAGTAATAGGAGGACAGTCTTTCAGCATAAAAATAATTGCCCCAAATCAAAGACATGAAAGTGCTGGCTGGCTCTCATAAATGTGTTTTGCATCATGTAAATCACATTAAATTTGAACGTGAGAAATGACATTTCAGTGGGAAGGTTATATGTAATTTTCACCAGATTAATTAATTTTCTCTCAGGCACTAGGCAGGGGTCAACCTATGATCTAATGTGGGAAGCATGAGCCAGATCAGTGTATCTATGAAATGCATTGGGTGAGGTGCTGCCTCCTATGTCTGTAGGTATCTTAGTTATATTAGGCTAACGCTATTTAATAGCAGACATTATAGGGATAATTCTGCATCTGCTTTTTGATTATTAGAAAATTGGTGGCTTCCATCTAGGGAAATGAATTTCTGACAATTTTTTCCAACCCTGCAAAGCTTTAAAGACTAGTGCAAAAAGCATTTTTACTGTTACATTCATTATGAGATATTAAAGGACTCAGTTCCAGAATTACATTTTCTCTGGGTATTTTTCATCATCCTTTATGATAAGCCTTTTGGCCTTTTAAAAAAAAATGTAAAATAAAAGCTGAAGCAACTTGAGCAACTTCTAGGGACCTATCTTGTGTTTTAGAGAAGAAAGATCTGTACAATTCCTTTTATATGCCTCTTCTATATCTGTCTTTAGAGTCAATCCAGCTCATTATGTATATTCACTCATTCATTCTATAATTATTAAACCCCTATTATGTGCAGGAGCTGTAATAGATGCTGTGCAACTATTAATGACAAAATGGATTCAATTCTTGCATATCTGGAGTTTTCAAGATTATTTGATTATTATAAAAAGCATCTTCACTGCTATACTCTTTCTGGAATATTAAAAGACTAAGTTCCAGGATTAACTAAAAATAATTACAGTGTTATGTGATATGTACAATAAAAATTCAGAGAGTGCTTTGGGTCTTTGAAGGGATGGGAACTAATTCTGCCTGAGACAAAGGTCTTTACAACAAAAGTGATGTTGACTAGACTCTTAAGGGTATGCTAGGTATGTGGATGAGGGAGTTGCGGTGGAATTGGATGTCACCTATATGGCCACACATGGCACATAGAAAAGTTTTGCTTGTGTTTTCCAACAACAGGAAAAGAAGAAACAAATTTGTGAACTCAAATAAAACACTTCTTCATATTGATAGCTTATGGTGAATGATGTCGGATTTGTGATCTCTGAAGATTTAGCTTCAGGACCATGGACCACTATTGATCACTCAAGAGCTTTTCAGTAGCAGAGTTTTATTAAAGTAAGAAAAGGGACAGAGAAAGCTTCTGACATAGACACCAGAAAGGGGACAGAGAGCACCCCCCTAGCTAGTTTTATCAAGGCCTTAAATACTTTTTTCAAACCCACTTCCATAACATGCATCTTAAATTAATAAAATTAGAATGAATAAAAGAAAGATCTTACCAGACCCACTCCCATAATATACCTTTTAAGATGACAGGATTGGTCAGAAGGTTCTTCTTAAGGAGAAACATGTCCTCGAGCAAGATATATTGTTATATTGACTCAGTTCAGTTCAGTTCAGTTCAGTCACTCAGTCGTGTCTGACTCTTTGCAACCCCATGTACTGCAACACACAAGGTCTTCTGTCCATCACCAACTCCTGGAGTTTACCCAAACTCATGTCCATTGAGTCAGTGATGCCAACCAACCATCTCATCCTCTGTCGTCCCTGTCTCCTCCTGCCCTCAATCTTCGCCAGCATCAAGGTCTTTTCAAATGAGTCGGCTCTTCACATCAAGTGGCCAAAGTATTGGAGTTTCAGCTTCAACATCAGTCCTTCCAATGAACACCCAGGATTGATCTCCTTCAGGATGGACTGGTAGAAGTAGAAAGTTGGAGAATTTCTCTGAGGTCAGATCGTCAGGGTTCCCCTGATGTAATGTTGGGCCTTGATTGCTCCCTGTCCACCATCTTGGCTGAGGAACTCCGAGGCTGCTGTGGAGAATAGGGGATTGCTCAAAATTCTCCAAGCCAGGCTTCAGCAAAACGTGAACCATAAACTTCCTGATGTTCAAGCTGGTTTTAGAAAAGGCAGAGGAGCCAGAGATCAAATTGCCAACATTCGCTGGATCATGGAAAAAGCAAGAGAGTTCCAGAAAAACATCTATTTCTGCTTTATTGACTATGCCAAAGCCTTTGACTGTGTGGATCACAATAAACTGTGGAAAATTCTGAAAGAGATGGGAATACCAGACCACCTGACCTGCCTCTTGAGAAATCTGTATGCAGGTCAGAAAGCAACAGTTAGAACTGGACATGGAACAACAGACTGGTTCCAAATAGGAAAAGGAGTGCGTCAAGGCTATATATTGTCACCCTGCTTATTTAGCTTATATCAGAGTACATCATGAGAAACGCTGGGCTGGAAGAAACACAAGCTGGAATCCAGATTGCTGGGAGAAATATCAATAACCTCAGATATACAGATGACACCACCCTTATGGCAGAAAGTGAAGAGGAGCTATAAAGCCTCTTGATGAAAGTGAAAGAGGAGAGCGAAAAAGTTGGCTTAAAGCTCAACATTCAGAAAATGAAGATCATTGCAACCGGTCCCATCACTTCATGGGAAATAGATGGGGAAACAGTGGAAACAGTGTCAGACTTTATTTTGGGGGCCTCCAAAATCACTGCAGATGGTGATTGCAGCCATGAAATTAAAAGACACTTACTCCTTGGAAGGAAAGTTATGACCAACCTAGATAGAATATTAAAAAGCAGAGGCATTACTTTGCCGACTAAGGTCCGTCTAGTCAAGGCTATGGTTTTTCCAGTAGTCATGTATGGATGTGAGAGTTGGACTGTGAAGAAGGTTGAGTGCCAAAGAATTGATGCTTTTGAACTGCGGTGTTGGAGAAGACTCTTGAGAGTCTCTTGGACTGCAAGGAGATCCAACTAGTCCATTCTGAAGGAGATCATCCCTGGGATTTCCTTGGAAGGAATGATGCTAAAGCTGAAACTCCAGTACTTTGCCAACCTCATGCGAAGAGTTGACTCATTAGAAAAGACTTTGATGCTGGGAGGGATTGGGGGCAGGAGGAGAAGGGGACGACAGAGGATGAGATGGCTGGATGGCATCATGGACTCGATGGACATGAGTCTGAGTGAACTCCGGGAGTTGGTGATGGACAGGGAGGCCTGGCATGCTGCGATTCATGGGGTTGCAAAGAGTCGGACATGACTGAGCGACTGAACAGAACTGAACTGTACTGCCCTTAGCAGCTGCCGAGGCTTTCTTTGTCTTTAGGACACCTTTGTTTTCCCTTCTCCACATTAGCCCTGACTTCCACTCCAAGAAGACATTACTTTTGGAGGATCAGAAAGAGGGCATTTGGTACCTTCAAACACACCTGCCAGCAATTTGTAACAAGGCTGTGCAGTACAGGAGGAGCTAAGAAGAGATACCCCACATCCAAGGTCAGGAGCGGCAGCTGAGACTCAGTTCAGTTCAGTTCAGTTCAGTTAAATCACTCAGTCATGTCCAACTCTTTGCTACCCCATGGACTGCAGCACAGCAGGCCTCCCTGTCCATCACCAACTCCCGGAATTTACCCAAACTCATGTCCATTGAGTTGATGATGCCATCCAACGATCTCAGCTTCTGTCGTCCCCTTCTCCTCCTACCTTCAATCTTTCCCAGCATTAGGGTCTTTTCAAATGAGTCAGCTCTTTGCATCAGATGGCCAAAGTACTGGAGTTTCAGCTTCAACATCAGTCCTTCCAATGAACACCCAGGACTGATCTCCTTTAGGATGGACTGGTTGGATCTCCTTGCAGTCCAAGGGACTCTCAAGAGTCTTCTCCAACACAGTTGGGGAAGCATCAGTTCTTTGGCAGTTGGCTCTCTTTATAGTTCAACTCTCACATCCATACATGACTATTGGAAAACCATAGCCTTGACTAGATGGAACTTTGTTGGCAAAGTAATATCTCTGCTTTTGAATATGCTGTCTAGGTTGGTCATAACTTTTCTTCCAAGGAGTAAGGGTCTTTTAATTTCATGACTGCAGTCACCATCTGCAGTGATTTTGGAGCCTGCAAAAATAAAGTCAGCCACTGTTTCCACTGTTTGTCCATCTATTTGCCATGAAGTTGGACTGGATGCCATGATCTTTGTTTTCTGAATGTTGAGCTTTAAGCCAACTCTTTCACTCTCCTCTTTCACTTTCATCAAGAGGCTTTTTAGTTCCTCTTCACTTTCTGCCATAAGGGTGGTGTCATCTGCATATCTGAGGTTATTGATATTTCTCCCCACAATCTTGTTTCCAGCTTGTGTTTCTTCCATCCCAGCATTTCTCATGATGTACTCTGTATATAAGTTAAATAAACATGGAGACAATATACAGCCTTGGCATACTCCTTTTCCTATTTGGAACCAGTCTGTTGTTCCATGCCCAGTTCTAACTGTTGCTTCCTGACCTGCATACAGATTTCTCAAGAGGCAGGTCAGGTGGTCTGGTCTTCCCATCTCTTTCAGAATTTTCCACAGTTTATTGTGTTATATTGACTAAAACAAAGCAATGTAGAAAAGAACATTTGTCCTTTTCTTCTTGAGAGCCCCAGACCCTTTTCTCCTCCTTGGGAAGCCTGGACTTCTTATCACCTTACCTAGGAATTGACTCAATAGTATTGGGGAGGTCAATGCATATCTCCTTCAAAGGGTGAGCACCCCTATATTCATCTCATCCACTTCATTTTGCAACACCCCCACCAGTCTTTGCTTCATGAGGCTGCCTCTGAACATCCAAGTCAAAAAGTAAATTTTCCTTCCTCTCAACTTCTGAGCACTCACATTTACTGAATATAAATATTTTGCTCATAGGTTCCTGATATAAAGCATCATTGCATTATCCCCTAACAGCAAACAGAAGTCCTTATACCTAATAATCACATTATCACTATCATCTTTGTGCCAGATACTGTGCAATTTTCACTTCAAAAATCCTCATCTTTAATTCTCAGGTATCCTATGAGGTACTCAGTAACTCATAGGATATCTATGAGTTACTATCACTAACCTCATTTTATAGATCCAGAATCTAAAGCTCTGTTCAGGGAATAACTTGTATTATTGGGTCAGAGCAGGCCCATGGCCATTAGCACACCACCGTTAGCATGGGACCCTTAGAAGGAAACCCTTAGCATGGTGGTTAGAGGTCTTGATCCCTGAGGTGACAGGTATACTGCAACCTCTCACCTCCAGGCCCTGCATCCTAGGGGCTGATGGTTGAGCTGGGGGCTCAGGGACAGGCTGTGTTCTGCAGATCTCCAGATGCTTTGCTACAGCCACCCACTGGCCAGGAAGCAAAGTACTTAATTGTGTGATTTCTGATTCAAATATTTTGTATATTTATATTATTTTTTAAAATAACTTTTTGATTCATTCACATTCTCTTAACATCTACTCACCTTTAACATGTACTTAACATGCATTTACCACAGACTTTTCTTTTTAATCTTAATCTCTCAAAAAATATATATATATATTTTGCCATCCTTCTTTCAGCCTTCAATGAAAAACCAAAATCCAAAACAAGTCTAGTAGCTGGCCATTGTAAGCTACTACATTTCACACTTAGTTGCTAAATTCAAGCAGGAGTCATTTGTCTACCATAAATATACTTGAATAAATTAGACTAAAGTATATGGTAGATTTATTAGCTAGTGTTTACTAGTAACTTATCACACTCTCATTTGTTTGAAATATTATTTAAAAATAATCATTAATTCAATCAAATAAAAGTGTCTATCTAGTATTAATGCACTGGAGGAAGCATAATTACAGCTCATTGCCATACCATAAAAAACATTATGGTGATTCCCATTGACCAATGTTTGCTATTTTATTTCAAAACAGGCATAATACAGACCATTCAACAACACTTTTGTTTCCAAATATGAGCTTTTAAATAGTCAGATCATTAGGAGAAACTGGGTAAAGGATACACAGGATATCTCTGTATTGTTACTTACAATTGCTTGTGGAACTATAATTATCTCAAAAAATGTTTTAAAAGAACAGTTGACATTCTCCACTGATAAACATAATACCCCCATCCATAGTTTTTTTTTTTCTGCTTCTGAGAGTGAATAGAAAAAAATAATACTTTCAGAAGTGTGTTGAATTGAAGAGTCTTTGCTTTTTTTTCTGAGATCTTCACCAAATTCTAACATCATAGAAGCTACCACATCTTCAGAGGACATCTCTGAAATGCTGCAGTACTCAAAAAAATTATAGTATCTGCTACTATAAAACTCTTAGAAGACCTTAGAAGAAATGAGGTAGCCTTCACAGTCAATGAAAGAGTCCAAAATGCAGTATTTAGGTGATGTCTCAAAAATGAGAGAATAACCTTGGTTCATTTCCAAGGCAAATGATTCAATATCACAGTAATCCAAGTCTATGCCTCAATCACTAATGCCAAAGAAGCTGAAATTGAATGGTTCTATGAAGACCTACAAGTCCTAGAACTAACACCAAAAAAAGATGTTCTTTTCATCATAGGGGATTGGAATGCAAAAGTAGAAAATCAAGAGATACCTGGAGTAACAGGAAAGTTTGGCCTTGGAGTACAAAATGAAGCAGGGAAAGGCTAACCGAGTTTTGTCAGGAGAACACACTGGGCATAGCAAACACCGTCTTCCAACAACATAAGAGACAGCTCTACCCATGAAATCACCAGATAGTCAGTACTGAAATCAGATTGATTATATTCTTTGCAGCCGAAGACTAAGATGCTCTATACAGTCAGCAAAAACAAGACTGGGAGCTAACTGTGGTTCAGATCATGAACTCCTTATTGCCAAATTCAGACTTAAATTGGTAGGGAAACAACTAGACCATTCAGGTATGACCTAAATCAAACCACTTATGACTGATGTTGAAGCTGAAACTCCAGTAATTTGGCCACCTGATGTGAAGAGCTGACTCATTTGAAAGACTCTAATGCTGGGAAAGATTGAAAGCAGGAGGAGAAGGGGACGACAGAGGATGAGATGGGTGGATGGCATCACCGACTCAATGGACATGAGCTTGGGTAAACTGTGGGAGTTGGTGATGGACATGGAGGCCTGGTATGCTGCAGTTCATGGCGTCACAAACAGTCGGACATGACTGAGTGACTGAACTGGACTGAAAGGAAAACCCCTTATGATTATATAGTGGAGGTGACAAATAGATCCAAGGGATTAGATCTGGTAGACAGAGTGCTTGAAGAATGAAGGACAGATGTTTATAACATTCTATAGGAGGTGGTAACCAAAACCATCCCCAAGAAAAAGAAATGCAATACGGCAAAAAGATTGTCTGAAGAGGCCTTAAAAAGCCGAGAAAAGAAAAGAAGCAGAACGTAAAGGAGAAAGGGAAAGATATACCCAACTGAATGCAGAGTTCCAGAGAAGAGCAAGGAGAGATAAGAAAGCCTTAGTAAACAGTGAGAAGAAATAGAGGAAAACAATCAAATGGGAAGACTAGAGAGCTCTTCAAGAAAATTGGAGATATCAAGGGAAAATTCCTTGCAAAGACATGCACAATAAAGGACAGAAATGGAAAGGACCTAACAGAAGCAGATGAAATTAAGAAGTGGCAAGAATATGCAGAACTATATAAAAAAGCTCTTAATGACCCAAATAACCACAATGGTGTGTTTTTTCAAGTAGTCATGTACAGCTGTGAAAGTTGGACCATAAAGAAGGCTGAGCATCAAAGAATTGATGCTTTTGAACTGTGGTGCTGGAGAAGACTCTTGAAAGTCACTTGGACAGCAAGGAGATCAAAACAGTCAATCCTAAAGGAAATCAGTCCTGAATATTCATTGGAAGGACTGATGCTGAAGCTGAAGCTCCAATACTTTGGCCACCTGATGCAAAGAGCTGACTCATTAGAAAAGACCCTGATGCTGGGAAACATTGAGGGCAGGGAAGAAGGGGGAACAGAGGATGACATGGTTGGATGGCATCACTGAGTCAATGGACATGAGTTTGGGCAAACTGTGAGAAATAGTGAGAGACAGGGACATTTGGCATGCTTCAGTTTATGGGACTGCAAAGAGTCAGACAAGACTTAGTGACTAAACAACTATAAAACTCAGGGGCAAAGATATATTTTGATTTGACATATTGGGTAGTTACCATATTTCTGCATTGGGGCCAGTAGGTTGGTTTTTGCTCACATGGTCCAGAAAAATAGAAAAGTGCAGTATAGCCTCGTGGTTAAGTGTGTAGTCTCTAGAGTTAGGCTGTTGACTTGAAACCTTGTTCTGCCACTTCCTATCTATGTGACCATGGACACGTTTATTAATCCTATGTTGTCTTTGTTGTCTATTTTAAAATAGAATTAGTTGTAGTGCTCACTGCTTAGAATTCCTGAGATAATTATATTACAGAATACATATGTCTGATATTCAACGAGCTCTCAGTGTAGGGGTACTGAGTTTATGATTCTACTACCTCAAAATATTTAGTCAAGAGAAACAGCTGAAGTTAGATGCTTTCTATTTTCAAAATCTGTAATATCTAATTCCTAAGACAGTCCTGACCAGGTGGTGGAGTTCATCAGCAGCCTCTACCCTCCAGGTCATGCCTGCCTTTGATTTGGCATGAATTAACTGCATCTGTTTTGTAGTTTGGGACCCCATCCCCCACCCCCCCAAGTACCCATAAAGTCTCAACCTTTTCAAACCCAGCTTGTTGCTATGTTGATTCAGGCTTTGCTTCTTCTGTACCTGGGTTTTCTTTGCCTTTATACCTGGTTTCCTGTTGAAAGCAAATTTTGTCCCTGGATCCTTGACCCTCTACCCTGACCTTACCATCATCCTCTTTTATGGCATTGAATCCTGCCCCTTAATTGCTGGCCACAGAATGGCATATTGATGCAAATAGACCGATTACTCAGAGCTATAGGACTTTTGACTACATGGACTAGAGCACTATGAACAGGGTTGGCAAGCATCATAGAGGGCACTTCAGTTCAGTTCACTTCAGTTCAATTGCTCAGTCGTGTCTGACTCTTTGTGACCCCATGGACTGTAGCACACCAGGCCTCCCTGTCCATCACCAACTCCCGGAATTTACCCAAACTCATGTCCACTGAGTCGGTGATGCCAACCAACCATCTCATCCTCTGTCATCCCCTTCTCCTCCTGCCTTCAGTCTTTCCCAGCATTAGAGTCTTTTCAAATGAGTCAGCTCTTCGCATCAGGTGGCCAAAGTATTGGAGTTTCAGCTTCAACATCAGTCCTTCCAATGAACATTCAGGACTGATTTCCTTTAGAATGGACTGGTTGGATGTCCTTACAGCCCAAGGGACTCTCAAGAGTCTTCTCCAGCACCACAGTTCAAAAGCATCAGTTCTTCATTACTCAGCTTTCTTTGTAGTCCAGCTCTCACATCATACATGACTACTGGAAAAACCATAGCCTTGACTAGATGGACCTTTGTTGGCAAAGTAATGTCTCTGCTTTTTAACATGCTGTCTAGGTTGGTCATAACTTTTCTTCCAAGGAGTAAGTGTCTTTTAATTTCATGGCTGCAATCACCATCTGCAGTGCTTTTGGAGCCCCCCAAAATAAAGTCTCTCACTGTTCCCATTGTTTTCCCATCTATTTGCCATGAAGTGATGGGACCAGATGCCATGATCTTAATTTTCTGAATGTTGAGTTTTAAGCCAACTTTTTCCACTCTCCTCTTTCACTTTCATCAAGAGGCTCTTTAATTCTTCTTCACTTTCTGCCATAAGGGGGGCACTTAAAGAAATATTATCTGGGATATGTGAGGTATCCTGTGAAGAGGTACTAGATGATCATAGAGAGCCAGGCCCCAGAATAAACTGTAGCTTCCTGGTCCAGGAGATCAGCCTTGAGTACCCAGAAAAATTCATCACTATGCTCCTCACTCCACCTCCCTAGGATGGAAAGAATTCTGATCAGATATCAGATATGCACATGAATAATGGCATAAATTGATGATTTTTGTTTGTGATTGAGGAAAGAAACCACAGAGCTGTTATTGCTAAGATTTCCCTGGTGTTTCCTCCATGGAGAATTTTTCAGTTTGTAGTAGAGTTAATCTGAAGAGAGGATAGGGACTTGAGAGCTCTAGTTAGTAAAAAAAAAAAAAAAGATGTTTTTAGAGATAAAATTAAACCATATTATTAAACCACATTGAAATGCTTCAATAAATCTATATAAAGCCCAAAGTACAGAGCCAGACACACTTTGTTCAAGAGGTATAAGGAAGTATTATTTTTGTTATTCATAATTTGTTAGCTGATTTAAATATCATAATGGGTCACTCACGTCTCCATAATATCTGGGGTATTCTGGAGATAAAATAAAATCAGACACATCAGCCAGGTGAGGAATTTCATAAAACATAGCAATATAATTACCAACATTAGAAATAAGAATATTAGTATAGAAATATAGTCTTCCTTTCAAAACATGCTTCAGCCTTAAACTCAGACATGATTAAGTAGACGAGAACTTGAATTCCTATATGTATTCATCCAAAAGTTAATATAATCTGGTAAAGCCCTTTGTAACTTTTAGGGCTTCTATACTAAATCAATTCCTTCTTGACAAATGCAAATGAAAGAACTTGTAAACATCTCCCAATTGGGGTCAAGCAATCATCTTTCAGCAGTTTCAGAGCTCAGAGTAGTGTCAATCAATTGACTCAGTTGAGATAGACAAGCATTAAATTTGTATTTTTCAAAACTTTGATACATTTGCTTTCACTTCTTTCCTGTTTAACACCTCTATTTTTGATTCCTTGTGCATAAAGTTCTTATACAGAATTTAAAAGATTCTGTTCAAAGAAACACCATCTATGAAAGCACATTGATAGGAATGTACCTAAACAAGCATATACTTTCTAATTAGCTCTTTTCAGTTGCTCATATTGCATAATTAAAGCTCATTGAAGCCTATTCAAATGAAGAACTGTCTTCTTTATTTTTTAAAGCATCATTTAAAGTGGTTTTGAAATTGACATTATCCTAATTACCTTTTCTTAGAAATGAGCTTATGAGCTTTCATCATGAAGGAGGAGAAAATGAGATCAGCCTGGTGGTTGATGTAGGTTTGCTGTTGCTCTTTTGTTTGCTTTTGACCCTTGGACTTATTGGTTGTCCTTTACTTTGTACCAAAGCCCTGACTTCCAGTGTGTGTGTGTGTGTGTGTGTGTGTGTGTGTGTGTGTGTGTGTGTGTTGGAATGTAATAGGGAGGAACCAGTTTTGACTCCATGTCCTTTCAGTTCAGTTCAGTTCAGTTCAGTTACTCAGTTGAGAATTTGAACCAAAGCTCTGGCTTCCAGTGTGTGTGTGTGTGTGTGTGTGTGTGTGTGTGTGTGTTGGAGTGTAACAGGGAAGAGCCAATTTTGACTCCATGTTGGATCTGTTTTTTTTTTTTTAACTCTAATTTTTGTTTTTGTTATTATAATCATACATAAGGGCCTGCCTTAGGGAAACCTGCCCTCTGACGGTTAAACTAAAGTGGCTTTATTCGGTTCACAGGGAGACAATCTGACTCTGTGTATCTGTGAATGGCTGCAGAAAAGAAGAAATTAACACATCTGCTTTTATTTTACAAGATAAAGGCCTTTTTATTTCACTTCCTTACCTCCTCTCCCACAGTATAAAAGAAAATGGCATCCAGATCCCAATAAGATTTTTTTTGCCTACTCTAGCCATCTTCTCCATCTGCCCAGCTTTCTGAACAAAGTCATTATTCCTTGCCTCAACATCAAGTCTCCTGATTCATTGCCTGTCGTGCTGCAAGTGAAGCGAGCTTGGACTCAGTAACAGAAGGAAAGGTGCTTGACATGTCCACAACCACCTGCCTCGTCCCTTTGAACTTGTTTTGGGAATTGGATGGGAAGGGATGTTGATAGGTTTTCAGATAAAAACAAGAAGTGCATGCTGAGTTGTCTGGATCCTTGCCTAGCTTTCTTTTTCTGAAACATGGATGATCTATGACCACTAATGCATTGAAGAAAAATATGTTAAATTAATAGATCGAATAAACAAAAATAAGTGAATGTGGTAAAAACATAAATAAATGACCCAGCCACATTTTAATCAGCTTTTTAAAATGGGCATAATTAATTAATAGGAGGGTAGAGCACGGGAATTAAATGCTTTCTATATCCTGTCCAGTGACCACAGACTTTCTTTTCATTCCGGGGGTTGTAATTTATAAATGTGCCTCCTTGCCCATTAATCATAGTTGTCTTTGACTATTCTGATCTTCAAAGGTCAGAGTTGACATTTTAATGTAGCACCTTGGCATCTCTACTAATTTCTTCCTACATTATTCACTAGAATAGCATTCCTAAGGAAATGGGGCATGTGTTTTCCTAGCCCTTTAAGTAACAGTTGGTATTAGCCCTTCCTTTAGTTCTGACCTCTATTCAGCCATTGAGAAAGGGAAAAGCATTTCATAACTAAAGACAAAAAAAAAAAAAAAAAAGATGGACTACATTTATCCCAATAGAGTAAACAGAGAGGATGCAGTTCATTTAAAATCAATCTAGTTTAAAAACTTTCAGGCTCCTCTGTCCATGGGATTTTACAGGCAAGGATACTGGAGTGGGTTGCCATTTCCTTCTCTAGGGCATCTTCCCCATCCAGGGATCGAACCTGGGTCTCTTGCACTGCAGGCAGATTCTTTACCGACTGAGCTATGAGGGAAGCCTAGTTTTAAAACTTTCATTAAAATTGGAAATTTTGAAAATTTAGGGAATTAAATTTCCAACACCTTTTGGGTATAATACAAATTTCAATACTTTCCTATGCAAAGGGATAAAAAATGATGAGGAATATCTTCAGACATGGGGGCTGGTATGTGTGTGGGGGAATAGTATCTGTATGTAGGGTGCTGAGTTGTTGGTTTGAAACCTTGGGATTTTATTGGGTGAAAACTAAACCTGGCCTCCTTACATAGAGGGCAAGGAGAACCTAAGAAAGAGGCAGGCCACCCAGATGGGTATGTGGTAGGTATAATAGGCAAGGGAACTTACATCCAAGGCTTATTTTGGGCAGCCACAATATAAGTAGCTCTCTGCTGTGCCTGCCAGAGTCACAATAGTTCAAATAGAGGCCTTACTTAGGTTAAGTCATGTGTACTACCCAGATGGTCACAACAACATTTTGTTCTCTCAAGGCTGTGTCCTTGAAAATGGTTCCCACTGTGGGAATGCTAAGCAGAATGCGCATTCCAAAGGCAAGAGAGGAGGTAAGGAATTTTGAATAGCCTGTGTCCAGCCTGCTGGTCAACTGATATTCACACCCTCTAAATGACCATCTCTAACATAAATGGCCTTGTGCACTTGAAAAGTAGACTTTATTATGCCATGTTATGTTTATTTGAGCAGACAGAGGAGGATATAAGTCAGAATCAAGTCACAGAAGAATAGAAACTGAAAACTGTGGAACCTCTGGAAGCAGATGGTTGAAGTCAAGGGTTAGCATAACATGCCTTCCCTCCCTTCTTTCTTCCTTTTCTTTCTCTTTCTTTTCATCTCTTTCCTTTTCATTTCTTCTGCCATCCCTCCCTCCTTCCTTCCCTTCTTCCCTTCCTCCCTCTCCCCTTCCCTTCCTCTCCTTCCTGACTTTGTTTCTTTTTTTTGTCTCTGTTTCTTTCTTCCTTCCGTGGCTTTATTGAGGGCACAGTTAACAAAGAAAAATGGTGTGTATTTAAAGTATGCAATGTGATGATTTGTGTGTATATGTATATATATTGTTGTTCAGTCTCTAAGTAGTGTCTGATTCTGTGTGTCCCCATGGACTGCAGCACTCTAGGCTTCCTTGTCCTTCACTATCTATCTCCCAGAGTTTGCTCAAATTCATGCCCATTGAGTTGGTGATGCTATCCAACCATCTCGTCCTCTGTCGCTCCCTTCTCCTCCTACCTTCAATATTTCCCAGCATCAGGGTCTTTTCCAATGTGTCTGCTCTTTGTATCTGGTGGCCAAAGTAATGGAACTTCACCTTCAGTATCAGCCTTTCCAATGAATATTCAGAATTGATTTCCTTTAGGAATGACTGGTTTGAGATCTATCTATCTATCTAGTTGCTCAGTCATGTCTGACTCTTTGTGACCTGGGGACTGTTAGCCCACCAGGCTCCTCTGTCCACAGAATTCTCTAGGCAAGAATACTGGAGTGGATAAGTCAGGGGATCTTCCCTGACCCAGGGATCAAACTTGGATCTCCCATATTGCAAGCAGTTTCTTTACCATCTGAGCCACCAGGGAAGCTGATATATACACACACATACATACATACATACATATATACATACATATATATATAATCAGTATCAGTTCAGTCTCTTAGTCATTTCCAACTCTTTGTGACTCCATGAATTGCAGCACGCCAGGCCTCCCTGTCCATCACCAACTCTCGGAGTTCACACAAACTCATGTCCATTGAGTCGGTGATGCCATCCAGCCATCTCATCCTCTCTTGTCCCCTTCTCCTCCTGCTCCCAATCCCTCCCAGCATCAGAGTCTTTTCCAGTGAGTTAACTCTTCTCATGAGGTGGCCAGAGTACTGGAGTTTCAGGTTTAGCATCACTCCTTCCAGAGAACACCCAGGACTGATCTTTAGAATGGACTGGTTGGATCTCCTTGATATATATATATAATGTTTGGAACTCCAATACTTTGGCCACCTGATGCAAAGAGCTAACTCATTTGAAAGGACCCTGATGCTGGGAAAGATTGAGGGCAGTAGGAGAAGGGGACGACAGAGAATGAGATGGTTGGTTGGCATCACCAACTCAATGGACATAAGTTTGGGTAAACTCCAGGAGTTGGTGATGGACAGGGGGGGCCTGGTGTGCTGTGGTTCATGGGGTCACAAAGAATCAGACATGACTGAGTGACTGAACTGAACTGAACTATTATGTTATATATAAATATTATATTAATGTTATTAATATAACATTAATTATTATGTTATATATATATGTACAAGTATAAAATCATGATCACAATCAAGTTAATTAACACATCCTATACCTTACCTAGTTATCATTTAGCATAGCCTTTCAATGATCCTGATTACTTTCTAACACACTATGGTAGACTCAAACAGGAAGGTATTATTGTTCTGTGTGGAGTCAGGAAATTGGATTAGTTGACATCTCAGGGCATTTTTATGACTTTGAGATTAATTAACTTACTATTATATATACAGTATTTATCAAATGTTTTATATACTTCAGGTTTTAAAAAACAAATGCAAACTTTTCCAGATAGAGTTAGAGACTATTTTTTTCCAGAAAAAAATGGGTTTTAAATCCTGACAGAGTTCTCTCCTAGAGTTGGGAAAACGCATGTGTTTTTATGAAAATAGTTAACAGTATGATTATAATAATTTTCTACTTTCTCATCATTTTCATTTTCATCATCACAAAATGAAAATCAGGCACATCTTTTTGTAAACATTATTTGTTTGATCCCTTTGACCTGTGAAAAGGATTTGTTTATTTTTATTCCTCAGTCCTCTTCTGCTGCAACTAACATTACACCAAAAAGACTCTAGCTCTGGTTCTTAGAGAAATTAAGTTTTTCTCTCTGGACGATAATGACCATTTCTCTACTTTAATTATTAAAATGATGCAAAGACTGCTTCAGAAGCATGGTATGCATCTTGAATCTTAGATTGAAAATAAACTGATATTTGTGATGTAGTGATTGCCATTTTTTATTGTGAAAACCAGCATTTTTATTTTTGGTGAGATAAAGGATTTTAAAAATTATATTGTCCAGGATTCAAAAAAGGGGATGGACGAAGGCTGTGTTTGGTTGGACTATGAGCAGAAAAGAGAGGACAGCAGGGAAGATTATTAAGTAGCTGAAATAGGAAACTGGGTTAGAAAGCAACAGCAATATCCTGAAGGTGTGGGGAGAGATCCTAGCAACACAAAAAGGCTGTTTATGTGTGAGGCTGATCAAGTGCAAGGACCTAGACAACAAATTGATCACATCATATCTTTTAACTTATTTTCATTTATTTTTAATTTTTATTTTATATTGGACTAAGCTGATTTACAATGTTGTATTAGTTTTAGGTGTACAGCAAAGTGATTCACTTAAACATATGCATATATATATATATTTTTGTAAAATTCTCTTCCCACTCAGGTTATTGCAGAATATTGAGCAGAGTTCCCTGTGCTATATAGTAATTCCTTCTTGGTTATCTATTTTAAAAACAGTAGGTTTATATTTCAGTTCCAAACTTCCAATCTATCTCTTACTTCTACCTTCCCCCCCGCCCCTGGTAAACACAAGTTTGCTTTCTAAGTCTGAGAGCCTGTTTTTATTTTGTAAATAAGTTAATTTGTATCACTTTTCTTTAGATTCTGCATATAAATGATATCATATGATATTTGTCTTTCTCTTACTTCACTTAGTATGATAATTTTCAGGTTCATTCATGTTGCTTCAAAAAGCAGTATTTCATTCTTTTTAATGGCTGGGCAGCATCTCATTGCATATATGTACCATTTCTTCTTTATCCATTCATCTGTCAATAGACATGTAGCTAGCTTCCATGTCTAGGCTATTGTAAATAGCATTGATATGAACATTAGGGTGCATGTATTAAGCCTTTTGAATGATGATTTTCTCTGGGTATATGCCCAGGAGTGGGATTACTTCATCTTTGACCCGAGTTCAAAACCTGGGTTGAGAGGATCTCCTGGAGGAGGGCAGGGCAACCCACTCCAGTATTCTCGCCTGGAGAATCTCCATGGACAGAGGAGCTTGGGAGGCTACTGTCCATGGGCTTGCAAAGAGTTGGACACGATTGAACAACTAAGCACAGCACAGCACAGCACATGATAACGTCATTTTTAGTTTCTTAAGAAACGTTTCTACAGTCTTCCATAGTGGCTGCACCAATTTACATTCCCACCAACAGTGTAGGAGTGTTCCCTTTTCTCTATACCCTCCCAAGCATTTATTATTTGTAGATATTTTGATGATGGCCTCCCTGAATGTGCCCAATCACATCTGGTCATATATCTTACACAACAAGATCTTTTTGTCTTTTATTTGGGTCACTTCTAGAATCAAAAGTCTAGAAAAAGTCAGGTATAAAGGGGGCAGCAAGAATATCCATGCCATACTTCACACAACCATGGATTATACCTATCTTGTTTCTAAGTGCCATACACAAATTTGTGAAGTTTTTATTCTATCTGTCCTGTACAGCACCTGAAGATCTATCTTGAAAACTTCACCATAACCCTATGAGGTATGTACTTTACTTCTCCATTTTAAAGGTAAGGGCATCCAGGCTTAAATAATTTAAGTAACATAAACAAAGTCTCATGATTAAAAATGGGAGTGAGAGTGATAGAGTTTGAATCTAGATACATAAGACCAGAAAGCTCTTAATTATTGTTCTGAACTACTAGGACACTATTGGTATGAAATGATTTATTTTTAGGTAATTGAAATTAAAGAAGTACCATTTAATTTTGAAATGAGATTTTACTGAGAAGAGTAATATCATTCAAATGCTGTATTTTTTACAGTTAATAATTTGTGTCTTTTTCTTATCACCAAGTGCTCATACAATTAACTAAGCATTATTGAGGTAGCTTTGCAATTTAGAGATGTGTGTTGGCAAGTAATTATATGAGAGCCTGCAGTGAAAGTTGGCAGTTTTTAAGCAGAAAGGAAAAAATTTAGAAAGAAAACTATATTACAAAATCATCAACTTCTTCCTTAAGGTAAAAATCTTACAACATGCTGGAAAAATATATTACAAATGAGTGCAAACCATCATCTAGATTTTTGCTCCTGTTGTGTTTATGCCTGAGGCCTTTTTATTTGCTCATTGTTTTATTAATGGACTTGAACCAATGAACAAGCTGGTGAAAGCTGCAGTACCTGTGGTATAAAGTATATTGTCTGAAGAATGACTTTTTTTCACATCCAGGTGTAATACATCATGGAAACCAATTTAGCATGGGTAGTGTTAATATATGGTTGAGGGCTAGAAAAGTTTTCAGGGAAGTAAGCACAGCCAAATCAATCGGCATTGGAAGAGGAAATTCACCAGAGAGAGTTTCTTCAGTGTATATTTAGTTGTATCATTATGTCCAATGTTCTATTCTAAAAAGATTATATTATAGGAAGATAAGTCTGTCATCTACATAATATGTAATAGGCTATGTATTCAAGATCAGGAAATAGTTTACCTAGTTAATGCTATAATGGTTAGGCTTTGAAACTTCTAAAAAGGCAAATACTATGGCCCTGGAGTAAAGTCTGTTACTGAAGATAGGAATAGAGAAATTGGATTCATTTTTAAAATCTCCTGTAGAGCTGGTACATACAGAGAAAGTTCAGTAACTAGTGAATGCAGGAAAGAATTTAAAGGAAGTGAAGACGAGGAAAGTATACAATGCATTGTATCAGGTGTCAGGACTCATACGCGTGATCTACAACTCTAGAGCAATTAGTTTACATTAGGATTTGGTGTGTGAAATGGCTATATTTCAGGATTCATACTTTTTTCTGCTACATATGAAGCCAACATAATTTTATCCGAATGGGATTTTGAGGATCACCCCCTTTAGTCCCCATATGTTGCAAATGAGAAAATAAAGCTTCAGAGAAATGAATCATGTAAAGTCACCCTTTCAGACAATAGAAGAACCAACTAGAACAAAGATTTTCTGACATTCTTTTCAACACAACAGATGATTTTTTTCTCCCAATACAGATTTTCCTGCTTTCCAAAAGTCCACACTTTAATGCTGCTTCACTCTTAGGAATATATACTTTACTACTTGTTTTGGCTACCAGAAATAAAGCCAAGGAGGATTTTCAACTTTATGAAAAAAGCCATTACTATACTAAGGCAGATCTTTTGTAAAAACAAAGTGGTAAATTTTCAGAATGTAGAGTATACTTTTCACTTTATTCATTTCAGCTTATGGAAAGTTCCACAGAAATGCTCTATTTTCTGATGGTGCAGAAAACTGTAATTTGAGCCTATGGCTAGAGATTAATAGAATAGGATAATATATAGAATTTACTTATTCTCCAATTTTATTGATAAAATGTGAAAGGACAAGCAACAGTGTGGGAGAAAATATTTAGGCATTATATGCATGATAAAGTACTTGAATCCAGAATATATAAAGAACACTTTATAACTCAATGATGAAGAGACACAGAACTCAATATAAAAATGGAAAATAAACAATAGGTTTGAATAGATATACCTTCATGTGAGATTCCAAGGAAAGGCAATAGCAAAGAATGTTCAAACTACCACACAATTGCACTCATTTCACATTCTAGCAAAGTAATGCTCAAAATTCTCCAAGCTATACTTCAACAGTACAAGAACCGAGAATTCCAGATGTTCAGTCTGGATTTATTATTATTATTTTTAAATAATATACTTTTTTATTTTTTTATTTTTTATTTTTGCAGAAGATGGAACTTTATTTTATTTATTTATTTATTTTTTTGAATCCACCACGGGTGTACATGCGTTCCCAAACATGAACCCCCCTCCCACCTCCAGAATAGGCAGAGGAACCAGAGATCAAATTGCCTAACATCCGTTGAATCATAGATAAAGTAAGAGAGTTCCAGAAAATCATTTACTTCTGCTTCATTGAGTATGCTAAAGCCTTTGGCTCTGTGGATCACAATAAACTGTGGAAAATTCTTCGAGAGATGGGAATGCCAGACCACCTTACCTGCCTGAGAAACATATATGCAGGTCAAGAAACTTGTATGCAGGTCAAGAAACAGCAGTTAAAATCAGACATGGAACAATAGACTGGTTCCAAACTGGGGAAAGGAGTATGTTAAGGCTGTATATTGTCACCCTGCTTATTTAACTTCTGTGCAGAGTACATCATGTGAAATGGTGGGCTGGATGAAGCATAAGCTGGAATCAAGACTGCTGGGAGAAATGTCAATAACCTCAGGTATGCAGATGACACCACCCTTATGGCAGAAAGTGAACAACTAAAGAGCTTTCTTGATGATGGTGAAAGAGGAGAATGAAAAAGCTGGCTTAAAACTCAACATTCAGAAAACTAAGATTATGGAATCTGGTCCCATCATTTCATGGCAAATGGATGGGGAAACAATGAAAACAGTGACAGACTTTATTTTCTTGGGCTCCAAAATCACTGCAGATGGTGACTGCAGCCATGAAATTCAAAGACACTTACTCCTTGGAAGAAAAGTTATGACCAACTTAGCAGAGAACAGAGACATTACTTTTCCAACAAAGGTCTGTATAGTCAAACCTATAGTTTTTCCAGTAGTCATGTATGGATGTGAGGGTTGGATCATAAAGAAGGCTGAGCACCCAACGAATTGATGCTTTTGAACTGTGGTGTTGGAGAAAACTCTTGAGAGTCCCCTGGACTGCAAGGAGATCCAACCAGTCCATCCTAAAGGAAATCAGTCCTGAATAGTCATTGAAGGCACTGATGCTGAAGCTGAAACTCCAATACTTTGGCCACCTGATGTGAAGAACTGACTCATTTGAAAAGACCCTGATGCTGGGAAAGATTGAAGGCAGACAGAAAAGTGGACAACAGAGGATGAGATGGTTGGATGGAATCACTGATTCAATGGCCATGAGTCTGAGCAAGCTCTGGGAGATGGTGAAGGACAGAGAAGACTGGCGTGCTGCAGTCCACAGAGTCTCAAAGCATTGGGCACAACTGAGTGACTGAACAAGAGCACCATGCTAGATATACAAATAGCCAAAAAAACTTGTGAGAAGATGCTCAATATTAGTCGTCATTGTGCTGTGGTTATTCGCTTAGTCATTTTCAACTCTTTGCTATCCCATGTACTGTAGCCCATCAGGCTCCTCTTTCCATGGGGATTTTCCAGGCAAGAATAATGGAGTGGGTTGCCATGCCCTCCTCCAGGGTATCTTCCCAACCCAGGGATCAAACCTAGGTCTCACACATTGCAGGCAGATTCTTTACCATCTGAGCCACCAGGGAAGCACATTATAGGAATGCAAATAAAAAACACAAACCACTTCACATGTACAAGGATGGCTAAAATAGAAAAATGACAGATAATAAAAAGTGCTGGCAATGATATAAAGATGTTTAATAGATTGCTATGAGAATTTTTAAATGATACAGACATTTTGGAAATCTGTTAGTTTTTTAAAATATTAAATATAAACTTATCTATGACTCATCAGTATCACTCCTTAGTATATATCCAGGACAAATATAAACATATGTCTGCATTAACACTTGTACAGAAATTTTCATAGAAGTATTATTTACATTAGCAAAAAATGCCCATGAACTGTTGAATAGAGAACTAAAATGTGAAATATGCATACAATAGGATGTCATTTGGCCATTGTAAGGAATGAAGTACTGATATAGTTTATAATGTGGACGAACATTGAAACATTATGCTAAGTGTAAAAAGCTTCACAAAAAGCCATATTTGGTATGATTCTGTAGACTATAAATGAAGTCAACTCTAATGGGAACAAGCTGAGGTGATTTATTCAGAGCTGTCTATACTGGGGGAGGCAGCCACCAAGCCTCACTTTTTACATAGACTCAAAGGCTGGGAGAGAAGTAGGAAAGAAGGTCAGCTTCAAGTATGCCCTGTTTGGATGGTGTTGACATAGGAGATTTGTAGGATGGGCCAACTAGAAGCAGGGCATCCTAAGTAACTGATTAAGGGTACATATTTGATTTTCTCCAGGTGGCCCTAATTTGGAAATGGGGGAAAAACTTAGAAAGCTGTAAGTCATTAATCAAGTCCTGGCCATGTGGGGCCTGTTGTTACCTGGGTTTGTTATCCAATTTCCTGGACTGGTTACTTTAAAACATAGATTGACTTCAAGGCTTTATTACTACAGGTTGTGGATCAGAATTCTATTTTTGTGTGTAATCTGTCCACCTTTGTTTTTGTGAGCATTCAGTCTCCCAATTCATTATATGAAATGTACAGAATAAGTAAACATATAAATACAGATAGTA
This sequence comes from Ovis aries, assembly GCF_016772045.2. Classification (NCBI taxonomy): domain Eukaryota; kingdom Metazoa; phylum Chordata; class Mammalia; order Artiodactyla; family Bovidae; genus Ovis; species Ovis aries. The sequence goes on along the minus strand of NC_056075.1, from coordinate 29,408,824 downwards.
CATGAAGAATCGTCTGAAACTGGAGGGATAGGATGGAGAGTGTTAATGGGTATAAGGTTTCTTTTCAGGTTGATGAAAATATTCTAATATTAGGTTATGGTGCTTTTTGTAAAACTGCAAATACACTAAAAACAACTTCATTGTACACTTTATTTGAGTACACATTTGTTACTTTAGGCTCCCCTCGTAGCTCAGTCGGTAAAGAATCTGTGTGCAATGCAGAGGACCCAGGTTTGATTCCTGGGTCAGGAAGCTCCCCTGGAGAATGAAATGGCAACCCACTCCAGTATTCTTGCCAAGAGAATCCCATTGACAGAGGAGCTTGGCAGGCTACAGTCTGTAGTGTTGCAAGAGTTGGACACAGCTTAGTGAGTAAACCACCACCACCTTGTTACTTTATGTGTCAGTGAAGCTTTAAAAATAGTTCACCCCCCAAAAAAATAAAATAAAATAAAATAAATAAAAATAGTTCACTGATACTCATGTTTATTTGAAACGATAACAGTTTGAATATAGTTGTTTAAATGCCTTTATAATTAAAATTAATTTCAGTTTCCTTTCATTTTTCTTAATCTGCTAGAAATTTTAAAATGACATATATGGCTAACATTTAATTATTGGTTTAAAAAGAAGTCATATTAAAAAAGTGATTACAAGTGTAAAGAATACTATCATGGGATCTTTGAGGTTTTTCTTTATACTTTTTATAAATATAGATGAGGGAAATGAAATTTCTAAGGATTTGTTAAGAAGATGTAGGAGCTACAAACTGTACCCTCTTCATCCTGGTTTAAATACTTCTTTTCTATTTCACAACTGCCTTCATTGTAGATAAGGAAATAGGGGCTTCTATCAATTATTAGCAGTTTCAGAGGTTTTTGACAACATTGACAATCTGATAAAAGCCACGCACACTCTTCTCAGGGGGGAAAAATTAACACACTTATGAACCATGGTGAAAACTTTTATTTTGCCTGTATAATATCCATTCACACTTCTGGCAAGAGCAGGTAGATTTTGTTTGGCGTGGGGGGCAGGTGATATTCTTCCCGCATTCACAATCCTTGGGACTTGGTGTGGGCAGTAAGACATACTCACCCTTACTAGTCATGGTGATTCATTCAGGAGTGAATGCTTTACTTTAATTGGCTCAGCCTGGAGATTTTAGGAAGCTGAAACTCCCTCTTTTGCTGCAGTCAAAACAGGAAAAGTCTAAGATAGATTTTGAGTACTATCACATGGAGACAGAGAGATGGAAAATAACAGAAAATCTTTAATATCACTTCAGCCTCTGGATTCAGCCCTGCCTTAAACTAATTTGTCATGTAAGGAATCTGATACATTTATATTTTGGTGAAGGTGATTTGAGATGTATTCTTTGACACTTACAACCCAAAGAAACCTGGTTTTTACCTGTGGTAAACACAAGAGGGCTTTATGGATATGACTGGGCACATCTACAGGTTCATCTTAAGGATCTATGAACTATATCATAGGTAAGGTAGGAGGGCTGCTTTGTGGACTTTGAACAGTGGGTAATTAACCAACTTAAATTTTATATATATATATAAAATAGGTATATAATTTTTGTAACCATTCTGTGTGCTTGTTTGTGAAAGGTGATATTTAAGAAATTGAAAGCCTTGCATATTCTCTTTTTCTTGTGTGATCACCAATTACATCCAATAATTAGTTAAGTGGTTTTCAACTTAGATTTTTTCAAAATAGCCCATATATTTATGATGCGATAAGCCCTGGATCACAGTTTGAGAATACTGAAATAGAAATGTATAGTTTTGGTTTTCCCCAATGCCACCCCGCCAACCTCAGTCCTGGTATAATCTCAGAGCCACTATTAGAGTCTATATATTCAATTAAATTATATGTGCAAGAAAACGACTTCTGGAATTTGATTAGCAAATGGTGCTCGTGAATAATATTGGGAATTTTGAGGAAGATTAGGATCTGTGGTTAAATCTGTCATCTGAGTTTGAAAACTGAGAATTTCCTACCTCATGGATCAAAACAGCCTTTTGTGGCATGAGAGTTCACCTAAACCAAACTGGATTCATAGGCATTTGTCTGCCTTGAGGGACAGGAGAGGACATCTAATAGACAGGGGCAGTGCACCTATAAATTCAAAGACCAGTTGCAGCATAACATCCATTACTAATGGATTTGCATTATATCTATGCTTTAGCTGCTTTTTGGAAGCAAGTCCACTGAAACTATTCAGATTCAGAGGAACCTAATAGTGTTTTGAAGGTGTGTGAGGAGAGACTTCACAGGACAGTTACTGGTAGTAATCACTGGAGGAAGTTGCTGCTACAGTTGCTCGGTATAAGAAAAAGAAAGTTACAGTTAAAATCTCATGGGAGCAGTTGCTGAGAGTGATCACAGATATTTATTAAGTACTTTCTCTGTGCACAGCTTCCGCTGACTCTGAGAGGGCAGTCAAAGAGGCTCCAGCATGGCTCCTGGTCTAGGAGATCTTGCAATCTGGAGCAATTATAAGTATCTCGCCTATCAGTGGGGATCATAATATCTGTCTGACAGGGATTCTTATGAAAAATACATACTGTAACCTCTTATAATATAAAACAGTCCTGAAACATGGTAAAGAATCTCAATAAGTGTGTGGTTAATTATCAGTCTCATTTCCTCATTGTGAATCAAGATACAGAATAATATGCATACTCTTGGTAGGGAAAAATTGGACAGTCTTGATCCAGATGTGTGATCTAGTTTCAATAAAGGGAGAGAGAACCACTGCCTTATCTCTGGGAATATCTCTGTTTTTTTTTTTTTTTTTCGTCGATTACCCCAGCTAGAATTTAGGTGTGATGGCTCCTTCATGCACTTCCAAATATTGTCTCAGTTCAAACAACTGTATGCATGTGTTAACATTCATCCTAGAAATTATAATTGCTTACTTGGCAAATTTCCCAAATGAGACAGATCAAAACGCATGACTTATATGATCCATTTTCCTAGGAAACTGACATTTATCAAGTTTTCATTCTGTGCAAAGTACTATGTTATGAATATGTCATTTTATATCATATTTACAGGTACTAGGCAACATAGACTATTATTATCCCAGTTTTGCAGATGAGGTGAATGAAACTGATTTTCCTGATCACATAGCTAATAACCAATAGAGTTGGGATTTCATCATAGTTATTCCTATATTGGAGGCCACATTCTTAACCACTGTACCTATGTAATTCCCTGGTGGATGGTCTGAGGTTCTCAGAGCATTAGGGTTATTGATTCTAGTCAAAGTGTCCGCTGTTAGCTCTTGGGACACTCTGAGTTCTATTGCTATATAATAATAGAAATGCTGTCCATTGAAAGATTTTGGATACCCTGATTTAACTGATCCCCCATTCCTTGAAATATAAGAAAGGTCCATCCACATCTGCCACCAGCTGCTGCCAGGTACCCATTATTATCTGCTTAATTAATCCCAGAAAAAAATATTTCATTGTTAACCTCCATCAAAAGCTTTCAGCTTACTCTCTGTCCTCAGAATCCTGTGGGTCCTCCATACGTAATTCAGTTGATATAGTAGGTAGTTAACATATAGATCCCTAGGTCTTACTCCTGAAAATTCTGAGGCAATTGATCTTATTGGTGCCACAAGCATCTTCTTTTATACGTGTTCCCAGCATTTATGACTTATGTTTTTTGGATCATGATGATGAATATAGATGACTTTGTCAGAAAACATGGTTTTTGTACTTAAAATTAGTCATTAAAATGTACAGAATATTAATAATAGCAGATATGAATGATCAAATTTAACACAGACTTTAATATATACATTTAAATAGGTTTATTCCTTTTATGATATCATCCTTATGTTCTCTCCTAGTTATAGATATCTAAATTGCCTATTGAGAATATTTTATCATTTTCCAAGCTTTTCCACATCTCATTTTTGTTATTTGAAATTCAAGGGATCCAAATGAGAATATGTATCATCCTCCCATTTTACAACTGCAGAAACTGAGGCTTAGCAAGTTTAGATGAGCTTTCTAGATTAATGAGGTTTGTAACTATTGATTTTGGCTCTGTTTATGCCAGATACAGCCTTAAATTGCAATCAGAACTATCTCAAGTAGATAGAGACCTCTTTAAAGGCCATTCTTTAACTCCCAGAACAGACAGCATCTACGATTTCTTGGATTAAGGAAAGGGTCATTTAAAGCCATCTTGAGTACTAGACTCACCATGACACCATATCCAGAGAAATTCTTCTACGAGTAGCACACACTGCTTTTGATATCCCCAGCTCTGTCTTTGATGTTCCTGGTCAAGTCCTATCCAGAAGGTTAGGAAGAGAGCATGAAGAGGGCTCAGATATCCTCTAGTCCAAAACACTCATTTATTTGTAAACACAGAGCCCAAGAGGCAATGCATTATCTGTCTGTAGCAGCTCAATGAGTTAGTGACAGAGCTAGATCCAGTGCGTCTGCCCCCTGAGGCTCCTTAATAGGGTAGAATGAGCTCTTGAGTGGGAATCAAATAGACTAGGCTTTGAAATTTACTCTGCCCTTCACTGGCTTTGTGACCTTGGCCAAGTCACTTAACACCTCTGAGCCTCAAGCTGTTTACCCATGAAATGGGGATAATAATTCAAACCTGACAGACCAGTTTTTCAAAATACTGGTATCATTTCAAGGCATCTGGCTTGATTCAGGGTAGATTTTCAATGAATGATGGTTTGCTTCCTTGCCCAGTTTCCATAATGGTACAAAGATCAGTTTTCAGGTCAAGCCCAGACCAGATAACTTGCTCTATAACCATTAAGATGTATATTCTTTCTTAGCCACTGCCACGTTTGTAAAACAATATCCTGCTATTCATGAATGAAAATCAGGCTCCAGAGCAGCAACCTTTGATTCTTCAAATTTAGATTTGGTTATTAACAGGAATTTCTGTACTGGTCTCTGGATATATTAGTCAGAAATAAGAAGAAAAACAACTCCTGCAGAGTCACCAACACCAGGGAAGGAGTGTTGCAACTTTATTCACTACTGTTTCTGTATCTTATAGTACATTACCTGGCACATAGTAACACACAATTACTAGTACAATATGTAGTTAATATATATCAATGAAAGCAATCTCTAATTTTACTCCTTAATGGTTTCTTATGTTCTATTGTTGGCTCAAAATTTCATTTTGATAGTCTGGTCCCTCTAGTTATGCTGTAACCTTCCCAAAGGCAGGTTTCACTAAAATTCAGTTCAATTCAGTTTAGTTGGTCGCTCAGTTGTGCCTGACTCTGCGATCCCATGGACTGCAGCATGCCAGGCTTCCCTATCCACCACCAACTCCCAGAGCTGGCTCAAACTCATGTCCAGTGAGTTGGTGATGCCATCCAACCATCTCATCCTCTGTTGTCCCCTTCTCCTTCTGCCTTCAATCTTTCCCAGTATCAGGGTCTTTTTCAGTGAGTCAGTTCTTTGCGTCAGGTGGCCAAAGTATTGGAGCTTCAGTTTCAGCATCAGTCCTTCCAATGAATATTCAGGACTGATTTCCTTTAGGATTGACTGGTTTGATCTCCTTGCAGTCCAAGGGACTCTCCAGAGTCTTTTCCAACACCACAGTTCAAAAGCATCAATTACACTAAAATTATTCATGAAATTAGCTGTAATTTCTGAAGTATCTGCTTCTGGTAGCAGGGCCTATCAGACATATATTGCAAACAGAATACTGTGCACATTTTAAATTAAGTCAATTATTACTTCCATATGACAGATGAAGAAATAGGGAGGTTAAATAATTTGCCCTTGATTGCAGTCTGTGCAAGGTACAGCCAATGGTTGAATCCAAAGCCTATCTTCTTCCCATGTTGTTGTTCAGTCTCTAAATCATGTCCAACTCTGCCACCCCATGAACTGCAGCATGCCAGACTTCCCTGTTCTTCATTATCTCCCAGGGTTTCCTCAAACTGTTATGTCCACTGAGTCAGTGATACCACCCAACTATCTCATCCTGTGTCTTCCCCTTCTCTTCTTGACCTCAATCTTTCCCAGCATCAGGGGCTTGTCCAATAAGTCAGCTTTTCACATCAGGTGGCCAAAGTATTAGAGCTTCAGCTTTAGATCAGTCCTTCCAATGAATATTAAGGACTGATTTCCTTTAGGATTGACTGGTTTGATCTCCTTGCTGTCTGAGGGACTCTCAAGAGTCTTCTCTAGCAACACAGTTTAAAAACATCAATTCTTTGATGTTCAGCCTGCTTTATGGTCTAACTCTTATACCCATACATGACTACTGGAAAAACCATAGCTTTGACTATATGGACCTTCGTCAGCAAAGCACTATCTCTGCTTTTGAATATGCTGTCTAGGTTTGTCATAGCTTTTCTTCCAAGGAACAAATGTCTTTTTAATTTCATGTCTGCAGTCACCATCCACAGTGATTTTGGAGCCTAAGAAAATAAAATCTGTCACTGTTTCCACTTTTCCCCCATGTATTTGCCATGAAGTGTTGGGATCAGATGCTATGATCTTAGTTTTTTGAATGTTGAGTTTTATTCTTCTCATACTTTCTCTATATTCCATTCAGTGTTTTTCAGAGAGTTTATACATTGTAGGCATTAACTGTAAATCATATCAGCAGAACTGGGTAAGGTTAAAAAAATCTGACAAGGGAAAAATGGCTTTTTCTGCTTGTTTTCATTATGGGTTGCCATTATGCTCCTCTGGAGCTGTTCATGGTCATGAATCCCTATTGCCATATTCTATTCAGTTCTGTCTGTCCCAGAAGGGACCTTTTCCTTGCAGTTTCCCTGACCAGTCCTCATGAATATTTGCTTTGTTGTATTTTGCTAGCTGAATCCACTCTATGATCATTTTATAAGGCATATAGTGTATTTTTCACAATAATCCTACAAGGCAAGTTTTATTATTCTGATTTTAATGATGTGAAAACTGAGGTTCAGGAAAATTAAGAAACTGGATCATCAAGTCCATAGAAATGAGGCTCATTTGCTTTTCTGTTTGTTCTTTATTCTTAGATCAAAATCTTAAATGCACTGAATTTAAGCATACAGCAACTATTTTACCCATACAGCAACTGAATGGGTTACTGTACTAGCCATACCTTAGAGTTTTATGTTTCAGGGATATCAAGCAATATCTCACTTTTGATCTTCACTATAGCATTAAAGGATCAAAATCTTAGGTGATAATTAGACAGCAGCAAGTGAAACTAGCAAGGATGAAAGGCCTTGGTCCTGTCTTTATTAAGCATTCTTCCTGTTGCAATGTACCTTCCAAGACACACTTACACATTATGTCAGAGGACTTTCAAAAGCCAGTGTCTGAAGGTGGACATTACAGACCCCAGGACCACAGGGGAGATTTTGTGGCATAGGGAATATCTTTGGTGTTCCCTTGGCTTCACCACCAGGCTATTGCCCTACTAGTGGTTAACCTTCTCTTTAACCTAAATTAAACTGACACTGGACTTGGGTAAATCAGGAGATTAGGGTGTGTAGTCTTTAGAGTCCTGGAGAGTTTGGGACTAAAAACTCAACATCCTTGTGAAGAAGCACTTACTTCAAGTTCAATACTTCCTTTTATTTTTTCCATTTTCCTTTCCTTTGTCATGCCAAATTAAATTAAAAACTTTTAATTAATACTATTGAATATATTATGATTCTGCTTAATTAGATTTCTTCAATACAGCTATTTTTCTATCCATCTATTTTTTCTTAATGAATAGAAAGACAGTGGAGCCAATGTCTAACAAATGGTAATACTGCTTCAGTCTCCCTGAGATGTGAAACATCTAGTGATTTTATTTTAACTCTCCTTTTTGTATGGTTCTATATTACTTATTTGTTAAAACTTTACAGTATACTTTATTTTCAGAAATCATTGCTAGAGGATAATGTTAACTTACATATTAGTTTCTTGTGGCTGCTGTAAACAATTACCACAAATGTGGTGACTTAAATAACTGTTAGTATTTATTTTCTCGTAGTTCTGAATCCAGAAGTCTGAAATCAGTGTTCCTGGTCCAAAGTGTAGCTGTCAGCAGGGCCATGCCCTCCCTGAAGGCTTTCACGGAGAATCTGTTCCTTGCCTCTTTAGCTGTGATGACTGCTGGTATTCCTTGGCTTATGGCTGCATGAGTTCCATCTTCAAGGTCAGGGTCTTTAAATTCTCTCTGCTCCATCTTCATACTTTCTTTTCCTCTATGTGTAGTCAAATTTCCCTCTTTCTTCTGCTTATAATGATGCATGTTATTGTACCTAGGGTAAAGACAGATAATCCAGGGTGATTTCCTCATCACAAAATCCTTCGCTTAAAGTATTTGCTGTCTTTTCCATTCAAAGTGATACTTACGGGTGCTAGGGATTAGGTCCTTATTTTTGGGGACCATTATTCAGTTCACTCTAAGTAGTTTCCAAAGGGAGAAAGATAACCAGTTAATATCTCATAGCTGCTTTTTAAAATGGATTTATGCAGCAGGAAGCACTAAATTCTTGTCCTGCATCGGGCTTGTGTCTATATTTAGATAAACTCTTGACAGTTTACCTGGGATATCTCTAATTTAGATTCATTGCCTAGAGACTTGTTAATACACCATGTTTACTCTTAATACCTCTCTGAGTCTGTGTGATATATTACATGGTTACCCTCCATATGCAACAGCATATGTTCACAAATCCAGACTCTTTTAGGTTCATGAGAATCCTGATCTTGGGGCCAGAGAATCTTGCTAGGAACAAATTATGGTCACTGTATTCCACTGTACATCTGTAAAATCAGCTGCCCAATGATAAAGAGAAGGCATCTCAGCAGACTAGGGCTGGAGCACAAGTACCTCCCCAGTAAGTCTGAGGATGTGTATAGGCAGAGGTGCCGACAACAGATATTTAAGTTACCATAGGTGCTTTTGCTTTCACTTACTCTTGTAATGGTATCTATAATTGCATAACAAGAGCAAGGACATTTTCTGCTGATATTCTTTGTTAGGCCACATGGCCACAGGGGGACTCAGCATCTTCTCACTCCCCCTTCCTCACCACCAAATGTGCTTGACACTTGGATGGCCTCTACACATGCTCCTGATGACTAATATTTCTTCCATGTTTATATTCTCCTTTACTTTCTTTTTTTTTAAAATTAAAATTCAGTTTATTATTATTATTATTATTATTATTATTATTATTATTATTTTTAGTTTTTTATTTTTTAAATTTTAAAATCTTTAATTCTTACATGCATTCCCAAACATGAACCCCCCTCCCACCTCCCTCCTCATAACATCTTTCTGGGTCATCCCCATGCACCAGCCCCAAGCATGCTGCATCCTGCGTCAGACATAGACTGGCGATTCAATTCACAATTCATATGGCTTATAATTATATCAGTGAAATTTAAGAATAAGAACAGGTTTTGGCAGAAATTCTTCTAAAAGGATGTCTCCAACCTGTCCTATTATAGACAGTCATATAAACTATGCACAACTGACTCTGGACAGTTTTCTTTGGTTTCTTCTCTTCTTTTTTTCCTATCTTTCCTTTCTTGTTTTCTTCTGTTAAATATTCTTTCTCATAAGCCTAACGTGGGCACTAGTATTATACCCTTTTGTAAGCAGGGAATTCTGCACTCAAAAATGTTAAATAATTTACCCAAATTATTGGGTAAGGTTACTCAGCTACAGACTGAGCTGAGATTCAAACCTGATCTATGTGACTCTGGAATCCTCACTGCTAGATATTATATTCTATACCTTACCTTCTGAATAGGATATCAATTTTAAAATGGACAAATTATGAAGCTATAGGCCCAGGATTGCACCTATGTAATCTGAAAGCTACAGAAATAGAAGGATGGAACTAGACTCACTGACAGCAATAGGATCAGAGAACTCTCAGTAATAGAGGCTACTTGGTAGCATTTAACCCCATAAATAGCATATGTAACAGCACTTGAGGAAGAAAATGATGTTACAGAAAATTCCCAGCAGATAAAGAGGCAATTGAAATAAAAGTGTGAAAGTCAGAAGGGAAGGAATCCTTGGTAACTTATGGAGAGGCTCTCATCTTTGGGAACAGAAATACTGAGAAATCCGAGGACCATGTACTGAGCCAGAGTGGCTAAGCTCCACAGAAGATTATAAACTGAACTAAGGGAGGTCTGCTTTGCTGAGAGCTTGTGAAATGGGACCCTTTCAAGGGAGGTCTTGCTGCTAGCTCCCAACAAACAGATTTCAGTTGTCAGCTCATTCAGGATTCACTTCACTGCAGACAGCCACTACCCCTGAGGACATGACCAAAAGCCTGGACTTTTTGGCTCAACATGGAACAACTCAGACAAGGCATACATACTGTAACACCTCCAATGGGATTGGCCAAGGTGGTGCATGACCTGCTCTGCAATTAGACTTCTCCCTTTACCAGTCTCACTTCCTCTAATACATCCCCGCAGGTGTTGATCTGTAATAGATATCTAGCATGCCAAATTCAATCTTATTATCTGTTTGTGATATACCGATTTTCAATAAACCCTGAGAATCCTCATGTCCATCTCTCCTTTGGATAGAATTAATATTCTTCCTTCCCCCATGCTAAGAAGAAATCCCCTAGTCAGAAGGGTAGTGTGCCCTGGATAGGTGAGAGAAGAGGACCCTTTAACAGACATCTGCTGTGCACTAGGCTTTTGCCTGGTACCATCTGACTTTCCACCCAGAGATCTCCTTTCTCTTTTTCTTGACTAGGTTCTGTTGCCTAAGCATTGTTCTCTGGAAGCAGACAAATGGAATACATGCTGTAGAGAACTCAGTATGCTAAAGCATGATTATGCTTGGACTTTTGATGGTTTATTCACACAACAGAGTGTGTTAGAATGAAATTTTTGCAAATCTGACACTAGAATGCTTCGGCATCCGTAGCTGGCAGCTGACAGCTTTGAGTACAAAACCATCACCACTTACCCGTCTTTTGGATAGTATTCATTAACCAGTTCTAGAAAAATCACATGGCTCTGAGTTCTTTCATCCAACCACCGAACCATTGACCTGAGAATGAAGCTCAGTCCTGCTGTACAGTTATCACAGCTGCCCGGGGTTGGAGTCTGGGTTGTTTTATAAGATGGACCCCTCTAAGGACAGGGATTGCAAATGCGCCATCCCATTTCTATCTTGGAGATCCTAACAACCTCTGCCATAAAATGCCACGTGTGGAGGTGTGTGTCATCTTTAGAGCTGCTACAACTCAGGGCCTCAGGCTGCTACCATTTATAGCATCGAGTTAGATTTAATAGGTTTCTATGTGACAGATTTAATGTCCAACAACTCATGGGGAAAATTTATCCAAAGGGCCTGAAGATGAAAGAGTTTGCCTGTCTACAAAGAGGAGTGAGTGATACATTTCCACACAGAATCTTCAGTAGGTTATAACCCATAAATCTGTCAGCAGTCTTTACCCTCCGTGTACGTGAAATTATGCAAGTTTCTTTTTTTCTTTATTGTCATTTTGAATTATGCACTCTGTGTTATAGATGGATCAACTCTCCCTAGGCAGCTAACTGAACCTTGGAAGACAGGGATGTGTTTTATTTTCCTGTCAACCTGCTCTGATTCAGTGTTTAGAGTGACATATAATCAGGCATTGAGTTAAAAAAAATCTGTATTAGGTGTAAACTGCTTTGCATCATGACCGATGAGATGTAATTGGTGCTATTGACAGCACTCTAGGCTGCATTGATTTTCCCATCAGGCTGAAACCTTGACGATAACATTTTTTCCCACCCCCAACTACTTGATTAGTTATGAACCATCATGAAGGAAAAATTATATAAAATACAAGTTGTATACAGCCATGCTGCTTTTCCAGAAGAAGCAAACTTGAACATAAATTATTGGTGCAACAACATAATAATTACCATGTAGTGACTGTTAAGCAGAGTTGCCATATAGTGCTCTTCAGAGACCTACTCTACTTGCCAGTTGTTTGCCCAGAAGAAAAAGCACAACTTTCTTATTCCTATAAATGTTATATGATTTGTGGAAAGCCCACTACTGTGGGTCCACAAACTGAAGGTTTAATGCACATTTAATTTATGTGGAACTCACATAAGCTAGATATTATTGTCCCTGATTTACAGCTTCAGAGGGTGAGCCCTATAAAGGTGATGTTACTCATCCAAGGTCAGACAATCAGTAAATGGAGGACTCAAGTCCTGGTCTGTGCAATATCCCTTACACCCCACCCCCTTACCTATCCCCCCCTCCCCCCACCCCCCCACAACCATGGGGTCTACCCTGCATCACAGAGATGCCTTTCCAAGGAGAGGAGATGTATCTTTATTAGTCAGATAGGATAGCAGTTGGTTCACCTACAACTCTCTGAAGCTATTGTTGTGGGTAGTTTTGCTTATGGTTTTTCTGGATAATCCCAAAGCATTAGCCAGCATGAGGTGAAACTCTAGGAAAAGAAAACTTCGCTTAATTGGTTCCTTCAAATCTTTGCTTTTAGAATTAATATAGGGGTTCTGATCTATTTGGAAAGAAGGAAAATAAGTAGGTACAGATGAAAAGGATGGAGTGGGAACCATGGAACAACTATGAGATTTCAGTAAAGCAGTTACTATGAGATTTCATGAGAATCCTATGAGCGGTAAGCACAAAGTCTCAAGAACACCAGCAACTAAGCCTCCAGGAGGACAGATCTGGAATTGGCTGCTCTCTACATCTACTATATTTCTTGTGATCTCTCTGCTTCTCTCTAAATATTTACTCTGTTTAATTTCCCCTGATCTGCATCCTCTGGGACTTTCCTTCTTTATGACAGAACTGTGTACATGGGCTGGTAACCTCCAATTTCAAGGATCTCTCTGCTCTACTTCTGGAAATGGAATTTCACTCTGTTCAAACTCCCAGTGGAAGGAGAGAGTGAACAGTGATGTGGTCGTGTGGTGCACCACACTCTCTGCAGGTACAGTGCTGCAGCCTTAGAAGGGCTGCAGCCGGAAAAGTTGACCTGGAACTTACTCCATGCTCTAGTTTCCGCTCATTGTTTTAGACATCTTTCTCTATCTGTTTTGGTGGTAGAGTCCATGGTAATCACTCCTTTTTCTGATGCGCCTATTGGATTGGCAATAGCACTTTTAGTGATCCTCTAAACTCTAATGTGGCACTCCTTGCAATGCTGTTTCCTATATACATTCTTGAGCTGCATTTAAACATATCCAGTTTTGATCTTTTCCTGTAAGGTTTTGCTTGTTACTGCTATTATTATTGTACCTACTGCTACTATTACTATTACCTCTAGCTAACAAGTGTGAGAATATACAAAACATCAGTGTTCCTTTTTTATGTGTTAGCTCATTTAATTTTGTGAAAATCTTATGAGACAGCTAGTATCATTGTCTGTTTTATAGATAATAATATGAAGTTCTGGTGAGAAGAACTGCCTTAGCAAGCCAGCACAACATCTAGAGTATGTCCCAGGTGCATCTGACTGGAGCTTATTCTCTAAAGCACAACGTTCAGGGAAGAGTAGAAAATGGTAAAGACAAAATACAATCAGTATCAACAGATTTCTCCATCAACTGCCCTCTGACCCTCTGAAATCCCTGTTTTTAATTTCAACCAGTCTCTGAGCTGCAGTAGAAGAGATCTTTGAAGCTGAAGACCCGGGGTTGGTGCTGGCTCTGCTAATTACTAACCATGTGTGTGTGTGCCTGCTAAGTCACTTAGTTATGTCTGACTCTTGGCGAACTTATGGATTATAACCCACTAGGCTCTTCTGTTCATGGGATTCTCCAGGCATGAATACTGGAGTGGGTTGCCCTGCCCTCATGCAGGTGATCTTCCCGGCCCAGGGATCAAACCTGGGTCTCTCTCATTGCTGGCAGATTCTTTACCATCTGAGCCATAAGGGAAGTCTATAGAATAGGAGATAAATACTTTCTATCCTATTTTCTTACATGGCTGTTATAAGAATCTAAGAGGGTAATAAACAATAAACCCCTCTGATTTGAGATTACAAATCTCAAGTAAGTATTACTATTATCATTTATTATTTAAATCTACTGTGCTGGTAAGTGAACAGATTAAGAATATAGAAATACTTTTTTTTTCCCCTTTGGTAACTAAGGCAAAACTTACCTTTTTTCTAGGACCTCTTTTATCTTAGAAAACAACATTTGAAAAAGGAAGATACATCCTCCTATCATTATTCTGACATATTCTTAAATTACATGGTATATGGGCTCTCCCTTTATGCTGTTCTTTATCCTGTTTCTATTTCCTCAAGTCACACAAGATGCCTGAATATCATCCAAAGAATCTTGATACATTCCTATTCCTCTATACACAAGATATTTAGAATTAAAAGAAGACTTTGCTGATGACCAAGAAGAATCTTTGGCCTACTGCATATAGGGGTTTTTGAACATGTAAAGTTTGATGCCCCCCAAATCTTACCAATTAATGGGGGCTTGTTATGCTTGTACCTGACAAAGCACTCATGTCATCAGAGTTTTCTGTCTCCCATTAGTCTGATTTGGTTGATAAGAGTACTGGTGGGCTATAACATTGTGGGTCAGACCATGGGCTTCAGTGTATTATTAATCTGGGCTTTAATCCTAAAACCACCAATCATTAGCCACATAGCTTTGGACAAAAATCTTTAATAAGTTGAACCACATTTTCCTCATCCCCCTAAAAAATGGTGTTAGTAATAAAATCTACCTCACAAGATTGTTGAATGAGCTATAGTACTTAGTACAATATCTTACATTTATATGTTCCCATGGGGCTACTCAGGTGGTGCTAGTGGTAAAGAACCCATCTGCCAATGTAAGAGACATAAGAGATACGGGTTTGATCCCTGGGTCAGGAAGATACCCTGGAGGAGGGCATGCCAATCAACTCCAGTGTTCTTGCCTGGAGAATCCCATGGACAGAGGAGCCTGACAGGCCACAGTCAATAGGGTCACAAAGAGTTGGACACAACTGAAGTGACTTAGCATGCAAGGAGACATGTATCCTCAAGAGTTATAGCTATTATCATCTTATTACTGCAATTATTAGTTGAATTAGTAAACACAAAGCTGAAATGATTAAAAATCTCTCAGTTCAGTTCAGTCGCTCAGTCGTGTCCGACTCTTTGTGACCCCATAAATTGCAGCACGCCAGGCCTCCCTGTCCATCACCAACTCCTGGAGTTCACTCAGACTCACGTCCATCAAGTCAGTGATGCTATCCAGCCACCTCATCCTCTGTTGTCCCCTTCTTCTCCTGCCCCCAATCCCTCCCAGCATCAGAGTCTTTTCTAATGAGTCAACTCTTCGCATGAGGTGGCCAAAGTACTGGAGTTTCAGCTTTAGCATCATTCCTTCCAAAGAAATCCCAGGGCTGATCTCCTTCAGAATGGACTGGTTGGATCTCCTTGCAGTCCAAGGGACTCTCAAGAGTCTTCTCCAACACCACAGTTCAGAAGCATCAATTCTTCGGTGCTTAGCCTTCTTCACAGTCCAACTCTCACATCCATACATGACCACAGGAAAAACCATAGCCTTGACTAGACGGACCTTAGTCGGCAAAGTAATATCTCTGATTTTGAATATGCTATCTAGGTTGATTATAACTTTTCTTCCAAGGAGTAAGCATCTTATAAATCTTTATACACGAGAACACCCATGTAACTCCCATCTTCATTCTAAGAACATCTCTATCATTCATCATCTAATATAAATGGAATATTTTGTTAACTAAAACAGTGATGCTTGAAATGTCTATTGATTCTAAGGGCTGTGATATGGAACAAGTGTAGCACCACAATTAGTTAAATAAGTCAGACATAGACAAAGAAAGTACTCTCAGTGAGGCCTTTGCAAGAGCAAAATAGACAGCTCTCAAAGCCTGTATCTCCTTGCTTGATCTCACAACCTCCATTTTTCTGCAGGTTTAGTGTCTTGTCTCAGCATGGAAAAGGAAGTATAGTGTTTAATTGGTCCTTTTTTGAAATAGTACCTAAAACACCGGAGGAGTAGAAAGATGTGATTGTTTCAATGGGTACCTATCCAAGAAAGCTGGGATTAGATTCGTGTGAATGCCCAGGGCCTTAGGACATTTCTCCTGGGATGGAGAACTCTTGGAAAAAGATTGTCAGAAAAATTTGAAGGCTGTTTCTCACAACTGGTTTGGAGAACCATTTGGCAGAGTGCTCTTCAACACACTTGAAAAGTCATCAAACAACTCTTCATTGAAAATAATCTTTGACTTTCTTTGGACCAACAAGGTAAAGATAATTTCTTTAAAGAATATATATGTAATTGGAAAAATAAAATGAAAACAGAGTAACTATTCAATGAATAGTTATTGAGGTAGGTAGTGCATTGCTCCTCAGAGCATTTACAGACAAACTGCAAGAAAATCACTAACAGTAGGGGGCAGGCTTAGAGTAGGGACGGAAGGACAATGAGATGGGATTGGTGGCTGCTTGTTAGAAATGAAGATTTATGAAACCCCTTGGAATGACCTATTGGACTGGTAAATTTGCAAATAACATGTCAGTCCTCCTTGGGTTTTCCTCTCAGGTGTCAACTGCCTGCAGGTAAGTGGTGTTCTCTGTTGTTCTTTCAAAGGTGGCTTTTCCCTTTGCTTCCTCGAGTGTGTGGGGGTCTTGCCCTGGTCCAATACTTCTGAGTACACTGATAGTCTTTCTGATTTGGAGGTTTAATTGGCAAACCTATTCTGCTTTGTTTTGCTTATGTTTGTTATTATACTAAACTCTCTCTTCCCTACCCTTTGATTTCTATCACAGTACAGGTAATATTTTGAACTCCCATTGACCTTACTCTTTTGTTCAGAATCCAGGATGGGACAGAGGGCTGTTATTGATTAGATCTCCTAAGAACATAATCCATTTAGCTAAGCCTTTTCCTACTTAAATTTACCTACAACTGACTCATTAGTACAAATCAATGCACTGAATCTGCAAACTTCCTTTGATCTGTCTATCCTCAGGCCCTTCACTCTACTTGCAGAATCCAATATTTTATTTGATAGTGACTTTCTTCTAATCACAGTCCCCCTTTTGTGCTAAATCATCTTTATCTTGCAACTCCTCTGTCCCCTAACACTTTAAAAATATTTGTCTGCCCTTAATCCAGAATTTATTTATTTAAAAAAATTTTTAGTTTTCCTTAGTATAGATAAGGTTGTTTGTTCTTCAAGCAGAATAGATTTCCCTTCTTCATTGAATGGTACTTTGAAAAGTCCTTTTTTTATGTAAAAAGATATATAACTGAAAGTGGGGTTCCCCTGCTTTCTGCTGAAACCACAATAAAGAGGCAAAGTTAGTGGAAAAGAAAGTTTGCTTTATTTCTGATGCCTGCTGGCAACTGGGGGTGGGGTGGGTGGGTGGGTGTGGCAGGGTGGACTCCTGCCCAAAGGCCAAGTCCCCTTCAATGACAATCAGTGAGCAAGAGCTTTCACAGACACAAGATGGGGGGGCTATATTTAGAAACAGCACAGTTAGCACTGAGTCATCTCAAAATTGGTCATGTGGTGATCTGGCCAGCATTATCCTGATTGTTTTAACTACAGTTAATTTTGAGTTCCGGGGGCTTCTCAGGTGGCACTAGTGGTAAAGAACCCTCTTGCAATGCAGGAGATATGAGGTGCCAGTTCAGTTCCTGGGTTGGGAAGATCCTATGGAGGATGGCATAGCAACCCACTCCAGTATTCTTGTCTGAATGAATCCCACGGACAGAGGAACCTGGAGGAATACAGACCACAGGGCTGCAAAGAGTTGGACACGACTGAAATGACTTAGCACACACACCCACAATCTTTAGCTCCAAGGTCAGTCCCATTCCTTGAGACCAATTCTTGGAATGGTGGCAGTTTGTAACATGGCTGCAGCCTGGTCATCATGTTCTTTCACCTGGTATGGTATCAGTATGTATAACACAGCTTACAAGATATGGCTCAATATTATCTATAGCCCTTGAGGATGAACTAAAGGTCCTTGACTATGCTTAATGACTAGACTATTTTATTTGGTTTCTGTTGACTGTTTTCCTTTGTTCCTGTGTTTTCTCATTTCTTTGATTAAACTGATTTTTTGGCTAAAGTTTTTTCACAGAAAAAAGACAGGTGGAGGACATTGGGGAAGGATCATAGGGTTCTACTCCATTTCAGAGACACACGCAAGAAATCCTTGGCAGAAGAAGTTTCTTCCTTAAAGTCTCAGGGCAAAGAAATGTTACTTCCATGAACTTTCCTATTACTCACCAGCTAATTAGTTGTTTTTTCCATTCACCTTCCAGAAATTGCTTCTTGTAACGTTGTTGAAAGCTAATGTTACTGTGCCTTACATAAGTAGTTTGTAAGTTATTATTCCTCTTGCCAAATTGAAGCCTCTTAAATGCAGAGGAAGGGGCTTCCCTTGTAACTCAGTTGGTAAAGAATCTGCCCGCTTATGCAGGAGACCGGGTTTTGATCCCTGGGTTGGGAAGATGCCCTGGAGAAGGAAATGGCAACCCACTCCAGTACTCTTGCCTGGAAAATCTCATGGATAGAAGAACCTGGTGGGCTGTAGTCCATGGGATCACAAAGAGTTGGGCGCAACTGAGTGACTAACACTTACTTACTTACTTACTTAAATGCAAGGGATGTGGAATTTTCATTTCCTTTGTATACTTCTGGATTTTAACTCAATTCCAGAAAGAGTATGTCATCTAGAACATCAAAGTCCTCATGCTTTTGTGCTCAGGACCAACATAAACCTGTGAGTGGATGCTTACAATGTGGTATAGACAGTGCCAAGACAGAACTACACACAGCAGTGCAAAGGAAGTGCCCCTGGCTCAGATAGAAGGGGAGGGAGGGGAGGGGGCATTACATACCATTGTAGCCAATCTCATAGTTCCAATAGCATTTCTGACCAGAGTGCCTTCTATCCAGTGGTATGGAATAGATGAATGATAAAATTGGAGGGCTTAAAAGTTTCCTTAACTTGGAAATGATTTTCCTTAATTGAAAACAATTGGAAATAGTCTTTGGGGAGAGTACTGAGTCAGAATTGATGATGTTTGTATGTTTAAGCAATTTATGATAACCTGATTTTGCATATGGATGTTCATCTGACAAAATAGCTTATATAAAAAGTTTGGGTGTTTATTTAGAACTACTGTAGCTGAGAAAAATATTTGTATTTGTTGCTGATCAAGCAATAACTAGGCAGCAAGTTGCTTACACCTTAATTACAAGGTCGTATTAAAACAAGCCAATTTAATTGCAATCAGTGTAGAATAATTTATTTATAAACTGCCATTATATGTATTTATATCCTGTAATACATGTTACTCCAGCCTCATACTGTATGTGCCTCATTATACTGTGAAGTACAAGGTCATTAACCTACAATTTCATTTGACATCTTGTTTATTATATTCTGTTCTGTGTTTAGTATGAAATTGTTAAGTTCTTTTCAGTTATTTTTCACTACTTAATTTCTGTGTGAATCTTATAAGGCTCTGAGTACAGCTAGTTAAGCAGGTATGACCTGTGTTGTAAGCAGTTAGCTTTCCTTAAACATCTTAAGTGGGTCTGGAATGGGTTCTGCTCTTCAACTGTCTCTCCTTCCTCATGTTTGGCCCTGGTTGGTAGTGATCTGGAAGCCCAGTACATTTTCCCAAGTACTGAAACAGTTCTTGGCATCTTTCAGAGAACACTTGGAACACAGCAAAGTGAATTGCAGATAAACTCCATAAGCAAAATACTACTGCTGATTCTGAAGCTAGCAGATTTCTAAGCTTTGGGTGGTCTGGTTTGGTGAATTGAGTTTGGTTAATACATGCAACAAGTCAACGGTTGTAGAGTTGAAATCCCGTGTTGATACTTTCTCTTAGTGTGTGTGTGTGTGTGTGTGTGTTTGCGTGCACACATGCTCAGTCCTGTTCAACTCTGCGACTCCATAGACTGTCACCCACTAGATAAAGCCAACTTAACAAAATATATGTATAAACATAGTCAAGAGTAGACATCACTGGGAACTCTTGGGCTCCAAGATGAGGCCAGATCAACTCATTTCTCTCTCCACTGCTAGCAGAGTGGCCTGAATGTATGTATGAATGGAGGGGAACTACTGCTGATTGAGTCCGTACTGTAGATGTGCCAAGGGCTTCCCTGGTGGCTGAGTGGTAAAGATTCTGCCTGCCAACGCAGGAGACATGGGTTTGATAGTTGGGAATATACCCTGGAGAAGGAAATGGCAACCCACTCCAGTATTCTTGCCTGAGAAATCCCGTGGACAGATGAACCTGGTGGGTTACAGTCCATGGGGTAGCAAAGGGTCATCGACATGACTCAGTGACTAAACAGCAACAATCAATGTGTTTTTAATTTGATATTTCAACCCAGTTTCCCAACTCTCAAAGCTGCTGCTGCTGCTGCTACTGCTGCTGCTGCTAAGTCGCCTCAGTCGTGTCCGACTCTGTGCGACCCCATAGATGGCAGCCCACCAGGCTCCCTCAACCCTGGGATTCTCCAGGCAAGAACACTGGAGTGGGTTACCATTTCCTTCTCCAATGCAGGAAAGTGAAAGGTGAAAGTGAAGTCACTCAGTCGTGTCTGGCTCTTAGTGAGCCCATGGACTGCAGCCCACCAGGCTCCTCCGTCCATGGGATTTTCCAGGCAAGAGTACTGGAGTGGGGTGCCATTGCCTTCTCCAACTCTCAAAGCTAGGTATTATTAAAATTCATTTTATATCCCCCAAAACTGAGGTTCAGAGAGAAAATTCCTTGTTCAAGTTTACACAGTCACTAGATAGCTGAGCTAAGCTTCAAACCCAGCTCTCCTGGCCTCTGAAACTCTCTACAGTATACTGTACTCAACTTGTCTTTTCCACATCGCTATTTACAGTTTTCCAAGGGTTAGCTCTTCTTTCTGAGAATTAATTCTGTAAGTTGTCCATTCCTCTGTATAGCCAAAGCCTTTCACACAGGAGGCATACAGAAAAGGGAGAAAGCACAAGGCAGTTACTATATATAAAAGTCCAGTTATTGGTCACTCCTGGGGAATGAATATTTCAGAATAACCAAGTTTTCTTTATTTATTCATAAAGCGTGCCCATACTTACTCTCTCAAGATTAAAAATAAGGTTCTATTTGATGCTTTTTTCTAAGAGGTATTTTATTTCCTACATTTTTAAACATAACCACTTTATAAATGTATTAGTTAATTTTTTAATAAATTGCCCTCACCATAGGTTTGTGACTCCATAATGGCTGTGACACTGATGGCAATATTGATTATACATTCCCTGCATCTACAACAATGCAAATAACATGCTAATGTGCTCAGTAACTGTTGGATTCAGTTCAGTTCAGTCGCTTAGTCGTGTCCGACTCTGCGACCCCGTGAGTTGCAGCACGCCAGGCCTCCCTGTCCACCATCAACTCCTGGAGTTCACTGAAACTCACGTCCATTGAGTTGGTGATGCCATCCAGCCATCTCAACCTCTATCCTCCCCTTCTCCTTCTGCCCCCAATCCCTCCCAGCATCAGAGTCTTTTCCAATGAGTCAACTCTTCGCATGAGGTGGCCAAAGTACTGGAGTTTCAGCTTTAGCATCATTCCTTTCAAACAACACCCAGGACTGATCTTTAGAATAGTCTGGTTGGATCTCCTTGCAGTCCAAGGGACTCTCAAGAGTCTTCTCCAACACCACAGTTCAAAAGCATCAATTCTTTGGTGCTCAGCTTTCTTCACAGTCCAAATCTCACATCCATACATGACCACAGGAAAAACCATAGCCTTGACTAGATGGACCTTAGTCGGCAAAGTAATGTCTCTGCTTTTGAATATGCTATCTAGGTTGGTCATAACTTTCCTTCCAAGGAGTAAGCATCTTTTAATTGCATGGCTGCAATCACCATCTGCAGAGATTTTGGAGCCCTAAGAAGTAAAGTCTGACACTGTTGCCACTGTTTCCCCGTCTATTTCCCAGGAAGTGATGGGACCAGATGCCATGATCTTAGTTTCCTGACTGTTGAGCTTTAAGCCAACTTTTTCACTCTCCTCTTTCACTTTCATCAAGAGGCTTTTTCAATGCCTATTGTGGTCATTATGTATTATTCTGAACTTACTGTCATGTGCCTTTAAGGATATCAGAAAGTGTAAGATTACTTGCAACTCACCCTAAAGATCTGAGTTCATTGTTCACTTACTTGTTTTCTACAGTTCCCAGTCTTCTTCACTAGCTCTTAAAACTCCACCATTTATTGTGTTTTCAGGAGAAGTCTGACAATGCTGCATCTAATATGAAAGCTACAGTGAATTAGGGAACCAGATGCCCTTTATTATTCAAATTTTGTAAAGGTTTGAATACTCTGCTAGGAATGAGCAAATATGTTTAAGTGGGAATCTGTGGCATTTTCCAAAGGAAAGGAGCTTTGAATATTCAACAACTTCAAGGTGATTAAAATAATATCAGGCACCTTTTTTTTTTTTTTACCATGATGATATGAAACTAGAAATCAATTACAAGATGAACTAGAAAAACTACAAAAATGTGGAGATTAAACGGCATGCTGTTGAACAATGGATCATTAAAGACATCAGAGGAGAAATAAAAGAATACCTAGAGCCAAGTTAGAGTATAAATACAACATAGCAAAATATATGAGATGCGGCAAAAGTGTCTCTAAAAGGGAAGTTTAAAGCAATTCAGGCTTTCCTCAAGAAACAAGAAAAATCTTAAACAATCTAACTTTATACCTAAAGAATCTAGAAAAAGAACAAAGTTCACATTTAGTAGAAGAAATAATAAAGGTCAAATCAAAAATAAATGACATATATACATAGAAACTAAAATGACTAATGAAACTAAGAGTGGGTTCTTTGAAAAACAAACAAACAAACAACAAAACTGACAAATGGACAGGCAGACTCACTGAGAAAGAGAGGGCTCAAATAAGCTAATGAAAGAGAAGATGTTATAACTGATACCACAGAAATACAATGAATTTAATACTTTAAATGTGTGAATTATAACTCAATCAACATGCTAAAATGCCCACCAAATGTCTAAATACAAATAATAGCAATGTATTCTATAGTTTATAACTTTCGTGTTAGTAAAAATGTGAGCTCAGTCACTCAGCCATGTCCAACTCTTTGTGACCCCATGAACTGTAGCCTGCCACGTTCCTCTGTCTAAGGGGTTTTCCAGGCAAGAACAGTGGAGTGGGTTACCATTTTCTTCTCCACTGGATCTTTTGGATCTAGGGACTGAACCTGCATCTCCTACATTTGTGGCATATTCTTTATCACTGAGCCACCTGGGAGCCCTCCTTTAGGTTACTCACATTCAATGCTGCTACCAGAAAAGCTGTATTCCATTTCTGTCCTCCGTGTTAGTAAAATATATGACAACAAAATCACAGAGTTTGAGAGTCTAGAAAGCAAAGTGTACAATTATGTCTATCAACTACATATTAGAATATTCAGTTTTAGCATTATTATCATTTTGGACGGGCTATTTCTCCCTCTCTCTCTGTGGTCTCCCCTTTGCATTGTTTAGCAGCATCTCTGGCCTTGTCTTCTACCCAGTTGATTCCAGCAGCCTCTTTCCTTTTCCTACCCAAGGGAATGGCAACCCACTCCAGTATTCTTGCCGGGAGAATTCCATGGACAGAGAAGCTTGGAGGGCCACAGTTCCTGGTATCTCAAAGAACTGGACACGACTGAACAACTAACACACACTTCCTTTGCCTGCCTCCTTCTGTGCTAACAAGAAATGTCTCCAGATTTTGTTAACTGTCTTCTAGGGGGAAAAATAATCCCCAGTTATACCCGCTACATATGAAGTGGTACAATATGATTTGAATACAATGTGTTAGTTTCCTATGTCTACCCTAACAAATTACTATAACTTAATGATGTAAAACAACACAATTTTTATTACTTTCGTTCTAGAGCTTAAAAATTAAAAATGTTCTAACTGTTCTGCAATTTAAAGTGTCAGAAGGATTCATGCTCCTCCTGGAGGCTCTCAGGAAGAATGCATTGCCTTGACTTTTCCAGTTTTTATAGGCATTCCTTGGCCATCGTTCCTTCTTCTATCTCAAAGCCAGAGTGTAACATCTTTAGTTTTCTCTCTTTTGCTTTCCTCTGCTTTGTCATCATATCTCCTTCCCTCTGACTCTGACCTTCTACCTTTCTCTCATAAAACTTCTTGTAATTACTTTGGGATCACCTGATTAAGACAGGATTATTTCCTCATCTCAAGATCCTCAACTTAGATACATCTGCAGAGTGCCTGTTAAGGACACATATTTACCAATTCCAGGGATTAGGACATGGACATCTTTAGGGAGAATTATTCAGCCCATCACAGTAGATGTACACTATAACACCTAAAGCAACAATTAAAATAAGCTATATATTTAACAATATACTATAGGTCTCTGAGGCTGTTTATTTTGCATTGTCTCTCTGTTCTCTGGATTAGATAATTTCTCTTGTTCTATCAGAGATTTTGGCCCTTTCTGATTGTTTATCAGTAAGACCTGTGTTGTCCTTAACAGAGTTCCTGGATATGTTTTTTTCCCCACATTCTGCTTTGATTAATGCTAACATCCTCAAGGCAGGGTCACATAGCTGATGACCCTCACTTTCTACTCACCTATCTGTAGTGGAATCTCTATGCCTTGGAGCTAGATCTGGATGGAGCAGGGAGGGAACTGGAGCTGCTAGTTCTCACAGCCTGACTTGCCTGTCCAGAATAAAACTTCTGCAACATGGAGTTTGCAGCCTCTGATTTATTAACAAACACCATGTATTTCCACTCTTCTTACTGAGATTCATTATATGTTGTTGAATAGTTATTTCCTAATTTGTTGCATGCTGGAGAATTGTCAGAGTTTTTAAATGATTGTTTTTTAAATTTTGTCTAGTTCTATTGCTACTATTTCAGAGAAAGGATTTGTTAAGCTCCTTACACAGTCATTCTAAAAGTCTCATCTCTGTGCTGTCTCCTGATGCTTCTGTCTCTTTTTTCATGAGGTTGATGAGGCAAGATGACATTGAACTTTGCTTTTGTTGGAAATGCTCACTGTTTCAGAAAGGACTTAGGTGTTGTATTGAACTAGGTCTGCTCTATGTATTGAGGGAATCTCTTGTTTATCTCCCTTAGAGATTTTTACTGAGGTTTTCAATCAATCACCATTGTATATTTTAACATTTCAAAGCATATATTTCAGTGAAGATATAGTGATATGTCCAATGAAGATACTCACACTTTTTTGTGTGTCTGGAGTTATATCTTATAGGGATCAGGATGAAAGAATTCAGGGAGTCCCAGTGTTCCAATCCAGTTCACAAATAAACTAAATTCATCTTTTGGAGCAAAAATCTATGACTATAAAAGCCATGCATCTTTGGTTTACAGAAAAAAAAAAAAGAAAAGAAAGAAACCTACTTAAGCAAATTTATGTAAATAGAAGAGCAAAGTTGTTTTTAAGAATTTAGAACTCTCATGGATTTTAGGGGAATTAAATTTTATAACTGAAAACAATTACAGATTTTTCTCTTCATTGAAGTGTGTTTCCAACTCTATCAGATTATGTCTCAATTTCTATATCTGTCTCTGTGTCTCTCTCTGAGACCATATTATCCCTCATTTCAGCTTTTATCTATTCATGTGTCCTATTCTTCTCTCTGCAGATAAGCACCATTTGCTTTAACTCATCTGCTTTACTTCTACTTCCTTCTTTGCTAAACAAACCTTAGTTTTTTTATTGGGGCATAAGCTTTAGCTCTAACACTATCTAAACTGTTAGGTCAGACATTTATACCAATATAAAATATTACGGAGGCGATGCTTTCTACATAAAAAAAGATGCTATGAGACTTAAGGATTAATAATTGCTACAAGTAAGAGAATTTCAGACAAGTTATTTCACGATTGGTTTTAGAAGCCCCCCAACAGCTTTGAGTCTGTTCATACTATACTGTATCACTTTGAGTCTGTTCATACTCATGACCAAGGCTTTTGCTGGTTAAAAATAGTTCCTAAGCAGTCTGGATAGAGACTTTTTGTGATTAATGATAAAATTTTCCCTGTTGGTTTGAGCTGTGTAAAATGGAAAGCAAACAGTCCTTTGTGTTGGTAGGCTGGTTAGTGGATCACAGATGATGATAGGGTAGACACATGACCCCTAAGCCTACCATCTCATGGCAGCCATGTGGATGTTCTGAGCAATTTAATGCTCTCGTTACCTAGTTCTGCCTTCTCACTCTGTTGGGGAAGGGAGGAGCCCAATCTGTCACTTGCTCTTGCCATCATCTGGTTCCTCCAGGAACTGTCTGTATTTGTCTCTTCACTATGTAATCAAGAACATGTGGTGTTTTGATGATGATGATAAGTAGGAGAAGGAAAGTGAGTTAGGAGTACATAGGTTACAAAAATGAAAGCAGACTTGTCACTTTGGAAGAAATACCTGACTTCTTTGCTTAGAGTAAGGGAATAAAAAATGCATGAGCTTTGGAGTTCTCAGGCAAAGCTTAAATAACTCTTCACTTATTTGCTGTGTGACTTTGAAGAGATTACATAATCTCTTGGAATCTCAGTTTTCTTATTTTTGAACTGTGGATAACAATACCAACCAAGAAGTATTCTTGGGAGAATTATCTATTAGTATTGCCATTGTTGAATCAGGGCTAAACTGTGGCTGTAGAGGGTAAGAGCTGGTGATGGGAAATTGAAAACAGGTGAAAATTTTGGTCCTGGTGCTCAGAACTGCTCACTTGTTTGGCTTTCAGTTTCTCAAAAGATCCCTTTCTATTGTTGATCTGCCCACTCATGGTTGACTTTTTGCTTTTCTGGCATATGCTCTTCAATTTTTCTGTGGTATATTGCAATCTCCATTCTCACTGACAAATATTTATACCCGGGGAGTGAGAAGAGAGGTCTACATGTTTGTCTTTAGCGCAATTAAAGTGAAATTTGATTCTCAAATTTTTTAAATAAATATTTCCTTGTGTGCATTTCTAACGTATAAAGTAAGATTTGCTTGAATCAAAGTTTAACATAATTTCAGAAGAATTACATATTATTCTAATTTTATGTATTATATCTTATGATGAATACTTTTCAAAGCACGTCACATATACTATTTCATTTAATTTTAATAATAGCAAAATTATTAATTCCACTTTTCAAATGTGAAAGATTATGGAGCAGGGAGGAGCAGCAGAAATAAAATTAGGACTTGGGTCTATTGATTTCTTAACACAGTATTCCATCCATTTTACATATTGTCTACCATCAGTATTAATATTTAAATGTGGTAGTAATGATATTATTAATTATAACCAAGAGACTTCTTTCTGCTAATTTATGCACTGGATATTTCTGACTCTTAAATAAAAAAATCCTTCTTTACTCCTAAACATACGTAAGAGCTTATAATTTTCATATCATGATCTAAAGAATTGTTTCCTCACAAATTTTTTCTCCTACTCCATGAAATATTTTTCAGTACTAGGATTTCATAATTTTAGATAATGTTACAAGAATGAGTATTCAGCCATGACTTTCCTAATAGGCTACAAACATAATCCAATATCCTAATTTTACTGTATTGTCAGAGAAGTTAATTGGATTGGTATAGCCACTAGAAAAATATATTGGTTCAAGCAAATAGTGAATCTAATTTTCTCCATAAATATTCCTGCACAGGAACAGTGCAGGCAGAGGATCAAGGGGAAAGGGTGCTTGTGTAACTTTAAAAGATCAATTTGGCTCCAATATTTTACTCATGGCAGAAATAGAAAGGGATGAAATTAATTTATTTTAGCATACATTATTATTTTTAAATTGGACTAGAACAACAATGAAATAATAAATTTTATAGTGCAGTTCAATTCCCACAAAGCAGGGGAGATGGGCCCCTCCGTCCCACTTCCAACACTTCATACACCAAGTCCCTAAGAACTTTAAGAACTGACACAGAGAGGTGATTTTTATTTTGGGGAATCAATATATATCTGTTTAAAAAGCATTCAGACTTTAATGATTTACATGAGTAGATTTTGGTCAATGTTTACCTGAGTTATTAGGTGGAACTTGGTTCTACTGATTTCTAGCTTTACCTACTACACACACCTGTCCTCAGGAAAGTCACAAAATACCTTTCTGTCTCATTATTTTGCCCATGAAAGTGAATCCGCTGCATAAATGAAAGCAGCCTTTTCTTTGAAACATTAAATTCTTTTTGCACCTGTCTACATTATTGTTTGTTCAGTTTTATATTTTTTTTCTTAAATAGATGCAATAGGTTAAAGTTTAAGTTGACATTCTCATTAAATAATTGCTTATCTTCAAGAGGTAAGTAAAGCCATTTTCATGGTTGAATAAATAAGATGAAGGGAAGAGATAGGAGCTTGAATAGGAACAGAAAAGAACTCTAGTGTGTATTTGAAGTTTATATTTATCTATTCTAAGAACAAGCCTGATTTGATAATCTCCCCTGTGCACTACCTGAAGATGAAAAAAGCTCCTATTTTTCTAAGGAGCTTACTGCAGACATTCATCTCCTTTGTCCTTTCTATTATTATTTTCCTTGAATTTCATTTTAGGTGGGATTTTAGGGGATGCAAGACACAGTTCGAGTTACAAATGACGAATTTTATGTTGAGGCCATGACCATCTGCAATCCACAGAAACACACCAAAGAAATGCAGTAGATGCCTCTTTCAGCGATTTACCTCTCCTGACATTTCAAAATATTTAATTAGTTATAATTAATGGGTGATAAATCCAATTATGCCCTATTAGAGAAATCACAGGCTTTCCTGGTTGCTTGGTCAGTAAATAATCCACCTGCAATGTGGGAAATTGGGATTCAATCCCTGGGTCGGGAAGATCTCCTGGAGAAGGAAATGGCAACCCACTCTAGCAATCTTGCCTGGAAAATCCCATGGACAGAGGATCCTGGTGGGCTACAGTGCCATGGGGTCGCAAGAGTCAGACACAACACAGAGACTAAATCACAGAGAAATCAGGCCATTTTGTATCACTTGGAATAGCCTGATCCATTACCAACTGGAAAAGTAAGCTCCATGATTAAAAATCAAGTTTTCAAGTACCCACCAAAGAAAGTTGTCTCCAAGAAAAGTTTTTTTCCACCAATATCTTCTTGATGTCTTGACATTTCTTGACATCTAATGACATCATTATCACCATCATCTTCGATGTCATTATAATATTTGATTTTCCATATACGATAAAGCACTTTATGTACATTTAAAAAATTATGCGAAAATTGTATAAAGTAAGAGGTATTCCTGTTATTCCCATTTTACCTTAAAGGATTTGAGTAACTTCCCAGTTGGCTAGTAATGACAGAGTAATAATGCCTGTCTTCTGGAGAGAATCTGATATTATAACCATTTTGCACTCTTACCTCTCATCTAAAGCATCTTTAATGAAAGTTTCTCACTGCCTAACACAGTCATGAATTAATTTCTTACTCAGTCTTAGAGAGACACTGAGCCTGATAAAGGGAATATGAGTCATATTTCGTATATTTAGTTCCTTAAGGAGCATACGTAGTGAACAAAATGGAAGGAGGATCTGTTTCTCACTGATTGTCTAGTATTCTCTCTCTCTCGTATAAATAGGTATATTTGCAAATTTCCATAGGATGCAAAGCTATTGCTGCATTCATAATGGTTGAGAGTCTTACTGCCTACATTCGAATTCAGGCTCCAGGACTTAGTTTTCACCGTAGGTACACAACTTAAACTCTATAAGCCTCAATTTCCTCACTTGTAAAATGGGGATAATAATAGTTCTAATATCACTGAGTCATTTAGGAGAGATAACAGATGTGAACAGCACAGTGCCCACTGCTTGGCAATTTCTCAATAGTAATTGCCTGCTAGTGTTCTCTTGCTGTG
This sequence comes from Ovis aries, assembly GCF_016772045.2. Lineage (NCBI taxonomy): Eukaryota > Metazoa > Chordata > Mammalia > Artiodactyla > Bovidae > Ovis > Ovis aries. Next base: position 29,378,870 of record NC_056075.1, on the reverse strand, counting down.
TGTGTCCACTGCTGAATGCTCTGATGCCCGCTGGGGAAACCTCTTCTCTGTTATGTCTCCTTAAACTGTGTTTTAGTGATTTCCCATTTCTTCAAGAGCCCAGAATCTAGTATAGGTTATCTAAAGAATGATTCTTTTTCATTTAGCTTTAGCACTGCTGTAGCACTTTACAGCTGTTTAGAGAATCAAATTTTAGGTAAATATTTAGTGATCTGTGCTGGGTTTTATATTCTAGGTGAGCATTTTCTTCTCTAAACTTGCAAGATGTGGAAAAAAATGAACCAGTAATTTAGAAGAATTAGTGGAGTTGGGGTGGCCAAGAGGAGCTTTATCTTTCTAGGTGATCCTCTCTCTTTTCATTTTTCCTTTTTACACAAATGTATCTAGCCTTCATCTCTCTTGTCTATTGCCTTTCTCAGCTCATTTAAACAGAGGGGTTCTTATGACAGAGAACCTGAGAAAACTCAGCTGAGTGGGTTGCAGCATTTATGACACCATGCTATATGCTAAAAAATAAATAAAAATCTGATAGCTATTATTATTTTGAAAATAAGATTTGGAAGAAAAATATTTGAAAAATAGGTGTGTTAACAATATGAGCAGCCAAATTAAATTTAGATGTAACAGAAAATTAAAGAGGAACGCACACATCAGCGGCTGGGAAACAGGTTGTATCTATTAAGTGATAGTGTCATCCATCTTAGTATATTGAACAGAAGTTTAAATACTGAAAGATTCATGAAGGAAAATGAAAGCAGGAAGCTGTTACAACGTCGAGTTCTAGTTTGATGTATATTGTTCTGACAGGATAAGGGGGGAAGAGTAAGAGAGTAAGACTAAGGGAAAACCTCCATGCTTGTTTTTCTTTCTTTTCTGATCTTATTTATATACTTTTGCTTATGCAATGGGAATGCCAGAAAAAAATAAACATACATGCTTCCAGGAAGAAATCTTTTGTGTATCTTTCTAGAATTTCTTCTAGGAATATTTAGATACAACATCTATATGTAAAACAATGTGGGTCTTGGTGGTGGTGAATGGTTAGGATGAAGGAGAGTGGTCTCCAGGCTGATGGTTGGTTTAACCCACAACATAGTTTCACTGTCTGATGTCTCTTTGTTCTTGCAAGTAAACCTGACTCCAGTTAGTATGCAATACACTTGGACAGAAATGGCTTAATTATTAAAAAAAGAGGTAAGAAATTTTACTGTCAGAAGATGTGCAAATAATGACATTGAGGAAAACCCAGTGAAGGTCAAGTGCAAGTGGTACTGGGGACTGAAGAGCTTTGTTTACCAAGATCTCAGTGGCCTTCAGACCTGCTGAAATTTGCCTACTGCTATGATTAAACTAAAGATATTTACTTGTCTTCAGAAAAGAGAGAGGGAGCACAAAGGTGGCAGAAGCTATATATAAGATAATTAATGCATACAAAAGAAACCAACCAACAGTATTTTTGGATTTTTTTCTTCTGAAGATATATGAAGAAAGGCATTACTTCTTCGTGTGTTTGGTTGTATAAGTTGCCAGGAATGCTAAAACTGAACATTACATGATACAGAAGAAATGCAAGATCTTCTCTATAAGATGTACTTTGTTTTGTATTCTAGGATGGGGAAATTTCATTTACTTGCAAAAATTGTAACTCAAGAACAGATCATTCAGTTCAACATTAAGCTGGGGCTCTAAGACACCATAGGTAGAGATGTGGTTAAGATGTATATGCAGAATGAACACTCAGTAATTTTATGATTGAAAACTCAGTAATTTTATGGTTGAAAACTATTCTGCAAACTAAAGAACTGCAATCTGTTTAGATTCGATTGTGGAAGAAAATTCACTTTTTAATGTTTAGAGTTATACATAAAAATATAATCTAAGTGGATTCCTGATGTCAAATGGAACAAGATATATGAAATAAAAACAGAAGTATCAAAACACATTTCAAGTTACTCATGGACACTAACAGCTTTGAATAAGACTAGCTTTTCCACTGGTAATGAATGACTGACCCCAGCCAATAGAACTGTGACTCATGTATTTGATTATTGTTCTTTTTAAATTCTAAACATTGGGTAATCACTGGCCTCTGACTGTAACTCACATACTTCATGCCTCTGTCACTGGTCTCTGGCATTTGAGGATTATGCTGCTGAGAATGGTTACCACCTACATGTGCAGTTGCAGCCACAAATTCTGGTAGGTCTTCTACTGTTCTTTCTTTATTATTGAGTGACTTTTTCAGGCTTGGGTAAAAATTTCTGCTTTGGAATTTGTTGCTATAATCAACTTTGACACTTGCCTTCCTAGATGGTCCAACTCAACTGTCCTAAAACTCTTAATTTTATGTTACAAAAGTTTGGTTACTTTATACTTTAAACCATCCTTCACTATGCCTTGATACTGGTATATAGGTATTAGAATGTATTTAACGTGTTTATTTCTGGTCTGCTCCTGGCACCACAGTGGTTTTGTCAGGGAGGCAATAAGAATTGCAATTGTAGTGCATATATTACAGTACATTATAAAACTCACAAGTTTCTTTCTTTGCACTGATGGAAGGAAACTGAGACACAAAGTCAGTTTTCCACAAGCGTTTAGCACTTCGTGGCAGTTCTTTCTAGAAAAGGTGGAGTAGTAACTAGCCAGTTAGGTAGGATTTGTGGTGTCATGGGCTGCCGTTTTGTCCTTCATTCTTTGTGGTCATTGCTGATCTCTTTAACAATATTCTCTCTCCTATCCCAATAAACCATGTGTGTATGCTCCAGTTGAGGCAAAGGTGGGTGGAGATAGCTGCTGTGATTTGTCTAGTTTGAAAGTCTAAGCCTGCAATTTGATCAGAGTCCATTTTGGTAGTTGATACCTACTTGGTATATTTTACTCTGCCAGGCTTGGGGTAATTCACAAGATGTCTGATAGCACTTCTTTGTAATTTAGAGTGCAGTGATCTATTTCCTGTTTCCACTCCTCTCCACCATTTTGAATCATGACAACTTTCTTTCATCACTGTCCTTGACCTTGGGAGCAGCTTATGTTTATTTGCCTGTAAAAACTCTATTCTGGCATTCCTTCTTGTTTTGCTCTCAATAACTCAGCCAGGAAAAGATTTATGGTGGGAGGAAATCCTAAATGGTGACAGATGCTAAAGCACCTAGCTCTTGTTGAGCTAGCCATAGAAATGCATCAGATTTGGGAGTACATCCTTTGACACTCTTGCCTGTAGTGGTAGTGGCTATTGTTTACTAAAGAGAGACTTTATAAGCAACTGTACAGGTCATTCTGGAGGTATCTATACTGGTCACTGCTTGGCTTGTCATGGAGAATGACTATGGCAGAGCCCAGGATTATCAATTATCAATCAAAGATTGACCCATGGCTATGATAAATGTCACCACAAACTCATTACATTTTATTGAAAAATCTGAAATTCAGTGGTAAGAGAAAACTAGCTTTAAATTTGTTATTGTTGATGTTTAGTTGCTAAGTCATGTCCAACTCTTTTTTGCTAACCTGTAGACTGTAGCCCACAAGGTTCCTCTGTCTATGGAATTCTCCAGGCAATAATACTGGAGTGGATTGCCATTTCCTTCTCCAGGGGATCTTCCTGACCCAGGGTGCAAACCCATGTCTCTTGTATTGGCAGTGGATTCCTTACCACTGAGCCAATAAGGAAGCCTAGTTTTAAATTCAGTTCAGTTCAGTTCAGTTCAGTTCAGTTCAGTTCAGTTCAGTAGCTCAGTCATGTCTGACCCTATGCAACCCCAAGAATCGCAGCACGCCAGGCCTCCCTGTCCATCACCAACTCCCAGAGTTCACTCAAACTCATGTCTATCGAGTTGGTGATGCCATCCAGCCATCTCATCCTCTGTCGTCCCCTTCTCCTCCTGGCCCCAATACCTCCCAACATCAGGGTCTTTTCCAGTGAGTCAGCTCTTCGCATGAGGTGGTCAAAGTATTGGAGTTTCAGCCTCAGAATCAGTCCTTCCAATGAACACCCAGGACTGATCTCCTTTAGGATGGACTGGTTGGATCTCCTTGCAGTCCAAGGGACTCTCAAGAGTCTTCTCTGACACCACATGTTCAAAAGCATCAATTTTTCGGCGCTCAGATTTCTTCACAGTCCAACTTTCACATCCATACATGACCACTGGAAAAACCATAGCCTTGACTAGACAGACCTTTGTTCGTAAAGTAATATCTTTGCTTTTGAATATGCTATCTAGGTTGGTCATAACTTTCCTTCCAAGGAGTAAGTGTCTTTTAATTTCATAGCTGCAATCACCATCTGCAGTGATTTTGGAGCCCAGAAAAATAAAGTCTGACACTGTTTCCACTGTTTCCCCATCTATTTCCCATGAAGTGATGGGACCAGATGCCATGATCTTCATTTTCTGAATGTTGAACTTTAAGCCAACTTTTTAATTCTCCTCTTTCACTTGCATCAAGAGGCTTTTAGTTCCTCTTCACTTTCTGCCATAAGGGTGGTGTCATCTGCATATCTGAGGTTATTGATATTTCTCCCAGCAGTCTTGATTCCAACTTGTGCTTTATCCACCCCAGTGTTTCTCATAATGTACTCTGCATATACAGTAAATAAGCAGAGTCACAATATACAGCCTTGACATACTCCTTTTCCTATTTGGAGCCAGTTTGTTTTTCCATGTCCAGTTCTAACTGTTGCTTCCTGACCTGTGTATAGGTATTCAAGAGGGAGGTCAGATGGTCTGGTATTCCCATCTCTTTCAGAATTTTCCACAGTTTATTGTGATCCACACAGTCAAAGGCTTTGGCATAGTCAATAAAGGAGAAATAGATGTTTTTCTGGAACTCTCTTGCTTTTTCCATGATCCAGCAGATGCTGGCAATTTGATCTCTGGTTCCTCTGCCTTTTCTAAAACCAGCTTGGAGAACAGCATAAAGATGGCAGAGGAATAGGACGGGAAGACCACTTTCTCCCTCACAAATTCCTCAAAAGAACATTTCAACGCCGAGCAAACTCCACAAAACAACTTCTGTAGGCTGGCAGAGGACATCAGGCAACCAGAAAAGCAGACCATTGTCTTCAAAAACAGGTAGGAAAAAATATAAAAGACGAAAAAGGAGACAAAGGAGGTGGGGAGGGAGCTCCGTCCCGGGAAGGGAAGCCCGTCCCGGGAAGGGAATTTTAAGAAGAGAGGTTTCCAAACACCAGGAAACACTCTCCCTGCCGAGTCTGTGGCGAGCCTTGGAAACACAGAGGGCAACATAACAGGAAGGAAAAATAGATAAATAATTAAAACCAAGAGATTACAAGCCCAACAGTAACTCCCCCAGCGGAAAAGCAGCACAGATGCCTGCATCCGCCATTGGGAAGTGGGGGCAGGGCAGGGACGCACGGGAGGCATGGGCTGCAGTGCTTTGTAAGAATCGGGCAGGAACGCCCCACATGTAACCAGAACGATCTAACTTGGGCTAGCAAACCAGACTGTGGGATAGCTACCACATGAAAAGCTCGAACATAAGACACCGCCAGGACCGAGCACAGAACAAAGGACGGAACGGAAAAAGCCAGCTGCAGACCATCCCCCGCCGGGGACAGGCAGCCAGAGCCATAAGGACTGGAAAGGGGCAATTGCAGACCCGGAGAGACTTTACTTACCTAACTGCAAGCAGGCTTCTTTGCTAAGACTTCTGGGGGTGCTGGACAGTCACAGTCTGCCTCACGGGGTGCGCCAGCGGTCCACCCAGAGAGCTGAGCAGCAGCGGCAGACAAGGTGACAAGCCGCGGTGATCGCGCTCGCCAAACTCCTGAGCTACTCGGACCTGGGAAGGGCACAAAGCGCAGTCCCAGCCGAATCTGTGCCTCTGAGGGCTGCCTGAGCAGTGAACCTGAGCGGCTTAGACCAGGGAAGTGCACGCAGCCTAGGGCTGGCCCCAGACGGTTCCCAGCTGAGCATCGTAGAGCCGGAGTGGTTTGTGAGCTGTGAGAAGGGACAGGTCAAGCGGGGCTGAGACACTGTGTGCACACGACAGTGCTATTTGTTTGCAGCATCCCCCCTCCCCACAGCGCGACTGAACTAGTGAGCCTAAAAAACCAGCAAACAGAAGAAGTTAAACAGAGGGAACCACCTTGGAAGTGAGCCCACATGGCCCACAACATCAGAGAAGGGCCAGAAATATTTTTACTATTTTTAAAATCATTCCTTTTTTTTTGGTTTGTTTGTTTGGTTTTTTTTCTTTTTTCTTTTTTTTTTTCTAACTTTTTAAAAAATTGTTAAGTCTTCTATTTCTCCTCTAATTTTTATTTCTATAACCTACTATTACTATTTTAAAAAAAAGACTTTTTTTTTTTTTTTTTAAGGCAAACACCATATATAGTCTTTGGATGGTTGTTGGTGTTTTTTTTTTTTTTTAATAATTCTTGTTTTTTTTTCTTTCTTCCTTTTTCCTTCTGCTTCTTTTCTTTAATATTGCATTTTTGAAAATCCAACCTCTACTCTAGATTTTTAATCTTTGCTCTTAGGTTTTTGTTGTCAATTTTGTACATTTAAAAACCCAAACTTCACTACCCAAGTTTACCTGAGAGCGAGATTACTGGCTTGACCACTCTCTCCTCCTTTGGACTCTCCTTTTTCTCCACCAGGTGGCCTCTGTCTCTTTTCTCCCCCATCTCTTCTCTATCCAACTCTGTGAATCTCTGTGTGTTCCAGACGGTGGAGAACACCTAAGGAACTGGTTACTGGCAGGATTTGCCTCTCTCCTTCTCATTCCTCTCTCTTATCCTCCTGGCCACCTCTGTCTACTTCCTCCCTCTCCTCTTCCCCGTATAACTCTGTAAATACCTCTGAGCGGTCCAGACTATAGAGTGCACATAAGGAAGTGACTACTGGCTAGCTTGCTCTCTCCTCTTTTGATCTCACCGGATCTCATTCCAGTTACCTCTAACTACCCCCTCCATCTTCTCTTCTCCTTGTAACTCAGTGAACCTCTCTGAGTGTCCCTCAATGTGAAGAAACTTTTCATCTTTAACCTAGATGTTTTATCATCAGTGCTGTATAGATGGAGAAGTCTAGAGGCTACTGTAAAAATAAAACTGAAAACCAGAAGCAGGAGGCTTAAATCCAAAGCCTGAAAACATTAGAGAACTCTTGAATTCAGGGAACATTAAGCAATAGGAGCTCATCAAATGCCTTCATACCTACACTGGAACCAAGCTCCACCCAAGGGCCAACAGGTTCCAAAACAAGACATACCATGCAAATTCTCCAGCAACACAGGAACACTCCCCTGAGCTTCAATATACAGGCAGCTCAAAATTATTCCAAAACCTTTGATGTCTCATAATCCATTACTGGTCACTCCATTGCACTCCAGAGAGAAGCAACCCAGCTCCACCCACCAGAACTCCAACACAAGCCTCCCTAACCAGGAAACCTTGACAAGCCACTGATACAACCCCGCCCACAGTGAGGAAGCTCCTTAATAAAGAGAACTCCACAAATTACCAGAATATAAAAAGGCCACCCCAAACGCAGCAATATAACCAAGATGAAGAGACAGAGGAACACTCAGCAGGTAAAGGAACAGGAGAAATGCCCACCAAACCAAACAAAAGAGGAAGTAGGGAATCTACCTGAGAAGGAATTCCGAATATTGATAGTGAAAATGATCCAAAATCTTGAAATCAAAATGGAATCACAGATAAATAGCCTAGAGACAAGGATTGAGAAGATGCGAGAAAGGTTTAACAAGGACCTAGAAGAAATAAAAAAGAGTCAAAATATAATGAATAATGCAATAAATGAGATCAGAAACACTCTGGAGGCAACATATAGTAGAAAAACGGAGGCAGAAGATAGGATTAGTGAAATAGAAGATAGAATGGTAGAAATAAATGAATCAGAGAGGAAATAAGAAAAACAAATTAAAAGAAATGAGAACAATCTCAGAGACCTCCAGGACAATATGAAACGCTCCAACATTCGTATTATAGGGGTCCCAGAAGAAGAAGACAGAAAGAAAGATCATGAGAAAACCCTTGAGGAGATAATAGTTGAAAACTCCCCTAAAATGGGGAAGGAAATAATCACCCAAGTCCAAGAAACACAGAGAGTTCCAAATAGGATAAACCCAAGGCGAAACACCCCAAGACACATATTAATCAAATTAACAAAGATCAAACACAAAGAACAAATATTAAAAGCAGCAAGGGAAAAACAACAAATAACACACAAGGGAATTCCCATAAGGATAACAGCTGATCTTTCAATAGAAACTCTTCAGGCCAGGAGGGAATGTCAAGACATACTTAAAGTGATGAAAGACAATAACCTACAGCCCAGATTACTGTACCCAGCAAGGATCTCATTCAAATACGAAGGAGAAATCAAAAGCTTTACAGACAAGCAAAAGCTGAGAGAACTCAGCACCACCAAACCAGCTCTCCAACAAATTCTAAAGGATATTCTCTAGACAGGAAACACGAAAGGGTGTATAAACCTGAACCCAAAACAATAAAGTAAATGGTAACAGGATCATACTTATCAATAATTACCTTAAACGTAAATGGGTTGAACGCCCTAACCAAAAGGCAAAGACTGGCCGAATGGATACAAAAACAAGACCCCTCTATATGCTGCTTACAAGAGACCCATCTCAAAACAAGGGACACATACAGACTGAAAGTGAAGGGCTGGAAAAAGATATACCACGCTAATAGAGACCAAAAGAAAGCAGGAGTGGCAATACTCATATCCGATAAAATAGACTTTAAAACAAAGGCTGTGAAGAGAGACAAAGAAGGCCACTACATAATGATCAAAGGATCAATCCAAGAAGAAGATATAACAATTATAAATATATATGCACCCAATTTAGGAGCACTGCAATATGTAAGACAAATGCTAACAAGTATGAAAGGGGAAGTCAACAATAACACAATAATAGTGGGAGACTTTAATACCCCACTCACACCTATGGACAGATCAACTAAACAGAAAATTAACAAAGAAACGCAAACTTTAAATGATACATTAAATCAGTTAGACCTAATTGATATCTATAGGACATTTCACCCCAAAACAATGAATTTCACCTTTTTCTCCAGTGCTCATGGAACCTTCTCCAGGATAGATCACATCCTGGGCCATAAATCTAAACTTGATAAATTCAAAAAATCAAAATCATTCCAAGCATCTTTTCTGACCATAATGCATTAAGATTAGATCTCAATTACAGGAGAAAAACTATTAAAAATTCCAACATATGGAGGTTGAACAACACACTTCTGAATAACCAACAAATCACAGAAGAAATCAAAAAAGAAATCAAAATATGCATAGAAACTAATGAAAATGAAAACACAACAACCCCAAACCTGTGGGACACTATAAAAGCAGTGCTAAGAGGCAAGTTCATAGCAATACAGGCATACCTCAAGAAACAAGAAAAAAGTCAAATAAATAACCTAACTCTACAACTAAAGCAACTAGAAAAGGAAGAAATGGAGAACCCCAGAGTTAGTAGAAGGAAAGAAATCTTAAAAATTAATGCAGAAATAAATGCAAAAGAAACAAAAGAGACCATAGCAAAAATCAACATAGCCAAAAGCTGGTTCTTTGAAAGGATAAATAAAATTGACAAACCATTAGCCAGACTCATCAAGAAGCAAAGAGAGAAAAATCAAATCAATAAAATTAGAAATGAAAATGGAGAGATCACAACAGACAACACAGAAATACAAAGGATCATAAGAGACTACTATCAGCAGTTGTATGCCAATAAAATGGACAACGTGGAAGAAATGGACAAATTCTTAGAAAAGTACAATTTTCCAAAACTGAACCAGGAAGAAATAGAAAATCTTAACAGACCCATCGCAAGCACAGAAATTGAAACTGTAATCAGAAATCTTCCAGCAAACAAAAGCCCAGGTCCAGACGGCTTCACAGCTGAAGTCTACCAAAAATTTCGAGAAGAACTAACACCTATCCTCCTCAAACTCTTCCAGAAAATTGCAGAGGAAGGTAAACTTCCAAACTCATTCTATGAGGCCACCATCACCCTAATACCAAAACCTGACAAAGATGTCACAAAAAAAGAAAACTACAGGCCAATAACACTGATGAACATAGATGCAAAAATCCTCAACAAAATTCTAGCAATCAGAATCCAACAACACATTAAAAAGATCATACACCATGACCAAGTGGGCTTTATCCCAGGGATGCAAGGATTCTTCAATATCCGCAAATCAATCAATGTAATTCACCACATTAACAAATTGAAAAATAAAAGCCATATGATTATCTCAATAGATGCAGAGAAGGCCTTTGACAAAATTTAACATCCATTTATGATAAAAACTCTCCAGAAAGCAGGAATAGAAGGAACATACCTCAACATAATAAAAGCTATCTATGACAAACCCACAGCAAACATTATCCTCAATGGTGAAAAATTGAAAGCATTTCTCCTAATGTCAGTAACAAGACAAGGGTGCCCATTTTCACCATTACTATTCAACATAGTTCTGGAAGTTTTGGCCATAGCAATCAGAGCAGAAAAAGAAATAAAAGGAATCCAAATTGGAAAAGAAGAAGTAAAACTCTCACTGTTTGAGATGACATGATCCTCTACATGGAAAACCCTAAAGACTCCACCAGAAAATTACTAGAGCTAATCAATGAATATAGTAAAGTTGCAGGATATAAAATCAACACACAGAAATCCCTTGCATTCCTATACACTAATAATGAGAAACTAGAAAAAGAAATTAAGGAAACAATTCCATTCACCACTGCAACGAAAAGAATAAAATACTTAGGAATATATCTACCTAAAGAAACTAAAGACCTATATATAGAAAACTATAAAACACTGAGGAAAGAAATCAAAGAGGACACTAATAAATGGAGAAATATACCATGTTCATGGATCAGAAGAATCAATATAGTGAAAATGAGTATAGTACCCAAAGCAATTTACAAATTAAATGAAATCCCTATCAAGCTACCAGCCATATTTTCACAGAACTAGAACAAATAATTTCGATATTTGTATGGAAATACAAAAACCTCGAATTGCCAAAGCAATCTTGAGAAAGAAGAATGGAACTGGAGGAACCAACTTGCCTCACTTCAGGCTCTACTACAAAGCCACAGTCATCAAGACAGTATGGTACTGGCACAAAGACAGACATATAGATCAATGGAACAAAATAGAAAGCCCAGAGATAAATCCACACACATATGGACACCTTATCTTTGACAAAGGAGGCAAGAATATACAATGGGGTAAAGACAATCTCTTTATCAAGTGGTGCTGGGAAAACTGGTCATCCACTTGTAAAAGAATGAAACTAGATCACTTTCTAACACCGCACACAAAAATAAACTCAAAATGGATTAAAGATCTAAATGTAAGACCAGAAACTATAAAACTCCTAGAGGAGAACATAGGCAAAACACTCTCCAACATAAATCACAGCAGGATCCTCTATGATCCACCTCCCAGAATTCTGGAAATAAAAGCAAATATAAACAAATGGGATCTAATTAAAATTAAAAGCTTCTGCACAACAAAGGAAAATATAAGCAAGGTGAAAAGACAGCCTTCTGAATGGGAGAAAATAATAGCAAATGAAGCAACTGACAAACAACTAAATCAAAAATATATGAGCAACTTATGCAGCTCAATTCCAGAAAAATAAACGACCCAATCAAAAAATGGGCCAAAGAACTAAATAGACATTTCTCCAAAAAGACATACGGATGGCTAACAAACACATGAAAAGATGCTCAACATCACTCATTATTAGAGAAATGCAAATCAAAACCACAATGAGGTACCACTTCACACCAGTCAGAATGGCTGCGGTCCAAAAATCTGCAAGCAATAAATGCTGGAGAGGGTGTGGAGAAAAGGGAACCCTCTTACACTGTTGGTGGGAATGCAAACTAGTACAGCCACTATGGAGAACAGTGTGGAGATTCCTTGAAAAATTGCAAATAGAACTACCTTATGACCCAGCATCCCACTGCTGGGCATGCACACCGAGGAAACCAGAACTGAAAGAGACACATGTACCCCAATGTTCATCGCAGCACTGTTTATAATAGCCAGGACATGGAAACAACCTAGATGTCCATCAGCAGATGAATGGATAAGAAAGCTGTGGTACATATACACAATGGAGTATTACTCAGCTGTTAAAAAGAATTCATTTGAATCAGTTCTGATGAGATGGATGAAACTGGAGCCAATTATACAGAGTGAAGTAAGCCAGAAAGAAAAACACCAGTACAGTATACTAACACATATATATGGAATTTAGAAAGATGGCAATGACGACCCTGTATGCAAGACAGGAAAAAAGACACAGCTGTGTATAACGGACTTTTGGACTCAGAGGGAGAGTGAGAGGGTGGGATGATTTGGGAGAATGGCATTCTATCATGTATACTATCATGTAAGAATTGAATCGCCAGTCTATGTCTGACGCAGGATACAGCATGCTTGGGGCTGGTGCATGGGGATGACCCAGAGAGATGTTATGGGGAGGGAGGTGGGACGGGGGTTCATGTTTGGGAACACATGTAAGAATTAAAGACTTTAAAATTAAAAAAATAAAAAACTAAATAAAAATAAAAATAAAAAATAAAACCAGCTTGAACGTCTGGAAGTTCACGATTCACATATTGCTGAAGCCTGGCTTGGAGAATTTTGAGCATTACTTTACTAGCATGTAAGATGAGTGCCATTGTGCGGTAGTTTGAGCATTCTTTGGCATTTCCTATCTTTGGGATTGGAATGAAAACTGACCTTTTCCAGTCCTGTGGCAACTGCTGAGTTTTCCAAATTTGAGGGCATATTGGGTGCAGCACTTTCACAGCATCGTCTTTCAGGATTTCAAATAGCTCAACTGGAATTCCATCACTTCCACTAGTTTTGTTAGTAGTGATGCTTTCTAAGGCCCACTTGACTTCACATTCCAGGATGTCTGGCTCTAGGTGAGTGATCACTCCATCATGATTATCTGGGTTGTGAAGATCTTTTTTGTACAGTTCTTCTGTGTATTCTTGCCACCTCTTCTTAATATCTTCTGCTTCTGTTAGGTCCATACCATTTCTGTCCTTTATTGAGCCCATCTTTGCATGAAATGTTCCCTTGGTATCTCTAATTTTCTTGAGGAGGTCTCTAGTCTTTCCCATTCTATTCTCTCCCTCTATTTCTTTGCATTGATCACTGAAGAAGGCTTTCTTATCTCTTCTTGCTATTCTTTGGAATTCTGCATTCAGATGCTTATATCTTTCCTTTCCTCCTTTGCTTTTCGCTTCTCTTCTTTTCGTAGCTCTTTGTAAGGCCTCCCCAGACAGCCATTTTGCTTTATTGCATTTCTTTTTCATGAGGATGGTCTTGATCCCTGTCTCCTGTACAATGTCACAGACCTCCACCCATAGTTCATCAGTCACTCTGTCAGATCTAGTCCCTTAAATCTATTTCTCACTTCCACTGTATAATCATAAGGGATTTGATTTAGGTCATACCTGAATGGTCTAGTGGTTTTCCCTACTTTGTTCAATTTCAGTCTGAATTTGGCAATAAGTAGTTTATGATCTGAGCCACAGTCAACTCCTGGTCTTGTTTTTGCTGACTATATAGAGCTTCTCACTCTCTGGCTGCAAAGAATATAATCAATCTGATTTCGCTGTTGACCAACTGATGATGTGATGTGTAGAGTCTTCTCTTGTGTTGTTGGATGTAGGTGTTTGCTTTGACCAGTGCATTGTCTTGGCAAAACTCTATTAGCTTTTGCTCTGCTTCATTCTATACTCCAAGGCCAAATTTGCCTGTTACTCCAGGTGCTTCTTGACTTCCTGCTTTTGCATTCTAGTCCCCTATAATGAAAAGGACATCTTTTTTGGGTGTTAGTTCTAAAAGGTCTTGTAGGCCTTCATAAAACCATTCAGCTTCTTCAGTGTTACTGGTTGGGGCATAGGCTTGGATTACTGTGATATTGAATGATTTGCCTTTGAAATGCACAGAGATCGTTCTGTTATTTTTGAGATCACATTGAAGTACTGCATTTTGGACTCTTGTTGACCATGATGGCTACTCCATTTCTTCTGAGGGATTCCTGCCCACAGTAGTAGATATAATGGTCATCTCAGTTAAATTCACCCATTCCAGTCCATTTTAGTTTGCTGATTCCTAGAATGTTGATGTTCACTCTTGCCATTTCCTGTTTGACCACTTCCAATTTGCCTTGATTCATGGGCCTGACATTCCATTTTCCTGTGCAATATTGCTCTTACAGCATCGGACCTTGCTTCTATCACCAGTTACTTCCACAACTGGGTATTGTTTTTGCTTTGGCTCCATCCCTTCATTCTTTCTGGAGTTATTTCTCCACTGATCTCCAGTAGCGTATTGGGCACCTACTGACCTGGGGAGTTCCTCTTTCTGTATCCTGTCATTTTGCCTTTTCATACTGTTCATGGGGTTCTCAAGGCAAGAATACTGAAGTGGCTTGCCATTCCCTTCTCCAGTGGACCACATTCTGTCAGACCTCTCCACCATGACCTGCCTGTCCTGGGTGGTCCCACAAGGCATGGCTTAGTTTCACTGAGCCTCACCTCGGACAAGGGGTATCTCCTCATGGCCGCCCCTCCTGACCTTGAAAGTGGAGTAGCTCCTCTCGACCCTCTGCGCCCGTGCAGCCACCGCTCCTTGGACTCTGGGTAGCCCCTCTCGGCTGCAGCCCCTGACCTTGGGCATGGGGTAGCTCCTTTCGGTGCTCCTGTGCCTGTGCCATCGCAGCCTGGCACTCTCGAGATGGAGCCCACTGGTGGTGACAGACAGCAAAGAGGAGTTCAAATGCATATACCGCTGAAAAGAACATGACAAGTTTACAGGAACAGTTGATGAGTTGATGAGACTGGAAGAAGGTAGAATATGAGGGTAACTTGAATGTTCAAGTTTGAAACAAAGGGTTGATATGTTGGAGGGATATATTTAGAGGAAGACATCAAGAGCTCTATTTTGTTTGTATTAAGTTAGAGCTGCCTGAGCAGTATCCATGGGGAAATATGAATTAAGTAGCTCAATGTATTGTTCTGGAACTAGAAGTTAAAGTATGATGAGGGACATACAGTTATTATGTGATTAGATGATATTATCTAAGGGGAGTGAGTAGACAAAGAAGCAGATTCCAGTCAGAGAGAAGAAGCAGAAGCAGCAAGAAAAACTGAGAAGTATTCATTGAGGTAGCAGGAAACAATTAGAATTCAATTAGTCTCTGTATTAACCCTGAAGACATTACAAGGAAATCCCACTATGTTAAAGATGATATTATTATATAGTATTTAGTAAGTTGTGTTAACTCTTAAAAGTTGACTGAGAATTTTTTCCTGAAGTCTAGAATTGTAAATAAGCGTCATACCATAATCAAATACCTGTCCTCCTCTGCCACAAATATCTAACCTAAACACATACTGTAGAAATCCTACAGAAATGCATATGTCCAAATTCTAGACTTTCAAAGAGATAGTGAAGGACAGAGAAGCTTGGCTTGCTCTAGTCCATGGGGTTGCCAAGAGTTGGACATGATTTAGAGACACAATAACAGAAGCAAAAAAAGAGAAAATAGAATAAGCTTAGTGATTTAGCATCCAATTTATTATTTTTATTTACTTGATAAAAATATCATGTGGTTCATTAGCTATTGTCAGAGAAAAATCAAATAGGCTGTGATTGATATACATATATATAAAATATAAGTAAATTCTGAGTAAAGCCACTTGGCCTAGAATGACTGATAGTTTTTTTTTTTTTTCCAAGATTAGCCACTATTAAAGATATATATTCTGGTCTTCTGGGTTCAATCATTTTTTATTCAATGTTTTTATCTGCGAATCATGTACCAGCTGGGGGTATAGTGATAAACAAGAGGAGCAGGGCCTCTCCTCCTACAGTTTATAGCAAGTTAGGAGTGGGGTTAATATGGATAATGTATGAACTATAAACAAACTTAAATAGATGAATATATTAATTTAATATTGTAGAAAATGGTATGAAGTAAAAAAATAAGGTGGTATGAAAGAGTGCTGTGGCTGCTACTATAGTTTGGGTGGGCCAGGAGGACCTTGCTGAGGAGCTGACAATGTATCTGTACTCATCTGTTAGATGATTCTGATCTGTCTTTCATCTCTAAACCCTACCTCAGGGATGAGGGTTAGCAGTGGATGGCAGGGGAGAGCCACAAGAATAGAGTGGCATGGACTTATTCCTTAAGTGTTTATTTTAAAAGCTGAAATTTAAGTTTTTATGTCTTAGGCCATGTTAATATATCTTCATTTAAAATTGATTATATTAAAGAGGGCTTCCCTGGTGGCTCAGCTGGTAAAGAATCGGCTTGCAATGTGGGAGACCTGGGTTCAATCCCTGGGTTGGGAAGATCCCCTGGAGAAGGGAAAGGCTACCCACTCCAGTATTCTGGCCTGGAGAATTCCATGAACTGTGTAGTCCATGAGGTTACAAAGAGTCAGACAGGACTGAGTGACTTGCACTGTATTAAAGTTTTCCATTAAAGAAACATGGCAATGTTTGGAGGACCCAGTGGATAAACGACAGAGAGGCTCTTGGGGAACTCAATAGTAAAAGTCAGAGATTCAGGCCAAGAAAGTAAAAGAGATTAAAGAAGATCATAACCAGTATTAAGATATTCCTCATCCTTCTGGACATATTGGAGGTAGATTAAACAGTGTGTAGTATTTTGTTGGAAAGAAGATAAACAGTTGTATTGTCTGACTTTCCTAAAGGCAGGAGTTAGAGACTGAAGCCAGAGGAGCCTGTGATGCAGCACTGACCTAGAGCATTTGCTGAGAGAGTTTTCTTAGCAAGTTCCAAGTTTTAGTGTTTCTGTATGGCCTCAAAATGTTGGGTGGTGCATTGCAGGATAAACTGAAGCCCTAAGTCTTAGAAAATAACCCAGGAAAAAGAATAAAGCATAAATTACCATTGGTTGGGTCAGTGGGTTTTGTGGATTTAGTAATCTTCAAATACTATGCATAATTTCTACACTCAAATCTCAGTATTTGACATTCATTTTATGCTGTTTTTAATAAATGTAAACGTCACTGTATTGTTACTTTCACATATATTTAGATACCCTGGATAGTGATGGAAGAGGGAAATAGACTAGCCAGGTATATTCTATATATCTAATTCAGTGAATTCATGATGAATGAGGTGAATGAAGTAACTATACTTGTTCTACCACAGGGCTGTATGTTTCTTGATGCCAGAGATGTGTCATTTAGTTCTGTGCCTAAATCAGTCTTTAGCACAATGCTTCCCTGGTGGCTTAGATGGTAAAGAATCTGTCTGCAATGCAGGAGACGTGTTCAATTCCTGGGTCAGGAAGATCCCCTGGAGGAAAAAAATGGCAACCCATTCCAGTATTCATGTCTGGAGAATTTCATGGACAGAGGGGCCTGGTGGGCAACAGTCCCTAGGGTCACAAAGAGTTGGACACAACTGAGTGGCTAACTTGCACTTTCACTTTATTTAGAGGGGAGGACTTAAAACAACTATAAGAAAGGAGGGACTACTTGAATTGTAGGGATTGTGTTAATACATAATTTGCTGTATCGCCATATCATGGCACATAGTAGATGCTCAAAAAAAAAAAAAAAAGACTGGATTAGGGATTTTTCACTTGCAAAGGTGTGATAGTCTTCAAATACCTAACAGATGTGTCTCTGGGATATAAATTAGATGTTATATGTATTGCAAAGAGATTAATCCAGAACAGTAAGTGAGATTTACATATAATAATGTTTAGTTAAAAGTAAGAAGATGTGCTATAATGTAATTTCTGATCTAATTGTCTCTCCACTAAATCCACAGCTCCCTGTAGTAGAGATTCTTTTCCGTTGCTGTGCTCCTTGTTCATAGCCCAAGGCCAGCAGATAGTAGAAATTTAATCAATTTTTGAGGTAATGCATAAATGAATGATGATAAAGCTTTCTACATGGAGGTAGTTAGCTACCTGTTAGAGGTGTTGTAGTATGGACTACATGACTCTATATCATAAAGTGAAGGACAGTGAAAGTCGACTGCTCAGTCATGTCCAACTCTTTGTGACCCCATGGACTATACAGTCCCTGGAATTCTCCAGGCCAGAATACTGGAGTGGGTATCTGGTCCCTTCTCCAGGGGATCTTCCCAACACAGGGATAGAACCCAGGTCTCCTGCTTGGCAGGCAGATTCTTTACCACTGAGCCATATAAGCCTTATAGCAAAGATTCAAGAAAAAGGGACTGAACTAGGAAACACAAAATGATTGTTCTAATTGTGGAAACTGTGTAAGGGTTCTCTAGGAAAACAGAACCAACATGACATACATTAATATTAAGCTCTCCCTGTTTCCTGGTTACCTGGATTTCAGAAGCCGCATGTTTCCCCCAGTCACTGTTGGAAGCATCCCACTCACCCATAGGAGTGTAACACGATAAAACCTTGTTCCTAAATGTCACCTAATTACAGATTTTCTGCAGGGAATTCAAGATAGATGATAATCCTAAGAATTCAAGCTATCAGATGTACTGTCAATGCCTCTAAAGGCCATTTGTTGCTTTGGAGTGTGTGTGAGCATATGATGCTTCTCATGGACAAAGAAGCAGAACCATGAGAGAAATCATGGCAATGTCACTGGTGCTTGCGGGAGCCTTCTTTTTAGGGACAAAATTACTTCCTTAGTGGCAAAATTCTTTTTCGTCTGGAGATGTCCTGATATTAGAGTACAGTGCTGAAGCATGACTGCATAGCACTGCTTATTTCCTTAGAAAAGCTGCGGTGCTCTTAAAATAACCCCCTACTGAGGTTTGAAAATCAGCTTGGAACGATCCTGTGTAATTTGATGTTTACGTGTTCACTTCATCTTCTATTTCTAGAGTTGATGGGCAGACTTACTGTTTTCACTTATCCTTAATTTAACTTTTTCTTGGCTATTGGGACAAATTGGAATAATTTTCCATTGACAGCGAGCACAGAATACTAAAATATCTTCAAAAATAAAAATACAGAAATCATTGCACAGATGAAATTTAGTCATTTGCCCCCCAAAATTTTCATGACTAGTTTTCACAAAATTTCTCTAAAAAGAAAGACTAAAGAAATAACAATAGCTAATGTACAGGTGGCTCGGTGGTAAAGATCCCACCTCCCAATGCAGGGGACACCGGAGAGACAGATTCGATCCCTGGGTTGGGAAGATCCCCTGGAGGGGGAAATGGCAACCATTCCAGAATTCTTGCCTGGGAAATCCCACGGACAGAGAAGCCTGGTGGGCTGCAGTCCATGGGGATATAGTTAGACATGCCTTAGTGGCTGAGCTTGCATGCAATGTATATGCAGCACTGTATATTATTCAGTCTTCACCCTTCAAAATATTTGTCAGAGTAGAATTAAATTGTGATTTGACAAGGGTTGAAACTGAGGCATGGTGTGGCAAAATTACTTCCATAAAGTCACATGGTAAATTAGTCCTCAGGCCTAGAGCAATAGTTCTTAACGTTTTTTTCGGCTTAAGGATATTTTCAGGAATCCTCTGAAACCTGTGGATCTTTGCCCTAGAGCATGTGTGTGTGTGCGTGTGTGTGTGTGGGTGTGTGTGAGAGAGAGAGAGAGATTGTGAGTGTGTGTGTGTGCATGCGTGTGTGCATGCATGCTGAGTTACTGACATTTAAATACATTTTTCATTTGAATTCAGGTGATTCCTAGGCATCTCAAGTCCATCTGTGGGCTCTGTGATAAGAACTCTTCATCACCTGAGGGTCATTTCCCAGTTTCCTGACAACCAGGTTAATAATGTATTATTAAAAGAAGTGGCACAGTGGTAAAGAATCTGTCTGCCTGAGCAGGAGATGCACGTTTGATCCCTGGGTCTGGAAGATCCCCTGGAGAAGGAAATTGCAACCCACTCCAATATTCTTGCCTGGGAAACCCCATGGACAGAGGAGCCTTTTGGGCTACAGTCCATGTGGTCACAAGAGTCAGACATGACTTAGTGACTAAATAATATCAACAAAAGCCAGGGAGGGTATTCAAAATCAGGTAGTATGTATAGTTTTTGAAAGCCATTTGGCAAAATAATTATAAACAGCATCTTATAAACACAGTTAAGCTCTTTTCCTACAGCATCTGTAACATAAATCTGGATGAGAATTATAAACTTTCATAAAGCTGATATCATGGGACTGGGGTTTCTGGACACAGGTTAGTGAGTCAAAGCAGAGCTTTGACAAGATTTTCAACAGTCTTCCGGGAAATTGACAAAATAAAAAGGACAAGTGAGTTTTTTACCTTAAAAATATTAGGGTCCACCTTACATGGAATGGGCAAGAGAACAAGTTCTGGGGCCAAACTTCCTGAGTACACAGCCTGGCTCTGCCGTGGGGTTGGACTGGATAGTACACCCAACTGCTTTGAGTTGCAGTTCCCATATAAATGGGAATAATAGCAGTACCTACCTTATAAGGTGTTATGTGGATTGAATGAGTTAGTAGACAAAAAAACAGATGATTAAGTGATTAGGAAATTTTAATATTAAGAGTGAATGGCAATGAAAATGTATACATCTTAATATTGCAAAAGTATATGTCTTAACATTGCAAAATATTTTGCAACCCTATGTCAATTTTCCAAATTATTATTGTCATATTGAAATAATACCAGTTATGAACATTCATATGTGTAGTATGTGAAAGGGAGAAAAAGGGGGAGAGGAACTGGGAGAGAAAGAACAAGGAGCACTGAAGATAAAAATAGCTCTTTAGTTCTTTCTGAGAAATATTTTCTTTGTCTAGAATGGGGTGGGAGGAAGAGGGTTAAGTAAATTGGGTTCCATTAGAAACCCTTTTATTTGAGGCCCTCATATTAAATTTACTTTGTGTTTGTTCCCCCTTCCCGTGTCAACTTTGAAATCATCACTCTTGTCTTTCTTGTTTGCTGCTGGCTCCCAACACATAGTCAGGAAACTCAATAATTATGTATTGAATGAAAAAGGGACAATTCAATGAAAACATTACTGCCAAAGGCTCTGACATGAAACTATTTTGATATTGCAAGTGCTCTGTCCTCCTGTGGCCCATGCATGCCACTGGCTAAGGCACAACCACGGTCTGACCCAGTACAGGAGCCATCACTGGAGGAGTGGCTGAAAATTTCCCTTTGTGAATTTTGTATTGTATATGGTACATTTCACACACATTGAACCCACGTCTCCCTCATTGCAGGCAGATTCTTAGATTCTTTACCATCTGAGCCACCAGGGAAGTGCAAGCATACTGGAGTGACTAGCCTATCCCTTCTCCAGGGGATGCTTCCAACCCAGGAATCAAACTGGGGTCTCCTGAATTGCAGGTGGTTTCTTTACCAGCTGAGGTACCAGGGAAGCCATATATATATATCCACATACATATATATATATAGCTCATCTAAAGGTCAGTTTTCATTCCAATCCCCAAAAAGACAATACCAAAGAATATTGAAACTACCACAAAATGCTAGCAAAGTAATGCTCAAAATACTCCAAGCCAGGCTTTAACTGTACATGAACCATGAAATTCCAGATGTTCAAGCTGGATTCAGAAAAGGCAGAGGAACCAGAGATCAAATTGCCAACATCCATTGGATCATTGAATAAGCAAAAGAGTTCCAGAAAAACATCTGCTCATTGACTACACCAAAGCCCTTGACTGCATGGATTACAACAACATGTAGCAAATTCTTAAAGAGATGAGAATACCAGACCACCTTACCTGCCTCCTGAGAAATCTGCATGCAGGTCACGAAGCAACAGTTAGAACTGGACATGGAAGAGCAGACTGTACCAAATAGGGAAAGGGGTACATCAAGGCTGTATATTGTTACCCTGCTTATTTAACTGATATGCAGAGTACATCTTGCAAAATGGCAGGCTGTTTGAAGTACAAGCTGGAATCAAGATTGCCGGGAGAAATATCAATAACCTCAGATATGCAGATGACACCACCTTTATGGCAGAAAGTGAAGAAGAACTAAAAAGCCTCTTGATGAAAGTGAAAGAGGAAAGTGAAAAAGTTGGCTTAAAACTCAACATTTGAAAAATGAAGATTATGGCATCTTGTCCCATCACTTCATGGCAAGTAGATGGGGAAACAATGGTAACAGTGTGAGACTTTATTTTTGGAGAGTCCAAAACCACTGCAGATGGTGACTGCAGCCATGAAATTAAAAGATGCTTGCTCCTTGGAAGAAAACCTATGATCAATCTAGACAGTATATTAAAAAGCAGAGACATTACTTTGCCAACAAAGGTCCATCTAATCAAAGGTATGATTTTTCTAGTAGTCATGTATGGATGTGAGAGTTGGACTATGAAGAAAGCTGAGCACTGAAGAATTGATACTTTTGAACTGTGGTATTGGAGAAGACTCTTGAGAATCCTTTGGACTGCAAGGAGATTAAATGAGTCAATCCTAAAGAATTCATTGGAATTCACTGGAAGGACTGATGCTGAAGCTGAAACTCCAATACTTTGGCCACCTGATGTGAAGAGCTGGCTCATTGGAAATGACGCTGATGTTGGGAAAGATTGAAGGCAGGAGAAGAAGGGGACAAGAGAGGATGAGATGGCTGGATGGCATCACCAGTTCAACAGACATGAGTTTGAGCAAGCTCTGAGAGTTGGTGATGGACAGGGAAGCCTGGTGTGCTGCAGTCCATGGGGTCACAAAGAGTTGGGCATGACTGAGCAACTGAATTTAACTGATATGCATGCTCTTTTTATATATCTATATAATCATCCATTTAATATTTCTGTTTGTTGCTGTCTTCTCAGTCTCACCAGTAAATTAACTGTGTGCAATTAGCTAATTGACTTTCTAATGTCAGAGTGCTTCTATCCGTAAGATTAACAGGTGTTTGTCTTACTTAAGACAGAGGAGGGATGAACATGCTTTGGTAGTGTGAGAGCCACAGCAGTCTGTATGATTTAAAGCTCTCTGCTTATGAACAAGAATAACTGATTATTTTCTCTTTCAGAAATGAACATTTCTTTTTTTTTTTAATCAGGGGAATAAATGTCTTATATTCAGTATAAAACAGAGAATAAATAAATATCTTATTTTCACTAATGTCAAAAGGAAGCCCTTTAAAGGTAGCAACACAGACAACCTGACAACTACTCTGGTGTGGCTTGGAAACCTTTGCAGTGTGAAGGGCCCATCTATGGTGCTCTTCAAAATCACAGAATTTGTGCCAGTTATATCTCACCTGGTTCAAGCTTATATTTGACAGCTAATAAAAATATTAATTCAAATAAACTTTAGCTTTAAAAAAGAAGGAAGGATGGATAGAAGAAAGAAGAAATAAATCACCTTGGCCTATTGCCCAAGCAGCATCCTGAGCTTGTTATGTGTAGTTATTTATCTCAGCACACAGTAAATTTACCTGCCTTGGACAACAAAGAGCTCAAACTAGTCAATCCTGAAGGAAATCAACCCTGAATATTCATTGAAAGGACTGATCCTGAAACTGAAACTCCAATACTTTGTCCACCTGATGCAAAGAGCTGACTCATTAGAAAAGACCCTGATGCTGGGGAAGATTGAGGGCAAGAGGAGAAAGGGTCAGCAGAAGAAAAGATGGTTAGATAATATCACTGCCTTAAAGGACAAGAATTTAAGCAAACTCCAGGAGACAGTGAAGGACAGGGAAGCCTGGTGTGCTGGAGTCTATGGGGTCACAAAGAGTCAAACACAACTTAGCAACTGAACAGTGACTACTATTTATATTTGAGCTGAGGAACAAGCAAACTTCCAACTCATTTATTTAATGAGGCTTGTTGCAAAGGATAAAGTTTGGAAAATCAATCTTCCTTTGTTCTGTACATGCTTCTAGTCTTCTACACAATGACAATAACTTTAGATTATCATTGATGCAAATATTCTAATTATTAAGGGATCCCATCTCCCCCTCACCCTTTAAACAGAATGTCTTAAAATGAACAGAAACTAGAGAGTAAGGACTTAATAAAAATTCATACTTTACTACTGCAAAAAGACATAGTTTAGAGACAGAAATGCTTCTGTGGTTGTCCATTTACCATCCATTTTGAGCATCATTATTTAGAGTATAAAATAAGGTAGATAACCAGCATATTCTATTTTATCTAATCTTTTTCAGTTCAGTTCAGTTCAGTCGCTCAGTCGTGTCCGACTCTTTGTGACCCCATGAATCGCAGCATGCTAGGCCTCCCTGTCCATCACCATCTCCCGGAGTTCACACAGACTTATGTCCATCGAGTCCGTGATGCCATCCAGCCATCTCACCCTGGGTCATCCCCTTCTCCTCCTGCCCCAATCTCTCCCAGCATCAGAGTCTTTTCCAATGAGTCAGCTCTTCACATGAGGTGGCCAAAGTACTGGAGCTTCAGCTTTAGCTTCATTCCTTCCAAAGAAATCCCAGGGTTGATCTCCTTCAGAATGGACTGGTTGGATCTCCTTACAGTCCAAGGGACTTTCAAGAGTCTTCTCCAACACCACAGTTCAAACGCATCAATTCTTCGGCACTCAGCTCACATCCATACATGACCACTGGAAAAACCATAGCCTTGACTAGGCGGACCTTAGTCGGCAAAGTAATGTCTCTGCTTTTTAATATACTATCTAGGTTGGTCATACTTTTCTTCCAAGGAGTAAGCATCTTTTAATTTCATGGCTGCAGTCACCATCTGCAGTGATTTTGGAGCCCAAAAAAAATAAAGTCTGACACAGTTCCTACTGTTTCCCCATCTATTTCCCATGACGTGATGGGACCAGATGCCATGATCTTCATTTTCTGAATGTTGAGCTTTAAGCCAACTTTTTCACTCTCCTCTTTCACTTTCATCAAGAGGCTTTTTTAGTTCCTCTTCACTTTTTGCCATAAAGGTGGTGTCATCTGCATATCTGAGGTTATTGATATTTCTCCCTGCAGTCTTGATTCTAGCTTGTGTTTCTTCCAGCCCAGCGTTTCTGATGATGTACTCTGCATATAAGTTAAATAAGCAGGGTGACAATATGCAGCCTTGACATACTCCTTTTCCTATTTGGAACAAGTCTGTCATTCCATGTCCAGTTCTAACTGTTGCTTCCTGACCTGCATACAGATTTCTCAAGAGGCAGGTTAGGTGGTCTGGTATTCCCATGTCTTTCAGAATTTTCCACAGTTTATTGTGATCCACACAGTCAAAGGCTTTGGCATAGTCAATAAAGCAGAAATGGATATTTTTCTGGAACTCTCTTCCTTTTTCCATGATCCAGGGGTTGTTGGCAATTTGATCTCTGGTTCCTCTGCCTTTTCTAAAACCAGCTTGAACATCAGGGAGTTCATGGTTCATGTATTGCTGAAGCCTGGCTTGGAGAATTTTGAGCATTACTTTACTAGCATGTGAGATGAGTGCAATTGTGCAGTAGTTTGAGCATTCTTTGGCATTGCCTATCTTTGGAATTGGAATGAAAACTGACCTTTTCCAGTCCTATGGCCACTGCTGAGTTTTCCAAATTTGCTGGCATATTGAGTGCAGCACTTTCACAGCATCATCTTTCAGGATTTGAAATAGCTCTACTGGAATTCCATCACCTCCACTAGCTCTGTTCATAGTGATGCTTTCTGAGGCCCACTTGACTTCACATTCCAAAATGTCTGGCTCTAGATTAGTGATCGCATCATCATGACTATCTATCTGGGTCATGAAGATCTTTTTTGTACAATTCTTCCGTGTGTTCTTGCCACCTCTTCTTAATATCTTCTGCTTCTGTTAGGTCCATACCATTTCTGTCCTTTATCGAGCCCATCCTTGCATGAAATGTTCCCTTGGTATCTCTAATTTTCTTGAGGAGGTCTCTAGTCTTTCCCATTCTATTCTCTTCCTCTATTTCTTTGCATTGATCACTGAAGAAGGCTTTCTATCTCTTCTTGCTATTCTTTGGAATTCTGCATTCAGATGCTTATAGCTTTCCTTTCCTCCTTTGCTTTCCGCCTCTCTTCTTTTCACAGCTATTTGTAAGGCCTCCCCAGACAGCCATTTTGCTTCTTTGCATTTCTTTTCCATGGAGATGGTCTTGATCCCTGTCTCCTGTACAATGTCACGAACCTCATTCCATAGTTCATCAGGCACTCTGTCTATCAGATCTAGACCCTTAAATCTATTTCTCACTTCCACTGTATAATCATAAGGGATTTGATTTAGGTCATTTAGACCTGAATGGTCTAGCAGTTTTCCCTACTTTTTTCAATTTAAGTCTGAATTTGGCAATAAGGAGTTCATGATCTGAGCCACAGTCAGCTCCCGGTCTTGTTTTTGTTGACTGTATAGAGCTTCTCCATCTTTGGCTGCAAAGAATATAATCAATCTGATTTCGGTGTTGACCATCTGGTGATGTCCATGTGTAGAGTCTTCTCTTGTGTTGTTGGAAGAGGGTATTTGCTATGACCAGTGCATTTTCTTGGTAAAACTCTATTAGTCTTTGCCCTGCTTCATTTCACATTCCAAGGCCAAATTTGTCTGTTACTCCAGGTGTTTCTTGACTTCCTACTTTTGCATTCCAGTCCCCTATAATGAAAAGGACATCTTTTTGGGGTGTTCGTTCTAAAAGATCTTGTAGGTCTTCATAAAACCGTTCAACTTCAGTTTCTTCAGTGTTACTGGTTGGGGCATAGACTTGGATAACTGTGATATTGAATGGTTTGCCTTGGAGACAAACAGACATCATTCTGTCGTTTTTGAGATTGTCTTCAAGTACTGCATTTTGGACTCTTTTGTTGACCATGATAGCTACTCCATTTCTTTTGAGGGATTCCCGCCCGCAGTAGTAGATGTAATGGTCATCTGAGTTAAATTCACCCATTCCAGTCCATTTTAGTTCGCTGATTCCTAGAATGTCGATGTTCACTCTTGCCATCTCTTGTTTGACCACTTCCAATTTGCTTTGATTCATGGACCTGACATTCCAGGTTCCTATGCAATATTGCTCTTTACAGCATCAGATCTTACTTCTATCACCAGTCACTTCCACAACTAGATATTGTTTTGCTTTGGCTCCATCCCTTCATTCTTTCTGGAGTTATTTCTCCACTGATCTCCAGTAGTAGCATATTGGGCACCTAATGACTTGGGGAGTTCAACTTTTGGTATCCTATCATTTTGCCTTTTCCTACTGTTCATGGGGTTCTCAAGGCAAGAATGCTGAAGTGGCTTGCCATTCCTTTCTCCAGTGGACCACATTCTGTCAGGCCTCTCCACCATGACCCGCCCGTCTTGGGTTGCCCCACAGGCATGGCTTGGTTTCATTGAGTTAGACAAGGCTGTGGTCCTAGTGTGATTAGATTGACTAGTTTCCTGTGAGTACGGTTTCAGTGTGTCTGCCCTCTGATGCCCTCTTGCAACACTTACCATCTTATTTGGGTTTCTCTTACCTTGGGTATGGGGTATCTCTTCATGGCTGCTCCAGCAAAGCACAGCCGGTGTTCCTTACCTTGGACGAGGGGTATCTCCTTACTGCCGCCGTTCCTGACCTTCATTCCTAGGCAGTTTTGGCTATGTTAATTCTTCATAGCATTAAGAAATATTAATTGGCAGGGGACAAAGCTTCATTTCTTTAAATAATGGTCTTTATTCAGATTCTCCCAATGTTCAATAAATGTGGTATCTTGTGCACTGTGAATCCTCAAGGGTGCTAGTTCATCTGATTCTTCCAGAGTTATTTGAACATAAGACCCACTCCCTTTTTTTTCTGTATGGAGTATTCCATGGTGGGGGTGGAGTTGAATAGTCCACAGAATATATTTGGGGAGATGCTGGTATAGATTTTGGCTCTTTTAATTTGAAAGTTAAAGCCTTGCTGGCAAAGAGTCACTAGTCAATAATGTCTAAATTCCAAATACCCTCCTCAAAAAAGGCACACTACGCCTGCATGGGAGAGTGTGTATTCATTATTGGAAGGCATTGACCTCTTCTCAACTCCCTCCCTCTGGGCCTAACAGGATTGTTACAAATCAAACTTTACAGTAATAGGAACACTTTCTCTAATCACCCCAACTAATTACAGGGAAGAGTGAATCAATTGTTAAGCATCACTAGCACTGCTAATAAATCACAAAATCATTTAAACACGGTTTTAAATCCCAGGGAAAAAAAGAGTAGAGAATGAAGGACATTTAAATGAGTGTGACTGTTGCCAGACACTTAGCAGGTTATGACTCCTGGGGCACCGCTTCCATCCTCTGACTCAGGGTGCTATTTCCCTATCATCTCTTACGTGGTTGGCAATGTGCTAGACATCTTCGCGGTGTCTCATTTAGTAGTCCTGACAGCCTTCTAAGGTCAGTCTTGGTACTCTCTCCTTATGAGACTTGTGAAGCTCAGAGTAGTTAATGTTACCAAGTCCTAGAGTTTATAAATGGGGAAGCTGGGATGTGAAAGAAGGCACTGGGTCCAAACCACCCTCCTTCAGCTACCTCAGTCACTCCCTGACCAAACCCAGATGACCTTCTTAGTGGCTAGGAGAGGGGACATCAGAGTGACACAGAGTATTAGCTATTTTTAAAAGGAAAATGAACTGATCTAAGTGCTGTGAAACATCATGGAGGAGAAAAGTATGAGATTAAAAGTAATCATTATAATAACCAGTAATATATGTTTTAATAGGGGGTAGGCACTTAGGAAAGTGCTTTTACAAATTATGTCATTTAATCTCCATGATGACCTTGTGAATCAGTTTCTTTTATTGTCATCCCATTTTATACATGCACATTTACGAGTCCACTGAGGCCACTGATGATTTAAATAACATGTCTAAGATCACAAAACTTAGGACTTGAACCCAAGGAGCCGACTCTTTATGTAACCCTTAGTAGGAGTAGGAGGTCTGACCTCTTGTGCTAGATATACCAGACTCAGGTTTCAACTGAAATTCAACTGGGAACTCGGTCTCAGCTAAAATTCACTTGATTTTCTGATGGTTAATTCAAAGAGTTTGACTAAGATAGATGATGTCTAGACAGACTCTGCCCTTGAAAATGCATACAATAAGTTCCCTATATATGAAACTTCAAGTTGTCAACTTTCAAAGATGTGAATGTGCATTCACACATCCAGTTACATAAGTAAGTTCACGTGTCTGGGATGCATTGCCACATGCATGCATCATCTATAGGTGATTGTGCTTTTGTGTACTTTTTTTTTTAATTTTTATTTTTACTTTATTTTACTTTACAATACTGTATTGGTTTTGCCATACATTGACATGAATCCACCACAGGTGTACATGAGTTCCCAATCCTGAACCCCTCTCCCACCTCCCACCCCATATTATCTCTCTGGATCATCCCCGTGCACCAGCCCCAAGCATCCTGTATCCTGTATTGAACATAGGCTGGTGATTCGTTTCTTACATGATAGTATATATTTTGTATAATACTACATAGAGTGCAGTAGCATAATATCTTCATTTCAAGCCCAGGATTACCAGAAGCATGCATAAAAGCTGCAGCAATGAAGCTGGTACTATCATACTTTTCAAGGTACTATACTGTAAGATTAAATTTTAAAATTTTTTGTTTTTTTTTTGTATCATTTGTGTGAAAAGTATAATGAACCTATTACAGTACAGTACTATATATCTGATTGTGTTAGTTGGGTACCTAAGCTAAAGTGAAGTTGCTCAGTCATGTCCCGACTCTTCGTGACCCCATGGACTGTAGCCTACCAGGCTCCTCTGTCCATGGGATTTTCCAGGCAATAGTACTGGAGTGGATTGCCATTTCTTTCTCTAGCGGATCTTCCCAACCCAGGGATCGAACCCAGGTCTCCCGCATTGTAGACAGACACTTTACCATCTGAGCCACCATGGAGGTCAAGGCACTATATATCTGATTGTGTTAGTTGGGTACCTAAGCTAACTTTGTTGGACTTAACGAATGTATTAGACTTATGAGCACACTATTGGAATGGAAATAATTCGTCTGTAGTGGACTTATGTATTTATAGTGTGGGTTATCTTTAAAAATATCAGTTAGGTTCTTGAATGGAGTGTAAATGACATAATCACAGGCAAATTAGAAGGATCCTTTGCTAGTTATTACATGAGTATCTAGTCATTCTCTCCCAGGTCTCATCTCACGGAGTCAAGGTTTAAAAACAAAAAGATGTATTTGTTGAAGGAAAAAAATGATTAAGCACAGTGAGAAAGAAGAAATTAAACAAAATTGAAAGAAATTGAGATAACTTTATATTCTTTGATTTGCTTTATCCTGTATTATTCAAAGTTTTGGCAATAGCCTTCAATTACTTTCAGTATTATAAAATAGATATAAAAGAAAAATTCACAGATTAATTAGTCTGTTATTTTACTTTGCTTTTCTGTAACATCCAATTTTTGCTTTTTATACTTGCTTTTTAACAAGTTTTTATTAAATACTATATCACATTGTTCCCAAGACTTTTCCAGTATGTGCTTTGTCCCCTTCCATTATATTGCAGACTCCTGAAGGACAGGGACCACAGGGAAATTCTTGATATACCACTTCACATTTCCTCCTTGTGTTTAGCTATTGTTTTAAAATTGTAGACTACTATGTGTCAGTTTTTAAAATTCAAACATCTCCTTTAAGTATTTTGGATGAAAAGAACATATTTGGATGTTTGCATGTAGAGCTTGTTCTGGGCTTTGTACTGTTTTTACAGGGTTCAGTTCAGTTCAGTTGCTCAGTCGTGTCCGACTCTTTGCAACCCCATGAATCGCAGCACGCCAGGCCTCCCTGTCCATCACCAACTCCCGGAGTTCACTCAGACCCACATCCATCGAGTCAGTGATCCCATCCAGCCATCTCATTCTCTGTTGTCCCCTTCTCCTCCTGCCCCCAATCCCTCCCAGCATCAGAGTCTTTTCCAATGAGTCAACTCTTCACATGAGGTGGCCAAAGTACTGGAGTTTCAGCTTTAGCATCATTCCTTCCAAAGAAATCCCAGGGCTGATCTTCAGAATGGACTGGTTGGATCTCCTTGCAGTCCAAGGGACTCTCAAGAGTCTTCTCCAATACCACAGTTCAAAAGCATCAATTCTTTGGCGCTCAGCTTTCTTCACAGTCCAGCTCTCACATCCATACATGACTACCCTCATAATTGACATTAGGAACTCTGTCTTTTAACATTTTTAAAGCTCAGGTATACATTTTCTAAAACATTACCTATAACACTGTATGCACCCCACTCCAGTACTCTTGCCTGGAAAATCCCATGGATGGAGAGCCTGGTGGGCTGCAGTCCATGGGGTCGCTAAGAGTCGGACATGACTTCACTTTCACTTTCACTTTCACTCTTAACACAAATATATGAGTGCCTGCTGAATTTTTCTAATCATTGATTATTTTCATTAAAAAAATATGGCCAGTGTGATAAGTGAGAAAAGCATCTCATGTTTCTTTTAATTAACATCTTTGAAAGTTGGACACTTCTATGTACTTAATTTCCTGATGCATTTCCTCTTGTGATTGCTTCTTCTTTATATTTGCTGTCTGTTTAGTTTGGCCTTGGGTGTTGTTTATTTGCTTCTGTTAGTTCTTATAGAAAAACATTTTGCCTCCTTGATGTACTTCCTAGAAATACTTGTTTCAGTCTGTGTTCAGTTAGATAAAATAGAATTTCAAAATTTTACTTTGCAAAATATTTGCCATTTCTTCTCTTTCTTATTTATTTCATGCTTTTAATGTTATACTTTTCAAGGACAGCTCTGTGTTTACTATAGAATGTTAAAATGTAAAACACAATTTATAGTCAAGGAATAAAATAAAACTTTAATTGCCTGGAATAAATAGCAAGAGCTTAAGTTATGCAAGTGATTTACGTGTTTCACTTTCCCCAAGGCTAACAAGACATGCCTTTTTCCCCCAGTCTTGTTAGCTGAAGTCAAACCAATCAAGACTTTACAAAAACAAGACTATACAAAAATATAAGTGTATCCCTGTGCTTTTTGGAGAAAAAAAAATCTGTTGATCATTGACTCTTTGTCAGGTATTGTGCTAAAAATTATAGATATTGTTTAATTTTTTACAGCAACTGTTTAAAGTCAGTCTTATTTCCATTTTATGGCAACATAGGCATTAAATGCTTAGATAACTTGTTTAAACATACACAGTTAGTAAGAAGAGCCAGGACTGAATCCCAGATATTCTTATTCCAAATTTTATCAGTATTAGCCACTTTGCAAAACTGCCTTCTGGATGCCTCCAGGTACTGTGTGCTCCATCACTTCCTATTTTCTCACATCACTGGTTTACATCCCCTATCTGGCCTTGGAAACATTTAACTTCCAACACTTACTGTAGCTTCTCCCCTGTATTCTCAGAGAACAGTGGAGATGGATGGGGTGTAGCCCTATTCACTATCAGGGAACTAACATGATGACATTTTCATCCATTTATCTCTGATAACCAGTTTGTAAGATGAAAACATCAAGAATATAGAGTTTTCCAAAGTCACACAGCTGGTGACAGCGATGCACAAAGCAGCTATTAGAATGTTTTGGTAAATGTGATCAAACTGATGAAAAAGAGCACTAAAAATCAAATATTGTATTTTGTGTGTGTGTGTGTGTGTGTGTGTATGTGTGTGTGTGTGTGTGTGTGCATGGGGGGGGTGTCCTCTTCTTCCTGAGGGTTGCAGTTACACTTACTGAGAGGCCTGAGAGGCCTTTGCACTTTGTACTTTGCTTTGTACTTCCCAGTAACTTGGGAAGTTGATATAAGATCCTGTTGTGTACTGAAAAGAAAAAGAATGTTAGACTGTACTTTCTTTTTAAAGTTACTTCTTTCTAACCCAGAGTACTAAAAAACTAGAGCATCAGGCATAAACACTGGTTTCTCTTTTTCTTTTAAAGAAAAGGCTATCTGGACTAATTTTCACACCAAAAATAAAATTTCTAACAAAACAACTCGTAAAATGTACTTTAAATAGAATTCATTTAAAAAATAAACCTTATGTATTCACTGATGGAATGAATTTCTGGTTTGACATAATTTAAAATCATATAGTGGGAGTGAATGTGTGATGTGATGCAGTCACATTTAAAACTCCATTTAGATATATAGATAGATAGATAAACATATAAGAGACTTACAATTTCTGATTTTTGAAAATGTGAGAAGTTGGGGCACGCTACATAGCGTTCTGAACCTCACTTCTCTTATTTGCTAAAATAAGGATGATACTGTCTGTCACAAAAAGGTTGCACACACTGCTGTGTGATTGAGAAAGATAAAGCTTAGGGATACCTATCTGTGACAGTTTTTAACAGATGCTAATTTATTTCCTTCATTGAAGCAGCACTTCCTCAATTTCTGGCACACAGTTGCCCTAGGAAAATTCAGTGATAAGAACTAGTGGTTTGACCACTTGACTGCCAAGCTATTTATCCTAACACCAGCTCCAGGGTCTTAGTTATGATTCGGATTTAAAACTTACCCTGAGAAACAAGGATCTACTCAGAGGGTCTGTCCAGAGTGGTCAAGTTCTCACTCTGATTCAGTCCATTTCTCAGAATAGCTCATTTTTCTGGACCTCATCCTTTCCAGCTCTGTTGCCTTCCTGTGGTCAATAAGAATAACATATTTCAGAATAATCATTTATTAATTACAGCTGTAGGGAGCAATTGCTGATCTCTCTACCACAATTGACTGTTTTTCCACATCCCTGGAATTTGCTGGGCACCTATCTAACTATCTTAGACTCAAACAGAATTGTGTGTTGATCTCCATACCGGTAAAATCAAGTAGGCAAGCTCTCCATTGACCCTATCTAAAAGTTCTTCAGTTCAGTTGCTCAGCTGCATCCTACTCTTTGTGACCCCATGGACTGCAGCATACCAGGCTTCTCTGTCCATCATCAACTCCTGGAGCTTGCTCAGGCTCATGTCCATTGAGTCAGTGATGCCATCCAACCATCTCATCCTCTGTCATCCCCTTCTCCTCCCACCTTCAATTTTTCCTAGCATCAGGGACTTTTCCAATGAGTCAATTCTTCATATTAAGTGGCCAAAATATTGGAGTTTCAGCTTCAGCATCAGTCCTACCAATGAATATTCAGGACTGATTTCCTTTAAGATTGACTGGTTTGATCTCCTTGCAGTCCAAGGGACTCTCAAGAGTTTTCTCCAACACCACAGTTCAAAAGCATCAACTCTTTGGCACTCAATTTTCTTTATAGTTCAACTCTCACATCCATACATGACTACTGGAAAAAAATCATAGCTTTGACTATACAAAAATTTGTCAACAAAGTGATATGAAGTGGGCAAAAAAAAAAAAAAAAGAAAGAAAACTGACAGTCACATTAAAAGACCCTTCATTGCCTTGGCTTTATTTCTGTTCTCTTTGAGATTTAGCTTATTGAAGTGTACATGGTGATGTCTGACACTGAAGGTAAATGTCAGTTTCTGAGAGTGCAAAGTGTTGACAGCTATTGATAATAAGATATTGCAGAAACCTTCCTACTGCCAGAGAAATATTACTACTTCTACACATGATTTTTCAGATCTATGCATTTATTTACTAAATCAATTTTAGAAGCAACAGAAAAAATAAGTTCCATAACATGTAACTATCTGGACTCAATTGTCATATCCTGGTGAATTTGTTCCCTTCCTCTATTTAATCCAAATAGCATTCATGCTTCTCATGTGGACTTTATTTTAATGTGCTTTTTCTTACTTAGATAGGTATGAACATTTGTCTTAACTGAAAGCTCATGAAGGGCACAGGCTCTATCTCATCATCACATAATTCTTTAAATCAACCAATACAGCGGCTTATAATCAGGAGATATAGTATAGTAAATACTTCCTGAATTAGATTCCAATTCTATGTTTCTAAAATGCTAATTATATTTCCACTAGAGCATTAAACAAAACAAAAACTGAGGTCCACTCTATTCCTTTGGCAGAAACTGTTCTAAAATTTGGGTTTGAAATCTTGTGAAGCCTGGTCTCAGAAACTGGAAGCAATTTGAATAGAGAGATATGAGTTAGTGTGATAGATAAATGAGGAGCATCTCTTCAATTATAAAGCAGGAGCTATTATATGTAATTGCCTTCCAAATCACTAT
Source organism: Ovis aries (assembly GCF_016772045.2). NCBI lineage: Eukaryota > Metazoa > Chordata > Mammalia > Artiodactyla > Bovidae > Ovis > Ovis aries. The sequence continues at coordinate 29,343,705 of NC_056075.1, read as the reverse complement.
CTTAGCATGGTGATTTTTTAAAATGTGAACTGAATAGACTCTTAAATCAAGAAGGAGATAAGAGTCTGGGGAGAAACATGTTTGAATAAAAATAATGTTTTTGTGTGAATGTTTGGGCTACTTAGAGTTTTTATGTGATTCGTAAACCGGGGGAGTTTATTATTGGAAATAATATTTTAGCCTAGAGGTTTTTGTGCTACAGACAATAACAACAGCAGCAACAAAGCAGGCCCATTCTCTTCATTTGGAATCTTATTTTTCTTGTGATATAAATTAATTCACAGTGGAATCAATCTGCGTATGTAATAGAAATGAACAAGTGAGGTTGAACTGTTATTTAACTCCCACAGTTTTTAACTTGTGATTTGTTTCTGAGGGGTAAAACGAAGTTTTGAATTGGGAATTTTCTACTGCTTTTGTGAGTTGACATTAAGATATTATAAACTGACAAATATTAATGTGTGTTATATATATCTTTCTATTTTGTGATGAAAGTTAAGTCATTTGTTAAATATTTATTTAGTATGTACTATGTTCTAAAAACTGAGTCAGATACAAAGAAAGGAAGTTATCTTTTTTCTTATGAAACATACAATTTTATCTGGGAAGTTAATTTTATGTTTAATGCTCAGTAGAAGCTAAATGCAAAAAATGTAGGTAAAGAAAAACTTTAAGAAACGTAATGCTTATATATAGCTGTGGATTTAAAAAAAAAGGCTTTCTTGAGGTAGAGGGTTAAGTGGCTTCAAATGTAAGATTTGGAGATGGGATAATAATAACTGATATTTATTTAGTATTTGCTAAGTAATGGGGTACCTTTCTAAGTGTTAGTTTTTTAATTGTCATATTTACCTCATGAGTTAGGTGCTAGTATAAGTCCTGTAAAATAGATGGCAAATGGAGGCACACAGAGCCTAAATAACTTGATGAAGAACACACAGCTAGTAAGTGTCAAAACCAGGATCTAGATGCAAGCAGCCTGAATTTAGAGTCTGTTTTTAATCACTACTATGGGAAATTCCAAATATAAGTAATAGTATGAGTATAAAAGTGAGGACTGGAGAATATGAAGCAGCAGCAGGAAAGAAGACAGGGCTGAATCTGGTTGTGATAAATTGTACCCTGCAGAATGTGTTCAGAAAGAACATTAGAAATGACAATTAGGGTGAATGTCCAAAGGCCATGTAAACTAGGAAATTTGGGTTTTATTCTTAAACTAACTGTCAACAGAGTTTGAGCAAGTCAGTTATCCATTGGGCTGTTAATAGTAAACCCTAAAACAAGCATTTTAATCAGGTATTTAATTTGATAAATGATTCCAGGAAAGACATGTGTAGCAAAGTCATAAAGTGAAGAAAAGGATGTATGATAAACTAGACAGCGTATTAAAAAGCAGAGACATTAGTTTGCCGACAAAGGTCTGTATAGTCAAAGCTATAATTTTTTCTAGTAGTCATGTATGGATGTCAGATTGGACCATAACGAAGGCTGAGCACTGAAGAATTGATGCTTTTGAACAGTGGTGTTGGAGAAGACTCCCTTCGACTGCAAGGAGATCAAACCAGTCAATTCTAAAGGAAATCAAACCTGAATATTTATTGGAAGGACTAATGTTGAAGCTGAACCTCCCACTGAAACTCCAATACTTTGGTCACCTGATGTGAAGAACTGACTCATTAGAAAAGACCCTGATGATGAGAAAGATTTAGGGCAGAAGGAGAAGGGGATGACAGAGATTGGATGGCATCACCAACTCAATGGACACGAATTTAAGCAAGCTGTAGGAGATGGTGAAGGACCTGGATTCCTGGTATGATGCAGCCCATGAGGCCACAAAGAGTCGAACATGACTGAGTGACTGAACCACAACAAGAAGAATGTGAATTCCACGTTGAACCAGATACCAACATAGCCACAGACTGAAATATAGAGCAAAGAGCAAGTACACTTCTGCTTCTTTATTATGCTTTACAGATACTACATTTTTTTTTCTAGAGATTGAAAGTTTGTGACCACCCTGTCATGTCCTTAAGTACTATTTTTCCAACAGCATTTCCTCACGTTGTGTCTTAGGTCATATTTTGGCTATTCTCACAATAGTTTGAAACCTTTCACTAGCAAAAAGATTATAACTCACTGGAAGCTCATATATTAGTTAGCTCAAAAGGTTAGCATTTTTTAGCAATAAAATATTTTAATTAAGGTATATACTTTTTTTTATATAATCATATTACACACTTAATAGATTGCATTTTACTGTATACATGACTTAGATTTGTTCTGGGAAGCCCCAAAAGTTATTCTGCCCTGGCCAGTCAGGACCATCATATTTTTCACCTTCTTCTTCACTCTTCTTCAGTATCCCTCCTGGAAACTTTTCTTTGCCCATCTTCAAGATTCTTGCTCTTTATGTACACAGCTTAGCATATGGCCTGAAACCTAGTGGGTCATCTTTAAATTTGGAGACTGCGTGTGTGCAAATTTCCTGGCCCATCTTCACTTTAGTACACATCTTTACAAATTCTAATCACTTTAGTAACTCAGTGTTTCCCTGGTGGCTCAGATGGTAAGTAATCCACCTGCAGTGCAAGGCTTCCCTGCACAGCTTAGATGGTAAATAATCCACCTGCAAGGCTTTGATCTGTGGGTCAGGAAGTTCCCCTGGACAAGGGAATGGCTACCTACTCCAGTATTCTTGCCTGGAGAATTCCATGAACAGAGGAACCTGGCAGGCTACAGAACATGGGGTCACAACTGAGTGACTAACACTTTAAACTTTACACTTTTAGTAACTCAGTTGTCAAATTCTCTGTCCTCTTTCAGCAAGATGGTCATGTTCTGCCTAAACTCTTGGCTCTCTCAGGCCATAGATATTTGAAAGTAATCTAAGTCAGAAAGTTTGAGGAGTTGAAGGGCTCAGTTTACACATTTCTCCGCCATCAAAGAAGAGAAGTTCTATGCCACTTGTAGTCCAGTGTCTGGAAACAATTGCTTAATATAATTTATCCAGTTTTGTAGTTGTTTTTGGTGAGAAGGCCAGGGCTAGTTTCTCTATTATGGGCAGAAGCACAAGTCATACTTAAATAGTCATACTAGTTATACTAGTATATACTTCATTGATCCCAATGGCTGATAGTTATACCTACATTACCCCTTGAATAATGTTATCAGTGAGATTTAATCTTACACTGTTACTTGTATTATTAGTTTTTCACCCTCCCCTTAGGAATTATAACCAAGATAATAGATTATTGGTCTGCTTGTTATCTATAATTTTTTACACTGTCTTTAAGACACAGATAAAGATAAAATTCAATATTATTGACATGATAAAATGAAAATGATTAATAAGGAGAAGAGGTTGATCATACTCATATATGAATGGATTGGAAAGACAAAATATATTAGATTAAATATTTCATAAGACTAATCAATTTCTATTTGCAATTTTGTCATAGGGAATTAATATAAATTATAATGACAGTTTTTAAATACCATGGACACTGAAGAAAATAGAAAGTGATTGAGTGTTAGTCTCATCGTGTCTGACTCTTTGTGACCCCATGGTCTGTAGCTGCCAAACTTCTCTGTCCATGGAATTCTCCAGACAAGAATACTGAAGTGAGTAGCCATTCTCTTCTCCAGGAGATCTTCCCTGACCCAGGGATCGAACTCGGGTCTCCTGCATTGCTGACAGATTCTTTACCTTTTGAGCTACCAGGGAAGCCCAAAAGTAAGAGGTGTGAAACAAAGAAATAATGTATATTTAAGTTGAGATAAAATATTGAGTATGGGAATATGCATATTATGTAGTTTATGATACATTTTAGAGTTATGTTTATTTATATAAAATATATTATCTCATTAGGGCAGTGATGGAGAACTTTGCAAGCAACGATAAATTCTTATGCTAACCCATGATATGCGTGCCTTAAACAGAACCGTGTGAGGGGATGTTTACTTAGGCAGGAACAACTGAGCATAAGGATAGAAGATGTGGTCACAGAAATTGGCAATGTTGTCGTTTTAATAGGGGTTATTAAAATTTGGTAAATTTCTTCACCAGATAAACATTCTTATAAATCTGTGTATGTTTTCAAGCAATGAATGTGTATTTCAACCTTATCCAGGATGTAAGTAAATGATAAAGAAAAATATGACTGGAAATTACTTTAAATCAAAGCATATATATGCTTGTATGTTTCAGAGGATTTATAATATTTAGCTTCTCCCAGTCAGTAGAATGAAAATTTATATGAAATTTAAATGATCCAATATAAAAATACATTTTGCAAATTACCTTGCATACAATCATAATTTAATGAATCTTGATTCAGTGAACAATTGCATATAAGTACTATCATTATCTTCATATTATAGGTGTGAATATGTTGCTAAGTGAGGTTAAATAACTGGACAAAGGCCTTACAGGCAGGCAGTGATAGATTTAGGATTCTAACAGAGCCAACTGACTCCAAAATTTCATCCGGCCTTGAATTTTAAAATATTCAAGTAGTATAACATAGAATCCTATATTCCAATACTAAAAAATCAAGTAAGAAACATTTGACCTTTTCTTTCCTGGTATCCTGGATCCCAGAACAGAGAAAGGACACCTAGGAAATCTCAATAATTGTGTCCTTATTTAATGATTTATCTATATCAGTTTATTAATATGCAAATATATCATAATTATATACGATCTTAATAATAAGGGAAACTGGGTGTATTGGAAACTTTCTATATTATCTTTATAACTTTTCTGTGAGTCTAAAACTGTCCCACAAAATAGGAGAATACATTTGTGAAATACGTATCTGTTAACATCTAGATTATATAAAAAACACTTAAGAATCAATTTTATAAAGGAAATATGGATAAGATTTGAATAGTCACTTCATAAAAGGTTACAAATGATCAATGAATATATAAAACTTGTCTCAGCTCCATCAATCTACAAGATGATATAAACGAAGTAGTAAGCCACCCCCCTACCCCAACCCTTGAGAATGTGTACCAGCTACTCTGTAACTCCAGCTCTGGAGCCCTGTAAGAAAGCACAGGCAGCCTTCTCCTGCTATATGTGAATCCTAATTTGGTCTTTAAGTCACACTTCTTCCATGTTGACACCCTTGACCATTAACTCCCAGGACAGTTTGTCTTATTTGTTTTAGGATTAACTAATCACATCATTACACATAACTTTTCTTGAATTGCAGTCATTATCTGAATATTGATACAATGTTTGATAAGTACATTTTTCCATGTGAATTGAGTTCTGGGTATTACATGTATATGGTATCATGTTATATTGCAGCAGGCCCACATAGATGCATCAGATCAGATGCCTATCCCTCAGCCCAGTGTTCCAAGACATGCAAATGAGCCTTTCCCACACAAAATGTGGGTACTGAGTTTCCTACCAACTCTGGGTCACAGAGCCAGGGGTGGGGATTACAGTGAGATTGTGTCTACCTGCTTTTCTCTTTTGCCCAATGTGAAATTGCTCAGCCAGTTTTTATGTTTTGTTTTCTTTTTTCCCAGAGAACATTGTTTCATATATAGCTGTGAATTTGGTATGTTTCTGGGAAGTCAGCATCCTGTCGCATCACCACCAGCAACCAGAACTTGTCTATATTTCTGTGCATATTTTAATGCATAATTTTCTATGTGTGTTTTTATTTGTTTTTTTTCTATGTGTTAAATTCTACCCTTCATAAAGGTATAAGATGGTGGGTTAAAAACAACTAATAACTGATTTAAGTTTTAGAGTTTCATAACCACAATCTCATTTCATTTGTATGCCCCACATATCTCATAAATCTGTAATAATTAATGCCTTCATGGTAAAGATGAAGCAACTGACTCTCAGACAGGGAATTTATTCATGCTTATAAAGCCAATAATAATTCAGAGCTTCTGAGTCTAAATAACTTATTTCTATTCCAGCCATTGCTTTTTCTATGTGTAATTTCTATCTTTGACTCAAACATAGGGAATCACTCACACAGGTGCTTAAAAAGTTTGTGACTGTAGAGATAAGCATAAATGTACATTTGGTTCTAAAAGATGACTTGGAATTTTCCAAGTGAATAAATAGGGATGGCCATTATATACAGAGAGATCAATATGTGCAGAAGCCATGGAATTGGGAGGGTGAGAATGGTGGTGTCCCTGGAGTGCAGAGACAGGGCGAGGAAGTGGTGTTATTAGCAGAGCTGGCTGGAGACACATGCATGGCCTCTCTCTGGAATAATTTCTGTCTCCAAGAATAGAGTTAATTCTCTACAATCCTACTTATTGGAGGACCTATACAACCTACTTTTTATAATGGAATATAAAAAACAAACTATAGGAGCCACTACTTATTATGTTCTTCTTATATATTTTAGCTCTATAGTAGGTACTTTATGGATGTCATAAAGTTAATGGACTAGAATAACCCTACAAACTAGACACCATTATTCTCATTTCACTGATGATGGATTTGAAGGCAAGAGAGGATAACTAACTCACCTATGGCCACAAAGCTTATAGGCAATGCATCCAGGATTTTACTCCAGATCAACCCTGAAACTTCTTATGATTTTGCTGGTGATCAGAAGAAAGGGATACACATGTACATCACACATATTGGAAGCTGGGAAACCAGTTATGAAAGAGAGAAATCATGGACCAGATACTTGACATGTCAAGATGTTATAGAGCCTTACTTAAGGCAGACTCAGTGGGTTTGGAGACAAATATGGAATTTGAAGGATGTTTCTAAGGTTGACAAACCCTTGCCCTTTTCCAGTCCATTATGTTACACAGCATTAAAAATCACAATATTTTCCTTTGGTCTCTGTGTAGAATTAAGTTTAAAAATTAATATAGAAAATAAGTATCTGTCAATTTTTCCAGCCTCCTGTCCTCTATTCCAAAAATATCAATCTTCCTCAAATTCTTCCAGTGTAATGAGGTCTCTCTGATCTCAGGGCCTTTGCACATGCTCCTTTCAATTAGCTAATTTAGCACAAAAACTTTTAATTAGCTAATATATCCTACACTCAGCTTACAGAGAGATCTTTATAAAAAAAATCAAGAATTACTTCCTAATGATAAAATCTGGTCAAAACACTTAAAATAGACTTAATATGCAATAGTGAGCTACAGGTCATAGGAGTATTTGTAGAGGAATTATCAAAAATTTACAGGCTACAACAGACTTCAACAAAAAATAACAAAGGGCTTAAAAGATATTGATATATAAGGATATCCTCATTGAGAAGTGAAATTTTGGGTGAAGGCTTAGGACAAGCCAGTTTAATAAAAGTAGAAGAGGGCTTGGTGGTGAAATGAGGGAAATTAAGAGAAAGATCATTCAGGGAAAATGAGAATTGGCAGGGGACCCAGGTTGCAATGAACTTGATTACATTCAAGTACCAGAAAGAGTAACAGTGTAGCTGGACTACAGTCAGGGCAGGGAGGTTAAGGCTGGATTGGCAGACAGGATTATTGTGCAGAAATGGGCCTTGATGTCTATACTGAGAGGTTCCCTCAGTGCCATGGGGGTACAGAAGCTCAAGTAATCTTCATCCTGAGATGCAAGTGTAAAACTTGTTTTTTCTTGGAGGAAACTTGGAGTTCAGCAATGACCTGTGGTTCTGGCCAATTTCATCAACCACCAAATTACCATCTTCTCTTCTTGATGGAGAATTCAAACAAGTTTCTTACACAGAGCAGGAAACAGATAAATCAAAATGTGTCTGAGGGAAAGGTCAACAAGGAGCTGGTAAATCTTCCCACACTTCCCACATGAAAAGAACACTTCAAATCTGGTCCTGTCAAGTACTGTTGTTCACTTCAATATTGTTCTTGGCCGAAGGAAAGGCCTACGGGGTTTGTGAAAGTTGGCTCTTTCAATATAGAATTTTTCATGCTCCTTATAAAAATGTCAGTGGGTTAATCCAAAAATATTTTTATTGGCACCCGAACCGGTGAGTCTGCAAAAGACTCTGTACAAGTTGATTCTTTAGAACACACCATGCTCCCTCCAGGGAAGAACAAATAAAGTCCTTGGATCTGAATCTAGAGAAATTTCCTCTCACAGCTCTTTGCAAACACATTATTTTACAGCAAACCTGAGACAACTGAAACTGCCCTAGCCTGCCATTTTATTCCTCTTCTTTTTCTTTTGACTTAAAAAATATCAGTTTCAAATAGTTTTATACGTTTTATTTTGTAATGATTTTTGTTTAAGGGTGACAGAGGCATCACCAACTTGCACCTATAAAATAGTCTATTTTTTAAAAAATTCAAAAGTGTTCATTCATAAAATAATAATAACTCCTGTATAGTTCTCTTAACAGTGTAACATGCGTTGCTTCTTTGATAAGAGGTAGAGAAAGCACTGATCTTTCAACTTAGTCTGCAGCCTGGAGACCAGACCATTGAACGAAGCCACTGGTGAAGCCACACCAATCACTTCACTCAGACTTCCCTGAAGGATCAGACCTTTCACCAGTGTTCAGTTGAGGTTATTTCCAAGCCAATTCTAGTTTTCCTTGTAGAGGGAAGGGTGAGGACAAGCTGGGCTATGGCAGCTAAACAGGGAGAGAAGCCATGATGTCTTTATGTCATGAATGGTCTTTTGTAGGTGTTTCTCATGAGAAGGAATAATAGTAGTTACTATTTGTTGAGCATCTACTCCTCATGAGACACTGTGCTAAGCACCATAGATGGATTATTTTATTTACTCTTCTAATCATGGATATTATTAGTGCCTCTACTTTGCAGATATAGAAAGTAAGGCTTAAAGTTAGTGTGGGATAAAGCCAGTCCTGGAGTTCTATTAAGCTTTTTAACACATTCATAGACAGGTTGGTGATGTTCAGTGGGCTCAATAGTGATCCCCTAGAGGTTTGGTTTGTCTGTTAAACAGTGATCATTTTAAGATTGTGATGAAAATTAAATAAACCAGAGTTAGTGAGTGGGCCTGGCACATTGCCTGATATCATGTAGCTGACTTTGCTCGACTCTGAACTTTGGAATCATTTCAAAAGTAGACAATGAGTGACTGTTTTGGCTCATTTAAAGGCATTTGTTTTACTAAAAAGAATTTTTATAAGTGGTTGGCTATTCATATCTTTGAAGTGCTTGAATAATCTTATCCATGAAGATACAGAAAAAGTGAAGATACAGCCATTGGGCAGCTGATCAGATGCAATCATCTGTGATATTCATAGACAGTAAGAAGGAATTCACAGAAAGCTTCAATCAGTAGATATTTATTTCTTTGATTGCAAGATATATATACAGGTGTTCACAGTGGTGTTGATACTCTCTTTATATCCAAACTATTTCATTATTACAAACAAAAATGTAATGCTAGCAAAGAGAGCCCTCTCAATGCCTCCAGTTTTCAGACTGAACACTGTTTCATTTAATATTTCCATTTTTGCTTTTCTTTCAAGGAGTCTACACAGAGGCAACATGCTTTCAGTTTTGGCTTGATTTATCTTTGGACCTTTGTATTTAAGGGTCAATATTTTTATCATTGAATAACTCTCTAATTGTGCCTTCTGTGACATCTCTAGAGTGTTTGCCAGAGAATAGGCGCTATATCTCAATCTCTTATTTTTACTCTGGGCATGAAGCACACTTAAGAACCAGCAAGATGGAAAGTTCAGTGATGATGAGGAACCCATTTATATTTTCCTAGAGGATCTTTAATGTCTAGAATAGCATCTGGCACATAGGTGGTGCTTAAGAAGTATTTGCACATTAACTAGCTTGATGCTATGCTCTAGGACTTTATAAACTGTCATAATTAAGGATGGGTTAGTCTTGCCAAGGATTGTCATTCCTCAAGTTTCAACCTTTAACCCTGATGAAATTAATCTTAGGAAATAAGCAGCAGATGTAAACGCATGGCTAGGGGCTATGAAATAACAATATCATCATCAATTACAATAATAGCAATAAAAATTAATTATGTTTACCATGTGCCAGATACTGCATTTAATGCTTTATGCATTATTTCATTTGGTCTTAAGAAAACAGATTTTTTTTTTTTTACCATTTATGAGTGAAAAAAACTGAGGCACAGGGAAGTTAAATAACTTGCTCTAGGCCCTAAGAAGTTGCCACGTTGGGCTTTCAGGCTTTCAGCCTAACATCTCCAGATCCTGTTTGCTTTTTCAAAATAAAAGTGGATATTGTAGAAGACTTCATGTGGAGGGCTTGTTTTCCTTCCTCTACTGCATGCTCCTAATGGCATCAAATATTTATAAATTCCATATCATCTTCTTCTGGCAGCATGGCGAGGTAGTATTTAACAGGTGTAATGATGTCAAAAGGACCAGATTAAGAATTCCTGTTCTGTGTTTAAAAGTTGTGCCTTGAAAAATTCTACATAAGTGACTAAATCAGTTTCTTATTTTATAAGTGTAGATTTGTATTCCACAGCTATGTGCTGCTTGACCCCATATATGCAAAATACTTTAGCACAAAGCCTAATATAGATTATCATTATCTTGTAATTCCAAAAATTATTGTTATGGAAGTAGCATGGATTCTTGGTGTTTCTGTCATGAGATGAATATAGAGCACTGGGTGAGGTTTTGATGTGGATGCTAAGTAATTTAGAAGACTCTGGATCATTAGAATGCCCCATTTCATATACTCTTTTTAAAAAGCCAATGGTCAAATCAAAATTATGTGGTTAGAATGATGATATTTTTCTAAAATAAGGTCTTGTGAACTAACAAAAGATTTTGTTCTGATATACAAACACACACACACACACACACACACACACACACACACACGCACAGGCTTACCAATCCCTTACAGTAGATTTAGTTATACTTGTATGAACAAGACTGAATGAGAAGATAAAATTATCTACAATTGTGACTGACTTAGAAAATCTGAAATGCACAGCCACACTATCTATAATGCAGACTTTTAATAAAGGAGATACTTCTATATTAGGGCTTCCCTGGTGGCTCAGAGGATAAAGCATCTGCCTGCAATGTAGGAGACCTGGGTTCAATCCCTGGGTTGGGAAGATCCCATGGAGAAAGAAATGGCAACCCACCCCAGTATTCTTGCCTGGAGAATCCCATGGACGGAGGAACCCGGTAGGCTACAGTTGATGGCGTTGCAAAGAGTTGGACACGACTCAGCGCCTATCTCTCTCTATTAAAAGATATCAAAGACCTCATTCATAGAAGACATATTTTTCTTTCTCCCAAATCCAGAAACTTTTTTCTTCCCTACTGTCTCTTCACTTTTAGTGAATATTTGTCAACAATACAGCCACATTATTATCTTTCTAGGTTAATTTTTCTGACAGTTAACATTTTCTCAGCTCTTGGACATGTTCTATAAAATGTTCTATAGAATGTTCTATTTCATGAGCATATTACTCTACTCTCTTCCCAACTTCACATTATGCTGGGTGGTATTAAATTTTGTGATTGATTGATTCTTCCCAATATTTTCCTTTCCCTATTTTTTCCCTCATGGATAATTAAGTTCTAAAGCTATTATATTCAGCAAAGTGACAGAAAACCTGTGCTAAAAGGTAAGGAAGCCACAGTGACCCTGGCACAGAGAGTCAGAGGTGAGGCAGGGCAGAAGGGTCTGGCTCCATGTGGTGGGTTGGTGGTAGAAGCCCAGCTTGGTGTGTTGGATACAAATAGATAAGGAAAGGCTCACCTGTTAAGGAAGCCCCTACATTAATTGTTGGAGCCCAAGGTGGATAAGATGGGGATTGAAAGAGGTGAAGGATTGGTTATGAACAGGGGGATTAATAGAGGAAAAAGAAAATTAAGGACAATGGGAGCTTGCTTGCACACTGTCAGAAAAGGGAGATCAAATATCAACAGGGAGAAAACTGAAAGGAATATCTTCAGTTTTGGTAGATTGGAATTTGAAGTATCAGTATGACTTCATGGAAGTGTGTGTGTGTGTGTGTGTGTGTGTGTGTGTGTGTTTAATTTCATTCATTCCTTTTTTTAAATTTTTGTCCACTGAAAAGGTCTGGGAAAGGTGAGATATCAATAAAAATGAGCACACGTTATGCTCATGTCTTATTTTCTGAATGTATTAATATTATCCATTGATAGGAACCAGTGATATATATTGTGCCAGAAAATAAGAAAATGCACTAAGAGTGATGATCCATGTCAAAACAACATAAAAGTCAGTTGGGAGGGGACTGTCTTTGCCAAATTAAATGTAAGTGAAAGTGAAATCGTTCAGTCATGTCTGACTCTTTGGGACCCCATGGACTGTACTCTACCAGGCTCCTCTGTTCATGGGATTTCCCAGGCAATAGTACTGGAGTGGATTGCCATTTCCTTCTTCAGGTGATCTTCCTGACCCAGGGATCGAACCCGGGTCTCCCGCATTGTAGACAGACGCTTTACCATCTGAGCCACCAGGGAAGTGAGCATTAAAATAAACAATGCTAGTGCACTTGTGTACTAGGTCACTTCATTCAGGTCTAGCTCTTTGTGACCGTATGGACCAGGCCCTTTTTCCATGGGATTTTCTAGGCAAGAATCCTGGAGTAGGTTGCCATGCCCTCCTCCAGGGGATCTCTTATGTCTCCTACATTGGCAGGCAGGTTTTTTACCACTAGCGCCACCTGGGAAGCCTCAATAATGCTAGTAACAGATTAATCATTATTAATCATTGCATAAAACAGGAAACCATGAATCTAACCGTATACAAGCAAATGATAATTTTGAAGAGAAAAATAAACTTTGTACTGTTTCAAAGTAAATCGTTACCAAAAAATTCCTGGGGGAAAAGAGTTATTTTTGCAGTGGTGAAGCACCACTTAACATCATCATTTGTAATAATAACATGAGCACTACCAGTAATGGGGCAACTTTAAATCATTAAGATGACAAAAAAAGAAAACAGAACAAAATGTGCATATAATCTAACCATGAGGTAATAGCAGGCAAGCCCATGAGGGACATTTAGCAGAATACCTCACCTGCAATCTTCAAATGTGTCAAAGTTTGAAAGTCAAGGAAGGACAGGAAATAGGCCATAGCTAAAAAGGACATGACAGAGAAATACAGTGAGTGGTTCTGAGTAGGATATTTTTGTTATAAAATCATTCTTGGGACAATTGGTATATGAGAATTATAGGGCAGAAATATATCAATATTAATTTCTGGCTTTAATGATGATCATTGTATTATAGTTATGTGAGAGAATGTCCTTGTTTCATGAAATAACATGAAAGTGTTGTGGGGATCTGAGATGAGCAACTCACTCTCAAGCAGTTCAAGGGGAAAAAATGTTCTTTTGTAGTCATTTTTATGGCTATAGAGAGTATTTTGAAGTGCCAGTGGCTCTTTTGTAAGCTGTAATCTATTAGCTTTGTCTTTCTCTCTCTTGTTGGGAAAAGAGGCAGCTTTCTGTTTAGCTCTGCCACTTTCAAGTTGTGTTACTTGATTCAGAATATATACAATCTTTCCAAACCTCAATATTGTAACTTATAAACTGAAGGTAATACTATATGTAAAGAGAATAGCGCAGTAGCTGATCCTGGTTAATTACTCAGGGAAAGTTAGATATGGCACGATGTTGTTCAAGCAGTTCTGTGTCACATCAAATCTCACCCTTTTCAACCATTTTTAATGGTCAATATTTTGGTATACTCTCTGAATCTACATGTCTTTCTATTATATATACATTTAAAAGTATCTTCTGTGTGCTTTAGATTGTTTTTTTAAACTTCTTGCTATTTTGCACACCAGTACAGTGGACATCCCTGCCTGCATCTTTGTTTGCTCACTTGTTCCCTTAAGATACAATCTGAAAATGAGCTGGAACTCCTGGATAAAAGGCACACTTGTCAATTTAAAGTAGGGTTAGCAAGTTTTTTCTCTAAGGAGACAGATATTTTAGATTTGTCATGCCATATAATTGTAGTGTTCCATATTTGTTTGTTATTAAAATCATGAAAGAATTCCTCTAGTATTTTTAGTTTCAAAATACTGAAAACACAGGAGGAAATAAATTTTTATTTTATAGTAACCTGTATATAGAAATTCTACTTTGTGATGGGGACAGGTCAGTTGCCAAGGATGGAAACTTCTTAATCTTATCTGGGAGCCTTGGCTCTTGTCACGTGAGGTCCACCATCCAATGTGTCTCCTGAAATCATTGACTTTTAGGCAGAGAAGAGCTTGTAAAAACATTATAGTGGTGTTTTGGTCTCTAATGTAGAAGTGATTAGCTTATTATAATGGATTTTAACATCATTTTAAAGCAGGAGAAAGAAGCACATAGGTCATGAAGAACTGGCAGTGTGGCTTTTAAAAAAGAGAGGATGATATATTTAGCTACTTCTGAAATGGCAGAGATTAAAGGCTCTAGTTTCTTCAAGGTTAAGCCTTACTCTGATAACTTCTTGTTTATTTATTTGCACCATCTGATAATTACCTACCTCTTTTTGCCTTAAGATGGTTTGCATTTCCCCATCTGATATCTACACTTTAAGAGAATCTGAGCACTTTCCCCAGTCTAAACCTCCTGGTTATGGAGTAGGAATCTAGGCAGCAACATGTCTGATATAACCAGGACTCACAGTGCTTTTTGGGAGAAAGTAAAATTTCCTGATAAGGGCATTTCCAAGGATAGATTTTGCTGTCCGACGGCTTTCCTCTATCACACAATGCATATTGTTTTGGGAACTGGAGGCTCCTAGAACTAGGAAGGATTCAGTTTAATTCAGTCGATCAGTCGTGTCCGACTCTTTGAGACCCCATGAATCGCAGCACGCCAGGCCTCCCTGTCCATCACCAACTCCCCGAGTTCACCCAAACTCATGTCCATCGAGTTGGTGATGCCATCTAGCTATCTCATCCTGTCGTCCCCTTCTCCTCCTGCCCCCAATCCCTCCCAGCATCAGGGTCTTTTCCAATGAGTCAACCCTTTGCATGAGGTGGCCAGAGTATTGGAGTTTCATCTTCAGCATCAGTCCTTCCAATGAGCACCCAGGACTGATCTCCTTTAGAATGGACTGTTTGGATCTCCTTGCAGTCCAAGGGACTCTCAAGAGTCTTCTCCAATATAACAGTTCAAAAGCATCAAGTCTTCAGCACTCAGCTTTCTTCACAGATCAACTCTCACATCCATACATGACCACTGGAAAAACCATAGCCTTGACTAGATGGACCTTTTTTGGCAAAGTAATGCCTCTGCTTTTTAATATGCTATCTAGGATGGTCATAACTTTCCTTCCAAGTAGTAAGCATCTTTTAATTTCATGGCTGCAGTCACCATCTGCAGTGATTTTGGAGCCCCAAAAAATAAAGTCAGATGCTGTTTCCACTGTTGCACCATCTATTTCCCATGAAGTGATCGGACCAGATGCTATGATCTTCGTTTTCTGAATGTTGAGCTTTAAGCCAACTTTTTCACTCTCCTCTTTCACTTTCATCAAGAGGCTTTTAGTTCCTCTTCACTTTCTGCCATAAGGGTGGTGTCATCTGCATATCTGAGGTGATTGATGTTTCTCCCAGCAATCTTGATTCCAGCTTGTTCTTCTTCCACCCCAGTGTTTCTCATGATGTACTCTGCAAATAAGTTAAATGAGCAGGGTGACAATATGCATCCTTGACGTACTCCTTTTCCTATTTGGAACCAGTCTGTTGTTCCATGTCCAGTTATAATTGTTGCTTACTGACCTGCATACAGATTTCTCAAGAGGCAGGTCAGGTGGTCTGGTATTCCCATCTCTTTCAGAATTTTCCACAGTTTATTGTGATCCACACAGTCAAAGGCTTTGGCATAGTCAAGAAAGCAGAAATAGATATTTTTCTGGAAATCTGTTGCTTTTCCATGATCCAGCGGATGTTGGCAATTTGATCTCTGGTTCCTCTGCCTTTTCTAAAACCAGCTTGAACATCTGGGAGTTCATGGTTCACTTATTGCTGAAGCCTGGCCTGGAGAATTTTGAACATTATTTTACTAGCATGTGAGATGAGTGCAATTGTGCAGTAGTTTGAGCATTCTTTAGCATTGCCTTTCTTTGAGATTGGAATGAAAACTGACCTTTTCCAGTCCTGTGGCCACTGCTGAGTTTTCCAAATTTCCTGACATATTAAGTACAGCACTTTCACAGCATCACCTTTCAGAATTTGAAATAGCTCAACTGGAATGCCATCACCTCCACTAGCTTTGTTCATAGTGATGCTTTCTAAGGTCCACTTGACTTCACATTCCAGGATGTCTGGCTCCAGGTGAGTGATCACACCATCGTGATCAACTGGGTCATGAAGATCTTTTTTGTACAGTTCTTCTGTGTATTCTTACCACCTCTTCTTAATATCTTCTGCTTCTGTTGGGTCCATACAATTTCTGTCCTTTTTTCGAGTCCATCTTTGCATGAAATGTTCCTTTGGTATCTTTAATCTTCTTGAAGAGATCTCTAGTCTTTCCCATTCTGCTGTTTTCCTCTATTTCTTGCATTGATCTCTGAGGAAGGTTTCTTATCTCTCCTTGCTATTCTTTGGAACTTTACATTCAAATGCTTATATCTTTCCTTTTCTCCTTTGCTTTTTGCTTCTCTTCTTTCCACAGCTATTTATAAGGCCTCCCCAGACAGCCTTTTTCTCTTTTTCATTTCTTTTCCATGGGGATGGTCTTGATCCCTGTCTCCTGTACAATATCACGAACCTCTGTCCATAGTTAATCAGGCACTCTATATATTAGATCTAGTCCTTTAAATCTATTTCTCACTTCCACTGTATAATCATAAGGGATTTGATTTAGTTCATACCTGAGTGGTCTAGTTGTTTTCCCTACTTTCTTCAATTTAAGTCTGAATTAAAAAAAAAAAAAGTAGAAACTATGTTCAGAATGTCTGTTCTGGAGGTAGGCTGAAGATGTTTTGAGATGGTTTCACAACTAATTATGATATTGACCTCATAAGCACCTGTATAGGACCCACTATTTTCCAAGTATTATTCTAAGATCTTCACAAATATCAACTAATTTAATTCCCACAACAACCTTGTGATATAGATGCTTTTATAATATATAACCGCATAACCTGTGGACAAAGAGGAGTGACTTTGACTGCTCAAAGTAACTTACATGTATTGTGAAAATAAAATGACAGCACTGATGTTGGAACCCAGGTGATCTAGCAGTAGTCAAATTCTTACACTGGGCCACATTATTTAAATAAAATGATTTTATGTTAAATTATACAGGCACTAAATTCCCACAGAAACCGCAAGGGCCATTCACATCTCTGAAAATAGGGTTATGGCACAGCTAATGATTAACTAACATTTGGAAGCACTCTACAAGTGGGTTTCCAACACTATACTATAGAGTCTACCTTTTATTTTCCTAAATTTCTTTACCACTAGTGCCACCTGGGCAGCCTTAAATTTCCTGCAAGATAGTTTCTATTTCTATTATCATTTGATACTTGATAGTGCCAAGGCTTAAAGCTATTGAGTTTTTCTTTCTAGATCAAACCATTTCTAAGTGGCTGGGTTGGTATTCATATGCAAGTCTATCTCCCAAACCCAAAATCTTAACACATATTCTATACAATTTGAGAGATAAAATAATAGGAAAAGCACTGTATTGAAATTCAGGTACCTAAATCTTAGACCCAGGTCTTCTGTTGTATTATTAGGAGGCACTGGGCAAGTCATTACTTGTCTCTGGGCCTATGTTTCCTCCTATATTAAATGAGGAAACTTAGCTTAATTACTCTTCTTTCCATTCAAAATGATACTGTATGATTCTGTGATTTTTTTTTTAATCTCAAAACATGCATGGATACATTTTCAAATTCTAAATTATTCCAAGATATGTTTCAGTCCCTAGAGCTTAATCTAAATAAGGAAAAGAAATTTATATAAACATTAAATTTAGTCATTGGGATAAAACTCTAAAATCTTAAAATATAGAACACAGACTTTGGAAAAATAAGTTAATGCTAATCTTTAATAGAAATCATGTTGTTTCTTCATGCCTTGGTTTTCACATCCACACTTTGGCTACCTGAGTGCCAGTGCTCAAAGCTTCTTTTTTTAGATGACCCACATGTGACACACACAGTAGAAAACAAGAAGGGTCCAGAACTCTCTTGTGCCAAGCCTCCTTGCAAATCCCAATCTGCATTTCAAGGCATTCTTCAATGCTGAGTTTCTGATCACTTTAATCAGGGTGTACCAATGAGATATGGAGAGTGAGTGTGCAGGGAGCCTGTGTGCGGAATCCCGCCTGGGACAAAGGTCATGAAGAAGGAAGCCCGACAAAACGCAAAGGCGTGATCTGGCTTCAGGGGTTCCCCCTGGGTTTTCCTGAACATCTACCCCCCAAAACCAGAGCCTGCCTGCTTTATTGTACTGTGCTTTCCATTCTTCTGACATTCTCTGGAAAAAAGTCAACTCAGGGCTTCAGACTCCTGCATATGAAAAGAATGTTTCAGCTCAAACCCCTCTGATGGCTCTCTAACTTGCCTGACAGGTTTCCCCGGACTTTTACAATTTGTGAATTGCTTACAGCCCCCCAACCATGAGAGGCACAAAGCTTAAAGCATCTTAAAGATACAGAGCCTTTTCTAAAAAGCTAAGAATTATATTGGTGACGGGTTTCACTGTTGACTTAATGACTGCTGCCAGGCCGCCATATTTTTTATCTTTTAGGCACCTGAAGGATATTAATCAATGTAATTGGGATATAGAAAAAGGAATATAGTAGTTTTGATGTTAGCAACACTAGACTTTTGAGTTAATTACTTTTCTCTTTGTTATAAATCACTGTACTCCTTTTACTTGTTATAAATTGTTGTATCTTTGCTATGTAAGAATGTAACCTTATTTAGTGCTTTCTGAGAGTGGCACCAGACTTTGGGAAGATCAACATTTTTAAGACAAATAAGTCTTCTGGTTGACAAACCCTTATCAGAAAAAGGCCATAAAATGTTAATTGGCCTTCTGGCTGGAAGATGATGTAAATCACCTAAGACTTGTGTATACCACTAGGTATGCAGAGAGAAAGCCTGGTCTTGATAAGCATCAGGGCTGCTGACACTGCATAATTTTGTATTACCGATTGATCTTTATGTACAATCAAAAAGTATAAAAAGCCTTCTGAACAATGAAGGATGGACCAGTTTCTCAGACTAGTCTCTCGAACTGCTGCTGCTAAGTCACTTTAGTCGTGTCTGACTCTGTGCGACTCCAGAGACAGCAGCCCACCAGGCTCCCTCATCCCTGGGATTCTCCAGGCAAGAACATTGGAGTGGGTTGCCATTTCCTTCTCCAATGCATGAAAGTGAAAAGTGAAAGTGAAGTCTCTCAGTCCTGTCTGACTCCTAGAGACCCCATGGACTGCTAGTTTCTTAGAAATCTGGTTTCCCCCGTGTCTCTCTCTCTCTCTTTCTTCCCTCTCCCACCCTCTCCTTTTCTGGCTGAATTCCTATCTGCAGCGGGGAGACTCGCCACGTCTACTTACTTGCCCTGGCTTTTAAGTCCTGTGAGAGAGGGAGCCCAAGGCGGGGCACCCTCCGCTATTCAAATGAGCACCGGTGGCCTAATGTAGATGGTGCAAACTTCTTGTCCTGAAGTTTTATTGGCTTTCCCCATAAACCAAGTTATTCAGCATCTTTTCTCCTCTAAATTTTCCTACTATACTATTTCTTCTTAATTTCTTTTATATTTCTAAATAAATAAGTTTTCCCCGCCTATGCTGTCTCCCCTTCAAATTCCCTGGATCCACAGGGGCAGGACCCCGGCATGAGTGGACTATCTTATGGTTGTTCCCTCTACATTTTGCAGGATCTCACTAACTCAAGTCCTCTGAATCCTTCAGCCTGCATGCATGCTCAGTCACTTCAGTCATGTCTGACCCTTTCTGGCCCGGTGACCTGTAGCCCCCCAGGCTACTCTGTCCATGGGTATTTTCCAGGCAAGAATACTGGAGTGGGTTGCCATGACTTCCTCCAGGGGACCTTCCTGACCTGGGGATTGAACTTGGATCTGCATTTCAGGTGGATTCTTTACCCACTGAGTCACCTGGGAAGCCCTGAATCCTTCAGGGTCATTTCCTATTCCTAGCTAAATGTAACATTAGAGTATCTATTGTAATCGTAGAAGAGCTCTCACTGGGATCTTTCTAGGCCTACTTATTTAGAATTTCTTTCTTTTTTCCTTAGTAGCTTCATTCATATATGTATGTATATATATATATATATATATATATATACACCCTGTTCATATGTCTAGGCTTCCTTCTATAGATTGTTGGAATCTGAAAAACAGAGCTCATTTCTTGTACCATTTAAGCTGAAACAGTTCCTTAAACTATTTTTTTCTCTCTAATTTCTAATGATTTATTTCCAACTTAGTTGATTTATAACTGGCTATTTGCAAAAGATCTATGATATAAAAGCTGAAAATGACAAATAGTACATGTGATCTGTTCCATGCAATGGGTCCTGAGAGAAGGTATATAATTGTGGGGGATGAGATGGTCTCTTGCAAAGATACACACAGGAGATTTTACACTTTCTTTGCACATACATAGTTAGGCAAATATATGATGCGTGGAATGGTGGCAGTTATTTTGTGATCAAGAGGACCTGAGGATTAAGACAAGCATGCTAACGACACTGAATGGTAAGATGGAAGCACTTGGGTCATAGATTACATCACTGTGCTTCCTAAATAACCAAATCTGAAACAGTCTGGATCTTTTAGTTAAAATGGTAAAAGCACTGATCTTAAGACACTTTGATCATTCTATGAGTTTTAGCTAAGAGCTTTTTGATACATTATACAAATCCAAATTACTTACTTGCAAAAATTGTACATTCTCTTTGTCTAATTTAACATACTTTATTTCAAGATCCTGGTAGAAGTGTTATTTCAGAAGGACACTAGATGGCAATATATGCTCCTTAATTTATGGTGGGGGAAGGGAATTTGAATTTAAGATTGAACTGTCAAAAGTACACAAAATACTCAGTAATGAAAAAAAATACATCAGTGTTTTATTTATTCTATAACTCTGTAATAATTATTCTTTTAATTAAGTAGAAATAAGTCAAGGGAAATAGTTAAGCACTGGGAGCCACTGTACTAGAAATCTAACACCCTGACATTTTTAGGGAACAGAGAACGCTCTATCTCAGAAGACTGTGAAGAGAGAAAGGGTAGAGATGTGCAAACCTCATCCATCCCCACTTTTTATATCAAGCAAGCTACTTATAATTTCTGTGGCACAGATGGTCATGTAGGAGTGCAGTGGGTAAGGTAGATATGCCTCAATATGGAAAGCATTACACTTTCTTAAAGAAAAAATATTTAAGAAATATTAGCCACATGTTCAAAACTTGCCCAAACATCATCTTTTAGATACATTGTTTTTAGTTCTAAGAGATAGTCTTAAGGATTGTAGTTGTTTTCATTCTTGACAGTAATTTGCATGTTACTTTACCTCCTTACTCTATCAATAAAACACTGTTATATACAATATATCTTTCTACAAATAAGTTTATGTATGGTATCAGCTGTTGCTTTCAGCATCTGATGTTTACAAATGGTACACTGGATGCCACTTTCTATTGTCAGGAGATTTTTTTGTGTGTTTATGGGATAATATCTATGTATTTATATTCAGAATTTGCCTCATATGCCCATCACCCTCTGCACCATCTGTGAATTCTTTATAATTGCAGTTAGCCTTTTTAGACACACTGCTGTACATTAATAGCATGATCACTCTTTGAACCCAATTGGTGATTTATTTTAATGAAATATGGGAGATATATATATAGAGAGTTGTTGTTTTACTTTTTTATAAGAAAATGGGCTTGAAAAACAGAATAGAAAATTAGTCAGTTGATTATTTGCTGTTATGTTCCAGTGACTGGGCTGCTGATTTTTGGTGGCAGCTCTAGTTTAATTGTTTTCATTGGCACATCACTCTCCTGTTAAAAAATAAACAACTTGTTTCAAAGTGTCTTCTTCCATAACTAATGAGGAATTAATTTGCTTTAAATCTTGTAAGTAACAGCTAGATTATCTTTATCTTAAATATTTATAAAATAACAATGTTTAAAGTTATGGAATAAATGTGTGTCATTGTAAATATTTAAGACACAGAATTCTTCTTATTACTTTTCTCTTGAGGCAGGAATAAATTTTTTTTAAAAAATAATATGTGCTTATTTTCTCATTAGGAGATTGTGGAAAATCAAGACCAGAGGCTAAAATTACTTGCAATTTGAATGTCCTCCCCAGAAAGATTAATGAAAGGCAAAGTGTCAGTATAAGACATTTTAATTGAGTATCTGCCTAAAAGGATCAGTCTCTAATGGAGAAATATTTATACTTTTCATCCGTAATTGAATAATTGGACTCATTTCTGAGTTTGAGATTACTGAAGGGTTTCTTACACAGCAACTTGGTACAAAATATTCAGTTCAATGAATAGTCAATAGGAGTGAACTTTCCCACACCCAATTCAATGGATAAGCAACAGAATTGAAGTCAGAGAACATTTCTCATCAAAGGTTGAAATAGCTAATATTTCATGAGTGCCTAACCATTAGGTGACAAGAGTTTAAAGTGAATTATCTCTAACCATTGAAATACTTTAAGATAACTGTTTCTTTCCAGTTTACAGGGGTGAAAATGAAGTCTGATAAATTAAATAGCTTGTTGTTAATGGAATTTGTCTTATTCCACACAGACAAGCCAATTGCCCTATTAATTCTCCAAAGTACAGTGCACATACACACCCACCCACCCACACAAACAGTACACAAAAGATTGTGGGTTTGGATGTATTTTAAATTATGTATTTTATAACTATTTGTGATGAAGAGCTATGCGTAATTACGTCTGGAGAACTAAATAGTGTGCATACACCATATTGCCTAAAAGATGGCTGTTGTGTTTAGCTGCTAAGTAATGTCAGACTCTTTTGCGACCCCCATGGACTTATAGCTCACCAGGTTCCTCCATCCATGGGATTTTCCAGGCAAGAATACTGGAGTGGGTTGCCATTTCCTTCTCCAGGTTATCTTCCTGACCCAAGGATTGAACACGCATCTCCTGTGTGCATCTCCTGCATTGCAGGCAGATTCTTTACCACTGAGCCACCAGTGAAGTCCAATGAGTAGAACATAGCAGATGTTTAGTAAAATTTGGCAAAAGATTGAATGAATGCAGTGGCATTGCAGTAAGCTTTTATTTGTGGCAATGTAAAACATTTATTAATACTGTACAAAAACTGCATGTCAATGTTTTAAGATAATATTAAAAATATGGTTTACTGAGATGGGTTTCACTGATGAAGATAGAGAAGAAGAAATAATCTCATATTTTCTAATCTCCAACAGAGATTAAAATTATTGCCAAAGACACATTCAGCTTTAGATATGATTCACAAATGAAATTCATCATGAAAATTTTTTTAAAAAGGTTGTTACCTTCTATTCCTCAAAATGGATTTGTGTGAAGACACTATAATGTTTCTTTGTCTCTATGTCCCTCAATCTCTTTTGAGAATATTTATTTTATGAAACTACAGTAAGAAAAAAAAACTTTTCAATGGGACAATGCTTCTGTTTCAAAATTAGAAGAATTCTAAAGTCTCTAAGGCTTTCCAAGTGAATTATCCAAGGCACCATGGTTTCATTGAAAGTGAAAGTCATTCAGTCATGTCTGACTCTTTGTGATCCCATAGACTATATAGTACATGGCATTCTCCAGGCCAGAATATTGGAGTGGGTAGCCTTTCCCTTTTCCAGGGGATCTTCCCAACCCAGGGATCGAACCCAGGTCTCCCACATTGTGGGCAGGGTTTTTACCAGCTAGCCACAGGCGAAGCTAAAGAATATGGGAGTGGGTAGCCTATCCCTTATCCAGAGGATCTTCCTGACCCAGGAATCCAACCAGGGTCTCCTGCATTGCAGGCGGATTCTTTACCAACTGAGCTATCAGGAAAGCCCACGGTTTTATTAATACCAATAAAATTAAAAAAGAGGTTCCTTGAGAGAAATTTAAAATCAGTACGTGTGGCAACTACTCACTAGTTTCTATAAATAAGATTAGTTGTATTTTGAAAAAATAAGAAGCATGTAATGAAGTACCTGCTTTAAATGAATTCTTGTCAGACAAAAAGAAATAGTGAAAGGAAATATTTGGCTTATTTTTGATAAATATTAATCTAGTACCTCTTTATGAAATTGTGAATAATTGTCACAGAAAGGTTAATATTTGTGATTTTTGTTTTTAGCAGTGTGGTTGAAGAGTAAAATTACCTTGCTGAAGAATGCAGTTATTTGCATTTGCTGGTCATACACACAAAGAATTTATATTTTAAGACTGATAGGTTTTTTAAAAATATGAACTACAAAAAGGCATTTTAAAACAGCATTCTCTTTTTTACCTTTATAATTATCAAGTTATCAGTTTTCTTTTGCGTGAATCAAATTATATTAAATAAGTTAATGTTTTATTTCTTTTGCATCATCTTTAATAACAATTGTTTTTTGAGTGTAAACCACATCTAAGGAAAGTATGGACAAAGGACTGGAAAGAGATGGAAGCCTGTTCTCAAGGGACTTCTACCGGGGGTTCGCAAAGTCTTGCAAAGTGGGGCTTATTCTTCCTGTCTGGCAGGAGACCAGTCCACTGCTCTCTGCTCTGGGAAACTGAAACTTGTCTTTTGCAGCAAATCTTGGGCTGTTTTCAGTCAGTTTGAAAAATATTACCAGTATTCTTGATTGTATTTCTTGTTCTTGAGTATTTAGTTTTATAATCCTTCCTAGAAGTTCATGTAGGTATCTTAGGATTTCCCCCAAGAAATCAGGAGTCTAATTTTTTACTTCTGAGACCCTTACAAGCTTGTATCAAAAAGCCCGTTTACATTTTTTATCAAATTAAAGATCCAAAAGGCCTCGTGATGGGGAAGGATCTCTACTCAGAGAAATGATAGATTGAACACTAAACTGACTCATGAACACCCCACAGAAGATTATTATCGTCCCTAAGGAATCTTCCTCCTCTCATCTTTGCCACCAGGTGAGGATTCTCCTCCCTGAACAGCCTCTAAAGTTGGAGTTTGATTTTATTTAAAGATGTGGCAGAGCCCCTACAATTTTGAGCTTTTTTTAGAGCTAGAAAGTGAAAGTGAAAGTGAAGTCACTGTCGTGTCCGACTATTTGAGACCCCGTGGACTGTAGCCCACCAGGCTCCTCTGCCCATGGGATTCTCCAGGCAAGAGTACTGGAGTGGGTTGCCATTTCCTTCTCCATTTTAGAGATAGGAACAGTACAAAACCAAGAAGCCAATCCACAAGACAATAAAGAACAATAAAGGGAAGTGCATCTTTTTTTTAGTGTAAATAGATTTAAAAATTTTTTTTAAAAACTCATTAACAGCTCTCTTTGAATAAGAGAAAAATCACAATGTCAGAGAGTAGGTTGAAACTAAAAACTACAAGTGAAAGTTGCCCAGTTGTGTCCAACTCTGCAACTCCACGAACTGTACGCCTGCCAGGCTCCTCTGTCCATGGAATTCTCCAGGACAGAATACTGGAGTGGGTAGCCGTTCCCACTCAGGGGATCTTCCCAAACCAGGGATTGAAGCCATGTCTCCTGCATTGCAGGTGGATTCTTTACTGTCTGAAGCATCAGGAAAGCCCAAGAATACTGGAGTGTGTAGCCTATCCCTTCTCCAGCAGATCTTCCTGACCCAGGAATAGAACTGAGGTCTTCTGCATTGCAGGCAGATTCTTTACCAGCTGAGCTGAGAGTAGGTTATAGCACCTTAAAAGTTACATTGGTTAGGAATCATTTTGGGTCCAAGAAACAGAAATCTTCACTGTTCGTAAAATGGCTTAAACATTTAAAATATTCTTAGAAAGGATTCCAGACGTCAGCAGTACAGAGCTGGTAGAGCCTCTTAGCGATCCCATCAAGGAACTTTCTCACTGTCCACTGTATCCTACTTAGTGTATATATATATTTTTAATCCTCACGGTGTTGCCTCATGGCTCCTAATGGCTATTTTGTCTCCACTCTTCACATATACATTCCAGCAAAAGGGGGAGTAAGAGAAAGAGGCAGAAGCACTAAGATTTTTTCTGTCCCATTGGCCAGAATGGTCACCTTTCCCCCTGTTCCCAATCTATTAAGAAGGCTAAAAATGTGCTTATACTTTAGAGGTATTGAACAGAGAAGGTGACTGGGAAATGAATGATGGATCAGCCACCCAAAGTGTCTGCCAGAGAGAGAAATGTATGAGTACTCCTCAGCTCATTTTTGGCACATTGGCAACATTAAGTCTGCATTGAATACTTGGATGAGATCCATACATCTTGGGGCTTTCCCCCTCTTTAAGAAGTTTCCCTATAACATTTTTGGGGAGACTATTTATTAAGAATCTCAAATCATTTCAAAAGTGTAATCAGTTGTCAATGCTTCTGCAAATATGTACTGTTATGCCCAAGGTCCAAATCCCCAGAACTGAGAAAACAAGACATCCACGGCAATGCAAATGCAAAAAGGGAATTTATTGCTAGCTCGAGCCAGGGCCCCGGCCACATCCAACACAGTGGAATAGAGCCACAGCCCCGAGCCCTGGATTATAGTAGTATTTATAGGTTTAGGACAAAGACAGGGAATTGGCAAGGTTGGATTGGTTACAAGGGTTTCTTTGCATCTACTAATTGGCTAGATTTTCACACGCGTGGGCTTTCTTAGGAGATTTCTATCCTTGTCCTGATTGGCATAGACCAGGCTACAGGGAGCATGCTGACAGGCTGAGTCCTCCTGTCACCAGCGGGGGTAATTTTGATCCCGCGTGGGCAGTGTCTCAGCTGTTTCCGGGATGCTTGCTCCGGCCTATTTTAGTCATGGCCTCTACCAGGCCTCAACAGTACTTATACAATCACCTATATATATATATATATATATATATAATAATTCCATATCACTGTTTTTCCTTTCTATGTGGTTTATGATTCTTTATCCAAAGTCCAATTCAGTCAATTTGGTAAAAGTTATCTCAATGATCCTTTTGCTATTTTACACTCTTTGTTTCTCTGATGGACAGTTTCTACATGTCTTTGTCTGTAGTTCTCATTTGAGTGTTTCTAAGATGGACAGGGAGGCCTGGCGTGCTGCAATTCATGGGGTTGCAAAGAGTCGGACACAACTGAATGACTGAACTGAACTGAACTGAAGTTACTAGTGTCCTATCTTGGGTAGCAAAACGGTTATTGACTTCAGATGGACTCAAATGTCTGGATTATTTAGGAGGGGAGCTCCCCCTTGTCCACTAAATTCTCTTCCTGGGGTGGATCTCTCTGATCAGCAAAGATGTGTGATATCATAGTTGACAGCTAAACCATAAGTGTGGTGTAGAGTCAGGAAATGAATCTTCTCCTGAATTAACTGAAATATCCTCCTCTTCCCTGTGTGTGTGTACACTTTGTTCTATAGCAACCTCCTCCTCTGCCTCATTCTTCCAAAGCCTCTGTGTTCATTGATGTGTGGCCGGGCTTGATTGAGTGGATCACACCTGTTGCCTCTCCTCTCTTTAATTTAAATATCAATGACTAACAGAGAGCACCCACCACCACCACCACCACCAGAGGGCACAGGGGAGATAGTAGCAGTAGGATTTCTTTCCTTGGTTTGGTTCCTCAGGACTCCAGACTTCTCTGTGTCCAAGATACAATGAGAAGACACCCTCAAATTTAACAACAAACTTCAGAATTACGGTAAAATCTCTCCCCAAACAAAAAACAATCCAGAACCTGTGAAAAGTCAAGGAATCCCTTTTGCATGAATTAAAACTGCCAACGTGCTGAGCCAAAGTTTTGTAGAAGAAAGCTTTTCTTATGGAAGGTTTGAATAAGTTTTTAAAAACCAGGTCCAGAGGCCATTATTCATGGAGGTGTGTGCACATCACGCCCACAGTGACAGAAGAGACGGATCAGTAGTCAGGGTACCAGCAGACTCAGCTGGTCCTGTCCTACCTGCAGACTGCTCCTTCACCTGCTTCTTGCCTCAGCACCACCCTACTCTCTCTTCCTCTTCCACAACTCCAGATCCAGAGGACAGATGTCAAGATGCCCTGTCTTCAGGATGTGGTTTATTGTCAACTATTTACTTAAGGCTGTAGGCCTTTGAAGCATATCTTTGAGAATCTAGAAGGTGGGTTAGGGAAGCACTGTAAATATCGTTGAGGCTGGGGCTGTAAGGAAGGCAGCAGGAGGTGGCTTTGGCATCAGTGTTATTAAGGGTCAAATCCAGACTCCACCACTGGCTGCTGAGACCATGGGCACATGACCTAAACTCTCTGAATATCTGTTCCTCATATCTTTCTAGAAATCAAATGGAGGAAATACTACTTCCTTCAGAATTTCTAAGAGGATCTAATGATTTAAGAAAATGTGTACAAAGTATTTAATATACATCATCTAAAAATGGTAGCAGTTATTATGAAATATCAAAACTATGAACAAGCCACTCATGCCTTAGATGTTTTGCATAAATAATGGAATTAGCCAGACAGGCGTGATTTTCACTCCTGTGTCTACTTGCTCCACAAAGTGATTTCTCTGCATTGAGCAAGGAAATTCAGTTGTTTGGTAAATGCGTTCTGGAGACATCCTTATTCCTGCTGTGAAAATTAACAGTGTGAAGACTTTCTATGAATGCCATCATTTTGAAGTGTGTAATTAATTATTCATTAAGTAATATTTTCATTGATGAAGTATCCAAGTTACTTCCTTTATCTCATTTTTTTTCTCATAAATTTAATTGTTGAGTTTAATTATAATCACCTTATAATTACTGTATTTGGCATTAATTATATTATATTATGCCATTAGCAATATTATTCATCATAAAATAATCAAATAATGAACAAACATAGCACATGGCTTACCTGTAATACCTTCTTTCTTCCCATTTCCCTCCTTTCCTTTGTAACATATTTGAAAAGACTTCTCAACAAATTAGTTTTTTATTCAGTCCTATTTTCTCAGAAGCATACATCTCCCACAGATGTCTTATGGAGCCTTATTTTATAAGCACAACCTTCTGTTCTCACTTACCAATCTCCTAGATATTGGTCTTTTTAGCAAAAGGGACACTGAAGTTATCAGAGATGTTTGTTAGGATTGAATTCTTGCTACAAAATATAACTCTCCATGTCTGTAATTCCACATACAAATTTTACTAAGTCTGGAATTTAAAAAGCTGTTACTTTGTGAGTCTGAGTCCTGTCAAGGGACATTATGTATAGAAATCTACCACATTCTTTGGGTTAGGTGACATATTAAATCATTTATGAGGCGATTTCTAGCAAAACCTTCTGTTTTTCACTTTTTAGTTTTTTGCAATATGTCAGAAAAATGTTTAAAAACCTAAAACAGAAAAACAAATTATAGATTCAACATGTCTCTCATTTTCCCATTTGTGTGTGTGGGTTTGTATGTGTATTTAAAATAAAAATGCTCGTAACAAAATACCGGAAATCCTTCCACACTACTTTTTACTACCCAGTTATCCTTCCCAGAAGTAATCTCTTTTTTATTTTAGTTGTTTATTTAAGTTTTTATTTTTAAATAATATATTTGTATTGATTTTTAAAACTTTTCTTGTCTTTTCAGTAATGTACAGTATCTATTGATATGCTGTAGTAATAAAGCTATATCATTCTTATACAGCACCATATCCTCAGTTAGTTTTTCCTATTCTGCCAGTACATTTATTCTAATATTCTTGGGATAAATATTCACTGTGTATATTATTATGAATATTATACTAGTCATTGAAGATACAGAATCATATTTTTTCTTTATGGAATATTTTATTTTTCCCTTAATTTGTATCTGTTATTTTGATCAGTTTCTTGAGTTTGAATATGCCTATTTTAATGTTTCATTGAATATATCAAATGCCTCTTGATCAAAATTTTCCCTGAAACACTCAAACATATCTAATATTTAATCTTTTAAAAAGTTTCCATGGAACTTTCTCACTAGGAATCTTAATTCACCTGTTGCAACCTAAACTGGTGGATTTTTAGATTTTTTACAGTTGATGTTTCCTAGATTCTATATCTTTTTCTTTATTTATAGGCTTTGTTTCAGTAGGTAATAGTTCTTAGATTCCTTAGAAAAGTCTTCAAGCAAAACACCACAGTATTGAATGTATGAAATGTCTATTTCACCCTTGATTGAAGCCTAAGATGAATATATAATTCTAAGGTAAAAATAATTTTCTTGAAAATGGCATGTTAAGTACAATTGTGAATTCTTTTCTAATCCTTCTGTTGAAAGGAACAGGCTTCCCAGGTGATGAAGTGGTAAAGAATTCACCTTCCAATGCAGGAGACACAAGAGATGTGGGTCGATCCCTGGGTTGGAAAGGTCCCTTGGAGTAGGAAATGGCAGCCCACTCCAGTATTCTTGCCTGGAAAATCTCATTCGCAGAGGAGCCTGGCAGGCTACAGTCCATGGGGTTGCAAAGAGTCAGACATGACTGAGTGATTGAATATTGAGAGGTACAGTCCAGTTCCCTCTTCTTGAATCTGGGTTGGCTTTAGTGACTTACTTGAAAAACTTGTCGTTGTTTAGTCACTAAGTCATGTCTGACTCTTTGTTACCCATGAACTGTATGTAGTCCACCAAGCTCCTCTGTCCAAGGGACTCTCCAGGCAAGAATACTGAAGTGGGTTGTCATTTCTTTATCCAGGGCATCCTCCCAACCCAGGGACTGAACCTGGGTCTTCCGCGTTGCAGGCAGATTCTTTACCATCTGAGCCACCATGAGATTGGCAAAAAATATTTTGGGAATTGTGGAGGTAGAACATTAAAACCATTGTGGCTTCCACCCAGTCATCTTGAAAAACTTGCTCTAGGGAAGCTGTCCCCTGGGACCACCATGTCATGAAGAAGCCCAGGATAACCATGTGAAGAGGCTGCCTGGAATGAGAGCTGCCTCTGCAGCCTTCAGATGGTTAACCATCCCAGCCCATGCCCCAGACATTGAGAGAAGAAGTCATTTTGGAGATTTCAAACCCAGTAGACATTACTGGAGAAATAAAGTAATCCATCCAGCAACAAAAACTGAGGCCCTAGACTTATGACCCCAGTCAGCCTATCCCAGCTATTTTTGGCTGTTTGAGTCCCTTGGTTGAGGCCTCTTGGAGAAGACAAGGAATGTCACCACTGTGCCTGGCCACAAGTTTGTAGGTGTAATCAAGTCATTATTTCTTTATGTCACTAAATTTTAGGGACAATTATTTGTTACTTAGAAGTTGATTGAAAGTCTGCCTCTGTCTTCAATAATGTGATTGAAAAAGAATGAACTTCTGAGTTCCTACTCTTTTGGCTTCCCTGAAAGCTTTTAGGATTTCTCATTATTCTGAGATTCTGAAATTACACAAAGAGGCACATTGGTTTTCTCATTCCATTTATTATGCTAAGCACTTGGTGGACTCTGAAACTGGAAAGAGGTATATTTTGTCTTTCATTGTGTGGATGTGGTATTTCACTTCACATTAATTGATTTTCATGTGTTGAATCATTCTTGCATCTCAGGAATAAATCCCATTTGGTCATGGTGTATGTTCCTATGAATATGCTGTTGAATTTAATTTGCTAGTATTTTGTGGAGGAATTTTACATCTATTTTCATCAGAGATATTGGCCAATAGTGTTCTTTCTTGTAGTGTTTTTGTTTGGCTTTAATATCAGAGTAATTCTGTTTTCATAAAATGTATTTGGAAGTACTCCTTGTTCTTTTATTTTTGGGGGGGAGGCGAGAATAAGTGAAGTTTTGAAATTTATTCTTTGAGTGAAATGGTGTTTGACAAAACTATAGTAATGAAAATAGTATGTTGTTGGCACTAAAAAAAGACATATACATGATAGGACAGAATTGAGGTCAGTTAATATTTCAAAATGGAAGAAAGAATATTCATTGAGGAAAGGATAGTCTCTTCAGTAAGCAGTGCTGAGAAAACTGGATATTTGCATGCAAAAGAATTAATTTAAATTTCTATCTAATTTATTCTATCTCACACCACTCACAAAAACTAAATTGAAATTAAAAATTAACATTATTAAGGACTTAAACGGAAGACTTGGAGTCATAAAACTCCTAGATGAAAGCACAGTGACAAAGCTCCTTGATGTCAGTCTTGGCAATGATGTCATGTCTATGACCCTAAAAGCACAGCAACAAAATTAAATTTAGGCAAGTGTTAGTACATCAGACTAAGAAGCTTCTGCACAGCAAATAAAAACAATCAACTGACTGAAAAGGCAACCTGTGGAACAGGAGAAGACATTTTCATATCATATTTCTGATAAGAGATGAATTTCCAAAATTTTATAAGCAACTCCTACAACTCAATAGCAAAAGTCTAGTAATTTAAAAATAGGCTAAAGACTTACACAAGACTGGGAGCTGACTGGCTCAGATCATGAACTCCTTATTGCCCAATTCAGACTTAAATTGAAGAAAGTGGGGAAAACCACTAGACCATTCAGGTATGACCTAAATCAAATCCCTCACAACTTATACAGTGTAAGTGAGAAATAGATTTAAGGGACTAGATCTGATAGACAGAGGGCCTGATGAACTGTGGACGGAGGATCATGACGTTGTACAAGAGACAGGAATAGAGACCATCCCCATAGGAAAGAAATGCAAAAAAGCATATGGCTGTCTGAGGAGGCCTTACAAATAGCTCTGGAAAGAGAAGCGAAAAGCAAAGGAGAAAAGGAAAGATATAAGCATCTGAATGCAGAGTTCCAAAGAATAGCAAGGAGAGATAAGAAAGCCTTCCTCAGTGATCAATGCAAAGAAATAAATAGAGGAAAACAACACAATGGGAAAGACTAGAGATCTCTTCAAGAAAATTAGAGATACCAAGGGAACATTTCATGCAAAGATGAGCTCGATTAAGAACAGAAATGGTATGGACCTAACAGAAGCAGAAGATATTAAGAAGAGGTGGCAAGAGTACACGAAAGAACTGTACAAAAAAGATCTTCACAACCCACCATCTTCACGATGGTGTGTTCACTCACCTAGAGCCAGACATCCTGGAATGTGAAGTCAAGTGGGCCTTAGAAGCATCACTATGAACAAAGCTAGTAGAGGTGATGGAATTCCAGTAGAGCTATTTCAAATCCTGAAAGATGATGCTGTGAAAGTGCTGCACTCAATATGCCAGCAAATTTGGAAAACTCAGCAGTGGCCACAGGCCTGGAAAATGTCAGTTTTCATTCCAATCTCAAAGAAAGGCAATGCCAAAGAATGCTCAAACTACCTCACAATTGCACTTATCTCACATGCTAGTAAAGTAATGCTCAAAATCCTCCAAGCCAGGCTTCAGCAATACAGGAGCTGTGAACTTCGAGATGTTCAAGCTGGTTTTAGAAAAGGCAGAGGAACCAGAGATCAAATTGCCAACATCTGCTAGATCATGGAAAAAGCAAGAGAGGTCCAGAAAAACATCTATTTCTGTTTTATCGACTATGCCAAAGCCTTTGACTGTGTGGATCACAATAAACTGTGGAAAATTCTGAAAGAGATGGGAGTACCAGGCCACCTGACCTGCCTCTTGAGAAACCTATATGCAGGTCAGGAAGCAACAGTTAGAACTAGACATGGAACAACAGACTTATTCCAAATAGGAAAAGGAGTACATCAAGGCTGTATATTGTCACCCTGCTTATTTAACTTCTATGCAGAGTACATCATGAGAAACACTGGGCTGGAAGAAGCACAAGCTGGAATCAAGATTGCTGGGAGAAATATCAATCACCTCAGATATGCAGATGACACCACCCTTATGGCAGAAAGTGAAGAGGAACTAAAAAGCCTCTTGATGAAAGTGAAAGAGGAGAGTGAAAAAGTTGGCTTAAGGTTCAACATTCTAAAACAAAGATCATAGCATCTGGTCTCATCACTTCCTAGGAAATAGATGGGGAAACAGTGGAAACAGTGTCAGACTTTTTTGGGGGGGCTCCGAAATCACTGTAGATGGGGATTGCAGCCATGAAATTAAAAGACGTTTACTCTTTGGAAGGAAAGTTATGACCAACCTAGATAGCATATTAAAAAGCAGAGGCATTACTTTGCCAACAAAGATCCGTCTAGTCAAGGCTATGATTTCTCCAGTGGTGATGTATGGATGTGAGAGTTGGTCTGTGAAGAAAACTGAGTGCCGAAGAATTGATGCTTTTCAACTGTGGTGTTGGAGAAGAGTCTTGAGAGTCCCTTGGACTGCAAGGAGATCCAACTAGTCCATCCTAAAGGAGATCAGACCTGGGTGTTCATTGGAAGGACTGATGTTGAAACTGAAACTCCAATACTTTGGCCACCTCATATGAAGAGTTGACTCATTGGAAAAGACCCTGATGCTGGGAGGGATTGGGGGCAGGAGGAGAAGAGAACGACAGAAGATGAGATAGCTGTATGGCATCACTGACTCGATGGACATGAGTTTGTGTAAACTTCAGGAGTTGGTGATGGACAGGGAAGCCTGGCGTGCTGCGATTCATGGCGTCGCAAAGAGTTGGACACGACTGAGCGACTGAACTGAACTGAAAGACTTAAACAACATGTCTCCAAAAAATTTAAAAAATGGCCAACAGGTATGTTGAAAGTGCTCAACACCAGTAATTATCAGAAAAATGCAAATCAAAGCTACAACTGATTTTTCCAAAACACAAAAGACAAGTTTTGGTGAAGTGTTGGTTATACAGTTTTGGAAGGATTGCAAAATGCATCTAATGTGCAAAATACTATAGTAGTTCCTCAAGAAATGTAAACTAGAATTGCTAATAACCTAACTTCTCAGTGTCTAGGCAATATATATATATATATATATATATACACATATATGTGTATATATATATATATGGAATCTGGATCTCAAAGAGATATTACCATTCCAATGTTTATTGCAAGACTGTTAATGACAGCCAAGATATAGAAACAACCTAAATTTTCATTGGTAGATGAATGGATAAAGAAAATGTGGCATATGCACACAGCAGAATACTATTTATCTTTGAAGAAGAAGGGAATTCTGCAGTATGTGACAATTTTAGATTAACCTGGAGGACATTATGCTAAGTGAAATAAGCCAGTCATAGAAGGATTAAAACTGCATGATTACTCTTGCATGAGGCATCTAATGTAATCAACTTCATAGAAATAAAGAACAGAATAGTTGTTGTCAGGGGCTAGAGGGAGAGGGAAATGAGGAATTGCTAATCCACATATATAAAATTTCAAATAATGAATTAGTTCTAAGTTCAGTTCAGTCGCTCAGTTGTGTCTGACTCTTTGCAACCCCATGAACTGCAGCATGCCAGGCCTTCCTGTCCATTACCAACTCCCGGAGTCCACCCAAACCCATGTCCATTGAGTCCAGCCATCTCATCCTCTGATGTCCCCTTCTCCTCCTGCTCTCAATCTTTCCCAGCATCAGGGTCTTATCTAATGAGTCAGCTCTTTGCATGAGGTGGCCAAAGTCCTGGAGTTTCAGCTTCAACATTAGTCCTTACAATGAACAGCCAGTACTGATCTCCTTTAGGATGAACTGGTTGGATCCCCTTGCAGTCCAAGGGACTCCCAAGAGTCTTCTCCAGCACCACAGTTCAAAAGCATCAATTCTTCAGCGCTCAGCTTTCTTCATAGTCAACTCTCATATCCATACATGACCACTGGAAAAACCATAGCCTTGACTAGATGGACCTTTGTTGACAAAGTAATGTCTCTGCTTTTTAATATGCTGTCTAGGTTGGTCATAACTTTCCTTCCAAGGAGTAAGTTTCTTTTAATTTCATGGCTGCAATCCCCATCTGCAGTGATTTTGGAGCCCAGAAAAATAGTCAGCCACTATTTCCACTGTTTCCCCATCTATTTGCCATTAAGTGATGGGACTGGATGCCATGATCCTAGTTTCCTGAATGTTGAGCTTTAACCCAACTTTTTCACTCTCTTCTTTCACTTTCATCAAGAGACTCTTTAGTTCTTCACTTTCTGCTATAAAGGAGGTGTCATCTGCTTATCTGAGGTTATTGGTACTTCTCCCATCAATCTTGATTCCATCTTGTACTTCTTCCAGCCCAGCGTTTCTCATGATGTGCTCTGCATATAAGTTAAATAAGCAGGGTGACACTATATAGCCTTTATATACTCCTTTTCCTATTTGGAATAAGTCTGTTGTTCCATGTCCAGTTCTAACTGTTGCTTCCTGACCTGCATATAGGTTTCTCAAGAGGCAGGTCAGGTGGTCTGGAATTCCCATCTCTTTCAGAATTTTCCACAGTTATTGTGATCCACACAGTCAAAGGCTTTGGCATAGTCAATAAAGCAGAAATAGATGTTTTTCTGGAACTCTCTTGCTTTTTTGATGATCCTCTAGAGATGTGATATACAACATTGTGCCAATAATTAACAATACTATGTTAGATACTTAATAATCTGTTTATAGGATAAATCTCATTCTAAGTGTTCTTAGTTTAATAAATACATGAATAGAACCACCAAACAAACTATGATCAGAAGTTCGTCAGTTCAGAGAAATTCTCTAATAAATGTTGGTTGATCATTATCATTTTAAATTAGGAATTTTCATTAAGTTTTCATTCCATTATGCCCATTTGGAAAATAAAATTATTCAAACCAATTGTTCGTTGCTTGATTATCTGCAGATATTGTTTGTCATCACCATAATTGTAACTTATTAGTCATCACTTGCTGTTAAACTCATTTCCATGTTCATGTTTTGGCTCAATTTTGTCCCATGTTTTCCCTTTCTCTTTATCCAAATACTCCTAGTCAACAGGGTCCAAGTCAAGTTTCATGTCCTTAGGAGGGTTTCTTAGTTTTCTATCTGCATTATTATCTCTCTCTTTTTCTCCCAAATTGCTAAAGGTTAGCACTTAATTTTTGTCTCTATTATATGGATGGAAGCAAGCAGTTCCAGATGAGTGCTGCCCCACAGAAATCTAATGCAAACCAAATATGCTATTTAATTTTACTAGTAGTCACCATAAAAAAGATTAGTTGAAAATAATTTAAATACCGTTTTTATTTAGCTCAAAATATCTTTAAAAATTATCATTCAACCTGGGAGCAATATAAAAAACATTAACGGGACATTTTATATTCATGTTTGGTATGTAGTCTTCAAAATATAGTACGTATTTTATACTTGCAGAACATCACACAATGTGTTCTAGATAGTACTCTTTTGAATTATTTATAATTTTCTCTAAGTAACTTTATTTGTATAAGAATTTTTATGATGAGATTTGTCATATTCTAATGTTTAAATGAACTTTCCTGGTAAGTTGAAGTAATCAGAGTTTAAATATTGCTTCGCCTGTTCTTTTGCTAAATGGAAGCTCAGGAGTTACAAGCTCCTTAGGACATAATGGCATGCATTATGTCAGACTCATTAGTTTTATTTTTACAACCACATTATCACATTTTTGTTTCTCTGTATCCTCTTACTACCTGGCATGATGTTGAGAACATTTTGAGTGTTCGACATCCTTGATTCCCTCCTTCCCCCTCTTTTTTTCTCACTTTCCCATTATTTTCCCTCCGTTCCAAAAAACTTCAAATTGCTTAAACAGCATGAGATAAAATGATGTTAATCCTATTGCTAATTATGTAATCAGGATGTTTTAGAATCTTCATTTAGAACTTTAGCTTCATAAATAATATGATATTTAGCAAGATACTTTCAGCTGACATGCTCAGTGGTCATTTCTTCTCTAGGAAAAATAGTACTAGTTGCTTCAACTTTTCCTATGAAATGTTTGTATACATTCCAAACTAAGGAAGTTTCCTTTGTGATTGACTAAAAAGCAAGCAAACAAACAAATAAAAAAAAACCTCATTTAAAATTATGTCCCTATATGCTTATGGTGATTGTAATAATTTAACCTCATGAAAATACTTTTTAATCAAATTCAGGGTTCTTATTGAGCCACAATCTTTGTTACATTATTTGAGAACAATATGGATGCCATTAAACATGTCTAAGTAGAGAGAAGACATTTATTTTAATTGGGTTTTTGAGTCAAATGAGACATTTTGATTCCATTTTAGCTCTTAACTACATTTTTAACTTAAATGTACTTTTAAGTATAACTTTAAAATATCTTCTACTAAGTAACCACAATGTTTTAATTTTTAAAGTAATCATATTATAAAAATGTATCCACAATGGTCTGGGACTGAATCATTAAATGTTCTACTTCTATGCTTTTTTCCCCCCTTAAATCCTTTTTTAAACTTATTTAACTGTACTTTAATTTTATGGAGTTTTAGAGTAGTCAGATACAAGATGTTATTCCAAATTTTCCAGGTTCCATTTTCAAGATCTTCAACAGAGAATTTTCAGAAGTAATGGAAATTTACAAGATATATATAATTTCAATAAGTTATCTAATGAAGAGTCATGGGTACAAACAGTTGAAAGCTAAGAAAAAGAGAAGTTGATGTAATCAGTGAAGTAATTGGGGGTGTGGACTGGAGGAAACAAAGAAATGCTAATTTATACCCAGCAGTTTGGATGATTTCTATTACAAAATATCAACTTCCTAATATTCCTATTCCTGGCAAATTGTTTTATTTTGAAGGACAGCTGAAGGGGAAGGAAACTTTTTTTGTTGTACAAAAATAAAATGATTCATCAGCTTTCTAGACATATATTATCTCAAGAACAAACCTGACTGATTCCCTCGCACAGACTATGCAGAGTAAGAATGTGACTAATACCACAGGGAAACAGTTATCTCCTGTGGGCACTTCTTGGGTGAAGATAGGATCCCTCTTCTAGTGCCTCAAGATGACATTATTAGTGTTCACTATGTACGACCAGAAAATGCAGTGGGAGAATTAACTGCAGGAAATTACATGATAATTAATGAGGATTGATCTGGAATGAGCACTGAGCCCAGGTTAAGCTCAGAGAGGAAGCAAACAGAATAGTGACATATATAGTGACATATATATAATAGTGAAACATATATAGCACTTCGGTGCTAGATGATGTTCTCAGTTACTTATGTCATTTACTTCAACCTACCTGCTAGATAGATAGGACTAATTTTGTTATACACTCATGCTCAGAGATATTGTAGATTTGCTTCCAGACCTCCTCAATAAAACAAATATCACAATAAAGTGAGTCAGTTCAGTTAAGTTCAGTCGCTCAGTCGTGTCCGACTCTTTGCAACCCCATGAATCGCAGCACGCCAGGACTCCCTGTCCATCACCAACTCCTGGAGTTCACTCAGACTCAGGTCCATCAAATCCGTGATGCCATCCAGCCATCTCATCCCCTGTCATCCCCTTCTCCTTCTGCCCCCAATCCTTCCCAGCATTAGAGTCTTTCCCAGTGAGTCACCTCTTTGCATGAGGTGGCCAAAGTACTGGAGTTTCAGCTTTAGCTTCAATCCTTCCAAAGGACACCTAGAGCTGACCTCCTTCAGAATGGACTGGTTGGATCTCCTTGCAGTCCAAAGGACTCTTAATAAGAGTCTTCAACAGCACAGTTCAAAAGCATCAATTCTTTGGTGCTCAGCTTTCTTCACAGTCCAACTCTCACATCCATACATGACCACTGGAAAAACCATAGCCTTGACTAGACAGACCTTTGTGGGCAAAGTGATGTCTCTGCTTTTGAATATGCTGTCTAGGTTGGTCATAACTTTCCTTCCAAGGAGTAAGCGTCTTTTAATTTCATGGCTGCAGTCACCATCTGCAGTGATTTTGGAGCCCCCAAAAATAAAGTCTGACACTGTTTCCACTGTTTCCCCATCTATTTCCCATGAAGTGATGGGACCAGATGCCATGATCTGCGTTTTCTGAATGTTGAGCTTTAAGCCAACTTTTCACTCTCCACTTTCACTTTCATCAAAAGACTTTTTAGTTCCTCTTTACTTTCTGCCATAAGGGTGGTGTCATCTGCATATCTGAGGTGATTGATATTTCTCCCAGCAATCTTGATTCCAGCTTGTGCTTCTTCCAGCCCAGCGTTTCTGATGATGTACTCTGCATAGAAGTTAAATAGGCAGGATGACGATATACAGCTTTGACGTACTCCTTTTCCTATTTGGAACCAGTCTGTTGTTCCATGTCCAGTTCTAACTGTTGCTTTCTGACCTGCATATAGGTTTCTCAAGAGGCAGGTCAGGTGGTCTGGTATTCCCATCTCTTTCAGAATTTTCTACAGTTTATTGTGACCCACACAGTCAAAGGCTTTGGCATAGTCAATAAAGCAGAAGTAGATGTTTTTCTGGAACTCTCTTGCTTTTTCCATGATCTAGCAGATGTTGGCAATTTGATCTCTGGTTCCTCTGCCTTTTCTAAAACCAGCTTGAACATCTGGAAGTTCACGGCTCCTGTATTGCTGAAGCCTGGCTTGGAGAATTTTGAGCATGACTCTACTAGCGTGTGAGATGAGTGAGTCACAGGACATATTTTGTTTTCAGTGTATGTAAGCATTATGTTTACACTATACAGCAGTCTATTAAGTGCAAAATAGCATTGTGTCTAAAAAAAAGTACATACCTTAATTAGAAAACATTTCATTGCTAGAAAATACTAACCACCATCTGAGTATTCAGTGCATTGTAATAGTGAAATCAGAGATCACTAATCCCAGATTTCCATAACAAATAAAATAATAAAAAAGTTGGAAGCATTGTGAGAATTATCAAATCCTAACCCAGAGATATGAAGTGAGCAAATGCTGTTGGAAAAATGATGCTGACAGACTTGATGACCCTGGGTCACCAGAACCTTTAATTTGTAAAAAAAAAAAAAAACCAAAAAAAAATGCAATACCCATGAAGAGCAATACAGCAAAGCACAATAAAATGAAGTGTGCCTACTTTTACAAATGAGGAAATGGATGCACAGAGATGTTATGTGACTTTCTAAAAGCTACACATATGGTAAACTGCAAATTTGAAGTTTGAACCCAGAAGGTCTGGTGGCTGAGTTTGAACTATTAGCCTTCTGTGGTGTGCTGAGTTACAGGTAAATTTTCACTAATTATGGTTTGAAAAGTGAAGTTAATATTGTGTGTTTAATTCAAAGCTATCTGTGTCCATTGACCTGCATTCTGATACATATTTCTAGTTATTATATTTCCAATGAAGAATAAAGTGAGTTGAAATGAAGCTGGCTTTTTGTGGAGACTCAACATAGGTGTCAATTATTAGGAATAGTATTTCTGAAGTTTCCTTAGCAGTAAGATTACCTCACATTCTTGTTAAAATTGCATGTTTTGGAGCCCTGACTTCAGAAATTCTGATTTAAAAAGTCTAGTTTACATTCCTGCAATTGGTATTTTTTTAAAATAAACGATGCAAGGTGTTCTGGTACAGTTTAGGAAACTGTTTTGTTAAATATATTTCCTGGCACCAAGACTGCTTAGCTGGCCCACATATTGCCCTCAAAAACAGCACACTTAACTTATTAGAATGCTTTCTACACTCTGGGGTCATTGTGCATTTACTTCTATTTCTCTCGTCATGGACTTTGAGATCTCTAAGGGCAAGAATCACATTACACCACTGATGTATCTCTAATACACTGACCTTCCCCCAGATAGGTGCTTAACTGTGGAATGGATAGGAATAAGGAATGAATAAATGATTATGAGGCAATCTTATGCTATGCAAAGTGATGAATCATTTTCAGATGACTGGGTTTAAAATGCTTCATTGTCTCACTTGGTTGAATATGTGTGGATACAAAGAGAACATATTTTTTTGTTTGTTTCAGTGATCTATTCTGCATAACAAACTATCCCAAACTTATTGATTTATGCTTGTTTTTACTTCTCTCTCTGCTGGCATTGCCCAGTTTTAACCTTTCCTTTCAAATTCAAATTCATTTTATAGAATTTTTCAGAACTTGCTCATGGACTAAACTATGGTACTCACTCAAAATGTATACATTTATCTGGCAGTTCTTTTGAATGAGTCCAGGTTCCAGAATTCGGCATTTGCATCACTTTCTTCTTGGATGGGAGACAAAGCCTTGAGCTTTTGCATTAATGTCTTCTGTCCTAGCAAGGACCTTGATCAGTGATCAACTCACATCATTCATTTTAACAAGTATTTATGTTGGCATGATATTAAATACCAGAGAACAATTTAGTATGCAGAGGGATTTTCAAATTTTTACATTTCCCCACACATAATTCCATTTTATTCTTGAAGTAAACATTTGAGCTACACAGACCACTCAATATAATTCTTATTTTTTCAAAAACTACTGAGTCTCATAAGCAGAGTGATTGCCCAAGGTTAAACAGCTGCTTAGTGACTCTGTTGGAACTGGAACCCATTTCGTAAAATTAGAGAGAGAGTACAATCCAGATTCTCTCTCAAAGAACTCATTCAATTAAATCAACAAACATTTACTGAGCCAGCCTCCAGTGATGGCTAGTGAGCTAGGAACTGAGAACTCAAAGATGAATAAGAAATTCTACTTGCCTTGAGTAGCTGAGATATGACAGGAAATAGACTTGTAAGCAAGCACACTAAAATCAACATAGCAAGTGATATTATAAAGGTATGAACTAAGTGCAGGTTGCAGAGGAAAGAGTAAAACTCACTGAGGGTCAGCAGAAAGAGCTTTTGTTTTCTTCTTAAGTTCAGTTTTGAACATGAGAAAGGCAATTTAGATTTGGGTACCAGCAAGATGGGAGTTAGAGGATATGAGAGCTGAAATGCTTCCAGGAAAAAGGAACAGCTTGGCAGAAGCATAGCATGATAAAAGACTCAGCTTGTTCAGGGCAAGTGCTGGCTTATAAAGCGGTGCCCTTTATACAGAGGGCAAGGAGAGACTGAAGACAGGGAAAAGTCAGATTGCTAGGTGGCAGAATTAATAAGCAAAGGGACTTACATATGAGGCTTGTCTTGGGTGGCCATGAGATGTGTGGATCTTTGCTTTTGTCCACTAGAATCTTAAAATGTATATACAAGTCTTATCTAGATCATGTATACCATTGAGATGGGCTAACAACACATTGCTCCCTCAGGGTTGCATCAGTTAAAATGGCTCTCCCAGTGGAACAGAATGTACATCTCCCAAACAGGGGAGGAGGCAAGGAGCCTCCAATTGTCTAGATCCAGCTGATAGGTCAACTACTGATCATGTCCTCTTGATGACCTCCTCCAAAGTCAAGTGGAATTTGCAGTGCCCTGAACCAGGACTTGGCAGGTTAGGAGTATGTCAGGAAGGGTAAAGATCTTGATGTTTCTTTTCACCAACATGAATTTTATTTATTTATTTGAAGAGATTCACTGATAATCTTTTAAGAGAATGGCCGAGAGAGAAGGGACTGTTATGGGAATGCTTCATCTCTGTTATTCCTCACAATTTGTTTGAATCTTATTTGTAGATATATGTCTCAGCACAACAAATCTTAAGAAGGAAGTTTAGCTACCATGTTTGATAACTCAGCTTGCCTTTTGGAAGTGTTACCATCCTAAATAGCTTATAAAAATATGCTTTTGAATCACATGTAGCCCTCCATTTTTTTAAAATTAAAAATATATTTTTGTGTTCCTTATAGATCAATATTCTGAAAACTTAGTCCTCTCTGGATAAGTAACTGAAGAGGAGGGTACAGGGAAGGTGTGAACAGCCTCGAGTGACAGATTAAAATATCTGGACTTATTCAGGCACCGGGAAACCAAGATAGCTTCTATGCAGGGAACAGTGAGGACTAGGTTTTACTTTTAAGAAGCTGTTTC
The DNA here is from genome assembly GCF_016772045.2 of Ovis aries. NCBI lineage: Eukaryota > Metazoa > Chordata > Mammalia > Artiodactyla > Bovidae > Ovis > Ovis aries. Next base: position 29,299,869 of record NC_056075.1, on the reverse strand, counting down.
TGGAGGGGATTTCACCTTACCAGTTACATGAACTAGAACGGAGAGAGCCACTGAAATTGGAGAGACCAGAAAAAGGACTATTGGGAAAGCATAAGAGACCAGGGCCTGCTTTGGTGATGTTGCAATATCATAGTATTGCATCCAGAAACATCCTGCATCCAGAAACACTATGAGCTACAACCAACTTCATTTATAGATTGAGTTATTATGAGAAGTAAAAGAGGAGCAGGGATTTAAGGGTAAGTCCAAGGTTTCTAACTATGAAGACTGATTTTCCTGTATTCAACATTGAGAAAGAAAAGAAAAAATAAATTAATGGAGAGAGAGGATAATGCTTTCTCTTGTGGCAATGTTAGATTTGAGGGGCCCCTTAGATAGATATCAAAGTGAATGTATCCAGGATGTAGCTCCTGACTCCAAGTTCAATTTCTGTTCATATTTTGTTTTACTTTAATTTTTATTTTATATTGTTATACAGTTGATTCACAGTGTTGTATTGGTTGCATGTGTGTAGGAAAGTGGTTTAGTTATACATGTTTGTATAGTCTTTTTCAGAATCTTCCTTTTCCCATATAGGTTATTGGAGAGTATTGAATATGGTTCCTTGTGCTTTTAGAGTAGGTCCTTGTTGTTTATCTGTTTTACATATAGTAGTGTGCATGTTTTAAAGTTAACTCATTTCTGCGAATTGCCCACTAGAGGTTAACATGTTTCAAAATTGAATGCTTGAATTGGGAAACGCTTGAATTGGGAAATGCTTGAATTTGATGATCTGAAACTAATATGTTAAATATCTTTCAATAAAAAATAAAAATTGAAAAAACTATCATTCATTTATAAGCTTAGACCAATAAAGACTCTATGTCTTTTCTTTAAATACCTCACAAATCTGAGTACTGCCACCATAGACTTACATTTCATTTTTTCAAAAATTTTACCAAAAATTTAGTAATTTTTTGTCCAGAGCTTATAAATTCTTCTTGCTTATTCCTGAGATTTGATATTAGCTCACATTCTAATCTACTGGCTGTGGGATAAAGTACAAATCTTTAATTTTGACCTTGATTATCCCCAAGACCATGACCATCATTTCTGATGGTGTGGCTCATTTTAATGAGACAAAATACATGATTGCAGGATGTGATTATATGGATAATCATTTCCATAGCTTTAACAAGATCGTGTAATTTCCTAGTGCCTCATAATATCTGTAGCCATTCTCCATGAGATAGCTAAGAAAATATTCAAATATGTTCACATCAGTGCATAAAACAAGTGCCTGGAGGACCAGAAAGTAATTTCCTTTCCCATGGTACATTGTTGTTTTATTTCCTGGTTGTTCTAACCTTAGAATTTTGAGATATTGTTAATTCTGAGGGCAGAGATTCTGGATTTGGCAAGGTGGCTTTTAATTCCAAACATGTCATAGCTAAGGCTCCAGAAAAACTGGGAAAACATACTCTCATCTCAGCCTCAGGATATTTAGGGGCTAGACTTGGAAATATCCTTACCTATCACTTATTTCCCCAATTTTCAACCTATTTAATCAGCTAATTAAAAACATTCTAGGGAACATTTGCCAACGTAAAGTGTACAAAACTAAGTTAGCTGAGAAAGATTAAATTTTTACTCCAATATGTCCTTCATTTACCAAATATGAGAAATTCAATGTTTATTAAATTTCTCTGCTCTTCAATATCTTTTAATCTTAGAACGATGATGATAATCCCTCCTTTGTCTACATCATAGATAGGTTAGCTTATATAATACTGTAATTTATAAAATATCATATTTTATGCCCACACACTTAATAGTTTTGCTCCATCAAAAGAGAAGCACTAGGGACTTCCCTGGTGGTCCAGTGATTTGTGTTTCTAGGGCGGACTCCATTCCTGGCTGGGAAACTAAGATCCCACATGTCACATGGCCAACAAATAAAAATTAAAAAAGAGAATCACTTATGATAGTACATGGTAAAGTGATAAGTAGGTAGTTTAAACAAAACGTGTTCTGGAAAAGACAAAAGTTTCTAAGTATTCTATACAAAAGTCAGTTTCTACTCACTCCAAAATTACCAAATGACTAGGACAAATCTTATAAGGACATATCATTCTACTGGTTATGTCAGTGAGTATTCTAACACTGCTGCTGCTGCTGCTAAGTCGCTTCAGTCGTGTCTGACACTGTGCGACCCCATAGATGGCAGCCCACCAGGCTCCCCTGTCCCTGGGATTCTCCAGGCAAGAATACTGGAGTGGGTTGCCATTTCCTTTTCCAATGCATGAAAGTGAAGAGTGAAAGTGAAATTGCTCAGTAGTGTCTGACCCTCAGCAACCCCATGGATTACAGCCTTCCAGACTCCTCCGTCCATGGGATTTTCCAGGCAAGAATACTGGAGTGGGGTGCCATTGACTTCTCTGATTCTAACACCAGACATTGTCAAAGACTATGAATAAAAAATGTGTTTCTTGTTGAAAATTTGGGAGTGGCTTCTTTGATGGCTGGGCTCTTAAGGCTAGGCCTCTTAAAGAATTAAAACTTCCTAATTCCTTAACAGAGAGGGATTTTGTGCTACATTAGAGTTTGTGTAAGTGTCTACATTTTTTGAACCTTGTCACTTTCATATTTAGAGCCTAATTCTCCAATCCTTAAATATAGGCTGCTTTGAGATATGATTCAGTGAGCAGAATGTGGTGAAAGCAATTTTGTTCTGAGTTCTGAACCTAGATATCAGGAGGCTTTCTATTCTGCTTTTGCATCTAGAATTTTCACCACTACCTTAATTTGAACAAATTCATACTATCCCTTTGCAGAATGAGGGTATGTACCTGCAAAAACCAGCTCTCCCAACGGATCCAGCTTAGAACATTCAGCCCCGAGCCAGCACTGAGGCTGACTATAAAATGTGTGAGTAAGAATGAGCTGGAGTAGGTGAAGCCAGCCCAGACCAGGAGAATTTCCCAGCTCACATGCACAATTGTGAACTAGTAGATGCTTCAGGCTACTGAGTTTTGTGGTGGCTTGTTACATAGCAATAAATCCATAATTGTTTTAATTAGTGAGGTCTGCCAAGGGTGGAAGATAAGATTGATGTACATTTTCTAGCACTGTCATAGTTATCTTCATTCCTTTGATTCTTTCCCCTGCCTTTTCTTCTTTCCTAAGTTCACAATTCTGGTCCAATAATGCTGAAAGTCACAGCATTTCTTTGGACAATTAGTAGGGATGGGAGTTGAATGATCAGGCCTTCTGTTAGTACAGTGTGTGTGTGTTTTCTGAGCCTTATAGTTTGAAACCATGGCAGTCTGTCAGCCTATCAGTGCCTGTTCCTATATGTTTTTTCTCTCCTGTGTAATGTGACACTGTTAGAAAATCCTTCATGATGAGGTCCATTGGAACCACATTAACTTGTGGGCTAACAAATTTAATACAGTATATTCCAAATGACTCCTACCGCTAGTATATTCTGAATATAAATCCCAGTGCCCCACTGGGGAAATAGAAAAGTGAGTGAAAGTGTTAGTCGCTCAGTTGTGTCTGACTCCTTGTGACCCCATCGATTGTAGTCCCCCTGACTCCTCTATCCATGGGATTCTCCAGGCAAGAAAACTGCAGTGGGTTGCCATTTAGTCTTAATACGTGATCACCAAACAGAACAGGACTGTGGGTGGAGTGCAACAAGAAATAGTGTATATAACTTCCTTTGCTGGTTCTTCATTTAAATATTTTTAAGCCTGTCCTAGGTGCTTGGCAAATAAATACTGAAGTTACCACTGGAAGAAGGAATAGAGGAAGATGAGCAATTTTAGTTGAAGAGAAATGAACTCTTTGTTCCCTAGAGGCAGAATTGTGTATATTACTGTATTTCTGAGTGTTTCTGATTTTTCTGTGTGTGGTTTCTCCCCTTGGCAATGGCCCTGCTCACGCCAAGGAAGACATAGTGAAAATGGCACTGCTATTCCTAGATCATGACTCTATAATTATGATGAAGGATGAAAGTATTTGCCTTAAATCTAGATTTAGAATCCATAGAAAATAGCCTCTTTCCTTTCTGAAACAGACTGAATGATTGAAGTAAATAAAAAAAAGTCTTTTTCTACATGATGTTTTGTAGATTAATGAATGTATTGAACCATTCTAATGATAGATAGGGAAATTATTTCCACTGTAACTTAAAGAACTAAAACTGCTCTATCTTAAATTAAAAAGGTCTAAAATTTGTCAAGCTTATCAAAAGTGCATGAGAAATGAAGAAGTGTAAGTTTATTACCCATAATGGAGCACATTAATTTCTTAACATGGATAATTTTTCTGCTTCATTACTATTGATGTGATCCTTGTGGGAAACAGTAAATTTTGGAAAAAAAATATGGGTCAGAATAATAGCTTTTAAGGGGAATATTAAGCTTTGACCACTGGATTAATATGTTGCAAATTAATTTTATTTCTCTGGCATTACCCTTTTTCAGCCTCTGTTTTCCAAACTAGAAACATGATCCACTTTGTTCAGTAATGAGATCCAGATTTGAACTAAATCCAGTGAAAATTTTAACCAAGTCTGCAAAAATGGTGAACAAATGATTTAATAAAGTCAAGAAAGGCAGTTAGGAAAAGGTGATATCAAGCTAGGGAAGAATCTCCTCAAATCATGTAAGGGAAACTAGCTTCTGTGGTTACCTGGAAGCTAGGAAATTTACATGATGAACTTGTGAGCCTTGGAAAGATGCTTTTCATCCAGAATGTTACAAATACTGGTTGGTTTTGTTTTACTCCATATGAAAAATTAGGAGGAAAGAGAAAGGAACTAAAGAAGGAACTGTTTTAAGCAACATTTTGGAGCTATACAAAGAATAGGGCTTACTTGGTTAGTAATGTATTTCTTTGCTTTAGATGTTTGAGACATTAAACAATTTTTCAAGTGAAATGAGTCTGGATCAAAGTGCACATCAAGGGTATACCTATAATACATTTCATCAAAACCTTTGAAAGACTTAAGTTGCTCCCCTGGTAGCTCCTCTCAAATGAAAGGGCTTGTGTGTTTTCTAGGAGAAACTTACTCCACATTACTCCTTAGCAGGGTGACACAACCTATATAGAATCCTGTCTCAGATTTCCCAGTTATTTCTCTTAATACAATTTTTTTTGCATGTCTCCGCTTCCCAGAAAAGCCTTACTTACATTAAGCAGAAAGATATATTCTATTTTCCAAGAGCTGCAAATAAAAATCTAGAATTGTATATCAATGATTCAAGTGGTTCTGGCTTGGGTCACGTGACTAACTCTAACTCAATCACTGTGGCCAGGTGTATGTGCCATTTTCATTGGTCATTCCTAAATGACATTTCAGTGCCTGATATTCAACTTTCTTTCTGGTTTATTTTTCAGACTGGCAGCTTGTTAATTGTAGTCTTCTCTACCATCCTGTCAGCCTCCAAATAACACAGACAGGCCTTCTACCTGGCTTCTCACTGTATTTCCTACCTCCCTTTTCTGGGCAAATGCACATCTCTTTACAAACACTCCATTAGTTTTGATGTTTGTCTGAATGCTGTGGTGTGTTTAAACGGTTTCTCTAAGCTCTGCTGACATTTCCTGATTGCCTGCTATGTGTGATTTGTATTTTTCTCCTGGGTCATCATTCTTGGAGAGGCATCCACTTCATCAATATCCTTAAACACTGTTTGGATTTGTGGGTGTGCTTTCAAGCAGGAAGGGAGGCTTATGAGGTGAGCGGAATCTCACTGATATGTTTTGTCAAGTACCAGGCAAGTTTCATGATAAACAGAGGAGCAGGCTTAGGCAGGCAGGCTGCTCCTGTCATCTCAGGGCTAATAGGACAAAACAGGTAGGGTAATGGAGGGGCTGCTCAGGTGAGAAGGAGGGACAAGTTGTTGACTATATGTACGTTAGAGTCTTAACATTTTATCTCTCTGGCGGAACATAAAGTCTTGAATATTTTAAACTGAGAGTAAGAAACTGTGTCCATCACTCTAACTAGAGTCTCAGGAAAAGATAGTATTGGCGTGTATTTCAGAGCTTCCCAGCTGTTCATTATAGAAATTCTCAGGTGCCCTTGACTGGTACAGGCATTTCTACTCAGACTCATAAAAATGGCAAAATTCATCTTGAAGATGCTCTTGTAAATGCAGTTTTCCTTGGCTAGTGCACACATCTTAGAGCATGCTAAGTAATGTCTGAGTCTTTGCAACCACCATGGACTATAGCTCGCCAGGCTCCTCTGTCTATGGGATTCTCCAGGCAAGAATATTGGAGTGGGTTGGTGTTGAGACCAGCTCAACAAGCAGGGTTTCCAAAAGTGTGATATGGCGAGAGAATGAGAAACCAGACACAAGGATTCAGTGAAAAGCGAGGATTGGGAGACCAACACCACTCCAAGGTGAAGGTGCCGAAACTGAATCCACGCCAGCTTTATTATACTTTCAGCCATGAAGGAAAGAATGTGCAGGGAGTTAAGCTGTAACTCATGTGGCCTTCAGGGCCAAAGAACAAAGTGACCATTAATCACTGAGTAACTAAGAAATAGTAGTCAATAACAAATCAGTAACTCAGACTAATGTTATTACCTATAGATTTTCCACCCGATACGTAAAACATGTGACTCTGAGACACCAGTTAAGAAATAGTCTGGGGTCGTTTTCCCCCCCGCCCCAGGATCATATCTTGTTTTCAAGACTATGAACTGTTCCCTCTGGACTTGTTCCAAGAGTCTCATGCCTTGTGGCATCCAGTTTATCAATAATTATAAATTTCTTTTGCAGCCTTTGCCGGGGCCTTTTCTTTTATTCTTCCTGTCTCCTACACGTTGCCATTTCCTCCTCCAGGGGGTCTCCCAACCCAGGGATGGAACTCTTATGTCTCTTATGTCTCCTGCATTGGCAGGTGGATTTTTTACTACTAGCACCACCTGGAAAGCCCTCTGAGACCATAGTAGGGAATTTAAATTTCTGGATAGCTCTAGGCTATACTTAGATCCTCAACAGTCACCTTTGTAACCCTTGTCACTTGATCACATTGAGGACTGTAAAATAAAGGGTATGTGATTCTGTACAATAGATGCTTCTTTTTCCTTTAAAACTTTCACCACCAACTCCTTTCACTATCCTAAAAAGATCCTTGCCTGACTTACCTTTTTCATTGGTGATTAAAATATTAGTTTTCTAATTTACCATTCCCTGATAGCTCAGTTGGTAAAGAATCCACCTGCAATGCGGGAGATCTGAGTTCGATCCCTGGGTTGGGAAACTCCCCTGGAGAAGGGAAAGGCTACCCACTCCATTATTCTGTCCTGGAGAATTCCATGGACTGTATAGTCCGTTGGGTCACAAATAGATGGACATGACTGAGAGACTTTCACTTTCACTTCGTTATAGCAGATAATTGACTTGGAAAGGTCAATTTTAAAATTGTACATTGGTGTTTTTCTTTCAAGTAAGCCAGAAAGAAAAACACCAATACAGTATACTAACACATATATATGGAATTTAGGAAGATGGCAATGACGACCCTGTATGCAAGACAGGGAAAGAGACACAGATGTGTATAACGGACTTTTGGACTCAGAGGGAGAGGGAGAGGGTGGGATGATTTGGGAGAATGCCATTCTAACATGTATACTATCATGTGAATTGAATCGCCAGTCTATGTCTGACGCAGGATGCAGCATGCTTGGGGCTGGTGCATGGGGATGACCCAGAAAGATGTTATGGGGAGGGAGTTGGGAGGGGGATTCATGTTTGGGAATGCATGTAAGAATTAAAGATTTTAAAATTAAAAGAAAAAAAAATAAAATAAATAAATAAATAAATAAATAAATAAAATAAAAAATAAAAAAAAATTGTACATTGTGAGATATGTTGTCATGGATATAAGCATACCATGAAATAGTTGTCATGCTTCATAACCCACAAAACCTATGTGTTCTACAGGCCTGTGGCAAATGTGTACAGCTGAGTGCTTTTCATTTTGAACCAGACAAAGAACATACTCAAATTCTTTTTGCCAATTCAATTATGGTAATTTTTCACCATATTTCTATCATTGTTTTTTCTATTTGTATCCTTAAAATGCTTACTTTACTAAACTCATCTCTTAAAGAGTTTGTCATGGGAGTGTGGTGGGCCATTGTATCATTTCAGTTCAGTTCATTTCAGTCGCTCAGTCATGTCTGACTCTTTGCGACCCCATGAATCGCAGCACGCCAGGCCTCCCTGTCCATCACCAACTCCTGGAGTTCACTCAGATTCACGTCCATCGAGTCAGTGATGCCATACAGCCATCTCATCCTCTGTCGTCCCCCTTTCCTCCTGTCCCCAATCCCTCCCAGCATCAGAGTCTTTTCCCATGAGTCCAGTCTTTTCCAATGAGTCATCTCTTTGCATGAGGTGGCCAAAGTACTGGAGTTTCAGCTTTAGCATCATTCCTTCCAAAGAAATCCCAGGGCTGATCTCCTTTAGAATGGACTGGTTGAATCTCCTTGCAGGGCCATTGTATAGGTTTCATTATATTATAGTTCAAAGAGTATTGAACTCAGAGCCTAGAGTTACAGATGCTGCTAACCAGATTGTGACCCTCAACTTCCACACTCACGAAAAGATGACTGGCTTTACCTCTTTTTCTCCTAGAGAGGTATAATATTTTTATTGAGGTATAATTAATACAGCACATTGTGAAAGTTTAAAGTATATAACATATTGAATTGGTACATTTATATATTGCAATATAATTACTACTATAGTGAAGCTGGGACTTCCCAGGTAGCTCAGTGGTAAAGAATAAAACTGCCAAGCAGGAGATGTGGGTTCAATCCCCAGGTTGGGAAAATTCCCTGGAGACGAACTGGCAACCCACTCCAATATCCTTGCCTGGGAAATCCCACTGACAGAGGAAACTGGCAGGCTTACAGTCCTTGAGGTTGCAAAGAGTTGGATATAACTTAGTGACTAAATAAAGAGCAAACAGTATAGTGTTAGCTAATACTTCATTTATTCCTAACATTGGTTGGTTCTGGAATTCTGTGCCTCTACAACTTTTTATGAATGATTTGATGGGTTCCAGAGAGCTTTATATAAAAGTCACTATGTTATTAAAGAACATCTCTAAAAGTTTCTCAGTCTCTAAAATTTTTTTAAGAGCATAGGCCTTACTCTATGTGCAAAATTCAGTATCACCATAATTATCATCATCATAATTATCATTATCACTATGACCATCACCATCAACATTTACATCACCACTGACATTTCTTCAATGTATTTTATGTTCTAAACCTAATGCTAAAGACATCGTGTGTATTCTCACATGTGATCTTATAATAAGAGGTACTAGTATTATTCTTATTTCACATATGAGAAAAATGAGATTTAAAGGGAACTTTCCCAAGGATGTGAAAGAAGGAAATATGGAACTCAGTTCTTGAAATCAGTTTGGTCTGACTTTGAAGTGTGTGTCCTTCACTGCTACTTTATCAGTCCTGTATGGACACAATTAATGAGATAAATTATTGAACTCTTTATGAGGCCCATTATCAAATTAAGCAGTAGAACAAGGACATGTTATTCCATTTTATGTATTGGTCCCCTATAACTGTATATGCTCATAGATTCATGAATACCCATTCTTAAATTTTACCTCTATCCAATGAAAACAAGAGCCAGATTTGTCCACTATAAGGTTCCCAAAGTCAGGCTTCACACTTCAAAATGCTTCCCTTTGGTCCTCCTTTAAGTCTGTTTTATTGAGAGACTTCATTGCTCCATTTTCTAGTTTCTAGATAAAACTTCATTTCTTCTTCTGTGTTTAACTATTCCCATGTATTTTCAGCATTGAATCTTCCAGTGACTCATTACATTTTAAAAATATTTTTTCACAGTAATGCTAAAATTTAAAGTCTAAAATATAGAGAGGTTTCTGTGCTGATGTCCAAGGAAAATTTGCCATTATTTTCTTCCTGCCAAATTTTCAACAATGGAAGTAGTTATTTTTGTGTCTTAGTTTTATGTCTTTACCAAATAATGAGTTTTTGATTTATCCACATTACCACTCATAGAGAAAGAAGGCAAATTCTCAGTTACCTAGGAATCTCAAACTCTTTTTTTCCCACTGTAGTCTACCCTTTGAGTCAACTTTTAAGGATTTTTCAGAGGCCAGAAGTGGAGAGAGGACTGTGGAGAAAATTTGCATATTTATGCTATTTGCATATGTTTATTCAATGTGATTCCAAACATTTCCCTGTGACCTTCAGTTGCAAGTTTAAAAATTAAAACCTTAACATTTCCACTCAATTTGAAGAAGGAAATTTTGCATAGAAGGAGAGAAAGAGAGAGGAGAAATAGAAAGAAGAAGGATTAATGAGCATGGGAGAGGCATGCTAAGCAGAAATATGTGGGTATTGAGCACAGTCTGTAAACCTCAGTGTCCACTGTATTATGAGGGGATCACAGTAAACTTTAGATTCTGATTTAAGGGTTCTGATTTAGGGCTGATATTCTGTGTTTCTATCAAGTTCCCTGGTGATGTTGATGCTGCTGTTTTGAGGATTCCACCTAGAACAGGAGAGATAAGAGAACAGGTGTGTATGCAGGTGAGATGTAGTAAACATTAATAAGTTTGAAGGAGAAAATGAAAGATATACTATAAAGTGGAAACCTGCAGCCTGAGGTCAGGAATGCAGTGAAACTGAGAGTCAGTATTTCCTAAAAGTTTGTCTGTTATCCTCCTTAAAGTCAGGGACATGGCTGAGAGCTAGTAAGTGCCTACTAGTCACATGAGCTGGCTTTGGCAACAGTTGGATAAGGCACCACCTTATCTTTCCTCTCTTTCCTCCTTTCTCAGCTTGTGTGGGGTGAGCTGGCTGTGCCTTGGAGAGTAATGCTTCACTGAGCAGGATCATAGAAAGGGTATAATCTAGTTCTGTTTTCAGGATAACATAGACCCTTCCACCACTCATTTCATACTTTCATTTCACACTTCAAATATGCTGGTTTTAACTTGGAGTCTAAAGCTAAATTCATTTGTTTTCTTAATTGATTAAGATTACTTTCTTAATGTGTTCTCTCAGAAGAACATATGGAGAGAATGTTCTCTTTAACTCTTCAAATAAAGGGCCTGATGCTGAGATCATATGAAAATTTCCAGTTATCTCAACATAAATTCTACATTGATCCATTTTTCTTTCTCCCTGTAATTTCCACATTTAAAATTAATTGACCTTCCCATAAGTGAAAGCAGACACATAGCAATATTTCTCCACACAGTAGAAGAAAGTGTTGACTATCTTTCTCTGTATTCTTCCCTTCCCAGCCATTTGGGAAATAAATGATGTTATCATGTTTACAGGAGTACCTACATGAATCTGGATATTTTATTATTGGTGTCTCATATTGACAAATTTGTGAAATGTGCTGATTTATATTTCTGTAAATCACTACACTAGAGTAATGAAGAATAAGTATTCAGGAGAAGGAATGGGCTTAGCAGATACTAAAAGGAACATTAGTCATTGTCCTTTTCCTGAAACTTTAGCCATCTTGTACATTTTAACTTCTTTCTCAAACTACAGCTTAGAATGATGGCATTAAGATGTGTTTCTAGGAAAGGAATGGCAAATGGGTTACATCTCATATACTGAATGAATTGTTTAATAAGTGGCTGATCAGAGTATGTATGAAAAAGGATAATGAAACCTGTATAGACAAGAAACTTCTGGCTTGATTACAGCTGACCATCATGGACACAGATAAGAGTGACAGGATACAAGCCATACAATTTCCCAGCTAGATATTTAAAAATATACCAAGATTGAAAGATTATGTCCACACAAAAACTTTCACACAAATATTTATAGCAGCTTTATTTATAATGGCCAAAACTTAGAAGCAGCCAAGATGTCTTTTAGTGGGTGAGTGAATAACTGTGGTACATGCAGACAATGGAATATTATTCAGCACTTAAAAGAAATGGACTAGTAAACTGAAAAGACATAGAGGAAACTTAAATGCATATTTTTACATGCAAGAAGCCAACATGAAAAAGCTATATAATGTATGATTCCAAGTATATGTCATTCTGAAAAAAGCAAATCCATGGAGATAGTAAAAAGATTGTTGTCATTCAGTCGCTAAGACATGTCTGATTCTTTGTAACCCAATGGACTGCAGCACACAAGGCTCCTCTGTCCTCTACTATCTCCTGGAGTTTACTCAAATTCGCATCCATTGAATTGGTAATGCTGTTTAGCCATTTCATCCTCTGCCGCCTACTTCTTCCTTTGCCTTCAGTCTTTCCTTGCATTAGGGACTTTTCCAAAGGCCAAAGTATTAGAACTTCGGTTTCAATATCAGCCCTTCCAATGAATATTTAGGTATGATTTCCTCACTTTATATTATCTAAAACTGCTATAATAATTAAAGCCTTAAAAAAGATAAAATATAACACATCAGATTTTAAAAACTGTGATAGAAATCAGGTGCCATAGAGCCTGGAGACTGGGAGAATCCTACAGTCACATCAGTTTAGTTCAGTTGCTCAGTCATGTCAGATTCTTTGCGACCCTAGGACAGCAGCACGCCAGGCATCCCTGTCCATCACCAACTCCTGGAGTTAACTCAAGCTCATGTCCATTGAGTCGGTGATGCCATCCAACCATCTCATCCTCTGTTGAACTCTTCTCCTCCTGGCTTCAATCTTTCCCAGAACCAGGGTCTTTTCTAATGAGTCAGTTCTTTGCAACAGGTGGCTAAGTATTGGAGTTTCAGCTTCAACATCAGTCCTTCCAATGAATATTCAGTACTTATTTCCTTTAGGATGGACTAGTTGGATCTCCTTGCAGTCCAAGGGACACTCAACAGTCTCCTCCAGCATCACAGTTCAAAAGCATCAATTCTTCAGCACTCAGCTTTCTTTAAGGTCCAACTCTCACATCCATACATGACTACTGGAAAAACCACAGCTTTGGCTAGACAGACCTTTGTTGACTAAGTACTGTCTTTGCTTTTTAATATGTTGTCTAGGTTGGTCACAGCAAATCTTCCAAGGAGCAAGTGTCTTTTAATTTCACGGCTGAAATCACCATCTGCAGTCATTTTGGAGCCCCTCAAAATAATGTCTGTCACTGTTTCCATTGTTTCTCCATCTATTTGCCATGAAGTGATGGGAACAGATGCCATGATCTTTGTTTTCTGAATGTTGAACTTTAAGCCAACTTTTACCTCTCGTCTTTCGCTTTCATCAAGAGGCTCTTTAGTTCTTCTTCACTTTCTGCCATGTGGGTGGTGTCATCTGCATATCTGAGGTTATTGATATTTCTCCTGGCAAACTTGATTCCAGCTTGTACTTCATCCAGCCCAGCGTTTCTCATGATGTACTCTGTATATAAGCAGGATGATGATATATAGCCTTGATGTACTCTTTTTCCTATTTGGAACCAGTCTGTTGTTCTATGTCCAGTTCTAACTGTTGCTTCCTGACCTGCATACAGATTTCTCAAGAGGCAGGTCAGGTGGTCTGTATTCCCATCTCTTTCAGAATTTTCCACAGTTTCTTGTGATCCACACAGTCAAAGGCTTTGACATAGTCAATAAAGCAGAAGTAGATATTTTTCTGGAACTCTCTTCCTTTTTCCATGATCCAGCGAATGTTGGCAATTTGATCTCTGGTTCCTCTGCCTTTTCTAAAACCAGCTTGAACATCTGGAAGTTCACAGTTCACATACTGTTGAAGCCTGGCTTGGAGAATTTTGAGCATTACTTTGCTAGTGTGTGAAATGAGTGCAATTGTGGAGTAGTTTGAATATTCTTTGGCATTGCCTTTCTTTGGGATTGGAATGAAAACTGACCTTTTCCAGTCCTGTGGCTACTGCTGAGTTTTCCAAATTTGCTGGCATATTGAGTGCAGCACTTTCACAGCATCATCTTTCAGGATTTGAAATAGCTCAGCTGGAATCACCTCCTCTAGCTTTGTTCATAGTGATGCTTCTTAAGGCCCACTTGACTTTGCATTTCAGTATGTCTGGCTCTAGTTGAGTGATCACACGACTGTGATTATCTGGGGCATGACAATCTTTTTTATATAGTTCTGTGTATTCTTGTCACCTCTTCTTAATATCTTCTGCTTCTGTTGGGTTCATACCCTTTCTGTCCTTTATTGAGCCCATACTTGCATGAAAATTTCCCTTGGTATCTCTGATTTTCTTGAAGAGATCTCTAGTCTTTCCCATTCTGTTCTTTTCCTCTATTTCTTTGCACTGATCACTGAGGAAGACTTTCTTATCTCTCCTCGCTATTCTTTGGACCTCTGCATTCAAATGGATATATCTTTCCTTTTCTCCTTTGCCTTTCACTTCTTTTCTTTTCACAGCTATTTGTAAGGCCTCCTCAGACAGCCATTTTGCTTTTTGCACGTCTTTTTCTGGGGATGGTCTTGATCCTTTCCTCCTGTACAATGTCATGAACCTCCGTCCATAGTTCATCAGGCACTCTGTCTTTCAGATATAGTCCCTTGAATCTATTTCTCACTTCCACTGTATAGTTGTAAGGGATTTGATTTAGGTCATACCTGAATGGTTTAGTGGTTTTCCCTATTTCCTTAATTTAAGTTTGAATTTGGCAATAAGGAGTTCATGATCTGAGCCACAGTCAGCTCCTGGTCTTGTTTTTGCTGACTGTATAGAGCTTCTCCATCTTTGGCTGCAAAAAATATAATCAATATAATTTTAGTATTGACCATTTAGTGATATCTGTGTGTAGACTCTTCTCTTGTGTTCTTGGGAGAGGGTGCTTCCTATGATCAGTGCATTCTCTTGGCAAAACTCTATTACCCTTTGGCCTGCTTCATTCTGTACTCCAGGGCCAACTTTGCCTGTTACTCCAGGTATTTCTTGACTTCCTACTTTTGCATTCTTATCCCGTATAATGAAAAGGACATCTTTTTGGGGGAATTAGTTCTAGAAAGTCTTGTTGGTCTTCATAGAACTGTTCAATTTCAGCTTCTTCAGCATTATCAGTCAGGGCATAGACTTGGATTACTGTGATAATGAATGATTTGCCTTGGAAATGAACAGAGATCATTCTGTCACATATTGGCCTTATATCATGAAGACCATAGTTGGTACATTCTTTCAAAAATTCTGCAACTCTTGATCATGGAAGTAATGCTCAACATTTACTAATCACTTACTATGTGATGATTATTATTATTTCTTTCTGTCCTTACCAGAGCCACTGGATAGGTGATGTACATTTCTTGACTTATTTATTCTTCATGATAATCCTGCCTGGGAAATGTTATTATTCATACAAACCAACCTTGCAATCATTAGTGAGTTATCGGAATGATGAATATCAGATGCATAAACAGGAAATTACTGTATAGTGCAAGTACCTGTCATAACTATATCTTGAAATTTAGCTTTTGGAAAACTGAACAGGAGAAAAAATATTTACAGACTTTTTTTATGATTTTTTCATTACTCATGTTAAGATCTTAAAATAAAAATATAAAAAAATCATATTGTAGAAATATCTGTGTTCAATGGAATGCCCTGTTTATGTTTCTTTACATTCAGATATCATCAAATCCCACTTCACTAAAGATAAATATTTTATTGAACTCTTTTGTGTTCCTAATTCATTATGAGTCTCATTTCCCTTCTGCCAGTATGCGTAGTGCATTGGAAGAGCTAACAATAGTACATGGAAATTAAAATTATAGTTGTGGTGGGGGCTTCTTTTGTCAGCAACTTGTCTCCTCCACCAAAGAAATATTATCTGCAGAATATGGGTTGAGTTGATTTATTTTTATTAAAATTTGCTTTGCAAAATTCCTCTCTTTATTATGACACTTGTGGTAAAATTATATGTCCACTTTCAACCCATTCCTTGAAAACTAATATACAGATGGCCAACAGTTCACATGAGTAGGCTCAGGTCATGTAAACAAATCTTCAAATTCAGACATTATTATAACCAGAACATCTTGGAAATAAAGCCAAAATGTGAGTAACAGCCAATTGCTTCTGTACATCTTCACATAAGTCTTGTTTGGAAAAGCAGCAACATTGCTTTTATCCCTCGTGGGTCTATTCAACTATAGCTGTACTCTTACTTCATGTAAAGCAGTGATGTTCAGGGATGAAGTGTCAGATGGCAGAAAATGAAGTAATTTTCAGTTAATATTTCTTTTATGATAGAGAAGGTTTATATAAAAGAAATGATGGTAAAAATGATGTCCAGATGTATAGATATAAAGCATATAAAACCTTTAGCTATAACTGCAAAAATACTGCAGGTGTGTTCATGTGTGCTCATCATGTCCAGCTCTTTGCAACGCTATGAACTAGCCTGCAGATCCCTCTGTCCATGGGAATTTCCAGGGAAGAATACTGGAGAGGGTTGCCATTTCCTCCTCCAGAGGATCTTCCTGACCCAGGATTTGAACCCTCATCTCCTGCATCTCCTGCATTGGCAGGTAGATTCTTTACCACTGAGCCATCTGAGAAGTCCTTGCAAAAATACTAGAATACAGATATAAACAGCTATGATAGAATTGGTAGGAACAAGAACTTCAAACTCACAAAGTCCTACTCAAATCTTATATCTACTTCTCAGTTATTTGAGATTAAGCATGTTGATGAATGTTGCAGAAACTGTTTTCTCACCTTTGAAACGGAGAACTAGGAAAATGTCCAATGCTGGTCTTATGAGGCAAGCTTGGTGCCAAGGTATGGATGGGCACCAGAGTAGGATCTCATCATCTACAGTATGGCCAAATATTGATTTATTTACAGAATGGCTTGTTGTTTCTTATGGCAGCAAAGTGGAGTGAGGTAGAATCTGAAAAAGAGAAAGGAGGCTTGTGGTGAATATTAATGTTTGATGTTAAATTTTAAGATTATATCTCCATTAATAAACTATTTTGGTTAAAAATTTACAAATCAGAGTTGATCAATCTTGGATTTTTACATTTTAAAATACCACTTTTAATTAGATGTGAGTATGTATAATTTGTCATTATTTTCTGATACTCTTAAAATTAGCGATCTTAACTATGCTTTTTTCATTTTTGATGCAATGTGTGAAGTGATGAAAAGGAAGGTCAACTGATGCTTTTAGTCTTGAATCTACTACCTTTTTTGATAGGTGTGTGATCTAGGACAAGCTCATTAACTTTTTAAAACCTCAATTTCTTCACCTAAAAACAAGTGTAAGAATGCTAATTGTATAATCTGATAGGCTTTTAGGAAACTATGCACATTTTATGAGTTATATTTCCATCTTGGAACAAACCCTACCCCCAAATCATACTCTTCCATTTCTTTCATGTCATAGGTTACCTTTTCCCCTGTTGTCTTATTTGCTTTATTAGAACCTACAGTCCTTGAGGACAGGAAGTGTCTTATTTATTGTATTCCTAACAGTACTTCTTACATAGTAGGTGCTCAAAGATATCTATAAGGAGGGATTGAGAAAGGAAGGCAATGAGAATAGACTTGCTGATTTAATCACCAATCCATACTTTCATTCATCTCAGAAAGTGCCATAAAATTGTCATATTATTGTCATATTCAGCAAAAAGAAATTGAACTTCTGACTTCAGCTCTTTTCATTGAAAGCATTTCGTTTTCGCTACTGCTATTATGTTTGCTTTTTTCCTGGACAAGTAGCCTGTGAGTATTTTGCCTACCATTTTGCTTAGAAAATGTGTGAGGATCTAAAGCAATGGGATCCACCAATAGGTGGTCTGGAGAGGTTGAGGAAAGATAGGACAAAAATAGATTAGTGTAGCTGACTTTATAGCGATATGGCTCCTTCATAGACATGACATCTCTCACTGTGCTTCCTCTTATGCTTTTCTTTGTAGGGAAACAATTTATTTCTTTACTTGCTTCTTTTCTTTAGAATTTGGTTATACCACTAATTATGTAAGATTTCGAAAATCAACTCCCTTGAGCAAAAAGACAAGTTTTCCTGGAGCCTGATGCTTTCAGACCCAAGTTTTGTAACTTCACAGCATGGCCAGAGATAAATCTATAGACTCAATGAATCCCTATCCAAATGTCAGTGGCATGCTTTTAAAAAACAGGTGGAAAAATCAGAAATTTCCTATGGAACCAAAAAGAAACCAAATAGGCCCCAAATTTTTGAGAAATAAGAATACACCTGAAGGTATCACACTTCCTGGTTTTAAAATATATTACAAAGCCATTGTAACAAAAACAATATTGGCCTAGAAATCAATGCATAGAGCAATGGACTAGAACAGAGTCAGGAAACAGATACAGACATTTACAGTCAACAGATCTTCAAATAGGGTGCCAAGAACACACAATTGGGAAAAGATAGTTTCTTTAATAAATGATGTTGGGGAAACTGGATATCCACATGAAGAAGAATGAAACTTTACCCTTACCTCAACATCTCAATACCATATACAAAATTAACTCAAAATGAATAATAAATGTATAATAATTAAATGTAGGACCCCAAATTGTAAAACTACTAGAAAATAATACAGGGAAAAACTTCTTGACACTGTTTTTGGATTTTTTTTTTTTTTAGTCATGGCACCAAAATCATTAAAACTATTAATAGATTAGGTATTAAAAGTAAAAATAGAAAAGTGAGATTGCATGAAACTAAAAAGCTTCTGCACAGCAAAAGAATTAAGCAACAAAGTGAAAAGGTAACTTATAGAATGGGAGAAAATGTTTGCAAACCATATATCTGACAAGAAGTTCATGTACACAAACACATAGGGAACTCTAACTCAATAGCCCCAAACCAAATAGCCCACTTAAAAAATGGGCAAAGGGCTTGAATAGGCATTTTTCAAATGAAGACATTCAGATGGTTAACAGATATGTGAAGAGGTATTCAATATCACTAATCATCAGGGGAATGCTAATCAAAACCAGTAAGATATCATCTCATACTTGTGAGAAGTGCTATTATCAAAGTGATAGACAGTTACAAGTATTGGTGAGGGTGTGCAAAAAGGGAACTCTTATTCTTTGTTGGTAAGAATATAAACTGGTACTATGTAGAGATCCATCAAAAAAGTAAAGAGAGACATACCATACAATTTAAAAATCCCATTTTGGGGTCTATATCCAAAGTAAATGAAGTCTTGAAAGCATATCTGTTCTTCCACATTCGTTGCTATTTATTCAAATTAACCAAGATATGGAAATAACCTAAATGTCCATCAACAGTTAAATCAATAACAAGAAAGTGATTATATGTGCATATATAGATTATTCAGTCTTCTAAAAGAAGGGAATCCTGGCATTTGTAGCCACATAGATGAATACAGAGTGAAGCGAGTGAAGGCTGCTTAGTCGTGTCCAACTCTTTATGCCCCCTGTGAACTATACAGTCCATGGAATTCTCCAGGACAGACTACTGGAATGGGTAGCCTTTTTCTTCTCCAGGGGAGTATAGAGGGCACTGTGAAAAGTGAAATAAGTCAGATACAGAAAGACCAAAACTGTGAGTTTCCACTTTTGTTAGGAATCTAAAATAGTCAAACTCAAAAGCAGAGAGTAAAATGGTAGTTGCCATGGGATACAAGAGAGAAATGAAGAGATACTTTCTCAAAGGGCACAAAGTGGAGTACAGAGGGTACAGAGCTTTGGAGATCCAATGCACAGAGTGATGACAAAAGTTAGCAATACTGTATTGTATTCTTGAAATTTGCCAAGATGATAGATATTAAATAAAGTCTTCTCACAACACAACACACACACACAAATCCAGTCCTATCTACAATATCCTTAAATGTGGTTCTGATCTGCCCTTCTCTGTTCTTTGGAGGTGGCTAAAGGGTTGTATACATTCAGAACCATGACCAAAACGATATTGCTTTTCATAAGCCATCGTATCAGTATCACTTCTCTCAGAAGCCCATTGTTATTTTCAGCGAGGTCTCACAGCTACAATGGAGGGAGCTCTGTAAGACACTATCAGTGGGAGGTTCATTTTTATCCTCAAATTAGTGACATGTCCCCCAAAGTTGGATATTTTCTCCTGAGGTTCTCTAAACGCCCAGCTTCTTCCTTCCCTAGAATTAATTTTTGACTAGATAATACTGATTATTACAGCTAAATTCTCCTTGTGGTCATGGATATTATATTGAATAAAAACTAACTTCAGACAGAGAAAATATAAACAGAATAGGATAGTAGCCTTAAAGTACTAAGCAAATAGGGTCATGGGTGGGAACTAAACTAATTGGCTCTTTGAACAGAACCCTCCTCAAGGGGCTCCAGTGACCTTTCATTTTAATGAGTATTTGCCAAAAATTAGAGACCTCTGTAAGTGACAGTCACCTAGGTATAGTGCAGAATTGTTAAAGGTATAAACTAGAAACATTTCAGTGACTCTGACAGAGAATGGAGTATTAAGAAGATGCACTGTTATTAAGAGCCCATTGGCATTATTTTAACTTCCTTCATTCCCACAAAGCTCAGGAAAAGTAACTTTATTTACATCCTATGAATAGTATAAACTGAAGTTCCTAGTAGTTATAATTAGTTATCCAATCAGTTTGTGAATTAGAACTCATAATTTCTGGACTCCACACTGGAACTTTTACCCATTAGCCCAGTCATTAATAACTGCTTCTATTGTATTATTTACCTTTAACACTTATGACACTTAAATTCTCTATTATTCTTTTATTCTTACAATAAATATTTCCCTAATTACCTGTATTGGAGGAGATTAGTTGAGAACATTTGAAGACCCTTCTATTTAATTAAGATCTGGACACATAATATAATTAACATTATATGTGTTCAATTTGTCTCCAGAATACCTGCTTTAAAATTATCACCAGAGGTGCTATGAGAAGTCTTCCTAATGGGAGTAATGGTTAAGAGAGTTGATATAAATGATGAGGGAATATAAAGGTGTTGTTTATAATGGCCAAGACATGGAAATAACCTAAACGTCCATCAACAGAGGAGTGGATAAAGAAGATGTGCCACATATACTCAATGGAATATTACTCGGCCATCAAAAATAATAAAATAATGCCATTTGCAGCAGCATGGACTGACCTAAGGCTTCCCTAGTGGCACAGTAGTAAAGAATCTGCCTGCAATGCAGGAGACGTAAGAAACGTGGATTTGATCCCTGGGTCAAGAAGAACCCATGGAGGATGGCATGGCAATCCACTCCAGTATTCTTGCCAGGAGAATCCCATGGACTGAGGAGCCTGGCAGGCTACAGTCAATGGGGTCACAAAAAGCCAGACAAGATTGAAGCGACTGAGCACAAGAAAGGACTGACCTAGATATTTTGGTATTCTGAGTGAAGTAAGTAAGACAGAGAGAGAGAAATGTCATATGATATCACTTTTATACAGAAGCTAAAAGGAAATGATACAAATGAAATTACGAAACAGAAAGAGATGCACATAGACAATTTTATATTTACCAGAGGGGAAGATGGAGGGAAGGAAAGATAGGGAGTTTGGGATTGACGTGTACATACTGCTATATTTAAAATGTTGATGTATGGCAAAACCAATACAATATTGTAAAGTAATTAGCCTCCAATTAAAATAAATAAATTTATATTAAAAAAATAAAATAAAATGAATAACCATCAGGGACCTACTATATAGCACAGGAAATGCAGCTCAATATTGTATAACAACCTAAATGGGAGAATAAAGAAGAATAAATACATGCATATGTATAATTGAATAACTTTGCTGTACACTTGAAATTATCACAATACTGTTAATCAACTATATTCCAATAAAAAGTTTAAAAATTTTAATAAGAACTTTCAAGCCTGATTATTATTATTCCCCGAGCAACTGATCAACTAGCATGTATACAGTACCATTACAGACTGGTGAAAGACTTTCCCTTTTCCTTGCTTTGCTCTCTCTGTGTAGCTTATTGGAGAATGCAATGACACCCCATCCAGTACGCTTGCCTGGGAAATCCCATGGACGGAGGAGCCTGATAGGCTGCAGTCCATAGGGTCTCGAAGAGTCGGATACGACTGAGAGGCTTAACTTTCACTTTTCCCTTTCATGCATTGGAGAAGGAAATGGCAACCCACCCCACTGTTCTTGCCTGGAGAATCCCAGGGACGGGGAAGCCTGGTGGGCTGCTGTCTATGGGGTCACACAGAGTCGGACACGGCTGAAGTGACTTAGCAGTAGCAGTAGCAGCAGTGTAGCTTATATGGGCACATGGGTGATACTCAAGGCTTCCCAGGTGGTGCCAGTGGTAAAGAATCCACCTGCCAATGCAGGAAACACAAGTTCAGTTCAGTTCAGGCGTGTCCGACTCTTTGCGACCCCACGAATCGCAGCACGCCAGGACTCCCTGTCCATTACCAACTCCCGGACTTCACTCAGACTCAGGACCATCGAGTCAGTGATGCCATCCCGCCATCTCATCCTCAGTTGTCCCCTTCTCCTCCTGACCCCAATTCCTCCCAGCATCAGAGTCTTTTCCAATGAGTCAACTCTTCGCATGAGTTGGCCAAAGTACTGGAGTTTCAGTTTTAGCATCATTCCTTCCAAAGAAATCCCAGGGCTGATTTCCTTCAGAATGGACTGTTTGGATCTCCTTGCAGTCCAAGGGACTCTCAAGAGTCTTCTCCAACACCACACTTCAAAAGCAGCAATTCTTTGGTGCTCAGCCTTCTTCACAGTCCAACTCTCACATCCATACATGACCACAGGAAGAACCATAGCCTTGATTAGCCGGACCTTATTCGGCAAAGTAATGTCTCTGCTTTTGAATATACTATCTATGTTGGTCATAGCTTTTCTTCCAAGGAGTAAGCGTCTTTTAATTTCATGGTTGCAATCACCATCTGCAGTGATTTTGGAGCCCCTCAAAATAAAGTCTGACATTGTTTCCACTGTTTCCCCATCTGTTTCCCATGAAGTGATGGGACCAGATACCATGATCTGCGTTTTCTAAATGTTGAGCTCTAAGCCAGCTTTTCACTCTCCACTTTCACTTTCATCAAGAGACTTTTTAGTTCCTCTTCACTTTCTGCAATAAGGGTGGTGTCATCTGCATATCTGAGGTGATTGATATTTCTCCTGGCAATCTTGATTCCAGCTTGTGTTTCTTCCAGTCCAGCGTTTCTCATGATGTACTCTGCATAGAAGTTAAATAAGCAGGGTGACAATACACAGCCTTGATGTACTCCTTTTTCTACTTGGAACCAGTCTGTTGTTCCATGTCCAGTTCTAACTGTTACTTCCTGACCTGCATACAGGTTTCTCAAGAGGCAGGTCAGGTGGTCTGGTATTCCCATCTCTTTCAGAATTTTCCACAGTTTATTGCGATCTACACAGTCAAAGGCTTTGGCATAGTCAATAAAGAAGAAATAGATGTTTTTTTCTGGAACTCTCTTGCTTTTTCCAAATCCAGCTCATGTTGGCAACTTGATCTCTGGTTCCTCTGACTTTTCTAAAACCAGCTTGAACATCAGGAAGTTCACGGTTCACATATTGCTGAAGTCTGGCTTGGAGAATTTTGAGCATTACTTTAGCAGTGTGTGAGATGAGTGCAATTGTGCAGTAGTTTGAGCATTCTTTGGCATTGCCTTTCTTTGAGATTGGAAAGAAAACTGACCTTTTCCAGTCCTGTGGCCACTCAATTTGCTGGCATATTGAGTGCAACACTTTCACAGCATTGTCTTTCAGGATTTTAAATAGTTTGACTGGAATTTCATCACCTCTACTAGCTTTGTTCGTAGTGATGCTTTCTAAGGCCCACTTGACTTCACATTCCAGGATGTCTGGCTCTAGGTGAGTGATCACACCATCGTGCTTATCTGGGTCATGAAGATCTTTTTTGTACAGTTCTACTGTGTATTCTTGCCACCTCTTCTTAATATCTTCTGCTTCTGTTAGGTCCATACCATTTCTGCCCATTATTGAGCCCATCTTTGCATGAAATGTTCCCCTGGTATCTCTAATTTTCCTGAAGAGATCTCTAGTCTTTCCCATTCTGTTCTTTTCCTCTATTTCTTTGCATTGATCACTGAAGAAGGGTTTCTTATAGGACTGGAGAAGGAAACACAAGAGACATGTTTTAATCTCTGGGTTGGGAAGATCTCCTGGAGGAGGAAATAGCAACCCACTTCAGTATTGTCTGTAGAATCCCATGGGCAGAGGAGCCTGACAGGCTATGGTCCTTAGGGTTGCAAAGAGCTGGACATGACTGAAGCGACAGCATACACACAAGAGACGCTCAGCAAACACTTGTCAACCTGGGGCACAGCATAGCTTAGTGAAAAGATTTAAAATCAAATATATTTTTGACGTGTTCACTGACCTTGTGTCAAAGATAAAGTTAAATATGGCCCAGGATTGATTTTACTCTGTTGATGAGGACACACAATCTGCCTCATTGTACTTTTCTGAGCATCTCTTCTCACTTTAAAAATCTCCCTGAGCAAATGC
Organism: Ovis aries; assembly: GCF_016772045.2. NCBI lineage: Eukaryota > Metazoa > Chordata > Mammalia > Artiodactyla > Bovidae > Ovis > Ovis aries. The sequence continues at coordinate 29,275,407 of NC_056075.1, read as the reverse complement.
ATCCACATGGTTGCTTCTGCTCCCATCTATACGCTGAGAATGACCATTACTGAATTTCTAACATCTGAGTCTCTGCTTGTTTGCCTGACATAGCCTACATGATATCCACCAGATACCTAAAAAAAAGTTGAAAAAAAAGAGAGAAAAAAGAAGATATTCTTTCTTTCTGTTCCCTCCTTCTCCACAGTCTCCTATTGCTCTGATACTCTTCATAGCAGTGGAGAGTAACCTGTCCAACTCAAAAATTCAGTTTCAGAAAAAAGTCTCAAATAACTGAAAGAAAAACAAACAAACAAACACACAAATCTGCTCCAGCAAACAAAGGATGGTTAACTATATCTTGTTGCCTCTGGTTTTTTTTTTTTTTTACACCAGACATATATAAATAATTCTATTTATATGTTCTAGAGAATTCTATATATATTCAGAGGAATTAATACTTATACATTTTAATTCTCAAAGGTTTTGGAGGGACAGTAGATGTAATTTTAACCAGAAAAGCTGTCTGGCTTCAATTACTTTTCACATACCACTTAACCAGAATCTTTTCTAATTTGAACTTGCACCTTTGGCAGTGGAAACACAGAGTCCTACCCACTGGACAGCCAGGAATTCTCCAGTGAAAATTTCAAAATCAATGCATACATGAATGGATTATTGAATAAATGCCCGTACTGTGGATCCAGTAAAAGTGGATGTAAGCACATGCCTCGCTGGAACAGCAGTCTCCTACACCATGAAACTCCTGAATTCTACCTAGTTTGGCACTAAACTCAGGAGACTGAAAATAAATTTCACTTAAACTGTAGACAACCATATTGATACCTATTGCTTATGAATTTCAGATCATTAGCAGTGAACTCTTACTCCACAGTTTCTTAGAAATGATATAACAAAAACTCCAAAAGTGAGGATATAGAGTTTTGAGAGATAACATAAATGTGAGCTTAATTTTTTAAATTAATTAATTTATTGTAATTGAAGTAATTTAATTACTTTACAATATTGTGGTGATTTTTTTCATACATTGACATGAATCAGCCACAAGTGTACATGGTCCCCCATCGTGAACACCCCTCCCCATCTCATCCCTCTGGGTTGTCCCAGTACACCAGATTTGAGTACCCTATTTCATGCATCAAACTTGGACTGGTCATCTATTTCATATATGGTAATATACGTGTTTCAATGCTATACTCTCAAATCATCCTACCCTTGCCTTCTCCCACAGAGTCCAAAAGTCTTTTCTTTATATCTGTGTCTTTTGTTGTCTCGCATATAGGGTTATTTTTACCATCTTTGTAAATTCCATATATATGCATTAATATATTGTATTGGTGTTTTTCTTTCTGACTTACTTCTCTTTGCAAATAGGCTCCAGTTTCATCCACCTTATTAGAACTGATTCAAATGCATTCTTTTTAATTACTGAGTAATATTCCTTTGTGTATATGTACCACAGCTCTCTTATTCATTCGTCTGCCGATGGACATCTAGGTTGCTTCCATGTCCAAGCTATTGCAAACAGTGCTGTGATGAACATCGCAGAAGTCAGCCTTTCTTCTGTGTTTGGAGATGCTGCATAAATAACTTTGTATTCTGACAGATGATATAAAAGACCCAAGTTCTTATAAAAGAACTGAGAATTTTGGTTAGATTTTAAACCAAACTACCCTCCTAATTTCAATAATTAGACCTTAGGGCTTTTGCTCATTTTTGAGTTGATAATATATATGTGTATATACAGTATACTATATATTTATATAAAACATTATATAGATACTATGTATATATAACATAGACTATAGAGTTCGTGGAATTCTCCAGGCCAGAATACTAGAGTGGGTAGCCATTCCTTTCTCCAGGGGATCTTCCCAACCCAGGGGTTGTACTCAGGTCTCCCACATTGCAGGTGGATTCTTTTCCAGCTGAACTACCAGGGAATCCCTTATATAACATACATGTAACATATTAATGTATGTTATATAACATGTGTTATATGTTTAAAAGTATGCTTTTATATATATATATATATACTTAAAAATTTAAATTTTTTTTAAATTGAAGGATAATTGCTTTAAAGAATTTTATTCTTTTCTGTCAAACCTCAACACGAATCAGCCATAGGTATACATATATCCTTTCCTTCTTGAACCTCCTTCCTTTTTAAATAAAAAGTAAAGTGGGAAAAATGGCACTGTGCCTCTGGAATTTTTGCTCTAGGTATCCCATGAATCACTGAGCCAGAGGGTTTTGAAGAGTTTCCTCTGCTATTACATTTGGGTGCTGTTACATTGGTGTGTGTGTTTGTGTGCTTAGTAGTCTACACCTTAGCTGATTTGGGCGTGTCATGATTGGCAGCAGTTGTGGCAGAGCTCAGCTTTACTGAAGAACAACTGAGATGGCTTAGGTTGATGGGTAAGCAGTTGCTAATCTTTAATCATCTCACAAGAAAGGTAGGCTTAACTCTAACAAAGTTGGCACTTGTTTTAAGGGAGACCTACCCTAATTTAATCTTGCCTTTTTTTTCAGTTTAGTAATTATGTACAACTCTTACTGGTGCTAAATTTGTAATAATAAGTTATACTTAGGTGATAATATGACCCTGCCCTATACTCTGGAAATATCAGAAGTTGGATGAAAGTCTTTCCTAAATTCCTTAAGAAACTCACTCAAAGGAGTTGGTTAATAAAGATATGGACAGATTCTTTCTAGCAAAAGGAGAGGGCAAGTGTAGATAACAATGCAAAATTTTAAAAGGATATTGTTTTGTGCAATTAGAGGAAAATCCTTACAAGAAATGAAACCACATTCTTGGGAAAGGGTATGAATTGAAGATAAATGTCTGCTTGAAGCACACGTTTGGAATTGATTCAATACAGAGAAGCAAGCATAAAATACAGCCGTCTTCATTTACTCCAAATCCTTTGAAATGCTAGAAAGGATATTCAGAAAATCTATAAGTATTCTTGAATATAGAGGGATATCTTTCAATGGATGAGTAGCTGTGAAGAATCCTAAGCAGATGAAAAGCAAAATGGGATAAACTTCCAAAGGGAACTGCAGCTCTGGCATGCACAGCAGAGGACTGGTAAGGAAGGAGAGGGTGGGTATCTTTTCTAGGTGTCCTCCAAGCCTAGTGATCTACCCGTTTGATAAACATGAAATATGAGGCTCAGTATAAGTAGTTTGTCCAAGTCAGTTAAGTTTCAAACCCAGAAGTGTTTCACGCTCAAGCCTTTGACTTAGTTGTTGTTCTAATTGCTTCTCTCTGTCTCACACTTGATCTCCTATTTCTCATTGATTCCTTACAAAAATTCTATGAGTCTTCTCTTATTTTACAGTGAGAAAACTGTATGTGGACATTGAACTGGTTATCCCAGTAGGACCGTGTTTTCTAGGAGCCTGTTTTTAAAATCCACTCTTTCTGCATCTTTCTCCCTGTAGTAATATTAGTAAAGAGCCCAATAAAGATTTCAGGCCTTCTAAATCTACACTCTCTACTCATTTAATTGGAAAAGTTAATCTTTATTCTGGATTTAACACATTATCATAGATGTGTGTTTCACATTGTCATATTCTAACCTCATTTCATTGTTGGAAAAAAGATTATTGTTGTGAGCATTTGTCTGTATCCCCAATTTATATCCTAGCCTTTGGCCCTGGTCATTGGGTTCAGAAGTTATAAAGCTTGATTTGATATAGCTTGACATAACAAAAGTCAATTTGAAGTATAATTGTTATGATTTTACTACTATCACAGAAGGTTTTGGAAATGAGTTTTATGTATTCAATTTTTGAGAGTAAAATGATGACTGAGTGACCAGGAGAATCAGCATCTAAAGATCAGAGATGCAAAATTCTTACAGGAGATTCCTTGTTTACGGAGCCCTAGATACAGAGAGCAGAGTCACAAAGCTGAGGCATCAGTGAGTGGCTGTCAATTTTTAAAAAGATCTGATGTACAATGGAGTTAAACTGGGAGGCTCTTTAAGTGGTAACTTCAACTTTTTAAGTGTTGGGTCATAGCCCATGGTCAAAGGGAGGATCCAATGGAGATGTAAAAAGCATTGAGCTAAAATGAAATAAACTATTACCTACTGAATATAAATTTCAAAGATGTGGTATTTTTAAAATAATTGATAAAAAGCAAGGTAGAAAATGCTTTTGATTCATAACAACTTCAGCATAACAATTGAGGCCATCTTAGTCAATGACAAAGCAATGAGTTAAGTATTTTCAGCTTTTTTCTGATACCTCCATACTGTTTTCAGTGGCAACATCAGTAACTCAATGGACATGAATTTGAGCAAACACTGGGGGATAAAGAAGGATAGAGGAGCATGGCATGCTACTGTCCATGGGATCACAAAGAGTCGGACATGACTTCATGACTGAACAATAACAACAAGCACAATTTTACATTTGCATTAACAGAGTACAGGCGTTCCAGTTTCTCAGCATTTTCACTAACACTTGTCTCCCTCTGTCTCTCCCTTTCTCTCTTTTTTCCTCCCTTTTACCCATCCACCCTCCCTCTCTCTCTATATTTTTTAATTGTATCAGTTCTAACAGGTGTGAGGTACCATACGACCCAGAAATCACACTTCTGGGTATATATCCAAAATAACTGCAATCAGCATCTCAAAGAGGTTAGATTTTATCTTTATTCAACATCATTCTCAATAGCCAAAATATGGAAAGAATGCAAGTGTCAGACTAATACATAAAGAAATTGTAGAATATATGCAATGGAATATTGTTTAGCCTTAATCCTGCCTTTTGTGACAGCATGGAGAAATCTGCGGGACACTATGCTAAGTGAAATAAGCCAGTTATAGAATGTAAAAAATGACATGAGTCTACTTAGAAATCTAAAGTAGCCAAATTCATAGAAGCACAGAATTATAGTAGTAGTTACCAGGGTCTGGAGTGGGTGAGAGAAAATGAGAATTGTTCAGTGAATTTAAAGTTTCAGTTTTATTAGATGAATACGTTCTAGAGAGCTGCTTACAACATAGCCTCATGCATTGTCTCAACCCCTAATGCAGTCCTAGAACCTGGAGTGATATGAAAGATGAGATCAATTAGATTGAGGATTGGAAATAGACTATTCCTTTTTTCTTTTTTATATTATAAGATAAAAAATGCAGATGAAGTGTTTAGTTTGCTGTGGGTTTCCTAAGTCATCTGCGCTGTAGTTTAAGAATTACTAAATGCAATCCAAAACCCTGAGAAAGAATGTGATTATATTTTAGAATACCATTAAATGAGTGAGGCTGCTTGTTCCCATTTAGCTATGATAGTATTTAAAAATAAGCTGTGTAGTTGATCCTACTGCACATACAGATAACTGAAGAGAACCCACTCAGGTTTCTGTCGTTGGGTTGTAGCCCAGTGAGACTCAGCTGGAAAGACAAGGTGAAATAGGCAAGTATCTGAACTTCAACGTGTTTCTTTGTATTTTTTTTTTTCCTTTATATTCAAGCTTTTGGCAGGGTTTCTAAGGATCTTGGTTGCTGCCTCAAATGACATTCTTTCTTTGCTCAGTTGTCATCTCCTTATAGAAACCAATTTAAACATTTCCAGCTGAGTCTGTGGTAAGATGACAAGGGCTCTGAGAGTGATGGAGCTAAATTCATGATGTTCTAGAATTACATAGATGCATTTTAATATGGATCCAGTCATTTCTTTTGACCTAGTGCACCACAATGAAGCTTTGAAATCCCGTGTATTAGATGTTGCCATGCTGCTTGTTTGAACTGTGAGTGTGTGTGTGTGCGTGTGTGCTCAGTTGCGTCTGGCTCTTTGTGACCCCATCAACTGTAGCCTGCCAGGTTCCTCTGTCCTTGGGATTCTCCAGGCAAGAACATCGGAGTGGGTTGCCATTCCCTTCTCCAGGGGACCTTCCTGATCTAGTTATCAAACCCGCATCTCCTGTGTCTCCTGCATTACAGGTGGATTCTTGAGCCACTGCAGAAGCCCTTTGAAGACTTTATGAAAATTTTATTCTCAATTTTTCTGTCTAATTTTTCATTAGCCATATATATTGCATTCATTACCACCTTCTCAGAATCACCTATTTGCCTTACCTCAGATAGAAAACCTTTTCCTCACCCACACATTCATCTATATTTTAAGTCCTATCAAGTTACTCTTCTCAGATAATTTAGTTCGACTCGTGTCTCACCAATCCTTGAAATGCTTTTGAGTACTTGTCATTAGAATTACTCAGGTTAATCCTTAAACATACTTAACTTGTTTCATACTTACAAGTATTTAATATGCATAAGGCCTTAGTCAACAACTCGTAACAAGAGGCTAGGAATAATGCTCTAAATTCTTCATGGTACCCAGTTACTGGAGTTAATCTAATTCTTCCCTTATCACTATGGCCATTCCCCAGTTCTCACTTGTATCTCACCATTGATTTCTTAATGCAGCTGAGAAATACATGTACAATTTCAGTGTGTAACATTTGGGAAAAATTTCCTGGGCCCCAAATCAGGATATGTGATTCAGTTGATTTTGGGGGAATTCATAAATGAATCTTTGTGATTCTAAGGAAGGTGAGTCAAATACTGAACTCTGAAAAATATTTTCATAGATCCTTAAACATCTTCTGTTTACAGAACTTTAAGGTATCAGAAGACCAGAGACCTTGGATTAGAGCAGGCTCTTGATACAAGTGAGTGGGAAAACTATTGTTTGGTCATGACATTCACTTTGAGAAATTTCAGAAACTGGGAATTAAGGAGTCACACGGGACAGAGTGGGTATAAGTTTTACACAATGAGAGGCTCCCTGCACTAGATGGTGGGAGGTCTAGGTTCTAGTTCTCAAGTAATAAGAATGTCAGATGCAAATGTTTGTCAGATACTTCCTATATACTCTAATTTAATCTTTACTAAAATGTCTTCAGACTGGTATTATCTCATCTTTATTTTATGGATGTAAGATACAAAGTGTAAAAAACATAAAATGAAATGACTTGTCCATGTTAATAGCTAGTAAGTGGAAAATGGGGATTTTTAAACTAGGAGATTTTACTGCAATAACGCTAAACAGGGTATTAGTTTTGCTTTGGCCCTATCCCTTCATTCTTTCTGGGGTTATTTCTCCACTGATCTCTTGTAGCATATTGGGCACTTACCAACCTGGGGAGTTCCTCTTTCAGTATCCTATCATTTTGCCTTTTCATACTATTCATAGGGTTCTCAAGGCAAGAATACTGAAGTGGTTTGCCATTCCCTTCTCCAGTGGACCTCATTCTGTCAGACCTCTCCACCATGACCCGTCCCTCTTGGGTGGCCCACATGGCATGACTTAGTTTCATTGAGTTAGACAAGGCTGTGGTCTGTGTGATCAGATTGGCTAGTTTTCTGTGATTATGGTTTCAGTGTGTCTGCCGTTTGATGCCCTCTTGCAACACCTACCATCTTACTTGGGTTTCTCTTACCCTGGACGTGGGGTGTCTCTTCATAGCTGCTCCAGGAAAGCACAACCTCAGCTCCTTACCTTGGACGAGTTGCCCCTCATGACCTTGAATGTGGAGTAGCTCCTCTCAGCTCTCCTATGCCTGCACAGCCACTGCTTCTTGGACATGGGGTTGCTCCTCTCGGCCGCTGCCCCTGACCTCGGATGTGGGTTAGGTTAGATGATGCTTTGAAAGTGCTGCATTCAAATATGCCAGCAAATTTGGAAAACTCAGCAGTGGCCACAGGACTGGAAAATGTCAGTTTTCATTCCGATCCCAAAGAAATGCAATGACAAAGAATGCTCAACTACCACACAATTGCACTCATCTCACATGCTAGTAAAGTAATGCTCAAAATTCTCCAAGCCAGGCTTCAGCAATACGTGAACCATGAACTTCCAGATGTTCAAGCTGGTTTTAGAAAAGGCAGAGAGAGGAACCAGAAATCAAATTGCCAACATCTTCTGGATCATGGAAAAAGCAAGAGAATTCTGGATAACCATCTATTTCTGTTTTATCGACTATGCCAAAGCCTTTGACTGTGTGGATCACAATAAACTGTGGAAAATTCTGAAAGAGATGGGAATACAGACCACCTGACCTGCCTCTTGAGAAATCTGTATGCAGGTCAGGAAGTAACAGTTAGAACTGGACATGGAACAACAGACTGGTTCCAAATAGGAAAAGGAATACGTCAAGGCTGTATATTGTCACCTTGCTTATTTAACTTCTATGCAGAGTACATCATGAGAAATGCTGGGCTGGAAGAAGCACAAGCTGGAATCAATATTGCCAGGAGAAATAACAATAACCTCAGATATGCAGATGACACCACCCTTATGGCAGAAAGTGAAGAGGAACTAAAAAGCCTCTTGATGAAAGTGAAAGAAGAGAGTGAAAAGTTGGCTTAAAGTTCAGAAAACGCAGATCATGGCATCTGGTCCCATCACTTCATGACAAATAGAGGGGAAAACAGTGGAAACTGTGTCAGACTTTATTTTTGGGGGCTCCAGAATCACTGCAGATGGTGATTGCAGCCATGAAATTAAAAGACGCTTACTCCTTGGAAGGAAAGTTATGACCAACCTCGATAGCATATTAAAAAGGAGAGACATTACTTTGCCAACAAAGGTCTGTCTAGTTAAGGCCATGGTTTTTCCAGTCGTCATGTATGGATGTGATAGTTGGACTGTGAAGAAAGCTGAGTGCCGAAGAATTGATGCTTTTGAACTGTGGTGTTTGGAGAAGACTCTTGAGAATCCCTTGGACTGCAAGAAGATCCAACCAGTCCATCCTAAAGGAGATCAGTCCTGGGTGTTCATTGGAAGGACTGATGTTGAAGCTGAAACTCCAATACTTTGGCCACCTCATGCGAAGTGTTGACTCATTGGAAAGGACTTTGATGTTGGGAGAGTTTGAGGGCAGGAGGAAAAGGGGACGACAGAGGATGAGGTGGCTGGATGGCATCACTGACTCGATGGACATCAATCTGAGTGAACTCCGGGAGTTGGTGATGGACAGGGAGGCCTGGCATGCTGCGATACATGGGGTCGCAAAGAGTCGGACACGACTGAGCGACTGATCTGAACTGATGAAAGTGCTTATAAAAATCCATAATGCTATTCCATGGAGAGTACAGAAGACTTAAGTGTCTGCAGAGACCAGGCAGGAAATATGAGCCCAAACTAAAGGGAGATCTGGCACATTGCTGCTGTGTTGGGATGTAGGCCCAGAATTGTGAGATTTCGAATTTTTAAGGAAAATCCAAGATTCCTTAGTTCAACTGGTAACGTTTAACTATTAAATATAGGCTTAAAATAACAAAAATGAAAGAGAACTGAGGTTATGAAGGTCAACAAAACATACCTAGAAACTACTGGTTTGAGATATCTGTACCATATAAGTAGGAAATCTTGTTTTTCATAAATAGTTATTGTACTAGAAAATAAATGCACACACACACACAAGTTATATAAACTTTGGTAAGGCATAAGACCTCCTAGGGTCTCAATTGCCTCAGCTATATTCTCCCAACACCCTGTACACTTTTCCTGTCCCAACTCTAAAATCTCAGATATTTACAATAAAATTCATGATGCTTAATTTGCATCATTCATAGGATGGTTGAGGAGATGTAAAATACTTAGATTAAAAAAAATGTTTCTAAGATTCTTTTGTAGCAGAAGACAGATAACTTCAAATGGGCTCTTACATGCATCTTTGGTCTCTTGTCAATTGAAGATAATTTGATTAAGTAAATGTAAAATTCAAAGGTATCCCAGTGGTCAGAACCTAGAAGTATTTAGACACCTGGAACTCTAGCTGTAGAATATATTTGGCAAAGATTAGGTCAAAATGAATTTGGAAAATGAAGATTGGCAATTTGGTGACCAATATATGAGTCTACAATATGGCATATGCCAATTGGCAATATGGTGAGCAATATATGATTTCAAATAGATTAATGGCTATCAGACACAAAGAGGTGTTTATTTTTATTTTTCTGCATGACTCTAGGTTTGCATTTGCATCAGCAAATGAGGAATGCTGGAGAGAAACTTCGCTTGGGTGGAATAAATAGCATTTTAAAGCTGTTATATATAGACATATGATTCAAGAGGGATTTTGAGTTCATTATTTAAAATGTTTAAGCCGAAGTTACAGAAACACTTGGCAAAAGGGAATTGAGTGATGGAATTTATGGAGAGATTAATAACATGGTGATTTGCAAGTATGACTGCTATCAATCTCACTTAGAAGGAGTATTCAGTTTTGTTCAGTTCAGTTGCTCGGTCATGTCCAACTCTTTGAGGCCCAATGGACTGCAGCATACCAGGCTTCCCTGTCCATCACCAACTCCAGGAGTTTGCTCAAACTCATGTCCATTGAGTCAGTGATGCCATCCAACCATCTCATCCTCTGTTGTTCCTTCTCCTCCTGCTTTCGACCTTTCCCAGCATTAGGATCTTTTTCAATGAGTCAGTTCTTCACATCAGGTGGACAAAATATTGGAGTTTCAGCTTCAGCATCAGTCTTTCCAGTGAATATTCAAGACTGATTTCCTTTAGGATGGACTGGTTTGATCTCCTTAGTATCTAAGGGACTTTCAAGAGTCTTCTCCAATATCACAGTTCAAAAGCATCAATTGTTTGGCACTTAGCTTTCTTTATAGTCCAACTCTCACATAAATACCTGACATGTATGGATGTGAAAAGGAGTATAGGCATATATTAAACAGAGTGGGTTTCCCTTGTGGCTCAGATGGTAAGGAATCTGCCTGCAATGCAGAAGACACAGGTTGAGTCCCTGAATCAGGAGGATCCTCTGGAGAAGGAAATGGCAACCCACTCCTGAACCCACCTCCCACCTCCCTCCCCATACCATCCCTCTGGGTCATCCCAGTGCACCAGCCCCAAGCGTCCTGTATCCTGCATTGAACCTAGACTGGCGATTCATTTCTTATATGATATTATACATGTTTCAATGCCATTCTCCCAAATCATCCCACCCTCTCCCTCTCCCACAGAGTCCAAAAGACTGTTCTATACATCTGTGTCTCTTTTGCTGTCTTGCATACAGGGTTATCGTTACCATCTTTCTAAATTCCATATATATGCGTTAGTGTTCTTACCTGGAGAATCCCAGGGATGGGGGAGCCTGGTGGGCTGCCGTCTATGGGGTCACACGGAGTCGGACATGACTGATGCGACTTAGCAGCAGCAGAGGCAGCATACTGTATTGGTGTTTTTCTTTCTGGCTTACTTCACTCTGTATAGTCGGCTACAGTTTCATCCACCTCATTAGAACTGATTCAAATGTATTCTTTTTAATGGCTGAGTAATACTTCATTGTGTATATGTACCACAGCTTTCTTATCCATTCATCAGCTGATGGACATCTAGGCTGCTTCCATGTCCTGGCTATTGTAAACAGTGCTTTGATGAACTTTGGGGTACATGTGTCTCTTTCAATTCTGATTTCCTTGGTATGTATGCCCAGCGGTGGGATTGCTGGGTCCATAAGGCAGTTCTATTTGCAATTTTTAAAGGAATCTCCACACAGTTCTCCATAGTGGCTGTACTAGTTTGCATTCCCACCAACAGTGTCAGAGGGTTCCCTTTTCTCCACACCCTCTCCAGCATTTATTGCCTGTAGACTTTTGGATGGCAGCCATTCTGACTGGTATGAAATGGTACCTCATTGTGGTTTTGATTTACATTTCTCTGATAATGAGTGATGTTGAGCATCTTTTCATGTGTTTGTTAGCCATCTGTATGTCTTCTTTGGAGAAATGTCTATTTAGTTCTCTGGTCCATTTTTTGATTGGGTCGTTTATTTTTCTGGAATTGAGCTGCAGGAGTTGCTTGTATATTTTTGAGATTTAGTTGTTTGTCAGTTGCTTCATTTGCTATTATTTTCTCCCATTTTGAAGGCTGTATTTTCACCTTGCTTATAGGTTCCTTTGTTGTGCAGAAGCTTTTAATTTTAATTAGGTCCCATTTGTTTATTTTTTGCTTTTAATTCCAGTATTTTGGGAGGTGGGCCATAGAGAATCCTGCTGTGATTTATGTCAGAGAGTGTTTGCCTATGTTCTCCTCTAGGAGTTTTATAGTTTCTGGTCTTACGTTTAGATCTTTAATCCATTTTGAGTTTATTTTTGTGTATGGTGTTAGAAAGTGTTCAAGTTTCATTCTTTTACAAGTGGTTGACCAGTTTTCCAAGCACCACTTGTTAAAGAGATTGTCTTTACTCCATTGTATATTCTTGCCTCCTTTGTCAAAGATAAGGTGTCCATAGGTGTGTGGATTTATCTCTGGGCTTTCTATTTTGTTCCATTGATCTATATTTCTGTCTTTGTGCCAGTACCATACTGTCTTGATGACTGTGGATTTGTAGTAGAGCCTGAAGTCAGGCAGGTTGATTACTCCAGTTCCATTCTTCTTTCTCAAGATTGCTTTGGCTATTGGAGGTGTTTTGTATTTCCATACAAATTGTGAAATTATTTGTTCTAGCTCTATGAAAAATACCGCTGGTAGCTTGATAGGAATTGCATTGAATTTGTAAATTGCTTTGGGTAGTATACTCATTTCACTATATTGATTCTTCCAATCCATGAACATGGTATATTTCTCCATCTATTAGTGTCCTCTTTGATTTCTTTCACCAGTGTTTTATAGTTTTCTATATATAGGTCTTTAGTTTCTTTAGGTAGATATATTCGTAAGTATTTTATTCTTTTCGTTGCAATGGTGAATGGAATTGTTTCCTTAATTTCCTTTTCTATTTTCTCATTGTTAGTGTATAGGAATAAAAGGGATTTCTGTGTGTTGACTTTATATCCTGCACCTTTACTATATTCATTGATTAGCTCTAGTAATTTTCTGGTAGAGTCTTTAGGGTTTTCTATGTATACGATCACGTCATCTGCAAAACAGTGAGAGTTTTACTTCTTTTCCAATTTGGATTCCTTTTATTTCTTTTTCTGCTTTGATTTCTGTGGCCAAAACTTCTAGAACTATGTTGAATAGTAGTGGTGAAAGTGGGCACCCTCATTTCTTTTAATTCGTTTTTCTTTTTTCCTCTCTGATTCATTTATTTCTACCATTCTATCTTCTACTTCACTAATTCTATCTTCTGCCTCCATTATTCTACTATTTGTTGCCTCCAGAGTGTTTCTGATCTCATTTATTGCATCATTCATTATATATTGACTCTTTTTTATTTCTTCTAGGTCCTTGTTAAACCTTTCTTGCATCTTCTCTATCCTTGTCTCCAGGCTATTTATCTGTGATTCCATTTTTATTTAAGATTTTAGATCATTTTTACTATCATTATTTGGAATTCTTTATAAGGTAGATTCCCTATCTCTTCCTCTTTTGTTTGGTTTGGTGGGCATTTATCTTGTTCCTTTACCTGTTGGGTATTCCTCTGTCTCTTCATCTTGTTTATATTGCTGAGTTTGGGGTGGCCTTTCTGTATTCTGGCAGTTTATGGAGTTCTCTTAATTGTGGAGTTTCCTCACTGTGGGTGGGGTTGTATTGGTGTCTTATCAAGGTTTCTTGGTTAGGGAAGCTTGTGTCAGTGTTCTGGTGGGTGGAGCTGGATTTCTTCTCTCTGGAGTGCAATGAGTTATGAGATGTCAATGGTTGTGGAGTAACTTTGGGCAGCCTGTATATTGAAGGTCAAGGCTGTGTTCTAGTGTTGCTGGAGAATTTGCATCGTATGTCTTGCTCTGGTACTTGTTGGCCCTTGGGTGGTGCTTGGTTTCAGTGTAGGTATGGAGGTGTTTGATGAGCTCCTATCGATTAATGTTCCCTGGAGTCAGGAGTTCTTTGATGTTCTCAGGATTTGTACTTAAGCCTCCTGCTTCTGGTTTTCAGTCTTATTTTTACAGTAGTCTCAAGACTTCTATACAGCACCGTTGATAAAACATCTAGGTTAAAGATAAAAAGTTTCTCCACAGTGAGGGACACCCAGAGAGGTTCACAGAGTTACATGGAGAAGAGAAGAGGGAGGAGGGATTTAGAGGTGACCCAAGGGAGATGAGGTGGAATCAAAAGAGGAGAGAGCAAGCTAGCCAGTAATCACTTCCTTATGTGCACTCTACAGTCTGGACTGCTCAGAGATGTTCACAGAGTTATACAGAGAAGAGAAGAAGAAGGAAGGAGACAGAGGTGGCCAGGAGGATAAAAGAGGGGAATGAAAAGGAGAGAGACAGATCCAGCCAGTAATGAGTTCCCTAAGTGTTCTTCACCGTCTGGAACACACAGAGATTTACAGAGTTGGGTAGAAAAGAGAAGGGGGACGGAGGAGACAGAGGCGACCTGGTGTAGAAAAGGGAGAGTCCAAAGGAGGAGAGAGCAGTCAAGCCAAGTAATCTTGCTCCCAAGTAAAAATGGGTACTGAAGATTGGGTTTTTAAAGGTACAAAATTAATAACAAATACCAAAAAGCAAAGATTAAAAAATCTAGAGTAGAAGTTGGATTTTCAAAAATATAATATTAAAGAAAAGAAGAAGATAAAAATTCCAAAACTTATTTAAAAATATTTATATATAAAGTTTGCTTTAAAAAATAGTGTCTTTTTTTGAAAAGTAATAGTAGGTTATAAAAATGAAAATTAAAGAAGTAATAGAGGACTTAAAATTTTTTAAAAAGTTTAAAAAAAGAAAGAAAAAAAGAATGATTGCAAAAATAGTAAAGATTTATCTAGGACTTTCTCTGGTGTTGTTGTGGGCAGTGTGGGGTCAGTTCATTTTTGGATAGTTCCTTGGTCTGGCTTATATTTCTCAAGATCTATAGGCCCCTTCCTATGTAGTTGGTACTAACTCTAGGGTTTTAGTTTATTGCACCTGTCATTTCCAAGGCGTTCCCTCTGTTTTAGCTTCTTCTATTTGCTGGTCTCTTCAGTGTCTGATTTCCATCCTGACTCAAGGTGGGGAGGGGGGGCAGTGGTGGAGACTTTTTTTAGGCTCACTTGTTCAGTCACACTGTGGGGAGGGAGGGGATGCTGCAAACAAATAACACTTGCATGTGCTCGCAGTGTCTCAGCCACACTGGGCCTGCCCCCGATCACGGTGCATGTGCCCTCCCTGCCCACACAGCTCAGGCTCTAGGTTGTTCTGCTGGGAATTGTCCGAGGCTGGCCCTGGGCTGCATGCACCTCCTAGGTCTAAGCTGCTCAGGTTCAGGCACTCAGGTAGTCCTCAGAGGTGCAGACTCGGTTGGGCCTGTGATTTGCACCCTTCCCAGGTCTGAGCCGCTCAGGTGATGAGGTGTTTGGCAAGCACAGTTGCTGCGACTTGTTGCCTCTCCTGTCCCTGATGCTGTTTTCTGGGTATACAACTGGCGCACCTTCTCAGGCAAATGATGACTGTCCAGAACCCCAAGAAGTCTTAGTTAGCAAAGAAGCCTACTTGCAGTTTGGTAGATAATGTCTCTCTGGGGCTGAGATTGCCTCCTTCCTGCTATGGCTGCCTGTCACTGGAGGGAGATGGTCTGCAGCCCGCTAATTCTATTCAATCCTTTGTTCTGTGTGTGGGCCTGGTTGTGTCTTAGGTTAGGGCTGGCTTTTCACGTGGTAGCTATCCCACAGTCTGGTTTGCTAGCCCAAGTTAGTCCACTCAGATTGCCCTCGGGGCATTCAGGCCAGATCCTTACTCTAAGCAATGCAGCCGTGCCCCCCTACCCAGCCCCCGCTTGCTAGTGGCGGATGCAGGCGTTTGCGCTGCTTCTCTGCTGGGGGAGTTACTGGTGGGCTCATAATCTGTGGGTTTAAATTATTTATTTATTTTCCTCCCTGTTATGTTGCCCTCTGTGCTTCCAAGGCTCACCACAGACTTGGCAGTGAGAGTGTTTCCTGGTGTTTGGAAACCTCTCTTTTTAAGACTCCCTTCCTGGGATGGAGCTCCCTCCCTACCTCTTTTGTCTCTTTTTTTGTCTTTTATATTTTTTCCTATCTCTTTTCAAAGACAATAGGCTGCTTTTCTGGGTGCCTGATGTCCTCTGTCGGCATTCAGAAGTTGTTTTGTGGAATTTACTCAGCATTTAAATGTTCTTTTGATGAATTTGTGGGGAGAAAGTGGTCTCCCCATCCTATTCTTCCATCTTAGGACTGCCCCCCTGCTTTCAGTCATAGTATTGAATTCACTATCTATGGAGTTGAGAATGAAAAAAAAAAAGCCAATGTACATTTATTTATTTTTTAATCAAGAAAAATCAAATGATTTTTAATCAAATGATTAAATCATTTTAATCATAATCATTTTAATCAAATGATTCTGTTGAATCCACCTGTCTGCAGAAACACTTGGGTAGATTTTCTTAAGCTTCTCATATCCCAAGCATTATCAAAAAAGAAGAAAAAAGTGAGTATTAACATTCGTAGAGCAAATACTTTGTCCCAGGTATTGGCTACTTGCATTATATTTATTTCATTGTAAGCTCACTCATCCTTACTGGTTTATGGGTAATAAAAGTGGGCCTTCAGAATGTTAAATTAAATGGTAATCATGAGGTTGCATGGTAATTGAAGCAGCAGAAATTTGAAATTGGAGATTTACTCCAAAACCTTTTAACTCTTAGATATATTGTCCATGGTTTTTACTGTGCCATAGAATCTGCTCTTGGAGACAGGGTCAGGCAGTGAGTGGGGTGATACTTTTAGGAAGAGATTAGTACCTTTGCCAAGAATCAGCATCTGTAATCTTCTCCCTAGAACAGATAAATCGCAACTGCTACCTTACCCCTAATCACTGAGGTGGCATCTATGATTATATATGAATAAATTAAGACAAGGGGCAAGGGCAAAGATAAAATGAAATGAGGTAACAAAATAAAACATTATTTTTTAAATGGAATACTATTTATCTGATTGATGCTCTAGGCTTACTGCTAGCATTTAATGAACACTGCTCTTTGAGCCACACAGAACACTGTAATGAATATGAAAAAAACAAAATAATACAAACACAAGCAAGAGGGTCTGTTTCAGAGGGGAGCAGGGGCAGTGTCTAAAGTGTTATATATTTTAATTTTCAATATCTCCATAGTTGGAGCAAGGCAGAGCAATGTCTGTGTGATTAAGCAGAAAATTGTGTTCATTTCTGCAATTTATTCATTCCTCCAAGATAGGGCAATGCAAATGTGAAGGCATTTCTGTTCATAACAAAAAGACCAAATTTTGCCAAATTAAAATAGTCTCTAGGTTGTAAAATTTGGCCTTAGCCTTGACTGGTTTTATTTATTCTCAACAAGTCAATGTCCAGTTTTTGTTGCTTTCAAATCTTTCAACAGAGATACTTGAAGATGCCATGAGAAATGGCCAGTGATTCATATAATATGTTACAGAATTATAAATAGCTGAGGAAGTTTCTGCACACACATATACTCACAGACACATACACTTATCACAGTCACATTGACTAAGGACACTAAAAATATATTGCATATGATATAATATTAAATTTAAATATAATGACCTTTATAGAAAAAAAAAAACAATGGGACCATTGTGTTGTACAGTTCTGCTGCTTGATGGTTGATGCTTGTTTAGAGACTGCAGTTATAGAGGTGTTATTAACAAAGAAATCAAGTGACTGCTAAAACACAGCATATTTCTTCTTCTTCTTTTTTTTTTTTTCCTAAAATCTTGGGATATATTTATATCTTCTTTATGGTGCAAAACAGACATTAGCTTCCCAGATAGACTGACAAAAGCCCCTGCTAACAAGTATAATATATAAAGGAAGAGAACAAGAAGACAGAGAGAACAACTGTGGGAATGATGCCATAGGGTAGTAGAAACAGAAAGTGTGAATAGGACTTGAGGCTCAATTCAGAGACAGCATTTCTGCCTGTCACCATGCAAGACATGTAATAAGCTCCCAATAAATGTTGCTTCTTTTGAAACTGAATTAAACCTGGCAACTGATTGGATAAAGGACAAGTTAATGCCAACTGTAAGTTGAAAGCCAACATGTTCATGATAGAGGACCCAGGAGGACTCTGCATTAGTATTAATAGTTTTAGTTTCCGCAAGTCACTTTTGCTAGTAAAACCCATTGGATAATGCACCAGTTTGAGGGAAATGCTCTGTCCTTAAAAATGAATGACATAAGAGTCAGAGTTGTAAAGCATATATATGCATCTTAAAATCGGGGTCAATTGTACTGTGGTGATGTCTGTCACTTGAGTGAGCATTTCATTCTATCAGGACTTTGACATGTTACCTACTTACATAGTTATCATCCCTTTAAAAAGTCTCAAATTTCCTGAATGTACAAACTCAGAAATGTTATCGTTGGATAGATTTACATAAAGGTGGCTAAAATATTTGATTTACTTCTTATTTATTTAAAATCCTTTGCATCTTGAATTTCAATAACTTTAATGAGAAAATAGAGACACATTGATACTTGTGATCATCAGGGACTTAATGATCCCTTTTTAATAACTAATATCTTAAATAGTTATTTCAGATTTCTAAGCCTAAAAGTATAATCCTACCTCAGTCACAAATATGGTGGTTGTAGGTTACCATGTCTGTTTCTCTCTCTCAGCATGGTTTCATCTCTTGCCTTCACTTTCTACTTAAAGAAACTAGAATACTGATAAGCCTATTTCATGGATGCTGATGGGAAAGACACATTTGGCTTTCTTTCATTGGTACAAACTGGCCTCGTTGAAAATCACATTAATGTTTTCTCTGGACTTAGTTTCTGGTCCCCACCCCCCCACCTCCACCGCCCACCCCCACCAGAAAGAGTCTAAGAAAAGAGAATAATATTCAAGTCTTAAAGAGGATTCATGTTTCTTTTAAATCATTTCTCTAGTATTCCTGGTTAGTTTATTTCTTTGGGTGTATAGTGGTATCCTTTCTATTATTCATTGTATTGATCCAGAAAGGAGATATTTTTGATTCCTGCCAACATAGACAGCCTTCCTAAATTCTCAATTTATAGCTCCACATTCACAGTTAGGCCACCTCTTTGCATAGTTTCTTATGCTGTTCTCAAAAGAAAAATGTATGCTTTCCTATTTTGGGCATGGAGAACATTCTTATCCCAAACTTAGTCATTTGGTGTCTCCTAATTATTTGATCACATTATGAAATAAATTTCAAACCCTTCTTGCTAGCCATGCATCACAGGACATAACCACAATTGCAAAGATACTAAGCAGTGCAGGTTATTTGATGCAAAGAATATATATAGGAACACTGTTCATAAAGGAGCTCCTCAGAGCAGGTGTTTTCCTTATTTTTCCCAGAGATAGTATTCAGTCTTCCCTGAGAATGTCCATTGAAGTTGAGCATCTGGGAACATCCCTCAATACTGCCTGTTTTTAGTCAACTGGACAATGGATACCAACTATCTAATGTTTTTAAGACCTTTGATCTAACATTATTTCATACTGAGCAGATGTTCTGCATTCCTATTATATACTATTTTTTAATCCTTGCATGATAGAATAGTTCCACGTTCTCAAATACCTAATTGGAAGCAGGCACTTCTATTACCAGTAAGTCTCACTATAACACATTACAAAACAAAATCACAACATTACATGGGATGGTGAATTACTGGGAGTCAATTGAATTTATAACTATCTTTTCTTTCCAAATGTTTTTATTTTTCATACTACATGATGTTTGAAATTCAAATGGATAAAGCCTCCAATTTACCTATGAATCAGTGAATATAGCAATTTGGAATTTGTTACTTGGATATCTTATGCTTTTAGCATGTGGGATCATCAAAGTATCCTAGGGGAAGTGATAAACCTTTGAATAAACAGTAATTCAATCATCTCTGTCCAAGAAATGAAAGGTTTTACAAAAGTTAATTATTGTATATTACCTATCCTCCAAATCAAAGCAACTTGGGAAAGGGCATTATTCTGGAAGAGGTTTAAGTCAGATAAAAAGGGAAGAAAAGACTGAGAAAGAGTAGCATACACTAATCAAACTGCAAACTGAAAATATCTGAGTTTCACTTGTGTCCACAAATATTGCACTAGTTATTGCCAGGTAATCCTGGAGAATCCAAAGAGAAATATCATTTTCTAGATACAAAAGCAGGGATTTATGAAGAGAATTTTGCTGAGAATCTGAGAGATTTATTTATTATCTACCTATATATATGAATCTATGTGTGTGTTTGGATCTCCCATATGTATGTACAAGCTGAGCTATCAAGGAAGCCCATGCATTTTCTAATTGATCCTTAATTTTATTATATACTGAGAAAAAATTGTAAAGAAGGGAAATGAATCTCTTCTGTAGTGGAAACTGAGCTTAAAATGGGAGAAGTTCCCTCAAGGATAAGACTATCATATTCCTTATTCTGGATGCAATAATCTCTCTTCAGAGAAATGTGGATAAACTAATGAAAGATAGGTTTGAAATTCCAGATGGAAAAATCACAATATGTATTTTCAGATTTGTTGCCTTTGGAAAGGTGGAAAAACTGGCAGCTTCATCAAAATGAGGTCTTCTGCTTACCATCATGATTTTGATGAAGGTGGCTTCTCATATTCATCCCAAATTTTGACTTCTCAGAGACAGTTTTTTTCCACAATAAATGATAAATTAGCACTTTTAAAGCAAAGAGCTATATACATTTTTTTAGGGAAACTGAGCTGGTAACTACATTAAAAAATCAGCTGTTTCTGTTATGAGCCACCCCTTGGCTAGATCACAGTTATTTAGACCCAGGATCCTGGTAAGATGCCTGGGTTACCAGTTGTTTATGTTTGAACTCAGCTGGCTGGCAATATATTCCTTCTAGTCATTGATGTAGAAGACACTAAAGTATACAACCATAACTGAGCCAAGAGCTCTTTATGCTTGACAGCCTTTCCCACTATGATTATTCATTCTCTTCTCTGCTAAAGCTGGGCCTTGATGTTTCCAAAATTCACAAAAAAGGAAATATGTTCACAGAACATCTTCAGTGGATTAGGTGCAGGCACCTGTAATTCACAAGTGAACTAGGTCTTGTCCCTGCCTTCAAGAAGCTTACAGTTATCTAAGGGGAGACAAACAGATGAGCTATTGTGTTATTGGTAAGAGCTACTATATTTCGCATGTCCAACGTATAAGAGGAACAAAGTAGAGGAATGAGCATGGGGGCGGTGCAGCAAGGAATGTCAGCCAAGGGTGTTTGAGGATCTGTGGTCTGTATGTTGAAAAATTAACAGGGGATTCTAAGAGGGAAAAAAGAGTATTTATAATAGTAGCCAACACTTGTGGAGTGCTTACCAGGCATGTTACTGACACCCTCTATCACCCTATATGTAGGGCTTCCCTGGTGGCTCAGATGGTTAAGAATCTGCCTGCAATGCAGGAGACCCAGGTTTGATCCCTGGGTTGGGAAGATCCCCTGGAGAAGGAAATGACAACCCACTCCAGTATTCTTGCCTGGAGAATTCCATGGACAGAGGAGCCTAGCAAGCCACACACAGTCCATGGGGGTTACAAAGTGTTGGACATGACTAAGCGACTAACACACACCCTATGTGTAAACTGCTATTAGTATTTCCACTTTACAGATAAAATAAAACTTTGGGGAGGTTTATAAGTGATGAACAAGATATTTAAACCCATCTTTTTACAGAGACTATGCTTTTGGCCAAGGTTCATATATGGCAACAGAGGGAGGGGATCAAATAAAGGTGACACATTATAACTGTTTTTCACATGTTTGTAGTACAGATATATAGGAAAGTAGAGAAAATAAGACGATACTAACTATACTGAAGAGGTAGGAAGGAAATACATCGGGTAGAATCATCTGAGCTATAGAGTATGGGTTTTATCTGGAAAGCAATGAAGTACCACTGAGAAGTTTTGAGTAGTATATTCCACTGGGGTCAACTGGAGTTCAGCTATATTATTCTGCTGTTCATGGAGACACCTTTAAATCTTTGTGTGTAGACAGATTGGCCATTGGCTGATTTAGGGTAACTTTGGCTGGGACAAAAGTGACCTGACTGCCTCCATTTGCTTCTTACTCTCCAGCACCTAATCTAAGCATCAGTTCAGTTCAGTTCAGTCGCTCAGTTGTGTCCTATTGCATTCTGCATTAGAATCCATTTTGCATTAAAATCCATTCTGCATTACATAGTTATTATTTTGCTCAGCACTGTACTAGTAGATACATATGATTCTGAATGGAAGAGGGTATCCTTCCTTCTATAAAGATTTTGCGGCTTAGGTTAAGAGTCAAGGATAGCACTCTGAGTGGAAATGACATAAAACAAAATATAATTTTGAACTACTGGGGCATTTAAAAGCATAATTTAGAATTCTAGTTTTTGTGCAAACTGCTCAAATGTGTATAACTCACTCATCTTCTTTGAGGTTCAAATTCCTCAAAGAGGACATTTTGTTCATTCCTCAGAACTAGAACCTTGTCAAAAAAAAAAAAAGGTGATAGTTCACCTGTTAATTCCATGTCCCAGCTTGGGGGGAAATTTCTCCCTCTTAAAAAATGCTAGAGTGAGAGAGTAGTATTATTTATATTATTCTGTAATAGTTCAGAAAGAAATAGAAACACATGAAAGCTATTTGGAGCTAGGCTGCCTGCATATTACGTATTTCCCAAGAAGTGACATTTACTGAGTTTTAGATGAATATCTATACATCTGTTTTATCTTGCAGAGCAGGGAGAGAAAAACCTCCAGGGGAATACTATGGAAAATTTCACACAATGGAAATATATCAGGAAAGGCCAGTCCACATTAAGGAGAATGGAACTTGAGAAGAATTGTTGGAAGTCACTTCACAAAGGTAAGTTGCTATGCACAGAGGAGAGAATTTGAAACCAAGAACTCCTAGAAAGAGGAACATTTTAAATATATGTGTGGCCATCTCACCCTCAGGTATGAGGTTTTTTTCTCCAAGGTCAATTTCAAAGTGTTATTTGAAATGAAAGTTTTATTCAATCTGTAATGCATTGAGATTTCAGCAGGTAGATCTCATAGAGAGAAAGTCTTCCTGTAATAACATAGGATTTATTCAACCGTATCTCTGAGATATTAAAAGGAAATTGTCCATGGGGTTTTGTCATTAAAATTGCTCCAAATTGTGTGTGTGTTTGGTCAGTATGTTTTAAAGTAATGAAATAGTCTGAATAAAAATATATTTGAAAAGGTATGCAATCATTTTCATTTGTTGAAATTCGCACTTCAGAGAAGTTTATCTCTTCATATATATGGTAGACTGAATAATGACCCCAAAGATGGCCATGCTATAATTCCCCAAATCTGAGACTATGTGACCATGGGCTTCCCAGGTGGCACTAGTGATAATGAACCTGCCTGCCAATTCAAGAGACACAGGAGACGTAGGTTCCATCCCTGGGTCGGGAAGATCCCCTGGAGGAGGGCATGGCAAACCACTCCAGTATTCTCGCCTGGAGAATTCCATGGACTGAGGAGACTGGTGGGCTAAGGTCCATAGAGTTGCAAACAGTCAGACATGACTCAAATGACTTGGCATGCATGCAAGAATATGTGATCATAAATATAAAGGAGAGTTTGCTGATGTATGTAAATGCAGGGTTTTGAGGTGAGGAGATTAAATAGTTGTCCCCGTGTAGTTAGAAGGGTTCTTATAAATAGGAAGCAGTAGGTAAGAGAGACAAGGAGGTAGTGTGAGGATCCAAACAGAGACAGGAAAGATGTGGCTACGTGGTGAGGAACACCAGCAGCCTCTAGGAGCTGGAAGAGACAAGGAAGGGATTCTACCCTGGAGCCTTCAAAAGGAAGCAGTTCTGATAACACTTCAGTCCTGTAGAAGTCTTCTGTCTTTTGATTTTCAAATGTGTGATGTTTTAAGCCACTAAATTTGCAGTAATTAGTTAACAGGAATATGAAACTAACATAATATATAAAAAGCCTAAATAAATGAGATAAAGAACAGAGTCAATCCACTCTTAGATTTACCAAAATCTGTAATTCTCCAAATCTCTAAATCTCTAATTCTCCAAATTCTCTAAATCCCCTAGTACAAATAGAAACCAGCTCTAATCAGAGAACCTTGAGCCATCAGTTCAGTTCAGTTCAGTCGCTCAGTTGTGTCTGACTCTTTGCAAACCCATGAACCACAGCACGCCAGGCCTCCCTGTTCATCATCAACTCCCAGAGTTTGCCCAAACTCATGTTCATTGAGTCGGTGATGCCATCCAGCCATCTCATCCTCTGTTGTTCCCTTCTCCTCCTGCCCCCAATCCCTCCCAGCATCAGGGTCTTTTCCAATGAGTCAACCCATCACATCAGGTGGCCAAAGTACTGGAGTTTCAGCTTCAACATCAGTCCTTCCAACGAACACCCAGGACTGATCTCCTTTAGGATGGACTGGTTGGGTCTTCTTACAGTTCAAGGGACTCTCAAGAATCTTCTCCAACACCACAGTTCAAAAGCATCAATTCTTTGGCGCTCAGCTTTCTTTATAGTCCAACTCTCACATCCACACATGACCTTTGGAAAAACCATAGCCTTGACTAGATGGACAACTAATGTCTCTGCTTTTTAATATGCTGTCTAGGTTCGTCATAACTTTCCTTCCAAGGAGTAAGTGTCTTTTAATTTCATGGCTGCAGTCACCATCTGCAGTGATTTTGGAGCCCCCCCAAAATAAAGTCTGACACTGTTTCCACTGTTTCCCCATCTATTTCTCATGAAGTGATGGGACCAGATGCCATGATCTTCGTTTTCTGAATGTTGAGCTTTAAGCCAACCTTTCACTCTCCTCTCAACTTTGTGTAACTGGTCACAACGAGAAAGGAAAGGGCTCCAACGCCCACACTAAAAGCTGCTCTATAACTGGTCACCTTCTAGGAAACTCTGTTAAGAAATTCAGTTACACTTCAAATAATGAACAGAACTCGAGGCACTCCTCTAAATAATATTTGAGTCTTTTCTTTTTTTTATTTTTTTAAATTTTTATTTTTTAAATTCTAAAATCTTTAATTCTTACATGCATTCCCAAACATGACCCCCCTCCCACCTCCCTCCCCACAACATCTCTCTGGGTCATCCCCATGCACCAGCCCCAAGCATGCTGCCCCCTACGTCAGACATAGACTGGCGATTCAATTCTTACATGATAGTCTACATGTTAGAATTCCCATTCTCCCAAATCATCCCACCCTCTCCCTCTCCCTCTGAGTCCAAAAGTCCGTTATACCCATCTGTGTCTTTTTTCCTGTCTTGCATACAGGGTCGTCATTGCCATCTTCCTAAATTCCATATATATGTGTTAGTATACTGTATTGGTGTTTTTCTTTCTGGCTTACTTCACTCTGTATAATTGGCTCCAGTTTCATCCATCTCATCAGAACTGAATCAAATGAATTCTTTTTAACGGCTGAGTAATACTCCATTATCTGCAAACAGTGAGAGTTTTACTTCTTCTTTTCCAATTTGGATTCCTTTTATTTCTTTTTCTGCTCTGATTGCTATGGCCAAAACTTCCAGAACTATGTTGAATAGTAGCGGTGAAAATGGGCACCCTTGTCTTGTTCCTGACTTTAGGAGAAATGCTTTCAATTTTTCACCATTGAGGATAATGTTTGCTGTGGGTTTGTCATATATAGCTTTTATTATGTTGAGGTATGTTCCTTCTATTCCTGCTTTCTGGAGAGTTTTTATCATAAATGGATGTTAAATTTTGTCAAAGGCCTTCTCTGCATCTATCGAGATAATCATATGGTTTTTATTTTTCAATTTGTTAATGTGGTGAATTACATTGATTGATTTGCGGATATTGAAGAATCCTTGCATCCCTGGGATAAAGCCCACTTGGTCATGGTGTATGATCTTTTTAATGTGTTGTTGGATTCTGATTGCTAGAATTTTGTTGAGGATTTTTGCATCTATGTTCATCAGTGTTATTGGCCTGTAGTTTTCTTTTTTTGTGACATCTTTGTCAGGTTTTGGTATTAGGGTGATGGTGGCCTCATAGAATGAGTTTGGAAGTTTACCTTCCTCTGCAATTTTCTGGAAGAGTTTGAGGAGGATAGGTGTTAGCTCTTCTCGAAATTTTTGGTAGAATTCAGCTGTGAAGCCGTCTGGACCTGGGCTTTTGTTTGCTGGAAGATTTCTGATTACCGTTTCAATTTCCGTGCTTGCGATGGGTCTGTTAAGATTTTCTATTTCTTCCTGGTTCAGTTTTGGAAAATTGTACTTATCTAAGAATTTGTCCATTTCTTCCACGTTGTCCATTTTATTGGCATACAACTGCTGATAGTAGTCTCTTATGATCCTTTGTATTTCTGTGTTGTCTGTTGTGATCTCTCCCTTTTCATTTCTAATTTTATTGATTTGATTTTTCTCTCTTTGCTTCTTGATGAGTCTGGCTAATGGTTTGTCAATTTTATTTATCCTTTCAAAGAACCAGCTTTTGGCTTTGTTGATTTTTGCTATGGTCTCTTTTGTTCCTTTTGCATTTATTTCTGCCCTAATTTTTAAGATTTCTTTCCTTCTACTCACTCTGGGGTTCTCCAACTCTTCCTTTTCTAGTTGCTTTAGTTGCAGAGTTAGGTTATTTATTTGACTTTTTTCTTGTTTCTTGAGGTATGCCTGTATTGCTATGAACTTTCCTCTTATCACTGCTTTTATAGTGTCCCACAGGTTTTGGGTTGTTGTGTTTTCATTTTCATTCGTTTCAATGCATATTTTGATTTCTTTTTGATTTCTTCTGTGATTTGTTGGTTATTCAGAAGTGTGTTGTTCAACCTCCATATGTTGGAATTTTTAATAGTTTTTCTCCTGTAATTGAGATCTAATGTTAATGCATTATGGTCAGAAAAGATGCTTGGAATGATTTCGATATTTTTGAATTTATCAAGTTTAGATTTATGGCCCAGGATGTGATCTATCCTGGAGAAGGTTCCATGAGCACTTGAAAAAAGGTGAAATTCATTGTTTTGGGGTGAAATGTCCTATAGATATCAATTAGGTCTAACTGATCTAATGTATAGTTTAAAGTTTGTGTTTCTGTGTTAATTTTCTGTTTAGTTGATCTGTCCATAGGTGTGAGTGGGGTATTAAAGTCTCCCACTATTATTGTGTTATTGTTGATTTCCCCTTTCATACTTGTTAGCCTTTGTGTTACATATTGCGGTGCTCCTATATTGGGTGCATATATATTTATAATTGTTATATCTTCTTCTTGGATTGTTCCTGATCATTATTAGTGGCCTTCTTTGTCTCTTTTCACAGCCTTTGTTTTAAAGTCTATTTTATCGGATATGAGTATTGCCACTCCTGCTTTCTTTTGGTCTCTATTCGCGTGGTATATCTTTTTCCAGCCCTTCACTTTCAGTCTGTATGTGTCCCTTGTTTTGAGGTGGGTCTCTTGTAAGCAGCATATAGAGGGGTCTTGTTTTTGTATCCATTCGGCCAGTCTTTGTCTTTTGGTTGGGGCATTCAACCCATTTACGTTTAAGGTAATTATTGATAACTATGATCCCGTTACCATTTACTTTATTGTTTTGGGTTGGGGTTTATACACCCTTTTCGTGTTTCCTGTCTAGAGAATATCCTTTAGAATTTGTTGGAGAGCTGGTTTGGTGGTGCTGAGTTCTCTCAGCTTTTGCTTGTCTGTAAAGCTTTTGATTTCTCCTTCGTATTTGAATGAGATCCTTGCTGGGTACAGTAATCTGGGCTGTAGGTTATTGTCTTTCATCACTTTAAGTATGTCTTGCCATTCCCTCCTGGCCTGAAGAGTTTCTATTGAAAGATCAGCTGTTATCCTTATGGGAATCCCCTTGTGTGTTATTTGTTGTTTTTCCCTTGCTGCTTTTAATATTTGTTCTTTGTGTTTGATCTTTGTTAATTTGATTAATATGTGTCTTGGGGTGTTTCGCCTTGGGTTTATCCTATTTGGAACTCTCTGTGTTTCTTGGACTTGGGTGATTATTTCCTTCTCCATTTTAGGGAAGTTTTCAACTATTATCTCCTCAAGGATTTTCTCATGATCTTTCTTTCTGTCTTCTTCTTCTGGGACTCCTATAATTTGAATGTTGGAGCGTTTCATATTGTCCTGTAGGTCTCTGAGATTGTCCTCATTTCTTTTAATTTGTTTTTCTTGTTTCCTCTCTGATTCATTTATTTCTACCATTCTATCTTCTATTTCACTAATCCTATCTTCTGCCTCCGTTATTTTACTAATTGTTGCCTCCAGAGTGTTTCTGATCTCATTTATTACGTTATTCATTATATTTTGACTCTTTTTTATTTCTTCTAGGTCCTTGTTAAACCTTTCTTGCATCTTCTCAATCTTTGTCTCTAGCCTATTTATCTGTGATTCCATTTTGATTTCAAGATTTTGGATCAGTTTCACTATCAATATTCAGAATTCCTTCTCCGGTAGATTCCCTACTTCTTCCTCTTTTGTTTGGTTTGGTGGGCAACTCTCCTGTTCCTTTACCTGCTGTGTATTCCTCTGTCTCTTCATCTTGGTTATATTGCTGCGTTTGGGGTGGCCTTTTTATATTCTGGTAATTTGTAGAGTTCTCTTTATTATGGAGCTTCCTCACTTTGGGTGGGGTTGTATCAGTGGCTTGTCAAGGTTTCCTGGTTAGGGAGGCTTGTGTTGGAGTTTTGGTGGGTGGAGCTGGGTTTCTTCTCTCTGCAGTGCAGTGGAGTAACCCGTAATGGGTTACGAGACATCAAAGGTTTTGGGATAATTTTGAGCTGCCTGTATATTGAAGCTCAGGGGAGTGTTCCTGTGTTGCTGGAGAATTTGCATGGTATGTCTTGTTTTGGAACTTGTTGGCCCTTGGGTGGAGCTTGGTTTCGGTGTAGGTATGAAGGCATTAGATGGGCTCCTATTGCTTAACGTTCCCTGAATTCAAGAGTTCTCTAATGTTTTCAGGCTTTGGATTTAAGCCTCCTGCTTCTGGTTTTCAGTTTTATTTTTACAGTAGCCTCTAGACTTCTCCATCTATACAGCACCGATGATAAAACATCTAGGTTAAAGATGAAAAGTTTCTCCACATTGAAGGACACTCAGAGAGGTTCACTGAGTTACAAGGAGAAGAGAAGATGGAGGAGGTAGTTAGAGGTAACTGGAATGAGATGCGGTGAGATCAAAAGAGAAGAGAGCAAGCTAGCCAGTAGTCACTTCCTTATGTGCGCTCTATAGTCTGGACCGCTCAGAGGTATTTACAGAGTTATACGGGGAAGAGGAGAGGGAGGAAGTAGACAGAGGTGACCAGGAGGATCAGAGAGAGGAATGAGTAGGAGAGAGACAAATCCTGCCAGTAACCTGTTCCTTAGGTGTTCTCTACCGTCTGGAACACACAGAGATTCACAGAGTTGGATAGAGGAGAGATGGGGGAGAAAAGAGACAGAGGCCACCTGGTGGAGAAAAAGGAGAGTCCAAAGGAGGAGAGAGTGGTCAAGCCAGTAATCTCGCTCTCAGGTAAACTGGGGTAGTGAAGTTTGGGTTTTTAAATGTACAAAATTGGCAACAAACACCTAAGAGCAAAGATTAAAAATCTGTTTTTGAAGACAATGGTCTGCTTTTCTGGTTGCCTGATGTCCTCTGCCAGCCTACAGAAGTTGTTTTGTGAAGTTTGCTCAGCGTTGAAATGTTCTTTTGAGGAATTTGTGAGGGAGAAAGTGGTCTTCCCATCCTATTCCTCCGCCATCTTTTTGAGTCTTTTCTTATTAAGGTATGAGCACCTGGCTTTCTTGTTCTGAGAATGATGAGTGATGGTTATCAGAATTAACCTCCTGCTGAAGTAAATATGACACTGTGTTTAATTCATGAAAAACTTACTTTCAGGCATTGGATGACAAGCAGCCCAAATATATGATCCTTGAATGAAGAGAAACATGTGAAGTGAGTTCCACATTTGTGTGAAATTTATGCCGGGAGGAATCTCTAACCATGGGGAGGTGAAGTGAAAACACAGAGTAGTGGTTTTTCTGGGCAGGGAAAACAGAAATTTGGACTGAGATCCTAGCTGAACTTTGCAGGGAAAGGAATTGGAATAGAAGAGGTTCTACAGAGAAGTAGCCTCATTGTCTATGTTAGGGTCCCCTTGCATTTCTAGCTGCGTACTGAGCTTTGCATGCATAAAACAAGGTCCTATGGGGCCGGATAGAGAAGAAGCTTTGAACTTATTGAATATTCTGTAATTTGCAGTGTTGGGTAATATTAAAATTCCAACTAGCCCAGGATGGATAGACATCACTAAGTAACCGAGGCATTTATTCAAAATTCCAGAAAAGCTACATTTGAGAAGTAAATTTTATTTAGCCCTAGATTAGCCCTACATTAGACCCACCCCAACAAAGTCTAAAATCAAATCTCAGTTGTGTCAAAATAAGCCAGTATTTAACTGTCCATCAGAACACCACTAAAAATCTTTAGGTGTACAGCTTAATTCAGATTCTCAACAACACTAGCATTCACAGAGTTCAGAATGATAGTCAGAGAAGTTCACCATTAAGGTTTCTCTTCAAGAAATAACTTGCTGTCCAGCTGCAACCAGGCCAGTTAGCTGGGAACCTCTGGCTGCAGAGCTTTCATGATTCAGCTCAACTTATGAGACATAGATTTTGAGGTCAGCCTTCTGCTGCTGTAAGGCTCTCAAATAAATGCTTGGGGTTTTAAGTGCTATCTTTTCACTCTAGCTAGTTGGAATTCTCTTATCTGCTAGCATTGTGAGACCTCTACATCCTCCAGAATCTCCATTCTGCTAAAACCATCTAATCATAATTAAATTCTTACTTTTCATCACTGTGGCTATCAGATTATTTCCAAATATGGTTGCTTATTCTTCCCTAGTATCTTATCTTTGTGAATGCTTTTCTTGACACACAAACCTTCCGTTTATATAATCTTTCCAGTTTGCTCCCTCATTATTTCTTCCCTAGATTATTGTAAGCACATCATACCTGATCTCTAAAAATGCCTGCTGCTGTTTGCATTCTAGGAATCTGGGGCTCCTCTAGTTCCCTTTATCCAACACTTTCTAAGAAAATTGCAGTCATAAAAAATTAAAGAATTTTGCAGTGAATACCAAATTGTCTGCCACCAATATTATGTAATTAATATTTTTAGGTTCTGTTTGTAGATCTATTCATCTGCGGAATGATCATTTTGTGTTAAATTTCAAACTTCTAGTTATCAGTAGAGCTGAATGTATTTAACTAGAGGTTAGTATTTTGCAGTACCTTATTTTCTTCTGAGATAAATTTATGTACAAGAAGGTGCATGTATTTTGTACTTTTTCTTTACATCACAGAATAGCAATAGTTTTGGCAAGTCATGGGGCACCACCTGACCTGCCTCTTGAGAAATCTGTATGCAGGTCAGGAAGCAACATTTAGAACTGGACATGGAACAACACACTGGTTCCAAATAGGAAAAGGAGTACATCAAGGCTGTATATTGCCACCCTGCTTATTTAACTTATATGCAGAGTACTTCATGAGAAACGC
Source organism: Ovis aries (assembly GCF_016772045.2). Classification (NCBI taxonomy): domain Eukaryota; kingdom Metazoa; phylum Chordata; class Mammalia; order Artiodactyla; family Bovidae; genus Ovis; species Ovis aries. The sequence goes on along the minus strand of NC_056075.1, from coordinate 29,243,967 downwards.
TGAGCTGGAAGTACAAGCTGGAATCAAGATTGCGGGGAGAAATATCAATAACCTCAGATATGCAGATGACACCACCCTTATGGCAGAAAGCGAAGAAGAACTAAAGAGCCTCTTGATGAAAGTGAAAGAGGAGAGTGAAAAAGTTGGCTTAAAGCTCAACATTCATAAAATGAAGATCATGGCATCTGGTCCCATCACTTCCTGGCAAATAGATGGGGAAACAGTGGCTTACTTTATTTTTCTGGGCTCCAAAATCACTGCAGATGGTGACTGCAGCCATGAAATTAAAAGATGCTTACTCCTTGGAAGGAAAGTTAATGCCAAACTAGGAAGCATATCAAAAAGCAGAGACACTACTTTGTCTGCAAAGGTCCATCTAGTCAAGGCTATGGTTTTTCCAGTGGTCATATGTGGATGTGAGAGTTGGACTATAAAGAAAGCTGAGCACTGAAGAATTGATGCTTTTGAACCGTGGTGTTGGAGAAGACTCTTGAGAGTCCCTTGAACTGTAAAGAGATCCAACCACTCCATCCTAAAGGAGATCAGTCCTGGGTGTTCATTGGAAGGACCAGTGTTGAAGCTGAAACCCCAGTACTTTGGCCACCTGATGTGAAGGGTTGACTCATTGGAAAAGACCCTGATGCTGGGAGAGATTGAGGGCAGGAGGAGGAGGGGATGGCAGAGGATGAGATAGTTAGATGGCATCACCGACTCAATGGACATGTGTTTTGGTAGATTCCGGGAGTTGGTGATGAACAGGGAGGCCTGGCATGCTGTGGTTCATGGGGTCGCAAAGAGTGGGACACGACTGAGCGACTTGAACTAAACTGGGGGAAATAATGGTAGAAAAAGTGAGCAAAAAGAATGTTTTTTCCTTTATACAAAAAACATGCTTACACATACAAGTATCTACATGAAATTGTTTGAAATAGATATGAAAATATTAGTTATAGTATTTGGGTAGTAGATGGGAGGATTTTAGGAAAGTTAAGTAATTTAGGTTACAATTTTATGTTCTTTTTTTCCCCAGAGTCTAACTCATAATATTTTTATCAATAAATTAAAATAAGAGGTATTGATAAGAGTTACTTGAAAGGAATGAACATGAAGACTGAAAACACAGAAACTAGGAATTTTACAGAGACCTTATGATGAGAGATACAGGATGGGAGAAATGCTTTGCTTATAAATGCCAGGAAATCTTCTTCAAGGCCAATTAATTCATGCTAATTTAGCTTTATTAATTTAGTTCGGTGTATTTACTTTGGCACTGCATATTGAATATTTGGAAGATGATGTAGGCAAATCATCACACATATTATAAATATCTGGAGGTAAAATAGAGGGTTTTCTCAACTATATTCAATTAATTAGTGCTATTAACAATATCCCTACTGCTATTACTATTGCTAGAACTTTTATTTGTCAATATTGTTTGACTCTTCCAATTTGCCAGTCCCTCTAAGTATTATCCATGGTTAATATGTACAGATAAGAGATGGTTCTATATATCCTGCATTTTTAAACACTATAAATACTATTTTATTAATAGGTCACTTAATTTATGTTGTTACTGCTAAAAAATAATTTCTTACAAATAGCATATGCACTTTTAAAACTCAACAGATTTTATTTTAATCACAATTAATGAGAAATCAAGCTGCCAGATGTTCTAGATGAGCTAGCTAAAAGTTCTTTCATAAATAAGATCCATGAATTCCCAAATAGAGCCTTGCTCAGTTAATAGTGGAATTGGTTCTGAAGGTGATGGCTTTCCCCTCTGCCCAATAACTTGCCTTCCCCAGTTCATCCTTAGAAGCCTACATTTTTCTTCTAACAAGAATGCCATCCAATGCCCAAGGACGTCTGAAGAACTCTGGAGATTGGGTGATAGAAAATGACTATACTTTAGTTAAACCTGAGGGAACTCACAATCATCTTTGCCTCCAAGACTGGAGAAGGAAATGGCAACCCACTCCAGTATTCTTGCCTGGAAAATCCCATGGGTGGAGGAGCCTGGTAGGTTACAGTCCATGGGGTCGCAAAGAGTCAGACATGACTGAGTGACACGACTAAGTAAGACAGAGAGACAGAGAGGGAACCATAGTAGGGGAAAAGTACCTTGGAAGGAAGTATGGTTTCTTCTATTAATTGCCTTTGCATAATTATAAAAGTAAATGATATTTAGTTTAAACAGTTTGGAAACTACATAACAATAGCACATGGAAGAAAGTAAAACTCCTTAAAACCTCCTCACACAAAGGCGAACACTGTGTGGTGTGAATATTTTTGGTTTTGTATGTTTTGTTGCTGTTCAGTCACTCAGTTGTGTCTGACTCTTTGCGACCCCATGGACTACAGCACACCAGGCTTCCCTGTCCTTCACCATCTCGTGGATCTTTGTTCAAACTCATGTCCACTGAGTAAGTGATGCCATCCAACCATCTCATCCTCTGTTGTCCTCTTCTCCTCCTGCCTTCTATCTTTCCCAGTATCAGGGTCTTTTCCAATGAGTCAGCTTTTCCCATAGATGGCCAAAGTATTGGAGCTTCAGCTTCCGTATCTGTCCTTCCTATGAATATTCAGGGTTGATATTCTTTACGATTGACTGGCTTGATCTCCTTGCAGTCCAAGGGACTCTCAAGAGTCTTCTCCAAATCTTCAGCTCAAAAGAATCAATTCTTCAGTGCTCAGCCTTCTGTATATTCCAAATCTCACATCCATACATGATAACTGAAAAAGTCATAGCTTTGACTATATGGATCTTTGTCGGCAAAGTGATGTCTGTGCTCTTTAATACTCTGTCTAGCTTTGTCATAACTATACTTTCAAGGAGAGCTTCCCTGGTTGTTCAGATGGTAAAGAATCCACCTGCAGTGCAGGAGACCCAGGTTTGATCCCTGAGTTGGGAAGATCCTCTGGAGAAGGAAATGGCAACCCACTCCAGTATTCTTCCCTTGAGAATCCTATGGACAGAGGAGTCCAGGGGTTGCAAAGAGTCTACACGACTGAGTGACTAACACACATACTTCCAAGGAGCAAATGTTTTTTAATATCGTGGTTGCAGTGATTGCCCACATTGATTTTAGAGCTGAAGAAAATGAAATCTGACACTATTTCCACATTTTCCCCATCTATTTGCCATGAAGTGATAGGACCTGATGCCATGATCTTAGTTTTTTTAATGTTCAGTTTTAAGTCAGCATTTTCACTCTCCTCTTTCATTTTCAACAAAGGGCTCTTTATCCTCTTCGATTTCTGCCATTAAAGTCATATCATCTGCATATGCCAGGAAATTTGGAAAACTCATCAGTGGCCACATGACTGGAAAAAGGTCAGTTTTCATTCCAATCCCAAAGAAAGCCAATGCCAAAGGATGTTCAAATTACCATACAATTGCAGCACACATGCCAGCCAGATTATGCTCAAAATCTTTCAAGCTAGGCTTCAACAGTATGTGAACCAAAAACTTCCATATGTATACACTGGATTTAGAAAAGGCAAGGAACCAGAGATCAAATTGCCAATATATGCTGGATCATAGAAAAAGCAAGGGAATTCCAAAACAAAACAAAACATTTAATTCTGCTTCATTGACTATGCTACAGTCTTTGACTGTGTGAATCACAACAAACCGGAATATTCTTAATGAGATGGAAATACCAGACCACATTACCTGCCTTCTGAGAAACCTGTATGTAGGACAAGAAGCAACAGTTAGTACTGGACAAGGAACAATGGGCTAGTTCGAAATTGGGAAAACACTACATCAAGCTTGCATATTGCCACCTTGCTTATTTAATTTACATGCAGAATACACTTCTCCCATTATCAACATCACTCACAATAGCTGTACGTTTTTTACTGAGGATGGACCTACAGTCACATGTCACAGTTCCCTAAAGTTCATAGCTTACCTTCAGACTCAGTCTTGGTGTTGTACATTCTATGGGTTTGGATAAATGCATAATGACATATATCCATCTTATAGTATCATGCAAAGTGTTCTTCCCTGCTCCCTAAATCCTCTCTACTCTGCCCTTTCATTTCTCCCCCTACTTTCAGTTAGCATTTATTTTTTATTGTCTCCATAGTTTTGCCTTTTCTAGAATGTCATATAGTTAGAATCATAGTATGTAGCCTTTTCATATTGTGTTCTTTCATTCAATAATAAACATTTAAGTTTCCTTCATGTTTTTCATAGTTTGATAATTAAAATCTTTATAACATTGATTAACATTACTTCTAATATGTTTGTATCTTTAGGGAAAAATTCAGCAACAATGTTTTTTCTAATAAAACATGTCAATAATAATTGTGGATATTTGAGTTAACATGTCTTATTAGTGGAAACTCATATTAAATTTGGCTTCCCAGGTGGCTTATATGGTAAAGAATCTGCTTACATTGGGAGAAACCTAGGTTCAATATCTGGGTTGGGAAGATCCCCTGGAGGAGGACATGGAAACCCACTCCAGTATTCTTGCCTGGAGAATCCCCATGAACAGTGAAGCCTGGGGTTGCAAAAATTTGCACATGACTGCATGACTAAGCATAGCATAACATATATTAAATATGTATGATTTTCCTATATTTTGAATATTAATCTATCAATGTATAAGGTTTATTTTCTTACTGATAGTAGGAACTTTTTGTGTATTTAGTACATTAACTCTTTTCTGATGTATTTCAAATATTTTTATATGATTATTTTAACGTGTTGGTAAAAGGTATTGTTTCTATTTGTTTATGTATTTGTTTTAGGGATGGAAAGTGATAGAATAATTCTTTCTAAAATCAATATTTACAACATGAAAATTCAAAATTCACTTGCCCATATCACTATCTTATTACAGACTGCATTTCTATAGAACAGAATCAGTGTTTGATTGTTTTTACCCTTCAATCAGACATACTTGTTTCACAATTTGAAGTTCTCTCTGCCCAACATTTAAAGAGGTTGATGTTCTTGCATTGCAAATACTAAATCTATAGGAAAACTGCCCATAAAGTCTCTCTCAAGGTGCTTAGTGAGGTAGGCTTTGGAGAAATAGAAAATTTGACCTATATTGATTCTATGTCCTTTGAGAAACAGGCAGCTTGGGCTTGATTAATGAGCATTTCCCATCTCATTTATGTCCAAAATTCCTGAAATTGACATCCAAAAATTCTCATGGATTGTGCTGATTGCCTTCTCTGATTGTGTGTCTCTTTAAATGGCCACGTCCTGTATTCCTAGCCATGTAAACTGCAGCCAGTTTGGGAAGAAGCAAAAGAGACAAAATCAAAACAAAGCAAATCAAACAAAAAAAATTGAAATATGATAAATATGCTCTGAATCTTAGACTATAGCTATATTGAAATAATTTTGAGATGATTTTTCTTGCATCCCTGGACTCTCAAAGGACTTTTTTGTTTGTTTGTTTTTATATTTAAAATAGAGTAACAATATCAGTATGGGTTAACTAGTGGGAGACTAGAGATTTTTGTGTCATTATTCTGAGATTAAAATTTCACCTTCTATTTCATGAATTTATAATCTGACATCTACAGTGAAAGACTCAGAAACATAAGGGATCTTGCAGATATGTTAATGGAGTTTTTCTGGTAAAGGGTATACATTAAAATCATCTAGGAATATTCTGTTTTCAAAATACACATGTCAGGCTTATCTCCTAGAAGAGGGTTTGGTAAAAACTCTCTATAAAGGGCCAGATACTAAATATTATAGGCTTTTCAGTCTAGTCAGGGTTCATAGAAATGACTCAACCTCTGCTATCATAGCCTGAAAGCAGCTGTAGATAATACCTAAACAAATGGGTATAGCTGTGTTATGATAAAACTTTATTTCTAAAAATAGATGACTTTCCAGATTTTGCCCAGGGCTATAGTTTGTTAACCTCTGCTCTACAAGATTAATCAGATATGTTTGTGGATTAATTGGCTAATAGAGAAACAATAGCATTTGTCTTCAGAGAAGAATTGTAGAAACCAGAGTATATCTCTGATGTATCACTGACAATGTCTTGAAAAACTTAAAAAATGCTGGACATGAAAACAGAATATGTCAGACACAGTGAAGAGCAGTAATACTTTAAAGTAAGAGTTTCACAAATTGCTCAAACATTGAAATTAGCAAAGCCTTTAAAATAAGGTTATAAAGTATATCAAAGAGAATCAAGTTTAATTAGAACTAAAGAACACAATAAACAGAAAATAATAAACATGAAGATGAGACAATAGAGAGCTAAATGGATCTTGGGTAAAAGGAAGATGGGCATTCCCAGCAGAAGACAACTTTAGTAAACTCATGGCAGCATTAGAAAGAAGTATATGTGATAAAAACTGCACAGAGGTGGAATGACTTGTCCAATATAATGCAAGAATTCAGTGACAGAGCTTGTTTTCAGGTTCGGTATTCTTTCCCACATCTTCTTCCCTGGTTGTTAAGTATCCAGGTTCTGCCTAACACACTGGTTCAAGCTTCTTGAATGGGATACTTACTTGCCTGATTAATTGCCCTCCAAATAGGGGCTCAGAGCAAATTATTATCTTCACTACTTATTGGCAACCACCATTGTTTTTTTAAGGGAAGCCATTTATCCATACTGGCAAATTAAAACAGTTATGATCATGGTAATAACATAATTTGAATAATCAAATGCAATTGAATTGTAAATGCACCTATTTAGGCTGGACATGAGCTATTGTGATGTACATTTATATTTAATGTCCTTTATGTTTCCCTGGATGCTGTGATGGTCTGAGCTCTGCAATTTAGTTGTATAGGCAAATTTTCTTTCAACAGTCTCTCTCTGTACATTTGAAAGGGAGGGAGAACAATCAACTTGCTGTAGACTGATTACAAACAAATTAGACTAGGGCTCAGGTAATAAAGGATGGGCAATTATAATTGCATTGAAATTATTATCACTGGCAGAGCTATATTGGACTAAAGTTAGTAGATATGAAATAAACTGGATTTAACAAAGCACATCTGTCCTGTGCATTTTCTGTAGTCTCGCTGAACACTATTGTATAGTATAGTGTATATTGTATACACTATATTGTATATTGTAAAGTATATTGTAAAGTGTGGATGTTTCTATTTGGCTGCTCAATAAATTCTAATATTAGTTGAAGACAGTGTCTACTAAAATGTTCACTTTTCTATATAGGAAAGGTACAATGAGTTTGGCAATTGGAACTCCATGATGTGTATTAAAGAAAAATTTGCATATCAAAGACACTGATTTTATCTACATCCTGTTGTGTATTCATCTGAGAAAATTTGGGTCCAAAGCACAGGGAGTGACTTGTTACAGTTATAGTTCTCTCAGGTTACCCTGTGAGGGGTCACATGTTTTGGAGACCAGCTTGCCCTCCCTCCAATAGTAATTGAGTTGAATGTATAAACATACTCCAAATGATCAAGCCAGGATTGGCACCTGCTTCTGTGACAATTTATGCCAATAAATAAGGACCCAACACCCCCTTTCCAGCTTTATTACTCTGAATAGAAAACAATCAGTCCAATTCATCTACATTTCTTTTCCATGTATGACCTACTAGACATTTCAAAATGTGTTCGGCAGTAACTAGTATCCTGTCTAACCACTTAACACAGTGAAGATACACAACTTGAGGGTATTACAGTAACAATTCTGAATTTGTCAATTGAATTTATTTACATTTTACTGCTAAAAGTATTGAGATGGTATTGTGCTGTGCTTAGTCGCTCAACTGTGTCCAGCTCTTTGTGACCCCATGGACTGTAGCCCACTAGACTTCTGTTCCCTGGAGCTTCTCCAGGCAAGAATACTGGAGTGGGTTGCCATGCCCTCCTTCAAGGAATCTTCCCAACCCAGGGATTGAACCCAAGTCTCCCACATTTCAGGTGGATTCCTTACCAACTTAGCTATAAGAGAAACCCACTGAAATGGTCTTAGCTGAAGCTAATTCAAGCTCATAGGCCTCTGAGACAGCATATTAAAAAGCAGAGACATTACTTTGCCAACAAAGGTCTGGCTAGTTAAGGCTATGGTTTTTCCAGTAGTCATGTATGGATGTGAGAGTTGGACTGTAAAGAAAGATGAGTGCCAAAAAATTGATGCTCTTTTGAACTGTGGTGTTGGAGAAGACTCTTGAGAGTCCCTTGGGCTGCAAGGAGATCCAACCAGTCCATTCTAAAGGAAATCAGTCCTGAATAGTGATTGGAAGGACTGATACTGAAGCTGCAGCTCCAATACTTTGGCCACTTGATATGAAGAACTGGCTCATTTGAAAAGACCCTGATGCTGGGAAAGGTTAAAAGTTGGAGGAGAAGGGGATGATAGAGAATGAGATGGCATCACCAACTCAGTGGACATGAGTTTGAGTAAACTCTGGGAGTGGGTAATGGACAGGGAGGTCTGGCGTGTTGCAGTCCATGGGGTCACAAAGAGTCGGATACAACTGAGCAACTGAACTGAACTGAACTGAGGCCTCTGAGAAAGGAAAGGATGTGTCCTCTGACATAACCAAGCCATCCCTGTGGGTGTAAAGGATGGACCATTCTTTACTTCCCACCCTGTAGACTCATGATATAAATGAGAAAGTGAAACAATTATATGTTGTCCACAAGTATGTCCTTGTATGCTCTAGTTCCATCAACTTTAGGCAAGTCTTGACCCTATATGTTAACTAATAGAAATTAGTTATAATAATTGAAATAGTTATTTTAATTATAATAAATGTATTGTGTACATATAATTGTAATATATAATCAAGTTATTTCAGTGGTAATAATTGAAACAATAATTAAGATTTAAATATTTGACCTTTCATTTTTCTAGAAGATCCCTCAGAATAAAAACATATTTGTGCCTGGGCTTAGCCATGGCCAACAGAGAAAACAAAATTAATGATTACTGTCAATGTGTGCTATTATGTGTTTGGCACCAAGGTGAGCATCTTCAAACATAGCTTATTTTATTCTTTTCCATGGCCCTACAACAAAGTTATTACTATTATCCTAATTTCATCAGTGAGGAAATTGGAGCTTACATATAGCTTCCCTGGTAGCTCAGCTGGTAAAGAATTCACCTGCAATGCAGGAGACACCAGTTTGATTTCTGGGTCGAGAAGATCCCCTGGAGAAGGGATAGGCTACCCCTCTAGTATTCTTGGGCTTCCCTGGTGGCTCAGCTGGTAAAGGATCCACCTGCAATGTGAGACAGCTGGGTTCTTTCCCTGGGTTGGGAATATCCCCTGGAGAAGGGAACGGCTAGCCTCTCCAGTATTCTGGCCTGGAGAATTCCATGGACTGTATAGGTCATGCGGTTGAAAAGAGTCGGAGCTTATATGTATTGTTCAAGAATTTGGTTGTTCAAGAAAGTAATGGGAACAAGAGTACCAGCATCAAAATCCATACTCTGAACGAGAGAGCTGCAAACTAAACTGAAGGTCAAATGTGGCCCACTACCTATTTTCTTACGGCTTGTCAGCTATTTTTAAATAGTAAAAAAACCCCAAAAAACTAATGATATACATTATTTTCCCAGCCATGAAAGCTATAATAAATTTAAATGTAAATGTCCACAAATAAAGTTTTATTGCACTACAACTATGCTCGAATGTATTCTCCATGTCTATTTTCCAGCTACAATGGCAGAGTTGAACAGAGACCACATGTGGGACAGCCATCACTTTGCACTGCTGCTTAGCACACCACAACATGAGAGATGCAGTTGTACCTTGACAGTCTTTTGGTGCCTCATAAATGGCACTCAAATATGGCATAAAGTATCAAGATATTTTATTTATTACTGTTTATTACTAGTACATAATAAACATGTCAGCATAACAAGTAGAAGAAAAAAATCATGTGATTTAAAGGCACAATTGTGTAGATTACTTTGTTATTGAATTAGAAGTCAAAGTATTCCAATTATTATGTGATGGCATTATAACTATTCTAAAAAACTCAATATACATTGCCTTTAGCAAACTAAGCAACCATCACAATATCCCTATTGTGGAATACTGGGAAGCAATGTTTAGAAAAACTAGAAAATCTAAAACAATGTCTTATCACAACAGAATTTCTTCACAAAAATATAAATAAGACCACAACTAAAGTGTCTAAGTGACTCATTTTTTAGCCAAGCAAGCAGTTTTCCAATTGTGAATTAATTATACCATTTTTTATTACAATAGAAAAAGAAATGTGTCTAGAAAGAAACAAAATTGTTAAAAGCTATTTGCCTTTCTGTGAAAAAAAAAAAATGAAGGGCTGTGAATATTAGGAGCAAATCAGTAGTCAATTAAAGATAAGCTGGAACATTTTGAGTTGTCTTCCGTGACTATTGATGAGTTAACAAATTTTGCTTTTTTCCAGGAGTCAGTACTGAATTTGAAGTGATTGAAGGATTAGCCGTTATTAATAGCCTGCATGGAATAACCACAGGTAAGAATATTTTCAAAGATGTTGAGAAAACACTAATTCATTGAAACCTGAAGTGGAATCTGCTATGATGTGTTATAACTGATGGTGGTAAAAGTATGTGTGAAGCATAAAAAGACTCATTGGGAAAGTGTAAGTTATTTAAAGGTGTGTTTATTTATTATATTATTATCAGCATGAACTATGTGGAAACTCTTTTAGTCTATTGTGTGGTGTTGAATCAGTAGTATCAATGGTAACATCATCTGCTTTAGTGGATTTGACATTGTCATTTCATGATTTTTCATCAGAAAAATTGAAATGTAAAATTTTTTTTCACTTGTTATATAGTTTGAAGCACACTGTCAAAACTATTAACATAGTTTAAACGTGGAAATTTATAGACTGAGTACTTAAAATTTGTGTGATAATGATAATTTTACTTTCTGTTTTAACTCTTGTCAGCATGGGAAAGTTATAAGTCTGTTGACATTACTTGTATTTCAAACATTACTTTTTATGGAAATGACAGTAAACCAATATAAATTTCATATATAAGTTATGTTTTACCTTGAAATTTTAGATTGGTTCACTAAGTATTATTATCTGCAACAGAAACGTCTTTCTAAAGCCAGTCAGTGTTTAATGAATGAGGGTAGTTCTTATGCAAGAAAAGTTCAAAAATTTGTCCTGATATCAAAACTCACAACAAAACTTCACCAATGGTAAGCCATCAACCTGCTATGTGGTAAATCCAAGGAATGATATTCAATTCTTATTTCTGATGAGCTCTGGAAGAGCTCAGCAGAAACTTCAGCAGCATTTTTGTTGTTCAGTTGCCAAGTTAAGTCTGACTCTTTTGCAACCCCATGAACTACAGCACTCCAGGCTTCCCTGTCCTTCACCATCTCCTGGAGTTTGCCCATGATGCCATTAAACCATCTCATTCTCTGTTGCCCTCTTCTCTTTCTGCCTTCAATCTTTCCCAGTATCAGGGTCTTTTCCAAAGAGTCAGATGTTTGCATTAGGTAGCCAAAGTATTGGAACTTCAACTTCAGTCCTTCCAGTGATTATTCAGAGTTGATTTCCTTTAGGATTGATTTATTTGATCTCCTCACTGTCCAAGGGACACCACACCAAGGAACTTCAGCACCACAGTTCGAAAGCACCAATTCTTCAGCACCTGCCTTCTTTATGGTCCAGCTCTCATATCCGTACATGATTACTGGAAAGACCATAGACTTGACTATATGGACCTTTGTCAGTAAAGTGATGTCTTTACTTTTTAATACACTGTTTAGGTTCCTTCCAAGAAGCAATCACCTTCTAATTTCATGGCTGCAGTCACCATCTGTGATGATTTTAGAGCCCAAGAAGAGGATATCTGTCACTGCTTCCACCTTTTTCCTTTCTATTTGCCATGAAATGATGGGACCAGATGCCATGATCTTAGTTTGTCTGTTTTTTAAATATTGAGTTTTAATCCAGCTTTTGACTCTCCTCTTTTACCCTCATCATGAGGTTCTTTAGTTCCTCTTCGCTTTCTGCCATTAGAAAGCATATCTGCATATGCTTTCCGCATATCTGAGGTTGTTGCACACTAGGAAAAAAAAAAAAACTCTGAGAATAATCAAGCAAAAAGTGAAAGAAGAACAGCTTCTTTTTGTCTGCCCCATCTCATTTCTCAGGACAGCACGGTTCTGTGCCAAAAGGAAACTCCCTATCCAGAAAGAGTTCCTCTGACCTGGAAAGAGAAAAGAGTGAGTGACCAGCTTCCCAATATTTTGGGATAGCAAACAAAGGACCTGCTTTGGTTTCAGCCCGCTCAGAGACCAGCACATTGGTCATATATAGAGAGATATCTAGAAGCAAAAAAGAAGAGCAGGGCCTCCTAGTATCAGCCATGTAGCAAGAGTAGCTGTAGTGAGGAGCTCCACAGGTGGTTTTAGTAGCTTTTTCTACTGAAGAAACCAATGGGCAGCAAGCCATAGTGGCTCCCCACCCCGCCCCACTGTGGATTTCACCATGCTTTGCCTTAGATGTATTCATGTTCACCAACACCAGCTATCCAATTACCTCCCCACTCCCGTCTTGCCACCGCCATCAGAGCCAGTGAATCTCTGGCTTCTGTGGCTGCATGGGTACAAGATGCCAGCCTAGATCCCCATGGCTGACTCCCAGCTCTATATGTACTTGAGGTGTGCCTCTCCAGCTGTGCACCTGTACACTGCCAGCTTGATCTTTATCACCAGTCTCTACCATGGTATGCATACCTATGCCAAGATCCTGCTACCATAAAGGATAGCATCTAAACTAGCCTCTATTTTAATAATATAAATAAATTTAATAATGATATATTGAAAACCATGTTGTATTTATAATGCAGTTTCTAAAACAGATGCACATGGCATATTCATTTTACAGTCCAATAAATTATAGATACAGCAATTCAGATTAATGTTTTCAAGTTATCATCTCAGTGCAAACAAATTTTCCTTTAAAAAGATTATTTTTAAAATTTTCATTTTGAAAGATACTATTTCTACAAATTTTTTAGAATACATAAATATATCAAGACCATAGCATGTCCTGGCAAGCATTCGTGTACTTTCCACTTTTATCTATATCATTTCTGTATAGATAAGGTCATTCCAGCTGTTTCTTTAATGAAATGAATAATTAGTCTGTAAGATGATATATTTAATTACATATTTATTAAAGAAAGGAGATATTTTAAAATGTGACTTTCATAGCATTGTGAATAACTCTCCACTTTTCTTTCAGCATCTAAAAGAAAATACTGGCAGCATTATTGAACAGTAACACCTGTGCAATCAACAGAACATGGTAGGGAGAAAATGTCAGAATGATGGAGTAAGGACTTTCAAAATTTCTCTACTTCATAAAATCAGAGAACATTGGCAAAAATTGTAAATATCAACTTTTTGAGAAATCTGAAAATTAGTCATATACTTACAACAATACATGAAATGCTTAATCCAGAAAAAATGGCTGTGTATCAGTAAGAATAACAAGCATTGTGGTGTTTTAACTTTCTTTATTCACATCTTCAATTACCTGACTCAGGGGTAGCCTTGAAAACTAATAACTCCATAATTACAGAAAACCAACAGCCTAAAACCCTATCTGGAAGAACTGATTTGAAGCTCCTCTAAAACATTGGGTTGAGGCTCTTACAGAGCTCTGTTCCTAGGGACATGCCATTATTTGACCTATTTAGAATTTCCCCAGAAAGCTCCATCTGCAAGAGTGTCCTTTACTTCACCAGACATAGAGCCTACCTAATGTGAACAGATTTTTCTCCTAGAATAATTGTCAAAAACAGTAGCAATGGTTTAACTTTGCAGAAGCAACAACAAAAAGACAGAAAGAGAGAGAGAGAGAGAAGAAAATCTGAGAAATGAGATGGCCATAGAAGCTTTGTAAAGTTCTGGCTTTGTAAATATTCCCAAGAATTTAATAGTCCATGAACATAAAAAGGTATAGGCACAGCTCAAGAAAGACCTGAGAAGGCCCTAAGATCTCACCTCTGGCTGAACTTAAAGTTCTGTATAAGCAAGAAGGCAGAGTGATAAACTGTCTCCTTGAGCATTCATGGTATGTCCCAACATGCACACAGAGCCCCCTGGCAAATAATCTTGTGGACTTATTCATCCTAGGCATTTAGGGAAATATCTGGTGATCATTGGGAAAAGGCAATGGCACCCCACTCCAGTACTCTTGCCTGGAAAATCCCATGGACAGAGGAGCCTGGTGGGCTACAGTCCATGGGGTCGTGAAGAGTTGGACGTGACTGAGCGACTTCACTTTCATCCATTGGAGAAGGAAATGGCCACCCACTCCAGTGTTCTTGCCTGGAGAATCCCAGAGACGGGGGAGCCTGGTGGGCTGCCATCTATGGGGTTGCACCGAGTTGGCCACGACTGAAGTGACTTAGCAGCAGCAGCAGTTGGTGACCATTAACTGACACTAAGTTACCTGACCTCACAGGTGGCACAGTGGTAAAGAATCCATCTGCCAATGCAGCAGATGCAGATTCAATCCCTGAGTCAGGAAGATCTCCTGGAGAAGGAAATGGGAACCCACTCTGGTTTCCTTTCCTGAAAAACTTCATGGACAGGGGAGCCTGGTAGGCTGCAGTCCATGGGGTAGTAAAGAGTCAAACATGAGTTAGTGACTGAGCAGGCACGCAGGCTATCGGACCAGAAACTATAGTGGCTGCAGAAGACAAGAGTACACACACTTTACAAAGTTAAATCAGCAGAGTCATTAAGCAAATAAACAGGAACAAAAATAAAAATAACAAGCAGCAGAAACAGCATAATTAAAGGAAGGGAGGAAAATCTGATATCCAGAGTATTCACATTATATTATTTAGAATATCCAGTTTTCAACAAAAAAAAAAATTGTAAGACATACAAAGAGACAAGAAAGCATGGCCCATACACAGAAAAAAAAAAAAACCCAATCACTAGAAATTATCCTTAATAAAGCTAAGATACAGAATTTATTGGAAAACATATTTGTTGCCTACCTATTCTGATTTTATCTCAAGAAGTCAGGAATGCAACAGCAAAAGACTTAATAAGAATTATTACTTATTTCCCAAATGTATGTGTTCTCTCTGTATTTTAAATATATTGAAAGAACAAAAGTAATCCATGAATGATTTGCTATAAAAATATGAGAACAATATATGACTGAGGAAAGAACATCAAAAGTTGGAAGCTTTACGGCTTCACCTTCAATAAAAGATAGCAAAATAAAACAGAAGATCAAGAAGGTAATAGAACATAGAAAGGCACTAAAAGCCAACTAGACTGAGTAAATATCTATGAAGTACAGCTATGATCTGAATGTTTGTTCCCGCTAAAGTCATATCCTCAAAATATAAGCCCCAAAGATGAAGGTGTTATGAGATGGATTTTTAGGAAATGCTTAAATTTGAGGATATAACCCTGATGAATGAAACTTGTACCTTGTAAAAGAAACTCACAGGGATTCCTAACCCTTCCACATGTGAGGACAGAGAAAGAAGGAGCATGCTCTACACTAAAAATGAGCTCTCACCCAAAACTCACCCATGCTGGAGCCTTGATCTTGGACTTCTAGCCTCCAGAACTATGAGTGATAAACTTTTGTAATTTATAAGCTATTAATACCAAATATGTGACATTTTGTTACAGCCACCTGAAAAAAACTAAGACAAGCACAACAACTGTAGAATACCTATTCTCAAGTTCAGAAGAGTCATTCCCCAGGGTAGACCATATGCTGAACCATAAAACAAGTTTCAGTATAATTAAATGGATTGTAATCATACATATTATATTCTTTAAGCCAAACAAACTGAAATTCAAAATTTGTTATAGAAGGAAAGTTTGGAAATTCACAATGTGGGACCATTAAACACATTCTCACTAATACTCAATGGTTCAAAGAAGATAAATTAGAAAATACTCTTACATATAAATGAAAACAAACACAATATACCAGAGCTTAGGGAATGCAGCTGACACAATGCTTCAAGGGAAATTTGTAGTATCAGTTCAGTTCAATTCAGTCACTCAGTCGCGTCCGACTCTTTGCGACCCCATGAATCACAGCACGCCAGGCCTCCTTGTCCATCACCATCTCCCGGAGTTCACTCAGACTCACGTCCATCGAGTCTGTGATGCCATCCAGCCATCTCATCCTCGGTCGTCCCCTTCTCCTCCTGCCCCCAATCCCTCCCAGCATCAGAGTCTTTTCCAATGAGTCAACTCTTCACATGAGGTGGCCAAAGTACTGGAGTTTCAGCTTTTCCATCATTTCTTCCAAAGAAATCCCAGGGCTGATCTCCTTTAGAATGGACTGGTTGGATCTCCTTGCAGTCCAAGGGACTCTCAAGAGTCTTCTCCAACACCACAGTTCAAAAGCATCAATTCTTTGGTGCTCAGCCTTCTTCACCGTCCAACTCTCACATCCATACATGATCACAGGAAAAACCATAGCCTTGACTAGATGGATAAGAGGACATATTAAAAAAGGAGGATCTCAAATTTATATTCTAACATTCCACTGTAAGAAACCAAAAGAAAAATAAATGGATACTTTGTTACAGCAGCTCTGAGAAAGTAGCACAAATTTTAGCACCAAAAGTGAATATGCTGCTGTGTGGCAAGGGAACTGAATAATGTATTGAGGCTGGAAGACTTTTGAAGAGAAAGCCTAGATAGTCTTGAAGAGACTTTTGGTAAAAATATGAAGGTTAAAGCTTTTTCTTGAGATCTCACATGGAAATGAGGAATATATTCCTGGAAACTGGAAGAAAGATGATTCTTGTTAGAAGTGGCAGGCAACTTGACCAAATTTTGTTCTAATGTTGGACAGAAAATATAACTTGTAAGCAATAAACTTTGATATTTATAAGCAGTGTGTGTGGTACAGCATAGTGTCTCCTTGCTACTAATAGTAAAATGTGAGAGGAAAGAGATGGAGGGACAATCACTTAAAAAGGAGCCAGAACTAAGTGGTTTGGAAAATTCTCAGTCTGTCCATATTACTACAGATACTAAAGCATGCTCTGGAGAAAACAGCAAGGATAGGATCAGAAAATATTTTGCTGAAGATATTAATCATTTCCTACTAATCAACCATCTCAGCAGAAGCCAGCATAGAGTTGGTGTGGATCCTTTTGACTTTACATCCACATTAGACTCAGAGTTTTTGAGAAGGATATATATTCAACAGAAACACTGCAGACTTGGACTGAAGGATACAGAGACAAAACAAAATGAAGGAATGCTATCAAACTTCCAAAAGTCTATAATAAAAAAGCAGGTTGAGAGGATGAAGTCATGTCTGCCTCTGTAGATCCCAAGAACAGGGCTCCAGTTGTTTCCATATGCAAAGAGGCGGGGACAAACAACACCTTCACAGTTGAGAGGGCAGTACCATCTCAGAGTTTTGAAGTGGGTGGGCTGTTGCCATTGCCAGAGCATGGGGCTACTCCTTGGGACCCAAAGAGAATTATTCTCAGGGCTTGAAATCTAATGGGATTTCCTCTGCTGATTTTCAGACTTGCTTGGGACATGTTACCCTTTATTCCTTCCAATTTCCTCCTTTCAGAATGTGAATGTCTATTCTATCTACGCATGTTTCACCACTGCTTTTGTAAACAGATAACTTGTTTCTGAATTTCATTGGTCCAAAAATGGAGAGGAATTTTTCCTTCAGGATGAATGGATCATACCCAAAATCTCACCCACACTTGATTCAGATGATGACAACTTGGACTCTGATTTTGTCATAATCAGGCGAGACTTTAGACTTAGAGTTAATGTTACAATGCAGCAAGGCTTTGGGGAATGTTAGGGTGTGGTGAATGTATTTTGTACATGTATACTGGAAGGATGTGAATTTAGGGAAGCTAGAGGCAAACTTGATTAAATTGTGTCCATCCCAAAATTTATATCCACCTGTAAATGTGAACTGAGTTAGAAACAGAATCTTTGCAGATGGAATCAAAGTTAAGATGTGGTCATAATGGATTTGGATGAAACCTAAATCCAATAAAGTGTCCACTTAGGTAGAAGGAGATTTAAACACTGAGACACAAGGAAGAAGGAAGGTCATGTGAAGATAGAGGCAGACCTTACAGAGATGAAGCTATAAGCGGAGGAGCACCAAAGATTGCCAGCAACCAACCTCTAGAAGTGGGAAAGAGACAAGGAAGAATGGCCCTGCCTACAGCATGCTTTTAAACATCTAGCCTTAAGAAATGTGAAGAAATACATTTCTGTTGTTTAAATATACAGAATTTGTACTACTTCATTACAGCAGCTGTAGGAAACTGCTAGTCTGTAACCCCTCCTCACCACCAACAAAAAACACAAACGGAATTGGTCATCAAAATTTTCCCAAAAAGAGAAGAATTAAATGGAGTTATTGATGAATGCCACAGAATGTTTGCAGGGGAATTAACACTAACCCTTCACAAAGTCTTCCAAAATTGAAGAGGAGAAAATTCTTCCCAACTTATTTTATGAGGCCAGTTACATTTGAGTGAACAAAGGTGTTACAAGAAAATAAAACTACAGGTTCCCTTAGGAATGTAAACTCAAAACTCCTCAATAAAATCTGTGCAAACCAAATCCAGCCAGATATACAAAGGATTATGTACCATAACCAACTGATCTGTAGCACAAGGATGCTTCGGCATATAAGATTAAATAATACGATATACTGTATTTATAGAAAAAAAGACAAAATTCAAAATCCTCTCAATCGATTCAGGAAAAAAAGTATTAGGAAAAAACCAAACTCTCTTCTATGTTAAAAGCAACCTCAACAAAACTTTAAATAGAAGGAAACTTTCTCAAGGTAATAAAAGGAATTTATGAGGAACCCATAGCCAAGATCATCCTTAATGGTGAAAGACTGAAGGCTTTTCTCTGAAGGACAGATACAACACCAGAATATCGACTTTATTTAACATCATATTGAAAGTTCTAAGTAGGGCAATTAGGCAGGAGAAGTAAATAAAAGTCATCAGATTGAAAAAGAAGTAAAAACTTCTTTGTTCACAAATAAATGATCTTGTATACAGAAATCCTAAGAAATTCACACACAAAATTCTTAAAGCTGATAAACTATGTCAACAAGGTTTCATGATGTTAGATAATTCATCATATATGTATATTATCACACACTCAGTTGTCTTTCTACACATAAGTATCAGTTGTCTTTCTAAACATAAGTGCTGATTGCTCAAAGAAAAAAAATTAAAATATGTTTACAATGCATCAGAAACAATAAAATACTTAGGAATAATTTTAACAAACTTGTAAAACTTGTGCATTTAAAAAGTGCATTAAAAAGTGTCATTAAAATCAATTAAAAAAAACTAAATGGAGAAATACATCATGTTCATGAATTGGAAAATCTAATATTAAGGTAGTGCTACTGCCCATATGGACCAACACATCCTACATCACAATCCAGGTTTCTTTTTGTGTGTGCAAAAATTGACAACCTGATCCTAAAATTGTATATAATTTCAGTAGAACCAAGATATCTATAACTGTCTTGGAAAAAAGAGTAAAACTGAGGGACTAATATTATCAAATTTCAAAAATTACTACGAAAAAGCAGTGATTAAGAGTGTGGGACACTCGCATAAGCACAGACACACAGATCAATGAAATAGCACTTAGAGTTCAGAAATGAGCTTTTGCATTTAAGGTCAACTGATTTTTGACAAAATGCCAATATAGCTTAATCATAACTTAAGGAAAGAATTGTTTCTTCAGCAAGTAGTGCTGAGACAACTTGATATTCACATGCAAAATAATATACCAGTTTCACCCTGTTCAAAATGCATTGAAAACTTAATGCAATTACTAAAAATATGAAGTATAGATTTTAATTTTTATGACCATAGATTAGGCAAAGGTTTCCTAGATATAACCCCAGAAGGCCCAAGGAAAAAACAAAGATACATTGGATTTCATAAAAATGCAAGCCATGTGTCCCTCAAAGGGTACTATCAAGAAAATTTTTCAAACAACAGATAATGGGATAAAATATATGCAGGGGACTACAATATATACTATATAAAGAACTCATACAACTCAATTATAAAAAGACTACGCAATTAAATGATAGGCACAGTATTCAAAAATATCAGTTTACCTAAAAAGTTATCCAAGTCACCAATAATTGTATGAAAAATGCTCAACATTATTAATCATTGGGGAAATGCAAATTAACATCACAAAATATCACTGGCCCAGGTTCAATCTCTGAGTTGGGAAGATCACTTGGGGAAAGGAATGGCTACCAACTCCAGTATTCCTGCTTGGATAATTCCATGGACAGAGGAGCCTGGTGGGCTACAGTCCATGGGGTTGCAAAGAGTCAGACATGACTGAGTGACTAACATTTTAGGACAGGAAGAGCAGAAATTGGGACCAATACTTTGGTCGTAGGAATTCAAAATAGATCAGCCACTTTGGAAATTAGTTTGGAAATGCTTAAAAAATATAAACATAAGATTACCATATTTCCCTGCAGTTCCACTCATAGGTATATAGTCAATAACATGTATACTATCATGTAAGAATCGAATCGCCAGTGTATGTCTGATGCAGGATACAGCATGCTTGGGGCTGGTGCATGGGGATGACCCAGAGAGATGTTATGGGGAGGGAGGTGGGAAGGGATTCATGTTTGGGAACGCATGTAAGAATTAAAGATTTAAAATTTAAAAAAAAAAAAACAACAAATAAAAACAAATTGTTCACACGGAAACTTGTACATGCGTGTTTATAGAAGTGTTATTCATAAGAGCCAAAAAGTAGAAACAAGTCAGCTGTTCAGTTGATGAGTAGATAAAATGCTGTATATCAATATGATCGAATATTGTTTAGCCATAAAAATGAAATACCGATACATGCTACTACATGGATGAACCTAAAACTTAAAGTGAAAGAAGCTAGGCACAAAAGGCCAATTATTGTATGGTTCTATTTATATGAAATACCCAGAATAGGTAAAACCACAGAAGCAGAAAGTATATAAGCAGTTACTTGAGGTTGAATTTTAAAAAGTTCATGAAGAGTGACTGCTAATTCACAAGAGAGTTTGGGTAGGTGATAAAATATTCTGGGACTACACACTATTGGAGTTTATATAAGTTTGTGAACACTAAAAACCACTGAATTTTATTTTTAACTTTAAAAGAATGAATTTTATGGTATAGGAATTATATCTCAAAGGTAGTTAAAAATTCTATATGGTATTAGGCATGGCTTAAAGTAGGCACCGAATAGGAGTCTTCTATTTGTAGATTGCTGCATTTCTTTTGTCCTAGTCATATGACTCTGAAAACGCTGATACTTGTGCCATGATTTCTCTGAGCTGATTCTTTTTTCCATGTGAATTCACTATCATTTCTTCACTTTCTTTTCCTCCCAGTGAAATACTGGTATTAACTTCAGTTTTTAGAAGTTCATTTTTATTAAAGTCTATTGAATATTTAGAAATTTACTTATGAGACTATGTGTTACATATTTTACTAGGAACCAAGGCTAAAACATTGAAAGAAAGACAGATATATTCCCTGCCAGGACTGAATTTTCAGTCTAGATAGGACTGCAGAAATTAAATCAGTAAGCAAAACCAGTGCAGTGATTTTGAAGGACATATTACGCAGGATTGAAACAAGTAGATGTAATCTTTATTAGAGCATAATGATAATGCATTTTCCTTTGTTTATCTCTTATTATATGCCTGTCAGCCGCCATATCCAATTGAGATGTCAATTTCTAAATAGTCCATTTAATACCCAGTTGATCCTAAGACAGTCAACCACTTTCACTAGGTTTTAGATCTTCATAAATATTGTTTGTGGTAAAAATAATGAAAAAAATGGAGAAAAGTTGTTTGATAGCTGTTCAATTGATCTTAGTTAAATGTATGCTATATTTCCTAATGGCTAATAAATTCATTCAGCTGTAGTTTAGAGATCTAAAGATGGCCTAGTGTCCAGATCCATTCCCATCTGAGGTAGTCACTAGTCAGTTTCACTGTTTCCAGACAATGCTTTGTGTCACAGATAACCATCACTAGAACATTGCTTCTACTCTAAAATATCACACAAATATGCAAAATATATGTATATATACATATATATGTAATCCTACACACATGATTTATGAATATAATTTATTTACATTTAAGCACAGAGAGAGAGAGAGAGAGAGAGAGAAAGAAATTTTTAAATTCTAAGCCAATAGCATAATTATTAATATTACATATAATAATAGATGAGCAGCTATTTCCTTAACATTGAGGATGTTTTAATGACAATGAGATCTCACTATTTCATACTGTAGGATTATGTGTTATCCTCATATGTAATAAAGCATTATATATAAGAATCTTATCAAATTTGTGCTTTTAATCTTCATTTCATGGGTTACAAAACAAATATTTGAGCTATCATTTATTTATGAGCAGTATTCAGTACCAAGGGCATTCTAGTGAAGACTCTGAATCTATTATACTTTAAGTTATACTCTTTCTAATTAAACCTAATAAACCATCTCCTGAGGAAGTACGGGCAGTCCTCAGTTTAGGATGGTTTGACTTATGAGGTGATATGCATTCAGTTTAAACTGCACTTCAAGTTTTGACTTTGATTTTTCCCATGCTAGCCATAGGCCATAGTATACCGTCTCTACTGATACGCTGTTGGGGTGCTGGGAGCCACAGAAAGCTGTATCTTCCAGTCGGCAACATGATCATCAGGGTAAACAACCAATACACTTGTAACCATTCTGCAGCCATACAACAGTTCTGTTTCTCACTTTCAGTCATCAATAAATTACATGAGGTATTCAGCAGTTTATTATAAAAGAGTCTCTATGTTAGATAGTTTTGCTCAAAATCCGACTAATGTAAGTGTTCTGAGCACATTTAAAGTAGGACATATGAATACTTATGGTTGATTCATGTTGATATTTGACAGAAAAAAAGAAAATTCTGTAAAGCAATTATCATTCAAATAAAAGAGGTATGCAAGGCTGATCTATGATGTTTGGTGGGTTAGGTGTTAAATTAACCTTCCAATTATAACATTTTCAACTTCCCATTGCTAATCCTATCATAAGTTGAGAAAGATTTGTAGTTTAATTTTTTGCTAGATCCATCATAGTAAAGGATACATACAAAACTCATTAGGGATGAATCCAAACGAAATCATTTTCCTTTTTCCTAGTTGAAATCCAATATAATCTTCATAGTCCACATCTCTAACAAACCCTCTTCCACTGCACTTTTCAGTTACTGTCCCTAAATTGCCATTGATCTTCTTGTCTTCCGTGAGTCCCCCAAATGTTCTGTATCTCATTGTTGAGACACTTTGTCTTCAATAATATCATCCTGTCTCTGCTGGGCTGTACCTTCCTTATAGGCAGAAATCCTTTGCCATCTGTCCCTAAATCTTTAAATTATTGACCTTCAATTTGAATCCTAGGTCTCTAAGTCAGCCTCAGCGATGCAGTAAATTGTCTCCTCCAAGTCTTTCTTTTTTATCATAGTCTTAGGAATGGTTATATCAAGAAATAACCTTGAAAATATTTGAAAAGGAATTACTTTGGGGGAATGTGTTAGGGGCAGATGACTGTTTTCCTTGATAACTTCCAAGATGCTTCTAGAATAAACGGAGGCATGGAAATTAAGGAACTGTTGTTTTGCATACTATGTACAGCAAGAATAGAAGGAAGCAAAAATTCTGGCCTGGGTTGGTCAGAATCTAGCATTCAAACTCTTCTAAACATTCTGTCCTTGACAGTAAGGTGTGGAGATAATTTTTAAATCCTGCTCATTGGCTCTGCTATTAGGTCGAGTTCTGGTTCTTAGGAACTATGATATCTTCAATTAAATTAGTTCACAGTTTCATTTTCCCACTTTTTATTGAGATGAATACATCAAAACTTCTCAATCATTCATACACTTCCAGTAATTTCAACAAAGAAAAAGAACTTTATGTGCAAAGTGAGGAAAAATAACTTTTTTAGATTACATGCCTGTCTCTGGCTGGTTTGCTTTGTAACAGCTTTTTTTTTTTTCATGCATATATTTTACAATTACAACTTTTACTATTAGTGATTAGATTATAACCCACTCAAAACTGAAGGTAATACACCTTATGACATTAGGGTTGATGTTGACCAAGAGATAAAATAAAATTTCCCTCCTAATATTACTAAAGGCAGATCACAATGAACAATCAAACAATAACCAGTTTGGCACTAAACTCAAAAAAGCTATTCTCTTTGTCCACTATTTGGGTGTTAGAATAACACAGGTATTTTTAAAGTAGCATCTTATATTTTACAAAAGTCCTTTTCCTTGCCCTGAAGACAAGTCTAGGAAAAAAATATTTTAGGAAGGAGTGTGGTTCAATTTCACACCTTCTTCTTTAAAAGTGAATACCTGAGACAAAGGTATGTGTGTGTGTTAGTTTCTCAGTCCTGTTCGACTCTTTGAGACCCCATGAACTGTAGCTCGCCAGGCTCCTTTCTCCAAGCAAGAATACTGGAAGGGTGTTGCTATTTCCTTCTCCAGAGGATTTTCCCAACCCCAGGATTTAACCCAGGTCTCCTGCATTGCAGGCAGGATCTTTACTGTCTGAGCTACTAGGGAAGCCCATAGACTTACTTATTAACACTGTTAAAACATCCACACTGCCCAAAGTGATCTACAGATTGAATTCAATCTTTATGAAAATCCTAATGCACTTTTTGCATCCATAGGAAAAGCCATCTTAAAATTCTACAGAATCTCAAGGACCCCGAATAGCCAAAATAATCTTGAGAATAAAGAACAAAGCTACAGGCCTCTAAATTCCTGATTTAAAAACATATTACAAAGCTATTGTAATAATAATAATAAAAAGACTATGGTGCTGTCATAGATACAGATAAAATGTAAAGGCAGATATACAGATCTATGGAATAGAACTGATATCCAAGAAATAAACCCTTGCATATTGATCAGATAATCTTCAACAAGGGTGCCAATATTGCACAATGAGAAAGGACAGTCTCTTAAACAAACACTGCTAGGAAAACTGGATATCCACATTCAACAGAATGAAGGAGGATCCTTATCTACACCACACATAAAAATTAACTCAAAATGGATGAAAGATTTAAACACAGATGAGAAACAATAAAATTCTAGAAGAAAATATGGGGGAAAACTTCATGACATTGTAATAAGCAATGATTTCTTGAATATGACATCAAAAGCACAGGCAAGAAAAACGGAAACCTCTGGCTAGCCTCAGAAGGAGAAAAGAGAAAACACCCAAATATATGCAATAAGAAATCAAAGAGGAAAAGTAACAACCAATACACAGATATAACACAGAAACACAAAAAACCATAAGAGAATATTATGAACAGTCATATGCCAATAAATTGGACAACCTAGAAGAAATGGACATATTTCTAGAAACATACACCCTGCCAAACCTGAATTAAGAAGAAACAGATTATTTGAACAGACCAATCACTAGAAGTGAAACAGAATCTATAATCAAAATAAATAGATAAATAACATTTAAAAATAAATCTTCCTTCAAACAAAAATTCAGAATCAGGTGGCCTCACTGAGGAATTCTACCACACATACAATAAACTTACACCTATCTTTCTGATACTATACGGAAAAACTGAAGAGGAGTAAACACTCCTAAATTCATTTTATGAATCCACCATCATGGTGATATCAAAACCACACAAAGACACCACCAAGAGACAGGGATGGTGACCACTGTCTCTGTGTATGAAAATAATTTCTTGCTTCACCAAACTTTGGTCAGGGTCCTCAACCTTCTTCTAGGCCCATCTGTGCATTTCTTTGTAAACTTAGTTTTAGTAAACCCTCCACCCCCTCTAAGTCATTTTAACTAGAACCCCCTGGGAACCCTTGATAATTGATTATCCTCAGTTGCTGATCAGGTTCCTTACTCCCTCCTGTTCCGCAGGTGATGTCTGATTCCTCTGGCCTGCCTTCAGCAAGAATCCTATTTAGGTCAGTTTGGCCAGAACACTGGAGAAGGCAATGGCAGCCCACTGCAGTACTCTTGCCTGGCAAATCCCATGCACGGAGGAGGCTGGTAGGCTGCAGTCCATGGGGTCGCTAGGAGTTGGACACAACTGAGTGACTTCACTTTCACTTTTCACTTTCATGCATTGGAGAAGGAAATGGCAACCCACTCCAGTGTTCTTGCCTGGAGAATCCCAGGGATGGGGGAGCCTTGTGGGCTGCCGTCTATCGGGTCGCAAGAGTCGGACACGACTGAAGCGACTTAGCAGCAGCAGCAGCCAGAACACTCCTTACTCTTAACATTTCCTCTTAATAGTTTTCCATCCAGCAACTCCCAACCTGCTCCCTGGCTATGAATTTCCACTTATTCTCACTGTATTTGTAGTTGAACCCAGTCTATCTCCTCCACTGTAAAATCTCAAGGCAGTGGTCCCTTTTACCTTTCACAGTGGCCTCACCATGTTTTTAACAAGTGTCACTGATTGGTTTTTGTTTGTTTGTTTTTCTTTAACACATGCCACATTTTAGTTCTGGGAATTGCACCCAGAGTCATTATTGCTTGCAGGAAAGAGAGAAGTGAACCCAGTGATCTTCTTAGCGTGGGAGGCCTAGCCCCTGGGTCAAGACCACAGGAGATATGGTAGTTCTGCCAACTCAAGCATTTTATGGATTGCATTAAGTCTCTTCATAGGGGACAAGGTTTACAGGAGAATGGAGGAAGATGAACCATAGGAAACCACCAATAAACTTCATATATCAAAGCTTACAATATTGAGAGTATTAGACAATAATTCCAGTAATAGCAGGCAACATAAATATGCCAAATGCCTCCTCCAGAACTAATTAAAATATTGACCAATTATTAAATAACACAGCTCTCCCAAAAGACTGTACTATTCTTGGAATAGTAATAAGTATCAACAATTTCCAGAGAGAGCTGACCTAAATCACAGAAAAGAAATATATCTCACAAACTTATTTTATAAGCTACAAGAGGAGGAATTAGATGAGAGAAAAATTAGTTTATTGGTTCAAATAATTTTTCATTTCACAGATACAAGGAAAATATGAGACCCAGATCTGTCAAAATTCTGAAGAAATAATATGTAAATTTCCTATCTTATTAAGAATCTTTTATTAGAAAGTGAAAAAAATCAGATAAAAATGTAATTGAGTTTGTGAGCCACTGTAGGGATTTTGAACTTGCAAATAGGTCAATTGACAAGAGAAAATTATATATGAAAGAAAAATCTAGAAGATTACTATTTAATAAGTCAAGTGAGAAAATTTTGTGCATGTAATACTATGTTAATCCCACACCCACTCTGGAAACTGAATTATTCAATTTTATTCTTTAAATACATTTTCTTGTTTTGATTTCTGTATAAGCAGTGATCAAAAATCCACTAACAAAATAAATGTTACAATGTATTTTACCCTCATATATTATGATAATTCCAGAAAATAGCTGATGTCACTTAAAAAAACCAGAGTAATTAAAACATAACAACACTTGGGCAACAGTTTCTAACTTATGATGAAATTGCCTCTCAACATTTATAGCAAATATTTTCTTTTTGTTAGTACTTTTTGTTAGTTAATGATCAAAAGTACTATCATCTGTTTTTATATTAACCTGGATAGATTAAATGAAATCAACACACAATTATAAGAAGTGTGAAATTGTGGATTTGCTGGCAAAGGCTTTTTGTTGAACCTCTGTACAGGATATGCCATCTGGATAAAGAGGGAAATGAAGTGTGGGAGTGGTGTGTGACTAGTTTTAAACTTCTCTCTCCAGTGTTGGTTTTCTGGAATATTTAAATAGATCAGTGTTCATCACGATTTTATAACAGCCATCTTAATTCCCATGGTTTTCCAGTGTTTGCATAAAGTTTTGAAATTTTCTAAAGTGCCTTATTATTATTATTATTATTATAGCTTCACATTCACCTTCTAGGAGTGCAAAGAAGATACATACATATACAGAGAGATAAGTGAACTAAGATTAGATAGAAAGATTAGGACACTTGAAAGGGTCACACTGCAAGCTAATGTCAGGACCCAGGACTAAATCTACCATATACTCAT
Organism: Ovis aries; assembly: GCF_016772045.2. Lineage (NCBI taxonomy): Eukaryota > Metazoa > Chordata > Mammalia > Artiodactyla > Bovidae > Ovis > Ovis aries. The sequence continues at coordinate 29,215,829 of NC_056075.1, read as the reverse complement.
TAATTCTTTTCAATAAGCATTTATGTCCAAATCTGCGACTCCACAGACTATAGCTCCTCTCTCCATGGAATTCTCCAGGCAGGAATACTGGAGTGGGTTGCCATTCCCTTCTCCAAGTGATCTTCTTGATCCAGGGATCAAATTTGGGTCTCCTGCAATGCAGGCAGATACTTTACCATCTGAGCCACAGGGAAGCCCTAATAAACTCATAAACAACATTATTTATAGATAGGTTAATCTAGCCTATAATTACACAGATGTTACAGCTAAATTCTATGGAAAAGGTAACAGACTGGAAGCTTTAAGAAAAGATTAGGTCAAATATAGAAAATCTAAATTCAATACTTCCTTAATTTTACAAATGAGTTGTAGTTCAATTTAGTCAGTGTTTCCAGCCACATCTGTACTTGCTGTGGAACAGACTTCAGGGCATGGACCTGGTTTCGCTCTGCCTCTCTAGACAGCTTGGAATTGAAGCAGATTTCTTAAGTGCCAATGCATGTGAAACCAGTATGATGATAGGGGGCAACAACTGACATCATCAAAATACAGTGTTATATCTATTTTTCCAGTATCCCTTTCAAATGTATTCAAGTTAGGGTGATCTTTCTCTGTCCTTGGATGAAAACTTCCACACCAATGCCTTTACACTCACTTTTTCATAGAGATTAGAATGTCCAATCCAAGATATAAATGAGAACTCTGAATTTTATTGAGCATTATAACTTCTCCTTCTTTCCTGAGAACTTTAGGGAGGATGGAAGCTGGCAGTAGGAAAGATAGGCTAAGGAGCTTCTTGTATAATTCTCTATTGGTTCTTTTCTACACTTACCTGACCATGTTGGACACATCCTGATACCTACAGAGCTGGGAAAAGGTGAGCGTAAAGCAGCAAAAGAAAGTGAAATCTTATATTTAAATGATACAGTTGTAAGTTGTTTTATGATCTTTGGGCCTCAAAGATGTTTAAAGCTGATTCTTGGGTGAGAGTATGTGATGCTGCCAGGGACCCCTAAATAGTTTGTGGATTTTCTTTTCAGCTAAAGTTCATGCGATCTGCGTCAGCAGATGCATCATTTTATGGATGACAGTTTTCTCTAAATTAAGCAGTTCCTAAAAATGCAAGCCTCTCCCCACTTTGTCTTTTGCTCCAGGGATCTGGGGATCCCTTGTGGGGACACAACTGGACAAGACCCATGATGAACCCAGGCTGTTTCTTCCCTTTTACAGATGGTCTCCAGCTCTCCATAGGAAATACTGGCACACCCCTTGTTCTCTCCAACTCTTAGAGGCAGGCTGCTGCAAAGTAGCAGCCTCCTCCTCTTTGTTCAACAAAGTAGCATGTCTTGGACCTTCCTTCTGTCCTTTGTGGGGGTACTCCTACTAGGACTGAGATGAGAACTTGCTTCAAGGTGGTGAGAAAATCAGAGTACAACAGCTCTTTCTGAAAATAATTCCTCTCAACTATTTATTACCAAAGCCTATCTTATTTAACTTGCCAATCCCTTTTTATAAATTTTACGTTCCTGAGGAATCCAAAGGTTCTAGAATTGATTCAAAGAGTTGCTTTTTATTTTTTAAAATATAAATTTATTTATTTTAACTGGAGGCTAATTACTTTACAATATTGTATTGGTTTTGCCATACATCAACATGAATCTGCCACAGGTATACACGTGTTCCCTATCCTGAACCCCCCTCCCTCCCCATACCATCCCTCTGGGTCATCTCAGTGCACCGGCCCCAAGCACCCAGTATCATGCATCGAACCTGGACTGGCAATTTGTTTCATATATGATATTAAACATGTTTCAATGCCATTCTCCCAAATCATCCCACCCTCTCCCTCTACCACAGAGTCCAAAAGACTTCTATACATTTGTGTCTCTTTTGCTGTCTCGCATACAGGGTTATCATTACCATCTTTCTAAATTCCATATATATGTGTTAGTATACTGTATTTGTGGTTTTCTTTCTGACTTACTTCACTCTGTATAATAGGCTCCAGTTTCATCCACCTCATTAGAACTGATTCAAATGTATTCTTTTTAATGGCTGAGTAATACTCTATTGTGTATATGTACCACAGCTTTCTTATCCATTCATCAGCTGATGGACATCTAGGTTGCTTCCACGTTCTGGCTATTATAAACAGTGTTGTGATGAACATTGGGGTACACATGTCTCTTTCAATTCTGGTTTCCCCAGCAGTGGGATTGCTGGGTCACAAGGCAGTTCTATTTCCAGTTTTTTTAAGGAATCTCCACACTGTCCTCCATAGTGGCTGTACTAGTTTTCATTCCCACCAACAGTGTAAGAGGGTTCCCTTTTCTCCACACCCTCTCCAGCATTTATTGCTTGCAGACTTTTGGATTGCAGCCATTCTGACTGGCATGAAATGGTACCTCATTGTGGTCTTGATTTGCATTTCTCTGATAATGAGTGATGTTGCGTTTTAACATCTGCTTATAAAGACCTGAAAACTAATTTTGGAAATTCTCATGTATTGTCTATTTGTGCCTGGTTGAATTTTACTTTTAATATCTTGCATTATGATTCGTAGTCAAGGGTATAGGTTTATGAGTCTTAGAGAAGCAGTTCCTGCAGCCAAATAGATGTTTATTAGATGTTGAGATGATAAACAGATGGATAAAACCAAATTAAGCCATGCTGTTAATCCTTTGTGAACCGAAATGGAGGATCTTGCCAACAATCTAGCATTTATAATGGGGATGATTAGGAGAGGGAACATATTCACAAAATCTTCTATAGGGATTGTTCAGTCATGGTTTTGATTTATCTCCCCAAATTTGTATAATTAAAATTTTCTAATCAGGCGATCTCTTCCAAAGCAAACTAAATTTTAAGTCACTTATGGTTGGTCTCTACAATTTTCAAAATAAAATTTTAAAAAGCAATATTTATTTTGGTTAACTTGGGATGTCTTCAAATTAATATGTAATTTACTTGCCATTCGAAAAAAGTACTTTTTTTAAAGCTACCATTTGATGCCACCATTATTGATAAGAACTGCAAATACAATTTACAGATCCTTGTATTTACACTCTTCTTTTTCCATCATTATTCCTCTTATTCCATTAGCTTTTCCAGACTCAAGTAAAGGGCTATAGTGACAGTGATGGGCAAGCATATTTTGTGCTTTGTCAGTTCAAATAAAATTCAAGCTAGGAATGACAAGCTATTTTTTAAAGCAAGGATTAAAATCAAGAAATTTATATTTATAAAAGGATCTGTGTATACACAAAAGTAGTGCTGATAATATTTTAAAGATAATTCTCTTTTTTTGGATCCATCATTTCTTCAACGTGATGTGTAACATGTCTTGCATTTTTGTTCTCACTTTTCTATCATTTGTTGTATTTAAAACTGATTTGAAATACAAGACACTTCATAAGATTTATTACGTGATTGGGTGCAAGACAAAGTCAACTTATCCATCAAGAATGGGGAGACCTACAAGGGGAGAAGGGGGAGCAAAATGAGAAGGATGCCACCTGTGCTCACATTGGAGCAGTATACTATCAGTGGTCATTTTCCCTCCAAGACGATAGACGATGGCAAACACATTTTCCCTTCAAATACTTTATATAGTCTGATTTATTTATACAAAACAACTAAAAATTACTGAGCATCCTTAAGGGTGCTGGAAATAGTAACTGCAATTGTTATTATCTGGTTATAGTGACGCATGGATGGTGGGAAGCACTGCCTGAGTTCTAACACTGCTTTCTCCATTAAGTAGTTGTGTGACCAGGGCAATTACTTAAATCACTTGAGTAGTATTCTTACTGAAAGAATAATATTGGGCTGGTCAAAACGTTCATTTGGGATAAGATGTTACTGAAAAACCCAAGACAACATTTTGGCCAGCCCAATACTTACCTCAGGCTGTTTTTATAAAAATTAATGAGATAGTGTATGTAGAACATATGGCAAGTGTTACATGTCCTGGCACATAGTGAACTTCTGATTATATAGGCTATGATATTTCTGGAAATTGAACTGCTGTACTGGCCACTCAGTCAGTCCACCATTATTTAGTGTCCATCACAGGGGGCCAGATGCTGAGAGAAGCATCAGGATCAGAGAAGACTGACAGGTAGTCACTCATAGTCTCTGTTCTAAAGAGCTTTCCATCTGGTATAGAACACAGACAAAACACAGAGTCAAAGGAAATGATCGCATATTTCAATACATTTTATAGACAACAATAGACTGGTTCCAAATAGGAAAAGGAGTATGTCAAGGCTGTATATTGTCACCCTGCTTATTTAACTTCTATGCAGAGTACATCATGAGAAACTCTGGCTGGCTGAAGCACAAGGTGGAATCAAGATTGATATCAATAGCCTCAGACATGCAGATGACACCACCCTTATGGCAGAAAGTGAAGAAGAACTAAAGAGCCTCTTGATGAAAGTGAAAGTGGAGAGTGAAAAAGTTGGCTTACAGCTCAACATTTAGAAAACTAAAATCATGGCATCTGGTCCCATCACTTCATGACAAATAGATGGGGAAACAGTGGCTAACTTTATATTTTTGGGCTCCAAAATCGCTGCAGATAGTGACTGCAGCCATGAAATTAAAAGACATTTACTCCTTGGAAGGAAAGTTATGACCAACCTAGACAGCATATTAAAAGCAGACATTACTTTGCCAACAAAGGTCCGTCTCGTCAAGGCTATGCTTTTTCCAATGGTCATGTATAGATGTGAGATTTGGACTATAAAGAAAGCTGAGTGCCAAAGAATTGATGCTTTTGAACTGTGGTGTTGGAGAAGACTCTTGAGAGTCCCTTGGATTGCAAGGAGATCCAACCAGTCCATCCTAAAGATCAGTCCTGTGTGTTCATTGGAAGGGCCGATGTTGAAGCTGAAACTCCAATACTTTGGCCACCTGGTGCTGAGAAAGATTGACTTATTTGAAAAGACCCTGATGCTGGGAAAGATTAAGGGCAGGAGGAGAAGGGGACAACAGAGGATGAGATGGTTGGATGGCATCACCGACTCAATGGAGATGAGTTTGAGTAAAGTCCTGGAGTTGGTGATGGACACAGAGGCCTGGCGTGCTGTGGTCCATGGAATTGCGAAGAGTCGGACACGACTGAGAGACTGAACTGAATAGACAATAATGGGATGAAACTAGTGAGGGATCTATATTAGCTACGGTGCTAGAAATGGTATCATTAATAAGGGAACATTTACTACTCCCAGTTTAAAAGATGAGGGGCAGCTATGTGAAGAATGTGCAGATAAGAATTCAAACAGGCGAAAGGCAAATGCAATGAGAAGGGAAAACTGTTTGGAACAATGTAAGAACTGATAGACCTGGGAGCACAGGTGTGAGTAAGGGCCTTTGGGGTGGGGAGAAGAATGCCTTGAATATACAGCTAGAGTTCATCTCGCTCAATATCCCACAGACTGTTGTACGGATTTGGGATTCCATTGTGTGGCGTGGAAACCCACTGAAAGGTTTTAAGCAATGGTTCAACATGACATAGTTTGTATTTAAATCTCTCTTCTGATGCTTTGTGGACAAGTATCTCCAAATCTTTGCATTCTAACCAGTTAATGGAGGAGGCAGAATTTGAACCCAAGTAGTCATCCCCACAACCATATGCTTAACTACTGTGCAATGCTACCGCTGATTATATAATCCTTATGTCTATGTTAACTGATGAACACTTTGTGTCATTTTGAGTTACTTTGTAGAAACAAATTTGACTGTACAGAGAATTTGAAGAAAAAAAAGAAATGTATTATACCATTTCAATTTGCTGTTATGCTGTAAAGAAATTACATGCTACCTAACCATGTATTTCTGTGATGTGGACATTAGGTAAAATTATTTTTACTCTGTAGCCCCTCTTCCTCTGTCCTAACCATAAGATTATAGGCTCTCCTAGTCATAACTTGGCTTCTTCCTCTTGCAATAAACCACATATGCATTGTAACTGCAACAACATTTTTATAATAAATAACCTAATACTTGGTTCCCAATGGGTATCAGTCAGAGAAAATGTTTTGCATTTTACATCAGTTTCAAATAGAAAAAATGATAGAAAACTTGGGAGAATAAACATACTGGATGTGCTCAGAGAATACCAAAGTAATGGCATATATATATATATATATATATATATATATATATATACATTTTTTTTTTAGAAAGAATACTGTTTAAAACACCATCAGCACTGCCTGTGACTATATACAGGTCATTTTTCAGACATTGCTCATTGTTAATCTTTGCTAACAAAATAGCTTGTCATTCACTGCATGGAGTTTATTTGAATTCAGAAAGCACAAAACATTTTGCCCATCACTGTCACTAGAGCACTCATTTGAATATTGAAGAGCTCAATGCAGGAAAAAGAAAAATGGTGATGGGTAAGTAATACAAATATAATGATCTATAAACTAAATAAACTATAAATTTGTAGTTTTTCAACAATAGTGATGTTATAATCTGAATGACTAAAAACATTTTTTTTACCAATTGGCAATAATATAGCAAATATATTGTGCTATATATATAATAGCACATATATTGTGCTATGTATATAATAAGCAAATATATTGTGCTATATATTCTTCATAAGAAGACATCACAAGTTAAATAAAATATTGTAAAAATTTATTTTGAAAACTATAGAGTTAGCAAAAATATTAGAAACTTCAATTTTGTTCAGTGGGGATCATCCAATTAGAGAAACAACTGTATAAGCTTTGAGAAGTAAGTCAAAATTATGACTGAGCAATCCCTAAAAAAATTTCAGGAGGTATGTTTCTTCTTCCAATCATCTCCACTCCAAGTGCTAGATTGGGAATTTGAATTTTCCAATTTTAAGTTATACAGGTACTGAAATCATCAAATGAAGTAATTAAGTAATTCAGTTCAGTTCAGTTCAGTCGTTCAGTCATGTCCGACTCTTTGCGACCCCATAAATCACAGCATGCCAGGCCTCCCTGTCCATCACGAACTCCCGGAGTTCACTCAGAATCGCACCCATCGAGTCAGTGATGCCATCCAGCCATCTCATCCTCGGTTGTCCCCTTCTCCTCCTGCCCCCAATCCCTCCCAGCATCAAAGTCTTTTCCAATGAGTCAACTCTTCACATGAGGTGGCCAAAGTACTGGAGTTTCAGCTTTAGCATCAGTCCTTCCAAAGAAATCCCAGGGCTGATCTCCTTCAGAATGGATCTCCTTGCAGTCCAAGGGACTCTCAAGAGTCTTCTCCAACACCACAGCTCAAAAGCATCAATTCTTCGGTGCTCAGCCTTCTTCACAGTCCAACTCTCACATCCATACATGAACCACAGGAAAAACCATAGCCTTGACTAGATGGACCTTAGTCGGCAAAGTAATGTCTCTGCTTTGAATATACTATCTAGGTTGGTCATAACTTTTTTTCCAAGGAGTAAGCGTCTTTTAATTTCATGGCTGCAGTCACCATCTGCAGTGATTTTGGAGCCCCCCAAAATAAAGTCTGACACTGTTTCCACTGTTTCCCCATCTATTTCCTATGAAGTGATGGGACCAGATGCCATGATCTTCGTTTTCTGAGTGTTGAGCTTTCAGCCAACTTTTTCACTCTCCTCTTTTACTTTCATCAAGAGGCTTGTTAGTTCCTCTTCACTTTCTGCCATAAGGGTGGTGTCATCTGCATATCTGAGGTTATTGATATTTCTCCTGGCAATCTTGATTCCAGTTTGTGTTTCTTCCAGCCCAGCGTTTCTCATGATGTGCTCTGCATAGAAGTTAAATAAGCAGGGTGACAATATACAGCCTTGACGTACTCCTTTTCCTATTTGGAACCAGTCTGTTATTCCATGCCCAGCTCTAACTGTTGCTTCCTGGCCTGCATACAGATTTCTCAAGAGGCAGGTCAGGTGGTCTGGTATTCCCATCTCTTTCAGAATTTTCCACAGTTTATTGTGATCCACACAGTCAAAGGCTTTGGCATAGTCAATAAAGCAGAAATAGATGTTTTTCTGGAAGTAATTAGAGGTTAATAAAAGTAAATGTCTATCTTTTTTACATAAACTTAGGATTATCTAAAATTTATTTTATATTTATCCTGAGTCCACTGCCCTGGGGTGCTGCTAAGACAATGTAATCTGCACTGGAGACAATTGTACTAAAGAGAGGATTGGAGCAAAGCAGTGGTGGAAGCAGGAGGTTATCAGTATAGCTGCTATGGTCCAGTGATAACTGAGCACAGCTTCAACTAGGGTGGTGACTATACTTATAAAGAAAAGGCAATGGCTTTAAGATATATTTTTTCTCATACATAATTGACGGCTCACCATAATCATCATGATCATTATGACAGTCATAATACCCATAAAAATACCCAGTTCTTGGGTTACAGCATCAATGATTTTCCCATTAGATACTTATTCATTTTAAATCCATCAATGAAATCTATTGAGGAAATATAGTGGGCTAATGTATTAAAAGCTCCTCTAATTAGACTAGTTCATTTTCTGATGTGATATTCAAAAGGGGGTTGATTTGGAGTGATATTTTTATTCTGTTTATTGACACAGGTCAATGGGTGGTAGAGATGCATAAAATTGAATGTATCAATGTCAAAAAATTAAAGTCAAATTAATCTACATCTGATTAGCCTTTTTCTCAAATGAATAACTAACATAAGGCTTTAAAAACCTTCTAGTTCTCAGTAAATTGACATCTAATTGATCTCAAAGACTCCTCTTTAAGAAAATTGGGGCCAGTGTGCTTGGGAAGATGGGAAATTTAATCTTTATGGAGAGACAAAAAAAAATCAACTATATTTTCACCAAGATTCTGCAGGAAGTATTTCACATTAATAAATAATTTATCGAGGTTAATAATAATCTAGCATCAGATGATTAAGTCTATTCATTCAAAATCAGCTTTGTCTCTTAGCCTGTAAATCCACTGATATCTTTTTTTTCCCTCTTGTCATTTTCAGTCCTGTATTTAGATAGAGTTCTGTTTATATTTTAACTTCTTCTTGTTTAAGTAACTCCCACTGATTTACTCAGACTGAGAAAGAAAATTAGCAAAAAATCGAGGGAACACTTTGAGCAAATGATCCTACAAACCTCTGAAAACTATTCAGAGAGATAGGAGCAATGGTCCTGGGCTCCTACAAAGAAACTTTGTTGGTCCTGATGGCATGAGGTTCTTGTTTCTCATTTCTGTCTGGAGACCATAGCTAGTCAGGAGGTGCCAATTTTATATTAGGGTATCATCCTGAGTTCCAAGAATAAGCCATTAATCGAGTGTAGCACACTCACCTATGAACTTCCCAGGGTCCTCTGATGGACAATGAGGCCACTTTCTCATTCTTCCTTCCACCCATTCCACTCATTATCAAAGGCTGTCACCCCCACTTTTTTTCCATTTGCAATAGTTTTGGGTAAGCAGAATGTTGGACAAACACCACTTGTGAAGGCCTGTAAAACAATTAAGTGTATCAATTTTCTATAAGTATTACATACCAGCTCTAAACTTAGTGGCTTAAAACAGCAGTCATTCTTGTGGCTTAGGATTTTGCCTTTGGGTAAAGCCTGGCAGGATCAGCTCTTCTCTCTCTTGACATCTGCTGTACAGTTTCACGCAGGTGAGCATCCCTGTTTGAGACAGCTTATCACAGGGTTCAATCACTGGCCAAGTTGGCCCTGGCCGTCAGCTGGGAGCTCAGATGGAGCTAGGTTCTGGGGGCTTGTGTTCCTCCTCTTATGGCCAGGTGGCTGAGACCCAAAGCAAGTGTCTGAAGAGAACCAGTCAGAAGTTTTGTAGTCTTCTGGCATCTAACCTCAGAGGTCTGCATAATGTCACTTCCCTCATAGCCACGCTCTGCTTTGACAAAAAGAGCTGTCACAGTCAAATGAGAGGTAGAGCATGTGGGGTGAATGAAATTGTTGCAGTCATTTGCAGAAAATACAACCCATCATAACTAATTTTTCTTCAGTTCAATTCAGTTCAGTTCAGTTGCTCAATCGTGTCCGACTCTTTGCAACCCCACGAATTTCAGCACACGAGGCCTCCCTGTCCATCACCAACTCCTGGAGTTCATCCATACTCACATCCATTGAGTCCGTGATGCCATCCAGCCATCTCATCCTCTGTCATCCCCTTCTCCTCCTGCGCCCAATCCCTCCCAGCATCAGAGTCTTTTCCAATGAGTAAACTCTTCGCATGAGGTGGCCAAAGTACTGGAGTTTCAGCTTTAGCATCATTCCTTCCAAAGAACACCCAGGGCTGATCTCCTTTAGAATGGACTGGTTGGATCTCCTTGCAGTCCGAGGGACTCTCAAGAGTCTTCTCCAACACCACAGTTCAATAGCATCAATTCTTTGGTGCTCAGCTTTCTCCACAGTCCAACTCTCACATCTACATGACCACAGGAAAAACCATAGCCTTTACTAGATGGACCTTAGTCAGTAAAGTAATGTCTCTGCTTTTGAATATGCTATCTAGGTTGGTCATAACTTTCCTTCCAAGGGGTAAGTGTGTCTTTTAATTTCATGGCTGCAATCACCATCTGCAGTGATTTTGGAGCCCCCCAAAATCTATTTCCCATGAAGTGATGGGACCAGATGCCATGATCTTCGTTTTCTGAATGTTGAACTTTAAGTCAACTTTTCACTGTCCTCTTTCACTTTCATCAAGAGGCTTTTTAGCTCCTCTTCACTTTCTGCCATAAAGGTGATGTCGTCTGCATATCTGAGGTTATTGATATTTCTCCCTGCAATCTTGATTCCAGCTTATGCTTCTTCCAGCCCAGCGTTTCTCATGATGTACTCTGCATAGAAGTTAAATAAACAGGGTGACAATATACAGCCTTGATGTACTCCTTTTCCTATTTGGAACCAGTCTGTTGTTCCATGTCCAGTTCTAACTGTTGCTTCCTGACCTGCATATAGGTTTCTCAAGAGGCAGGTTAGGTGGTCTGGTATTCTCATCTCTTTCATATTAACTAAGTTTTCAATTTTTTGGATTAACAATTACTCTCTCTCAAGGTGTTACCATCAGAGGCAAAGGAACTAGATTTGTGTAAGGAAACAAAATTATATCAGAATATAGAAGTAGTATTACTTTATTGTGATTGTTATTTGTACAGGGATGAAATTCTTTACTGATTAAGTGGAGATATTAATATATTAGGATATTAAGAACTGCAGACATTCAAAGGCATTTGTTTCCTACAGGCAAACATACATCCAGCGGACCTCACATTACCCTCCCCCCACCACATTGCGTGCACGTGCACCCTGATGCCTGCTAGCATGTCCAACACGCACGCACACAGACACACATACACACACACCCTGATGCTTCTTGTTCTCCAAGCTGGGACACTCAGATTGTGCTCTGAGCATCCGTGAGACCAAGAGCAGGCCTGATGCCATCGTGTCATCGCCGTACAGACCTCCAGCACACACACTCATAACACTGACAAAGTTCCTGTCCTCCTGCCCGCGGGGACAGGAGGCAGCAAAGAAAGAAGAGGTGAGCGAGGGTGTGGGGCTGGGTGGGGGCAGCCACGGAAAGCCAAGAGGAAGGGTCTTTGGGGGCTGCGGCACCTGCAGTCCCTGTGCAGCTGGGGTCGGCAGCTCCCTCACTTCGGCCACCCAGCTCTCAGCCCCTCTTCTGCTGCTTCGGTCCACCTCCACCCCTCTTGGCGGCGGCGGGTCGTCCCCCGCAAGGGGCGCTGTCGACCCCAAAACTGCCTGCGTTGGTGCCCTCTTCAACTTAAATGGAGTAGGGGTCCCAAGCGGCCTCCCCTAAGGCCGCTCATGGGAGATCTCTGCTTCCCCATTCAGGTTTGGGACCTCTCTCCGTTTCAAGGATCGGGAAAGGTGGAAAAAGTTGGAGGCGGCGGCGCCACCTGTCCAGCTGGGCTGTGCGTCTTCCATCACCGGTGGGCTCGAGTTCCCCTGCGCGGCGGGAGGGTGCAGCTTCTTCGCCCTCAGCCTCACCCGGCTGGGAGCTGCTCTGTCCCAACTCCAGGGAGTGGTGATGGGGTTTCTACTTGAGGGGGGCTCCTACCAACCACACCTCTGCTTCGCCTAGGGCGCCCTCTGGAGGGAGCGAGTGGGGAAGGGAAGGGAGCCTGAGCCGGGGTAAAAACCCTGCACTGAGACAGCAGGGGATGGACAAAGCTTCCAGCTTCCAGGGAGAGAGCTAAGGCTGATCGGCAGTGGTTTGCTCCAACAGGAGATTCACCACCACAACGGCCATGGTCCCCATGGTCTGCTTTAAACAAAACAAAACAAAACAAAACAAAACAAAACAAAATGCATCGTGAATAGAGACATGATGGGCTGGGAGCCACGAGATGAAGAGTGGAAAGGGTTCAAGTCGCTGAGGGATCAAAACGGAAGCAGTCAGATGAGGGCTTCTGGATTTGGGAGAAGCTGTGGAATAGAGCCCACTCCCATATTCCTTGGAAAATAATAAAATCTGTTGGAAAAACTATCTCCATCTTTTATCATCCACGTCTCCTTCAAAATTAAGTGTCCAGGAAACTTCTAAGCAAGAAGACCAATTTATTTCTAATCTACTTCCTGGAAAATGTACAGATGATCCAGCCTGGTACCTTTCCCTGTTTTTAGTTGTAATTGTCAGAAACCTTTACAGGAAAGTGCTAACTTTAGTTGTACTCATCTTTAGTTTTTTAATTTAAAGGTTATTATTTAAGTTGTACATATGCATTTAAGATAATAGTCTGCTCATCTTTATTTTTTGGTATGTAGGTATATATTAAAGCAAATCATGATAATAACATTTAGTATAATATCATCCACAGGGTTTACCCGATTCAACTTTTATGTTGGAGGTTATGATTTTATATCATTCCCAGGATTGGTTTAATCAAATAATTGAATCAGATATTTCCATTAGGGTTTGAGAGACTTTTACCTTCACTTCATAACTTAATCACCGTAACTTTCATATCATAACCCTGAAAATTAATCCTCCAATTTGAACTTGAATCTTTTTATACTAATTGAATAACTTTTCTGCTGCTTTAAATAATTAATCAAAGTTCTATATTTAAGCAGAAAGTTTAAATTCTTGAAACATGTAAGACTTGTTAAGCCAAAATTCAAAGAACTTTGGGCTTGAATTCTTTCTGTCTTTTAACACTGTCCATGTTGGAAAGCATTATTTTGACTTCTATATTTGCTCATATTTTAAAATGAAACCTTGGAAAGATCCATCAGTAAATCAGAAGTTTCAAGTGAGAAATGGAACAAATCCTGTCTAAATATGTGTTCTAAATGTGTGCTCTAAATCCTAGTGGTGCTTATTTGGTTCAGGACATAGGAAAAGAGTGATAGAATGAAATTCCTAATAAGCAGTAAATTATATTTGCTATAAAATTTCAAAACATAGCTCAGTCAGTAAAGAATCTGCCTGCACTATGGGAGACCTGGGTTCGATCCCTGGGTTGGGAAGCTCCCCTGGAGAAGGGAAAGGCTACCCTCTCTAGTATTCTGGCCTGGAGCATTCCATGGACTGTCTGTTTAGTCCGTGGGGTCACAGAGTCGGACATGATTTGAGTGACTTTCACTTTCACTTTCTGTTCAATAATGACAACTCAAACACATGAAGAGGTAGTAGTTTTTTCAGTATTTGTATACTCATTGAAAAGAGATAACTTATTTTGTTCCCCTAAAATAATATGAAAATACTGTTCTACTTGTTTGTATATCTTAATTTCTGTGTTATTTCTCTACTTAGACAAAGATTCTGTCTTTCCAGAAAGGTAAACGCTGGACAAATAGCATTCCTACTGCAAGCAAAAGTCATGGTGAACAACAGTGTAAGGATGGAACAAACCTGAGAAAAATTAACGGCCGTCTTTGAGAAATATGTTTATCTTTACTTTGGATGGAAAGATACTCCAAAGATGCAAATGAGACAACGAAGAACTTACTATGTAATATTTTTTTTATGAAAGAATAGGCTCCTTGCTGAGGGATCCATCATTCCATTTCTTAGTTTCATGTCTTCCTTAATGTAACATAAATGCAGTCATGCAACATATAGCCTTTTAGGTCTGACTTCTTTCAGCTAGAAAAATGCTTTCGAGCTTCATCTATGTTTTTGTATGAATTAATAGTCCATTCCTTTTTATTGCTGTATGGATTCCATTGTATGGATATACGACAACTTGTTTATCCATTACCCTGTTCAGGGCCAAAGTTGTTTCCAGGTTTTATGAATAAATCTACTATAAACTCTCTTCAGGGGATTGTTACAGAGATGGTAAATTTGTGTTGGATCTAGGAGACTAAATTGCAGCTCACCAAATAGAAATGATAAATGAGAGACTTAGAGGTTGGAAAACTAATGAATAAAAATAAAAGAAAAAGTTGAGTTTCAGCCCAGATTCTACCACTTATTGTTGGGAAGGACTAAGACTCAATTTCTTTGGCTATACAGGGCAGTTGCAGTCATCAAGGGAGATGCAGCACGTGAAACATCCTGTATGTGAAGACGCTGCGCTGCGTTGGCCATCACAGTAACTGCAGCTGAGTTCATCAAGCACTTTTGGAGCATACCCAGTATGCCAAGCACTGTGTTGGTAGATGTAATAAGAACAGATGACCCAATTCCCAGATAGAAGCCCAGTATTTTATGGGAGACAAAACTGAAAAAGGAGAAACACAGAAAGTATGTTAGGAAGACAGGATATAGATATAAAGGACAGCCTCTATTGTGCACACTGGGCTGACTAGGAGACAGAGATGTGTGCTGCAATACTTAGGTATCAATCCTTAGAGTTAGTGTGAGATATTGGAAAAAGAATAGACTTTGGGGTCAAAGAGAATAAGTCCACTACTATTATTTATGTGGCTAATAAATAAGTCAATAGTTTTGAGCAAGTCTCTTCCTTTCTCAGAGCACAGGGATTTGCAATTATTAATCAACGTATAAAAATACTTGATACATTCACCCATTCATTCAACAAATATTAACATTATTTTTAATACGATAGATTAGATAGACAAGGGGGAAATAAAACCATAAATAAAAACTGAATTTTGGATGATGATAAATCATAAATGATGTAAATCTAATAGAGTGATGTGATAATGAGTGACAGAAGAAGAGACATTACAGTGGGTGGATGAAGAAATGTTTCCAAAGAAGGGAATATTTTAGCTGAAATGTGAATGGTGAAAAGGAGTTGGTTGTGTTCAATGGACTGTTCCATAAACATAACAAATGAACATTACAGAACCTGTGTTTTTAATCTTAAAAAGTAGGTAATCAATTGTCAGGTCAGGGAGAGGTTAGAGATAATTATAACCTGTGATTATTTTATCTCTAAATCTGAGGCATGTATTAAAATGTGAATCCCAGGACTTTCCTGGTGGTGTGGTGGATGAGAATCTGCCTGCCAATGCGTGGGACATGGGTTCAATCCCTGATCTGGAAAGATTCCACGTGCAGCAGAGCAAACTAAGCCCTGTGCTCCATATAACTACTGAGTCGGAACTCTAGAGGTCGCGAGCTGAAATTCCAAGCCTGGGTGCTGCCACTGCTGAAGCCCAGGTGCCTAGAGCCTGTGCTGCAACAAGAGAAGCCACCACAATGAGAAGCCTGCGAACCACAATGAAACAAAGAGTAGCCCCTGCCCACTGCATCTAGAGGAGGCCCAGGCAAAGCAATGAAGACCCAGAGCAACCAAAAATTAAATTAAAAAAAATTTATAAAAAAATGTGAATCCCAGGACTCCAACTCTACATTGCCCTCTTGCCCAACACAGAGCCAAGTTCTAATTTCTAAGTGTGGCAAAAATATCCAAGTCCAGCTTTCTATCAAAGGCATCATCCTGTTTGAGTTCTAAAGAGTCAATTGCAGCCTTAATTTCTCTGCTTGCTTCCCTACTATCTAAAAAGACAAATCCTAAGAAAACACCATGGATTATTGTTGATTGGATAGTTTAAAATAATCTCATCTTGAACCCTAGTTGAACCCTGCTTTGTGTCAATAATGTTACTATTAATATCATCAGTTTAATCAAAGGGATTTGATTGATAGGTCCTTGTTATCTTATTATCAGATTGCTGCCCTGAAAGACTTGAGTCAGTTTATACTATTGCCAGCATTGGCTCTGGGTTCTAATAAACCCCAACCGGGAGTAAAAAGAAAGTTTTCAGTGAAATTTTTAGCTTGAAAGAACTGATGCTTACTTTATATGCATACTTCTACTTAATATCCAACTTCATTCTTTCATCTTTAAGTAACCTAACAAAATCTTGAGATTTTGTTCTAGTTGTCTTTTCTTAGGCTAAGTTCTCCACTATCTTCCTCCCAGTAAGTGGGTTATAGAATTTTACCTGCAAATCATTAATTCCAGTGGCATGAAAAATTGTGAAGCTATATACTGAGAGGGTAAAATGCAGGTTTGAAGAGGGTTCCTACACTGTGGGCTTTTTCCTGGGCTGTGAGAGAGACTGTCCTTAAGAAAATGCTCTCTGAGCGATCTCTCTGTCATCCTTTCCATCTTATTTCCATAAGTTTGGTAAATGCTGTCATGTCAACATTCAGAGCAAGATAAAAAAAGTGAAAAAGCCCCTAAAAGTTTTCAGCCCAGTTCAGTTCAGTTCAGTCGCTCAGTGGTGTCCGACTGTTTGCAACCCCATGAATCGCAGCACGCCAGACCTCCCTGTCCATCACCAACTCCCGGAGTTCACTCAGATTCACGTCCATCGAGTCAGTGATGCCATCTAGCCATCTCATCCTCTGTTGTCCCCTTCTCCTCCGGCCCCCAATCCCTCCCAGCATCAAAGTCTGGCAGCCAATAAAGATGGAGGAGAATCCATTATCTCTCTTTTGCCTAGGGAATATAGGTGCTCATTGATTTCAGGTCTTATATGTACTTTACTTGAGAGATGGGAAAGGGGGAACCGAAATAAATGTTTTATTACATTTAAAATTATAAAAAGGAGTATACTGATATGTAAAAAGTAAAACTTATTTCCCTTCCAAATAGTATCCAGGTGAAGTTTAATGTGTTTCTAACAGATTTACATTACATTCTTTAAAAAATGAAATAATACTATCATATATAAATTATTATAAGGTAATATAATGAACTAGTGCACTCAAGAACCCATCTTTGAAACACGTTGTTATATTTCAATTTTTTATTTGCTCATTAAAAATAAACTTACAATTAAGTTAGTTGAATTTTATAACAAAATTGGATCATACTGTTCATATTGTTTTTAACATATGTGTTTTGTTCAAAAGTAACTCACTTTTTTGAATATATAGGATTTTTTTAAAAGATAAATTCCCTTTATTTTTTAAAATTTATTTTTAATTGGTGGAAAATTGCTTTACAGTGTTGTGTTGGCTTCTGCTGTGTGAGTTGCTCAGTCATGTCTGACCCTTTGTGACCCCATGGACTATAGCCCACTAAGCTCCTTTCCATGGAATTCTCCAGGCAAGAATACTGGAGTGGGTTGCCAGGCCCTTCTCCAGGGGATCTTCCCCACCCAGAGATGGAACCCAGTTCTCCCGCCTTGCAGGCGGTTTCTTTACCATCCGAGCTACCAGGGAAGCCTGGCTTCTGCTGTACAACAATGCAAATCAGCCATAATTATACATATATAACCTTCCCCTACCCTACTGCTCTAGGTCATCACAGAGTGCCAGGCTGAACTCCCAATGTTACACAGCAACTTCTCACCAAGTATCTCTTTTACACATGGTAATGTATATATGTCGATGCTACTTTCTCCATACGTTTTCTTCCCCTGCTGTGTCCACAAATCTGTTCTCTATATCTGAGTCTCAAGTTTCTCAACCTAGGAGGAACATTATAAGCACTTTTTAGGAGCTTTAAAAGCAATATCTACACCCACACCTGGTAAGAGTCTGATTCAATTAGTTGGGGAGGGTTAAAAGTCTCCAGATGAATCTAATGGGTAGCCAGGCTTGGAAACTATTGATGTGACTATGCCTCCTTTTTTTAAAAAAATTACTGTTGAGTGTGCATGAGATACTACTCTACAACCTATTGATGGATATTTAGGTTAGGTTCAGTTTAACAGCATCTGGCATATTTATCTTTTCTCCCATGTAAACATATGTACACTGAGTCCTAATGCAACTGTCTGACCAACAGCCTCTGATTGACAGGAGAAATGCTCCTCAAATTGTAGGACAATACACTTATTGACCCTGTTCACCTTGACTGGAAGCTAGTTTTGATCATTAGGAATCATGGTAAATTGTGTGAGCTTAGAGTTGTTCCCGGGAGAAGGCAACGGCAACCCATTCCAGTACTGCTGCTACTGCTAAGTCACTTCAGTCGTGTCCTACTCTGTGAGACCCCATAGACGGCAGCCCACCAGGCTCCCCCGTCCGTGGGATTCTCCAAGCAAGAACACTGGAGTGGGTTGCCATTTCCTTCTCCAATGCATGAAAGTGGAAAGTGAAAGTGAAGTCGCTCAGTCGTGTCCGACTCTTGGCGACCCCATGGACTGCAGCCTACCAGGCTCTTCCGTCCATGGGACTCTCCAGGCAAGAGCACTGGAGTGGGGTGCCATTGCCTTCTCCAACTCCAGTACTCTTGCCTGGCAAATCCCATGTACGGAGGATCCTGGTAGGCTGCAGTCCATGGGGTCGCCAAGAGTCGGACACGACTGAGCGACTTCACTTTCACTTTTCACTTTCATGCATTGGAGAAGGAAATGGCAACCCACTCCAGTGTTCTTGCCTGGAGAATCCCAGGGAAGGGGGAGCCTGGTGGGCTGCTGTCTATGAGGTTGCACAGAGTTGGACACGACTGAAGTGACTTAGCAGCAGCAGCGGCGGCAGCAGAGTTGATCCCAGAAGAGGCAGGTAATGATCCAGTGCAGGTGTGCCTACTCAGGACCCAACTGCGGGTTACTTTACAGCAGGCCAGCACTCTCTGATGACTTGTGCTCATTTAAGCTCATGACCACTGCACCTGGGTGCTCAGACTTTTCTAATAGCTCAGTTGACTATTTGACTTGAGCGATAGCAACACCAGATTTACTGCCTTGGGGATTTGATGTTTGGTTGCCTGCTTATGGCAGAGACATCTCATGGAAGATCCCAAGGAAGTAAAATGTGGGACAAAGAAATACTAGCTTCTTCACTGTGCTCCTAGATATAAGGTAAGAGAAAATACTGAATTTAACTGTTCATCCTTACCAAACTTGACATCGAATGCAAATGTGACCTGATGTGACCTTATTTAAAATGTTTGCTGGAATATAGATCAGTGGAACAAAATAGAAAGCCCAGAGATAAATACACACACATATGGACACCTTATCTTTGACAAAGGAGGCAAGAATATACAATGGAGTAAAGACAATCTCTTTAACAAGTGGTGCTGGGAAAACTGGTCAACCACTTGTAAAAGAATGAAACTAGATCACTTTCTAACACTGCACACAAGAATAAACTCAAAATGGATTAAAGATCTAAATGTAATACCCGAAACTATAAAACTCCTAGAGGAGAACATAGGCAAAACACTCTCCGACATAAATCACAGCAGGATCCTCTATGATCCACCTCCCAGAATTCTGGAAATAAAAGCAAAAATAAACAAATGGGATCTAATTAAAATTAAAAGCTTCTGCACAACAAAGGAAAATATAAGCAAGGTGAAAAGACAGCCTTCTGAATGGGAGAAAATAATAGCAAATGAAGCAACTGACAAACAACTAAATCAAAAATATACAATCAACTTCTGCAGCTCAATTCCAGAAAAATAAACGACCCAATCAAAAAATGGGCCAAAGAACTAAACAGACATTTCTCCAAAGAAGACATACGGATGGCTAACAAACACATGAAAAGATGCTCAACATCACTCATTATTAAAGAAATGCAAATCAAGACCACAATGAGGTACCACTTCACACCAGTCAGAATGGCTGCGATCCAAAAGTCTACAAGCAATAAATGCTGGAGAGGGTGTGGAGTAAAGGGAACCCTCTTGCGCTGTTGGTGGGAATGCAAACTAGTACAGGCACTATGGAGAACAGTGTGGAGATTCCTTAAAAAATTGCAAATAGAACTGCCTTATGACCCATCAATCCCACTGCTGGACATACCAAGGAAACCAGAATAGAAAGAGACACATGTACCCCAATGTTCATCGCAGCACTGTTTATAATAGCCAGGATGTGGAAACAACCTAGATGTCCATCAGCAGATGAATGGATAAGAAAGCTGTAGTATATATACACAATGGAGTATTAGCCATTAAAAAGAATACATTTGAATCAGTTCTAATGAGATGGATGAAACTGGAGCTGATTATACAGAGTGAAGTAAGCCAGAAAGAAAAACACCACTACAGTATACTAACACATATATATGGAATTTAGAAAGATGGTAATGATGACCCTGTATGTGAGACAGCAAAAGAGACACAGATGTGTAGAGCGGACTTTTGGACTCTGAGGGAGAGGGAGAGGGTGGGATGATTTGGGAGAATGGCATTCTAACATGTATACTATCATGTAAGAATTGAATCGCCAGTCTATGTCTGACGCAGGATACAGCATGCTTGGGGCTGGTGCATGGGGATGACCCACAGAGATGTTATGGGGAGGGAGGTGGGAGGGGGGTTCATGTTTGGGAACACATGTAAGAATTAAAGATTTTAAAATTTAAAAAATAAAAAACTAAAAAAAAAGTGCTGAGAGAAAACAAAACAAAACAAACAAACAAACAAACAAAAAGAAATAAACGGTAAAATAGCAGCTGACAGGAAAGTTTTTTAAAGATTCCAGTTTCTTTGTGCTTAACACTTCTCCAGCTGAGGGAGCAGCCAGGGGTCCATTATGTCTTGGAGAACTGGGCTAGGAGCTGCTGCTTCCAGACCCCAGCAAGCATTTGCAGTCAGGAGTCCTCTGCTCCTGGGGAGGTAGAGAGCTGCGCCTGAAAGGGTCTGTGCTTCCAGCACGGTTCCATCACTTGTTCTTCATGGGGGAGAGGATGGGGAGTGCATTGCTAGCAATATGGGTAGGAGCCATTGCTTACCAGAGAGCAAGCCTTTTCCCCTCTCAGGTCTCTGTTCCTGAAGAGAGGTTTGGAACTGTGACATTGCTCCTCACTGCTCATGTTTCATTGCTGCTGCTTCTGGCCTCTGTGGGGAAGGAACTAAGATTCCATCTCTACTTCCTGGCAGAGACTGACCCCATCTCAAGGCCCCTATGTGCAGGGGGAGAGAAAGGCAAGGATGTCTTGCCAACTCACCAGGACAAGGAACCCTGATGTACTCTTGAGGGTCTGACGGGGTGGCCTTAGTCCCTCAGCCTCTCCTGGCTGGAGGCCTGAGTGGACAGGGGGCTGTCAGGGGTGACCAAGCACTTGTCAGGGTCCTGCCAAACTGTGAAAGGGCCTGAACACTCTCACAGTTTCTCAGGACCTTGGCAAGCACTCAGGCCAGTGTCTGTTCCACAGTGGGTGTTCAATAACTATTTGCTGGTGGAAAAAGATGAATTCCACCAATCCTCACCCCAGTGGGAGGAGACCAAACTGTGTGGCCTGAAGTCCTACAGAGGGCCATTCCCTGCTGGCCACAGAGTGCTGGCTAGGGCTGGGCCCTACTCTGCAGAAGTCCTCATCTGCCGGATAGCCACAGTCAGCTGCATTTCATCCAGGAATTATGTCTTTCACTTATTCCTTCATTTGGAATTTGTTGAGTATTCATTGTTTCAGTGCTGGAGATTCATTAATGCATGAAATGGTTAACAGTCTATACCCTCCTGGAATTCACATTCTAGTTCAACCAATCTGAACTCTTCCAAATTATGTGACCTCCATAAAGGCCAGCTTACAGGAAAGGCTTTCTCCCTGTGCTGTGAGAGATTACCATTGGTGTTTTATCACTGAGGGTAACACAGCAAGTGATAATTCTCATTACTAGTATGGGCATGATAATGCTTTGCTTCATATAGCCCATTAGATTCAAATGGGACAAAATTCCATCCTATTTGATGTTTAAGATTGAAAAAAAAAATTATGCACATTTAACATGCAGACATCACCTCATATATTTGTATTTAATCTTTGCTTCAAATAGATATTTCCGTCACACTCCCAGCCTCATTTAACACCTCCACCCATGGTTTTAAAACACCCCTAAGGCAACACCAGTGTCTCATTTTTTTGTGTGTTTGTTTTGTTTCTTTGTTTCCTCCAACAGCAAATAGTGCTGAAAGAGAAAAAAGGCCACCCAATCCAGGTTCTGTCATAAGTAGACTCCCCCTCTTGGTGGAACCTGACATTATTCACCCTTGGGTTGCCTAGATTCCTGGTTCTCCTGGTGATTTTTCACTGGGAAATGCTTTTATTTTCTCCCATACCTCTGCTCACTTTTGTTTCCCACTCTTGCTTGTCAGTTCCTTTATAGTTCCTTTTCATTTTGATAAGGATTCTGCTTCACGAACACTATAGATTTTAGTCCTCAGATCACTCTTCGGCCTCCCCTACTTGAGTACAAAACTATTTCCCAGTTAAATTAATTAGGTTCAACTTACAAAAGTTCATGAGGTCATAAGCTGTGTTATTGTGCCTAGTTAAACAGTTTTAAACAAAAAATGGCATCATACTCCAAAAGTATTTTGTGTCTTCTTCCTACTCTATCCCCACTTACCGAAATATCATGGCCGTTTTGTGGAATCACTAAAGCATATTTTATGTGGTTTTAAATTTATTTCATGAATTTGTTATGCCAAAACTAATATTGCAGCCTTGGGTATGTAGGGTCTGTAATTTACTATTTTACATAAAGCAGTAATGAGGAATTTTAGTGCCGCAACATTGACTCTTGCCTAATATTTTTCTTAGGATGAAATGTGTAATTTGAATCTCTGGATCAAAAGGTGTGCATAGTTTTATTGAACTTTATTTTGGATACCTCTTGCTGAATTCTTTCTTCAAGTATCAATATTTAGAATAGGTCCCCCCCCCCCACCCCGCCCATGGCATGATGGTTTAGCTTAGTTTTAAAATTATCTTAGTGGGATAAAAAGCTTGTTGCATTTTGAAGTTCCTGAAAAAGTGTTGTACCAGACATGGTTAGAAGAAAACTTAGAGTAAACCTTAAAAACAGTTTTTATGGCTGCCATAATTTGATTTTACTCAAATGTGAACCATCCAACAGAGTAACTGTCTTGTCACCAATATTGTTCAAAGCAATCATTATTTCTTTTGAATCACATCAGATTCATTAACTGGATTGGGAACTTTTCTCTAATTTTTGAAAAACTAGCACCAGTATATATTTTAAAAGGTAGTGTGTTTGTCTGTGTATATATATATGTATGATGGATATTGATATTGTTATAGCTATAGCTACATACAGTGTTTCTCTTCCTGAATCTTCATCTTTGTCTTGCAGTTCAACAGTCTTAGGAGGCAAGGGAAATTGAGTGTGTGTGTGTATTTCTTAAGAGCTCATCCCATGATGACTTCTAGGAACTTTCCAATATCTTATTTGCTATCGTTCCCCCTTTCCTTTTCTCTTCTTCCCTCCCTCTTGTGCTTTTTTTCTTCCCCACTCCACTCCCTCCCTATGTTGCTTAAGAAGTCAAATACCTCAGCTTAGTAGTTCATGGTAGATTTTGGCATGAACTTTGAAACAATCTACACTCATGATTTTATGATTAGAGAACAATTGATTATAGCTGATTGCTATGCATAACAGTGATATGTTGGGAAAAAGAGCAAATTGAGGTTCTTAGAACATCATAAAGATAAAAAGATAAAGACAGAGGGATCTGAGAGAAACTTGGTTAACTTGAGCCTCATTCCTTAATATTGTAAAGTTGAAAAACATGGAAAGTTTATTATTTTTTTTTTTCTTTTTCTACAAGTAGGCATTGTAACCCTTTTCCTGCCCATTAGCCTTTGGTTGTTTACCCAGTCCTGGGTTAGTAGGGGAACAGAACTCTGCAACATCCTGGTGCATGGTAACTGTGGTCCCTTTTGAATCATCCAGCAATAGCGTGAGGATCCTTTACAGAGCCAGGCAGACAAGCTACAGGCAGTTAGGTGTAGGTCACTTTGTTCTGTTTATCTTTCATTTTTCAAACAGGGATTTGCTTTGGCTAAGAATAAGAGTCAGGGTAGAAATAGCTTCCTCCATATCAAAGTTCCTTATTTAGAGGGGCAGACAAGGTTCCAGCAGGTCTTCTTTCTCCACTCAAACTGAAGTGTAGGATTGCTTGTTCCTTGTTTAACTTTGGAGGCTACCCAGAGGAAGTCTACCCTGACACTGAGAATAATGTCGGCTAGAGCCGCAGCTGGTGGACAGGAAATGTGAGTGAGAACTAAGTCTTTTGAGCCACCTCAATTTGCGAGTCTTCATTGTAGTATAACCTGGCCTGTCCTTATTTTCAGAGACACACAGGGATGGGTGTGTGGGTGCGTGTGTGTAAGGGAGAAGAAAGGTGGAAGGAGAAGTAGAGAGGAGGGAGGAAGAGGGTTAGAGTCCCTCTTTTGGGCCTTTTGTTTTTAACTGAAGAAAAAATGAGCAACTTTAAATCTGTATTCTAAGCTTTTGGAAAGTTTCAGCTGCGTCACATTATTTAATTTATACCCAAACTAATTTATCATATACTATGCAGAGCCTCATTTTGCAAAACAAGATTCTGAGACATGGTTTGGTTAAAGCACTCAATTAAGGTCTCACAGTAAGTAAGCAAAAACCCAAACCTTAGGCTGCCTGTAAACCTTAGGGTTTACATTTTAATGGTTTGCATTTAAAACTGTATTAAATTTATATGGCTTGAAGTTGTTTAAATGATAATTGATCACCGACCTGATATTGGCTATTAAATCTTTGTACTTGGGGATTCTGGTTGACCTGGAATAGAAACATTAGTTCTCCTTGTCAGGCTCTGCTCTAGATATGGTAAAAGCTAAGCAGATAAACAATTCCCAATATATTTTCAAAGAGGGTGTATTTTCTCTGACAGAAAAGAGAAGATAAGAGGATAACATAAAAAAACTCTACAGTGGGATAAACTATAAATACCATAAGAAACGAATATACAAAAGGCTATGAAAATCTAGAGCCATGAGGGATTTCTTCTGGAGTGTATGAACCTAAGTCCTTTTATATAGTTAGTATGAGTGTGAACGGTAAAAAAAATTGCTCAGGAAAACTGTGAAACTAAGCATTAAAGAGTCTATAATATGACCTTAAGAATATATATTTTATCCAAAATGTTGTCATTAAATAAATGAATTTGGAGCACTTCATTTGGAAGGCTAATTTCTAGATGCATTGATAGTAGAGGTTTGTGAAGATGAAATGAGGTGATGCTGGGAGATGAAAAGGGATAATGTTTTCAAAGAGTTCACTGCTAGGTCAATAAATTAGCAATGGCAGTACCAAAGCCCTGATGGCATTTCTCTGGAAACTTTTAAAATCCTGCCTACAGCTATTTTTAATCACAGACATGAAAATTAGCATCACTAGAAACTACAAACAGATGAAAGTGGACAGTACAGCTATGACTTAAAATATGGTCTGATCCTGGATTCTCTCCAATTGCCTTCAAGAAGAAAAGGGGTTATCTTTTATCAGGAGCTATTTATGATTTCCAGAACATAATTGGCAATAATTTGAACCTGTCTTTTTCCAGAATCGAAAGCAAGAGGAACTCTTTGACATTTTGTCCCGTGAATGTAGCACAGTGAAGACAAATTATCACTTTTCAGTGTGGCAAAACTTTTGACATTTATATTTGACTGGTGTTCGAATTTAACTTTCTAGTAATTCCCAGCCTAAGGCATGTTCCAAACCTGGGCTGTCACTGCCAGGTAAGCCTTCTCTCTGGTGGACTTGCAGCATCCTGATTGTACTGATTCTCCCCTTTGTCCCCTTAATCCCCCTGTCTTCCCCTCACCAACATCTCAGACAAATCTGAAGAAAAGAAATTTTCTGAGTGTCTATGATTTTACCAGTCAGTCTGACAACTCTAGTGGGCTCCTGGAGACCACAATGGTGTGGTGGCTAAGGGTGCCATAGAATAGAGTAAAAGCATCTGAAATAAAGCGTATGAAAACATTCACTGAAATTAACAGGGGGATTGGCTGTCTCCACTTATGTAATTCATCTAAGTCTTGGCAAATAATACTTATTCTTTATTAAATAGTACTTACGTGTTCCATATTATAATTCTTGAGGTCAGTACCTTGACATTCTGCTTTGCCTTTGTGTGATTGCACTCATGTTTCTGTTACTTCTTTGTTAAATGAGAGTTATGTGATGTCTGACTCATTCCTGATTTATATGTTGTTCAAAGAAAAAGAAAAAGACAGTATTTCAAATATTTGGGACATCACAGTGAGCAGGAAGTAAAGATATCAATAATTTGAGATTCTTTATTTTTGGGGGCTCCAAAATCATTGCAGATGGTGATTGCAGCCATGAAATTAAAAGAAGCTTATTCCTTGGAAGGAAAGTTATGACCAACCTAGACAGCATATTCAAAAGCAGAGACATTACTTTGCCAACAAGGGTCCATCTAGTCAAGGCTATGGTTTTTACAGTGGTCATGTATGGATGTGAGAGTTGGATGGTGAAGAAGGCTGAGCATCAAAGAATTGATGCTTTTGAACTGTGGTGTTGGAGAAGACTCTTGAGAGTCCCTTGGACTGCAAGGAGATCCAACCAGTCTATCCTAAAGGAGATCAGTCCTGGGTGTTCATTGGAAGGACTGATGCTGAAGCTGAAACAAATGCTTTGGCCACCTGATGTGAAGAGCTGACTCATTGGAAAAGACCCAGATGCTGGGAAAGATTGAGGGCAGGAGGAGAAGGGGACGACAGAGGATGAGATGGTTGGATAGCATCAGCAACTCCATGGACATGGGTTTGGGTGAATCTGGGAGTTGGTGATGGACAGGGAGGCCTGGCGTGCTGCGGTTCATGGGGTCGCAAAGAGTCAGACATGACTGAGCGACTGAACGGAACTGATCCTAGGGAAATACCAGTATCCAACCAAAAACCATTCTACAGTTTGTGTTAATGGTAAGAGGAATGTACCCCAGAGTGGGTTCCATAGGGGTTCTATATAGCAATAGATCCCATAAACAAATTATAAATAAATAAATACATGTGGGAAACATTGGATTAAAACTTTTGTTAATACTATAGGATTACCAAAGGCTTTAATATGGTAATTTGCATTAAAAATCCTCTGATTAATTTTTTCTAGGTCATCTTGCAGGATGATTGTTCTATGAAACCCACTGGAAATAGCTTGTTCAGATGGAATTTTTCTTACTGTTATATTAATATTAAAAAATAAGATCAAACATTATAGTTTGAAGGTGACAGTTTTATCTTAATGGATCCATCAGAGAGAGTTTTGAATCAAAGGTAGCTTACCACCCAATAGTCATTCTTTATTTTTTCCCCCAAATTATTTTCTAACAGTCTTTGGCTTTTTTAGGGGATGTGGTTTTAATTCTCTTACCTTTTGTTGGATACTTATTTTCTAAGTTTCTTACATTTAAGCATATCCAAGTAACTAATTCTGGAGAAAGAAAAATGAGAAATCTATTAAGTTTCTGGGAAATATTGCAATTTCTAGTAGGAAGGCACATATGAAGGAAGAGCTCTTAGACGTCAACATTTCCCCCACCTTCTTGCCTTGAATGTCTTTGGCATTGTGTGAAGTGCCATCTTGGGAAGGTAAAAAAAATCCAATGAGTAGAAAACTGAATTTTAGTTTGTTGATAGTCACAACACTACTGCACTAATTCTGGAATCACTTTCCTCCAAATGGTTTGTTACATAAATGATCAATGTCCTTAGGTTTATGGAGCTACTCAACTACTTTCCTGTGACTTTTAGTTGAAAATACCCTAATACTAATTTTCTTTTGTTCTTAATTGTAACTACTTCCCTGTAGTTCATTTCTTAAATTTCTGCTCCTCAGGTTGAAAGTGTTTCAAAGAAGCAAAGATCTTTCCTTGAAATGTTTTTATAAGTGCCTGAGTTTGGTTTGTTTTCATTTGTTTTCTTTTTTTCAGGTCAAACTGAAGAGTGTTTTAAGAGTACTCTCCTCCAACCCTATATTCCCTAAGATTTTTCAGGTTGGTCTCTGTCCCATTCCCTCACAAGAAACAGGCAAAAGAAAAAATTTTGATGGCATATGCTATATAGGTCTAGCTAATTAACGGGAGCCAATATTCACTTTATAATATTATAATAGTACAGTAATTACTGCTACATTAAGTTGTAAGCATTTTCCTGCACTTCACATAGAATTTGAGTAGCAAAGACTAAGCTTGCATGGAGCCTTTGAGGAACACATCCACTGAATTGGTTGAGGTTTGCCCTTTATTCTCTGTGTTGTTTCTGTCTTTCCTAATAGCTGGGCAGTCAGTTTGCAAGAGGGTTGTCAGGAGCTGAGTTGTACTTTCCCCAGGTCTTGAGGGAATCACTACATAATGATGTATAATTTAGGATTCAGGGAATGCAAACTGAGATAAGCTAAAAAGCAATTGTAGATTACTTAGGATCTCTTAATTTATGGCCATTTTGTGCATAGTGGATAATGTATCCCTTGTCACCTCCTACTAAAATTAAGTAACATTCATATTCCCAACACTAAACCTGGCACAAGATTGTCCTATTCAAATTAGTACACCTTTAAAGAACTCAGAGTGGCCATACCTGCTTTATAAGAATTTGAAAAGCTAGGAAAATAGAAGCAGAAACATGGGTAAATTTTTTCTACCAATCTACCTGCTATGCAGTGGTACATCTGGTGTTTTTGACATCAGAATGCATCATTTTTGGTAGGCCCCTCATCTATGTAACAAAATTATTTTATTAATGATTATATAAAATGAGCAATAAAAATAGTGACCAAAAACAGAGTGAATTTCTTCATTTATCAAGTTTTATATGTATAATCATAATAGTGAAAAAACATTATAGTACAGAAAGTAAGTAGCTCAGACAGTAAAGAATCTACCTGCAATGTAGGAGACCTGGGTGCAGTCCCTGGGTCCAGAAGATCCTTTGGAAAAGGGAATAGCAGTCCTCTCCAGTATTCTTGCCTGGAGAATCCCATGGACAGAGGAGCCTGGCAGTTTATAGCCCATGGGGTAACAAAGAGTCAGACATGACTGAGTGACTACCACTATCACGGCTACTACAGAAAGTAAAAAGAAATTAATACTTTGCAATGACATTAATGTATTTTTTTAAAAAAAGCTTTCATCTGTGTATGAATGTGTGATAACACTGAATAAAAACATTAGTTTGTTTTTTCAAGATTTGACTTCTGCAGATCTGTTAATGACTATATAAAGTTATTTTTCCTTTGTATATCCTTGTTCAATAGTCTATAACTCCATTTGGTACTTGGCTTTGCTGTGCGTGTATGCTCAGTCATGTCCAGCTCTTTGTGACTCCATGGACTATAGCCCACCAGGCTCTTCTGTCCATGGGGATTTTGGGGGGGCAAGAATACTGTAGTGGGTTGTCATTTCTTTCTCCAGGGGATCTTCCCCATCCCGAGATCCAACCTGCATCTCTGCAGTCTCCTGTGTTGGTAGGTGGATTCTTTACCACTTAGCCACCTCAGAATCACCTTTACTTAACTTTAATCTGATAAGCTTCTTTATTTTAATTTTAAAAAGTTCCTTTTCTATGAAGCAACATATATATATATATATCGGGTAAATATAACTATCCTTAGGTAAAATTTTAAACCAAACATAGTTTGCCATAGATTATTAAATATCCCAAATTACAAACAAATCAAGAAATTTCATGTTTTTGGTTCTTCTGAGATTTATTTCTAGTGGCTTTCAAAGGTCTCTGCAGTTTAAAAAATTCTCTACTAAAATATCCATACCAGAGAATTCGTCATAAGTTTATTTTTTAGAGTTTATGAATTGTTTTCTTTTTGCAAATATTCATAGAAAGAGCCTAAATGATAGCAAACATTGAAATTATATTCATTTGTTTAGAATATCCAGTTCTAGAGTAAGTACTTAAAGCATACAGATATTATCTGTTTGAATTTTTCTGTCATTGTTACTAGTTACTTTCTTTTTAAAACTTTAAAAATCATGCTAAGGTATTGTTTTGCAAACCCTGGAATCTCCCACATGAAATCTGAAACTGCCCTTCATACACAGTGGGCAATGAGAGACCAAAGAAAGAGATCACTCCAGATTAGTAGGTAGTAAATCTTATAAGGAAATCTTATAAGGGAAACTTACATATTAAGGTAGTTCTGGGGGGCCACAAGACCAAGATCTCTGTTCCTACCTGCCAGAATCTTCATATAGAGGCCTTAACTGGGTTCAGTCACACACATCATCCAGATAATTTTAACAACACATTCTCTCTCAAGGCTGTATTCTGGAAAAGGGCTCCCTCTGTGGGAACAATGGGCAGAATGTATATTCCTAGGACAAAAGAGGGGGTGAAGAGCCTCTAATCGCCCAGGTTTAGCCCTTTGGTCGGAGAAAGCAGCGGCAACCCACTCCAGTACTCTTGCCTGGAAAATCCCATGGACAGAGGAGCCTGGTAGGTTGCAGTCCTGGGGTTGCTAAGAGTCAGACACGACTGAACAACTTCACTTTCACTTTTCACTTTCATGCATTGGAGAAGGAAATGGCAACCCACTCCAGTGTCCTTGCCTGGAGAATCCGAGGGACGGGGGAGCCTGGTGGGCTGCTGTCTATGGGGTTGCACAGAGTAGGACACGACTGAAGTGACTTAGCAGCAGCAGCAGCCCTTTGGTCAACCAGATATCACATCGTCTTGATCCTTGTTGTTGTTGTTCAGTCAAGTCAAATTCTTTGTGAACCCATCGATGACCAGCTTCAAAATGTGACGTTTGCTTTCCTTCATCTCGGCAAATCCTACACTGTTGCTTCTCAAAGCTAGTTTTCCGAAACTAAGTCATAGCTTGTTCTTCCTTATTGCCAATAGCGACGTGTGGAAATGCACGTGGTGGTGGTGGTGAGTGTGAAGAGTACAAGAAATAAACAAGACCATGGGTCAGATAAAAAGCTGTTGAATACATGTGCTAGTGGAATTGCTTTAGCAGTTTATGATGCTAACTTTTAGTGACAACAGCATTTAAGTAATCCAATATTGTTCGAACTTCTAAAACTTTGAATTGTTTTTTGAGAAGCTTATTTATTTGCGGCTTGTTTCATTTTCTTCCTAATTCTTCGCAGAGATTCAACTTCACCTTAAGATAAGGGCCTCTGCCATTTATTAGCCCCTGCACCACATAAACCCATCACTAAGTTGAAAGTCAAAGCAGTGCTGTAGGCTAGAACACAATTTGTTTTTAGTGACTGGATTTGCATAATAATACCAACAAACATTTACAGGTTATAAATTATGATGTGAGAAGAAAAGGGAAGAAGAGTCCTTCTTATCTCCCAAGGGAGAAGAAAATTATTTTGATCCTTTTATTGATAAATCTATTGTAGATCTAGAAGCAGAGTTTATTCAGCAAAAGGTACACAAAGGCAATAAGTCTCTTTTATTTTTATGTTGCCAAATAGGCTTTGTCAAGACATTTTAGAAAATAGAGAGCAGCTTGCTATACTAAAAAGAATAACAAATAAGGGAATTATTCCTGAGCACTGGTTCTGGCTCTATTGTTGATGAGCTCTGTGACCAAATCACCTTCTATCACTGAAAACTAGTTTTTCAGGATTATGTGAGAGATCTGGACTGGAAAATTTTCAATCTTTTTCAGATCAACATTCTATGATGTGTCTGTCTGTCTTGTCTTAAAAATCCCCAAACAAGGCAATTTCATACCTTCTTCATTAAGGCATACTTCAATTTTTGGAGTTTGTGAGCAGCCTGTATATTCCTAAGTAGCTTAGGATATGAGATAAAAGGGAGATGCAAGATAAGGGAGAATTTGAAGTAACCCCCATCTGTACTACTTATTCAGCTGCTCTATCATCTTGTCCTTGGTGTATGGAGAATGGGTGCTATATTGGTTAAGCACACGGGTGCTGGAATCCTACGATCCAAGCTGGAATTCAGGTTTTTCATTTACATATCATCTGACCTTGGATGTGTTATCTGACCTCTTGGGCTTAGGTTTTCTCAGTGAAATTCAATTCAGTTCAGTTCAGTCACTCAGTGGTGTCCGACTCTTTGTGACCCCATGAATCGCAGCACGCCAGGCCTCCCTGTCCATCACCATGTCCCGGAGTTCACTTAAACTCACATCCATCGAGTCGGTGATGCCATCCAGTCATCATGCTCTATCGTCCCCTTCCCCTCCTGCCCCCAATCCCTCCCAGCATCAGAGTCTTTTCCAATGAGTCAACTCTTCGCATGAGGTGGCCAAAGTACTGGAGTTTCAGCTTTAGCATCAGTCCTTCCAAAGAAATCCCAGGGCTGATGATCTCCTTTAGAATTGACTGGTTGGGTCTCCTTGCAGTCCAAGGGACTCTCAAGAGTCCTCTCCAAAACCACAGTTCAAAAGCATCAATTCTTTGGTGCTCAGTTTTCTTCATAGTCCAACTCTCACATCCATACATGACCACTGGAAAAACCACAGCCTTGACTAGACAGACCTTTGTAGGCAAAGTAATGTCTCTGCTTTTGAATATGCTGTCTAGGTTGGTCATAACTTTTCTTCCAAGGAGTAAGCGTCTTTTAATTTCACGGCTGCGATCACCATCTTCAGTGATTTTGGAGCCCAGAAAGATAAAGTCTGACACTATTTCCACTGTTTCCCCATCTATTTCCCATGAAGTGATGGGACCAGATGCCATGATCTAGATTTTCTGAATGTTGAGCTTTAAGCCAACTTTTTCACTCTCCTCTTTCACTTTCACCAAGAGGCTTTTTAGTTCCTCTTTACTTTCTGCCATAAGGGTAGTGCCATCTGCATATCTGAGGTTATTGATATTTCTCAGTGAAACTGGGTAACTAATATACCTGTCATATGAGGTAGTTGATATAAATGGAGAGAATCCATAGAAATAGCATGTTTCTCATGCTTTTTCATGAATATTTTCTTTTCAAAGCATCTTGTGGCACTAACTGTGCTTATGCTGCAAAGCTTCCCTTTGATTCTTTGTGTTGACTTCAGTCAAGAAAGCTCTATGAGTTACTCTTTCAGTTTGACAAGTTGTTAAAAACAGTAATATACTCCTTTATGGTACAAATACTTATTCAGCATTTACTGTGATCCTCACAGCTTAATGCAAGAGTAGAACTGAGGAATCTTTATAAATCCAGTTTCCTTTTGCCTAATTAAAGCAAATTTGTCTGTGTGATTTCATGTTTATGGGTGGCAGAAATCAAATGTTCAGTATCATGTGAGATTCAGAGATGATAGAAGGAATATGTGGACAAGTGGACACTAGACAGGCTGTTCCTCTCTTACAGGGATTCTGGGATGTTCACTAAAAAAAGGGATATAACCTGCAAAGGTAAACAAGGCTGAATCCTAGAAGAAAATAGATTTTGATTTGTGCAAAAGTATTTTTTAGGTTGAAAGGGTCCCTGCCTCCTAGAATTAAACCTCTGCCGGATTTTCCCCCCTATTTTAAAATCCTATTTTAAATCCCTATTCCCGCCCCCCCCCCCCCCCCCGCAGTTTTTTAATCTTATCTCTCTCCTATTCTTAAATCCCCATTCTTCAAGGCTATCAATTCTGTTCCATTTACTGCCCTTCCTCTTTTCATTACTATGTAAAAATGCTCCAAAACATGCATTTAAATTTTTATGTACTACTTGTTTATTATACTAATAAATTCTCTTTTTGTTTGCCAATGGCCTGTAGTGGATATGAGAGTTTATATGTAAATTAAGAAAGCACTTTGTCATTTTCATGATACAGAGCTGTATATATAAGAGCTAACAAGTACTGGTTGAAAGAGAAGGCGAGCTGGGAAGTGAGTTTCTCTTCAGTCATTTTTGTAGGTCAGTCCTCCAGGGTTGTTGTCTCCTCGGCTCCAGCGTGGTGGAGTACCTCCCTACTCCAGCAGAAAGAGGGGCATCTCTTCCTTTCTACACAGTTACTCTTTCCTACCTAACCATGATACAGATAAAGACTCACATAATTGAAACAACTCAGGTTCCGTGAAGAAATTCAGCCTTTTCACAGGCAGGGTGGTTTTGAAACCTGGTTTGAAACCTATTGATTTTAATAAGGGCAGGTTAAAAATTATTGTCTGGGCCTCATACAAGAAAAGAATGATTAATAAAAAAAAGTGGTAGAAATAGGGTTTATCATCAGAATGATTTTAAAAGTTTACACGTTATCTGCTTTGCATTCAAGTCCTAAAAAATTGCTTTCCTAAAGATCTGTTTGATAGCAACACAGTAATTTAGGAGCACTGCTGGACTGAGTAGAAATTTCTCAATCCTTTCCTTTGTTAAACACACAAAAAGTCAGGCATATGCATAGAGTTTCAAAGATAGTTTTACTGACAGACAGACTTAATTGGAGACATGCATGTATAGCCCCAGAAATACCGTGAGATACACAGTCATATTCCAGGATGCCCACTGGCACAGGCTCAGAGAATAGACATACATATTCACAACACAGGTGCACACACAGACATAAAGGTATACACAGATAGAATGCAGATATACACAACACAAAGACAAACATACAAGCACAGATACACATACGAAGACTTGTGTAAACACAGCTGTAAGCACATAGAGTTGCCCATAATAAAAATATCCAAGGGTTCACACATAGAATCATCTATATAGAGATATAGAGAGACCAGTCAGGAAGCCATAAACTCACATAAATAGAGAGAGACAGTCAAACTGACCTTGGAAGAGTTTTCCTGTTGGCTCTCAACAGGGTCATGGAATATCATGGGATCATCTGCTGCCTCTCTTTGGATATGATTTGGCCCAACTCAGTGCAAGCTCATGGATCCCTCACTGAGATGGGTGTCATAGAAGCTGGGGTGGCAACTGTAGCCTCAAAGGAGGAAAACACTCAACCTATCAATGAAAAATGAAATTGTATTAAATTGTCCCACACAGCATTGAGTGCGAAGGGACATGAATAGCAGACTAAGAAACCCCCAAAATGATAATTAACAATTTCTTTGAGTGGCATCATACATTACCCAATTGCTTTCATTCCTTCAAGCTCATTTTGTTGTACCTATATTTATAGGTAGCTTTATAGATTTTATTTTAATCTTACCTAATCTTCCGAGCAACTCAATTAGATGGGTAGATTTATTATCTTCATATTATACTTTGAGATTTAAACTGACATTATGATTATTCTTAACTTACAGATGAAAAAAAAAATCATTCAGAGAGACAAAGTACCCTATTCAAGGATAACCCAGGAAAAACCCAATTCCTAGTTCAGAGTCAGTTTCACCATTACAATGAGCTGTATAGAGCTTGATAAGGTATAATAGAAGAGAGATAACTTAGATATAAACCTAGCTCTAGACATAAAACATCAGTATGCATGCTTCAGTGACTTAAAATCAAGTTTCCAACCCCTAGAAGACAATAGCATGCTTAGTCACTCAGTCATGTCCAACTCTTTGCGACCTCAAGGACAGTAGCCCACCAGGGTCCTCTATTCATGGAATTCTCCAGGCAAGAATACTGGAGTGGGTAGCCGTTCCCTTCTCCAGAGGATCTTCCCGGCCCACAAATCAAACCTGGGTCTGCTGTATTGCAGGCAGATTCTTTACCATCTGAACCACCAGGGAAGCCCAAGAAAACGATCGGTGAGTGCATAGCAAAATATGTGCAACTATGTTTGGTCACATGGATATTTGGAATTGTCTTTTAAATCTCTCCTTTATGTTGGACTCTAGGGGATATCTGTGCACTCAAAGGCTTGGTTATAAGAACTTCTGCCAACCTGCCCGTAAGTATGGATTTATTGAGCCATTATCATGCACTTTTCTCTGAGACTGAATCTGTGGTAGATACAAATGAGAATCTCTCTACTTGAACAGCTTCAGTTTTTATTTAAGAGACAAGTAGTGACTAGAAATTATAGAATGATTAGACAAAGATAAATCAAAGATGACAGGTTGAGGCTAAAGAGACTAATTCAGAATATAGTTAAATTTCATTGATTTTACTTTAAGTGAATTGCTTTAAATTACATGGAATCACTTTACAACATGTAAAAATAAAGATTTTTAGAATAGAAATACAGATTCCTAATGATATTTTTATTTATGTACTTTCAAATGATTAGCACATCTGGGTTTATGTTCCCATGTGGCTAAGATTGTTAGGAACTGCTCTGGTCTCCATATTTTCTATTGACTTAGTTTGGTTCCACTTCACCCATTTGGGTTACCTTCCTGCCACTACTGGTCTATGAGTTTACCATCTCTAATTAAGAAATAATGAAGTCCAGACCCAGTGACTGATGTCTTGGGAGCTGAGAGAAGAGAAGGTCAGTGAGATCTGGAATAGTCAAGGGAGGTCTCACAAGGAAATGGGAACTAAATCCTCTTGTAGAAGATTGAGGACTTAGACAAGGGAAGGGATATATGCAGTGTTCTTGAGACCAGAGTTCCTGAGAACATGCAGAAAAAACTGAATGAAATTTAAGTTCCAGATGGATTAAAGTTTTCCAAATGGAAATAAACATTTGAAACTTTAAGGAGACAATATCAGAATTTGGAAAGATGTTTTCCTCTACTCAGAATAATCACAAATTAAAAATTATGTTTGATGTTTTCTAAAAGTAAAAAAAAAAATTTATCCAGTGTATTATATGGGTTTTTATGTGTTGGATATACACTTACATAATAGACCTAAATTATATTTTTACATAATATTCAATATTAAATTTCATATACACATCGTATGGCCCTTAAAAAAAACTAAGGGGCACAATATTAAAGAGTCTTTCAATAAAGCTGATTCTGTGAGGGGCAAAACTAATGTAATTCAAATACATATCCTTATGTAGTATAGCTGGTTTTGATCTATAATGAAATGTAAGTGCTGAGGAAAAAATATTTTGATCCAAAAATAAATCATAGATTTAGAATACAGTGGATTCCTTATGTTGAATGAAATTGGCAAATAATTATATAATGTACAGAGAATTCCTACAAATCAATATGGAAAAGGCAAGTTACTGAAGAGGCACAAAGGAGTGAAAATACCATTCAAGGAAAAGGAAACAAATAGTGAAGTTATGAAAGCATACTCATCTCTTAAACTAATGTTGCTGTTGTTCAGTTACTAAGTTGTGTCCAACTCTTTGTGATGCCAGGCTTTCTTGTCCTTCACTGTCTCCAGGAGTTTGCTCAAACTCATGTCCATTGAGTCAGTGATGCCATTCAACCATCTCAGAATTTTCCTGCAATGTGGGAGCTCTGGGTTAGATCCCTGGGTTGGGAAGATCCCCTGGAGAAGGGAATGGCTACCCATTCCAGTCTTCTTGCTGGAGAATTCCATGAACAAAGGAGCCTGGCAGGCTACAGTCCATGGGCTGCAAAGAGTCAGAGATGACTGAGTGACTAACTTAAACTAATAGGATTATATAAATTGAAATACCAGTGAAATGTCATTCTGTAATAATTATAGTTTCAAAATTCCAGACAGTTAGCAGGGATAGGATATGGAAAGATCGTAACTCTTATAGGCTGCTGGTAGGAATGTAAATTGGTAAAATCCTTTTGTACTTTTGCATGTTTTGTAAAGTTGGACATTCATTATAAACATTTGCACAAGGAATCGTGTGTGTGTGTGTGTGTGTGTGTGTGTATACACAAATCACCTAGAGAAATTATCTCATGTTTACACAAAGAATCATTTGGATTCAATGTAGAACTGCATGTAAAACCCAAAATAATTAGAATTTAATGTTCCTCAGCAAGACAATAGCTAAATAATTGGTGGCAGACATACTTAAGGCGGGGGGGGGGGGGGAACACACAAAACAAACCTATACCATAGTGAAAATGAATGGGCTAGTACTACATAGTTTAACTTACCAAATGAAAATCAAGGTTAGGAGAAAAAAAAAAATCAGTTCCAAACAATATATATTGTGTTGTACTATTTATACCGAATATCAAAACATGCAATTCACAGCAAACAATCCTATAAAAGACTGAATAAATGTAGCCTGTTGGGAGGAGATATTTTAGCCTAGAAATATTTTTTTGTTACATAAGATAAGACTGGCCTGATCTGATTCAGAGACTCAGGGAGTCCTGGAATGGGGCAGCCTCTGAAATACAGGCTCTTTTTTTTTTTCTTTTTTTTAAATTGGCGGTATAGTTGCATTACAATGTTGTGTTAGTTTCTGCTGTACAACAAGTGAATCTGCTTTATATATACATATATCCCCTCCCTCTTCGACCTCCCTCCCTTCCCCATCCCACCCCTCTAGTTCATCACAGAGCAGTGGGCTAAGTTCCCTTTGCTATACAGCAGGTTCCCACTAGCTCTCTCTTTTATACACAGTAGTATATATATGGGCTTCCCTTGAGGCTCAGCTGGTAAAGAATCTGCCTGCCATGCAGGAGACCTGGGTTTCATTCCTGAGTCGGGAAGATCCCCTGGAGAAGGGAAGGGCTACCCACTGCAGTATTCTGGCCTGGAGAATGCCATGGACTGTATAATCCACGGGATCGCAGAGAGTCAGACACGACTGAGCAACTTTCACTCACTCAATATATATATGTCAGTCTTCCAATTCATCCCCTCCCACCCCCTGCCACCCCATGTTTGAAATGCAGGCCTAGAAACACAGACAGGCTCTATTGTGGAATTTTGAAAACCACTCTACTTTCATTTTCTGCTCAAGCAGCCATTGCCACTGTCTTCTTTTCAAAGCTGTTACCTGGAGGGAAATAGCTGTTATAGATTCATGTGTAAGACACCATTCATGTATGGTTACAAAACATTATCTGAAGAAAGATGAAAGTCTTTGTAGAGCAGTCAGCTCTGAGGGATAAATGAGGAGTAACGAGGCATTTTTCATTCTTCTCTCACCTGGGGGGAAGGTTCAAACACTCACTCAAGATCATTCACTCAATCAGATAAACACTCCCTATCGCTTGGATGTTTTCAGCGGCCTCTTCAGCTGCTCTTCCTGCTTGTGTGGCTGAGCACGGTCTGCTGCCTTCATAGCAGATGAGTCTCTTAACAGCACAGCTCTCAGTTTATACCCAGATTCTGCCCTCTCCCACATCTGGCTTCATAGTCTTTTGCTGGTCTTGCTACCTGCCTCCTCCACAGGTGTGCGCCAAGACCCAGTGTTGTGCCAGCTTCTTTGTGTGCACTGGGGGCTTGAGACAAAAGTGGGCAAGGATGCTTTCCTCAGAGCACTTTCATTCCAGATGGGCTACAGACAGCAAACAATGAAACCACAAATGGGTGACCACACACGACACAAAAGCTAGGCGTTTAATAAAGTAAGTGTGATGGTGAGTGATGGGGGACATGACTATGTGTGGTCAGGGAGGACTTTTTGAGAAGATGACATCTGAGCTGAACTCACAGCAGAAGCAGGAGCCATGCAAACATCGGTGGGATTGATGTCTCAATTTTCTTTCTTTCACTCTGACCTAACTGGCCACTGTATCCTAAGTGTGTTCTATTCTTCCTGACAGCTATTTTTTTGGCCCATGCTGTTTCCTCTTTCTAGAATATTTCCTCCAATCTATGCCTGTGGTCACTCCACAGCCCACTTTTGAGATGCTGCTTCCTCCATGAAGAGGAAGAAAAAGAAGGAAGATCCTTACTGATCCCCTGCACCAAGCCAAGTACCATCTGTCTTGTCCCTCAGAATTCAACGTTAATGGTGGTATCTTCTCTCATTCAGTTAGGATTACATGTGATAGAAGCTCAACTGATTTAAGGATAAGCATGTAATGGCAAAATGTATTGACCATAGAATGAGTAGGGGTAGAGCCAGTTCCAGGAATACCTGTGTGTTGCCATCTGTCAAAACGAAAGTGATTCTGTGAGTTGCCCTTTGCCTGCTGTAATTCTTAAAGCATCACCCCAAAGGTGCTTCTTTGCCCCAGTAGCAGCAATTTCTTGCCATTTTGGCAGCAGCTGAATCCTGTCTGCAAGTTTTTTGACACATAAATAATCCAATTCTTTGTTCTTGCCTTACTCACTTTGACCCTCATGGCCCTGCTGGACACCAGTACCAGCTGCCTGGAACCCATCTTAAGTCTGGGTCGCAGGTCCATGTAATCAGTTTTCCAGGTTCTAAGATCCTTCATCAGGTGGCAAGCAGCCTCACCTCAGATGCCTGGGTCTTGTCCCACGATGTGCCTCTGGACTGAGTTTCAGCTTTTACTGGGGTCCAGCCCTGGTGGATCCAGGGTAATTTGAAGGGGGGACAGCATGGTGAGGAAAAACTTACTTATAAGAAATATAAAGAGAGATTAGGAAAAAATAGTGTAGTAGGAAGATTTAGAGGAGAAAAGATGCTGAATAACTTGGTCTACATGGAAAGCTAATAAAACCATGAGACAAGAGGTTTGCACCATCTACGTTAAGCCATAAGTGCCCGCTTGAATAGCGGATGGTGCCCCACCTTGGGCTTCCTCTCACGTGGGTCTTAGAAGCCTGGGCAAGTAAGTAGACTCAGAGAGCCTCCATGCTCCAGATGGGAATTCAGCCTGAAAAGGTGAGGGAGGAAGAGGGAGAAAGAGAAAGTCCACATTGGGGGAAACCAGTCTTTCCAGTGACTGGCCCATCTTTTATTGTCCGGAAAGGCTTTTTATACTTTTGGTTGTAAATAGAGATCAATAGATAATACAAAATTATGTAGTGTCAGCAGCCCTGACTCTTATCGAGACCAGGCTTTCTCTCTGCATACCTAGCTGTTTACACAAGTCTTAGGTGATTTACATCATCTTCTGGCAAGAAGGCCAATTAACATTTTACAGCCCTTTTCTGATAAGGGTAATAGTGTTGTTCTTCCCAAATTCTGGTGCCACTCTCAGAAAGCACTAAGTAAAGTTACATTCTTACATAGCAAGGACACAACAATTTATAACAAAGAAAGAGGAGTACAGTGATTTATAACAAAGAGAAAATTCATTAACTCAAAAGTCTAGTATTGCTAACATCAAAACTACTATATTCCTATTTCTGCATCCTGTTTACATTGATTAATATCCTCACAGGTGCCTAAAAGATAAAGGATATGGAGGCCTGGCATTAAACATTAACTCAACAATCAAACTAATTCTTAGCTCTAAAAGGCTCTATATCTTTAAGATGTTTTAAGCTTCATGCCTCTCACAGTTGGGGGCTGTAAATAATCACAAGTTGTAAAAGTCCGGGGGAAACTGTCAGGCAAGTTAGCCATCAGAGGGATTTGAGATGAAACATTCCTTTCATATGCAGGTGACCAGTTGGAGCTCTAAGTTAACTTTTTCCAGAGAAAGGTGGTTGGGGTTAGCCCCCTGTAATGTCAGAAATGTATAGTATAGCAGACAGTAAACAGACAGATTTTGGTTTGGGGGTAGATGCGCAGAACCCCTTGAGACCTGACTCGCCTTGCCTGTCAGGTCTCTCCGCATGACCTTGTCATGGGTGGGATCTCCCGTGCTGGCTCCCGGCAAGCTCGCTTCTTCATTTCTAAATTGTAATAATTTCAATTTCCACTCCTTGCTTCCTCATCCCTAGGGGTGAAGTGCTTCCTCATTTGCTATCTCATTAAAACTGAATGTCTTTTTTAACACTGTGAGTTACCTAGTTATAACGCTATACTTGGGCTTTTCTGCTGGCTTAGCAGTCAAGAATCTGCCTGTAATGCAGGAGCTGCAGGAGACATGGGTTCAATCCCTGAGTCAGGAAGATT
This sequence comes from Ovis aries, assembly GCF_016772045.2. Classification (NCBI taxonomy): domain Eukaryota; kingdom Metazoa; phylum Chordata; class Mammalia; order Artiodactyla; family Bovidae; genus Ovis; species Ovis aries. Next base: position 29,173,955 of record NC_056075.1, on the reverse strand, counting down.
CCCCGGAGGAGGGTATGGTAGCCCACTCCAGTATTCTTGCCTGGAGAATCCCAAGGACAGAGGAGTCTGGTGGGCTACAGTCCATAGAGTCACAAAGAGTTGGACATGACTGAAGCCACTTAGCACACACACACAACCCTATACTTGGTTAATAACATTGTATACCAGACTGTCTCTGTTGAAATAACAAATGTAGTAATTTCTGCCTTCTGACAGGTCCTCACAAATCATAAGGAACAGATCCAAAAGTTCTCAGAGCTAGACAGTATCATGCAAAAACCACAACACTGAGTCTTCTAAATTTCTAATAAAGCCTTAATACCACCTATGTTACATGTATAATACATAAAAATAAAATAATGATTAGTTAAACTCATTTATTCTCATGACCTGTCAGGTGTCTGGGATGTGGTGGTCCCTAAAGTTACCTGGAAAATTGCATTTAAAACACTCTTGTTATCCTTTGGCATTTCTGTGCCTATCATTGTGAGTTTTGCCATCAATCAAATGGGCAGTGTGCATCCTTGTCTTCAGCCTCTTTCTTAGACTCTTTTGATCCATTCAAACGTATTCTGTTTTGAAATTCAGAAGCCTTGCCTTTCTTGAAGGGGAGTGCCCTTCATCTTTTTTTTTTTTTCAAACTGACACAAATATTTAACCTTACACCTTTTATCCCATCCCCAAACCAAACTGATACAGCTGCCCTAACACTGGCTTAGCACATAACATTTTGTTTGTACCTTTAAGGAATTTATTATATCTAGCACTTCTCTGTATCTAGGACAGAGATAAAGAAAATGATATTAATTCCTAAGTGTTTGCAATTGTCCTCCCTCCCTGCTGCTTTTATGGAGGAGTAACTGTTGATTTCTGTGTCAGCTCCTAGGTCTTTCTTTATGGTGTAGAATCCAAGTAAAGAGGATTAGAAATTTTGAAAAGGGCCATAGACTTAAGTTGATATGAGTGACAAATAACTAAGTCAGAGAAGGCAGAGGTGGGAGGATAACATAAAAGCCTATTGGGGCTTATGGCTGATTTAGAAAAAGATGATTTTTATTTGTATTTTTAAAGTGATTTCATGATGGAAGAGTAGAGAGATGAATTTTGAAGTCCTGCAGCCATGCATGAGTGAGGGAGGCTGAGTGTGAGAGAATTTAAGGAGGTTTGCTGAGAGTTACATATGGGACCCTCATGTGGCATACACTACTAGGCTTCAAGAAAAATAAATAGTAAATTTCAATGATTTATGTTTGTTACACTGAGGTTTCTTAAAATATGACTCTGTGGTACGATTGGACCAAAAGTTGTTTGATTTGCTATGTTTCATATTTTTTTTTGGTATTTTCCTAGCTCAGCTCCCCACTCCCCAATACAGAAGATATTTTCTGAAAGGCAGAGGGTTGACCTCTCCCCCAGTGTCTACATCTACGCCTTGAAGATACTGCTCATTTCATGATTACTGAAAAGTGATTTTATCATCATCATCATCATCTACTAGTATATATGTGGGCCACCTCTTCTCTATCAATAGGTGATCCACATACATACTAAATGTGTTGAGATTTAATTTCAAAGCCGCAAAGCATGGGCATGATTACCATTTCAACTTTTCAAGAGAAAACAAAGGATTCTAGTTGTTAAGTATCTGGCCCAAAGTCATGCAACTTAAGAAAAATATTGTTAGCAAAAATAATCAGCCAAGAAACCTGTAGTACTCAGGCCATTTCATTCGTCAGAACATTATTACAAAGTGCAGCTCTCTGAAAGTCATTATGTTTGTCTGCTATTTACTATTTTCTACCAATCGAATAGGTGACATCAGAAGCTGCCAGGATGGCCTTGTTAGTTTTCAATAGGTGAGCCTGTGGTCATTCCCCAGGATATTTCAGACTGGAGGTTGGAAATATTAGAGTCCCTCATATTTTATTTATTGGTAAGTCCTTCACCCAACTGTCCCTCTCCCTATGATCCCCAAACTGCTAGAAGATGGCCCAGAGGAAATGGGCTTATCTCACTCTTTTTGTGGAAGAGTTTTCTCCTGTCTTTGGATGTTTTTCTTTTCTAGTCATCAGGAAATTTACTTTCGTGAAGAACTGAAAAAAGGACTATGTGAACTTGTGTGGAGAAGCTGTTCATGGCAAGGGATGTAGCATTTTGCTGAATAAATGGCTGAAAAAAAGTGAGGGAAACATAAGATATAAGAAATAGCCTCTCTTCTGGATATAATGATGTATCTTGGTGGAGGGAGGCCATGGGAGCTAAGTTTCTCTGTGAGATGCAGGCAGTTATTATTCCAGAGCACCTGCTCTGCTCTTTAGCACAGCTGCTTCCAGTGCAGAGATTCAGCTTCACATTCCTTTGGCAAAGAGAGAGGCATTGCAAGCTATTTGGTTCTCAATATCTGGAAGAAAACAAACTCTTAATAATGTGGCGATTCAAAGAATCTAGTAATTAATTCATGGAGATATGGTTAGATCACAAGGAGTATTACCAGAAATAATAGTCACATTGCTACTGCCACACCACTATAACTTATGAAAATATACTATGTACTTGAGCCTGTGGAACTTATGAAAGTATACTGCATGCCAGAGCCTGTGCTAAGAGGTTATCTATTTCCTCATTCATGCATTACAGTAACCACAAAGGTAAATAATACTGCCATATTGTGTCACTGATGAAGCTATGGAGGTTCAAGAGGGTCAAGTTTGATAGGGTGGTAAGTAGGAGGTCTGAGATTTGAACTCAGGTCTGTCTGCTTACACTAAAATGTCAGACTCTGGAGAAATCTAGTAAGGGCTTTGTTATTATTATTTCACTTACACAGGTGAGCAAACTGAGCTTCAAGGAGATTGACTATCTTTTCAATCAGGGATGTAGGTTGTTGAAGTCATTTTAACTCAGATTTGACTCCCAAATTTGCCTTTTAAAAGTTGCATAACCTTGGACATTTCTTTAATGTCCCAAAGTCGGCTTTTGAAACCTGTGTGCTTGGCTTAGTAACTCAGTCGTGTCTGACTGTTTGTGGCCTTATGGACTGTAGACCTCCAGGCTCCTCTATCCATGGGGATTCTCCAGTCATGAATACTGGAGTGGGCTGCCATGCCTAACTTACAGTTTCTAGAAAACGGGGGAAAAATAATACCTACTTATGGGGTCATTGAGATCATTTGAATGACATAATGTATGTAAACTCTTTAAGACAGGCTCTGCTTGGCTCCTACGTAGAAAGCTCGATAAAATTTTCACTTTCTGTTTCTCAGTGCATTCACACATCCAAACACATGTAGTAAAAAAGGGTTTGATAGTGGCTGTATGAAGTAGGTGAAGGGCTCAGAAAGAGTGCTGTCATGGTGGCAGTATAATTCCCAATTTCCCTGGGAATTGACACTGTGTAAGAAGAGGTGGCAAGAATACACGGAAGAACTGTACAAAACAGATCTTCACGACCCAGATAATCATGATGGTGTGATCAGTCACCTAGAGCCAGACATCCTGGAATGTGAAGTCAAGTGGGCCTTAGAAAGCATCACTATGAACAAAGCTAGTGGAGGTGATGGAATTCCAGTTGAGCTATTTCAAATCCTGAAAGGTGATGCTGTGAAAGTGCTGAACTCAATATGCCAGCAAATTTGGAAAATTGAGCAGTGGCCACAGAACTGAAAAAGGTCAGTTTTCATTCCAATCCCAAAGAAAGGCAATGCCAAAGAATGCTCAAACTACAGCACAATTGCACTCATCTCACATGCTAGTAAAGTAATGCTCAAAATTCTCCAAGCCAGGCTTCAACAATACATGAACTATGAACTTCCTGATGTTCAAGCTGGTTTTAGAAAAGGCAGAGGAACAAGAGATCAAATTGCCAACATCCACTGGATCATGGAAAAGCAAGAGAGTTCCAGAAAAACATCTATTTTTGCTTTATTGACTATGCCAAAGCCTTTGACTGTGTGGATCACAATAAACAGTGGAAAATTCTGAAAGAGATGGGAATACCAGACCACCTGACTTGTCTCTTGAGAAACCTATATGCAGGTCAGGAAGCACCAGTTAGAACTGGACATGGGATAACAGACTGGTTCCAAATAGGAAAAGGAGTACGTCAAGGCTGTATATTGTCACCCTGCTTATTTAACTTATATGCAGAGATGCAGAGTACATCATGAGAAACGCTGGACTGGATGAAGCACAAGCTGGAATCCAGATTGCCGGGAGAAATATCAATAACCTCAGATATGCAGATGACACCACCCTTATAGTAGAAAGTGAAGAGGAACTAAAAAGCCTCTTGATGAAAGTGAAAGAGGAGAGTGAAAAAGTTGGCTTAAAGCTCAACATTCAGAAAACAAAGATCATGGCATCTGGTCCCATCACTTCCTGGGAAATAGATGGGGAAACAGTGGAAACAGAGTCAGACTTTATTTTTGGGGGCTCCAAAATCACTGCAGATGGTGACTGCAGCCATGAAATTAAAAGACGCTTACTCTTTGGAAGGAAAGTTATGACCAACCTAGATAGCATATTGAAAAGCAGAGGCATTATTTTGCCAACAAAGGTCCGTCTAGTCAAGGCTATGGTTTTTCCAGTGGTCATGTATAGATGTGAGATTTGGTCTGTGAAGAAAGCTGAGTGCAAAAGAGTTGATGCTTTTGTACTGTGGTGTTGGAGAAGACTCTTGAGAGTCCCTTGGACTGCAAGGAGATCCAACCAGTCCATTCTAAAGGAGATCAGCCCTGGGGTTTCTTTGGAAGGACTGATGCTGAAGCTGAAACTCCAGTACTTTGGCCACCTCATGCTAAGAGTTGCCTCATTGGAAAAGACTCTGATGCTGGGAGGGATTGAGGGCAGGAGTAGAAGGGGACGACAGAGGTTGAGATGGCTGGATGACATCACTGACTCGATGGATGTGAGTCTGAGTGAACTCCGGGAGCTGGTGATGGACAGGGAGGCCTGGCGTGCTGTGATTTATGGGGTTGCAAAGAGTCGGACACGACTTAGTGACTGAACTGAACTGATTGATATTTATCTCATCATCCATCCAGCATGGTCATGGGTAGCAGCAGGGGCTAAATAAATCCATGGCAAATGGAGTAGGGGCTTCTCTAGTGGCTCAGTGGTAGACTCTACCTGCCAGGAGACATGAATTTGATCCCTGGGTTGGGAAGATTCCCTGGAGAAGGAAATAGAAACCCACTCTAGTATTCTTGCTAGTGAAAGATCCCAAGGACAGAGGAACCTGGTGGGCTACAGTCCTTGGGATTGTAAAAGAGTAGGACACGATTTAGCAACTAAATAATAACCACAACAGGAGTAGAGTGGAGATCAAAACCAAAGCTGAATTTAAATAGAATAAAGCCTGGAGTGGTTAAACCCTTACCTGAAGGCACTACAGATTTTCCTGCAGAGGTCACATTGAGGGACATGATCAAATTTTTGTCTAGGGTAGTATCTGGAGAAAAAGAGACTGAAGACTTCTTAATACTATTTCTAGCCTTTAAAGTACAGATTTTTCCTAAAAGGAGGGGAGAGCTAACTGACTTTTGGAATGCGTACCAAGTGCCATGTCCTCTGCATCTATCTACCCTATCTCATTTTATCCCAGTTCTTGCATAACAAACCACCCATTGTGGATCTTAAAATGATGATGTTTATTTTGTTCGGAAATTTGAGGGGGACTGGGCACAGCAGGCACAGGATTTCTAATTAGGCTAGAGTTGGAGGCTGGCTCTGGGGTCATAAAAAAGCTTCTTCAGTTATATATATGGCATCTTAGTTGCAAAGTTCAGATAACTGGGGGCTATTCTTTCTCTCTCCTCTCTTCCTTCCTTCCCTTCCAAGTAGACTTTCCACACAACAGCCTCAGGGTAAACTGAATTGCATGGCAGATGAACACTTGCAGAGTCAGTGGACCAGCAGCAGTAACAACATGAAATTTTCCTATTCTAGCCTCAAATCATGCAACATCACTTCTGCCACATTCTGTTAATAAAAGGAGTCATAAAAGCCACTCAGATTTCAGGGACTCCATCTTTGATGGGAAGAGTTACATAGTTTACAGATATGTTTTAAAAGGAACAAGAAGCCACCGCCTTTACAAAGTTATTTACATTTTTCCCAAATACAAAATGTACTCAGTATCTCCTAGGATCCCTGCGAAGTGTCATGTGTTGTGGCATCAGACTCAGGGTCAAGGTCGAGTATCTCTTCATCTAAAACACTTTCATGAATGATAGGTGAACTTCTCAAGCATGGTTTTCTGAATTCTTGAGTATGGCTTTTCAAGAAACAGTCCTCAATCTGAAGCCTTCTGAATGAAAGAAACAAGCTACCTGGAAATGTTTTGTCTTATTTTGCTTTTACATTCATGTGCTTTGTACTTAAGCCTCCACAACTTAAAAAAAAAAAAAAAGTGTCCTCAACAATATATGTGGTTTATCCCAAAGGTTCCTTTACTCACATATCGGTACTTGGGTGGGGGCTGAAATCCTCAGGTGTTGGAATAGCTGAATCTTGAGTCTGTCTCCCTCCCTTCTTCTGTGTTATCTCTATATGGTACTTCCACATGACAGCCTCAGGTAGACTGACTTCTTAAATACATGATGCTACATTCTTGTAATGGATCATTGTACAGCTGTCAGAAATTGTGCTTTTAGAGTCTTAATTAAATATGAAAATGCCTGGTACATAAAATATATGGAATAAATCAAGGTATAGATTATGTATAAAGGATCATTCCATGAGGGTACTAGACAGAAATATATAAAAGGGTAATGGTCATCTCTAGGGTGTCTTCTGGACTATTTAAAATGTATTTCTATTAATTTTCTGTATTTCCACATTTTCTACAAAACACTTTTTATTAATATTCAGGAAATATATGAAAATAGTATAAGGCTTATCGATACTAAGGAACTTCCCCAAGATTCAAGTTGCCCTGAGTTTTCAAATTGAAGATTAAGCCCTGGTCTCTCTTAATTCCCAACCTTATAACTCTCCCATCGATGCTATGCTTTCTCCCTATAGGAAGAACTGAGATCATGTCTGCCTTAGCTAATAGCACTTACTCTATATATATTTGTTCAAGTATTCAAGCCGGTCTTGTCCAATCACACTTATTCAGCAGTACATAGAGAAGGCATGGTGAATAAAGTGTCGGTGCCTTAGGGTGAATATTCATGTTGTATGTCTCTTGGCCTTTAGAAAGCACAGGATCCACTGTCCATCAGATGTTACCTATGTGAACTGAATGTGTACATTTAGCTCATCTCTTAACTGAGCTCCCAGAACTCCCTTCTCTGTGACAGCTTCTTCAGTAGCTGCCAGCTGCCTCCTACATTACTGCTTTCTCCGTTGCAATGTTTTCTTTCTTTTTTGTCTTGCTCGACCCTCAGCCTCATCACAGTCTCGACACATCAGCCTCAAACATCCATCTCTAAATGGAACCAGCCTTCATATGATCCTACATCTTGGTACCAATTAATTCTCTTCCTTTTCTGGTAGTTTTAAACAACTCAGTTTTGCAAGGTCATAATTCAGGTTAAAAGTTAATCAGGATTCAACCTAGAAATTAAATTTTAGCAAGTTTTTCTTAAAATGGTCAACTATTGGACTTCTGTTAACAGCTTATCAGGTGCTAATAAATTTGGCAAGGGGGAAGTTTTCCACTAGTTTAATTGACTAAAGATGGAGATTAAATTGTGTCATCTATTCAGGCTATCATTTCACCCTCATTAATTTTTTTTTTTAATTGAAATGTCCTGGGGCTCAAAGAAACTTGTTAAGAAAATAAGACATCTATAGAAGTCAAGACCAGGGTCAGCAAGATATTTTTAAGTATCTTTCTCTCCTTGGAGCATGTTCTCTTCCTTCTTTGAGCTTTATGTCCTCCTTTCTCTTGGGAAAATGCTAATTTAACTATAGTCATATCAGTCCTAGCCTTCGCCCTGTTTCTGGAGGCTCCTACAGTTGAGGTCCAGGAGAACAAAGGATAGGCCAGTTTGCTAATGAGAATATGTTTCTCTGAGTCACAACTGATTTTCATGAACACAAACACACGGGATGATCATATTGTGTACTTTTCTATATAGCACTTTACATTTGTCTGCAGGAATAATTATACTTTCTCTTATTTTTCATCCATAGACTGTCATGAAATGAGGTTTGCAAGTATCATCATCTCCATTTTATACACAAGGAAACTGAGGCTTGGAGGAATTAGAGATACTCTACTTTTCACACCTTTCTCCTGGAAATCATTTTGCACACTGGTGCCCAAATGATGTTTCTGTACTACAAATCTATGTTACCCCTCTCCTTTAAAACCTCCCGCTGCCAATGGGCAAAACTATAGACTCGGAGAAGCTTTAAACAGTCAGAAATAACAAGACCGGGAGCTGACTGTGGCTCGGATCATGAACTCCTTATTGCCAACTTCAGACTGAAATTGAAGAAAGTGGAGAAAACCACTAGACCATTCAGGTATGACCTAAATTAAATCCCTTATGATTATGCAGTGGAAGTGAGAAATAGATTTAAGGGACTAGATCTGATAGAGTGCCTGATGAACTATGGATGGAGGTTCATGACATTGCACAGGAGACAGGATTCAAGACCATCCCCAAGAAAAAGAAATGCAAAATAGCACAATGGCTGTCTGAGGAGGCCTTACAAATAGCTGTGAAAGAAGGGAAGTGAAAAGCAAAGGAGAAAAGGAAAGATGCTGGATGTCATCGTCAACTCAATGGGCATGGGTTTGGGTGGACTCCGGTAGTTGGTGATGGACAAGGAGGCCTGGTGTGTTGTGGTTCATGGGGTCGCAATGAGTCGGACACGACTGATCAACTGAACTGAACTGAACTGATGATATTTTTGATATTTTTCTTGATTGTTTGTAGCCTTCTTAAATGTAATCCCATACTACTGAATACTGGCATCTCTAGTCAAAATTATTTGCTAGTAATGACCAATCTATGGAACCTTTACTGTAACCTACACACTTAATAAATGATTTATATGTCATTATTTTTTATAAATATGTGAGACAGACAGGATTATGATCAGTTCAGTTCAGTCACTCAGTTGTATCCGATTCTTTGTGACCCCATGAATTGCAGCACACTAGGCCTCCCTGTCCATCACGAACTCCCAGAGTTCACTCAGACTCACGTCCATCGAGTCAGTGATGCCATTCAGCCATCTCATCCTCTGTCGTCCCCTTCTCCTCCTGTCCCCAATCCCTCCCAGCATCAGAGTCTTTTCCAATGAGTCAACTCTTCACATGAAGTGGCCAAAGTACCGGAGTTTCAGCTTTAGCATCAGTCCTTCCAAAGAAATCCCAGGGCAGATCTCCTTCAGAATGGACTGGTTGGATCTCCTTGCAGTCCAAGGGACTCTCAAGAGTCTTCTCCAACACCACAGTTCAAAAGCATCAATTCTTTGGCGCTCAGCCTTCTTCACAGTCCAACTCTCACATCCATACATGACCACATGATCACCACCTTGCAAATATATTCATTCATCTTACAAATATTTGTAATAAGTCCTATGTGTCAGACTGTACTAGAGAGTAGAAATACAATAATCTAATGGGTAAAGCACATTATGTAATTTTTATTATAACTGGGTTAATTAAATGTTTTACCTGAGTTTATTTTAAAATAGGGATCTTTACTGTATTTAAGACGCTATTTTTCAAAACATTCAAACTTAGGGCAAAATATTTTTTTCCCTTTGTGATTAGTATAAAAAAGGAGATGATTGACTCAAAACCCATAAAAGTCTTCCTAATTCTAGAGATGTGGAAAACTCAGCCTTCATCATAGGACAGGGATCAACTTGTTTGGGCTAAACTGCATTGATTCCCTATATAAGTCCTAGTTTGAGAAGCTGGCATTTGTGTGTGACAAGGAAAGCAATCAAAAGACAAAAAAATACAGCCCCAGTTTGTAGCACATCATATTATCTTTGCAAGTGCCCTCAGGAAATGGATGCCTTGCTGTTCACTCCACTCATTTCCTTCCCTCACTCCAGTCTCACCTGATTTCCTGCTGGGTCTCACATAGTCACTTTCAGTCTTTGGAGATGACAAGCTAGGCCAAAATCTGATATTTATCTTCTTGATCAATATGGTCAGGTGTCAAAAAGAAATGTGAAAGGAACTACGATTATGGATCTTGTACTAAGTACTTACTATGTTGTAAGCATATATGTGCAACTAGATCACCTAAACCATGTTGACAGGGTGGAAAGGTGGGTATACATTGTCCTTTTAAGGTCTGGAGATTTGGAGTTAGAATACTTGGGTTGGAATCCTGGTTCTGCCACTTCACATAATCACCTTATTTGATTCTCCAAATAAACTGTTACTCCAGTTTTCCAGGTGAAGAAAGTGACATTAAGAAAGTTTATATAGTTGGTCAAATTTGCACAGTCTTCTAGAGTTAATGGTGGCATTGAACCTCTGTCTGAGTGTAAAGCCTAGCTTCTCAGTTGTGGCACCGAACAGAGGATGTGATGATCAGTCCTTTATCATTATGATCTCAGTACATAAAATGGTCTCTCCTGGATAAAATTATAAGGCTGATCACCCAAAACTCTTCCTAGTAAGCTCAACTGAGAATTACAAAGTTCCCAATAAGGGAGTTTAATAACTTACTGAACATTGAGATTTTATAATTTCAATTTCTTAAAGACATTAAAAAATAATTAGCTCTCATGTTGCCAACTCTTTCATTTATGAATATTATAAACTTATTTATTCTGATTTTTCTACAAGCAGCTAATATTCTAATGCAATTTTCTAATAATTTTAACTTAACATAAAAACATTGTTGTTGTCTTTGCTATTACCTCCAGAATCTCCCAGCATTTCTACTTTCACCGATATTTCGTATCCTTCAAAAGCTCTACTTGCTTGCTGTACAAAGCGGAATGTGCCCTGTGCCCCTAGATCTTCTTATATAGTACAATTTAGTTTCTCCAACAAACCAGGTTTTAACAATGTATTTATTAAGTTATTAATCACACCTCAGTGAGAACTTGGCTATGCTTCCAACTTTTACACCAATGTGAAAGTTCAATTCATTTTCAAATTATTGAATGCTGTACTCTGTTCCTTAAAATTAGATACTAGTTAATATTCTTCTACTTGCTCATTTATTTGGAATCTTCCTTTTTATTTATACCTCTGGAGGCATGTGTTTTTCATTAATGATTCTGAAACAAAGCAGTAGAGTTACCACTTTATTGACTGGGGGATTTTTGCAGAACGCCTGTGGCCATAATATGTCTCTGGTCGATGAAACTGTGTTAAATAAATTGAACTGAAACTGAACTGAAATTGTGTCAAAATTTATAATAGTTTAACACTTCTTTTTGGCAAAGGTGCAACATCATAGAGGTATTAATATTATTAACTTGATGGTAATTTAAAACTGCTATAGCCTTCTTCAGATGAAGATGCACTTTGATTTTAATAATTTTCTGAACTGAGATAAATAAATCCTTTAAAGTTTCTTTCAAAACTAGAGATTTGATACAATTTGAGGAACAACATGGGCTCAATAAAGGAAGAAATGGTAGGGAACTAACAGAAGCAGAAGATATTAATAAGAGGTGGCAAGAATACACAGAAGAATGATACAAAAAAGATCTTCATGAAAGATAATCACAATGGTGTGATCACTCACCTAGAGCCAGACATCCTGGAATGTGAAGTCAAGTGGGCCTTAGAAGCATCACTATGAACAAAGCTAGTAGAGGTGATGGAATTCCAGTTGAGCTATTTCAAATCCTGAAAGATGATGCTGTGAACGTGCTGCACTCAATATGTCAGCAAATTTGGAAAACTTAGCAGTGGCCACAAGACTAGAAAAGGTCAGTTTTCATTCCAATGCCAAAGAAGGCAATGCCAAAGAATGCTCAAACTACTGCACAATTGCCCTCATCTCACACGCTAGTAAAGTAATGCTCAAAATTCTCCAAGCCAGGCTTCAGCAATACGTGAACCATGAATGTCCTGATGTTCAAGCTGGTTTTAGAAAAGGCAGAGGAACCAGAGTTCAAATTGCCATCATCTGCTGGATCATGGAAAAAGCAAGAGAGTTCCAGAAAAACATCTACTTCTGCTTTATTGACTATGCCAAATCCTTTGAATGTGTGGATCACAATAAACTGTGGAAAATTCTGAAAGAGATAGGAATACCAGACCACCTGATCTGCCTCTTGAGAAATCTGTATGCAGGTCCGGAAGTAACAGTTAGAACTGGACATGGAACAACAGACTGGTTCCAAATAGGAAAAGGAGTGTGTCAAGGCTGTATATTGTCACCCTGCTTATTTAACATATGCAGAATACATCATGAGAAACGCTGGACTGGATGAAGCACAAGCTGGAATCAAGAGTGCTGGGAGAAATATCAACAACCTCAGATATGCAGGTGATACCACCCTTGTGGCAGAAAGTGAATAACTAAAGGGCCTCTTGATGAAAGTGAAAGAGGAGAGTGAAAAAGTTGGCTTAAAGCTCAACATTCAGAAAATCTAGATCATGGCATCCAGTCCCACCACTTCATGGCAAATAGATGGGGAAACAGTGGCTAACTTTATTTTTCTGAGCTCCAAAATCTCTGAAGATGGTGATTGCAGCCATGAAATTAAAAGACACTTACTCCTTGGAAAGAAAGTTATGACCAACCTAGACAGCATATTAAAAAGCAGAGACATCACTTTGTCAACAAAGGTCCATCTAGTCAAGGCTATGGTTTTTCCAGTGGTCATGTATGGATGTGAGATTTGGACTATAAAGAAAACTGAGCGCCGAAGAATTGATGCTTTTGAACTGTGGTGTTGGAGAAGACTCTTGAGAGTCCCTTGGACTGCAAGGAGATCCAACCAGTCCATCCTAAAGGAGATCAGTCCTGGGTGTTCATTGGAAGGGCTGATGCTAAAGCTGAAATTCCAGTAGTTTAGCCACTTGATGTGAAGAGCTGACTCATTTGAAAAGACCCTAATGCTGGGAAAGATTGAAGGCAGAAGGAAAAGTGGATGACAGAGGATGAGATGGTTGGGTGGCATCACCAACTCAATGGACATGGGTTTGGGTTGACTCCGGGAGTTGGTGATGGACAGAGAGGCTTGGTGTGCTGTGGTTCGTGGGGTCGCAAAGGGTCAGACATGATTGAGCAACTGAACTCAACTGAGGAACAAGAAAATGGACATATCTGTTGGGAGTGTGTAATTGCCTTGGTTCTGTCTTGCCACAGCAAAGAGTTGAAACAGCAGACTAGTGTTACAGATCCGTTAAAGCTCAGTTTTATTTGTCAAGCAAAGGATAGTACACCCTCGAGGCATGAGGGCAGGTTGACCCCAGAGGAGAAGCCTCAATCAGTCTTGGCTTATTCCTTTTATATATTTGTCTCCTCCCCCACCTTGAGCCTGCCCTATGCAAATTGGGCTAGTCAAGAATGGGGCATATTTGTTTCACCTAAAGTTCTCATTCCAGTCTGTGTATTCTTTTATTCTGTTTTCACTGACTTTCCCCTTTCTTTGTCTTTAAGCCACCATTTTGAACTCCTTTTTCCTATTCTAACTACCTAACATATCTTTTTAAGACATTGGATAAAATTTTAGCAGTTGTAACTTTTTTAGAAGAAAAAGTTAAATGCTTTATGTGCCAATGACTTGTTTTATTTCATCTTTTTATCACTGCCAATCACTGGTATTTTAGTCCCATTTTATAGCTAAGATAAGGTTGGGAGTGGTTAAAAAAGTGACCACCCAAGGTAGATTAAGAGAAGAACTGCAGGCATCAAAGCCCACGTGTGCAAAGACTTAAGCTAGAAACGAGCTGGCTGAAAGTTGGAAAGAGGCAAAAAGTGGTCGGAGCAGAGGCCTGTGAGATAGACCAGGCTAGTAATATGGATAATTTTCTAGGAAATGTTGAGTATTTATAGCTTCAGGCATTACATTTTGGAAACTTCACTCTTGGTGCCAAAAACTCAGCCTCTATGCACTGGTGTCAGATCGAATCTCAGAGAGAGTTTTGGACAAGTAGGAAATAAAAACTTTATTGCTTTGCTAGGCACAGGGGAATACAATGAGCTCATATCCTTCAAAATTCTGTATCCCAACCTGGGGAGGGGAGATTTGTTGAGTTTAATAGCAGTGGTTCAAGGGTGGGGTTGTTCTTGATTAGGATCAGAGTTATATAAGCCCAGCATATACCATTAAGCTGGCCACTGGTGGTCTCCTGATGAGTTTATCTCTGGAATAAAGAATGCTTCATCAAGCAGTTAACATCTTCCATTTGTTGGGGGCTTACTTCTCAGAAGAGTTCGAAGATATTGTTATGTACATCCATTGAGGTACAACCAGGATCCTGTCCCAAGGCTGGACTATTGTATCTTGACCTGCTCCTCACTTGTCTCTGCATCACCTCCCTTCCCTGATTAGCAACTCTTTGAATCTGCTCTTTGGAACTGAGGGAAAGTCATGGAGACTGAAGCCTATGCCCTACAAACATGAAATGGGTGACACAGAAAGACTCTGTGCCTAGAAGCCCTGTAAGGTCCTACTCAGCTTCACTCTTACCACTGTATAATAGAAATATTGGAGGGTGCAAGTGCCAGAGCCTATTTAGAAGGTTCTTGGAGTCATTAAAGCAACATGGTGGTAGGGCGGACTTGGGAATTTTTAGTATAAGTGGAGAATACTTGGCTGCAGAGGGATTTGGGGGATAAAATGATAGAACTAATTTATAGTCATAAGGAGATGGTAGGAAATGTTTGTGAAGAATGTATTGAGCATAATTCCCAGGTACAGGATTGCAATACTGTCAACATTGGTTGAGATTTATAACAGCAAGAAAGAACCAAATTTTCAGCAAAAGATTATCAGTTTATTTTAGGGCATAATATTTTGACTGCCTTTGAGACATTCAGAATAAATAGTTGGATGTACAGCCTTGGAGTTTAGAGAAGTTGTTTGGATGGAGATGTAAGTGAGAGAAGAATAGTAAAGAACATGTATTATTTGTTGGAAGATTCTCAAACTCTGCTCAAGCTCAATTGTTGCAGAAACCAGTACTTGAGAAACCAAGCAACATACTTGGAGAGTTGGAGAACTCAGGTTTATTATGCCGGCAGGCCCAGAGGAGTTAACATTCCAAGCTCTGAACCCTGAACAAAGGGATTACTGAGTTTCTATAAACAGACTATAGTGGGCAGCACTAGCTGTTAATAGGCTGGTTTAAATTAAGGGGTTTCATGCATGTGGGAACAGCAGTGAAGAAGGCTAGGGGGAAGCTTTACCTGGACAGGCATGATTAAGCAGGTTTGCAGGGGCTGGGTGATTGCAAAGAGCAGGACAAGGTGAATGAGATATACTCCAGTTCCTAGTAAGTTCCTGCTTTCTGAGATGACGTGACCTACGTGATCTCGACTTCACAAGGGGCAAGCCGAGTTACAGATGCAGAAGGAGAAGGAGGTTATGTAAAATTTTAATTTTTCTTCTTCATTCTCCCCTCTTAAGGCTTCTATCACTCATTGTAGAAAGCATCATCTCATGTTTTTGGTATGACATTTAGAGCTCCCCATCATTTAAGGTGTTATATTGAACTATTATAATTTGTAACTTTATGGATTCAATTCGAGAGGTTATGAACTGGGTAATTGCATTGAGAATACAAGGGTCAAAAAGAGCACCACAAAGAGTACGAAGAGAGGGCCTGTTAAGGGAGAAGTCATGATGCCTAGATCCAGATATTGTTCTAATTACCCTAGGAACTAGCTAGTTTCTCTCTCCTTTTTATGATTTGTTCCCTTAGCTGTTGGGCCATGTCCCTGACTATTCCTGATTGGTTTACACAAAAGCAACATTTTTCATTCAAGAAGAGGCAGAGTCCTGCCTTTTCAGCTGTCAGTAGGTCTAGCCCTCTCCTATTCTGTAAAACCACCTCAGCCAGGGAGTTTAGTTGGTCCTGTAAGGCCACTAAAGATTTGGCCACTCTTTCAATGTCATCTGTGAAGTCTTTAGATAGTGTATGGTAAAAGGTGATTGATGAAGCAATTCCTCCTATTCCCATACCTATCCCAGCCATGATTCCCAGACCAACTAGTAGAGGTGTAAACTGGATGGCTCTTTTTGACCACATATGTGCTGCCAGAGGTATGGTGAGAGTCTGGTTGTTAGGGACAATATTCATCTGGGGAGTGAGGAAAGCTTAGGTGCAGATACCCATCTAATTGATTGGTAGACATAAGTAAGCATCTGTCCCACAAAGGCCTTAATGGGGGTGGCACCATCTGTTACAGCAAGGGACACCCAAAGGCTGCAAAGCAGCCTGCACATAACAGATAAATGAACATTAGCAAAAGGTTTTCTCCCCATCTTTGGGTTGGCACAGCTATAACAACTGAGCCTATCATGAAGGGGGGTCAGCTATACTGTGGAGCAATTTAGTTAATACTGAGAATTGATCATAAAAGACATCTAATAAGAATGAGGCTTCCCACTACAGTGAGATAACAGACAGCTAACTGCAGATTCTGACCCAAATTCCAGTCCTGGGGTGCGACTGGAGCTAGTCCTGTAGTGAAGAGCACAGCAATAATACCAATCAGGGATAGAGGTCAGGGTTGACAATGAAAATCCATTGATATTTTGATAGCCAGATCCTCAAGCTTCAGCCTTGTGTTGACTAGCCTGCTGCCAGAGTGTGGCTGGAGTAAGGCTGAAGAATCCTCAAGCTTCTGCTCAGTGTTGACTAGTCAGCTTCCAGAGTGACTAGAGTGTCCTTCATGGGTGAGGTTCATTGTTTTTGGAACCAGACATTGAGGGGGTTTGGGGGTCCCAAACTCTTTTCCAGTCTTCATCACAGGAAGCCACTGTCTTCTTGACTCTGGTTTGGTGTATCCAGGGGATGATACCTGTAACTCATCTTCTGGCTGATAGGGATGAACCCATTTCCCATAGTAATGGAGTCCTTTCTCAGGTTTCTCGAGCAATATGGCAGAAGACTTCTCCAGGGCCTGGAGGTATCAGGACATCTCCAGGTCAGCTAGTTGTTGGTGGTCTCCCATGTAAGATCTCAAAGGGAGAATAGCCTGAGGACCCCAGGGTGCATTTATAGAGGGAGATGACAGTCCACAGAATGATAAGGCAGCTTGTTCTGGCATTGTCTGGGTATTGACTGGGGGATATTCTTGTTGTACTGCTACTTGGAGAAACAAACTTAACGAGAAAGTTAAAGATATTTGGCTCAAAGATTAATAGAAGTAGGAAAGCTGCTGAGGAGATAGCCAGGAAACACTGATAAGCCAGGTCCAGACATTGATTCTTGATATTAGTATTTCTCTAGGTATGAGAAGATGCAAGAATTTAGACTCATAAAAACCTTTACCTGAAAACATTTATCTGAAGGCTTGTTTTTCTGGGTTTCTCCCAGGGCACAGAGTGTCTTAGTTTTTGTCTCCCACTGAACTCCTTTCAAGGGGATATTGAAGGTCAGCATCTTATAGTGGTCATGACTTAATCTTTGTAGAGGCAGCTGGCAAGGGCCAACTTCCAGTCAGCAGGGCCACTTCATAGCCACATATTTGACCATGTGTTGGGGGGCATTTCATGGTCATTGTGTTCCACGGTGCTGGGAAGGCTCATTCCCAGGTCTAACAAAGATTCCATTGACAGGCCACTCATTGTGTTGTCACTAGACCAGGCCTTGTAAGTAGCAAAAGTCTCTGGACCATACCTATCTTACTAGCCTCCTGGCCCAGGAAAATATTTCCTCTTGTTGCTTCTTCCCATATCTAGAGCTACATCATTACAGTTTTTGATCTCATATGGAACTGCATATCAGCATTTTATCACAGGTTCAGTCACACATTTGGTAACATAAGAAATAATCTTCTGAAGCAAGCTACATAGACAATAATATAGCCAGCAGTTATTAGTAAGGTCAAAAGCAAGAATTTAAATCAAGAACATTCACTGGGTATAGCCCGGTATACCCAGGTCATCTGACTCAGTTAAATGACTATAGCCAAGTGTTCATCTCCTGGTTGTACATCATGGAGCATCTGACCTTTTCCCAAAGATTGGTTACTGAGATAAGCTTTAGAAACAATCTCAGAGTGTCCTTTTTAATAACTTAATTAAACCTTTTAGCAATATAACATAACAAGGAACTGTTTCAGAAGTGAGTCTTCGTAAGCACAGACCTTAATTAACAAAACTAGAACTTAATATTCCAGATAAGGCAATGGCACCCCACTCCAGTACTCTTGCCTGGAAAATCCCATGGACAGAGGAGCCTGGTAGGCTGCAGTCCATGGGGTCGCTAGGAGTCAGACACGGCTGAGTGACTTCACTTTCACTTTTCACTTTCATGCATTGGAGAAGGAAATGGTAACCCACTCTAGTGTTCTTGCCTAGAGAATCCCAGGGACGGGGGAGCCTGGTGGACTGCCATCTGTGGGGTTGCACAGAGTCAGACATGACTGAGGAGACTTAGCAGCAGCAGCAGCAGAACTTAATATTCAGTGAAACTTTTTTTTTTTAAGAACTCATTGTGAGGGTATTAAAACTGTAGATAGGTAACGCTTTAAACCATCAAATAAAAATGAGGTCTGCCAGGGAGCCAGAAAAATCTAAGTGGCCATCTTGGATTTCGTATAGCCCTGGCTCTTTGATTTTCAGCTGTTGTTTATCCATTTTTAATTTCCTGATTTAGGAGCAGACTATTGCCATGTTTTAAGGACATCAGGATAGCAAAAGTCTAACTGTGAGGGGTTATTTATTTATTTATTTTTTTGAAGCAGAATGAGCTTTGTCTAAATGTACCATAATCTTAAATAATGTTTATTTACTTTACCAAAGTAACAAAAATATTTTAAAAACAAATATAAATCACTTAAAGGCAAAGAAATGTACAATCTGTTATCAAACCTGCATCTTAAGAAAACTTTGTTCTCTAAACAAAGAGAAGACCAAATTCCAGTCTGGTACTAGCTTATTATTAATAAAAAATTTGTTTATCTGCTTAATCTTGCAAAGTCTTTTCCACAAATCTTGTAGAACTAGCAGTATTTTTTAAAGACATGAGAGTAAAACCATAGAAGGCATGTTTAAAATCTGACTCTATTGCAACTGACAAAGAAACCTGGTCATTACACTTTAATATGATAACTAGAATTATAATTGACCATATTTTATCAGGGCATATCAGATCTAGATGAATTTTGCATAATTTTAGGATATCTATATTAGTAAAATCAACCATACAGTATAACCTGAAAAGATTTATCACCCCTTTAACAGTACTTCTCATGTAATTTAACATGTCCAATGAACCAAGGTAACTTAAGAGCTCTTTGAGTTGTCTCAGGGGCCCTCTGAAGCATCCCAAAGTTAGCTAGAAGTCAAGTTATTTAGGAAGTTTTGTCAATAAATATCAAAAGGGTTTATAACATTCAGTCAGGTAGGATCATATAAGTCACTGAAATAATAGTTATTTACATAGCCAAAGTTAACAAAAGATTTCAAAGGTAAATATAGAACAGATCAATTAAGAGGTAAAGAAATTTAAATCTATTATTAAAAGCAGTTTAGTATCTGAAGAAAGTATGTCTTCTTAACAGAGAGAAAGACCAAATTCGTTTTGTACTAGCTTACTTTAAATGCATTAGCTAAACAATTAAATTTATTTTAAACTTAGTCCTTAAACCATGCACAAAACTTTTTTTTTCAGGGTCCACGTTCCACAAACTTTCTAATCACTTTTTGTAACAGCCACCTGTAAGTCAGACCTACTTTCTTTTCCCTTTGCTGCTGCTACTGCTGCTGCTGCTGCTAAGTCGCTTCAGTTGTGTCCGACTCTGTGCGACCCCATAGACGGCAGCCCATCAGGCTCGCCCGTCCCTGGGATTCTCCAGGCAAGAACACTGGAGTGGGTTGCCATTATATCTTCTTTGTTAAAAACATACTACTTCCTTATTAGATTAGCAAACAAACATTAATACTAGATATTTAATATTGAATAGTTCCCAGTTCACATGAATCTGAAATTTATTTAGGTAAATTTTTCTTGTATTTAGAATTGTTTGATTTGTAAGGACTTACTTTTCTTTAGTCTAATTAAGTTGGAACTCATTTACAACTTCAACAATATTATATATATATATGTATATAAAGACATACTCTGAGACATACATAAATCCAGACAGACAGACTGACAGAGACCTTATAGTTTTCTGTTTGAGATTTAAAATATCTCTTTGACCACCCTACCTGCCCCCTCCCCCTTTTTTTTCTTCCTTTGAAGTTCTAACTTGCCCAAGGCTGAGGTCTCAGACAAAGCTGGCTGTGTATTTCAAAGACATGGAAAGGGATAGCTTCAAGCTTTTTCCCTGGGCAGACCTTTTAACAAGCAAGTTGTTAATTGCCTATGCAAAAAGAATTGGTTTTGCAGTTTCCAAAAAGAAAAATTTTTCTCCATTCAGTCAGCAATCACACACTCATAAACATTCAGAGGCTATCACAGTGCCTCCCTTCTTCTGAGTCCCCAGGTTTCCTTAACCGTTGCCCTCTTCCTGGGAGCCTCAAGGAGGTTCTCAGTCATGATGCCTCCCTTCCTTCTGAGTCCACAGGTATCCTTTGTGGACTCCCTTCCTGGGAGCTCCAGGAGGTGATCAGTCTCCTCTTCTACCCGCTGGCGTAGGTTCTGCCTGGGGACTGGCCCGGGGCCTTACCTTATCCTGTGGCCATTCCTAGTGAGTTGGTCCATCCCTCCAGTGAGTCCAGCTGGGGCTCGGCCATCCCGAGCGTCGGAACACCAGTCCAAAAGAGAATCCATATACGTCAGGTGGCGTGCCTCCTCGTTTGCCTTGGGGTTCCTTCGCTCCAGCCCAGCCAAGCCACCAGTCTGGAGGTTCAAAGGTTCAGAGTGATTGGAATCTCACTGGGGCCTCCTGAAATGTTGCAGAATCTAGTACTTGAGAAACCAAGCACCACACTTGGAGAGTTGGAGGAGTCAGGTTTACTACACTGGCGGGCTCAGAGGAGTTAACACTCCAAGCTCTGAGCCCTGAACAAAGGGATTACAGAGTTTTTATAGACAGACTGTAGTGGGCAACACCAGCTGTTAATTGGCTGGTTTAAACTAAGGGGTTTTGCACATGGGGGAACAGCAATCAAGATGGGGAGGGGGATGCCTGACCTGGACAGGCATGATTAAGCAGGTTTGCAGGGGCTGGATGATTGCAAATGGCAGGACAAGGGTGAGTGAGATAAACTCCAGTTCCTAGTATTACAAGTCCCCACTTTCTGAGACTACGTGACCTACCTGATCTAGACTTTGCAAGAGGCAAGCTGAGTTACAGAGGCAGAAGAAGAAGGAGGCTATGTAAAATTTTAACTTTTCCTCTTCACAATAAGAAGCTTCTTCATGTTTATCCTTAAGTTGATTCATTTTGGAATGTAAGGTGTATCAGAATCACCTGGATAATAAATAATGCAGTGAGAAAGATTGAGAGTCACACTGCTTAGATTTAAATTCCATCTCTGTCATCATCTGCTATGTTTATATTTTAATTTTTTTGTGCCTCAGTTTTCTTATTTCTAAAGTTGGCTATAATAGCTAATTTTTAATGTTTCTGTGCAATCATTGATGCAATGCTCCCATAACAGTGCTTCACACATCTTGGAAAAATTAGCTAATATTATCAGCCTAAGAATTGTTAACATGTGTATACCTGGAGCTCACTAATTTTGAGAACCACTGAATTCCAAGATAGGTATTCATTCATAACTTAGTCTAACTGTGGCCCTGCTTAGAAGTAGATAACAGATTTGAATTAAGTTATTTTGATTAGAGTATATCTCTAACCTGGGGTACAACCTGAGGGAACTTTTAAAATATCCATTTCTGGATAGTACTGAAGACTTTTTAAAGCATGATATATGAATCAAGAGCCATGGGAATATGTATTTGAGAAGAAATTTTCTATGTACTTAGTGATATGCTGACCCGCAGCCTAATCGTTAAACAATTAAATGACTTTATTTAGATCATGTCATGAGATTCATTTTGCACTTTAGATGTCTAGATGGCCAACAAAGTGTGTGTTCCTCCTTTCAGAGTAGAGAATTTTTTCTGACAAGAGGCTATGTATGTAGAAATCATATTTCCAAGCCTCTGTGCTTGTAAGTATGGCTATGTGACTGTTTCTTGCCATTGAAATGTACGTAGAAATAGTGTAATTTCTGGGGCAAAGCTATGAAGAAGTAGTTGTTCATATTCAATATTTTTCTGTTTTGCTGACTGGTTGCAGAGGATGCTGAGACCCTAGGTAATACTGGATGCAAAACATGGAAGAAATATGAGTTTATGAACAACCATGTGCAGGAAGAGTGTTTACAGTATCACATTGAGCTATACTAAGGGTAAAAATTAAGCATCTGTTTCATTAAATCATGGGGGCATGTTTGTTACAGGAACTTGTTATACTCAATGGTTTTCAACATGAGACTTTCCCTCCCTCTAAGACTGTGATCGTTAAATTGTTGTGCCAATTTGGTTAGACTATGGTACCCAGTCCTTTGGTCAAAATTAGTCTATATATTGTTGTGAAGATATTATATATTATATATATTATAGATATATTATAGATGTGTTTAATATCTGTATTCATTTACTTTAATAAGATGATGGCCAATGATATGGATGAGCCTCATACAATTAGCTGAAGGATTTAGGAGCAAAACTGAGATTTCCTGAAGAAGGAATTCTGTCTCAAGATTGTAACACTGAAATCCTGCCAGAGTTTCAAATCCATTGGCCTGACTTATAGACTTCAGAATTTCCAGCTCCCTTAATTATCCATACACACATGTATATCATATTGATTATGTGTCTCTGGAGAAGCCAGACTAATACAAAGTCTGTACTCTTCAGAAGATGCTTAATAAAATGTGTCTTTACCATCCTAAATATATACATGTAGATCATACGTTGCATTCTGGAGGACATACCAGACCCTGAAGGAGAAAGGAAAAATAAGACTATCATTTGTTTGGTGTCTACAATATATGCCACAGTATGAATAAATGTTAACATTTCAGTCATTGTTGGTTTTATATCTTACATAGTTCAAATATGTAGTCATTTAAAAATATGCGCATTTTATGTGTGTGTACGTTAGTCATTCACTCATGTCTGACTCTTTGTGACCCCCTAGACTATAGCCTGCCAGGCTCCTCTGTCCATGGGATTACCCAGGCAAGAATAATAGAGTGGGTTGCCATTGCCTTCTCTGTGCATTTTATAGACTCATTTAAATATTTTAAGACACTTATTATTGGTACCTTTATACTTGGCATCACTGCTTTTTTAGAGTTTGGTTGAAAGTGAAAGTCACTCAGTTGTGTCTGACTCTTTGTGACCCCATGGACTATAGAGTCCATGAATTCTCCAGGCCCAGATACTGGTGTGGGTAGCCTCTTCTGTCTCCAGGGGATCTACCTGACCCAGAGATTGAACCCGGGTCTCACGTATTTCAGGCAGATTCTTTACAAGGACGTCCAAGAATACTGGAGTGGGTAGCCTATCCCTTCTCTGGTGTATCTTCCCAACCCAAGAATCAAACCAGTGTCTCTTGCATTGTAGGTGCATTCTTGGTTGAAGGTGAAGTGAAGTCGCTCAGTCGTGCCTGACTCTTTGCAACCCCATGGACTGTAGCCTACCAGGCTCCATCCATGAGATTTTCCAGGCAAGAATACTGGAGTGGGTTGCCATTTCCTTCTCCAGAGGATCTTCCTGGCCCAGGGATCGAACCTGGGTCTCCTGCATTACAGGCAGATGCTTTACCATCTGAGCTACCAGGGAAGCCCTAGGAGATAGATCAGATCTCTATTTTGTAGCTCCACAGACAGAAAATTACTGAGCTTTATAAAATCAAATAATGTGCTTATAAACCATTTAAAAACTTCTCAAATAGTATAAATATAAATATTCATAAATTATTACTCTTTTAAATATATTAGTTCAGTTTATATAGAGTTAAGGGTTACAATTTATGAAATGCTATTTTCTGTTCATGCTCATGGTTTAATGCCAATCATTTATGGCTGAGGACCTGGGTCAAAGTGACCTGCATTGCTACATTTGACTGAGAGCACATGATTCTTATCCTGATATGAACAACAAAGCGTTAAATTCAAACTAACATTCAAAGATGGATCGGAGAGGGGCTGGAACTTGGAAATTAGAATGAAGTTACTTCATTTGACTTGAGAAACTTATAATCAACCTGTCTCCCCTTAAAAGATAGGCTATAAATGGAAGTTTTAATTATTGAGGTTGCATGCCTGGTGCCAGCTTTTGATCAGCACCATCTGAGCTGCTCTGTCTTAGGAAAAGACAGTATCTCTTTGCCCAAATGTTTATCACACAGGCATTGATATACATTCACAAACATGCATGCACACCCCCTTTGGGAAGGCTCTTTCACTCATGGCTTGATTACAAGTAGATATAAGACCCTACTCTTATTTTAGATTACTTTTTAATTGCTTTCATTTTGGATTGGGTAACAGGAGGTATCTGGAGAAGGAAATGGCAACACCCTCCAGTATTTTTGTCTGGGAAATCCCACGGACAGAGGTGCCTGGTGGGCTACAGTCCATGAGGTCACAAAAGAACTGGACACGACTTAGGGACTTAAGAGCAACCACAACCCTCCCTCTCTACTGTCTCCTCCCTTCTCCCTCACACACAGGTGCACTTGGGTAGGATGAACAGAACTACCTCCAGCTTCCTCCAAAGACCTGGGACAGTGTAAGACATAGCCTTTGTATAAAATAAGTGTCCTTTAAATCTTTTTGGTGAATAGGCCATTACTTATGAACAAATATGCTAGATAAGCAGAAAAATCAAGGGCATTCTAGAAGCTTCAGACCTCCAACTCTCTGATCTTTGGGCCATCAGGAATCTCAGTAGCCTTAGGAATATCTCTAGTTCTGCAAAGTAGGTGAAAAATAAGGTTTTTACAGGTGGATAATAGGGATAATATAATATCTTTACTACTTACAAGCAGATACCTACATTTGGTGTACTATAATAACTATTCACATTTTTATATATTTAATACATGCAAGACATGTTTTCTTCTTTTAGTGCTTGAGCCCCTTTGATGAGAGCTGCATTATTGAATTTTGTTTTTACATTGGATAGAATCATGCAATAAATGAATCTATGAATTCAACCCAAACTCCACAGAGTCAGGATTGAAATCCTTTTGCAAAACAAAAACGAGGGTGTTCTCATTTTTGCATGATTCTGATTTTACACAGAGATCACAGGAACGGCAGATGGGTACATATTTTGTCTTGTGAATATCTCTAAACCTGGTGATTATAAATGATCTCTAGTGTGTGACTCCGGAGAAGGCAATGGCAACCCACTCCAGTACTCTTGGAGTGAGCGACTTCACTTTCACTTTTCACTTTCATGCATTGGAGAAGGAAATGGCAACCCACTTCAGTGTTCTTGCCTGGAGAATCCCAGGGACGGCGGGGCCTGGTGGGCTGCCGCCTATGGGGTTGCCCAGAGTTGGACACGACTGAAGCAACGCAGCAGCAGCAGCAGCAGCAGCAGTGTGTGACTCAAGCGATAAGTTGCCTCCCGGTTATTCTATCCTCACCTTGCTGGGTGACTTTGGGAGAGATATCTAAATTGTTGAACTTCAAGATCTTTATCTGAACAGTGAGACGATAAACCTGGTTGATGTAACTCAGGGAATCATTAAACCTGATTATGTTATTATGATGCCTCAATAGACTAATATTGTGAAAGATAATTACTTCATGGCATGAATGCTGTTTCATCTCAACTTTCATCCTTTTAGTCTATGTGCTGTGCTTAGTTGCTCAGAGGCCCTCCAGGGTCCTCTGTCCATAGGGACTCTCCAGGCAAGAATACTGGAGTGGGTTGCCATGCCCTCTTCCAGGGCATCTTCCCAACCCAGCGATCAAACCCAGGTCTCCCACATTGAGGTGGATTCTTTACCATCTGAGCCACCAGGGAAGTCTATGGTCATATTTAGTCTATAGGCATATTTATATTATCATTACTGATATTGTCATTATTGTTATCATCATGAACACTAATATGGGAATAATAAAACAAATCCAATAATATCAAAGTGGAAGTCTCTGTCATGACCGACTCTGCGACCCCATGAACCGTACAGTCCATGAAATTCTCCAGGCCAGAATACTGGAGTGGGTAGCCTTTCCCTTCTCCAGGGGATCTTCCCAATCCAGGGATTGAACCCAGGTCTCCTGCATTGCAGGTAGATTCTTTACCCAGCTGAGCCACAAAGGTACATTATAAAAAGTGCCCCCACCTCACTGAACTGCAGCTGTAATTTCATGACCTGAACACAATTTTAATTATTTTCTTTTTTTAATATTTATCATATTATTGTAATTTTTCTATACCTCTGTCTTGATTAACTTTATTCATTCATTCTACTTATATTTTATATTTTCCTATATACCTGTTTGAAAAGGTCATTTTCTTCCTATATCAAACACACATAAACTGAATCTGAAGGAAATAGGGATTTTTCTCTTATTTCTGAGATCCAGGGGTCCTGTCTAGGAAAAGCGTTGCTCTGAAACCAAAGGGCAGTCTACTGCTGTCAGTATCTTTGGGCGCTCTGAGAGAGTGCCTCCAATGGGCTGTCTATCCTATCGTGAGACGAAATATGAAAAACCAGTCAGAACCTTCCAAAAGTATATCCCAAAGTCATTTAAGAAATGTGCTACTCATTAAATTAGTCAGTTTATTGGTTTTGAGCCTCAGTGACTCTGAGTCTTTGAATTTCTTTTTTTCATTTTTGTACCTTTCGTTATCAATATTAACACACATATTTGGACTTGAACTTCTGCAACTGTCAGAACAAATGAGACAAAACACAAATCTATTGCTTTTCCTGTTGCCTCTGGTTTGTTTTTAAAACCCAATAATTCACAAAAAGTGGCATTTCACTGTTTTCCTTGGAGCTGTGAATAAGGACTTGGCATAAATCAATGCCTTATTTTTATCTGGAATTGCATAAGAAGAGGGTTCCTAAAAGAATTGGAAGAATTAGAGGAAACAAACATTTCTCATAAGGAGAAATGAAAGGAATGTTTAAATTAAGCAAGAAAAGATTCAGGGAAAATTAATGACTCTTGTGGAGAAAAATATTCACTGAATATTACACAATAAAAATAAATTTTTACCTCGATAAAACCAAAACAATTCTTGAGGCACATATTTTAATTTATAAGAATTATTGCCGGGGTCCTGCCCCAGTGGATCCAGGGTAATTCGAAGGGGAGACGGAGTAGGTGAGGAAAAACTTATTTATTTAATTAGAAATATAAAGAGGGATTAAGAAGAAATAGGGTAGTAGGAAAATTTAGTGGAGAAAAGAGGCTGAATAACTTGGTTTACAGGGAAAGCGAATAAAACTTCGAACCAAGAAGTTTGCACCATCTACGTTAGGCCACTGGTGTCCATTTGAATATTGGAGGGTGCCCCACCTTGGGCTCCCTCTCTCATGGATCTTAGAAGCCAGGGCAAGTAAGTAGACATGGCGAGCCTCCATGCCCCAGATGGGAATTCAGCCAGAAATTAGAGTAAAGAGAAGACAGTCCAGAGACTTGCCCGGCCTCTATTGTCTAGAAAGGCCTTTTATACCTTTTTGATTGTACATAGAGATCAATGGGTAATACAAAATTATGCAGCATCAGCAGCCCTGACTCTTATCAAAACCAGGCTTTCTCTCTGCATACCTAGTTGTATACACAAGTCTTAGGTGATTTACATCATCTTCTGGCCAGAGGGCCAATTAATGTTTTACGGCCCTTTTCTGATAAGGGTTTGTCAACCAGAAGACTTATTTGTGTTGTTCTTCCCAAAGTCTGGTGCCACTCTCAGAAAGCACTAAATAAAGTTACATTCTTACATAGCAAAGATACAACAATTTATAACAAGTAAAAGGAGTACAGTGATTTATAAAGAGAAAAGTAATTAACTCAAAAGTCTAGTGTTGCTAACATCAAAACTACTATATTCCTTTTTCTATATCCCAATTACATTGATTAATATCCTTCAGGTGCCTAAATGATAAAGAATATGGAGGCCTGGCAGCAGTCATTGAGTCAACAGTGAAAACCCAACACCAATATAATTTTTAGCTCTTAAGAAAAGACTCTGTATCTTTAAGATGCTTTAAGCTTCATGCCTCTCGTGGTTGGGGGGCTGTAAGCAATTCACAAATTGTAAAAAGTCTGGGGCAACCTGTCAGGCAAGTTAGAGAGCCGTCAAAGGGGGTTCAGACCGAGACATTCTTTTTACATGCAGGAGACTGTTAACTGGAGCCCTAAGTTAATTCCTATTAGAGGCAGAAGAGTGGAAAGCACAGTACAATAAAATCAGGCCGACTCTGGCTTTTGGGGGGAAATGTTCAGGAAAACTCAGGGGGAACTCCTGAAGCCAGATCAAGCCTTTGTGTTTTGTCTGGCTTCCTTCCTCATGAACATTGCCATGGGTGGGATTCCTCACATTGGCTCCCAGCAAATTCTGATACAGAGAAAAGGTTAGCAAAAATAGCTTCATAAAATTGAAAGAAATGTTTTGGATAAAATATTAATTGATATATTAACAGGTATAAAAATTTTCCCTTTAGCTGTCTTTTAAAAATATGCTTTTGTATTAGAGGCTTAATTTCTCTAGAATTTTATAAAGAATGTGACTAGAGTTTTATGCACATGAACAAGATTTCAGTTCAGTTCAGTTCAGTCGCTCAGTCGTGTCCGACTCTTTGCAACCCATGAAGTGAAGCACGCCAGGCCTCGCTGTCCATCACCAACTCCCGGAGTTCACTCAAACTCACATCCACTGAGTCGGTGATGCTATCCAGCCATCACATCCTCTGTCATCCCCTTTTCATCCTGCACCAAATCCCTACCAAAATCAGAGTCTTTTCCAATGAGTCAACTCTTCACATGAGGTGGCCAAAGTACTGGAGTTTCAGCTTTAGCATCATTCCTTCAGGGAACACCCAAGACTGATCTCCTTTAGAATGGACTGGTTGGATCTCCCTGTAGTCCAAGGGACTCTCAAGAGTCTTCTCCAACACCACAGTTCAGAAGCATCAATTCTTCAGCACTCAGCTTTCTTCACAGCCCAACTCTCACATCCATACATGACCACTAGAGAAACCATAGCCTCGACTAGATGGACCTTTGTTGGCAAAGTGATGTCTCTGCTTTTTAATATGCTATCTAGGTTGGTCAAAACTTTTCTTCCAAGGAGTAAGTGTGTCTTTTAATTTCTTGGCTGAAATCACCATCTGCAGTGATTTTGAAGCCCCAAAAGATAAAGTCTGACACTGTTTCCACTGTTCCCTCATCTATTTTCCATGAAGTAATGGGACCAGATGCCATGATCTTCATTTTCTGAATGTTGAGCTTTAAGCCAACTTTTTCACTCTCCTCTTTCACTTTCATCAAGAGGCTTTTAGCTCCTCTTCACTTTCTGCCATAAGGTTGTTGTCATCTGCATATCTGAGGTTATTGATATTTCTCCCAGAAATCTTGATTCCAGCTTGTGCTTCTTCTAGACCAGCGTTTCTCAAGATGTACTCTGCATGTAAGTTAAATAAGTAGGGTGACAATATACAGCCTTGACACGCTCCTTTTCCTATTTGGAACCAGTCTGTTGTTCCATGTCCAGTTCTAACTGTTGCTTTCTGACCTGCATATAGGTTTCTCAAGAGGCAGGTCAGGTGATCTGGTATTCCCATCTATTTCAGAATTTTCCACAGTTTATTGTGATCCACACAGTCAAAGGCTTTGGCATAGTCAATAAAGCAGAAATAGATGTTTTTCTGGAACTCTCTTGCTTTTTCAATGATCCAGCAGATGTTGGCAATTTGATCTCTGATTCCTCTGCCTTTTCTAAAACCAGCTTGAACATCAGGAAGTTCACGGTTCATGTATTGCTGAAGCCTGGCTTGGAGAATTTTGAGCATTACTTTACTAGCGTGTGAGATCAGCACAATTGTGTGGTAGTCTGAGCATTCTTTGGCATTGCCTTTCTTTGGGATTGGAATGAATACTGATCTTTTCCAGTCCTGTGGCCACTGCTCAGTTTTCCAAATTTGCTGGCATATTGAGTGCAGCACATTCACAGCATCATCTTTCAGGATTTGAAATAGCTCAATGGAAATTCCATCACCTCCACTAGCTTTGTTCGTAGTGATGCTTCCTAAGGCCCACTTGACTTCACATTTCAGAATGTCTGGCTCTAAGTGAGTGATCACCTTATCATGATTATCTGGGTCGTGAAGATCTGTTTTGTACAGTTCTTCCGTGTGTTCTTGCCACATCTTCTTAATATCTTCTGCTTCTGTTCAGTTCAGTTCAGTCACTCAGTCGTGTCCAACTCTTTGCGACCCCATGAATCGCAGCATGCCACGCCTCCCTGTCCATCACCAAATCCTGGAGTTCACTCAGACTCATGTCCATCGAGTCAGTGATGCCATCCAGCCATCTTATCCTCTGTCATACCCTTTTCCTCCTGCCCCCAACCCCTCAGAGTCTTTTCCAGTGAGTCAACTCTTCACATCAGGTGGCCAAAGTACTGGAGTTTCAGCTTTGACAACATTCCTTCCAAAGAAATCCCAGGGCTGATCTCCTTCAGAATGGACTGGTTGGTTCTCCTTGCAGTCCAAGGAAGTCTCAAGAGTCTTCTCCAACACCACACTTCAAAAGCAGCAATTCTTCAGCACTCAGCTTTCTTCACAGTCCAACTCTGACATCCATACATGACCACAGGGAAAACCATAGCATTGACTAGGCAGACCTTAGTCAGCAAAGTAATGTCTCTGCTTTTGAATATGCTATCTAGGTTGGTCACAACTTTTCTTCCAAGGAGTAAGCATCTTTTAATTTCATGGCTGCAGTCACCATCTGCAGTGATTTTGGAGCCCCCCAAAATAAAGTCAGACACTGTTTCCACTGTTTCCCCATCTATTTCCCATGAAGTGATGGGACTGGATGCCATGATCTTCATTTTCTGAATGTTGAGCTTTAAGCCAACTTTTCCAGTCTCCTCTTCCACTTTCATCAAGAGGCTTTTTAGCTCCTCTTCACTTTCTGCCATAAGGGTGGTGTCATCTGCATATCTGAGGTTATTGATGTTTCTCCCGGCAATCTTGTTTCCAGCTTCTGTTAGGTCCCTACAATTTCTGTCCTTTATTGAGCCCATCTTTGCATGAAATGTTCCCTTGGTACCTCTAATTTTCTTGAATAGATCTCTAGTCTTTCCCATTCTGTTCTTTTCTTCTATTTCTTTGCATTAATCACTGAGGAAGGCTTTCTTATCTCTCCTTGCTCTTCTGTGGAACTCTACATTCAGATGCTTATATCTTTCCTTTTCTCCTTTGCTTTTCACTTCTCTTCTTTTCACAGCTATTTGTAAGGCCTCCTCAGGCAGCCATTTTGCTTTTTTGCTTTTCTTTTCCATGGGGATAGTCTTGATCCCTGTCTCCTGTACAAACAGTGCTGTTTTAGTTGTATAGTTCTTTTCTAAAACTATTTTCAACATGAGTTCATATTTACTCTCCAATCTGATTGTCATGAGAACTCCAGAAATGGGGCAAGTATGTTTGTCTGTATTTTGTAGATGAGTAATCTTAGTTTCACAAACTGAATGACTTTATCATGGTCATAAATGAATCAGCTGCTAAGCCTAGACCCAAATCCACTTTTCTTTATCTCTAATTTCTATGATGTTTTAATAAGAAATAAAGTTCCATTTGTGGCTGGAAAAACATAGCATTGCATTCTCTTTTGACATTAACCAATCCTTTAGCCTTCTGCAAAGTTGCGTGCCATGTCATTTCTCCAAGTTCTTTATAAATTCTCTTACTGCATGATATCATCTCTAATTGATATCTGGGAGCACCTTGTTTTCCGTATTGATCATCTAGTTTTGTTTTCTTCTCCTCCCACCTCACACTCTCCTTCCTCCTCCAACACCCTCCCCTGTTTCCCTCCATAACTGTTAGCACCACAAAGCAAGGACAGAGAAGGCAATGTATTGATAGCTTAGATATATAATTCTATTAGACCTAGAATTAAATCCCATTCTGATAATTTACATGGATGATATTTTATAGGTTATATAAACTCTAAGCTTTATATTCCTCATCTGTAAAATAATACCTCCCTGTAATTAACATAACATTTTGAAAATTTCCCATTTACCACTCATTTCTGGTGGATTGTCAATCATGACCCACTTTTTGATCCTTGGAGGTGGGCAGCAAGGAAGCTTCACTTTCCCTGTTATGAGAACTGGATAAAGGATAGACATGTGAGGCAAGCAATTTTGATCAGGTCACTTCCTTGGAACTTTGCTTAAAAATTCAAGGGAGGTTCTCCTTATAGTTTTAAGTGTCTGTCTTCTCTGTCACATGGAGGAATACTGGTCTTACAATGAGATAATGAGGTCAAAACATAAAGAGAAGTGAGAGATAAAAGAGTGTGTAGGGATTGTAGGTAAAAGCCTAATCCATTTTCACTCACCTTTCCTAACACATTGACATGCTAAAGCCATCTTATTGCCTTTATTATGATATTATTTTACTTAATATAGCTATGATTCAGCTTCTTTTGGTTGCATTTCAGGGACTCTTTTTAAATTTTTTATTTTATATTATAATGTAGTTGATTTACAATGTTTTAGTTTTAGATGTACAGCAAAGTGATTCAGACACATATCTCCGTTCTTTCAGATTCTTTTCCCATATAGGTTATTAGAGAATACTGAATAGAGTCCCTTGTGCTATATAGTAGGTCCTTGTTGGTTATCTAAACTCCTTATTTATCCCTCCCAGCTTTCCCTTTGGTAACCATGAATTTTTTTTCAAAGTCTGTAGATCTGTTTCTGTTTTGTAAATAAGTTCATTTGTATCACTTCTAATTTTCACATTGTATGTGATATCATAGACACTTTTTTTTTCACTGTCTGATTTACTTCACTTAATATGATAATCTCTAGGTCCATCCATGTTGCTACCAATGACATTTCACATTAATTTTTATGACTGACCAGTCCATTCTGAAGGAGATCAACCCTGGGATTTCTTTGGGAGGAATGATGCTAAAGCTGAAACTCCAGTACTTTGGCCACCTCATGCAAAGAGTTGACTCATTGGAAAAGACTCTGATGCTGGGAGGGATTGGGGTCAGGAGGAGAAGGGGACGACCGAGGATGAGATGGCTGGATGGTATCACTGACTCGATGGACATGAGTCTGAGTGAACTCCAGGAGTTGGTGATGGACAGGGAGGCCTGGCGTGCTGCGATTCATGGGATCCCAGAGAGTCAGACATGACTGAGCGACTGGACTGAACTGAACTGAACTGAACTGAACTGAATATTCCATTGAGTGAATGTACCACACTTATTTACCCTTTCCTCCTCTGATGGGCATTTAGCTTCCGTCCATGTCTTAGCTATTATTAAGTAGTGTCTCAGAGAATATTGGGTGCGTGTATCTTTTCAAATTTTGATTTTCTACAGATATATTCCCAGGAGTGAGATTGCTGCATCATGTGGTAGTTCTGTTTTTAGTTTTTAAAGGACCCTCAATACTGTTCTCCCGGAGAAGGCAATGGCACCACACTCCAGTACTCTTGCGTGGAAAATCCCACAGATGGAGGAGCCTGGTGGGCTGCAGTCCATGGGGTAGCTAAGAGGCAGACACGACCGAATGACTTCACTTTCACTTTTCACTTCCATGCATTAGAGAAGGAAATGGCAACCCACTCCAGTGTTCTTGCCTGGAGAATCCCAGGGACAGGGAGTCTGGTGGGCTGCCGTCTATGGGGTCGCACAGAGTTGGACATGACTAAAGTGACTTAGCAGCAGCAGCAGCATACTGTTCTCCATAGTGATTGCACCAAATTACATTCCCACCAACAGTGTAGGAGGGTTCCCTTTTCTCCACACCCTCCCCAGCATTTATTGTTTGTAGTCATTCTAATTGGTGTAAGGTGACACCTCATCGTAGTTTCAATTTGTGGTGGTTTAGTTGCTAAGTCATGTCCAACTCTTGCAACTCCATGGACTGTAGCCTGCCAAGGTCCTCTGTCCATGAGATTCGCCAAGAAAGAAGACTGGATTGGGTTGCCATTTACTTCTCCAGGGGATCTTCCTGAACCTGAAATGAACCCAGGTCTTCTGCATTGCAGGCAGATTCTTTATTGACTGAGTCACCTTCACTGGCAGTTTTAATTTGCATATCTCTAATCAGCAGTTTTGACCGTTTTTCCACGTACTTCTTGGCCATCTGTATAAATTCTTTGAAGAAATGTCTATTTAGATCTGCAAATTTTTTTGATTGCACATTTTATTTGTTTCTTTGATATTGAGCTTCATGAGCTGTTCATAAATTTTGGAGATTAATCCCTTGTTGGTTGGGTAGCTTTGCTTGCAAATATTCTGTGAGCTATCTTTCTGTTTATGGTTTCCTTTTCTGTGCAAATCTTTTAACTTTAATTATGTCTCACCTGTTTATTTATTTATTTTTTTTGTTACTCTAGCAGGTGGATCCATAAAGATATTCCTGACATTTATGGCATAGAATGTTCTGCCTATGTTTCCCTCCTAGAGTTTTATAGTACCTGGCCTTACATTTAGGCCTTTTAACAATTTTAACAACTTACGGATCAGAGATGTATTGATACATTGTTTATTACCTCAAAATAATTGACTGGGGTGTTTCAATATTCACTTACATAACAAATTACCAGCTACATGCATTAGTTTCTGCAAAGAGTCCCCTGGTCAATACTGTGATTTTTTTGATATTATGTTAAAGAATGTTGTAATTACATTCTTTTACATGTAGCTGTCTAGTTTCCCAGCATAATTTATTGAAGAGACTGTCTTTTCTCCATTGTATAGTCTTGCCTCCCTTGTTGTAGATTAATTAACCTTAGGTGTATGGGTTTGTTTCTATTTTTTTTTATCCTGTTCTATTGATCTATATTTCTAATTTTATGCCAGTATCATACTGCTTTGATGACTGTAGCTTTGTAGTCTAGTCTGAAGTCAGGGAGCCAGATTTGTCCAGCTCAGTTCTTTTCAAGATTACTTTGGCTATTTGGGGTTTTTTGTATCTCCACACAAATTTATTATTATTTTTTGTTGTTGTTTTTCTAGTTCTGTGAAAAATAGCACTGGTAATTTATAGAGATTATACTGAATCTGTATACTGCCTTGGGTAGGACATTCATTTTGGCAATATATATTCTTCTAATTCAAGAACATATTAGGGTCATCTTCAGTTCCTTTCCTCTACATCTTACAGTTCTTTGAATAATGCATTATATTGTAAGGTTGTAGTAAAAAGTGAACTAAGTAATATGTACTATCTTTGATGCCTGGCATGGGGCAGTATAAATAAAATAATTGAAAAAATATTGAAAATATTAATAATAATATTTTGTTTATTTTATTCCTACAAAATTTTCTGAACATGTCAAGCAACTTTGCAGAAGTTTAAAGGATTGGCTAATGTAAAAAGATACTATGATCTCTTGATTTAGTAAAAATGAACTAGTAAAAATGAATTAATCTTTAATGCATATTGCTAAAAGAAAGACTACCCTGAAATGGCAAAAATACTATGATTTTATTACATACCATCTGGAAACTATAGAGGCAGTAAAAATATCACTGGTTTCTATTGGTTCAGGGGAATGATGAGGCTGAATGTTGAAAAACAATGGATTTTTTAGGATGGTGAAACACATTTTGTCAAAATGCATTGAATTTTTTTTTAACTCAAAGAGTGAAACTTAAGGTATAAAAATAAAAAAAATCATTTAATAGAATTCCAAGATAAATTCAGAATGAACAGAGACAATCTAACTCTATTACAAATGTATAAAACTACTGTATTGAAGGTGATGATGAAGGAACTCTGATCTAAGTAGCTCTGGACTCCAGTGGGATCTATAGGAAAAAGTGAAACATATAAATAATTATATTTTAGGTGGTTTTCTACAAGCATTCAGTTCAGTTCAGTTGTTCAGTCATGTCCAACTCTTTGTGACCCCAAGGACTGCCCCAGGCTTCCCTGTCCATCACCAACTCCTGGAACTTACTTGAACTCATGTCCATCGAGTCAGTGATGCCATCCAACCGTCTCATCCTCTGTTGTCCCCTTCTCCTCCTGCCTTCAATCTTTTCCACCATCAGGGTCTTTTCCAATGAGTCAGTTCTTCCCATAAGATGGCCAAAGTATTGGAGCTTCACCATCAGTCCTTCCAATGGATATTCAGGAATGATTTCCTTCAGCATTGACTGGCTTGATATCCTTCCTGTCTGAGGGACTCTCAAAAGTCTTCTCCAACACCACTGTTCAAAAGCATAAATTCTTCAGTGCTCAGCTTTCTTTACGATCTAACTCTCACATCCATACATGACTACTGGAAAAATGAAAGCTTTGACTAGATGGACCTTTGTTGGCAAAATAATGTTTTTTCTTCTTAATATGTTGTCGAGGTTGGTCATAACTTTTCTTCCAAGGAGTAAGCGTCTTTTAATTTCATGGCTGCAGTCACCATCTGCAGTGATTTTGGAGCCCCCCCAAAATAAATTCTGTCACTGTTTTCACTATTGTTTCCCCATCTATTTGCCTTGAAGTGATGGGACTAGATGCCATTATCTTAGTTTTCTGAATGTTGAGTTTTAAGCCAACGTTTCCAGTCTCCTCTTTCACTTTCATCAAGAGGCTCTTTAGTTCTTCTTCACTTTTTGCCACAAGGGTGGTGTCATATGCATATCTGTGGTTATTGATATTTCTCCTGGCAATCTTGATCCAGCTTGTGCTTCATCCAGCCTGACATTTCTCGTGATGTACTCTGCATTTAAGTAAAATAAGCAGGGTGACAATATACAGGCTCTTTTTTTCCTATTTGGAACCAGTCTGTTGTTCTGTGTCCAGTTATAACTGTTGCTTCTTGACCTGCATACAGATTTCTCAGGAGGCAGGTCAGATTGTCAGGTATTCCCATCTCTTTCAGAATTTTCCACAGTTTGTTATCCACAGTCAAAGGCTTTGGCATAGTCAATAAAGCAGAAGTAGACATTTTCCTGGAACACTTGTGCTTTTTCGATGATCCAGTGGATGCTGGCAATTTGATCTCTGGTTCCTCTGAATTTTCTAAATACATCTTGATAATCTGGAAGTTCATGGTTCATGTACTGTTGAAGTCTGACTTGGAGAATTTTGAACATTACTTTTCTAGCATGTACTGGATAACAATTCTGTATTGTTATATTTTTGCATTGTTATTTTCACTAAGCATGAAAATCAAGTAATTAAATAGTGGATGGTAGAAACCAATTTTCTTAGTATTGGGGTAAATGTTTATATATATATATATATACTCTTACAAGAGGCTGGAATAAACCTTAAAGCAATGACATCAGTATGAGTTAATGTTTAGCTTAATACAGAGATAATTACATATATAAATATTTATAGAGGTGTATATCAAGATGGTTAGTATACACAAGTAAATGTTTTCTTACTGTGTAAGTTACAGAGCCTAGAAACAATAAGCACACACAAAACCAATATTTTATGTTCAACACCATTATTCATTAAAAGCAACCAGGGTCCTTGAAGCAGGAAATATGCAAGATAAATTTGAATCATCTCAGTCCCAGAAAGCAATAAAGTGTTCAGAAACAAAGCAATCAAAAGGTATCCACGAATCTGTAACAATATAAATATATGAATAAATAAATATTTGAGGGAGAATAAGCAAATTTCTCATGCTGAAAATTTGCAACTGATGAGTGGATAAGCAATCAGTTGTAACTAGTTCATTCATAGTATAAGATATTATGGACACAATATCTGGACCTAGGAAAGCGCTGTAACAACCGGGATGAATTTCAAAAGAATTTTGCTTAACATAAAAAAAAAAGGTGCATTTAAAAATTGACTCACTTATGTCCTGCTTATAAGCCCATCTTTTTGGACATATGAAAAAATTATTTGTTTTTAATTGGAGGTTATTTGCTTTACAATATTGTGTTGATTTCTGCCATACATCAACATGAATCAGCCATAGGTATACATATGTCTTCTTCCTCTTGAACCTCCCTCTCTCCTCCCACTGCATCCCACCCTTTAGGTTGTCACAGAAGAATGGTTTGAGTTCCCTGTGTCATACAGCAAATTCCCATTGGTTATCTGTAAATGTTTATATTTCCATGCTACTCTCTTAATCCATCCCACCCTCTCTTCCCCCACTGTGTCTGCAAGTCTGTCCTGTATCTGCATCTCCATGGCTGCCATGCAAATACGTTCATGAGGGCCATCTTTCTAGATTCTATATCTTTATGTTAATATATATTTATTTTTTATTTTTCTGACTTACTTCACTCTGTATAATAGCCTCTAAGTTCATCCACCTCTTTAGCACTGACTCAAATCCATTCTTTTTTATGGTTGATATCCCTTGTATATATATCTATTGTATATATGTATATATATATATACATACATTGTATAAATATCCATTGTATATATGTACCACAGCTTCTTGATCTATTCATCTGTTGATAGACATCTAGGTTGCTTCCCTGTTCTAGCTGTTGTAAATAGTGCTGCAGTGAACACTGGGGTACGTGTGTCTTTTTCAGTTTTGGTTTACTCAGGGTATATGCCCAGTAGTGGGATTGTTGGGTCATGTGATAGTTTTGTTCCTAGTTTATTAAGGAATCTCCATACTTTTCTCCATAATGGCTGTGTTAACTTACATTCCCACCAACCCACTCCCCTTTTATTCACACCCTCTCCAGCAAATACTGTTAATAGACTTTTTTGATGATGGCCATTCTTACTGGTGTGAGGTCATACCTCATTGTACTATTGATTTGCATTTCTCTAATAATTAGCGATGTTGAACATCTTTTCATGTGTTTATATATGTAGAAGCCCACTTTAAATATAAATACACCAATAGCTTAAAAGTAGATGAGAAATGATAACCATGCTAACACTAATCATAATATGTCTGTAGTAGCTATATTAATCAGATAATCAGTGATAATATCAATATTATAATTAATATCAGATAATGTCAGATATTAATATCAGACAGTAAGTATTAGAGCAAAGAATATTACCATGAATAAATAGGGTCATATAGATAATGTATCATAACCAATGGAGTTCATAGCAGGAAGTCAATATTGGTGTAACATTTGAGAACTAATTATTTTAATTCACTATTATCAGTTTTACAATAAAAGCCACATGATTCCTTCAATAAGTGTAAAAAAAAGCTTTGGACAAATTCATAGATGTATTTAGTAAAATCTATCAGCAAACTAGGTGTAGAAAGTGTAATCAAAGTAATGAAAAGTGTGGATGAAAACTATAGCTAACATAATGTGAAATGATAGCAATCTCATAGTTTTCCTATAAAACCGAATTACAGCAAGAGTAATCCATCTTGCCCTCAGAATGGAGGTATAGTAAAAGTAATTCAAGAAAATGAAATGAAAGCTACTTAGATTAGAAAGGAAGAATTAAAACTCTTCTTATTTATAGAACATTACACAAATCTCAAAAATTAAGTAAAATCTCCAAGAATTAATACATAAATTTAGGAAGGTTATAAAATCAATGTACAAAAATCTGATATGTTTCTACAAATATAATAACAAATGTTAGTTTTTTTTATTAAGAAATATTGTGAAATAAACCTGATTAAAACCATTTGAAAGTGTTATGTACTTGTTTAGAGAATTAGAGAACACCTAAATAAATATACATGGATGGATACTGTGTTCATGGGTCATAAAACTCAGTGTTAAGGTATCAGTTTTTTCAAGTTGATCAAAATTCAATAAATGTTAATTGAAAAAATATCAATTAACTTTTTTTCCCCTTTGGTATTTCCTCCCCAGAGATAGTAGAAAATCCAACCATGTAGGGAGTTAAATTGAGTTCTAACCCTGAATTATCACTCTTGTTTTCAAAATAAAAGTATGGGTCACTATGTTTTTGAATAAGGATTGAAAGCAAAGATATTGTGCATAAATATATGAGGTTAAAACAAACAGCAGCTCAGAATTCAATCAAATTGAGTATTGAAAAAGGCTCCAGAGACAGATGCCAATGCATATTAAATATTTAAAGTCTTGGCAGACAGTAAGTCAAGGCAAAACTCCAGACATTTAAGCACTGTGATTGGAAACAGATTTAATTTTAAGGTATACGTAGACAGAAATTTCTTATTTAGAGAAATTTATCAAATTAGAGGTGACTGACTCTAAAAAGAAAGCTGAATACTGAAGAATTGTTGTTTTTGAACTGTGGTGTTGGAAAAGACTCTTGAGAGTCCCTTGGACTGCAAGGAGATCCAACTAGTCAATCCTAAAGGAGATCAGTCCTGAATATTCATTGGAAGGACTAATGCTGAAGCTGAAGCTCCAATACTTTGGCCACCTGATGTGAAGAACTAACTCTTCTGAAAAGTACTGGTGCTCAAAAGATTGAAGAAACGAGGAGAAGGGGACGACAGAGGATGAGATGGTTGGATGACATCATGGACTCAATGGGCATGAGTTTGAGTAAACTCTGGGAGTTGGTGATGGACAGGAAGGCCTGGTGTGCTGCAGTCCATGGGGTCACAAAGAGTAGGACACAAGTGAGCAACTGAACTGAACTGACTCTAGGAATAAAGTGGTGTAAGCTTCAGCCCTGATGACTTATTGAGTTTACCTGACAGATTTGTCACCAGCTCAAATTCAATTATATTCTTATTTATAATTTGACATTCACTTATGGTATTTAGAAATATCATCTTTGTGAAGCAATAAACTACATTTTGTATGAGGATAATATGAAAGACTTCTTTGAAGAGATCTTTTGTGAACTCTACTTATTGGAATTTAGTATAGTTATTTCCCAATATTACCTTAATTTTTACTATTTTGTCAATAGCTAAAAATTATAATATATATATTTTAATATTTCATGACATAAAACTCCATATCTCTAATGCTTATCATTGGGACAGAGGACTAAATGTAGTGTTCCTAGATATGTATAATTCCTCAAATTAAAAAAAAATGATAAATTGAACTTCATCAAAATTAAACCTTATTTTTAATTGAAAAAGACCTTTTTAAGAAGATAAAAAGTGTACACTAAGGTAAATTATCTACAAAATCACATATCTAACAAAATTCTTATGTATAAAATAAGGAAGTCTTAAGTCTCAACAGTAAAAGAAATAAATCCAATTATAAATGGACAAAAGACATGAACAGTCATTTTACCAAAGAGAAGCAATACAGGCATTACTGAAGTCCCAACAGAAGAGAGGGCAAAAGGGGAAGAGAATTTATTCAAAGAAAAAAAAGACTGATCAGTAAAGTAAGTCACATAAATATAAATATTGCATTTTATCACTTATAAGTGAAATATAAAAAGTAAATGAATATAACAAAACAAAAACATACTCAGATACAGAGAAGAAACTCACATTTACCAGTGTGGAGGAGAGATGAGGGGAGAGCCAATATAGGGGTAGCAGTTTGTATGTTTTATACATACAACTATTATAAAATAAATATGATACAAGAATGTACTGTACAGCACAGGGGATGCAGCAATATAGCCAATATTTTATAGCAATTTTAAATGGAGTATTGTATCACTATGTCATACACCTGAAACTAATATATTATAGATCAATTATGCTTAAAAAAAAAGAAAAGAATAATTGAAAACTTCTAACATCTAGGGCAAACTTTAGACATTCAAAACTCATATGTCCCCCAACAAAGACAATTTAAAAATATGTTCTCCAAGACATACAATACAACTGCTTAAAATCAAACACACAATTTTTTTTTAAAAATAATCAGACAAAAATATCCTCACCTACAAAGGAACTACTATAAGGCCATCAGCAGATTACCTAGCACACAGCTTGCAGGTCAAGAGAGAGTAGGATGATATAGTCAAATTGATGAAAGAGAAAAAACCCTGCCAACCAACAAAAATGTACTCAGAAGAGTTGTCTGTTACAAATGAAGGTGAGGGAAAGACTTTTCCAAAAAAGCTGAGGGAGTTTATTACTACTAGACTGGCATTACAAGAAATGCTAATGGTAGTTGCTCATGTTGAAACAAAAGAACATGGACACAAAAATATAAAAATTTCAAAACTCACTATAAAGTTAAGAATGTAGTCAAATTCAGAATATTTTAATACAGTGATGGTGGTATGTAAATCTCTTTTAACTCTGGTATAAGTGTTAAAGGATAAGAGTATAAAAAATAACTATAG
The DNA here is from genome assembly GCF_016772045.2 of Ovis aries. Classification (NCBI taxonomy): domain Eukaryota; kingdom Metazoa; phylum Chordata; class Mammalia; order Artiodactyla; family Bovidae; genus Ovis; species Ovis aries. The sequence continues at coordinate 29,131,507 of NC_056075.1, read as the reverse complement.
CTACAATAATGTGTTAATGGATATGATATATATATATATATATATATATATATATATATATATACACACACACAAGATGTAAATTGTAATGAACATCAAATGTGCTGGGAGAAGTTAAAGTGTACAGCTTTTGTATGTGGTTGAAGTTATCAGCTTAAATTAGACTATTACATCTATAAGATGTTTTATATAGGCCTTTGTAACTACAAATATAAAACTTGTAGCAGAACACAAATGGTAAAGAAAAAGGAGCCAAAGATTATCACTATAAAATATCATCTGGTAACAAAAGGGAGACAGCAAGAGAGGAAGAAAGGAACTACAAAACGGTCAGAAAACAGTAAATATAATAACAATAATAATTAAGTATAAATGATCAATTCTCAAATCAAAAGAACTAGAGTGGCTGAATAGATTAAAATATCAAGACCTATCTATATTCTAAGACAGTCACATTAATTGCAGGACACACATAGGCTGAAAGTAAGAGGGATGGAAGAATTATTTCATGCATTTGGTGACCAAAAGTGAGCAGGAGTGGCTATATTTAAATCAGACAAAGGAAAGTGAAAGAGGAGAGTGAAAAAGTTGGCTTAAAGCTCAACATTCAGAAAATGAAGATCATGGCATCCAGTCCCATCACTTCATGGGAAATAGATGGGAAACAGTGGAAACAGTGTCAGACTTTATTTTTTGGGGCTCCAAAATCACTGTAGATGGTGATTGCAGCCATGAAATTAAAAGACGCTTACTCCTTGGAAGAAAAGTTATGAGCAACCTAGATAGTATGTTCAAAAGCAGAGACATTACTTTGCCAACTAAGGTCCATCTAGTCAAGGCTATGGTTTTCCAGTAGTCATGTATGGATGTGAGAGTTGGACTGCGAAGAAGGCTGAGCGCCGAAGAATTGATGCTTTTGAACTGTGGTGTTGGAGAAGACTCTTGAGAGTTTCTTGGACTGCAAGGAGATCCAAACAGTCCATTCTGAAGGAGATCAGCCCTGGGATTTCTTTGGAAGGACTGATGCTAAAGCTGAAACTCCAGTACTTTGGCCACCTCATGTGAAGAGTTGACTCATTGGAAAAGACTCTGATGCTGGGAGGGATTGGGGGCAAGAGAAGAAGGGAACGGCAGAGGATGAGATGGCTGGATGGCATCACTGACTCGATGGACATGAGTCTGAGTGAACTCCAGGAGATGGTGATGGAAAAGGGAGCCCTGGCATGCTGCGAATCATGGGGTTGCAAAGAGTCGGACACGACTGAGCAACTGAACTGAACTAAGTAAAAAAGGTCAAGAGACCAAGGTCACTATCTAATGATAAGAGTCAACTCAGCAAGAGGATATAGCAATTATAAATGCGTATCTACCCAACACTGAAACATATGTAAAGCATTAAGTGTTAATTGTTAGTTGCTCAGTCGTGTTCGACTCTTTGTGACCCCATGGACTGCAGCCCACCAGGCTCCTCTGTCCATGAGATTTTCCAGGCAAGGATACTGGAGTGGGTTGCCATTTCCTTCTCCAGGGGATCTTCCCAACCCAGGGATCAAACCCAGGTCTCCTGCAGTGCAGGCAGATCCTTTACCGACGGAGCTACAAGGGAAGCCCCATATGTAAAGCATATGTTAACAGAAATGAAAGGAAAATTGGTTAACCTTAAGGTAATAAGGGATTGCAATGCCCCATTTTCAATACTGAATAGATGATCTAGACAGAAAATCAGTAAGGAGCCAGTGAAAGTGAGTAAAACTATAGAGCAAATAAACCCAACAGACATATATTGACCATTCTATCCAACAGCAGTAGAGTACATATTTATTTCCAATACACACAGAATATTCTCCAGTTTCGATTATATATTAAGTCACAAGACAAGTCCTAGCAAATTTAAGAAGATTGATATCATTTCAACTGTCTTTTCTTACAGTAATAGTATACAGCCATGAAATTAAAAGATGCTTGCTGCTTGGAAGAAAAGTTATGACCAACCTAGACAGCATATTAAAAAGCAGAGACATTACTTTGTCTGTCTAGTCAAAGCTATGTAGTAGCTTTCCAGAGCCATGTATGGATGTGAGAGTTGGAGTGTAAAGAAAGCTGAGCACCGAAGAAATGATGCTTTTGAACTGTGATGTTGGAGAAGACTCTTGAGAGTCCCTTGGACTGCAAGGAGATCCAACCAGTCCATCCTAAAGGAAATCAGTCTTGAATATTCATTGGAAGGACTGATACTGAAGCTGAAGCTCCAATACTTTGGCCACCTGATGTGAAGAACTGACTCATTTGAAAAGACTCTGATGCTGGGAATGACTGAAAGAGGGAGAAGGGGACGACAGAGGATGAGATGGCTGGATGGCATCACCAACTCAATGGACATGAGTTTGAGTAAGCTCCGGGAGTTGGCGATGGACAGGGAAGCCTGGCATGCTGCAATCCATGGGGTCACAAAGGGTTGGACATGACTGAGTGACTGAACTGAACTGAGAATGAATATTAGGAAAAATAGAAAATTCATAAATGTGTGGAAATTTAGAAACTTACTTCTAAACAACCTGTGGGGCAAAAGAGGTAATCAAAAAATAACTTGAGACAAATGAAAATGGAACCAATCATATCAAAGCTTAAGGCATGCAGCAAAAAACAGTTCTAACTGGGAAACTTACAGCAATGATATCTGTGCGTGTGCTCAATGGCTTCAGTCTTGTCCGAACTTTTGTGGCCCTATGGACTGTAGCCCACAAGCCTCCTCTGTCCATTGGATTTTCCAGTCAAGGATACTGGAGTGGGTTGCCATTTTCTCCTCCAGGAGATTTTTCCCTATCCAGGAATCAAATCCAAACCTGAGTCTCCTTCACTGTAGGCAGATTCTTTACTGCTGAGTCAATGGGGTAGACATTAAGGAAAAAAAAAAAAAGAATCTCAACCTGACTTCAGACATCAAGAAATTAGAAAAAGAGCAAACTAAACCTAAATTTAGAAGGAAAGGAATAATAAATATGAGAGCAGAAATAAATAGTCTAAAAAGCAATAAAACAAAGAAACGAGGTTTTTTTAAAGATGAACAGAATTAACAAATTATTAGCTATACTAACAAAAAGAGAACTCAAAATTAAAAATGAAAGACAACACATTACAACTGATATCATAGAAATACAAGGATCATAAGAGACAATTATGAATTCATAATGCCAAATAATTGGACAATCTATAAGAAATAAATCCGCAGAAAAATAAAACCTACCAACAATGACATAAAGAAAAAGCAAATATAAACATACAAATAATGAGAAAGGATATTGAATCAGTAGCGAAAGCCTCCTCCAGAATAAAAGTTCAGGACTTGATGACTTCACTGTTGAATCCTAACAAACATTTAAAGACAAGGCCAGCATTGCTCTCATACCAAGTCAGATAAAGAACTACAAGAAAATAAATGAATAGACCAATTACTTATACACATAAAATTCCTATAAAACAATCCTAAACCCTAGTAAATTGAAGTTAACAGCATATTAAATAGGTTAAGTACCATGATGAAATGTGATTAATTCCTGGGTGCCAGGATGGAACACATATAACTCACTAAATGTGATATACCACATTAAAGAATGAAAGATAAGAATCATATGGTCATCTCAATAAATGCAGAAAAATTATTTGACAAAATTCAATAGACTTTCATTTTAAAAATGAACAAATAAGATTTAGGAAAATTGTACCTCAAGATAATACAGGCCATGTGTGAAAAGCCTACTGTTAACATTATATACAATGATGAAAAATTAAAAGTTTTTTCTCTAATATCAGGAACAAGACAAGGTTTCCCATTTCTACGTTATAACATATACAAAAATCAATTCAGTTGATTAAAAACTTAATTATAACATCTAAAACCATAAAACTCCTAGAAGTAAACACAGAGGGCAACCTTCAGGACATTTGTCTTAGTAATGATTTTCTGGTGGGATTTAACATTCAAAGCAAAGGCAGCAAAAGTAAAATTAAATAAATGAGAATACACAAAACTAAAAGGCCTCTGCACAACAAAGAAAATCACTAAAGCAAAAAGGCAACCTATGGGGTACCTGTGTGTGTACTCGGTTGCTCAGTTGTGTCCTACTCTTTGCTACCTCATGGCCTTTAGCCAACCAGGCTCTTCTGTCCATGAGATTTTTCCAGGCAAAATCCCACTGGAGTGGGTTGCCATTTTCTCCTCCAGGGAACTTACACAGTAGGGAACAATATTTGAAAAGCATACATCTAATAAGGGGTTAATACCCAAAATATATTGGGAACTCAATAGCACAAAAACAAATAACCTAATTAAAAAATTTGCACAACACCTGAATAGACATTTTTCCAAAGAAAATGTAAAGATGGCACACAGATACGTGGAAAAGTGCTCAGTGTCAGTTAATCATTCAGAAAATGTACATCAAAATCATAATGAGATATCACCTTATGGCTGTTAGAGAAAATATTTAAAAAATGATAAATGTTAGCAAGGATATAGATAAAAGGAACCCTTGTACATTGTTGCAAGAAATGCAAATTGATACAGCTTTTACTGAAAGCAATAAGGATACTCCTCAAAGAATTTAAAATAGAGTTACTATGATCCAGCAATCTTATTTCCGCATGAATATCCAAATAAAGTGAAATCAGGATCTTCAAGTGACATCTACACTCTCAGGTTCAATTGTAGCATTCACAATACCCAAGATACGGAAACAATCCAGGTATCTATCAATAGTACATTGATGCAATGGCATCTCAGAACAAAAGAAATTAACTATTGATACATGTAAAATCGTGTGTCTCAAAAACATTATGTCTTGTGAAAAAAGTTTGCCTCAAAAGTTTTCATAGTACATGATGCCATCTCTATAACATCCAGGCATGACAAACAGAGACAGACAGGGCAGGGAGCAGGAGTGTGGTACAGAGTGTGCTAATATGTAGCGATAGCCCAACAGTTTGTGTGTGTGTGTGTGTGTGTGTGTGTGTGTGTGTGTGTGTGTGATATTGGAGCCATCTGTATTTTGGGTGTGGTGTTGATTACACAAGTTTGTTCATTCACCTATTAAGGACATTTTGGTTGCTTCTAAGTTTTGAACAAAGCTTCTACAAACATTAGTGTGGAGGTTTTGTGTAGATATATTTTCAGCTTACTTGGGTAAATATCACTGAGTGCAATTTCTAGATCATATGATAAGACTGTTTAGCTTTGTAAGAAATGGCCAGGTTGTCTTCCAAACTGGTCATAGCATTTCGCATTACAACAAACAATGGAAGAGAATCCCCACTTTTCCACATCCCGCCTGCATTTGTTGTTGTCAGTGTTTTGCATTTTAGCCCATTCTAATGGATATGTTAGGATGTTTCATTTTTTTTTAATATGACCTGTGATATTGAGTGGTTTTCCAGGTGGCTCAGTGGTAAATAATCTGCCTGCCAATACAGGAGATGCAAAAGATGTGGGTTTAATCTCTTGGTCGAGAAGATCCCCTAGAGGAGGAAATGGCAACCCGCTCCAGTATTCCTACCTGGACAGTCCTATGGACAGAGAAGCCTGGAGAGCTACAGCCCATGGGGTGGCAGGGATTTGGGTGTGACTGAGCATGCATGCATGATACTGGGCATCATGTCATATGTTTCTTTGGCATCTATATATCTATTTAGTGATGTGTCCAGATCTTGTGTTTATTTTTAATTTGGTTGTTTGATATATTATTCTTGAATTTTAAGAGTTCTTTGTATATTTTGTTTATGTCTTTTATCAGATATGTATTTTGAAATTTTTTTAATAGTCCATGCCTTTTCATTCTCTCAACAATGCCTTCTGTAAAGCACAGTTTTATATTTTAATGAAGTCTAATTTATCAGTTTTTTTCCATTCATTGATGCCTTGCTGTTATGTTCTTGCTTTTTAATTTAATTATTCCTAGGGATATATATATATATATATATATATGGAATAATTTTACTAGATGAGAGTTTTGGAACACTAAATAGGACTAGTTAAATAGATAAGAATTCTTCCTATAGATCTTAGATTCCAGTGGGTATCATATGAAGATAGTGAGGGATATATGATTTTCTACAATTTAAAATGAGTGAACCTGAAGCAATTTAAGTAAATCATACTAAGATTAAGTCATTCAGTGGCATAACCAGGTTTACAAAAATCAAAGCTTTATGTCCCGAGATTTGCACACTAACCAGTAAAAATAAGGAGATCTTTTAGTGTTTGCTCATTTTATTTTGCTTACAATTGATTATTGATTACTTTCTAATGTTTATAAAAATTTCTAAATTTAATTACCCAAACTTTGAAGGAGGATGTCAAAAGAGGAGAGAAGAGAAATTTTGTCACCATCCTGAGGAATTATTTGTATGCATTTGTATCTATTTTCCCAAACTGGGTGGATGATTTGGTTAAAGCCTCAGATATTGGTTCTATGGCATAGGTCAATGATTAAAAGTCTATATTTTTATTAAAGAGGGTGATGTTCTACAGGGTTGAATGGCCCCAGCTTCTGTCTGAAATATTTATGGGAATGAATGCTCAGTGTATTTCAGTTGTGAATCAATATGTGACCCCACTGTGTCTGATAATAAGTAGTCATGATTTTCTTTATGCAAATCTCTTCCTTCCTTCCTTAATGAGAATGGCCTTGTTAATGGTGTATTTCTGACATGCCATCTATTCCAGTGCCAGGAGAGTTTTCAAAAGTAGCATTTTCTCTTCACTCTCTTCCAGATGGTTTTATAATTGATTTATTTTTGCAGATGTTGTAAGGGAAATTTCAGGGTACAAGTCAACAAAACATCAAAGAAAGTAATAAAAGTGGACTTTTTCATTGAGTATTCATTATGTAAAAATGTTTGATATCAAACTGCAGGCACAGTAGATTATCAGCCAAGCATATTATGATTTTATAAATTGCATGCCAGTTATTTGGGATATAAATTGATCTTTTTGCTTTATGGGAGGTGGGGATCTTTGAAATTAATTTAGTAATAGCCATAAATCAAGTATTCTTTTAACTTCATTTTCAAAAGAAGTCATGTAATTACATTTTCTTGCCTTTTTATATGATTCTATGTTTTTTTAAAGTGTTTGACTATCATACTGGGAAGACAGCCAGCCACAAACTATTATTCTGAGAACCATGTTGAGAAACTGCAGTTCAGCGATGTAAAGTGATTTATTATAGTGTCATTGAGTCATATGACTCCTAATCCTCTAGGCATTATTCCAATACCAGAGAATCTCTTCTATAAAGAACCCCTGATATAGATGCAAGTTAAAAATGTTTCACTTCTTTACAGGAAGTAAAGTCTGCAGGAATAGAAAAGATTGACTTATTCCAATACCAGAGAATCTCTTCTATAAAGAACCCCTGATATAGATGCAAGTTAAAAATGTTTCACTTCTTTAAAGGAAGTAAAGTCTGTAGGAATATAAAAGATTGACTTGTATGGATTTTTTTTTTCAATTTGGCTCCAAAATACTTTGTTTTAATGAAAGAAATTATTGAAAGTTTTACTGGAAAATAAATCCTTAGTTTTAGGGTTTGAAATAGGTCATAGAAGCCATGAAGTGCAATGTTCCATCCTAGCTAAAAGTCTTCCCTATATTCTTCTTGAAGGATAAGTTTCCTACCTTTGACAGAAAGTTTATCTAAAGATAGGATGATACATTTCCAATTTTTGAAATTTCTAAGTTTAAGACATTTTCTTCTTAAGCAAGTCAATATTTGTTTCCTTCTAATTGTGATGGTCTCAGGTTTGCCATAACATGAGTATGAATAGATATGTTGGTTCTGTGACAGGGAAATTTTCTAATTGATTTAATACTTCATTTTGGCTCAAAAAATCTTCCTTTAAACCTTCATTTTTTATAACATTATACTATTTCTGCTACCTCATATTTTCCCTAAAAGTGTCTTGCTACTGCTGCTGCTAAGTCGCTTCAGTCGTGTCCGACTCTGCGCGACCTCATAGACAGCAGCCCACCAGGCTCCCCTGTCCCTGGGATTCTCCAGGCAAGAACACTGGAGTGGGTTGCCATCTCCTTCTCCAATGCATGAAAGTGAAAAGTGAAAGTGAAGTCGCTCAGTCGTGCTCGACTCAGCAATCCCATGGACTGCAGCCTACCAGGCTCCTCCATCCATGGGATTTTCCAGGCAAGAGTACTGGAGTGGGGTGCCATTGCCTCCTCCAAAGTATCTTGACCCTATAATAAACTGCCGTATGGAAAGGTATCCATATTTCTCATCAAGCTGATCATTTTCAGCCTTTACTAAACTTAAAATTATTTGAGATATTTCAGGCCATGTGTGTGTGTGTTAGTCGCTCAGTCATGTTCAACTCCTTGCGACCTCATTGACTGTAGCCTGTCAGGCTTCTCCATGCATAGGATTTTCCAAGCAAGAAAACTGGAGTGGGTTGCCATTTCCTTCTCCAGGATTTCAAGCCATAACTGTTCTCAAAGTTCAGCGAATGGCCTAGAAGTAGGTGTGAGACTTTACAGTGGGCAGGGATGGAACTTGCTTAAGGTGGCCATTTGGGGAACGGCTGCCCAGGAATTCATATTTCATCATGCTCTTAGTTGTTCTGCTGTTTTGTGCAATAGAAGGAGATGGAAAAACTGGTACAATATTTGTACCTTCTATTTGTGCAATAGAAGGACATGGAATGAATGTAGGGAGAGTGATTTGGAACTCTGATCCTCCTCAAACAAAATGATTAACTAGAATGTTTCAGTCAAATAAAATATATAGTATCGGCAAAGAACACATTGCCGTGTTAGTTAATAATGCAATTGTATTGTATCTAGGAAAATTATGTTTAGCACATTAAACAATTATGGTGAAATAGACACAAAAGTAGCAGTGCAAAATAACTGTATTCTTAGGGCCACAAGAACCCAGCAGGATCCAACCAAGTATATCTGCAGAATCAACTCCTAGTGACTTGAATATGTCCCTACTCTGCCTCTTCAATGAATCTCCTGTCCCTGATATTGATATTATAATGATAAAAGCCATAAGAAATGTGACAGATCATAATTAGGAGGGCTATGATCTGAAGTCAAGCTAACTTCACTTTTGGGTAAAGTCTGGGAGGGTGAGTGCACGTTTAATTAACAGATAAAGATGAGCTGACAAGAAGGACACTTGGATTGTACTGAGCACAAAGTCTACAGAGCTTCCAGAGTGTTGAAGACCTATTGAGACCTCTGCTGAATTTAGTACATAAATTACAAGCTTTAAAATCTCTCATTGCAGTACTTTTGCATGATGTCATTGTACCATGGAAGGAAATCTTTGAAAGAACAGCTATTTTAATGTGAGGATCTGTGACTAGAAAAGATGACTAAGATGGGTAATTTTGGTGACAGAAAACAAATCTTGAAAATGGATACTTATTTGGAGCACCTGACTGTGCCATAATATAGTTAAGAACAGATTTAGGAAACCAATATTATAAACATTCGAGAAACCAGGGTTTGGAATATATTCTCACTGACTTTTCTGACAAAAGAAGAATCAGTAATTTATTGTAAAATATGGAAAATAAAGAAGGGAAAAATGCAGAAAATATATATGATATAGATATATATGTAACTGAAGAAAAATGATTTTTTTCTGTAGACCCATACAATTTTAAAAAAAAATGCATATGCATGCGTACTTTATCTGGAGCTAAGTTTTATAAAATTGATGCTCCATAGTTTCCACTCTTTTCTAAACTGATTTTTCACTTAAAACTTCATGCATTTTATGTTATTAAATATGATTTCAGATCTTGATTTTTAATTGAGGTATAATTGACATATAGCATTACATTGGTTTCAGGTATACAACAATGAAATATTTGTATATATTGCAAAATGATCACCACAATAACTCTAGTTAACATCTATCAACTTACATAGTTACAAATTTATTTTTTTGTGATAAGAATTTTTAAGATTACTCTCCTAGCAGCTTTCAAATGTGCAATCAAGTATTATTAACTATAGTCACTATGCTGTATATTACATCCCTGGGACATTTATTTTATAACTGGCTCTCTTAACCCATCCCAACCTCTACTCTCCTGCATCTGAAAACCACCAATCTAATGGCACCTCACTCCAGTACTCTTACCTGGAAAATCCTATGGGTGGAGGAGCCTGGTAGGCTGCAGTCCATGGGGTCGCTGAGTTGGACATGACTGAGCGACTTCATTTTCACTTTTCACTTTCATGCATTGGAGAAGGAAATGGCAACCCACCCCAGTGTTCTTACCAGGAGAATCCCAGGGATGGGGGATCCTGGTGGGCTGCCATCTATGGGGTTGCACAGAGTCGGACACGACTGCAGCAACTTAGCAGCCCCAGCAACTCTGTATCTATAAGCTTGTTTTCTTTGAATTTTGCTTTTGTTTTGTTTAGATTCCACATATAAGTGAGATCATATGGTATTTGCCTTTCTCGTTCTGAATTGTTTCATTTAACATGATGCCCTAGAGGTCCATCCATGTTGTTGCAAATAGCAATATTTTATTTTTACGGCCAAATAATATTCCATTATGTATATGTATGTTTATTTATTTTTCTTTATCCATTAATCCATCAGTGTATTCTTAGTTGGTTATGTATCATGGCTATTATAAATAATGATGCAATGAACATGGGGTCAATATATATTTTCAAGTTTGTGTTTTCATTTCCTTCAGAAACCTAAAAGTAGAATTGCTGAATCATATGGTAGTTCTATTTTTCATTTTTAAAGGAAGCTGCATACTGTTTTCCATGGTGCCTGCACCAATTTACATTCTCATCAGTAGTGCACAAGATTTCCTTTCCTCCATCCTCACCAACACTTTTTATTTCTTGCCATTTTTGTTACTAGCCATTCTGATAGGTATGAGATGATACCTTACTGTGGATCTGATCTGCATTTCTTTGATTAGTTGAACATCTTTTTGCGTCTATTGGCCATCTCTCTGTCATCTTTGGAAAACTGTCTATTTAGATGTATTGCTCATTTTTAACTGGACTGTTTTTTTTTTTTCTTTTGCAATTGAGTTGTTTGAGTTCTTTATATATTTTGAGTATGAAGGGTTAATAGGGTAGCAGAGATGTGCCTGTAAATGGGCCTCTCTGCTAGGGCTGGACGTCCTTGCAAACGAGGCGTTCTGCCAAAGAGTCTGGACACAGCCTTGAGTTTAATGGTCCCTTGCAAACGAGGGAGCATTCCCTTCTTGTGATAAAGAAGGAATAGAGGGGTTTGTACAGACTCTCAGTAGACTAGGATTTTACTCCCCTTTGCTATATGATAACATGTATGCACCTGCGCTGTGCTGAAAAGGCTTATTCATGCAGTCTGGAATTCTGCCTAGGGGGCTTTTATAATAAACGGCAATTAGTTTTTTGCCCAGTTCTGTTCCTCCAGCCGGAGTGTGCGTGTCATCTGTCTTTTGTGTTTCTTGTTCTGTGTCATTTCACTCGTAATCTCCAACAGAGTATTAACCCCTTATCAGATATATAATTTGAAAATATTTCCCCCTATTCAGTAGGTTGTATTTTCATTCCTTTGCTGTTCAGAAGGTTTTTAGTTTGATATAGTCCCATTTATTTATTTTTGCTTTATTTTCTTTTGCTTTTGGTGTCAGATTCAAGAAATCATCTTTGCAGTTGAAAACCTGAGTATAATTCTACAGATGATCCTTTGCATCTGTGAGGCTGCACCCACTGATTCAACCAACCATAAATCAGATAGTATTATATATTTTATTGAAAAATGTCTGTGTATAAGTGGAACATCACAGTTCAAACTCATGTTGTTCAAGGGTCAGCTGTATATTGCAAAGCTGTAGTAATCAAAACAGTATGGTAATTCCATAAAAACATGCACTTAGATCAATGGAACAGAATAGAGAACCCAGAAATGAACCCCATGCCAGTAAATTAATTTTCAGTAAATGAAATAAGAGTGTAAATGGTATTGGAGAAACTAGCCTCCTATGTTGCAGCATGCACAAAAATCAATTCAAATGTATTAAAGACTTAAATGTAGGACATGCCTGAAATTAAAAACCCCCAGCAGTTAGTGGGGGAAAGTGGTGGATAATCTCACTGACTTTGGTCTTCCCAATTATATATATATATATTTTTTGTATTTGACACTCAAAGGCAATGATTTTAAAAGAATTAAAATGGAATTATATCAAAGGAAATCGTCCACATAGCAAAAGAAAGCATCAGCAAAATGAAAATTAGTTTATGGAATTGGAGGAAGTATTTGCAAGCCACATATTCAATAAGGTGTTACTATTCAAAATGTACAGTGAACCATATGACTCATAGCTAAAAAGCAAAGGATACAATTAAAACAAGGGCAAAAGACTTGCATAGAAAATTCTCAAAAGATATACAAGTGGACAACATGTATAAGAAAAGGTGCTCAACATTACTAATCATCAGAGAAATGCAAGTCAAAACTATAATAAGATATTATCTCACACTTATTAGGATAGCTATTTTTGAAATGACAAGAGATAACAATGCTAGTGCAGATGTGGAAGAAATGAAACCCTAGTTTACTATCAGTGGGAATGTAAACTGATACAGTCATCATGGAAAACAGGATGGAAATTCTTCAAGAAGTTAAAATATTCTTACCACAATCTAGCAATACCACATCTGGATAAGTGGATAATATTTAGATGATCAAGAATTTTCAGCATGTGAGAATTCTTGGCTGGAATTTTTCACACAGACTCAAATTAAATCACTAATCCAAGATTTTAGCTTGAGCCGAATAGTTATTTCCTCAAAATGAAAGTTTCCTCGATGTCTTTTTCTACCTAACAGTCTTGATATGCTCCAAGGGGATCTTACCCCTTTTGAGAAGAGATTGTTTTACATTGATCATTGCTATTTCTATGTTGTTGGATTATTTATAATAAACAGATATCCTTTGGATACATAGTAAAGTGCTATAAAACAGTACTGAAATTTAGATGTGGTGTGCTTCTCCACCTTTCAAAGTGTTTGGTTAAGTGATCCATCTGGCTTTACTGACCAGGACATCTTTTCCCTCATATATTAGTTTTATAATCTTTAATTTGCAATTTTGCATAGGTAAGTAGAACCACACAGTTTTAATTTCCTTCCTTCTTCTTCCTTCACTTTTAAAATTTTTTTGCAGTTATTAAATGTAATGTCTGTAACATTTTTATCTCTTCTTAAATTATCGAGATTATAGTTGCAGGAAACCCTCTATGTAGAGAATATTAAGGCTTAAAATTTGCCTCTTTTATAAATGTTTTCTATCAACGTCTTTGACTGGAAATACTTTCTGACTTAATGGCAGTTACTATATTTTTGATATAGTATTGTTTGAGAGCGACAATCCTTCTGAAGAAAGAATTGCCTAATAAGTAAAATGAGATATCAATATTGGTATTAATTTTCAAAATATTTTTTGTGTATTTTCGCTGAAGACATTGTCAAAATTAGAGAAACACTTTATTTTCCAATGAAAGAGATAAGAAAACATTTGTTTTAATAGGCTCATAAGAGTCAGTGTGTATAGGGATAGTCCAGTTATTATTTAATGGATGGAAGAGATTGTGGAAGGAGGGGTAATTGCTGTCCCTTATGGTTTTGTTCTTGACTCACTTGAGGAATTACTTTATCATCTTTGACATAGCTCCTCTCTCACCCCATACCAAGTGTTAGATGAGACTAGCAATGACTGACTATTATTGAGTATCATCCACATGCTTTATGACTTTTCCCCCAGCTTCATTGAGATATAATTGACATATAATACTTTGCAAATTTAAGATGTATACCTAATGATTTGATATGTGTGTATATTGTGAAATGATTACCATAATAATGTTAGCTAACACATCCATCACATCACATAGTTAGAACTTTATATTTTTGGTGAGAACTTTTAAGATCTATTTACTTTCTTAGCAACTTTTAAATATACAATAAATATATAATACAGTATTGTTAACTATGGTCAGCATGTTTTACATTATATCCCAATAACTTGCTATTGATTTTTTCCCAATGGATGAAGTTTTACAAGATTGAAAGTGAAAGGTATAGAAAAGAATTATATAGCTCCATAAGTTCTGATAAATGTATGAGCTTACAACCCTTACTCACTCAAGATATATGACACTTCCATCATGCTAGAAAGCTCCCTCAAACCCCTTTTCAGTTATTCCTCACATCACAAGAAAACCGTGTTCTGACTTTCTATCACTTTATATTCGCTTTTCCTTATTCATGTGAATAGAATCATATATTGTACATCATCATCTTTCACCAAAAATAATGTGTTCTGTGGTTTACCTTTATTGTAGAATTTGTCACTTGTTCTTTTTTAGCTGCTACAATAATGTTTCACAGTGCAAATATACTACAATTGATTTAGCAGTTCTCTTGTTGATATGCATTTCTTTAGAGGTTTGGGCTTCTATAAACAAAACTACTATAGAACTATTTCACAATTCTTTTCATGAGCCAATGTTTTCACTTCTTTTAGGTAAATATTTAGGAATTCAAATGAAAGGTCTTAGGGTAACAGTATATTTTACCTCATAAAGAAACTTCCCAACATAAAAAAAAAGTCCAATTATTCCACATCAACAATAATATTTGGTATTTTCCATCTTTTACATTTTAACCACCCTACTGGGTATGAAACTGTACTGGACCATGACTATAAGTAGCATTTCCCAAATGAATAATGATCTAGGGCTTGGTATAGAACAGTCTATAACTCATTTCTTTATCTGAACGTGTGCTTAAAATGTCATGTCTTATACTGTTGTGAGGATTAGATAAGATAATGTGTATATAAGCAATGCCTGATACGTAATCAGAGCTGAGTTAGTTATAGATTGAAGGATTCCTCTTCAGACTGGACTACAGCTCTGTCACTCCTCTTCTTTTATTTGCCATTGTTTATGATTTTTTTTTTTTTATGCTCAGCCTGCCCAGAAGAGAGGTGATTATTTCTGTGTCATCTGTAGCTTCAAAGCATTTGAAAAGCATATAATTTTACATTGCATTGTGTGCCAGGGCTGCTTTTTTTTGCTTTCTTATTCATCAGAATTTACTTTGGGAAATGCAGATGAATTGAGACAGCTACCTTGGGCAGCATTATCAACATTTTTATTGTTTTTTTTTAATTAAATTTTTTTTTTGTACTTTACAATATTGTATTGGTCTTGCCATACATCAACACGAATCCGCCATGGGTGTACATGTGTTCCCAATCCTGAACCCCCCTCCCACCTCCCTCCCCATACCATCCTTCTGGGTCATCCCAGTGCACCAGCCCCAAGCATCCTGTATCCTGCATCCAACCTAGACTGGCAATTCATTTCTTATATGATATTATACATGTTACAATGCCATTCTCCCAAATTATCCCACCCTCTCCCTCTTCCACAGAGTCCAAAAGACTGTTCTATACATCTGTGTCTCTTTTGCTATCTCGCATACAGGGTTATCATTACCATATTTCTAAATTCCATGTATATGCATTAGTATACTGTATTGGTGTTTTTCTTTCTGGCTTACTTCACTCTGTATAATCGGCTCCAGTTTCATCCACCTCATTAGAACTGATTCAAATGTATTCTTTTTAATGGCTGAGTAATACTCCATTGTGTATATGTACCACAGCTTTCTTATCCATTCATCTGCTGATAGACATCTAGGTTGCTTCCATGTCCTAGCTATTATAAACAGTGCTGTGACCAGAAACTTGTATTTAAATATTTATGAATATAAGTTGTACAATATTTCTATTTCCACTGCATTTCAGTCTGTCCTGTTATTTTTGCCTCCTAAGATGTGCTATAGGTTGCAAATATCACTACCTTTGCATTCATGCTACTGTATATAAAATATGGTTACTGCTTTAACCACTGTAAAACCATAGTTATTCAAAGTTTTGTTTCTTATATGGGCAAATTGGGTATTATGAATTCAGAAATCATTAGTTAGCTCTCTGTCCTTGAGACTAAGTGAAGATTCCAGTGAATCTTTTGCTAGAATAAGGCTTTCTCTTCAGACAGTGCTATAAATACAAACTGACAGCTGATGAGAAGGAAATAATTAAAAGAGGAGGTAAAATAATGAGCCAAGACAGAGAGGTGACTTTTGTTAAAAGGGCCAAGGAGATGATGAAGAAAGTACTGAAGAATAGGAAAGAAGGAGCTCTCTGATCATTAGAGGGGTACAAGCAAAAGGTAGGGAATAATTGTTTAGTGATAGGGGAAAATTTCATAGTCATATGCTAGAATCTTCCTCTAATGATACAAAACTGTTTAGAGTAGAATTCTGGTCAGAGCAAGTCCATCTTGCTTCAGAGAACAATAAAAGAGACAGACTGTAATAACATTATATAGAGTACAATAAAGAACTGTGATTACAAGTCCATCCTGGAGTTATTTGTTTTGCTGTATTTTCCTGCTATGTAACCTGAAGGCAAGTGACCTCTGAGAGTCTTGGTATCCTCAATAATATTGAAAAAATTATTTGTTTCTACCCACAGAGTTGTTCTGCTGAACAGAGGAAATAAGGCATGTAAGTCACCAAGCATGTGAAATGTAATAATTGTGTGATACATTTTAACCACTGAAGTTAATGTGCTTAAAGATTTTACTGTTGTTCAGTTGCTAAGTAATGTCCAACTCTTTGCAAGCACAGCTTCCTCTGTCCTCCATTATCTCTTGCAGTTTGCTCAAGTTCATGCGCATTGAGTCGGTAATGCTAACTAATCATCTCAACCTCTCTCACCTCCTTTTGCCTTCAATCTTTACCAGCATCAATCTCCTTTTGCCTTCAATCTTTACCAGCTTCAGTGTCTTTTTCAATGAGTTGGCACTTCACATCAGGTGGCCAAAGTATTGGAGCTTCAGCAACAGTTCCTCCAATGAATATTCAGGACTGATTTATTTTAGGATTGAGTGGTTTGATCTCCTTCCTGTCTGAAGGACTCTTAAGAGTCTCTTCCAGGACCACAATTTGAAATCATCATTCTTTGGTGCTCAGCTTTCTTTATGATCCAAATCTCACATCCATACATGACCACTGGAAAACCATAGCTTTAACTATATGGATCTTTGCTGGCAAAGTAGTGTCTCTTCTTTTTAACATGCTATTTAGGTTTGTCATAGTTTTTCTTCCAAGGAGTAAGCATCTTTGAACTTCATGGCTGGAATCACCATCTGCACTGACTTTGGAGCACAAGAAAATAAAACTTGTCACTGCTTACACTTTTTTCCCTTCTGTTTTTCATGTGGTGATGGGACCAGGTGCCATGATCTTAGTTTTTTGAATGTTGAGTTTTAAGCCATCTATTTCACTCTTCTTTTTTACCCTCATTGAGAGTCTCTTTAAATTCTCTTCCCTTTCTGCCATTAGAGTGGTGTCATCTACATATATGAAGTTGTTAATATTTCTCCCAACAATCTTGATTCCAACTTGCGAGTCATCCATATTGGCATTTCACATGATGTACTCTGCATAGAAGTTAAACAGAGTGACAATATACAGCCTTATCATGCTCCTTTCCCAATTTTAGACCAGTCTGTTGTTTCATGTCCAGTTCTGTTGCTTTGACTCGTCCAGGTTTCTCAGGAGACAGGTAAGATGGTCTGGCACTCCCATCTCTTTAAGAATTTCCCACAGTTTGTTGTGATCCAAACAGTCAAAAGTTTTAGCATAGTCAATGAAGCAGAAGGAAATGTTTTTCTGGAACTCCCTTGCTTTAATCATGATTCAATGAATATTTCCAGTTTGATTTCTGGTTCTTCTACCTCTTTGAAACCCATCTTGTACATCTGAAAGTTCTTGGTTTACAGACAGCTGAAGCCTGGCTTGAAGGATTTTGAGCATAACCTTGCTGGTATGTGAAATGAGCACAGCTGTATGGTAGTTTGAACATTCTCTGGCATTGCCCTTCTTTAGGATTGGAATGAAAACTGACCTTTTCCAGTCCTGTGGTAACTGCTAAGGTTTCCAAATTTGATGACTTACTGAGTGCAGCACTTTAAGAGGATAATCTTTTAGGATTTTAGATAGCTCAACTGGAGTTCAGACTCAGTTGACATGAATTTCAGCAAACTAAAGAAGACAGTGAAGGACAAGGAAGCCTGGCTTGCTGCAGTTGATGGGGTTGCAAAGAGTCAGACATGACTTAGCAACTGAACATCAAACCACTACCTTTGGTCATAGTAATGCTTCCTAAGGCCCACTTGACTTAACACTCCAGGATGTTCAGTGCTAAGTGAGTGACCACACCATCATAGTTATCTAGGTCGTTAAGACATTTGTATGGATAGTTCTATGTACTCTTGCCACTTTTTCTTAATCTCCTCTGCTTCTCTTAGGTCCTTACCATTTCTGTCCTTTATCATGCCCATCCTTGCATGAAATATTTCCTTGATGTCTCTGATTTTCTTGAAGTGAACTCTGCTCTTTCCATTCTATTGTTTTTCTCTATAACTTTGCACTGTTCATTTAGGAAGGACTTCTTATCTCTCCTTGCTATTCTCTGGAATTCTGCATTCAGTTGGATATATCTTTTTCTTTCTCACCTTTCACTTCTCATCTTTTCTCAGCTGTTTCTAAAGTCTCCTCAGACAATTGCTTTGCCTTCTTGCGTTTCTTTTTCTTGGGGATGGTTTGGGTCACTGCTTCCTGTCCATTGTTACATAATTTCATTCATAGTTCTTCAGGCACTCTGTCTACCATATCAAATCCCTTGAATCTATTGATCACCTCCACTGTATAATCATAAGGAATTTGATTTAGGTCATACCTGAATGTCCTCGTGGTTTTACATACTCTCGTCTATTTAAGCATGAATTTTGCAATAAGGCTCAAGATCTGAGACACAGTCAACACCAGGTCTTATATTTACTGACTGTATGGAACCTCTCTATGTTTAGCTGCAAAGAATATAATCAGTCTGATTTAGATATTGACCATCTGGTGATATCCACATGTAGAGTCATCTCTTGGTTTGTTGTAAAAGGGCCTTTGCTATGTCAGAGTTTCTCTTGACATGCTGTTAAAGTTTGTTAGCCTTTGCCCTGCCTTATTTATTTTATTTTTATTTTTTTGAGGTTTGCTAGACTTTAGTTTTTTTTTTCATTTTTTTTCCTTTTTA
This sequence comes from Ovis aries, assembly GCF_016772045.2. Lineage (NCBI taxonomy): Eukaryota > Metazoa > Chordata > Mammalia > Artiodactyla > Bovidae > Ovis > Ovis aries. The sequence goes on along the minus strand of NC_056075.1, from coordinate 29,112,293 downwards.
AAAATTTTTTACTTTATTTTACTTTACAATACTGTATTGGTTTTGCCATACATCAACATGAATCCGCCATGGGTGTACACGTGTTCCCAATCCTGAACCTCCCTCCCACCTGCCTCTGCATAACATCTCTCTGGGTCATCCCAGTGCACGAGCTCCAAGCATCCTGTATCCTGCCTCGAATCTAGCCTGGTGAAAGGCCAAACTTGCCTGTTACTCCAGGTATCTCTTGACTTCCTACTTTTGCCTTCAAGTCCCCTATGATGAAAAGGACATCTTTTTTTTTTGGTGTTAGTTCTAGAAGGTTTTGTAGGTCTTCATAGAACCATTCAACATCAGTTTCTTTGGCATTAATGTTTGGGTCATAAACTTGGATTACTGTAATATTGAATGGTTTGCCTTGGAAAGATCATTCTGTTGTTTTTGAGGTTGTACCCAAGTACTGCTTTTCAGACTCTTTTTTTGACTATGATGGCTACTCCATTTCTTCTAAGGGATTCTTGCTCACAGTAGTAGATATAATGGTCATCTAAATTAAAGTATCTCATTCCTATCCATTTTACTTCATTGATTCCAAAGATTCTGATGTTTAATCTTTCCATTTCCTGCTTGACCATGCCCAATTTACCTTGATTCATGGACCTGATATTCCACGTTCCTATGCAGTGTTGTTCTTAACAGCATTGGACTTTACTTTTGCCATCATACGTCCACAACTGAGCATCACTTCTTCTTTGATCTAGTCACTTTATTCTTTCTGGAGCAGCTGGTAATGGCCCTCTACTCTTCCCCAGTAGCATATTGGACACCTTCTGACATGAGGGCTTATCTTCTGGTGTCATAACGTTTTGCCTTTTCATACTGTTCATGGGGTTCTCATGGCAAGAATACTGGAGTAGGTTGCCATGTCATTCTCCAGTGAACCACATTTTGCCAGAACTCTTCACTGTGACCTGCCCTTGTTGGGTGGCCCTGCGTGGCATGGCTCAAAGCTAAACTGAGTTACACATGCTGTTTCACCACAGTAAAATTGTGATCCATGAAGGAGGTTTAAGGGTCTGCTGCTGCTGTTGCTGCTAAGGCACGTCAGTCGGGTCCGACTCTGTGAGACCCCATAGATGGCAGCCCACCAGGCTCCTCCATCCATGGGATTTTCCAGGCAAGAGTACTGGAATGGGGGGGCCATATTTTACTCTGGATGCTATACCAGGTATTTTATATGTTATTTTATATGATTTTTCTTTTTATTCTCTAATAGGTGTTATTTCTTCCATTTTGAAGATGATGAAATTGAAAGAAATTAAAAACTCCATGTCAGGTCTTGCATGTCTTTCCCTATATTCCATGTTGCATCAAATATTAAATATGACTGTTAAATATTTGTAACTACCTGCCTATATTATGGAAAGCAGCAACTCATCAATTAAGGTGAGAAAATTGAAGAAAAGTGAAAGAATAAGAGGAAAGTATACTGTGAGATTTCCACATATTTAAAATATCTGTTAATAGATGTAGATGGATATTTAGTCTGCAAAAGCTATCAAATACCATAATAATTTCAAGAAGAGGAAGCCATCCAAATCAATGTGCTGGTGAAGGATCCAATGTTTAGTTCTTAATCTGTTGTCCTTTCACTTAGTACAAGTGAGAAATAAAAGGAATCCTCAGAGGTTATCTATTTCAGCTTTTAGTTTCGACTTATATCTGAGGCATTCAAAAAGTTGCTTTAATCTACCTGTGAATGTCTCTAGTGATGAAAATATCAGTTAAAAGTGTAAATGTGGCTTCTGATCCCTTTAGGATGTTTGAAGTCACAAGAAACTTTACAATGATTGCTTGTCAGATAAGCTTCAAAAACATGTGATTAGTTGTTAAGTCGGGTCCGACTGTGACCCTGTGTACTGTAGCCCACCAGGCTCCTCTGTCCACAGGGATTCTCCAGGCAAGAATAATTGAGTGGGTTGCCATGCCCTCCTCCAGGGGATCTTCCCAACCCAGGGATCAAACCCAAGTCTCCTGCATTGCAGACAGATTCTTCACCGACTGAGCCACATAGATTTTGAAAAACCCACCAGAGAGACAAGGATGTAAACAAAACCAAATGAAAGTAACTCCATAAAAGAATGAAACTTTTCTAGATAAAAGAATCCTGTGGTTATTTTCATCCATGGGCACATAGCAGGAGGCTGCAAGATCCCAGCATAAAAGATGCTAAGGAAAATCCATCCAAAATTTAATGCTTATATATGCTTATTTATATATAAATAAATTACTTTTAACCTTAAAAATAGACCTTTAATTTTATGATGGTTTTAGATTTACTGAAAATGCAAAATGTCAGTACAGAATTCCTATATGTTCCTTAATCTGTTTCTTTGATTGTTAGCTTCTAACTTCTTATGGGATGTGTATCATGGCTAAGGAAAGAACTTTATTCAAACTTCACTAGTTTCCTACTATTCTTTTTCCGTTGCAGAGTCTCATCCAGAATAATATATTTTGCTTTCATGTCACCTTAAATTCTTTTTTATTGTTACCGTTTCTCAGATGGTCTTTGTTTTGATGACTTTGGCTGTTTTCAGGTGTAGTTGTCAGGTATTTTATAGAATGTCCCTTAATTAGGGTTTGTCTGATACTTTTCTGATAATTTAATCGGGGTCATGGATTTCTGGGAGATAGACAGTAGAAGTAAGATACTATTCTTTTTGTATATCAGGAGTAAATGTTATCAACCTGTCTTATCACTGATGATGCTGACCTTGATCATATGGTTGAGGCAAGTGTTTGCTAAATTTTTCTAAACAATAAAGTTACTCCTGCTTTTTCCATTATTTACCTGTTGAAAGTAAATTGCCAAGTATAGCCCTTATCAGCCCTTGTGTGGGTATGGGAGTTTATAAAACACCTATTGGAGAGAAAAGCATTTATATAAATTGTTAGGAAGTCTTCTGCATGGGAAAATTTCCTCTTTTTTCCCATCTATTTATGATTTAATAGTCAACAATAAGGATTCATGGATATTGATTTTATACGTTGGTTTATGATCCATTACTGCATTATGTGTATGTTGGTGCTCATAGTTCCAGCTGTGCCCATGGATGCTCTTCCAGCTAGGCACCTGTAATCCTTTGATATGCTCCTGACCTTTTGCTCCTTGATCACTTCTTTACTTTCTGACATTACAATGCTTTTGACATCTTACTTTGAATTATTTTTAGATTTGTGGAAAAACTGCACTTATAGCTTGGACTTCCCTTACACCCTTCACCCAGCTCCCCCCATTGTTAACATTTTGCATCATATGTTACATTTACCAAAACTAAGACCCTGGTGGCTCAGAGGTTAAAGCGTCTGCCTGCAATGCGGGAGACCTGGGTTCTATCCCTGGGTAGGGAAGATCCCCTGGAGAAGGAAATGGCAACCTACTTCAGTATTCTTGCCTGGAGAATCCCATGGATGGAGGAGCCTGCTGGGCTACAGTCCATGGGGTTGCAAAGAGTCAGACACAACTGAGCGACTTCACTTCACTTCAAGACGCAGACATGAGTATAATACTATTAACTGGGAAATAAAAACTCTGTATGCAAGCTTCCTGATGGGAGAGACTGACTGAGGGGGAAACTGGGTCTTGTTCTGATGCATGGGGCCATGCTCAGTAAATCTTTAATCTAATTTTCTGTGTTGTGTTCCCTCCCTGCTATTTACCTGGGACCAAACTATGGTGGAGATAATGAAGATAATGGTGACCTCCTTCAAAAGATCCCATGCATGCACTGCTACACTCAGTGCCCCTAACCACGCAGCAGGCCACCACTGACCCACGTCTCCACTGGAGACTCCTGGACACTCACAGGCAAGTCTGGGTCAGTCTCTTGTAGAGTCACTGTTCCTTTCTCCTGGGTCCTTATAAGGTTCTGTTTGTGTCCTCCAAGAGTCTGTTTCACCATCCTGTGTAAATTCTGGTGGCTCTATGGTGGGATTAATGGTGACCTCCTCCAAAAGGGCTTATGCCATACTCAAATCTGTTGTACCCAGAGCCCCTGTCCCCATGGTAGTCTACTGCTGACCTGTACCTCCACAGGAGATGCTCAAACAAAGTTCTGTCTCAGTCTCTGTGGGATCTCCTGGTGTGCACAAGGTTTGTTTGAATCCTCTGAGCATCTCTGGCGGGAATAGGGTTTGATTCTAAATGTGAATTCGCCCCTCCTACCATCTTGCTGAGGCTTCTTCTTTGTCCTTGGATGTGGGGTATCTCCTCACAGCTGCTCCAGAGCCTACCATCTTACTGGTGTTTCTCTGACCTTGGAGTTGGGTATCTCCTCTTGGCTGCTTGCTGTTCCAGTGCCACACAGTCATCACTCACCAATTTAATCACATGAATCACAGCCTTGTCTAAATCAATGCAACTATGAGCCATGCCATGTAGGGCCACCCAAGATGGATGGGTCATGGTGGAGAGTTTTGATAAAATGTGGTCCACTGGAGAAGGGAATGGCAAACCACTTCAGTGTTCTTGCCTTGAGAACCCCATGAACAGTATGAAAAGGCAAACAGATAGGATACTGAAAAATGGACTCTCCAGGTCAGTAGGTGCCCAATATGCTACAAGAGATCAGTGAAGATATAACTCCAGAAAGAATGAAGAGACAGAGCGAAAGCAAAACAACACCCAGTTGTGGATGTGACTGGAGATGGAAGTAAGGTCCAATGCTATAAAGAGCAGTATTGCATAGGAACCTGGAATGTTAGGTCCATGAATCAAGGCAAATTGGAAGTGGTTGAACAGGATATGGCAAGAGCGAACATCAATGTTTTAGGAATCAGCAAATTAAAATGGACTGTAATTGGTGAATTTAACTCAGATGACCATTATATTTACTACTATGGGCAAGAATTCCTTAGAAGAAATGGAGTAGACATCATAGTTAACAAAAGAGTCTGAAATGCAGTACTTGGATGCAATCTCAAAAATGACACAATGACCTCTGTTCAAGAAAAACCATTCACTATCACAGTAATCCAAGTCTATGCCCTGACCAGTAATGCTGAAGAAGCTGAAGTTGAACAGTTCTATGAAGACGTACAAGACCGTCTAGAACTGACACTCAAAAAAGATGTCCTTTTCGTTATAGGGTACTTGAACGCAAAAGTAGGAAGTCAAGATACACCTGAAGTAACAGGCAAATTTGGCCTTGTAGTACAGAATAAAGCAGGGCAAAGGCTAGTAGAGTTTTGCCAAGATAATGCACTGGTCATAGCAAACACCCTTTTCCAACAACACAAGAGAAGGCTCTACACATGGACATCACCAGATAGTCAACACTGAAATTAGATTGATTATATTCTTTGCAGCCAAAGATGGAGAAGCTCTATAGAGTCAACAAAAACAAGACCAGGAGCTGACTGTGGCTCAGATCATGAACTCCTTATTGCCAAATTCAAACTTAAAAAGTGAAAGAGGAAAATGAAAAAGCTATCCTAAAATTCAACATTCAGAAAACTAAGATCATGGCATCTGGTCACATCATTTCATGGCAAATAGATGGGAAACAGTGGAAACAGTGACAAAATTTATTTTTTGGGGCTCCAAAATCAGTGCAGATGGTGACTGTAGTCATGAAATTAAAAGACACTTGCTCCTTGGAAGGAAAGTGATGACCAACTTAGACAGCATATTAAAAAGCAGAGACATTACTTTGTTAGCAAAGGTCTGTCTAGTCAAGACTATGGTTTTTCCAGTAGTCATGTATCGATATGAGAGTTGGACTACAAAGAATGCTGAATGCTGAAGAATTGATGCCTTTGAACTGTGGTGTTGGAGAAGACTCTTGAGAGTCCCTTGGACTTAAGGAGATCCAGCCAGTCCATCCTAAAGAAAATCAGTTCTGAATATTCATTCAAGGACTGATGTTGAAGTGGAAACTCCAATACTTTGGCCATATGATGGTGAGAAAGATTGACTCATTTGAAAAGACCCTGATGCTGGGAAAGATTGAAAATGGGGGGAGAAGGTGACGACAGAGGATGAGATGGTTGGATGGCATCATCAACTCAATGGACATGAGTTTGAGTAAACTCTGGGAGTTGGTGCTGGACAGGGAGGCCTTGGTGATGGACAGGGAGGCCTGGTGTGCTACAGTCCATGGGGTCACAAAGAGTCAGACATGACTGAGTGACTGAACTGAACTGACTGAAAAACTCCTTTGAGATTTCTCCAGATTTTCTCCTGGTGCTTTTCTTCTTTTCCAGAATCCGAACTAGGATCAGTTCAGTTCAGTTCAGTTCAGTTGCTCAGTCGTGTCTGACTCTTTGCGACCCCATGAATTGCAGCACGCCAGGCCTCCCTGTCCATCACGAACTCCCAGAGTTCACTCAGACTCACGTCCATCGAGTCAGTGATGCCATCTAGCCATCTCATCCTGGGTCGTCCCCTTCTCCTGCCCCCAATCCCTCCCAGCATCAGAGTCTTTTCCAATGAGTCAACTCTTCCCATGAGGTGTCCAAAGTACTGATACCCTGTGATATTTAATCCTTGTGTCTCATTAGTCTGCTCCATTCATTAACACCTTTTATGTCTTTTGTTGTCTTTCATGGTCTTGACACTACTGAAGCCTGCCTATTTTTGTAGGGTGTCCCTCAAATGTGGTCTTTTGTTTTTTGCTCATGATTAGACTGAGGTTACAGAAGTGGGGGATGAATGCCACATAAGTGCAGTGCCCTACATATATCACATCAGGGAAAACCTCACATCAGCATTACTTAACATGGGTGTTGTTGCCCTTTGTCATTTGGCAAATGGTGTACCTGCTGGGCATCTCACTGTAAAGTTACTATTTTTTTCTTTCCATGCTTTACTTATTAGAAGCAAGTTACTAAGCCCAGCCCAAACTCTAAAAGAAGGAAACTAAGCTCCAAATCATGAGTGCAGAAGTATCAAATAACAACCAATATAGAAATCAGGAGTTTTGAGGAAGACTTTTATTGTTCCTTTCTCCTGCCTTCTCAAAAATGAGACCTACTGTAACCTCTTGCATAAAGCTTCTGATGACTAACTGGGTATATCGGCAGGAAATTTGATGTGTGAATACAGTGGTGAAGTTTACCTCTGAACAATGGACTGAAAACGCATGCGGTTGAGTGGTGCCCTTGACATTTATCAGATCAGTGGAATCTTTTATCTGCCTAAAAAATCGTCTTTCTCCTTTGTAAACAAGATCTGTTCTGAATCCTCACCCTAGAGATGCTTATCCGTAAAGGAAATAACAACATAGAGTGAATTCACATATTTTGTAATCTTTCCCTCAGTTTAATTGAACCAGACAAGTTTACTTTAAAATTGTACTATAATTAAATTTTCACTAAAGTATCTCTCTCCCTCCATTATCCCTTCTCCTTTGCAGTTCCTGTTCAGACCTCTCTTTGCATTGATATTTGCCGACTCTGACTATGAGTGTGTGTAGAAAGGCATCTTTTGTTTATTCGGCAATTATTTTAATAGCATGTTTTGCCACAAAAGATTTTCTAAGATTTCTGCTAACTCTGGATCTTCTAAGTCTCCAGTATAGTTTCTGCCCATTGATGAATATCATAGTAGAAAAATCTAATAATTATACAGAGCCATGATACTCAACAGTCTTTGAGAAAAAGAACAAATCTGTTTTGAGTTAATCTTAGATGGTGGCATCAGCATGTAGCACTATGTTATATAAAGGAAACACTTTATTTAAAGTCTGATCCCTTGGAGAAAGGAATGGCAACCCACTCCAGTATTCTTGCCTAGAGAAACACAGGTCTCACAGTATAACAAAATTTTATTGCTACTAAATTAGAATTAATAGAATACTGATTTTTTAATGTTTAGTGGTCAGTTGCAAATTAGTTTTTATAAGCTCTGATATTTTCTATTTGCCTGGTTTGGAGTCCAATCCAGTAAAAGCTGCATAGTTAACATTTTCTGCCTTTTTTTTTTTTTTTTTTTTGTACAGCACGGGCCCTGGGTGAACTAAACTCTGCTTTATCTCTTCAGTCTCTGGATGGTATTGGTACCTCTTGCTTTGTGAACACTCTTTTCAGAGGTTTCCTTTTCTTTGTCCTTCCTGAGACTCTAAATCCTTTCTAGTGTGAAATGGCCTGGGTTTGCAAGCAAGATTTAAGGGTGGTATCAGATTGTACCATCACCTGTTAATGCCTGTTATGCTTGACTAAGCTTCCAATTATATGACTCGATTCAATTATTGTGATGAGACCTAAATGACATGGTGTTAGTGAACCTCACCTGCTTCGAGAAAGAAGTTCTAATCTTTGAATATGTAACAAAAGGAATCTTTTGATAACATTTAGTCACTGAAGTCTCTGAATTTTGAAGAAGATAGCAGACTTTTGAAAAGCTCCATCTCCAAACCTCAATTATAAGCACTGAATCGTTAAGAAGTTAACTTTCATGTGTGAAAGTGAGGTGGTTTTTTTTTTTTTTTTTAATCTTTCAAGCTTTAGTGAAATAGAGTCTGGGAATTGGATTCTGGTTTATAAAATAAAAGTTCAAATACTCTTTCAATAAATGCAATAAAATGACATAATGAAATGGTTTAGCAACTTTATGTTTTTCCTTTTTGCCTTTATACACTGTGTCTCTTAGCTCAAAACTGGCTGCTCTGTTTCACAGGCAGCACACTTTTGAGGAGCAATATAGAGTAGAGGGTGAACTCTGGAGTCAGGTAACATGGGTTCATGCCCAACTTTAGATCAGCTCTTATGTTCCCTATACATATGTTTCTTTATCTTCAAGTTAGGGATAATGAGGGTTGTTGTGAGGGTTAAATGAGTTAATACCAGTAAGTCTTAGAATAGGCTCTGGCACAAAATGCTTTTAACATGTGAATAAGATCAGTGTTGTTTTCCCATGACAACCACATATAGTAGACTTCTGATGTTTTATCTGCATAACATCCCTTTTTGAGATGGTTGAGTGGCATCACCAACTTGATGGACATGAGTTTGAGCAAGCTTAGGGAGTTGGTGATGGACAGGGAAGCCTGGTGTGCTGCAGTCCGCTGGATCACAGAGTCAGGCACAGCACAAAGGGTAGGACACGACTGAGCAACTGAACTGAACTGACTGACCCCTTTCTTTATTGCTAGTGAGTATTTAAATTTTCCTTCTTAGAAACAGTTTTCTTCTATTAGTGTCTTGGTTATACTGTCAGTTGAAGTGCAATGTCCTTCCCAACCCACACGACATGTCATGCTTTTTTTTTTTCCCACTGTTTTGGGTCTTCTTCCTTTGAAGGGGCTTTCTCTAGTTGTGGCGCGCAGGGGCTACTCTTCATTGCAGTGCATGGCTGCCCACTGTGGTGGCTTCTCTTGCTGCTGAGCACACACTCTGGGCGAGCAGGCGTCAGTGGTTCTGTCATACAGGCTCAGTAGTTACAGCTCACGGGCTGTAGAGTATGGGCTCAGGAGTTGTCGTGCATGGGGTTAGTTCCTCCACAGCACGTGGAATCTTCCCAGACCAGGGATGGAATCCATGACCCCTGCTTTGGCAGGCAAATTCTTACCCATTGCACTACTAGGGAAGTCCCAGAACTTTTCATGCTTTAAATATTAAAGTCACTCTTAATAGTCATATTTGAAATAAAGCATCATCAGGCCCCATATTTTAAGAATATAATTAACTGCCATCACTTACTTGATTTAATCCTTAAGTTCTCTGTTATGGTATGTTGACATTCAAACAATCTACAATGTAGCACATGAACTTCATGCATGTTGGCAACTGCTCTGATACTAACAATTGTGGTTTCTTATGTCATCATTTACCCTTAACATTTGCAACTTGTAACATTAGACTTTTTAAAGGGCTCTATGTAAACTGCAATATTGAGTTTTGCTAGTCATTTTGAAAATGATAAGAAAATTATATGTTCATGTATTCTGTGCAGAAATGTAAGCCAGGGAAAATTGACAATATTTGTTAGATTTTTAACTGAGTGGAACTCTCTTACAATATCAGGTATATAGTAAGGAAATAAAACACTATTTATTAAATTTAAATGCTCATATATTTTTAAGTCACTAAGAAAAGTAAACAACTTGGTACATTTAGAGGAGGGGGGAAATCTAAGGTTTTCTGGCTCTTTCCTAGGAATCTGAATCTTTGGCACGATGAAAAAGAAATAGCCAAAGTTGATGCCTGTCAAGGGTAGTAACCTAAAGTGTCTGTCTCATTGTCTCTGTTATCTGTGTCCCCACAGTTGCCTTGTCTCTGTCCTGTTAATTCTTCAGACCACTCCACCTCTCCCTGCATATACATGTATCCTGTAGGGGTGTTTAGGAACATCGGCTATTTGTACATGCTTCTTGGAAGTCTCAAATCCCACTTATCTAAATGGACCTTCCAAAAATATACAGTGTCTCCTTGAAGTACATCTTTAACTTTATGTTGGCCTTTTCAAGACATTTTAATACCTCAAGGTTGTACTAGAGCTTTTTATATGAGGCACAATAGGGAATGTGCCTGAATTTCTTGTAGGATATGAACCTAAATCCCAACATATTTTCATTTATGCTAGTCTCATTTTCCCCTCCCCTTTTATATAAATTATTTTACCTTTCCTTCTTCCTAACTTAATATTTTTTCCTTGAGTTCAATGAGCAGGGAGTAGAGATACTATTTCTCCAACAACTATAAGCAGAATAGAATGAAGGTAGTTATAAGTAAGATTTGACCATGTTTTTTGCCTATGACAATATCACTGAAGAGAGGAATCAGTCTTTGACACTCTGAAGTATATGTGAATATGTGTGTGAGGACTTAGTTAATATTTAGGATATTATGCACTCAGCTAGTCTTTTTCAAGTGCTTCATACATGGTAATCACTGTGTTAGGATTGGTTCAGTGATATAAATAACATAATCCTTGCTATTAAAGGGCCTTTTTGTTTGTTTCATTTGAAGCAAAACTATTTCTGGATTCTCCCAGTCATACCCCTAATACGTTTATAATTACTGTTTTATAAATTCTTAAGAGCTACTTTAAGATTTAATCCCATAGTTGTTGAAATCATGTTCTGAGCTATTGCAACCTTCTTTAATGTATTGAGGCTTGTATGATGATCCAGAATATAATTTATTCAGGTAAATGTTTATGTGTATTGAATGTGTATTCTGCTGTAGTTGGGAAGACTGTTCTATGAACATATCAAGTTGGTTGACAGTGTTGTCTTAAGACAACACTTTTATTTTGTCCAGTTGTTCATCAGTTGCTGAGAGGAGTGTTAAAATATCTGGATATAGTTGCAAATTCTTTATTCTTCTTTTTATTTCAATCATTTTTGTTCTTGTACTTTGGAACACCCTTATTCAGGATTTTATGACTTTTTAAGGGATTTATTAATTTATTAACAAATATTATTAAATGTTCTTTGTCTTTTAATAATTATGATAATGTATAGTTGATTTATATTAGTTTCAGGTGTGCAATTTAATAATTCAATATTTTTATAGATTATACTCCACTTAGTTACTACAACATAATGGCTATTTTCCTTGTGCTGTACAATATGTCCTTGTTGCTTATTTATTTTATACATAGTAGTTTTTAATCTCTTAACCCTATAATCCTATCTTGCCCCTTCCTTTTTCTCTCTCCCAACTGGTAACCACTAGTTTGTTCTCTATGAGTTTGTTTCTGTTTGATGATACACATATGTTTGTTTTATTTTTTGGATTCCACATATGTGATAATATAGAGTATTTCCAGTAATCTTGCCTAGAGAATCCCAGGGACAGAGGAGCCTGGTGGGCTGCTGTCTATAGGGTCACACAGAGTCGGACACGACTGAAGTGACTTAGCATGCATGCATGCATTGGAGAGGGAAATGGCAACCCACTCCGCTGTTCTTGCCTGAAGAATCCCAGGGACACTGGAGCCAGGTGGGCTGCCATCTATGGGGTCGCAACCCCAGAGTCAGACACCACTGAAGTGACTTAGCAGCAGCAGCAGCAGCAGCACAGAGCATTTGTCTTTGTCTGACATATTTCACTAATTAAGCATGATACTCTCTAGGTACATCCACATTGTTGCAAATGGCAGAATTTCACTATTTTTCATGTAATTTTTAAAAGTAATATTCTTTAAAGTAATTATCTTTTTTAAAGTAATATTCTATTGTGCCTATATGCCATATTTTCTTTATCTGCTCATCTATTGATGGACACTTAGGTTACATGCATATCTTGACTATTGTAAATAATGCTGCTATGACCATTGAGGTGCATGTATCTTTTAGAATTGTTTTTTTTTGTTTTCTTTGGATATATAACCAAAAGTGGAATTTCTGGATCATAAGATATTTCAAATTTTAGTTATTTAGGGAATTATGATAATTATGCACTTAGTACCATTTTATTACTTGTTTTTTTTTGGCTATTTTTGTAATAATTCTCTATTCTTTTATTCTTTTTGTTTATTCCACTGTGGTTTGATTATTTGCTTGTATTTACTCTCTGTAGTTTTTATGTATCTACAATAGGTTTTTGATTGGTGATTACCACAGAGTTCATATCTGTTGACCTATAACTATATATATTGGGCAGGCCAAAAGGTTTGTTCAGGTTTTTCATAAGATGTTGTAGAAAAACCCAAATGAATCTTTTGGCCAACTCCAATGCTTGTTTTAAAGTGGTAGTCATTTAAGTTCAAACACGTTCTAAAAGATCTGCTGTGTTTGCTGTAGTAGCAAACACAGTAGTTTGCTGTAGTTTGCTATTTATTCCTCTGCCCATGATTTTCACATCTTATGTCCTATTTCACATCTTCATGCTTATTTCTGCATTTTTTATGATAGTTATAGTTAATTATACAATGCTTTTGTCTTTTAATTATTAGACTAGCTGATTTAAGTGGCTGATACAGATCCTTTCCTATATATTTGCTTTTACTGGTGGGATTTTTCCTTCCCTATAGATTATCCCTTCTTATTGTAGACTTTTCCTTTGCACTCAGAGAAGACCTAACATTTCTTTTAGGGTCAGTTGGGCTTCCCTGGTGGCTCAGATGGTAAAGCTCCTGTCTGCAATGAAGGAGACCTGGGTTTGATCCCTGTGTTGGGAAGATCCCCTGGAGAAGGAAATGGTAGCCCTCTCCAGTACTCTTGCCTGGAAAATCCCATGGATGGAGGAGCCTGATAGGCTACAGTCCATGGCCTCACAAAGAGTCAGACACGACTTCACTTTCACTTTTAATATTGATGAGCTCTTTCAGCTTTTGCTTGTTCAAGGAGTTCTTTATCATTTGATGATTATGCTGGGCAGAGTATCCTAGGTTGCTGGTTGTTCCTGTCACTCCTTTCTAACCTGCAAAGTTTCTTTGGAAAAAAAATAGCTGATAGCCTTATGGAGTCTTCATGTATATGACTCTCTGTTTTACTTTTGTTGGTTTTAGAATTTTTCTTCTATATTTAACTTTTTTGATTTTAATTATGATATACCATGGTCAAGGTTCATCTTTTTGGGGACCATCTGTGTTTCCTGTATTGGGATAGTTGCTTCCTTCTTCTGATAAGTTTTAACCATCATTTAATCAAACATATTTTTGGACCCCTTATCTGTCTCTCTCCTTCTGTTCAGTTCAGTTGTTCAGTCGTGTCTGACTCTTTGCAACCCCATGAATCGCAGCACGCCAGGCCTCCCTGTCCATCACGAATTCCCGGAGTTTACTCAAACTCATGTCCATCAAGTCGGTGATGCCATCCAGCCATCTCATCCTCTGTCGTCGCCTTCTCCTCCTGCCCCTAGTCCCTCCCAGCATCAGGGTCTTTTCCAATGAGTCAACTCTTCACATGAGGTGGCCAAAGTATTGGAGTTTCAGCTTCAGCATCTGTCCTTCCAATGAACACCCAGGACTGATCTCCTTCAGAATGGACTGGTTGGATCTCCTTGCAGTCCAAGGGACTCTCAAGAGTCTTCTCTAGCACCACAGTTCAAAAGCATCAATTTTTCAGTGCTCAGCTTTCTTCACAGTCCAACTTTCACATCCATACATGACCACTGGAAAAACCATAGCCTTGACTAGATGGACTTTTGTTTGCAAAGTAATGTCTCTGCTTTTTAATATGCTATCTAGGTTAATGAACATTGCTGTGCTTGATGTTTTCCCAAAGAACCCTTAAAGTGTTCTTTTTAAATTTATCTTTCTTTTTGTTGTACAAATTAGGTGATTTCCATGATTCTATCTTCCAGATTACTTATACTTCTGCATCAGCTAGTCTGCTATTAATTATTCTAGTGTGTTTTCATTTCAGTTATTATATTCTTCAGTTCTGGCTGGTTATTTTTTATATTTTCTGGATTCTTGTGAAAATTTTTGCTGTGTTCATCTCTTCTTGACCCCGATTCAGTTATTCTTTAAGAAAATGTTCATTGACTTCTTTTTAATTGGAGGATGATTGCTTTGCAATGTTATATTGGTTTCTGTCATACAACAACATGCTCAGCCATACGTGTATATATATATACATATATATACACATATATATGTATAAATATGCCCTCCCTCTTGAGTCTTCCTCCCACCCCACTCCACCCCTCTAAGTCATCACAGAGCACCAGGTGAAGCTCTCTGTATTGTAACAGAGGCTTCCTGCTAGCTATCTATTTTACACATAATAATGCCCATTATTTAAATGCTATTCTCTCAATTCATCCCGCTCTCTCCTTCCCCCGCTATGCCCACAAGTCTGTTTTCTACATCTGCATCTCTATTGCTGTCTTACAAATAGGTTCATCAGTATCATTTTTCTAAATTCCATATATATGCATTGATATATGATATTTGTTTTTCTCTTTTAGACTTCATTCTGTATGACAGGGTAATGGTTTGATTTCTTTATCTGATAAATTGTTTCTGTTTCATTATTTGCTTTTTCAGGGATATTCTCTTGCTCTTTCAATTGAGACAAATTTCCTTGTCTTCTCATTTTGCTCAATTTTCTCTGTATGAAATAAGGTGGAACAGTTACTGTGCTATTATAGGGGTGTCTTTAAATATGTGGGGATGTGGGAGCATTCCCTACATGGTCTGCATGTGTCCAGTGCCTTTGGTGAGAAAGCTGGACTCGACATGAACACAAGTCGTGTCTTCCCTCAGGATAGGCCTGCAGCCATCACCTTGGTGGGAGGTGGGGCTAGGTGTAGGCAGGCAGAGATTAAACTGGGTATGATCCAGGGATTTTCCTCACCTCAGTGTTGGTCACTGCCCTGTTTTGTGCAGTGTCAGTTCCACATTGCTGGTGGAACCTCTGAGGTATGTGTCCAAGTTGGCTCCATCCCTTTAAGTGTGTGCTATCCCTGCTTATACCACCAGCACCCTTTCCCTAGAGGGGAGCAGCACTGGAACAAGAGGGGCCCTGTGGGTACTCAGCACGGGCTGGGCTGCAGGCTATGGTAATCCAGTAATCTGGATCATCTGGTAATCTGGGTCAGTGACCCTCACTGTTTCTGATGCATTGCATGTATAAATATCAGGGAAAAAAAAAAAAAAAAAAGGCTGCCTCTGGCCTGCTCAGATGCTGCTTTGAGTCTCAGTTATTTCTGTGTCTCACAGCCACTCCCTTTCACTTTGCAGTGTGGCACTGCAGGAGGCCTGGAGCATTCACTAGCTCAAGCTGGGGCATGTGCCTGGGTGATTGCGGCAAACTGGTGAATATCTGATTCAATTTCAGGACATCCTCTTTCTCCTGCTTTGGGATTAAGCAAATATGCATATGCCCCTCCTGAGAAGAGTCAGGCTTTCCATAGCCTTACTATTATTCCCACTGGTCCTCCATCCAGGCAAGGAGGTTTGTCTTCCCTGTGTCAAACCCCAGGGCTGTGGTGTCCAATATTTGGGTCAAACCACTCACTCCCCAGGAAAGATATCTACCCACTCTACATGTGTAATGTTCCCTTTCTCTGAGGCCCCTTCCAGAGTCACAGGTCCCAACCCAACAGTTGCTTCTCTTATCTTTCTACCTGATTCTATGTGGATCTTACAGCCTTGTTTATAAGGGAGTCTTTCTGCCAATTTCCAGTTAGTTTTCAGTGAAAGCTGTTCCGCACATAGATGTATTTTTGCTGTATTTCTGGGATAAAATGAGTTCTGTTTCCTCCTACTCTGCTGTCTTGATCTCCACTAAGGAGTTTTAATGATTTGGGGGAGAGATGTAATCTGATATGCTGCCAGATATCATAACCCTCAAGTTAAAAAAAATAACCAAAATTTTCGATGTTGGGTTCACAGTATCTGTCAGATCTTCTTTTCATTCTAGAAATCAATACTCCCTTGTTTTTATTTAAAATCTCCATATTTTATTTAATTTTTATAGAAGTATTCAACTTGGTCCATCATTTATGTCATCTGTGTATTTCTAATAGTTCTTTTCTTTGTGATATTGATTCACACAGGATTTGATCTATCAAATCAATTGTTTATACTCAGAATATTAGAATGTAGCTATTAAAACAGGAAGTCCTACTCTTGGAACAGCTCCTCTAATATCCTAGGGTAGGAGGACTCAGTGATCTCTGATGGTTCTGCCCAGATCACCTCCTCATCTCTTTGTCTCCCTGTGCCTTCTGCAATGCTTCGGTGAGTGGGGATCTCTCAGCAAGTACAGAAGGTAGTGTTTGCTTGAGTTCTGAGAAAATAGAAGTGTGAAATCAAAAGGCATCTGTAGAACCTGGAAGGCCCTTCTCAGGGGATGGATGAAGCAACTAACAAATGACATATAAAATAACAATCACAGAAGATGGCTTAGGCATAGCTTACCATTATGGAGAAATAATGGAAGGCATCATATTAAGCCTTATTATTTTACTGGTTATTTTGTACACTTTTATTTTCTTATGTATAATTATTAGTTAAAAATCTGACAATTTCTGATATGTAGTAGTGAAATCTAGAACTAGATGATATTTCATTTTGAAGTCATGGTTTAAAACATGACAAATATGAGTCCAGCCTCCTCTCGAGGAGAAGAGGTTTACTCCACCTTTTCCACACCTAAATACAGTAGAGTGAAGCAGGAACCTGTAATTCCAAGGTAACTTCAGCTCCGCCTGACTAGCCCAAGCAGCACACTTGCCAGTTTCCTTAATCTCCACTTTTCTTCATTCCTTTGAAATAATGCTTGTCTCAGGGAGTACGGGCTCCAGAAATAGTTGTGCAACTTCAACTATTCACTTATTGTCACTTAGAAACTGTAAGCCAATTCTGCTCCTTGCTCAGAATACCAAGAAGTCTCTTTTATTTCCATCTTTAAAGGAAGATGAATGTGTTGGCAGACTAATCATTACTGCCATTAGGAAACAGGTATTCAAGCTAAAAATAATGGGGAAGGTGAAATCTGCACATATTTCAAATGAGTCTGGACAAAGCCCTGAAGCCAGTGTTGAAAGGAACAATACAGTATTGTCACTGGGGCCATATCAGGTGACCTCTCTGTAATGGGCCCTTTTTATACCTATGCTCACTTCTAAGATCCTATTATGATGGAAATAGGCTTGGCAAATGATTTCCAAGTGCACCCACACTTTAAAAGTCATCTCATAACTACTTCTAATCTGGGCATTTAAAAGTATAACCTTCAGAAAAGTTTTGTCATCTATCTCCATTATAGAACTTTCAATTATGATAAAGAAAGAGTATTTCTTGCATATTTCCCCTTATTGCATGATATCACAAAGTCATGCCAATATTAGGAGCTTACGTTGTAGTCTGCATGTTTCTCTAATGAAGAATGCACTCTTGGTTTTTGTTTTTTTTTTGTTTTTTTTCATGATAAAAAAGAAAAAAAATAAAGAAACTTACCAAGGAAGTTATCTATGGTTTGAGGTCAAATGTGCAAATTAATTTTTGAGAAACATTTGCTGTTGTTTAGTTGCTAAATCAAGTCCAAATCTTTGCGGCCCTGTGGACTGTAACCTCCCCCAGATTCCTCTTTCCATGGGCTCTCCCAGCCAAGAATACTGGACTGGGTTGCTATTTCTTTGTCCAGGGGATCTTCTGGACCCAGGGATCAAACTCTCATCTCCTGCATTGGCAGGCAGTTTCTTTTCCACTGTACCACCTAGGAAGCCTGAGAAACATTGAAATATGTAAATAGGAGGGCAAGAAATTTTCTTTTTATTATATATGTGAGAAATACCGATAGCAGCCAAATATATATATATGTATATATCTCAAATACATATACTCTGGATTTTCATAAGCCAGATAAACATGACGGTGTGATCACTCACCTAGAGCCAGATATCCTGGAATGTGAAGTCAAGTGGGCTTTAGGAAGCGTCACTATGAACAAAGCTAGGGGAGGTGATGGAATTCCAGTTGAGCTATTTCAAATCCTAAAAGATGATGCTGTGAAAGTGCTGCACTCAATATGCCAGCAAATTTGGAAAATTCAGCAGTGGCCACAGGACTGAAAAAGGTCAGTTTTCATTCCAATCCCTAAGAAGGGCAATGCTAAAGAATGCTGAAACTAATGCACAATTGCACTCATTTCACATGCTAGTAAATTAATGCTCAAAATTCTCCAAGGCAGGCTTCAGAAATATGTGAACCATGAACTTCCAGATATTCAAGCTGGACTTAGAAAAGGCAGAAGAACCAGAGATCAAATTGCCAACATCCACTGGATCATCAAAAAAGCACAAGAGTTCCAGAAACATGTACCACTGCTTTACTGACTATGTCAAAGCCTTTGGTCACAACAAACTGTGGAAAATTCTTAAAGAGATGCGAATACCAGACTACCTGACCTGCCTCCTGAGAAATCTGTATGCAGGCCAAGAAGCAGCAGTTGGAACTGAACGTGGAACAACAGACTGGTTCCAACTCAGGAAAGGAGTACGTCAAGGCTGTATATTGCCTCCCTGTTTATTTAGCTTATATGCAGAGTACATCATGTGAAATACTGGGCTGGGTGAAGCACAAACTGGAATCAAGATTGCTGGGAGAAATATCAATAACTTCAGATATGCAGATGACACCACCCTTATGGCAAAAAGCCAAGAGGAACTAAAGAGCCTCTTGATGAAAGAGGAGAGTGAAAAAGTTGGCTTAAAACTCAACATTCAGAAAACAAAGATCATGGCATCTGGTCCCATCACTTCATGGCAAATAGATGAGGAAACAGTAGAAACAATGAGAGACATTATTTTTATGGGCTCCAGAATCACTGCAGATGGTGACTGCAGCCATGAAATTAAAAGATGCTCACTCTTTGGAAGAAAAGCTATGACCAACCTAGACAGCATATTCGAAAGCAGAGACATTACTTTGCCAACAAAGGTCCATCCAGTCAAAGCTATAGTTTTTCCAGTGGTCATGTATGGATGTGAGTGTTGGACTATAAAGAAATCTGAGTACTGAAGAATTGATGCTGTTGAACTGTGGTATTGGAGAAGACTCTTGAGAGTCTCTTGAACTGCAAGGAGATCCAACCAGTCCATCCTAAAGGAAATCAGTCCTGAATATTCATTGGAAGGACTGATGTCGAAGCTGAAACTCCAATACTTTGGCCACATGATGCGAAGAGCCAACCAGTTACAAAAGACCCTGTTGCTGGGAAAGATTGACAGTGGGAGGAAAAGGGGATAACAGAGGATGAGATGGTTGGATGGCATCACTGACTCAATGGACATGAGTTTGAGTAAGCTCTGGGAGTTAGTGATGGACATGGAATCCTGGCTTGCTGCAGTTCATGAGGTTGCAAAGAGTTGGACACAACTGAGTAACTGAGCTGAACTTATCAAATATATATTCATTACAAGGCTTAGACAAACTCTCAAATGAAATTCTAAAATCCAGTTATATCTGTAAATTTTATGGGCAAGCTGGAAAAGAGGAGAGCTGTACAGCAGAGGTACCTAATAACACTTTTAGTGAGACGTTGGTGACTATTTGGAATCCCATCAGGAACATCCTTATAACACACTGCTATATTTAAAATGGATAACCAACAAGGACCTATTGCATAGCACATGGAACTCTGCTCAATGCTATTTGGCAGCCTGGCTGGGAGGGGAGTTTGGGGGAGAATGGATACCTGTATATATATGGCTGAGTCCCTTCACTGTTCACTTGAAACTACACAATCACAACATATTGTTAAATGGGTATACCTCAATACAAAATGTTTTTGATGTTAAAGGGGGAGGTCCTTGAGCTAATCAAAATGCAAAATACCCATGTGTCCTCTTTTTCCTCCCTCCTTCATTTTGATATTTGGAACAAAGTATGTTCATCTCAACACACACTCACACAAAGAACATCCTCCTAGTTTTGTCCTGAGGACATCTGCTAGTACTTTCCTCAGTATTATTCAACATAAGTTATTTCTGTAACATTACCATCCAAGCCCATGGAATGGTCTTTTTTTTTTTTAATTTGAGGTAATTCCTGTAATATTGAGTTTACCATTTTTAAATGCACTTTCATTTATTTCTCCAGTAGTCGAGTTTTAGATGTGAGAGTTGGATTATAAAGAAAGCTGAGCGCTGAAGAATTGATGCTTTTGAACTGTGGTATTGGAGAAGACTCTTGAGTCCCTTGGACTGCAAGGAGATCCAACCAGTAAAGGAAATCAGTCCTGAATATTCATTGAAAGAAATGATGCTGAAGCTGGAACTCCAATCCTTTGGCTACCTGATACAAAAAACTGACTCATTGGAAAAGACCCTGATGCTGGGAAAGATTGAAGGCAGGAGGAGAAGGAGATGACAGAGGATGAGATGGTTGGATGGCATCATCGATTTCACATAAGTTTGAGCACACTCTGGGCTGGGAGTTGGGGATGGATAGGGAATCTTGGCAAGCTGCAGTCCATGGGATCCCAAAGAGTTGGACACGACTGAATGACTGAACTGAACTGACTCAGTTATTTACTATGTTCATGGATTTGTGCAGCCATCACCACTATCTAATCGTATAACATTTTCCTGTTTTCAAAAAGGAAATTTTACATCCATGAAAGAAACTTCCTATTTCTCTATTCTCCAACCTTTAACAAACAGAAACTTACTATCTGTCTCTATGCTTTTGTCTTTCTAGGGCATTTCTTATGTGGTCTCCTGTGAAACAATGTTTTCACATGTGTTCAAGTTACAGTTGTCTTATGGTGTGTATCCATACTTCATTCATTTTTATTGCTGAATGATATTCCATTTATAGATGCATCACATTTTGTTTATCTATTCATCAGTCAGTGGAAATTTGGGTTGTTTACTATTTTGTTGTTGTTGTTGCTATTATAGGTAATTCTCAGGAATATTTTATACAACTGACTATATGGAGAGATGTTTTTATTTTTGTTGGGAATATACCTAGGAATAGAATTGTTCAGTTATATGGAAATTCTCTATATAACATTTGGAGGTACTATCAAAGTGATTGTACTATTTTACAATCCCATCAGCAATATGTGAGTTTTAACTTGTCATTATCCTTGTCAACACTTGTTAGTGTTGGTATTTTTATTTTTAACCATCCTGGTGTGTGTGACATGGTATCTTAGTTTGTTTTTGATTTATATTTCCTTATAGAACAATGATGTAGATGGTCCTTTCACATGCTTAGTGGCTATTTGTATATCTTCTTTGCAAAAATAAGTATTCAAATACTGTGCCCATTTTAAATTTTATTATTTGTCTTTTGAATTTAAATTATAAGACTTTCTAGGTGTTCTAAAGCATAGATTCTTTATTAAATTATGATTATAAATAATGTCTTCTATTGTGTTTTGATTTTCCACTTTTCTTGGAAACACAAAGCTTTTTAAATTTGGTGAAGTCCGACTTATCTATGTTTTTCCTTTGTCACTTGTTTTCAAGATTCTCCCTTTGTCTGTGGTTTTTGACGGTTTATGATGTGTCTAGATGTAGATCTCCTTGAATTTTTCCTGTAGCTTGTTAAACTGCTTGCAGATGTAGACTAATGTTTTTAATTAAATTTGGGAAAATTCAGGCTATTATTACTTTGGGTATTATTTTTCCACACTTTGTTTCTTCTTTCCTTCTAGGACTACCATTAAGTATGTTGGTACATTTAATGTTGTTGCCCAGGTATTTCAGGCTATTTTCATTTTCCTTCTCTTTGTTTCTCTCTTTCTGTTTCAAAGACTAGCTAATCTCAATGGACTTATCCTTAATTATGCTCTTTCTTCTGCCAAATCAAATCTGCTGTTGATTCCTTATGGTGAATTTTTTCATTTCAGTTACTATAGCTGTAAATCCAAAATTTCTATTTGCTTGTTTTAAAAACAATTTATCTTTATTGACTTAGTCTATTTTCTGATACTTGGTTCTCTTGTATTCTTTAATTATGTAGATAGGATTTTCTTTAATTTTTTAAACATATTCGCAATAGCCAAATTAAAGCCTTTTAATTCCACATCTGGTCTTCCTCTTTTTTTCCCTCTATATTTTATTTAAATTAAAAAAATGTTTTTTATAATGTTATGTTGATTTCTGCTATATAACAATTGACTTATTTTTTTCCATGTGCTATTACCAACCTTTCCTATTTCTTTCTGTGTCTTACAATTTTCTTTTGAAACTGGTTTAAATAATACAGTGTGGTGATATTGGAAATCAGACCTCCCCCCTCAGAGTTAATTGTTGTTGCTACTTGCCATTGTGTCTGTTTTTGCTAATCTTTTGTTTAGGGAGTTCACTGGCCTAATTATATATACAGTTTGTATTTCCTTAAGCATCTCATCAGTTTCTTTAGTATTCAGCTAATAATTAGACAGAAAATTCTCTAAATGATTTAACCAGAAAGTTTCTAGCACTTTTCAAGGGGCTGTGGGCTGGGGGCTGTGGGCTGTGTGCTATGTTGGGATAGAGCTTTAGGGCTCCAGCAGTTCCCAACTCTGTCTTGGACTTGACATCCTGTTTGTGCAGAACTTCAAATTAGATATAAATGATAGATTAGGGCTTTCTCAGTCTTTCCTTCAGAACACACATATTCGAATACATGTACATAGGCTTCAAAATTTGAATGTTTTAAAGCTTTTCAAATTTCCTATTAACATTGGATGTCCCAGATCTTTCTTTCAACATTTTTTTCAAACCTATTATTTTCCCCAACTCATATCACCACTTCAGACAACTATGATATTTAAAAAAAATTATATTATTTCTTTGAATAAATTCTGAATATAGGCCTTTTCCTACTGGGTGATCACTGAGTAATGTCAAATAATGACCAGCCCTTTCAATGGGGCTTTTTCAGGCATCTGTCTAACTCAGTTCAGTTCAGTTCAGTTCACTCCCTCAGTCATGTCCAACTCTTTGTGACCCAGTGGACTGAAGCAGGCCAGGCTTCCCTGTCTATCAGCAGCTCCTAGAGCTTACTCAAACTCATGTCCATTGAGTCAGTGATGCCATCCAACCATCTCATCCTCTATCAACCCCTTCTCCTCCTGCCTTCAATCTTTCCCAGCATCAGGGTCTTTTACAATGATTCTGTTCTCTACATCAGGTGGCCAAAGTATTGGAGTTCCAGCTTCAGCCTCAGTCCTTCCAATGTGGCAGTACTTTGAGGAGAAGGACTTTTTATAAAACTTCAACCCAGATATGCTCCTAACGCTTTAGAGACTAATTTTCACATTGTCATGGCTGCTGGTGTGTTGCTGTTGTTATTGTTTTAAGGCAAGTATATAGTTAGAGAGTGTTTGGAACAGGGCAAGTTAAAACATGCAATTTTGCAGTTTTTAGTTTAATTCAGCCTTTTCTTGAATAAATGCAACTCTAATTCCTGCAAGCATTTATTAATTCTTATAATCCTAAAACATTTGATACAATATTCACCAGTACTTTTATAGAGGAGCAAGTTTTTCACAGGTTCTTTATTCACTATTTTGGAAGTACTTCCCAGACAGGAGGACCTTAGAGTTGCAACATCATTTTGACTGTATTGCATACTGAGTCAAAACAAATGGGTCCAGAGTTCTGTTAGTCTCCCTGATGAGCTTTCTGAAATTCTCACAGCAAGAAAACCATTTCTGTTTCTTTTTTATTAAACATAAAAGCATGCAATTTTGCCCTAGCTATTATTTCAGTTATTCTGAATCCTCCCATATTTTGGGGGCTCAGCAAAATGTGAGCATTTTACAGCCCTGTGAGAAGAGAGCACACTACCAGTAGGAAAAATGTGGTTAAGGATACTATAATTACTTTAAATATAGTCTACAAAAATATTGATTCACTGTGTTATATGCCTGAAACTAACATAGTATTGTAAATCTATATTGTAAACTATACTTCAATTAAAACAAAGAATACTATAGCATCATAATGGGAAAATTACAAACACTGCCATTTCTACTCTGGGTGTTATAGTTTAGCCCTGTCACATTTCTTCCTTAGATAAATTTTGTTACACTAGAGATTGTGATTGCTAATGAGCTTTTGAGATGAATAATTCTAAATTATAAAAGCATCCTACTCCTCATTAAAATATCATCAAGGTCCAGTCTCCTACTTTGAAAATTATATCCTAATACATACTATTCATTAGAGCAACAGTCCTTTCTTTACCTTTGCTTATCAGTATATGAATATCTGTTGATACCAGAGCTTGACTCCCAGTTAATTACTAGAAGCTTACGTGAACATAACACATTATATTCTAAGGTGTCACTAAGTATGGTGAATTTTTTTTCAACAGTCTCTTTACCTGAAAGTGAGATGCAAGCTGGGATGAAGAATGATAGGAGTTTATCATAAAAAGAGCTTGCTTTTAATGAATCCACACTACAGAAAATAAGAGAAGCAATGAGGTTATAATTATTGAAATATGATATATCTCTCTCTCTCTGAAGCAGGTATTATTATTATTTTGAAATCCTCTTTGAATATCTTTATTTGTCATTGTTCTGTCACTCAGTTGTGTTGGACTCTTTGTGACCCCATGGACTGCAGCCCACCAGGCTTCCCTGTCCTTCACTGTTCCTGGAGCTTGCTAAAACTCATGTTCATTGAGTCGGTGATGCCATCCAATGATCTCATCTTCTATCATCCCCTTCTCCTCCCACCTTTAATCTTTCCCAGCATCAGGGTCTTTTCTAATGGGTTGGCTCTTCGCATCACATGGCCAAAGTATTGGAGCGTCAGCTTCAACATCAGTCCTTCCAGTGAATATTCAGGGTTGATTTCCTATAGGATTGACTGGATCTGATCTCCTTACAGTCCAAGGGACTCTCAAGAATCTTCTCCAACACGACCGTTAAAAAGCATTAGTTCAGTTCAGTTCAGTCGCTCATTCGTGTCTGACTCTTGAGACCCCATGAATCGCAGCACACCAGGCCTCCCTGTCTATCACCAGCTCCTGGAGTTCACTCAAATTCACGTCCATTGAGTCAGTGATGCCTTCCAGCCATCTCATCCCCTGTAGTCGCCTTTTCCTCCTGCCCTCAATCCCTCCCAGCAGCAGAGTCTTTTCCAATGAGTCAGCTCTTCTCATGAGGTGACCAAAGTATTGGAGTTTCAGCTTTAGCATCATTCCTTCCAAAGAACACCCAGGGATGATCTCCTGTAGAATGGACTGGTTGGATCTCCTTACAGTCCAAGGGACTCTCAAGGGTCTTCAACACCACAGTTCAAGAGCATCAATTCTTCAGCGGTCAGCTTTCTTCACAGTTCAACTCTCACATTCATACATGACCAATGGAAAAACCATAGCCTTGACTAGACGGACCTTTGTTGGCAAAGTAATGTCTCTGCTTTTGAATATGCTATCTAGGTTGGTCATAACTTTCCTTCCAAGGAGTAAGCGTCTTTTAATTTCATGGCTGCAAGTCACCATCTGCAGTGATTTTGGGGCCCAAAAACTAAAGTCTGGCACTGTTTCCATTGTTTCTCCACCCATTTTCCATGAAGTGATGGGACCAGATGCCATGATCTTCATTTTCTGAATGTAGAGCTTTAAGCCAACTTTTGTCACTCTCCTCTTTCACTTTCATCAAGAGGCTTTATAGTTCCTCTTCACTTTCTGCCATAAGGGTGGTGTCATCTGCATATCTGAGGTCATTGATATTTCTCCCAGCAATCTTGATTCCAGCTTATGCTTCACCCAGCCCAGCATTTCTCATGATGTACTCTGCATATAAGTTAAATAACCAGGGTGACAATATACAGCCTTGACGTACTCCTTTTCCTATTTGGAACCAGTCTGTTGTTCCATGTCCAGTTCTAACTGTTGCTTCCAGATCTGCATACAAGCGGCAGGTCAGGTGGTCTGGTATTCCCATCTCTTGAAGAATTTTCCACAGTTTATTGTGATCCACACAGTCAAAGGCTTTGGCATAGCCCAAAGAACATACATAATCAATATTATTATAATAATAGATTGCTTACAATCTTAAAATGGTAAAATGCTTCTGTTCAGTATCAGTTTCAGCAACTTCTCAGCTGCAGTCTGCTTTCTCCTTCAAAGGGGCATAATATGCCTTTAAACCAGCTATCCTAAGGCTATCAATTAAGTTAGTATATGGAAATTTAAAAACATGAAATGTCTCTGAAGTTGATAGAATATTTAGGTTCAATTCTATGCTACATATGCTTGGTAGGAAACATTTAGTGAATTCTGCTCCCCACCACCACCCCCTTTTCCCAGATCTTTTCAGAACTTCACTTCTGAGTGCCATCAAAACTGGTTTCAACCATTGGCCACATTCTAACTGAGGGAAATGGTGAAATGAGAGGGTAAAGAGGGTGTCATATTAAGGGGTTCGGAGAGGAAGAGCCCCAGATCTCTATTCTTCAGCATCATTTAAATGTCTGTGAATATGCAAATGTATCTCCTTATAACAGTTCATTTATTTTTTAGCAGCAAGCAGAATCACTGATAATGATTATTATCTCTAAATCTTGCTCAGTGATCAAGTCTTACTCTATGATCGGCCACCATAGAGTTATATATTCAGTGCAGCAAAAACACTGAAAAGGAGAAAAGTAGCATTTCTGTGAGTGTGATATTTGTGAAAGATTTCTAGAGAAGATAGAGCTACATCTTGAACAATGAGTTGTAGTGCACCTGATTTGGAAGAGAGGGATTTGGAGCTTCAGAAGGGTTTGAGAGAAACATAGCTCATTGGTAAACAGCAGGGAATTTAATATGTCTGAGCATGTGTCTATGATTTTGGAACCAATGAGCAATGGGTGGTTAGAAAGGATATAATGAGGGTGAGAGCAACACAGTTTACCAGAGGTTATGGCCAAGGTAAAAATCCAGCATCAGTGGTTGCTCCTGGTGTAGTCTTTAACACTGAATGTCTGAGAAATAACAGGTTAGTGCATCCCCGTAGGAGAGAAATCTCTAATAAGACCTGTAAAGGGTTGAAACCCTTTGGTGAACAATCTGTCTGTCTACCTGAAAGTCTTCACTGTTGTTCTCTCATGTAGAGTCCTGTATACCACATGGCATTTTCTCAGCATCTCCATTGGGCTAGACTATTGGTGGAGTCCTAGGTCCATTAAATTATGTCCCATTCCCCACAGCCTAATTCTACAAAAGGCAAAAGAAAAAAATGTAAAATGCTTTCAAGAGGTTTAAAATATTATGGTCTAAGTTCAGTTCAGTTCAGTCGCTCAGTTGTGTCCGACTCTTTGCGACCCCATGGACTGGAGCATGCCAGGCTTCCCTTTCCATCACCAACTCCCAGAATTTATTCAAACATGTCCATTGAGTCGGTGATGCTCTCCAATCATCTCATCCTCTGTCATCCCCTTCTCCTCTTGCCTTCCATCTTTCCCAGCATCAGGGTCTTTTCAAGAGAGTCAGTTCTTCACATTAGGTGGTCAAAGTATTGGAGCTTCAGAATTCAGGCAAATTTAATCAAGAGATTTTCTAAGGGTAGTATTGACAAGTCTTGACGACTTTGGAAAGTGGATAGGAAAAAGGGGTAGAAGATACCTCCAAGTTATCTCACATAGATGACCAGCCAATAGTATTACTAACTGAGATTTAGAACACAAAGACATGGAAATTAAGGTGGTTTGAGACAGATTTTATATTTAGCCAGTATGTGGTAGTTTGCTTGTTCTAACTCTTTATTGATGGTTGTCATTCTGAGTCATCTGGCATTCTTTCTATGTTGAAACTTGTGATGCTTTGGCTATAAAATATTTTAAGTCCTGATCTTGATCCAATGTTATTAATTAGATTTGGGCATGGTAAAGTTTAGGATGTCTATTAAATATGGAAGTGAAGAAATCTAGAGAGAAGCTAAAAATATTATTTTGGAGTTTGGGATGTAACTCAAGATTAATTTTACTATATAAGATTAAGTGCCATAGTCATCAATTTAGTGATTGTGGTTGGTGTCCATGTTGTAGATGAGCCATACAGAGGAAATATGTTCCATTCTGTAGAGAAGAGATCTCCTTGCCTTTTACCATCTCCACTCCTTAATCTCCTTTTGATCTGTTCTTTGAGCCACTTGGCTTCCAACCCTTTTGCCTCCCTTAGCTGCTGCTGAATTCATTTCCTAGAATCTAATATCATCAGTTCAGTTAAGCTGCTCAGTCGTGTCCAACTCTTTGTGACTCCATGGATTGCTGCATGTGAGGCTTCCCTGTTCATCACCAGCTGCTGGAACTTGCTCAAATTCTTGTCCATCTAGTTGGTGGACTCATCCTCTGTCATCCCCTTCTCCTCCTGCCTTCAGTCTTGCCCAGCATCTGGGTCTTTTCCAATGGGTCAGTTCTTCACATCATAGGCTTCCATTTCAAATATGTGCCTACTTTCACCATGAAATCATTAGCCTGGCTATACCCTAAATATAGTTTACCTCTCTAATCTGATTCCTAAAGACACTATTCTCTGCTCAAAGAATGACCCTATCCTCTAACTCCCTGACCCAAAGAATGCTACTATAAATGATCCATCACCTTCCTTATTTTGTCCATTCTGTAAATCGCATAGGTTGCCTCTCTGTCAAGCCTCATGTGGATTACTGAAATTCTCTATAAATTTCCCTAGCAGTCTCTTTCTTTAATTCATTCTCTACATTGCTTGCAGTAGAGTGGTCTTTCTAAAATGTTAATGAAATCATGTGGTTCGCTTGTTTAAAATCTTTCAAAAGATCCTCATCTCCATCAGATCTCTTTCCATATCTGTCAGCAGGTCCTGCATGTCCATCCAGACTCTTCTGTTACAAATGTCACAGACACACTATGCTCCAGTCATGTATGAATATCCCTTAACTCAAAAGGCTTAGACATTCATGCCTGTGTATCTGTGCCCATGCAGTTCTATTTACATGAAATCCCTACCCTAAATCCCTGTGAATACTGCTACTTTATCATTTAATCTATGTTCTATAATTATGCATTTGTTTTTATTCTATGTCCTCTAAATTTTTAAGTGTGCATTTTCTTAATAAATTTTCAATGCACAGATGTTTTTAGTTCTGATGGGTTATATATATTTTAATGTTATTGCATTTGTGATCTTTTTAAGAACCCTTTGTTGACCAGCCCCCAGTCATAAAGTTGGTCTTCTGTGTCTTTATTGGAGAAGGCAATGGCACCCCACTCCAGTACTCTTGCCTGGAAAATCCCACAGATGGAGGGGCCTGGTAGGCTGCAGTCCATGGGGTTGCTAAGAGTTGGACATGACTGAGCGACTTCACTTTCACTTTTCACTTTCATGCATTGGAGAATGAAATGGCAACGCACTCCAGTGTTCTTGCCTGGAGAATCCCAGGGATGGGGGAGCCTGGTGGGCTGCCGTCTATGGGGTCGCACAGAGTCGGACACAACTGAAGCGACTTAGCAGCAGTAGCAGTCTTTATTGTTAAAAGCTTCTTGGTTTTAGCATCTACATTTAGGTCTATAATCTCACTCAAATTAATTTTTGTGTATGATGTGAGGCAGAATTCAAGTTTCATTTTTTCCCCATATGTCTATACAGTTATTTCAGCATTATTTGTGAAGAGAGTTTGTTTCCAAATTGATTCTTTACCTTGATTGACATTTTGATGTTATATTGTCCTCTAAATTTGTTTTATTTTTTTCAATTTGCTTTTGAAAAATGGTCATGCAGTTGTTTGTTCATTTCCATTAAAAATTATATTTGATTTTTCAATCTCTGAAAAAATCCCCTTTGAGAATATCATTAGATTTATGTTGAGTCAATACAATAATCATTATCATCATCCTAATAAACACAGACTTTTCTTAGCTTGTGTTTTGCATGACCTCCCTTCTCTGGTTTCTTGTGGATCTTGTTTAATGCCATTATTCATAATCATAATTCTCTGACTACTCATCCTGATTAATTCCTTTCATTCCTCACCTATTTTTAAAGGTCAGCTTACTTTTCAGCTCTCATTTTGAGAATTTCCTAAATTTCCTTTAAACTTTCTATTATTTTTATCTATTCCAGTATTCTAAGATAACTTTGTAAATAACTACAATGTAAATACCTAATTCTTCATCTCTCCTGTGGGCATCCCTGATGGCTCAGATGGTTAAGAATTCACCTGCAATGTGGGAGACTTGGCTTTGATCCTTGGGTTGGGAAGATCCCCTGCAGGATGGCATGGCAACTCACTCCAGGATTCTTGCCCAGAGAATCACTATAAAAAGAGGAGCCTGGTGGGCTGCAGTCAATGGGGTCACAAAGAGTCGGACACAACTGAGATATTAAACATACATGCATCTTTCCTGTAACTGCATTTCCAACTGAACATGGGGACCTAGATCAAGAATATGCTGCTAACCCTTCAAACCTAAATTTTGAGGATTTCCATTCTTCATTAATTGTGAATTATTATAGGTTTCACTTTTACCATTTGCTCTCACATTTACATCTGTGCTTCCAATCCCACTTGGCCCTCTCTAGAGGCAGGATCTTTGCCCATTTCAACTTTCCCCTCTTTTTATTAACTTTGGCCTAATGCCACCTTATTTTTTCTAAAGCCTACCTCTCACCATATGACTGTCTTGAGTAACATCCTTTGATGGCTCCCACTGCTTGCCCAGAGAAGACACAAATGCCTGAGTTTTATATTGCAAACAAACTAAGCATGTATAATCTCATTTAACCATCATGGCAACTGTATGCTGCTGCTGCCGCCACCGCCGCTGCTGCTGCTAAGTCACGTCAGTCATGTCCGACTCTGTGCAACCCCACAGACGGCAGGCCACCAGGCTGCCCCATCCCTGGGATTCTCCAGGCAAGAACACTGGAGTGGGTTGCCATTTCCTTCTCCAGTGCATGAAAGTGAAAAGTGAAAGTGAAGTTGCTCAGTCATGTCCGACTCTCAGCGATCCCATGGACCGCAGCATACCAGGCTCCTCCATCCATGGGATTTTCCAGGCAAGAGTACTGGAGTGGGGTGCCATTGCCTTCTCCAGCAACTGCATAATTATTCTCGATTAACAGATGTGAAAATTAAAATGTAGACATGCTAAGTTTCTAAAGTTCCAGAGCTACTAAGTGACAGTTATTCCCATCCACTCTAATAATGACATCACTATACTCTCTTTTAAGGGAAAAGTCATAAAAAAAGCTTATGTTCACATTAGGAAAAACATAGAAATATATGAGTTGGATTTCTCTTCGTGTTTACATTATGAAATATAACTACAATTAGCAGCTAATGAAAGACTTTTTCCTCTGATTCTTTAGTTAGCATTTTTTTTTTTTTTGGTCATGAACATTAAATCCACTGTTTCTCTAATCTCTCCTGTTTGAATAAAGACAAAGGAAGCTAGTACCAATGAACAATACAATAATAAGCAAAGCTACTGACACAAATGTTTACGTAGCTCATGAATGATCAATAAATTCCTTGTTCTCTTGACTTCTCTTCCTATTAGCTTTTTTTTTTTCAATTCATCGTCTTAAGATATTTATAAATTGTCAAACAGTGTATTTTCTCTGGCATATATATTTTGTAGTCAAAGTGAAAAGTTTTATGCTTTCCTGCTATGATCCTTAGTTCATTTTAGCAGGGATGAGTCAGACCTGAAAGCAGAAACAGAGAGTCTTCAAAAGATCAGGGGTTGATATATTTAGATAAACCTGTGCTGTGTAATGTGACATTAACGGAGTTGAGCTCCAAAGAAGCAAAATGAATTATTCCCTTGGAGTATGCCACCTCTAGGAAGAGGCAGAGATTTCTTTTGTTGTAAATAACAAGAGAGATGAAAATGAATAAAGCCAGTTGAAAGTGACAAATTTGAAATAGAGAAGACTCAGAGTTTTTGCAAATGGATCTATCCTTTGAAAGTGGAGACAATAAAATATATTCAAGTAAGGAAGCAATTGAGAATAGAAACTGCTTATTAGAGAGGAACAAGGAGACGCACACTCTCTCAGACTATGGTGTTTTCTTTCACTCTAACAGACAGAAAGGTCAGTCCTGAGACCTGGAAAAATAGGGATAATTGTGCAATACAGATACCTTTGTCAGAGTTTGTAAGTGATGAAAACTGGAAAATAACCAGGTAGTAATAAAATGGAATAAGATATGAGGCTTAATTCTGGGCAGTGGTCTTTACATGGGTGGATTTGGAGTGGTTTACAAATGAGGAGCTACATAAAAAAGACAGAGAGTTTCCAGCATCAGTCACAAATGGCCTTGAGTGACCAATATAGAAGGCGTTCAGTTCAGTTCAGTCGCTCAGTCATGTCCAACTCTTTGTGATCCCATGGACTGCAGCACGCCAGGCTTCCCTGTCCATCACCAACTCCCGGAGCCTACTCAAACTCATGTGCATTGAGTTGGTGATGCCATCCAACGATCTTATCCTCTGTTGTCCCCTTCTCCTCCCACCTTCAGTCTTTCCAGCATCAGGGTCTTTTCCAACAGTCAATTCTTTGCATCAGGTGGACAAAGTATTGGAGTTTCAGCTTCAGCATCAGTCCTTCCAAGAATACATTAAGGCATTTGTGAGTGTATAAATACTGTAGTACTAGATTCACTACCACCATTGTGGAGACTGAAATAACTGGAAGAGGAAAGAGACTACCCCAAAGAGTACCCTGTAATGCATAAAACAATATTGTCCTGATATTTTCTCCCAGGAGGAAGGTTATGGGTTTCCTCTGATTAGTAGTAACTGGTATATTTCTGAGACTTATTTTCTCCCTCCTATAGTCATGCATCTGGAGGGGTTGCTGATATTAGCATGAATGACTGGTTGTAACTTTTCATATTCTCAGGTAAAGAGCAGGGCTAGTTGCGGGAACTGAGAGTTACAGGTAAAAGTGGTAATTGAGTTTCCATTACTTTTCCTATGTCACGCTCAATATTGTTATATTCTCCACTCAGTTTGGTTCAGTTCAATTGTTCAGTCGTGTCTGACTCTTTGCGATCCCATGAATCGCAGCATGCCAGGGCTCTCTGTCCATCACCAACTCCCGGAGTTCACTCAGACTCACGTTCATTGAGTCTGTGATTTCATCCAGCCATCTCATCCTCTGTCATCCCCTTCTCCTCCTGCCCCCAATCCCTCCCAGCATCAAAGTCTTTTCCAATGAGTCAACTCTTCGTATGAGGTGCCCAAAGTACTGGAGTTTCAGCTTCAGCATCATTCCTTCCAAAGAAATCCTGGAGCTGATCCTGATCTCCTTCAGAATGGACTGGTTAGATCTCCTTGAAGTCCAAGGGACTCTCAAGAGTCTTCTCCAACACCACAGTTCAAAAGCATAAATTCTTTGGTGCTCAGCTTTCTTCACAGTCCAACTCTCACATCCATACATGACTACTGGAAAACCATAGCCTTGACTAGACGGACCTTTGTTGGCAAAGTAATGTCTCTGCTTTTGAATATGCTATCTAAGTTGGTCATAACTTTTCTTCCAAGGAGTAAGCATCTTTTAATTTCATTCTCCACTAGAGAGCTTCAAAAATAAAGATAGTTGTAGCATTTAGTCTAACCATAATTCTCTCTAAAATATTCCTGATAAGTCAATGCTGAACACATGCTTGGATGCTTCAAAAACACAGGAAATTTATTATCTATTGGAGCAGTATGGTCATCTTTGACCTAGACAATTTGGATTACTGAAAAATAGGCTTATATAAAACAAAAATCCATTTTCCTATGACTCTGGATTATTGGTTTAGCTCTAGCCAGACAGAGGGCTGCTAGGTTCCTTTTCTTTTCTTTTTTTTTTACTAGTGTTCTAATCCATAGTCTGTCTTACTTTCTTCAATTACATTGTCAATGATATGTTATTATAATTCTTTGCCATGCTTGTTTTAATGATATGAACCCTAGCTAAGATGTCTATTCCTTTAATATGGAAACATAATTGGTACTTTATGCCATTTTAATTTCATGTCTTTTATAAGATTTCTCAAGACCATTTTAATTTTCATTGGGAATTTTTCATTGAACCACAATAAGTTTTGTGTAAGACCTATATAATATAAGGTTTGTAATTTATAGTATTGACAGTACTTAGTACTACTTCCCATAAAACACAACAAATTTCAGTAGCTTTCTGTAAATGAGTTTGAATGAAGGAGTTTATTTACTAATTCAACATCCAGAGTGGAAATTGTTTGTTCATCACTTCTTATGGAAATCACTTCCCCATTGAGGAATGTAGGCTCATTATACCTGGGTCACCACATTTCTAGCTTCAGAGCTTTCCTAGCTTTGATAGAAAGGTAACAGGACAAGGGAGTAGTTTTACAAGGCAAGTTTGAAAGTATCAATAGGATGTGTCGTTTCCATGCATATTACATTGATCAAAGTTAATCAAATGGCCACACTTACAAAGAGCTTGAATGGAGTCTTCAGATGTGTCTAAATTACATGATTTGGTGAATACTTAGTGTTGTCTCTGCCACACATTGCCCCTTTCTCTCCAAACACACATGATTCAGTTTGGAGACACAAGATGATCATAGGAAATGTGAATAAGCAATGAATAATATTGATGTTTTGAAAGTTTTCTGGAGGAAGTAGAATTTGATTTAGCCATTGAATGATGAGAAAGATTTTGAAAAGTGGTGGGAAATGATGACAGCATTTGTAGTGAAGTGTCTCACCTAGGGAAATGTGCAAAGCGGTGGGAAAAGATGACAGCATTTGTAGTGAAGTGTCTCACCTAGGTAAGTGTGCAAAGCAGGGCAAGTGTCACATGCTCTCTTGTAGGAAGGCTGAATATTGGGGGATCCCTAAACTTGGCACAAATTGACCTGTTATCAAGCAAAGCACATACTCATCCTCATTAGATAGCAATTAACTTCTCTCCAGAAGCCCCTTGAGCATTATAAGTAAGACATACTAGTAGCTGGGAGTTGGTGTTATGTTTGATGTAACTGCTTGCCATTTGAACTTCTCAGATATCTTTCATGATGTTGCTGTATCTTCAGTTGCGTAAACTTTAGGTTGGATGCTTTCCTTATCTGGATTAATATAATTTTGGCAGGTAATCCTCTCCAAATACTTTTATATATTTTAGTTTTTGATGTCATTACACCCTCTTGAATCCTGATTTTTTCCAATTTAACCTTACCTTCTGGAGATTTTATACTCTTTGAAAACAGAATTTTAGATATCCTAATGTTCTCAGCATAGTGAAGGAAACTTAATAATTGTTAAAATATTGTTTGAATCACTTAATAGTGGTTCAAGCTTCATAGTGGTTCACCAAGAAGTTTTGGCTCTATGATTCTTTGAATGTTTTAACTCTATTAAAGTTAAAACATATTAAAGTTTAAAGTTATATTAAAGTTATTTTCTCTTCTTAGGAAAACCAGAAGATTGACACAACCTCTACATTTTGTCTATAAAGCTTCTAATTCTTTCCACCTTTGCTATTAGACAATGAAGGAACAAAGAGCAAAACTGAAGTGATAAATACCATAGTTCAGCTCTAATCCCAGTAATAAATCTTCTGAGGTGCACTGTAGAACTGAACATGAGTAAATGGCTTGCCCATACCACCATATAACAAGCTAGGTATTTTAAATTCTGATACTTTCTTCACACATTGCCTTGCCACACTGGATAGCTTTGACTGACTTCAAGTTCTATTACCATGCTTCATTCCCAAGTTGTAGTGGAAGTATGATTGCTACTTAGGATCTTGTTTGCCAAGCAGGGAGCTTCAAGAGTAAAAAAGAAAGCAATGGAATATCACCTCAAGGACAATGCATGGCCAATAAGTGTGATTCTTAGAAATATATTCTAATAGGGAATTTTAAATCTATGTGAAATCAGATGTTAAAATTGAATGATGATGGAGAGGAATTACAAAATAATCAGATTAAATTGATTCTTACTTCATAAGAATATT
Organism: Ovis aries; assembly: GCF_016772045.2. NCBI lineage: Eukaryota > Metazoa > Chordata > Mammalia > Artiodactyla > Bovidae > Ovis > Ovis aries. The sequence continues at coordinate 29,075,989 of NC_056075.1, read as the reverse complement.
CCAAATAGTCCAGCTTGCTCCCCTTTCATCTTCATAAGGTTGTATCATTAAGAATCTTGAGAAATTTGAAAAAAGTGCCAGTGAGCTCCTATTTTACATTGAGTCAGGGCTCCCCAGGTGGCTCAGTGGTAAAGAACCCAGCTACAATGCAGGAGTTGTGGGTTCAGTCCCTGGGTTAGGAATATCCTTTGGAGATGGAAACACAACCCATTCCAGTATTCTTGCCTGGGAAATCTCCTGGACAGAGGAGCCTGGCAGGCTACTGTCCTACAGCGTAGCAAAAGAGTCAGACATGGTTTAGCGACTAAACAACAACAACTTACATTAAGTCACTGAGGCATCCCGTTGAAAGACCTTGCCTTGATTTTAGGGTCAGATTCTGATAAGCTGTTGTGCGAAGTTGTCATGTGAAGTTAGGACTCTATTTTTTCCTGCCCTGGTGAAAAGCAAGAATGGCTAAGTCATGAGAATGACTTTCTCAAATAAAGTCTCAAATAAAGACAAATAAAATGGTCAAAATAGCAACCTTGCTGATTCAAAGAACTACTATTTTTCCAGGCAGGTGGAGGCAATGAAACACCTGTGAAGACAGGGGCCCTTGTTGGAAGGAAAAGGTCTTTTAAAAATCTACACTTTTTTCCAGAAAAAAAACTTTTGAGACTGCTAGAGGAGGTTAGGGAAGGATTTCAATTCAAATATTCTTAAGGGTTTACCTGTTATTCTTGTCCCACCTCACAGAGAGGACAAACAGATTTACCCAGCCAAGGCATGTGACTACAAGGAGACTCAATCAGTCAATCCTAAAGGAAATCAGTCCTGACTGTGCATTGGAAGGACTGATGCTGAAGCTGAAACTCCAACACTTTGGCCACCTGATGTGAATAACTGACTCATTGGAAAAGACCCTGATGCTGGGAAAGATTGAAGAGAGGAGGAGAAGGGGATGACAAAGGATGAGATGGTTGGGTGGCATTACCAATGTGATGGACATGAGTTTGAGTAGGCTTTGGGAGTTGGTGACAGACAGGGAAGACTGGCGTGCTACAGTCCATGCGGTTGCAAACAGTCAGACATGACTGAGGGACTGAACTGAACTGAACTGAAGGCATATGAAATCACATCTTGAAATCTCAGTGAATTTTTAAGCCCAATTCTTTTGCTTCAGCTCAGTAGCTCTGTTCTTTAGTCAGTCAACTAAAGTTCTTCAAAAAGTTCTGAGCATTACAGCAATGTCACAGCCAAGAGTCTTTGCCACGACTGTTTCTTGGCAGGCATTTTGAGGAAATGGCAATATACTCATTAATATAAGAATGTAGATAATGGATAGAATCAATTATTTTAAGAGTTGAGCTCTGCTCTGGGCATGTTGGGTGGAACAATGAAATGACTTTCTTCAATATCAGAGTTAGAAAAAAAACTTAATAAGTAGAGGAATATAATAGAGAATAACTAGATAAATAGGGAATAAATAGAAGAAGGGACAAAGATATTTCCTAAACCTGGTGAGAAAATAGAGCATTCTAACACCTGGAGAAACTGTTAACAGCCAGAAATTTAAGTTTTAAGAAACTTCAATAATTAAAAGCTTGTCAGATATTTAATTAAAAAAAGAAAACAGATTCTAGCCAAGTCAGTGATAAAGATAATACAAATGGTCAATATTGATAGAATGGTTAATCCGGAGGAGGCACATGTGTTTGCATATATTAACTAATTTAGCCCTCACAGTATATTTGTAAGTGGGATATTGTTGGCATATCTATTTTACATATGAGGAAAACAAGTCTCAAGGAGGTGCAGCAACTTACTCCAGATAACTCAAGTTACACATTAGTGCAGAATTGAGATTTGAGATCACAGTAGGTTAATTCAAAACCTTATATATCATGGCCAACCAACCACCTAGTATAATTATGTGAAGTAAATTGGGAGATCAGAGAAGCAAAAAAGATAATGTAGCTATTAAGAAAGAAAGAAATGAAATATGGTGGGATCAGCATGGCTCCTGGCCTGGTGTCTTTCCCTTGCTCCAGTTTCATTTTCTGTCCTTATCCCAGAAGTTGAAGTTAAAATTACAATTTGGAAGAGAGAAACCCTAAACCTAGGTCTTCTATTCTAGTAACAGCTCAAGTCCTGTTATCAATAGGCTTTCCTGTTGCGCAGATACTTCCCTTATACACTTGCTTTTTCTAATCTAACTTTTATTTCCTCCATATACGAAAAACTGTGTGGTTCATAGATTGTTCTAGCTGTAATCAATCTGTCATTCACTGAGTCTCATCTTCTTTCTTTTAATATCCATAGGACATATTTTAGCTGTTCAATTCTTCTTAGTAAAATCTTTCATTTTTTCTTTTTTCTCATTAACACTGATGTCAGATTGTATTACTTTTAGCTAAAGTGTACAATGACACATATATTTAGAACAGAAAAGTTTAAGTTTCAAAGCATTTTTGAATATTTTTGAATGTGAAAATATGCAAATATTCACCAACAATTTCAAAGAAGGGATTAAAAAACAGAATATTACATGTTGATTTAAATTCAGTACCTAAAATAAATTTAACACATTTTAAGTCACCAATTCAAAGAAAGGAGGTACAATTTTATATTCACTTCCTTGTGTAAGATAACACATAACTCATCTTTTCAAAAACTGATCTTGAATAGATATTTTTAACTACTACACAAAAATATCTCACTTAAAATCAAGCACATAGGACAGGAAAAACATTGTGTGTAAACTGTTCAGAAAGGCTATAATTCAAATGAACAGGGATCTCACAGTAAGAGGGAAAGTTAACAGAAGAAACAGGCTGGTGAGTCAGTAAAGTCACAGAAATCTCTCACGATATTCTAAAGGGTCATCTGTAGAACACCTAAATGAACGTTACCTGTATCTCTTAAAAATCAGAATCCAGATCTTATCAGACTACTTTTTTCATACTGTTTGAGATGAGTTTGTGCCCAGTAGAATAAAAGGGCTCAAAGATGTTTTCTATGTCTGTTTTTTTTCTTCCCCTCTCTCTCTATTTTCTAATATTGATACTGTTAACATTTTTTCCAGGTTAATTCTATCTGGAATACTCTCTTTCTTGGTCACAAGTTGGCTATCAGGTATGCCTAAGGCTGTATTCTCTTGGATTTATATCTAACAGAAAAAGTGAATCTTCTCTCTCCATAGCCCAAATAAAAGCCCCAGCCTTTAGAAAAAAGATTACTGTAAGAGACAAGGATCTCTTTTAGATATATTAAAAACTGAATCATATTTTGTGATATAGAAGGATGATTGGGATTGTGGAGGATGAAGTTGGGAGAGAGATAAAAATCTGGAAGTTTGAGACTATTGAAATAAGTAGGTGAGAAGTGAAGGGAGTCTGAACTAAGTGGAATTGAGAAGAGAGCAGACAATAGAATCAAGAGACATTTCAAGGTACAGTTGACAGTTCTGTGGCTGATTGATTGGATTTAGATGTAGCAATAGAAGGCACAACTTCCCAGGCGATTCTCAGTTCGGTTCAGTTCAATCACTCAGTCGTGTCCGAGTCTTTGCAACCCCATGAATCGCAGCATGCCAGGCCTCCCTGTCCATCACCAACTTCCGGAGTAAACTCAAACTCATGTCCATCGAGTTAGAGATACCATCCAGCCATCTCATCCTCTGTCGTCCCCTTCTCCTTCTGCCCCCAATCCTTCCCAGCATCAGAGTCTTTTCCAATGAGTCATCTCTTCTCATGAGGTGGCCAAGGTATTGGAGTTTCAGATTCAGCATCAGTCCTTCCAATGAACACCCAGGACTGATCTCCTTCAGAATGGATTGGTTGGATCTCCTTGCAGTCCAAGGGACTCTCAAAAGTCTTCTCCAACACCACAGTTCAAAAGTGTCAATTCTTTGGCGCTCAGCTTTCTTCACAGTTCAACTCTCACATCCATACATGATAACTGGAAAAACCATAGCCTTGATTAGATGGACCTTTGTTGGCAAAGTAATGTCTCTGCTTTTGAATATGCTATCTAGGTTGGTCATAACTTTCCTTCCAAGGAATAAGCTTGTTTTAATTTCATGGCTGCAATCACCATCTGCAGTGATTTTGGAGCCCCAAAAAATAAAGTCTGGTAAAGAAATCACCTGCCAATGTAGGAAGTTCAAGATACCCAGGCTTGATCTCTGGGTTGGGAAGAACCCCTGGAGTAGGAACTGGCAACCCACTCCAGTATTCTTGCCTGGAAAATCCCATAGACAGCAAAGCCTGGCAGGCTACAGTCTGTGGGGTTGCAAAGAGTCGGACATGACTGAACACATACACACTCACACACATAGAAGGCACATCTCTAGATTTGGTAAGAGGTGGTGGATTTCATGTCAGACAGACATAGGTCCAGTAATTCGGATTATGTCATCAGACTTTGTCTCTTGCATCTCTTAGCCATGCTTTCCAATCATTTTCTGCCTAGGGAATGTTCCTTATCTAACAGAAACCTGGAGATCAGATTCCTTAAACTAATATTCTGATATAGCTGTTATGTCCTAAATTATTCAGTGAAAATATTTATTTCTATTATTACAATTCCTTAAAATGCCTCTAAAAGCCATCTTTGAACAAAACACTGTTGAGGGAGGGCGTGGTTACTGATTGTAAGATAACTGCCATATGATTAATGCATCCATCCAAGTTACAAAGAATGGAGGTAGATAACTTCACTAAAGAGATTGTAAATTCCAGCACAAACCCATCCAAACCTATTTCAGGCTTTCATTCTAATAATTGTTTTTATCTATGTGCTGGAGTAGAAGAACTGGGGATTAGGCAGAATGGGTCAATGAACTAGAAAAATAGCATGGATGGGATCAGGATGTAATGAAGGCTTCTCTATGAAATATGGAAGCCAAAATGGAATGCTGAAATTAGATGTCATGATGATCTTAGAAATAAATATTTGTATAGAATAGCACTAAATTTTTTCAAGGAATAACTGATCTTTAATAATGAAGGAGGAGCTACTTAAAGCATGCAGAAATAAAGAGTATAAAAGAAAGTTATTTTAACAGAAAATTTGCCTTCTAGTTGCTTCAAGACCTCAAATAGAACTAGTAGAGATAGCAGTATCATTTATAATATAATAACTTATACCAAGTAAAATTCTTCACATTGGTTTCTTTAGTGAGATTATTTTTTGATAGTTTTGATAACTCTTAAAATTGAGTAGGGTTTCCCTGGTGGCTCAGACAGTAAAGAATCTGTCTGCTATATGGGAGGCCTGGATTCGATCCCTGGGTTGGGAAGATCCCCTGGAGAAAGGATAGGCTACCCACTCCAGTATTCTTGCCTGGAGAATCCCCATGGACAGAGAAGACTGGCAGACTACAGTCCATGGGCTTGCAAAGAGTTGGACATGACTGGGCAACTAATCACACACAGCATAAAATTAAGTATGGACTCATTGGTCAGTTTTTCATACCATGCCACTCTGAGTGCAGTTGGATACCTTCATATGCAATCCATGTGTGATGTCCTTTAGTTCATGCTTCAGTTTCTGGCTCAACTATTTTCAAAAAAATGGAAGGAGTGACTTCATTCTTTGGAAATATGAAGCATATGCTATAGGAAAGACCAAATTAAGGCTAATGTTCTGAGGTGTCAAGGTTTCCTCCTATGGAAAAATCAATCCTGTGTAGATTAGAAACCCCAGTAGATAATCAGTGATGATCATGACAGAGAACATTAACGTTTACATTTCACTTCCTATCCATCAAGTTATGAGCTGTGTTACTTGCTTTACATGTTTTACCTCATTTCTTATTCACAACAGACCCATGAAGTGCTATCAGCTCCAATTTAGAGATGATGTACTTGAGACTCTGAGAGAATTAAAAAAGATCCCAAGTAGACACAACTAAGACAGTATTAAAGATAACAAAGTTATGCTGAGGTAAAATGTGCTGGTTAGTCATTCAGTCGTGTCTGATCATTTTCAACCCCATGGACTGAACCAAACCTCAAGTAAATGTTTCAGCAACTGAAGATTCTGAGACTTGAAGGGAAGCAGCATGACTTGCAAATCACAAGGTAGTTTCCCCCCAAAGTAGCTTATATCTTCCCAGGTGAGATTTTTAAGATGTCGGACTGTCACAAATTCAAAAGGAATCACCTCTTGTATGGCAATGGAACCCAAGGAATCCCGGTGCCTCCAGCTACGTGTGATTCCAGCACTCTTTTCATGTAGTTTGGTGACATTCATGAGTAACTGAAAGATGAAACATTTCCAGCTTGGAATAGGATTTTTATTAAATTCATTTAAATAGTATGCTCATTGGAATTCATTTTCATTGATTATAGTGCCACCTTTTTTCCAATTTTGTTAAGAAAATCTCCCCACCTTCTATTCTGTATCTTTTAATCACACTTTTGATAACACTAATTAAGGTACTCATAAAATCATGCAAGGAAATTTAAGTTTTCTAGGTTCTACGTGAGTTTCCACTCTCTGAAACCACAGGATACAAGTTTCTGAAAAGCAGCATCTTTTAGGTGACATGTAGCTAAAAATTATACTCCCAAATATTTCTATTTCTGTAGGAAAGGGTTTTAATCAAATATACAGATAGCCTCCTGAGTACTTAAATGAACTCAGAGTTTTGACCTCTCCAGAGACACATTTCATTGATATTTCTGTAGTTTTGATTTTCTCTATCTTATTCCATGCTTTTCTTTTAATTTTAGTTTCAATGTACTATTTTTTGGTCAATCTTAATTTGAGGTAAAAATAAGATTCACGTATATTTGTAGGAAATAATACAGAGAAATTCCAAGCAATACTTTATTCAATTTTTCCAGTGGTAATAGCCTGCAGAACCATAGTACAATAAAGTACAGGACATCACCCTCTCCTTAAAATCTAATAACTAGTAATCTGTTTTCCACTTCTATAATTTTGTCATCTCAAGAATGCTATACAAGTGGAACCCTACAGTGGAGGATATTTTGATTATACTGGTGTTTTTCACTTAGCATAGTTATCTGGAGATTCATCTACCTTGCTGTATTTATCAACAATGTATTCCCCTTTTTCTCTGTGTAATATTCCATAGTGTAGATGTACATTTGTTTAACCATTCACCCATTGAGGGACCTTTGGGCTTTTTCCAGATTTTGGCTATTACAAATAAAACCAATTTGTTTTTTTAAAACTCACTCTGGCTGTTGAATGGAGAACTAATTACAGTAAGCAAGAGGGAGGTCATAGCAGTTAGTTCTATGATAACTCCAAGCCCCCATGCTTAGGGAGATTCTTTAGTCTGGACTTGGACTTCCCCTGTGGCTCAGCTGGTACAGAATTTGCCTACAATGCAGGAGACCTGGATTCCATCCCTGAGTTGGGAAGATCCCCTGGAGAAGGGAAAGGCTACCCACTCCAGTATTCTGGCCTGGAAAATTCCATGGGCTATATAGACTGAATGGCTTTCACTTTAGTCTGAACTTGGAGGACACCAGTGACCAGTCAGCCTTTGTGGAGTGTCTATTCTATACAGTAATTAACCATTCATTTTCATACTTTTCTTTATGCAGTTATTTCTCTTGAGGGAAAAAAAACATGGGCAGAACAGCCTCTAAATGTCCTGTTTCAAGGCAGACAGAGAAGTGAAAATCAAAATGTCTTATGAGTAATGGCCAAAATTAATGTGAAAGGCAACAGCAATGAAATGTTTAGCAATAAAAATAATTCCCCAAGTCAAAGACATGGAAATACCAACTGGTTTTCATAAATATGTTTGGATCATATATATCATGCTGAAAGATGAAATTATACTTGGGATTTTTCCCAAGGAAGGTTGGAGTAATTACCAGTCACTGAAGTTTATTTTTTGTCTGAAGCTCCAGGCAACCATCACTGCAAACTGTACTCTGGTCTCTCTTATATTACTTGGGAAGAGTGTTGCCGGGGTCCAGCCCCAGTGGATCCAGGGTGATTTGAAGGGGAGATGGAGTAGGCGAGGAAAAAACTTATTTGTTTATTAATATAAGATTAGATTAGGAACAAATAGTGTAGTAGGAAAATTAAGTGGAGAAAAGAGGCTGAATAACTTGGTTTACGTGGAAAGCCAATACAGTTCCAGACAAGGAGCTTGCACCATCTACGTTAGGCCACCGGCATCCGTTTGAATATCGGAGAGTGCCCCACCTTGGGCTCTCTCTCTTATGGATCTTAGAAGCCGGGACAAGTAAGTAGACACAGTCCACACCCCAGATGGGAATTCAGCCTGAAATTAGAGTAAAGAGGAGACACGGGGAAACCAGTCCTTCCAATGACTTGCCTGGCCTCTATTGTCTAGAAAGGCCTTTTATACCTTTTTGATTGTATATAGAGATCAATGGGTAATACAAAATTATGCAGTGTTAGCAGCCCAGACTCTTATCAAAACCAGGCTTTTCTCTCTGCATACAAGTCTTAGGTGATTTACAACATCTTCCAGCCAAAAGGGCCAAGTAACATTTTACAGCCTTTTTTCTGATAAGGGTTTGTCAACCAGAAGACTTATTTGTGTTGTTCTTCTCAAAGTCTGGTGCCACTCTCAGAAAACACTAAATAAAGTTACATTCTTACATAACAAAGATACAGCAATTTATAACAAGTAAAAGGAGTACAGTGATTATAACAAAAGAAAAGTAATTAACTCGAAAGTCTAGTGTTGCTAACATCAAAACTATTATATATCCTTTTCCACATCCTGTTTACATTGATTAACATCCTCCCAGGTGCCTAAAAGATAAAGAATATGGAGGTCTGGCAGCAATCATTGAGTCAACAGTGAAATCCTGTCATCAATATGATTTTTAGCTCTTTAGAGAAGGCTCTGTATCTTTTAAGATGTTTTAAGCTTTGTGCCTCTCATGGTTGGGGGGCTGCAAGCAATTCCCAAGCTGTAAGAGGTCCAGGGGAATCTGTTAGGCAAGCTAGAGAGTTATCAGAGGGGGGTTGAGCTGAAACATCTCTTTCAAATGCAGAAGACTAAAGCCCTGAGTTGACTTTTTCCAGAGTGTGTCAGAAGAGTGGAAAAGCAGTTAGATTCTTATTTTGGGGGGTACATGCTCAGGAAATACCAGGGGGAAAACCTGAGGCCTGATTCGCCTTGCCCATCAAGGCCTCTGCCACATGACCTTGTCACGAGTGGGATTCCTCACGCTGGCTCCCGGCATCATGTTAAGTCAACGTCTTAGCGAAATAAATTTTAGCAAGGGCCGACTCTCCTATATAGTACATGCCTTTTGTTAGCAATATTAATGCTGAAGTAGTTTAATAGCAGTTATTATGGAAATGATTCCATATCTCTTTTCTGGTTTCTAGAAAATTGGTGTCTACCATCTTTAGAAAACTATTTTCTGATATAATTTTGTTCTCTGCCTCAGCTATGGAGTTTTAAAACTATTTAAAAATGTATATATGCAGTTACAATCATCACAGAATATGAAAAGTCTATATTTTAGATTTACTTTCACCTCTTCCATTTCTCATGGTTATTAATTGTAATCCTTTGGGTTTAATCTTATTTGTGAAGTAAACTTTGGAGCAACTTAAATAGCTTCTAAGATTCCATCTGGTATTTTGTTGGAAAAAAGAAATCTTTCCCGTATTTTCTCCTTATATATCCTCAAGGCAAAGATAAGTGAAGAGTGAACATTAATTAATTAAATATTGAAAATCTGCTATATGCCAGGCACAGTTCCATGTTCCAGTCATGTCAGTGGTGAACAAAACTGACTTAAAAAAAAAAAAAAGTCTGTGCCTTTTATTTCCTTATACTGCTTTCAATCTCAGAGGAAGTGCTCAATACTGTACCATTGGATATAATGCTTTGTGTAGAACCTTTGTAGTTTCCTTCACAATATGAAGGAAATTTCCTCTACTCTTAGTACATCAAACATTTTCATATAAGTGAGTGCTGAATTTCTCTAAGTAACTCCTGTTTTTTTTGTTTGTTTGTTTGTTTTTTGGTCAGTATCGTACTCGTTAGCCTTAATTTTAGGAATGTATTAATTAAATGGAATGATTTTTCAAATTGGAAGATAATCCTGCTGAGGCTGCTGCTGCTGCTGCTGCTAAGTTGCTTCGGTTGTGTCCGACTCTGTGCAACCCCATAGATGGCAGCCCACCAGGCTCCCCTGTCTCTGGGATTCTCCAGGCAAGAACACTGGAGTGGGTGTAAAATAACCCTAAATATTTAGAATAAAAATTATCATAATGCAGGATGACTGTTTTTAATTGGTATTATTTATTTTAGCATTTTTGCATGTATGTTTATTAGAGATACTGGCTTTAAATGTCTGTTCTCATAACATTGCCAGATTTTGAATTCAGTGGCATTTCACATTATAAGATAAGTTGAAAAGTGTTCTCTCTCTATTCTAGAAAGAGTAAGTGTAACATAGGTGTTTTCTCTTCTTTTAAAAATATTCATTAACATTTCCCTGTAAATCTATCTTGCCTAGGAATTTATTTTTTTTATTGTTTTTACTGTTGGTATTGGTGTTTTAAGTTTTTAAATTATGAATTTAATTTCTTTACCAGGCATAGATTTATTCCATTTAAAAATATATATTTGTAAATTTTCACAAATTTTGTTAAGAAATTTGACTTTGTATAGAATGTCAGCTTTATTAGCTCCAAGCTATTATTCCCTTTTACTATCTTTTTAATGTCAGTAGACTCTACATTGATGTACCTTTTCATTCCTCTTACACTTTGTCATATTTTTTGCACTTCAAATTATGATGTTTATGTTACCCAGATTATATTTGTTGCACAATGAATAATGAATGACTTCAGTGGCCTGGAAGCAAATTCGAATTTGAATTGTGCAGCAAATATAATCTGGGTTCCAGCTTCTTCTTACAAGTCCCTTTCTTTTATATCCTATTTGCCATCTAGAGTAGAACTCAGTTTTTTAGTTTCAAGAGACCTGCATAATTATCCCCAATATACCCATCGCTCAGCATCAACAATTGTCAGCTTGTCAATCTTAATTCACTCACACTCATCTTTAACCCTGAGCCACAGACTATTCTGAAACAAATTCAAGACATCATATTGTTTCACTTATCTACATTTTAGTATGTATCTCTAATTTATATCTTTTTAAAAAAGTACACAATCATCTTTAAATCTAAAATTCTTAGCAATATTCAGTATTTTCTTGGTAGAATCAAATATGTAGTTTGTTTCTCTTGTTTTAATCAGGGTCAAGATATGGTCCATGCATACTATCTTTTAATATATTGATTCTCTATAATGTATTTATCAACTTTAAAAAGATCTAGCTTTTATGCTCTATAAAATCTCCGGCAGTCTGAACCTTTCTGAATGCATACCCTTAGTGTTGTTTAACATACTCTTCATCTGTATTATATTTAGTTTTAGAGGTTTTTCTCAGATTCACATTCAATTTTTTTTGGCAAAAAATATAGACGGTCTTAAGTATTTCTAGGCACTCTATTTTTGGAAGCACAATATTTGTTAATTATATATACCACTATTGCTTTAGTGCTAGTTTCACCCATTAGATTAAAATTCAACATGTGCATGAAATAGTTCTGTATTGTTTTCCATTGTAACCCTTATGACTGTCATAGTGTCAGACAAAAATAATATTTTCAGTACATATTTAATTAAATTGATAATTATATATCTTATAGCTTGCATTGTTATATATTTAGGATTCCAAACTACTCTTGGTGTGCTGCCTTAAAAGGCCTGTGCTCATCCCTTCCTTAGCTAGGTGTAAATTGCAGCATAAAGCTATGTCCCTAGGGTGACCCTAGTCCCCCCCATTAAAACACCTGCCTGAGAAAGCTCAAGACAGCCAGTGGAATTTACTGTTCTTTCTAGGCAACACCTGACAGAAGGCCCTTGATCCCCTTTACTTAGAACATTTACTAAAAACAACTTAAAATTACAAACACTACTTCCGCTTCTTGGAGATATATATGTACCTCCTACATCTCTGGAGTATCTTTCTCAAGGACCTGAACATCATTCCTCTGAAATATAATCATCAGGAAGGATAGCATCTCTGTTTCCAGTCGCTATAGGAGGACAGGATCCTAGCTTCGATAATTGCCAGCTAGCAGAATCGCATTTACACTGAGCAACTCTTTGTCATTCCTCCCTTCACTGACTCAAGCCCCTGGTCACTGCCACCCCATCCCTCACTCTCTGTTTAAAAGGCCCAGTCACCCCTGCACAAATTTAATGGAGCCTGGCTCTTTCCCCTAGTCTCAGTTACTGAATAAAGTCTGTTTCACCACTTTAACTAATGTCTGACTGTGTTTATCTTTGACATAAGCTAAAATTATGTCACAATATATGCTGATGAACTTCTGATATGTCATTATAATTCACCCCACCGCTTCATGTGTCACAGAGACCTGTGAGTCAATAAGGGCCCTTAAAGGTTATAAACCCCTGCACTTGGGTCTTCCCAAAGCTGATTGTGGGGATATACTGAGTGTGCTTCTTAGCTATAGCTTTCTCTATCCATTCAAACTATATCAAAGTCTTTTTATTTTTCAACTCTGCTTAATGTTAAGCTGAGTAAGTATAAGCAGACTGTGTTCCCTTAGAGAAAAGTTTATGTTGTGAGAGCCATATTTAGTTAAGCAAGCTCAGTTAAATCTAATGGTGTTTCTCCCCTTTGTTCAGCACACATGGATCACTTCCATAAATACAGATTTAAGTAAACTTTCTGTATCTTTACTCCTTTTACTTTATTTTCTGTTATTTGAGCCACACACTGTCAATGTACACAGATCTAATTCTTTCCTAACCTCCAACTGCAAATAGCTTATACTTTTGCCTTCATTTTCTAAGCTTGCAATAAAAGGTTCAGATAGAAAAACAGGCCTAATACTATACAATTGTAGGGCAATTCCACATTAAGTTGATAAATCATTCATGCAGAACTCATTTATCAAAAATACATTTACTTAAATTACAAATGCTTTGTGTACAGAGGTACTAGATTGGTTATCCAGAGCTTACTAAATAATTTATTGAACTGAGATTTGTTTGAATGTAGCAAAAAACAGCACATAGTAAAATCAAATCAAAGTCCCTATTTCTGGGAACAGCACATTGGAGGAAATGTGACTGTAGCTTATTATCATATCATAAATGTTTAGCTCAACAGTTAAATATTTCCTTGTGTACTTTTCAAAATAGATATTATAAACATTTTAAAACATATATTATTAAAACTTTTTTCTGGTGTTACTAAATTGATTGGATAACTTTATTAAAAAATTTTTTTTTCATTTCCTTCTGTCTTTTTTAAATTTTTTATTATTTTTTACATTTTTATTTTTACTTTATTTTACTGTACAATACTGTATTGGTTTTGCCATACATTGACATGAATCCACCACAGGTGTACATGCGTTCCCAAACATGAACCCCCTCCCACCTCCCTCCCTTATTAAAACTTTTGATTAAAAAGTTGTTGGTTTTATCTACAACTGTCCACACCCCCTTCCCAGGTCTTACATCTACTGATAAATAGAAAGGAACAATCCCATATGATGGAAATGGAACTTTTGTTTTTGAGCTGAGTTCCTAACTGAATTCCAGTGTCTAAGACAGTTCTACTTTTCCTCTTCATTCAAAATGCTCTAATATTCTAAGGAAAAACAATTTCTATAATTCATGAATCAGAGTCATTATTAATATTTAAGAGATAAAATATGTCCTGACATGAAGTAATAGATAGTAATAGAGATAATTCTGAATTTGAAACTGTGGGCTGGTTCTTTTTTCTATCCCCTGAAGATGATATCCCCAAAGTGAGGTGAGCATTTTTCAGAACAGTGGTTAGAAAAATAGGCCGCAGACCTGAGTGGCTCTGCCCAATGTGCTAAATTCCTAGCTGGGTAAAGCTGAATGTGGAAATTTTATGCCTATCTTTTATCATCTTAAAATAGAGATTATATATAATCTCTCTATACTGCCCAATATGAGGCTTTCCAGGTGGCACTAGTGGTGAAGAACCCACCTTCCAATGCAGGAGATGTAAAAGATGCTGGTTCTATTCCTAGGTTGGGAAGATCCCCTAGAGAAGGAAATGGCAACCCCCTCCAGTCTTCTTGCCTGGGAAATTGCATGAAAAGAGGAACCTGTCAGGCTTCTGTCTGTGGGGCTGCAAAGAGTCAGACACAACTGAGCACAATGTATTCCTGTATACACAGCCCAATAATGAATCAAACTGATTCCCGATGCAAAAACTGACATTTGATTTGAAAAGACCCTGATGCTGGGAAAGATTGAAGGTAGGAGAAGGGGATGACAGAGGATGAGATGGTTGGATGGCATCAAGGATTCAATGGACATGAGTTTGAGTAAACTCCGGGAGTAGGTGATGGACAGGGAAGCCTGGCGTGCTGCAGTCCATGGGGTCGCAAAGGGTCAGACATGACTGAGGGACTTAACTGAACTGAATGACTCCAACTTGCTAGATAAGTATTAGACAAGACTGGCTGATGTTGTTGCATTGCTTAAAACGTATAATGAAAACAAATATTGTTTCAGCTTATATCAGCCATAAGAATGATACCTGAAGATTTCCTAGTACTGGCAACATAATTAGACAAGGACCCTGGCTGCTGCCCCTGAAATCCATCCCTCTGTGCTGAGGCTACGTTGACAGAACACAGTAGATACACTTAGCAGATTCAGTCCTGTGAGACACAGGACCCTCTGACTACTGACAGTTGGCTCAAAAAGTCACAAATGGCCTTGGGCATTCCTAAAACTCTCCAGAACACTTCCACACAAACTTCTCTTGCCTTCATTCAGGGATAAAGTTACAACTTCAGGCTTACCTGGTTTCCTTCACATTTCCCATTTTTCCCCCCTGTAAAATCCTGGTATGCCTATTCTGGTCTTAGACTTTGCCATATGGCAGAGTAACAAGCAGACCATACTTTCTATTCTCTTGGTACGGGAACTATTGGACTTCCCACCTTCAGGTGATACCCTGCCTACCTTCCTCCCCAGAGCAGAATATTTTCCAGCATTTTCCAAGCACACAAAACCGTGGGCTCTGGGATGAATCTTGGTGCCATAAATCTGATATTATTCTTGTTTGTTGTGTGGTAGATGCATGCATTAGAGCTAAGCCCACATGTAGCAATTAAGATGTGGCTTCCCTGATGGCTCAGTGATAAATAATCTACATGTCAATGCAGGAGATGTGGGTTCAACCCCTGGGTTGGGAAGATTCCCTGGAGAAGGAAGTACAACTCACTCCATTATTCTTGCCTGGGAAAACCCACAGACACAGGAGACTGGTAGGCTAAAGACCATGGGTTTGCAAAAGACTTGGACATGATTTAGAGACTAAACAAAAGGACAAAGTGATTAAGACAACACAGAATTTTGAAATATCTTCTTGTTATCAATAAGACTTTGCAGATAGAATCAGAGGGAGAAACCGAGAAAGCTGGCATCTATAAAACAGCTATCGATATTAAAACCAACAATATCAATATACCTATATCTTTTACTTTTTCTCTTTTTATATCTGGTCTCAATCATAACAAACTGTGGAAAAATTTTAAAGACACGGGAAAGACCTGTCTGACCTGCCTCCTGAGAAATCGGTATACAGGTCAAGAAGCAACAGTTAGAACTGGACATGGGACAACAGACTGGTTCCAAATTAGGAAATGAGTACGTCAAGGCTGTATTTTGTTACCCTGCTTATTTAACTTATATGCAGAGTACATTATGAGAAACACTGGGCTGGATGAGGCACAAGCTGGAATCAAGATTGCTGGGAGAAATATCAATAACCTCAGATATGCAGATGAGAGTGAAGTGGCCCAGTTGTGTCTGACTCTTTGTGACCCCATGGACCATAAGACTACCAGGATCCTCTGTCTATGGCATTTTCCAAGCAAGAGTACTGGAGTGGTTTGCCATTTCCTTCTCCGGGTATCTCCTGGACCCAAGGATCGAACCTGGGTCTCCCGCATCGTAGGCAGATGCTTTACTGTCTGAGCCACCAGGGAAGTCAGATATGCAGATGACACCACCCTTATGGCAGAAAGCAAAGATGAACTAAAGAGCCTCTTGATGAAAAGAGGAGAGCGAAAAAGTTGGCTTAAAGCTCAACGTTCAGAAAACGAAGATAATGGCATCCGATCCAATCACTTTATGGGAAACAGATGGGGAAACAGTGGAGACAGTGTCAGACTTTATTTTTGGGGGCTCCAAAATCAGTGCAGATGGTGACTGCAGCCATGAAATTAAAAGACACTTGCTCCATGGAAGAAAAGCTATGACCAACCTAGATAGCATGTTAAAAAGCAGAGACATTACTTTGTCAATAAAGGTCTATCCAGTCAAAGCTATGGTTTTTCCAGTAGGCATGTGTGGATGTGAGAGTTGGACTATAAAGAAAGCTGACTGCCAAAGAATTGATGCTTTTGAACTGTGGTATTGGAGAAGACTTTTGAGAGGCCCTTGGTTGCAAGGAGATCCAACCAGTCCATCCTAAAGGAAATCAGTCCTGAATATTCATTGGAAGGACTGATGCTGAAGCTGAAACTCCAATATTTTCACTCCATGATTCAATGAACTGACTCATTGAAAAGACCCTGATGCTGGGAAAGATTGAAGGCAAGAGGAGAAGCGGATGACAGAGGGTGAGATGGTTGGATGGCATCACTGACTCAATGGATATGAGTTTGAGTAAACTCTGGGAACAGGTGATGGACAGGGAAGCCTGGCATGCAGCAGTCCCTGGGGCTGCAAAGAGTTGGACCCGACTGAGCGACTGAACTGAACTCAATTGAGACTCTCCCTAGCAATGAGCTAAAATGTTATCATCATTTAATTTTGATGTTTTCATTGGAATATATGTGCTTTATAATGTGTTAGTTTCCACTCTACAGTACTGTCAATCAGCCATATATATATATATATATATATATATATATATATATATATATATATACATATATTCCGGTTCCTCTTGGGCCTCACTGCCCACTCCCCAGCCCCCAGTTCCACACTTCCAGGTCATCACAAAGCACTGAGCTGAGCTCCGTGTGCTGTACAGCAGCTTCCTGCTAGCTATTTATCTTATACATGGTAGTGTATATATATATCAATGCTAGTCTCTCAATTTGTTCCCCCCTCCTCCCCTCTGTGTCCAAAAGTCTGTTCTCTATGTCTGTGCTAATTTTGTTTTTAATAAAAGCTTTCAGCATTCAAAGGAAAATGTAGCAGGTTTGTATTGTGTTTCTTTACCTGATTTGCCTCTTATTTGTAAATAAATTGTGTATAATTTGGGAGAAGGCAATGGCACCCCACTCCAGTACTCTTGCCTGGAAAATCCCATGGACGGAGGAACCTGGTAGGCTGCAGTCCACGGGGTCGCTAAGAGTCAGACACAACTGAACGACTTCACTTTCCCTTTTCACTTTCATGCATTGGAGAAGGAAATAGCAACCCACTCCAGTGTCCTTGCCTGGAGAATCCTAGGGACGGGGGAGCCTCATGGGCTGCCGTCTACGGGGTCACACAGAGTCAGACACGACTGAAGCGACTTAGCAGCAGCAGCAGCAGTGTATAATTTGATAGCAAATTTTTTATCATAACAAGGTCAATTACATTTTGTTATATTACCACAATGTTAAAAACAACCCATCTGTTGTCTAAATAATTCTAGGTAAGAGGCCATGGGATTCACTTGCTGTGTTACTATTTCTCTCTCTCTTTCTTGTCTACATCAATACTCCTTGTTTCTATTATAGACTGCAGGCGTCCTCTCTTCTGGTTAGTTTCTTGGGAACATCATCTCAGATCAGGAATCCATGGTGACAGTTAAAGGGTTCTCCTGTCTTCTGTAGGAAGCCTGGGGCGAAACAGGATCTGATGTGCTGACCTCAGAGCCAATGAGGCTTTTAAGTAGAGTTACCCTCTACCTTCCCAGGGAAGCCAGTGGAATCTCCCTCTAAGCAACTATCGTAAAATCAAGAATAACAAACCACCTGAAAATTAAAGGACAAGGAAGATGCTTTCAAAAATAATAATAGTGTTTGACCTGAAGAATGTATTAACAAATGTTCCTATGAATACACTTATTATATTCATTACAGGATGTTGATGAACATATTATATTTATGAAAGCTATTGAAGAGTTCTCTCTCAGCTTCTGAGAACTACAATTTCTCCTTATCAACTGTTGTTTTATTATGCTGTAAACTCTATAACTTTTGTAATCAATCATATTTTACTCTCCATTTTGTCTTTTTAGCAGCTCTAAGACCTACAAAACACACACAGATTTTGAATACCAACCAATCATATCTTGAACTTTGGCTTATTATTGTTTTAAATGTTTATGTCTTTTATTGATCTCCCAATTTCTTACATATGATCATCATAAAGATATGCTCTAAGATCTACTCTTAATTAGATGCGATCAATATGCTATTTTTATGCTATTGATTTTATTCTGTTGACAATTTGTTCTCTGTACCCTTTTTTGGAGCAAATCATTCTGCTTTCTATTAATTTTTCCTCTTTACTGATATTCACGGTCCTCAGTGTTGCTAATTCTTGATTCTTTTGATCACTTTCAGGGAAATCTTCTTTTGCATGGTTTCCTCAGTTCCTTTTCATATTTCTTTTGTTATTATGTGTCTTTCACAATTCTTATTTTCTGGTCTAGAAATGAAAGTTATTTTTCAGCATTTTTAGTGTTTTCTTTTTTTTTTCTGAAATACCATGTAAATTTTGGAGAGATGAATGAGACTCTTAGGTTTAGATTTAGCTTCTCACCTTGATTCAATCTCTTTTACTCACTGATTTCATGACTCATTCAAGGGGAGGGAGTCTATCATTTGGAAGTCTATGATCATATCTAAGGGCAATGAAAGAGGCAAAGATAAAGAATCTCAGTGAGATCATCAAACCAATGGGTTGACCTCTGGACATGCCAAACTTTTAAAGGAAAACTTGGGAAACAACAGCAGGGGCAGCAGGTGCAATTGGTACTCAACATGAGGTCACTTCCTAGAAATAGATTTGGTTAGCTGCATATGACTTTTAGGGGTCAGTATAATATCTCACTTGAATGGTCTGCCCAGCTGTTTTTAAGGATGATACCAGTCAATGGCTACTGAGATCTGCTTGTCACTCTGAGAGCTTGGGAGAAAAATTGTGTTGCATCACCTTTCTTCTCCTCCCAGATTCTGTATCAGTTACTTTCATCAGATATGCTTTCTATG
This sequence comes from Ovis aries, assembly GCF_016772045.2. Taxonomy (NCBI): domain Eukaryota; kingdom Metazoa; phylum Chordata; class Mammalia; order Artiodactyla; family Bovidae; genus Ovis; species Ovis aries. The sequence goes on along the minus strand of NC_056075.1, from coordinate 29,056,703 downwards.
CTGGTTTGAAGTGTAGACTCTCCTAGAGGGCAGGCAGGTACTTTGAGACTGGATCCTAGAAAGGGCATAGTGATGATTTTTGCCTTTTCTATGCTAGTGAGGGAATGAAGGGTGTTTGACATTACTAGAAATTAACTGAGATCTGGCCACTAAAGGATTTTTTTTTTTTTAGTATGTAAATGGAAGACAGTTTAAAGAGGCCAAGATTTTCAGAGTGTTCAGGCTGTAAAAATGAAGCTTTTCCTAGGGATAAAATAATGTTTCATACATGGAATATTTCATAAAAATATCTTTGTGAAACCCAAAGCTCAGTTTATAGTGACTTCTCAACCATTTTACTTATTTTTCTTTTAAAAGTAATGTTCTGTTTCTTGCTTTGAACATTCAAGCCACTCACTTTTTCCTCTCCCTTATAATTGGGATTTTGTGAGGCAAGGCAAGTACTTAAGCTCAGACACGTATTTATAATGAGGCAATTGCAATTTTGTATGAGATAAAGTAAAAGCATCACGCTTTCCTTTAAGAATGTTTAGATGAAGATAAAATTATTCCTTTCAAATGACTCTCTGGCTTTGATCCAAGTCAGGAGTAGTTAAAGTAGAATAAATTTGCAACTAAGTTCTTCATCATTGAAATAATTAACTTAATCTTGATAGAGTCCTTTATAACATTTAAAACTTCAATCCATGTGAGAAATCAATTATTTTATGAGAAGTGGAAATGAAAGAGTTTTAAAAAATCTCTCGGTAGAAGTGAAATTAGGAGAGCACCCTTTAAGTCTTCTGAAATCTGAATTATGTCAATTTTCTGACACAAATAAGACAGACAAATAAGTGTATTATTTGTTTCTTTTTTAGATCTGACAAATGCCATTTCTTTTCACTTTTAATTTTTAAAAATATTCATGAAAGTTCATTTCTGTTCGTTTGAATTGACAAAAATTAAGGTATTAGTTAAAGGAAAAGTATCTTAAAAAATCTATCAGTGAACCATGCATAAAACAGGTAGCTAGTGGGAAGCTGCTGTATTGCACAGGGGGCTCAGTTTTGTCCTCTGTAATGATCTAGAGGAATTGGGTGGCAGGGGGGTGGGAGGGACGCTCAAGAGGGATATGTGTATAGATATAGCTGATCTACCTGCCAAAGCAGGAGATGCAGTTTCAATTCCTGGGGTGGGACGATCCCCTGGAAAAGGAGATGAAACCGACTCCAGTATTTTTGCCTGAAAGATCCTATGGACAAAGGAGCCTGGTAGGCTGCAGACCATAGGGTTGCAAAGAGTTGGGCAAGATTGAACACATATGCATAGCTGATTCACTTTGTTTTTACAGCAGAAACCAATACAACATTATAGAGCAATTATACCACAATTCTGTCATTTTTGAGATTGCATCCAAGTACTGCATTTCAGAATCTTTTGTTTACCATGATAGCTACTCCATTTCTTTTGAGGGATTCCTTCCCGCAGTAGTAGATGTAATGGTCATCTGAGTTAAGTTCACCCATTACAGTCCATTTTAGTTCGCTGATTCCTAGAATGCTGACGTTCACTCTTGCCATCTCTTGTTTGACCACTTCCAATTTGCCTTGATTCATGGACCTGACATTCCAGGTTCCTATGCAATATTGCTCTTTACAGCATCGGATCTTGCTTCTATCACCAGTCACATCTACAACTGGGTATTGTTTTTGCTTTGGCTCCATCCCTTCATTCTTTCTGGCGTTATTTCTCCACTGGTCTCCAATAGCATATTGGGCACCTAATGACCTGGGGAGTTCCTCTTTTGGTATCCTATCATTTGGCTTTTCCTACTGTTCATGGGGTTCTCAAGGCAAGAATACTGAAGTGGCTTGCCATTCCTTCTCCAGTGGACCACATTCTGTCAGGCCTCTCCACAATGACCCGCCCGTGTTGGGTTGCCCTGCAGGCATGGCTTGGTTTCATAGAGTTAGACAAGGCTGTGGTCCTAGTGTGATTAGATTGACTAGTTTTCTGTGAGTATGGTTTCAGTGTGTCTGCCCTCTGATGCCCTCTTGCAACACTTACCATCTTACTTGGGTTTCTCTTACCTTGGCGTGATCTTTGTTTGTCTCCAAGGCAAACCATTCAATATCACAGTTTTCCAAGTCTATGCCCCAACCAGTAACGCTGAAGAAACTGAAGTTGAATGGTCTTATGAAGACCTACAATATCTTTTAGAACTAACACCCAAAAAAGATGTCCTTTTCATTATAGGGGACTTGAATGCAAAAGTAGGAAGTCAAGAAACATCTGGAGTAACAGGCAAATTTGGCCTTGAAATGTGGAATGAAGCAGGGCAAACACTAATAGAGTTTTGCCAAGAAAATGCACTGGTCATAGCAAACACCCTCTTCCAACAACACAAGAGAAGACTCTACACATGGACATCACCAGATGGTGAACACCGAAATCAGATTGATTATATTCTTTGCAGCCAAAGATGGAGAAGCTCTTTCAGTCAGCAAAAACAACGCCAGGAGCTGACTGTGGCTCAGATCATGAACTCCTTATTGCCAAATTCACTTAAATTGAAGAAAGTAGGGAAAACCGCTAGACCATTCAGGTATGACCTAAATCAAATCCCTTATGATTATATAGTGGAAGTGAGAAATAGATTTAAGGGTCTAGATCTGATATATAGAGTGCCTGATGAACTATGGAATAAGGTTTGTGACATTGTACAGGAGACAGGGATGAAGACTATTCACATGGAAAAGAAATGCAAAAAAGCAAGATGGCTGTCTGGGGAGGCCTTACAAATAGCTGTGAAAAGAAGAGAGGTGAAAAGCAAAGGAGAAAAGGAAAGATATAAGCATCTGAATGCAGAGTTCCAAAGAATAGCAAGAAGAGATAAGAAAGCCTTCTTCAGCAATCAGTGCAAAGAAATAGAGGAAAACAACAGAATGGGAAAGACTAGAGATCTCTTCAAGAAAATTAGAGATACCAAGGGAACATTTCATGCAAAGATGGGCTCGACAAAGGACAGAAATGGAATGGGCCTAACAGAAGCAGAAGATATTAAGAAGAGGTGGCAAGAATACACAGAAGAACTGTACAAAAAAGATCTTCACGACCCAGATAATCATGATGATGTGATCACTCATCTAGAGCCAGACATCTTGGAATGTGAAGTCAAGTGGCCTTAGAAAGCATCACTATGAACAAAGCTAGTGGAGGTGATGGAATTCCAGTTGAGCTGTTTCAAATCCTGAAAGATGATGCTGTGAAAGTGCTGCATGCAATATGCCAGCACATTTGGAAAACTCAGCAGTGGCCACAGGACTGGAAAAGGTCAGTTTTCATTCTAATTCCAAAGAAAGGCAATGCAAAAGAATGCTCAAACTACCACACAATTGCACTCATCTCACATGCTAGTAAAGTAATGCTTAAAATTCTCCAAGCCAGACTTCAGCAACATGTGAACCATGAACTTTCTGATGTTCAAGCTGGTTTTAGAAAAGGCAGAGGAACCAGAGATCAAATTGCCAACATCCTCTGGAACATGGAAAAAGCAAGAGAATTACAGAAAAACATCTATTTCTGCTTCATTGACTATGCCAAAGCCTTTGACTGTGTGGATCATAATAAACTGTGGAAAATTCTGAAAGAGATGGGAATACCAGACCACCTGACCTTCCTCTTGAGAAATCTGTATGCAAGTCAGGAAGCAACAGTTAGATCTGGAAATGGAACAACAGACTGTTTCCAAATAGGAAAAGGAGTGCGTCAAGGCTGTATATTCTCACCCTGCTTATTTAACTTACATGCAGAGTACATCATGAGAAATGCTGGCCTGGAAGAAACACAAGCTGGAATCAAGATTGCCGGGAGAAATTTCAATAACCTCAGATATGCAGATGACACCACCCTTATGGCAGAAAGTGAAGAGGAGCTAAAAAGCCTCTTGATGAAAGTGAAAGAGGAGAGTGAAAAAGTTGGCTTAAAGCTCAACATTCAGAAAATGAAGATCATGGCATCTGGTCCCATCACTTCATGGGAAATAGATGGGAAACAGTAGAAACAGTGTCAGACTTTATTCTGGGGGACTCCAAAATCACTGCAGATGGTGACTGAAGCCATGAAATTAAAAGACGCTTACTCCTTGGAAGAAAAGTTATGACCAACCTAGATAGTATATTCAAAAGCAGAGACATTACTTTGCCGACTAAGGTCTGTCTAGTCAAGGCTATGGTTTTTCCAGTGGTCATGTATGGATGTGAGAGTTGGACTGTGAAGAAGGCTGAGCGCCGAAGAATTGATGCTTTTGAACTGTGGTGTTGGACTGCAAGGAGATCCAACCAGTCCATTCTGAAGGAGATCAGCCCTGAGATTTCTTTGGAAGGAATGATGCTAAAGCTGAAACTCCAGTACTTTGGCCACTTCATGCGAAGCATTGACTCATTATAAAAGACTCTGATGCTGGGAGAGATTGGAGGCAGGAGGAGAAAGGGATTACCCAGGATGAGATGGCTGGATGGCATCACGGACTCGATGGACATGAGTCTGAGTGAACTCTGGGAGTTGGTGATGGACAGGGAGGCCTGATGTGCTGTGATTCATGCGGTCACAAAGATTCGGACATGACTGAGCGACTGAACTGAACTGACTGAACTGATACCACAATTAAAAAAAAAGAAAACTTTCTCAACAGTTTTTTACTGGCTCTTCTAGTGTAATTAAAGTATCTGAAGGAATGAAAGAAAGACAATTTTTAAAAAAGCGTAGTTTAAATAAATTTTCACACTGCCTTTATCTTCATTATTTCTTATTTGACATGAGGTATTATTAAGAATCTGCCTGCAATGGAGGAGACCCCAGTTCGATTCCTGGGTTGGGAAGTTCCCCTGGAGAAAGTATAGGCTACCCACTCCAGTATTCTTGGGCTTCCCTGGTAGCTCAGAGAATCCACCAGCAATGCAGGAGTCCTGGGTTCCATCCCTGCATTGGGAAGATTCCCTGGCAGGGAGGGCATGGCAACCCACTCCAGTATTCTTACCTGGAAAATCCCCATAGACAGAGGAGCCTGGGAGGCTACAGTCCATGGGATTGTAAACAGCTGGACATGACTGGCTGACTAAGCACAGCACAGCACACATGACTGAAAAATATTCTTGCCTGGAGAATCCCATGGACAGAAGAGCCTGGCCGGCTACAGTCTCAAAGAGTCTGATGTGACTGAAGCAACTTAGCACAACACCACAGATGGTTAAAAATGGGTGTGGCTACAGAGTAACTTTCTGGTGCCTTCCAGTTGATCCCTGCATGATAATCTGTCTGATTTCTGCCCCTCACTATCAAGGGAAGCCAATTGTTTTCTCCCAAGTGAACTCATGCCTCCAGTGAGTATTTGGCAGTGGTAAAATGGGATGTGCTTACTTGACCAAGATGTCATGTCATGATCATGCCCAGCCCTCCTAGATCAAGGGAGCAGACAGTCCTATGTCAGACAGTGCCCAGAGCTCAGCAGGCTCTCTCGTTTCTTATCAAAGAACTTCCTATTCTTTGTGTTCTAGTGGAACCACTGAGAAGAGAAAGACATCATCATTTAGCACTGCCAAAGATTCAAAATTCACCTCCTTAATCCATCTTTTATAGACTGCTCTTGATGGGTATTTGCTTTCTCTTTCTTTCAACTGGCTCATATTGGAGGTACAAATGTGTGATAATGTTTATTAAGTATCTCATAATAGTTATATAACTATTTTCAAATTTCAATTTGATACCTACTAGTTAAATGCCTGGAGAATTTATCTACCTAAACCTCATTTTCTCACCTATAAAAATGGATAATGATGTCTGCCTAATAGAGGTCGTTGATATAGATTAGTTAATGTCAAGGAAGTATCTTCTTTTGTCTTGGATTAGTTTTCCCTTAATACAGGGGTTGATGTAAATTGCATGCTCTGTGTACATAAGCTTTGGGTCATGCACTTAGTTCCCAATCACATTAAGGGAACTTGTCATATCACTGATTATACTTTATTGGGTACATATTTAGAAAGAAAAGAAATGCTCAGATTACGATAAAGGTGACATCACTGTTTCGTTGACACCTTTGGTCTAAAACACCTAATCCTATTAACATAAATAAGAGAGAACACTTGCATGAAACTCATGGGGGTGTCACTGTCTCCCCTCATTGCAACTAAATACGTTGATAAGGGTTGTCCACCACTTACTTTTCATATTAAAATAATCTAAATTACATTATGGGCTTCCCTTATGGCTCAGGTGGTAAAGAATCCGCTTGCAATGCGGGAGACCTGGGTTTGATCCTGGGGTAGGGAAGATCCCCTGGAGAAGGGAAAGGCTACCCACTCCAGTATTCTGGCCTGGAGAATTCCATGGACTACAGTCCATGGGGTCACAAACAGTCAGACACGACTGAGCGACTTATAATTTGTAAAGACTCTATCAAACATTGATGTTATTTTCTCTATTTTAAGGAGAAGGAAACTCAGGTTCATTGGCCTATTCTGCTGCTAAGTCACTTCAGTCGTGTTCAACTCTGTGCGACCCCATAGACAGCAGCCCACCATGCTCCTCCGTCCCTTGGATTCTCCAGGCAAAAACACTGGAGTGGGTTGCCATTTCCTTCTCCAATGCATGAAAGTGAAAAGTGAAAGTGACATCTCTCAGTAGTGTCCGACTCTTAGCGACCTCATGGACTGCAGCCTACCAGGCTCCTCCTTCCATGGGATTTTCCAGGCAAGAGTACTGGAGTGGGTGGCCATTGCCTTCTCCTATATTCACTCAGCTAATTCTAAACTGATTCTAAAGTCCTTGTTCTTAACCACTATATTTCCCAAATGTTTCTAGAGAAGATCTAACATTCTAAAGACTCCAGTAATATTGAAACCAAACAAATTATTTTGTTCTCACCTTCTGGGTTAATCCTAGCTCTTCAGATACTGACTAATGGGGACGTTATTACTAGGCCATGTACTGGGGCTCCCTAATTAACTTGATCTCTGCTAATGGTATAAGGGAGGCATCATCCTTCCTACCCTGAATTCAGCCTAAGAAAATATATTGGGGAAAGTATTGGAAACTGTATTAGATGCATTCAGATTGTTCTTTGACTCTGTGATGCTATTTGCAGCATAAAATGGGAGGGGACATTTCATTGTTAGAAACTGATATGAGAATAAGAAGGAGAATTGATGGTACTTGAGGCTTTATTTTTAAAATTTAATTCTTATTTTTTAGTATTCATTTTGGACAGTAATTCTCAAATTAAGAGATAGCTTTGTACTTAATGAGACCCATAAGAAAGAGAGAATCCATAAAACTTCTGGCTTAGTTTCCCATTTTCTACCATATCTAGCTAACCAAAGTATGCGGAAGATAAATAAATGTCAACTACCACCACTATCTCTATAATTAACCATTATAAACATGCATTCCAGAACAAGGACAACATCTACTATCCCTAATATGACAGATCTCAGAAGGTTTTTTGTTTGTTTTTTAACAATTTTTAAATTCAAGTATAGTTAATTTGTAATGTGTTAGTTTCATGTGTAAGCAAAGTGATTCAGTTTTATGTGTGTGTGTGTGTGTGTGTATATATATATATATATATATATATGTATATATTCTTTTTCATATTCTTCTCCATTATAGATCATTACAAGATATTTTTGAATGTAGTTCCATTTGCTATATAATAGGTCCTTGCTGTTTATTTTACGTATATTAGTGTGTATATGTTAATCCCAAACTCCTAATTTATCTCACCCCCAACCCCAAACTTTTTTTTTCTTCTTTCCCAAAGAAAGGCAATGCCAAAGAATGTCCAAACTACTGCACAATTGCACTCATCTCACATGTTAACAAAGTAATGCTCAAAGTTCTCCAAGTCAGGCTTCAATAATATGTGAACTGTGAATTTCCAGATGTTCAAGCTGGTTTTAGAAAAGGCAGAGGAATCAGAGATCAAATTGCCAACATCCATTGGGTCATCAAAAAAGCAAGGGAGTTCCAGAAAAACATCAATTTCTGCTTTATTGACTATGCCAAGGCCTTTGACTATGTGGATCACAATAAAGTGTGGAAAATTCTGAAAGAGATGGGAATAGCAGACCACCTGACCTACATCCTGAGAAATCTGTATGCAGGTCAGGAAGCAACAGTTAGAACTGGACATGGAACAACAGACTGGTTTCAAATAGGAAAAGGAATACATCAAGGCTGTATATTGTTACCCTGCTTATTTAAGTTACATGTAGAGTGCATCATGAGAAACTCTGGACTGGAAGAAGCGCAAGCTGGAATCAAGATTGCCGGGAGAAATATCAATAACCTCAGATATGCAGATGACAACAACCTTATGGCAGAAAGTGAAGAACTAAAGAGCCTCTTGGTGAAAGTGAAAGAAGAGAGTGAAAAAGTTGGCTTAAAGCTCAACATTCAGAAAACGAAGGTCATGGCATCCAGTCCCATCACTTCATGGGGAATAGATGGGGAAACAGTGGAAACAGTGAGAGACTTTATTTTGGGGGGCTCCAAAATCATCGCAGATGGTGATTGCAGCCATGAAATTAAAAGACGCTTACTCCTTGGAAGAAAAGTTATGACCAACCTAGATAGCATATTCAAAAGCAGAGACGTTACTTTGCCAACAAATGTCTATCTAGTCAAGGCTATGTTTTCTCAAGTAGTCATGTATGGATGTGAGAGTTGGACTATAAAGAAAGCTGGATGCCAAAGAATTGATGGTTTCTGAACTGTGGTGTTGGAGAAGACTCTTGAGAGTCCCTTGGACAGCAAGGAGATCCAAATAGTCCATCCTAAAGAAGATCAGTCCTGAGTGTTCATTGGAAGGACTGATGTTGAACCTGAAAATCCAATACTTTGACCATCTGAAGTGAAGAACTGACTCATTTGAAAACACCCTGATGTTGGGAAAGATTGAGGGCAGGAGGAGAAGGGGATGACAGAGGATGAGTTGGTTGGATGGAATCACTGACTCAATGGACATGAGTTTGAGTATATTCCCGGAGCTGGTGATGGACAGGGAGGCCTGGTGTGCTGCAGTCCATGGCGTCGCCAAGAGTTGGACCTGACTGAGTGACTGAACTGAGCTGAAGGACCAACTAACCCCTTTGGTAACTCCTTTGGTTTTCTATGTCTGTGGCTATTTCTGTTTTGTAAACAAGTTCATTTGTATCATATTTTTAAATTCCGCACATGTCATACCATATGACATTTGTCTTTTTCCCTCTACTAATTCACTTAATATGATAATCTCTAGGTCCATCCATGTTGCTGCAAATGGCATTATTTCATTCCTTTTATGGCTGAGTAATAGTCCATTTTCCAGGTGGCTCAGTCGTAAAGAATCTGCCTGGCAATGCAGGAAATGCAGGTTTGGTCCCTGAGTTGGGAAGATTCCTTGAAGTAGGAAATAACAACCCGACTACAGTATTCTTGCCCAGAAAACTCTATGGAATAGTAACAGAGAAGCCTACTGGACTACAGTCCACGGGGTCACAAAGAATTGGGCGGGACTGAGCACACATTCATATAGAAGTGGTGATTTATCCATCCGTCTATCAGTGGACAGTGAAGTTGCTTCTGTGTCTAGGGCATTGTAAACAGTGCTGCTATGAACACTGAGGTGCATGTATCTTTCTGGATTCAAGTTTTTTTCTCTGTATGTATGCTCAGGAATGAGACTGCTGGATCATATGGTAGCTCTATTTTTAGTTTTTGAGGAACCTGCATACTATTCTCCAGAGTCACTGTACCAATTTATATTCCCACCAACTATGGAGGAGAGTCCCCTCTCTCCACACTCTCTCTAGCATTTAACATTTGTAAACTTTTTAATGATGGCCATCTGAGTGGTGTGAGGTGATACCTCATTGTAGTTTTGATTCATTTTCTAATAGTAAGAGATATTGAACATCTCTTCTTGTGCCTATTGGCTATCCGTAGGTCTTTGGAGAAATATCTAGGTCTGCTTCCCATTTTTTATTGTTTTTTTTTTTTTTTAATTTGATTTATTTATTTATTTTTTTTTAAAATTTTAAAATCTTTAATTCTTACATGCATTCCCAAACATGAACCCCCCTCCCACCTCCTCCCCATAACATCTTTCTGGGTCATCCCCATGCACCAGCCCCAAGCATGCTGCATCCTGCGTCAGACATAGACTGGCGATTCAATTCTCATGATAGTATACATGTTAGAATGTCATTCTCCCAAATCATCCCACCCTCTCCCTATCCCTCTGAGTCCAAAAGTCCGTTATACACATCTGTGTCTCTTTCCCTGTCTTGCATACAGGGTCATCATTGCCATCTTCCTAAATTCCATATATGTGTTAGTATACTGTATTGGTGTTTTTCTGGCTTACTTCACTCTGTATAATTGGCTCCAGTTTCATCCATCTCATCAGAACTGATTCAAATGAATTCTTTTTAACGGCTGAGTAATACTCCATTGTGTATATGTACCACCGCTTTCTTATCCATTCATCTGCTGATGGACATCTAGGTTGTTTCCATGTCCTGGCTATTATAAACAGTGCTGCGATGAACATTGGGGTACATGTGTCTCTTTCCATTCTGGTTTCCTTGTGTATGCCCAGCGGTGGGATTGCTGGGTCATAAGGTAGTTCTATTTGCAATTTTTAAGGAATCTCCACACTGTTCTCCATAGTGGCTGTACTAGTTTGCATTCCCACCAACAGTGTAGGAGGGTTCCTTTTCCACACCCTCTCCAGCATTTATTGCTTGCAGATTTTTGGATCGTAGCCATTCTGACTGGTGTGAAGTGGTACCTCATTGTGGTTTTGATTTGCATTTCTCTAATAATGAGTGATGTTGAGCAACTTTTCATGTGTTTGTTAGCCATCCGTATGTCTTCTTTGGAGAAATGTCTATTTAGTTCTTTGGCCCATTTTTGATTGGGTCGTTTATTTTCTGGAATTGAGCTGCATAAGTTGCTTGTATATTTTTGAGATTAGTTGTTTGTCAGTTGCTTCATTTGCTATTATTTTCTCCCATTCAGAAGGCTGTCTTTTCACCTTGCTTATATTTTCCTTTGTTGTGCAGAAGCTTTTAATTTTAATTAGATCCCATTTGTTTATTTTTGCTTTTATTTCCAGAATTCTGGGAGGTGGATCATAGAGGATCCTGCTGTGATTTATGTCGGAGAGTGTTTTGCCTATATTCTCCTCTAGGAGTTTTATAGTTTCTGATCTTACATTTAGATCTTTAATCCATTTTGAGTTTATTTTTGTGTGCGGTGTTAGAAAGTGATCAAGTTTCATTCTTTTACAAGTGGTTGACCAGTTTTCCCAGCACCACTTGGTAAAGAGATTGTCTTTACTCCATTGTATATTCTTGCCTCCTTTGTCAAAGATAAGGTGTCCATATGTGTGAATTTATCTCTGGGCTTTCTATTTTGTTCCATTGATCTATATGTCTGTCTTTGTGCCAGTACCATACTGTCTTGATGACTGTGGCTTTGTAGTAGAGCCTGAAGTCAGGCAAGTTGATTCCTCCAGTTCCATTCTTCTTTCTCAAGATTGCTTTGGCTATTCGAGGTTTTTGTATTTCCATACAAAGCTTGAAATTATTTGTTCTAGTTCTGTGAAAATGTGGCTGGTAGCTTGATAGGGATTGCATTGAATTTGTAAATTGCTTTGGGTAGTATACTCATTTTCACTATATTGATTCTTCCAATCCATGAACATGGTATATTTCTCCATCTATTAGTGTCCTCTTTGATTTCTTTCATCAGTGTTTTATAGTATTCTATATAGGTCTTTAGTTTCTTTAGGTAGATATATTCCTAAGTATTTTATTCTTTTCGTTGCAATGGTGAATGGAATTGTTTCCTTAATTTCTTTTTCTACTTTCTCATTATTCGTGTATAGGAATGCAAGGGATTTCTGTGTTGATTTTATATCCTGCAACTTTACTATATTCATTGATGAGCTCTAGTAATTTTCTGGTGGAGTCTTTAGGGTTTTCCATGTAGAGGATCATGTCATCTGCAAACAGTGAGTTTTACTTCTTCTTTTCCAATTTAGATTCCTTTTATTTCTTTTTCTGCTCTGATTGCTGTGGCCAAAACTTCCAGAACTATGTTGAATAGTAGCGGTGAAAGTGGACACCCTTGTCTTGTTCCTTACTTTAGGAAATGCTTTCAATTTTTCACCATTGAGGATAATGTTTGCTGTGGGTTTGTCATAGATAGCTTTTATTATGTTGAGGTATGTTCCTTCTATTCCTGCTTTCTGGAGAGTTTTTATCATAAATGGATGTTGAATTTTGTCAAAGGCCTTCTCTGCATCTATTGAGATAATCATATGGTTTTTATTTTCAATTTGTTAATGTGGTGAATTACATTGATTGATTTGCGGATATTGAAGAATCCTTGCATCCCTGGGATAAAGCCCACTTGGTCATGGTGTATGATCTTTTTAATGTGTTGTTGGATTCTGATTGCTAGAATTTTGTTGAGGATTTTTGCATCTATGTTCATCAGAGATATTGGCCTGTAGTTTTCTTTTTTGTGACATCTTTGTCAGGTTTTGGTATTAGGGTGATGGTGGCCTCATAGAATGAGTTTGGAAGTTTACCTTCCTCTGCAATTTCTGGAAGAGTTTGAGGAGGATAGGTGTTAGCTCTTCTCGAAATTTTGGTAGAATTCAGCTGTGAAGCCATCTGGACCTGGGCTTTTGTTTGCTGGAAGATTTCTGATTACAGTATCAATTTCCGTGCTTGTGATGGGTCTGTTAAGATTTTCTATTTCTTCCTGGTTCAGTTTTGGAAAATTGTACTTTCTAAGAATTTGTCCATTTCTTCCACATTGTCCATTTTATTGGCATACAACTGCTGATAGTAGTCTCTTATGATCCTTTGTATTTCTGTGTTGTCTGTTGTGATCTCTCCATTTTCATTTCTAATTTTATTGATTTGATTTTTCTCTTTGCTTCTTGATGAGTCTGGCTAATGGTTTGTCAATTTTATTTATCCTTTCAAAGAACCAGCTTTTGGCTTTGTTGATTTTTGCTATGGTCTCTTTTGTTTCTTTTGCATTTATTTCTGCCCTAATTTTTAAGATTTCTTTCCTTCTCCTCACTCTGGGGTTCTCCAACTCTTCCTTTTCTAGTTGCTTTAGTTGTAGAGTTAGGTTATTTATTTGACTTTTTCTTGTTTCTTGAGGTATGCCTGTATTGCTATGAACTTTCCTCTTAGCACTGCTTTTATAGTGTCCCACAGGTTTTGGGTTGTTGTGTTTTCATTTCATTAGTTTCTATGCATATTTTGATTTCTTTTTGATTTCTTCTGTGATTTGTTGGTTATTCAGAAGTGTGTTGTTCAACCTCCATATGTTGGACTTTTTAATAGTTTTTCTCCTGTAATTGAGATCTAATCTTAATGCATTATGGTCAGAAAAGATGCTTGGAATGATTTCGATTTTCTTGAATTTATCAAGTTTAGATTTATGGCCCAGTGTGTGATCTATCCTGGAGAAGGTTCCATGAGCACTTGAAAAAAGGTGAAATTCGTTGTTTTGGGGTGAAATGTCCTATAGGTATCAATTAGGTCTAACTGATCTAATGTATCATTTAAAGTTTGCGTTTCTTTGTTAATTTTCTGTTTAGTTGATCTGTCCATAGGTGTGAGTGGGGTATTAAAGTCTCCCACTATTATTGTGTTATTGTTGATTTCCCTTTCATACTTGTTAGCATTTGTCTTACATATTGTGGTGCTCCTATATTGGGTGCATATATATTTATAATTGTTATATCTGCTTCTTGGATTGTTCCTTTGATCATTATGTAGTGGCCTTCTTTGTCTCTTTCACAGCCTTTGTTTTAAAGTCTATTTTGTCGGATATGAGTATTGCCACTCCTGCTTTCTTTTGGTCTCTATTCGCGTGGTATATCTTTTTCCAGCCCTTCACTTTCAGTCTGTATGTGTCCCTTGTTTTGAGGTGGGTCTCTTGTAAGCAGCATATAGAGGTCTTGTTTTTGTATCCATTCGGCTAGTCTTTGTCTTTTGGTTGGGGCGTTCAACCCATTTACGTTTAAGGTAATTATTGATAAGTATGATCCCGTTGCCATTTACTTTATTGTTTTGGGTTCGGGTTTATACACCCTTTCGTGTTTCCTGTCTAGAGGATATCCTTTAGAATTTGTTGGAGAGCTGGTTTGGTGGTGCTGAATTCTCTCAGCTTTTGCTTGTCTGTAAGCTTTTGAATTCTCCTTCATATTTGAATGAGATCCTTGCTGGGTACAGTAATCTAGGCTGTAGGTTATTGTCTTTCATCACTTTAAGTATGTCTTGCCATTCCTCCTGGCCTGAAGAGTTTCTATTGACAGATCAGCTGTTATCCTTATGGGAATCCCCTTGTGTGTTATTTGTTGTTTTTCCTTGCTGCTTTTAATATTTGTTCTTTGTGTTTGATCTTTGTTAATTTGATTAATATGTGTCTTGGGGTGTTTCGCCTTGGGTTTATCCTATTTGGGACTCTCTGTGTTTCTTGGACTTGGGTGATTATTTCCTTCCCATTTTAGGAAGTTTTCAACTATTATCTCCTCAAGGATTTTCTCATGGTCTTTCTTTCTGTCTTCTTCTGGGACTCCTATAATTCGAATGTTGGAGCGTTTCATATTGTCCTGGAGGTCTCTGAGATTGTCCTTGTTTCTTTTAATTCGTTTTCTTGTTTCCTCTGATTCATTTATTTCTACCATTCTATCTTCTATTTCACTAATCCTATCTTCTGCCTCCATTATTCTACTATTTGTTGCCTCCAGAGTTTCTGATCTCATTTATTGTGTTATTCATTATATTTTGACTCTTTTTATTTCTTCTAGGTCCTTGTTAAACCTTTCTTGCATCTTCTCAATCCTTGTCTCTAGGCTATTTATCTGTGTTTCCATTTTGATTTCAAGATTTTGGATCATTTTCACTATCAATATTCGGAATTCCTTCTCCGGTAGATTCCTACTTCTTCCTCTTTTGTTTGGTTTGGTGGGCAACTCTCCTGTTCCTTTACCTGCTGAGTATTCCTCTGTCTCTTCATCTTGGTTATATTGCTGCGTTTGGGGTGGCCTTTTTATATTCTGATAATTTGTGGAGTTCTCTTTATTATGGAGCTTCCTCACTTTGGGTGGGGTTCTATCAGTGGCTTGTCAAGGTTTCCTGGTTAGGAGGCTTGTGTTGGAGTTTTGGTGGGTGCAGCTGGGTTTCTTCTCTCTGGAGTGCAGTGGAGTGACCCGTAATGGGTTATGAGACATCAAAGGTTTTGGGATAATTTTGAGCTGCCTGTATATTGAGGCTCAGGGGAGTGTTCCTGTGTTGCTGGAGAATTTGGGTGGTATGTCTTGTTTTGGAACTTGTTGGCCCTTGGGTGGAGCTTGGTTTTGGTGTAGTTTTGAAGGCATTTGATGAGCTCCTATTGCTCAATGTTCCCTGAATTCAAGAGTTCTCTAATGTTTTCAGGCTTTGGGTTTAAGCTTCCTGCTTCTGGTTTTCAGTTTTATTTTTACAGTAGCCTCTAGACTTTTCCATCTATACAGCACTGATGATAAAACATCTAGGTTAAAGATGAAAAGTTTCTCCACATTGAGGGACACTCAGAGAGGTTCACTGAGTTACAAGGAGAAGAGAAGATGGAGGGGGTAGTTAGAGGTAACTGGAATGAGATGCGGTGAGATCAAGAGAGGAGAGAGCAAGCTAGCCAGTAGTCACTTCCTTATGTGCGCTCTATAGTCTGGACCGCTCAGAGGTATTTACAGAGTTATATGGGGAAGAGGAGAGGGAGGAAGTAGACAGAGGTGACCAGGAGGATAAGAGAGAGGAATGAGTAGGAGAGAGACAAATCCTGCCAGTAACCAGTTCCTTAGGTGTTCTCTACCGTCTGGAACGCACAGAGATTCACAGAGTTGGATAGAGAAGAGATGGGGAGAAAAGAGACAGAGGCCACCTGGTGGAGAAAAAGGAGAGTCCAAAGGAGGAGAGAGTGGTCAATCCAGTAATCTCGCTCTCAGGTAAACTTGGGTAGTGAAGTTTGGGTTTTTAAATGTACAAAATTGACAACAAAAACCTAAGAGCAAAGTTTAAAAATCTAGAGTAGAGGTTGGATTTTCAAAGATACAATATTAAAGAAAAGCAGAAGGAAAAAGGAAGAAAGAAAAAAAGAATTATTAAAAACAAACAAACAAACAAAAAAACAAAACACCAACAACCATCCAAAGAGTATATATGGTGTTTGCCTTAAAAAAAAAAAAAAGTCTTTTTTTTTTTTAAAATAGTAATACTAGGTTATAGAAATAAAAATTAGAGGAGAAATAGAAGACTTAACAATTAAAAAAAAAGCTCGAAAAAAAAGAAAAAAAAAGCAAAAGCAAAAAAAAAAAGAATGATTTTAAAAATATTAAAAATTAAAAATATATCTGGCTCTTCTCTGATGTTATGGGCCGTGTGGGCTCACTTCCAAGGTGGTTCCCTCTGTTTAACTTCTTCTGTTTGCTGGTTTTTAGGCTCACTAGTTCAGTCGCGCTGTGTGGAGGGGGATGCTGCAAACAAATAGCACTGTCGTGTGTACACAGTATCTCTGCCCCGCTTGACCTGTCCTTTCTCGCGGCGCACAAACCGCTCCGGCTCTACGATGCTCAGCCGGGAACCGTCTGGGGCCGGCCCTAGGCTGCGTGCACTTCCCCGGTCCAAGCCGCTCAGGACTCAGGCAGCCCTCAGAGGCACAAATGCGGCTGGGACTGCGCTTTGTGCCCTTCCCAGGTCCGAGTAGCTCAGGAGTTTGGCGAGCGCGATCGCCTCGGCTTGTCACCTTTTCCGCCGCTGCCGCTCAGCTCTCTGGGTGGACTGCTGGCGCACCCCGTGAGGCAGACTGTGACTGTCCAGCACCCCCAGAAGTCTTAGCAAAGGAGCCTGCTTGCAGTTAGGTACGTAAAGTCTCTCCGGGTCTGCAATTGCCCCTTTCCAGTCCTTACGGCTCTGGCTGCCTGTCCCCGGCGGGGAATGGTCTGCAGCCGGCTTTTTCCGCTCCGTCCTTTGTTCTGTGCTCGGTCCTGGCGGTGTCTTATGTTCGAGCTTTTCGCGTGGTAGCTATCCCACAGTCTGGTTTGCTAGCCCAAGTTAGATCGTTCTGGTTGCGCGTGGGGCGTTCCTGCCCGATTCTTGCAAAGCTCTGCAGCCCGCGCCTCCCGCGCGTCCCTGCCCTGCCCCCACTTCCCAATGGCGGATGCAGGCGTCTGTGCTGCTTTTCCGCTGGGGGAGTTACTGGTGGGCTTGTAATCTGTTGGTTTTAATTATTTATCTATTTTTCCTTCCTGTTATGTTGCCTCTGTGTTTCCAAGGCTCGCCACAGACTCGGCAGGGAGAGTGTTTCCTGGTGTTTGGAAACCTCTCTTCTTAAAATTCCCTTCCCGGGACGGGCTTCCCTTCTCCGGACGGAGCTCCCTCCCCACCTCCTTTGTCTCCTTTTTCATCTTTTATATTTTTTCCTACCTGTTTTTGAAGACAATGGTCTGCTTTTCTGGTTGCCTGATGTCCTCTGCCAGCCTACAGAAGTTGTTTTGTGGAGTTTGCTCGGCGTTGAAATGTTCTTTTGAGGAATTTGTGAGGGAGAACGTGATCTTCCCGTCCTATTCCTCCGCCATCTTTCCCTCCCCCCTATTGTTTCTTTTCAATGTTAAGCTGTATGCACTATTTATATATTTTGGAAACTAATCCCTCTGTAGAATCATTTGGAAATATTTTCTCCTAGTTGTAGGTTTTCTAGGTTGTCTTTTCATTTTATTTGCATTTCCTTTGCTGTGCAAAAGGTTTTGAGTTTAATTAGGTCCCATTTGTTGATTTTTGTTTTTATTTCCATTACTCTAGGAGAAAGATCCAATAAAATATTGCGGCAATTTATGTCAAAGAGTATTCTGCTTGTGTTTTCCTTTAGGAGTTTTATAGTATATGGTCTTACATTTAGGTCTTACATCCCTTTTGAGTTTATTTTTGTATATGGTATTGGAAAATATTTGAATTGATATCAGAGTTTTTAAAAGGGCCCAGATTAAATGGAAACATCAAAATTGCCTAGCTATAGCTTAGAACTTCAATATGTATAAGAGGAGGTACAGTACCATTTCTTACAATGTGGTTTGAAGAACAAATAATCCCTCAGGGAATAAGCTGGAAACTAATTTTTCTATGAATTCTTCACCTTGAAATTCTGATTCTAATTAAGTTAGTCTGAGGTGGGCCTGAGTAATTATATTTTAAAAATAAGTCCAATAGATGTTTCTGTAGTATTTTATGCTTAAGGCAGGATTTTGTGAGCCTCTTATTATTCTTTCTGGGGTTAAAGACTCTTCTAAAGAAAACTGAAATTATTCCCCCAGTGTAATTATTATTTCTTCCCATCTTTCAGGCCTAGTTTTGACCCCACTAGAGACAGAGCCAAGGCCAAGGTGCACATCTCTTGTGTATCAGGGTAGGGTAGAGAGAGTCCAGAAATGAAAATCAGCAGACATGACTGGATTCTGCATCTCCAATGTTCTATTTTTTGTGACTTTAGCAAGTCACTTTACCCTCTAGGCCTGAGTTTCTTTGACTATGAAATGGGAATAATAACAAATATTTCCCAAGACAGCTGACTGAATTCAAGACACATTTGTGAAAAGTGGATGCTCTATGAATGCTGTTTATCTTTCCCCTTTTCACACCATTTTTGGGTTGAGTCTTTCTCTGGTCATCCAGTCTAATAGAAGCGACCCTTTTATTTACCTAATGATACACTGTCTTGTTAAAGGTACTGTGATATTTTAAAAGCAATGGCTCACTGTAAATTTAGTTCTGAGCATCTAAAGTAGCTGAGATGTAATGCCCAGCTTACCTTCTCAGCCAGTTGCAGACATATTCCAGGCAGTGGCACTTTGAGAGCTAGGGCCTGGTAATAGATCTTGCTGCTAAGTCACTTCAGTCATGTCTGACTCTGTGTGACCCCATAGATGGCAGCCCGTCAGGCTCCCTAGTCCCTGGGATTCTCCAGGCAAGAACTCTGGAGTGGGTTGCTATTTCCTTCTCCAATGCATGAAAGTGAAAAGTGAAAGTGAAGTCGCTCAGTCGCGTTGACTTTTAGATCTTAGCCAGTGTCAAAATTTAGCATGAGAATTAGTTCTACCTCTTTCTCCAAGGAGTCACCTATTGTACTCTGGAGGTCATTTGTGCCCCAAGAAAGAAATCCAAGAGGAATATTAAGATACTGACAATGAGGAAGATAATTATGATTCCAATAGGTCTATTTTGAGCAGTAGATTTTTTGAAACAATAAGAAGAGTTTTTCTTACATAAACCAAAATGGTCCCCAGAAGTCTTAATTTCAAAGAATTTTCATCTACATGATAAGTGCCCATCAAATGAAATTAACATTACTTGAATTATAAGATGTTATACTCTTTCTCTCTCTCTTGAATCTCTGCAAGTGAGCTGTTTACCTTTTAAAGAACATCATATATTCATACTTATGCTTATTCTTATGTATTTGTTTTTCTTTTCCTATGTAGTATATTTGAAGAGCAGCTGACTACAACTGGGGCTTCCCTGGGGCTCAGTGGTAAAGAATCCACCTACCAATGCAAGAGATGCAGGTTTGATTCCTGGGTCTGGAAGATCCCATGGAGAAGGAAATGACAACCCATTCCAGTATTCTTACCTGGAAAATCCCATGGACAGAGAAGCCTGGTTGACTACAGTCCATGGGGTCACAAAGAGTTGGACAGCACTGAGCACACACACATGACTACAGTAGCTTACTCACCATGTTTCTAACCTTAGGGCTAGAGGAAGAAGCAGAATCACATCAATTTTCTCTGAACTTAAAAGCAAAAACAGTTCAGGGACTGGTGAGGCCAATGTGAAATTGTGTGGTAGAAAGAAAATGGAAAGGGACTTCTGTTCTGTGCTCTGCAGCTCTGACTTCATTTCCTGAGTTCAGTTCAGGAAGGAAAAATTCACAGCATTACACACAACGCTGATGCCCAAGGAAGGCCAGAAATCCCAAGCAAGTAGCTCATGCTGCTGCATATTCATGAATGCAAATGAGGCCTCACTGCTTTAGCACTTGGCTCTGAGATTGCAAATCTGGGTATTAACAGTGATTCCTGCAAGTTTCTATGAATATAAACCAGGAGGGAAATGTCAATTAGGCAGTGAGTGCATGTAGAAAGTTATTCTAGCCCTTTTGAAAAACATAAACTTTTGGTAAGAAGATACCCCATCCTCCCATTTAATTGTTTTGTCATCTGGGGGCAGTTCAGGGTCTCATTGTTAAAGAAAACTGGGGACCTCTGGGCCGTGAAGTCCTGCAGAGTCACTAGCAGCCCTGTACTGCAAGTGCCATGAGGGCAGGGGCCTTGGCAATTACTACTGTGTCCCCAGTTGTTAGCACAGTACATGGCTCCCTGTACTGTTTTTCTACCTACTACTGCATAAACTTAGGGGCTGAAGACAACATTTATCATGTCACATTTTCTGTGGATCAAGATCTGGGTGTGGTTTGCTGAGTTCTGTATCTATGGTTTTTTAATGAAGCTACTGTAGGGTCAAGGCTTGCCTGGGAAGGCTTCTTGTCCTAGTTCATGCAAATGACCGCTGGAAGGATTCAGTTTCACAGGAGGTGTTAGCCATGGTATTTGTGGACCTCTGCATAGAAATTTCACAAGGTGGCAATGTGCTTCATCAGAGTGAGGAAGCAAGAGGAAATGGGGAGTGAGACAGCAAGAGACAGTACTGGTACGATGAAAGCCATAGTTATCTGGATGACTTGCAATTATATATTTTGTCTACAGTTGTCCAAATTCATCAAAGTGAAAACTCAAGGTCGATATTTTAAAAGGCTTATATGTGAAATTGCTGGAATATCTTCATAAATGTTCTGTAAATATAAAACTGCTGCTGCTGCTAAGTCGCTTCAGTCATGTCCAACTCTGTGCGACCCCATAGATGGCAGCCCACCAGGCTCCTCCGTCCCTGGGATTCTCCAGACAAGAACACTGGAGTGGGTTGCCATTTCCTTCTCCAATTTGTGAAAGTGAAAAGTGAAAGTGAAGTCGCCCAGTCGTGTCTGACTCTTCATGACCCATGGACTGCAGCCTACCAGGCTCCTCCGTCCATGGGATTTTCTAGGCAAGAGTACTGGAGTGGCTTGCCATTGCCTTCTCCGAAATATAAAACTACTCTAAACTAAAATTTGTATTAAAATTTATTTAAAAAATTATTTTAGCTATACAATATTTTAAAAATTTACATTTTAACAGCAATAACTTAAAATGTGAGAGGGAGAAGCAGTAAAATTGTAGAGTTTATTAATTATATCAAATTTAAGTTGCCTGTATAAAATAGAGTGTTATAAGTTCAAATTATTTTATCTAAATCTCATGATAGCACAAGAGAAAATTCTATTGTAACTACACAAAAAGATACATAAAAAAGTCAAAGCAAGAAAGACCCACCCCCAAAGGGAAACTATCACTTTACCTTAAGGAATGACAAAAAGAAGAATAAATTAAGCTCTAATTCTGTGGAAATAATAAAAATTAGAATAAAAGTGAAGGAAAGAGAATAGAAAAATAATAGAAAGATTAACCAAACTAAGAGGTGGTTCCTTAAAAATCGGCAAACCTTTAAGTAGACTAATAAGGAAAAAAGAGAAAGGACCCAAATCAACAAAATTATTACTGAGGAAAGAGATTACAGTGAATATCAAAGAAATTAAAAGATTGTGAGACTACTATAAATAGCAATATGTGAATAAACTGAACAACCTAGATGAAGTGGAAAAAATTCTCAAGAAGATACAACTAAGACTGAATCAGGAAGAAATAGAAAATCTGAATTGACCAGTTACTAGTAAGGAGATTGATTGGTAATTTAAAATTTCACAGTGAAGAAAAGTCCACATGATTTCACTGATTAATTTTATCAAAGTGGGAAAGAACTAACACCAGTCCTTCTCAACTTCTAAAAACTGAAGAGGAAGAATCATTTCCAGTTCATTTCACGAGGCCAGCATTACTCTTATACCAAAACCTTCATTTTATTAGGCAAGCAATACCCTGATACTGAAATTGACACCACTAGAAAAGCACAGGCCAATATCCATGATTAATATAGATGTAAAAGTTCTCAACAAAATACTAACAAGTGGAATTATGAAGCACCAGTACAATATTGTAAAGTAATTAGCCTCCAGTTAAAATAAATAAATTTAAATTTAAAAAAAAAAGGATCATTCACCATGGCCAAGTAAGATTTAAACCCGGGATGCAAGGATGGTTCAATGTGCATGAATCAATTAATGTGATAATCAGGCAAGAAAAAGAAACAAAAGGTATCAGAATTGAAAAGGTGGAAGTATTATATTTTCTATTTGCAGATGACATGATTTTACATATATAAAATCCTTAAGACTCAATTGAAAAACTCTTAGGTTTAATCAATGAATTCAGTAAATGAACAGGGTAAAAAACATATAAAACTTATTAGCATTTCTATAAGCTAACAAATTTTCTGAAAAATAAGTTGAAAGATTGATCTCATTTATAATAGCATCAAAAACACTAAGGTGGTAAAAGAAAACAACATTGTTGAAATAAGTATAAGAAATAAATAAATGGAACAGTATCTTGTGCTCATAGGTTAGAAGAGTTAATGTTACTAAAAAAGTCAATGCTACCACTATACTACTATCACTTTGTAGTATACAAATGTCAAATTATAATTCTGTGTACCTGTAAATATATATTATTCTATATATATGTATGTGTGTGTGTGTGTGTGTGGGCATGAATGTTCAGTTGTGTCTGACTCTTTGTGACCCTATGGACTATAGCCTGCCAGACTCCTCGGTCCATGGGATTTCCCAAGCAAGAATACTGGAATGGGTTGCCATTTCCTTCTTCAGGGGATTGCCCTCACCCAGGGATCAAATCTACATCTCCTGCATTGCAGGTGGACTCTGTACCACTGAGACACCAGGGAAACTCATGTGTGTGTGTGTGTGATTATTCAGTTCAGTTCAGTTCAGTTCAGTTGCTCAGTCATGTCCGACTTTGTGACCCCATGGACTAGAGCACGCCAGGCTTTCCTGTCCATCATTAACTCCCAGAGCTTACTCAAACTCATGTCCCATGAATCGACGATGCCATCCAACCATCTCACCCTGTCATCCTCCTCCCACCTTCGATCTTTCCCAGCATCAGGGTCTTTTAAAATGAGTTAGTTCTTCACATGAGGTGGCCAAAGTATTGGAGTTTCAGCTTCAACATCAGTCCTTCCAATGAACATTCAGGACTGATTTCCTTTAGGATTGACTGGTTGGATCTCCTTGCAGTCCAAGGGACTCTCAAGAGTCTTCTCCAACACCACAGTTCAAAAGCATCAATCCTTTGGTGCTCAGCTTTCTTTATAGTCTAACTCTCATATCCATACGTGACTACTGGAAAAACCATAGCTTTGACTAGATGGACCTTTGTTGGCAAAATAATGTAGATAGACAGAAAATACAAAGCTGAGGTAACTCAGTTTAGTGGAACTTTAAAAGGTCTTGCTTTTTTAAATTTACATGACTGTCAGTGCTAAATTGAACTTTTTTTTCTGAACTTGGTAACATTTAAACATAGATATGGGATCTGCCAAACCAGGAAATGAAAGCATTTTCCCTGACTTGTCTTTGGATGATGATTTTTAACAAATTTTCAGTATTTACTCAAGGTATTCTTTTTGCCTGTCATGTTCCTTTGCTTTCAAAATGAGAATTGTATGGTTCGATGTTTTTTTTTTAATTTTCATTTCTCCTGAAAAGTGCAAAAGGAACACGGTGAAACTAACAAGTTCTCACAGAGTCTCAGCAATTCTATCAGTGGACACCTTAAAGGGAATCAGGATTTATAAATAATGCTCGCATCTATTTCTAGCCAAGATTGTATTAATTATAACAGATTTTCTGTCTTCCACATAAACACCATTTGAGGTCTCTATCACTTTTATAGTTACTACAACTCAAGGTCTCAGATCACTACCATCTGTGGTGTTGAGTCAAATTGGATAAGTTCTTCTCAGATTTAAAGTCCATCAAATCCTGGGGAAATATCATCTGAAGGGCCACAAGATTAACTGATTTTGGTTTCAAAGGAAATAAGTGAATATTTGGTTTCAAAGGAAATAAGTGAACATTTCAACAAAGGGACTTCAGCTTGTTATAACCCACAAATCTATCAGAATTTATCCTCCATGTTCATAAAATTAGGCAAATGTTCCCCTCCTCCCCATTCCACTTCACGTTGAATTATACACTCTTCATCATACAGAGATCAACTATTTCTTGGCTGGTTGTTTATCTGGGATACTTTTTCTTTCCATGTCAACCTATTTCTGATTTGGTGCAAATTGGTCATTTATCAGATTAAAACTTAGTCTGAAATACATAAGTGCAAATCACTTTCCATTATAACCAATAAGATGTAATTGGTTCTTTTGACAACTCATTGAACTGTACTGATTTTCCTAAGTGGCGTAAAACCTTTCTGATTCTTTTAAAATTTTCATCCCAACTATCCTACCAGTTATTTCCTTTTCTCTAAGGGAAATTAGTATCAGTTGTAACTGCCTTAAATGAATCTATTGTTTTCCTGATATAAATCGCCCACGACAACATGACATTTACAAAATACCATGTATTTAGGACCATCATTCAGATGCATCATACACAGGAGCACAGAGCTGAGGGTCTAAATGGGACTTGAAATTCACTCTACTTTCTCCTTGACAAAATGTCCAGCAAGTGAAAGGATTAAAATTTTCACACTCATGAGAGGAATTATATAAGAAACTACACAGATACAATTATATTTATTCTATCCCCAATCTGCACAAGTTGGATTTTACTATCCACATTTCACAGATGCAGAAACTGAGGCTCAAAAAGTCCACTAGCTAGCCTAGGATAACGTATCAGTGGAGAAGTCAGATGCACATCTCGTCTGTGGGGATGCATGGCCCCTTCTTGTTTCTTCCAAGTGGGGAGACCTTCACTGCACCCACCAAGGCACCAGGTCTTCCCTGAGCACCTCTAGATTCAGAATGGCTTCCTCATGACTTTCTCAAGTGTTAATGGGTACTTTTGCTTACAGTTTTTCCAGGTCATTCTCACAGCACTGACCATTATGAAGTGAATATTTAGGAAAGCCAAATTTTTGTTCAGTTGTTAGTCCAGCTTTTTGTTTGCAGAGTGAACATGGGGTTGTACTTGTCCTCTGCTAATCAAATTATCAATGGGAACTAATACTCCCAAAAGCAGAGTCAGGGGGCCAATGATGTCAGGAAGTAATTATGATAAAAATGACAATTTGGTTATTAAATACCTTTGCTGTTATTAGCTATAATTATTGATAACATTGATCTGAAATGGGCTTCCCTCATCTTCTAATGAGATCTACTTTTATGTTAAGAAGACAAACATGCTCAAACAAAAGGAAGCAGGAAGAGGCATTATTGTGTGACCTTAGTTCTCAAGAAAATCTGAGAAGAGATCAGCACTAAACCTCAAGAAGTTTAAGAATCAGCTCTCAAGAAGGGCAGTCTGGTAATAGCAGCCTCAACATTAAGATCACAAGACTTTGAAATTCCACCATCAGAAATTACCTTCTGTATATTTTGGTTCAGATTTCCAAGTTGTAGGTCTAATAGCCTTTGTTCATTTTTTGAAGCCAAGAAATAGGCAGTTTATGGGTAGTCCACCCTTACTCAAGTGTTTATCCCTTATCAATTCAGGTGATAGGAGTTAGCCATATAGAGTTACATAATATTAAAATAGTAATTCTGCGGAAAGCTATAGGTGGGTGCTTTGAGTGAGTGCTTGAGTCTAGTCAGTTCAGTTCAGTCGCTCAGTCATGTCCAACTCTTTCCAACCCCTTCCAACCCCATGAATCGCAGCACGCCAGGCCTCCCTGTCAATCACCAACTCCCAGAGTTCACTCAAACTCATGTCCATCGAGTCGATGATGCCATCCGGCCATCTCATCCTCTGTCATCCCCTTCTCCTCCTGCCCCCAATCCCTCCCAGCATTAGGGTCTTTTCCAATGAGTCAACTTTTCACATGAGGTGGCCAAAGTACTGGAGTTTCAGCTTTAGCATCATTCCTTCCAACGAACACCCAGGGATGATCTCCTTTAGAATGGACTGGGTGGATCTCCTTGCAGTCCAAGGGACTCTCAAGAGTCTTCTCCAACACCACAGTTCAAAAGCATCAATTCTTCGGTGCTCAGCTTTCTTTATAGTTCCAACTCTCACATCCACACATGACCACTGGAAAAACCATAGCCTTGACTAGACAGACCTTTGTTGGCAAAGTAATGTCTCTGCTTTTCAATATGCTACCTAAGTTGGTCATAACCTTCCTTCCAAGGAGTAAGCGTCTTTTAATTTCATGGCTGCAGTCACCATCTGCAGTGATTTTGGAGTCCCCCAAAATAAAGTCTGACATTATTTCCACTGTTTCCCCATCTATTTCCCATGATGTGATGGGACCAGATGCCATGATCTTCGTTTTCTGAATGTTGAGTTTTAAGCCAACTTTTTCATTCTCCTCTTTCACTTTCATCAAGAGGCTTTTTAGTTCCTCTTCACTTTCTGCCATAAGGGTGGTGTCATCTGCATATCTGAGGTTATTGATATTACTCTCGACAATCTTGGTTCCAGCTTGTGCTTCTTCTAGCCCAGCATTTCTCATGATATACTCTGCATATAAGTTAAATAAAGAGGGTGACAATATACAGCCTTGACATACTCCTTTTCCTATTTGGAACCAGTCTGTTGTTCCATGTCCAGTTCTAACTGTTGTTTCCTGACCTGCAGATAGGTTTCTCAAGAGGCAGGTCAGGTGGTCTGGTATTCCCATCTCTTTCAGAATTTTCCACACTTTATTGTGATCCACACAGTCAAAGGCTTTGGCATAGTAAATAACACAGAAATAGATGTTTTTCTGGAACTCTCTTGCTTTTTCCATGATCCAACGGATGTTGGCAATTTGAACTCTGGTTCCTCTGCCTTTTCTAAAACCAGCTTGAATGTCTGGATGTTCATGGTTCACGTATTTCTGAAGCCTGGCTTGGAGAATTTTGAGCATTACTTTACTAGTGTGTGAGATGAGTGCTTGAGTAGCAAGTACTTATATTTTATCTCAAATACCTTCCAACCACTCTGGCATCAAAATGTACTTATCCTCTGCTAATCAAGTTAGCAGTGTGAACTAATACTCCCAAAAAGCAGAGTCAGGGGCCAATGATGTCAGGAAGTAATTATGATAAAAATGATGGTAATTCGGTTATTAAATACCTTTGCTGTTATTAGCTATAATTATTGATAACATTGATCTGAAATGGGCTTCCCTTGTGGCTCAGCTGGTAAAGAATCCACCTGCAATGTTGGAGACTTGGGTTTGATCCCTGGGTTGAGAAGACCCCTGGAGAAGGGAAAGGCTACCCACTCCAGAATTCTGGCCTGGAGAATTCCATGGACTGTATAGTCCATGGGGTTGCAAAAGTTAGACACTACTGAGTGACTTTCACTCTCTTCACCTGATCTGAAATACTTAAAAATCATATATTCATGACTCCCAGGTAACTCTGCCTTGAAAACAGCTCTGTAGGACCCTTTCCCTGATTCATTTATTTCCCAGGAATTTGACCTTAAGTGCAATTTCCCCAGGGCCTTCTTTAAGGTCAGGACCTGCCCTGTAGGAAGCTGGCCTCTGCAGTGAGTCACACTAAGCACAAGGTGTTATGATTGCAATAGACTGGAGCCTGGATCAGTAAGACAGTCTTGATTATAGACTAATCCAGAAATCTAGTCCTTGCAGAGATAGCAATCTGACTGATATCCAGCAAGAGAGGGCCTTTCTTGTTTCCTTCAAGCAGTTTATAACTGAGAAGGTCTAAAATCATCCCCATCACACACTACCCACTACCCACTACCTTGATTTAGTAAAATATCTTGTTAATCAAAATATTGACACATGAAACTTTTGTTCTCATCCTTGTCGAGCTCTGCCAAAAAAAGAAGCAGAACAATGATAAATGAGGTGAATGCATGAACAATTTCCTTCCTTGTTTATCCCTTACTAGAGTCTCAGTCAAGGTAGTTGTCACTGACACAACTGTGTGTGTGCGCTCAGCCTTCAAGTCATGTCTGACTCTTTCTCCATCTGACTCAACCCTTTAAAGCATTGTCAACTTCTGCTCATCACTGTCTCTGAACACTCTAATGGATAGAAAAAAATGGCCTTTACTTTCTTTAAATCTATATTATTTTGATAGTTTCATTACAGGAATTAAGTGGGCAGGCTGTTGATTTAAGTGTAGAGTCAGTTGATTTGGAACAGAAAATTGTGTCACTAGGAAAGAGAATTGGGGAAATTTTCTTAATCTCTCTCCCTCAGTTTCCTCATATACAAAGTAGAGATCATAATAGTACCTATGTCATGCCATCTTGGTGAGGACTGGAGAGCTCATATTGTTTTTTAATGTAGTGTCTGCAAAAAGTGATTTTACCTTTGTGTGAGTATGTGTGTGTATTAGTTGCCCAGTCATGTCCAACTCTTTGCAACCCCATGGACAGTAGCACATCAAGCTGCTCTGTCCATGGAATTCTCCAGGCAAGAATACTTGAGTGGTTTGACATTCCTTTTCCAGGGGATCTTTCCAACCTCGGGATCTAACCTGGGTCTCCTGCATTACAGGCATGTTCTTTGCGACACTATGGACTGTAGCCCACCAGGCTCTTCTGTCTATGGAATTTCCCAGGCAAGAATACTGGAGTGGGTTGCCATTTCTTCCTCCAAGGAATTTTTCAGACCCAAGGATTGAACCTGTGTCACTTAGGTGTCCTGCATGGGCAGGTGGGTACTGTGGGTATACATTTTAGTAAATGGACTGTACTTCATTTGAGGGCAGGAGTAAGTCTTTGTTTGCATCTACAAAAATGCTTGCAGTTGGCAAACACTAAAATGAATGTGGTTAGATAGCATCACCAACTCAATGGAAATGAATTTGAACAAACTCTGGGAGACAGTGAAGGGCAGGGAAGCCTGGCATGCTGCTGTCTAAGGGGTTGCAAAGAGACAGGCAGGACTTAGCAATTGAACCACAGAGTCATTATAGACAGGCACTTAGTGATTGTGACAAGCTGTGAATTTGCTTTCCTTTCTTCTTTCCTTCTAATAATTTTTAGCATGTATTAGACTTAAGGTTCTGTGGAAATACAGCAGGTTGTGGCCTTGCCCTTGGAAAACAACATGAAGAGACCCATGAATGAATGATTG
Organism: Ovis aries; assembly: GCF_016772045.2. Classification (NCBI taxonomy): domain Eukaryota; kingdom Metazoa; phylum Chordata; class Mammalia; order Artiodactyla; family Bovidae; genus Ovis; species Ovis aries. Next base: position 29,027,326 of record NC_056075.1, on the reverse strand, counting down.
ATTGGAACGTGGGAAGAATAGTGCTAGGAGGTGACCAACACAGGAGCAATGGGGGCACACAAGAGGCAGGTGACCCAAGGGAACCCCATCGCACAGGACCAGAGCTCGCAACTGGGTGACATTTCTGACAAGGGGGTCATCTTACCAATAGTAAAGAGTAGATGGGTGATGAAATTACACAGCTGTGATTTATTCTGAGCTTTATGGGAAAAAATTTTTAGAAGACTGATTCAGAATTGACAGTATTTCTTGAGATGAAAGAGGGGCTCAGATTTACCCAGTTTACTGTGATACTGTTTTCTTTTGTAGAAACCCATCAAAAAGACAAGGGGGAAAACAAATAATTCTTATTTATATAATTGGGATTTCTATGTATTTCTACTGCTGTACAGATTTTGGGGGTATATTCAAAACTGCTTTAACTGACTCAAATAGTTTTATTTGGTGCCAGTTTAAGCAAGACCCAGGCAGCAAGCCATTCATGACTTAACTAGTAGCCCATATTAAAATATAGCAATTTAACTGCAATTACGGTTATCATAATTTATTTATAAAATGCTATTGTAGGCATTTGTATCTGACAGCCCATTTACTTTCAGTGTGGTACTATGTGTGGCCCATTAAATTATAAAATGCAAGGTCATTAACCTACAGTTCCACTTGTGCATTGTTAAATAGCATCCTGTCCTTTCTCTGGTTGAGATAGAATTGTTCAATCATTTATCTGTAACCATTCAGTTTACCTGTGATCTTCCAAAGGCTCTTATTACTGCTAATTAAGCAGGTGTGACCTGTGCTGAAAGCAGTTGGCACTCCTTGAACATCTGGCCAGGATCCAAAATTTGGTCAGTTCTCTTAGTGCCCTCATTTTCCTCTCATTTGCCTTTGGTCATTAGTGATTATGGCAGCTCAGTACATGTTTTCATGTTCAGGATCATTAGGGTTTTAGAGGTTTTAAAGAGGGCACTTGGCGTATGATCAAGTGTACTGTGGACAGACCATGGAAGAAAAGCATTTCTTTTGCTTCTGAAGCCAAGATGGTACTTTGTGTTGAGTGGTCAAAGCTGTTGAGCTCAGCATTGTGAATACTGAGTCAGGATTTATAGACTAGAACTTCCCAGGTAGGTTTTTTTGCATTGATAAAACCTGTGTTTCCTGAACACAGATGATGTACTCTCCTGTTCCAGGCCAGAAATTCACATATCTTGTTGGATACATCTGAGCTAGTGGTTGGACAATCAATATGATTTTTATTCAAGACTTTGACCAAATAAGTGAAAAATGAAAGAAATAAAAGGGAGCTACCATTTATGTTGCTCCTATTAATGTTTTAGAACTGAATGTGAAAGCTCTTACCTCATGTTCAAGTAAATTTCCTTGTAATGCTGTCAGAAAGGTGTTACTATAAACCCAGTTTTACAGGTAAAGAAATTGGGGCCCAGAGAGTACATACAGTTACTAGGTAGCTACACTGGAATTTAAAGTCAGGTCTGCAGAACTCCAAAGCCCTTTGCAACAAATCACAGTTCAGTTGCCCTCTGGTATCACCATGTGCAAAGTTAACTCTGGTTCCCTGAACTTAGGTATCCAGTCTATGGATTAATTATATTTGATCCTTATCTTCTGTTTCTCTTTTGCAAACTTTCTAGAGATCACATTATTACTTGCTAATTATTCTTCACCGAAGGAAAGTAGAAATGGGCATAGAAAGTATAAGACAAATATCATCAAATTTCAGATAATGGTAGCTTTTGATCAAGGAAGAAGTATGCACTTATTTAAGATCCAATTATGAATGAAGAAAAAGAAAGGAAGAAAGAAACATTTTTAATGAAGTATATATTTAAGATATATAATATTTTAATAATGTATACATAGTAAAATAATTACTATGTGTGTGTGCTTAGTTGCTCAGTCACGTCTGACTCTTTGTAGTACCATGGACTGTAGCCTGTCAGGCTCCTCTGTTCATGGAATTCTCCAGGCAAGAATACTGGAATGCATCATCATTTCCTCCTCCAGGGGATTTCCTGACCCAGGGATTGAACTCATGTCTCCTGCAATTACTATAGTCAAGCCAATTAACACAACCATCTCCTCCCGTAGTTACCATTTTTGTGTATCATGAGAGAAGCTGAAATCTAGCAAATTTCCAGTATCAGTACAGTATTATTAGCTATAGTCATATATTATAGAAATGTACATACAGAGGAAATGCTTTTCTTCCATGGTCTATCCTCCACACAACTTGTCATATACCAAGTGCTCTCTTTACAACCACTAAAATGCTAATCTGTGTACTAAGTCACTTCAGTCGTGTCTGACTCTTTGGGACTCCATGGACTGTAGCTGAGCTCCTCTGTCCATGGAATCTCCAGGCAAAAATACTGGAGTGGGTTGCCATGCCCTCCTCCAGGGCATTTTCCCAACCCATGGATCGAACCTGCATCTCTCACGTCCCCTGCTTTGACAGCCAGGTTCTTTACCACTAGCGCCACCAGGGAAGCCCATATGATTATATGCTATACATTAGTTTGCTACACTTAGTCATCCCACATAACTGCAACTTTGTACCTGTGACTAATATGGCTGCATTTCACCCACCTCCCTGTCCCTGATAACTGCCATTCTATGCTCTGCTTCTATTTATTTGGCTTAAGATTCTACAGAAAGTGAGATCATACAGTACATTTTTCCATGTGTCAGAATTTTGAAAGATTTCTTTTTAATTAAAATTTTTTCAAATGAATATCTTGTCTTTGGTAACAGAGCTATTAATATGTACATATATAATTAATTAATATGTACATATGTATATGATGTTATTTTTATATTATGTTTCTTGTATCTCATTTTCCTCCATTATGATACCTTAAACTTGCAAGAGTGATCACTTAATCATTCCAGAATATATCCTCAACTAGAACAGTGCTTGACACATAATCAGGTGTTCTGTGTTGAAACAGCAAATGAATATTATGACTACTGTTAATTATATAGTGTAGCATTTTAGCAGTGTCCTCCAGGATTTTGAATGCTTAGGACTATTTTTCCATCTATTAAACATCTGTTTTTGTGCCTTTCATGTCTATTTTTTATAGTCTCTCTGTATTTATTTTTCACCTCTAGTTATTTATCTAGTTTTCTGATTTTGCCTGCCCCAAGCAGGTACTTTCTGATTCTAATATCAAGGTTGGCATGAACTGGGGAAACAGAGTCTCAAATATTTTTAATTAAATTATATTAATTTGAATATTAAGCATAAGAGAGGGTTTCAGGGCTCTGTCTGTGAATGATCAAATTACTGAATCTGGATTCATAGCATCTGATCTGGGTTCTCCTAAAGAAGACTAACTGTAGTTTGAGTTTCTCTCCCTCCCTCTTGCCCCCTCTTCTTTGCCCCCACTCTACACCCATGATAAGTCTCACAGTTCTCAAAGGACATTGTGATGGAGCTCTTCTTTGCGAATCTAAAGTCTTGTTGCTGTTATTGATCTTTCCAAAAGCCCCTTCTCAAAGACATGGCCATAAACTTTTCCCATTAATTTCCCTCGAGGGTTCAGTAAGTAAATGAATGTTATAAGCTACTTTTCATAAGTTTCAACTTATTGAGGAAAGCATAAAATTACTAGCTGATGCAAGTGTGTGAGTCTGGGAAAGAAGTGGAATATAAGACCTTGCAGAGGATCTTAACTGCATCCATGAGTCTTTGGGTAACATTCATAAATGCCATATGACAGTTCTGTGTCATTTTAAATTATAATATGTTAGCTCAGTTCAGTTGCTCAGTTGTGTCTGACTCTTTGTGACTCCATGGACTGTAACACGCCAGGCTTCCCTGTCCATCACCAACTCCCAGAGCCTATTCAAACTCAGGTCCATTACGTCGGTGATGCCATCCAACCATCTCATCCTCTGTCATCCCCTTCTCCTCCCACCTTCAATCTCTCCCAGCATCAGGGTCTTTTCCAGTGGGTCAGGTCTTTTCCAGTGAGTCAGTTCTTTGCAGCAGATGGCCAAAATATTGTAGTTTCAGCTTCAGCATCAGCCTGTCCAGTGAATATTCAGGACTGATTTCTTTTAGGATGGACTGGTTGGATCTCCTTGCAATCCAAGGGATTCTCAAGAGTCTTCTCCAACACCACAGTTCAAAAGCATCAATTCTTCAGCACTCAGATTTCTTTATTGTCCAACTCTCACATCCATACATGACTACCGGAAAAAACATAGCTTTGACTAGATGGACCTGTTGGCAAAGTAATGTCTCTGTTTTTTAATATGCTGTCTAGGTTGGTCATAGCTTTTCTTCCAAGGAGCAAGCATCTTTTAATTTCATGGCTGCAGTTATCATCTGCAGTGATTTTGGACCCCCCAAAATAAAGTTTGTCACTGTTTCCATTGTTTTCCCATCTATTTGCCACGAAGTGATGGGACCAGATGCCATGATCTTAGTTTTCTGAATGTTGAGTTTTAAGTCAACTTTTTCACTCTCCTCTTTCACTTTCATCAAGAGGCTCTTTAGTTTCTCTTCTTCGGTTTCTGCCATAGGGTGACATCATCTGCATATCTGAGGCTATTGATATTTCTCCTAAACTCCAATATAAGTTAAGCAGGTTAACATTTGATAGTTTCTTTAAAAAAATCTCAGATATGGACCCAACGCTGACATAATTGGCATAGCAATTATGAGTCTGGCTGGTTAGAAAGCAGACAGTTTGGTGTTTCAGGTGTTTGTTTCTAAGGAATTTTCAAGTTATCCTCAAAGGTAGTGTTACGAGAAGAGATTAGAGTGAAAAGCAGAATGTTGCTGGACAGCATTCAGGTCCATGGGCAGACACTTCTTCTCAGGGTCTTAGTCTTAGGGTGAAGCAAGTAGGATGCCTAGGGCACAACATTTAAAGAGGTCCTTAAATAAACACTATCGGTGTTGTTTTTGTGAAAGCACAGTGTTAGCCTTGAGAATTCCACCCTAAGAACTTTACTTGCTTTACCTCAGTCCTGGCTCTGCTTGACTCCCAGTGAATAGCTTGACCTTAATTAGAAGTTCCCAAAGTGGGACACCTAGAGCAAGAGATTTTGGCTGCTGTAGAAAATGAGGTTCTGTAAGTGAGAGCAGCTGAGTTTAGAAAATGTAGATTAATACATCCCCATATTGGATAATTATACTACATTTTATTGACTCTGGTCTCAGATACCCTACAGAAAATATAGCCATTCAACTTAATGTAATTTATTTTTTCCAAAATCATTGATTATCAGAACTATTGCTCTTCTCTGCTTAATAACTGAAAAGTCGTGTCATCTAAGGAAAACTGTACATCATTTTTAATTAGAAAATTCAGTTAAACTGTACATTTGAAAACAATTTCTGAATTAATTCTTGGAATAGCCCTATGAGGTTAGCGCAATTACTACCCACAGTTTACAAAGGAGAAAGCAGAATAAGAGATAAAATCATTTGAAAAGACATTTGTGCTTTACCAATACTATTCTTTGTCATAGTACATGAAGTCTATTTTATTTTTTCTTACTTATTCAAAATTAGCACATTTCATTTTCAGACTACTGAAAATTTTTTGTATGAATGGAGTAGCAACTTTGACCTACACATGTCTTTCTCTTTTTTCCTCATTGTAAATTTCTTCTCACCTCAACTTATGTGTGATGAAGCTTTTATTCACATCTAAACCCCCAGCCTGCCATGCCATCATAATTTTTCAGCACTTACTGGCTCAACAGGTTTCCACATATTCCTGAGCAATGTGAATTTCAACCCCAGAATTGCTCAGCTCTACCACTGAGATCAACAGACAAAACTGTAAGATGGTGGAATTGAATAACACTTTGTATAGAGTTGGCTTCCCAGAGTGTGAAGAAGGAAGCAAGTGATAGAGTGAACTGCGATCTACAGAAGACCCTTGTAAAAGAAAATACCTCTTCTACAGAGTGTCATGTTCTACATTGGAAGTTCATTATCAAACACCATTTTTGTTTTAACCAGGGACACAGAATGGTGAAAAGATATACCCGATCCATGTTCTCTTATAATTTATAATTGGGTGCTTGCATAATCACTTTCACTTTTCACTTTCATGCATTGGAGAAGGAAATGGCAGCCTACTCCAGTGTTCTTGCCTGGAGAATCCCAGGGACGGCAGAGCCTGGTGGGCTGCCTGCCGTCTACAGGGTAGCACAGAGTCGGACACGACTGAAGCGACTTAGCAGCAGCAGCAGCAGCAGTCTTATAATCTACACAGATGTCCAAGTAAAGTTAATGAATAAATTGTGAAATTAGAAAGTTACTTCTCAATACTTCTCCCCACTGTCCCTTGTGATTGGCAGAGTACATCAGTTTCAGGGGCTGAGAGATGCTTCAGCTGTAGCCATAGTTATCGTATTTATATTTAGAAACTCAGTCCCTCAGCAACTGTCTCAGTCCATGAACTGTGGGTTCAAATACAACTTCCATTAGTCCATATTCAAGGAGGCTGAATACACATTTTAGTTTCAGTGACAGTGACATATAAAATTCCCTCAGGAACTGAGCTGACTGCTAAACTGTAGGACTTTCTGCTTGGGAGAAAATACTGCAATTCAAGTTGACTACACTTGATGCTGATCTTCTTTTCTGGGCCCATTAGAGAATTTTGCTGACTTCCTCTTAGCAATTGAGTAAATAATTGGCCCCAAACCATATATGCCAGGGATAAATTTAGAAGGCTGGGTCAGCCCAATCTTTCATCACATTCTGAATCTTATTTTGGAATGAGATCATCATCTTGATTTTGTGTCCTGTCTTGCCACAACCCTCCTTACATGTTAGGCCATGTTTGCTGACTGGTGGAACAGCTTCCCAATTAGTTATCTGTATGTGGGACCAGGTTTCATCCTGAGAGAGAATACTCAGGGAGATGGAGTTCTTATAAAACCTCATTAAGAAAGAGATGATTGTTTCTCAGCATGGCATAGAAAGTTTAGAGCATGCATCCATGAGGGTTCTGATAAAGTTTTCCTCCTTTCATCTCACTAGATTTAATAGCTTGAACTATATAGAACACTACTACTCATCTTTGAATTCCTGATGTCTACCATAGTGCCCAGTCCATAGTAGGCACTCAACAAGTATTTTTATTTTTCTTTTTTCTTTTTTTTTGCATTTATTTTTTTTATTTTTATTTTTTTTAAATTTTAAAATCTTTAATTCTTACATGCATTCCCAAACATGAACCCCCCTCCCACCTCCCTCCCCATAACATCTTTCTGGGTCATCCCCATGCACCAGCCCCAAGCATGCTGCATCCTGCGTCAGACATAGACTGGAGATTCAATTCACATGATAGTATACATGTTAGAATGGCATTCTCCCAAATCATCCCACCCTCTCCCTCTCCCTCTGAGTCCAAAAGTCCGTTATACACATCTGTGTCTCTTTCTCTGTCTTGCATACAGGGTCGTCATTGCCATCTTCCTAAATTCCATATATATGTGTTAGTATACTGTATTGGTGTTTTTCTTTCTGGCTTACTTCACTTTGTATAATCGGCTCCAGTTTCATCCATCTCAACAGAACTGATTCAAATGAATTCTTTTTAACGGCTGAGTAATACTCCATTGTGTATATGTACCACAGCTTATCCTCTACATGGAAAACCCTAAAGACTCCACCAGAAAATTACTAGAGCTCATCAATGAATATAGTAAAGTTGCAGGATATAAAATCAACACACAGAAATCCCTTGCATTCCTATACACTAATAATGAGAAAGTAGAACAAGAAATTAAGGAAACAATTCCATTCACCATTGCAACGAAAAGAATAAAATACTTAGGAATATATCTTCCTAAAGAAACTAAAGACCTATATATAGAAAACTATAAAACACTGATGAAAGAAATCAAAGAGGACACTAATAGATGGAGAAATATACCATGTTCATGGATTGGAAGAATCAATATAGTGAAAATGAGTATACTACCCAAAGCAATTTACAAATTCAATGCAATCCCTATCAAGCTACCAGCCACATTTTTCACAGAACTAGAACAAATAATTTCAAGATTTGTATGGAAATACAAAAACCTCGAATAGCCAAAGCAATCTTGAGAAAGAAGAATGGAACTGGAGGAATCAACTTGCCTGACTTCAGGCTCTACTACAAAGCCACAGTCATCAAGACAGTATGGTACTGGCACAAAGATGAACAAGTATTTTTAAACAAACAGAAACTGCAGGGTTAGGATTAGGTTTGGGGAAGGACTGGAATTAGTCTTTTGTTTTGTTTTTCCTGTATGTTTGTTACTGCTCTAGAAGTTTACATACATGATGTCCTTTATTAAGCCTATTAAGTAGGGGGTGATATTGCTATCCTTATTTTTCAGTGAGGAAACTGAAAATCTAAGTGAATTAATTAAATCCATATGTTTGGTAAAGAAGCATCTGTCCCCGGGCTTGTGTAGCTCCAAATCTCAAAGTGCCTCCTAAGTATTCCTGCACTGACTTCAACATGAACTGCTACCTAAATATTTAGGACTCACTACAAAAACTGAGACAGTTTGTCAGGCTCAACAATACTTTTAAAACTGAAATAAAGTAATTAGCTCAAAATAGCATGGTTCTCAAATGCTCTGTTGCTGAATATTAGTATGCTAATAATTCTTAAAATCTGAATCTAAAGATGAGAACAGGTTATACAGACCATCTGATTGGTTGCTATCTTGCTTCTGTTAGATTCTGGGACTTAAGTATGTTGCTGTTGTTGATAGAGTAACATACCTATCTGAGGAATAAAGGGGAGCCCTCTGGATATTCTTTCAGAGTTTGAATTCATGTGTAACCAAAGATATACCTGCAGATTTCCTTCAACTTTCTAGTTTTGTTGGGCATTAAACAAATTTTCTCCTGTTGTTTGTTTTGTCTTCTTAAGCTTTCCTGAGTTGGATTTTTCTCAATTTAAATAAAAATAATACTGGTGAAGGTAGCATATAGTTTACCTGTTCTTTGTAGCTCAGTCATGTCTGGCTCTTTGCGACCTCTTGGACTATAGCCACCAGGCTCCGCTTTCTGTGGGACTTTTCATGCAAGAATACTAGAGAGGGTTGCCATTTCCTACTCCAGGGAATCTTCCCACCCAGGGATCAACCTTTGTCTCCTGTGTCTCCTGCATTGCAGGCAGATTCTTTACCTGCTGAGCCATCAGGGAAGCCCCATAGTCTACCTACCAGTTCTAAATCTATGGTTTTCCCATAATCATCCAGTGAAATGGTGTGATGACTGGAAATAGGAATGCATACTCTTTTACACTCCAGTCTGGAATTGATATGAGTCTTTCTGAGTTTGAATTCTCTAGATTGGAACTGGACTCTGGGTCATCTAAACTATTTTCTCCCACTTTAAAAAGGCATACTTGGCAAATAAAAGCTGTATATTGTGATGACTTGAGACATGCATACATTGTGAAAGTATTCCTCGCAGATAATAAATTAACACATCCATCACCTCAAATATTAATATATACATGAAATATATTGAAATATATCCATATATATTTGTGTGAGAACATTTAACTTTCTTAGCTAATTTCAATTATACAATAAAGTGTTATATAGTACAATAGTGTTCCAAGATAGAATCTATTATAGTATGGCCAGTACTCAGTGGCTAATTTCCCAGGAAACAGAAACTCAATATAGAGAGCGGAGTGACAAAATTATTGTCAAGATTAAAAAAAAAAATAAGTGGCAAAAAGAAACTCTTCAGAATTAAAGGAAAACATTAGCAAAGCAAAAAAAAAAAAAAAAAGCAATGGAGATTTTTTAAAATGCAGTTGCAAATGAAGATGTGCACCTTAGAATAATAAAAGGGCAAATATCAACTTGCTACAGAAATAAAAGAAAAAGGGATTTAAGGAACATTAAAAGCATTACATATTTCTAAATATTCTTTACAAAAGCGAGTGAGTGAAATGGAACAAAAAGTCTAGTTACATCTTCTAGCTGAAAAAGATCACTATAAATAACAGAATGAAATTGAGAAATACTATGTCACAATAGCGGAGAAGGCAATGGCACCCCATTCCAGTACTCTTGCCTGGAAAATCCCATGGATGGAGAAGCCTGGTTGGCTGCAGTCCATGGGGTCGCTAAGAGTCAGACAGGACTGAGTGACTTCACTTTCACTTTTCACTTCCATGCATTGGAAAAGGAAATGGCAACCCACTCCAGTATTCTTACCTGGAGAATCCCAGGGATGGGGGAGCCTAGTGGGCTGCCGTCTTTGGGGTCGCACAGAGTCGGACACGACTGAAGTGACTTAGCATGTCACAATAGCAGGTCAATTTGGATTGGTAAAAGAGAATCATGAAAAGTTAGAACAAAATGAAAGAACTCAGGAAACATCACCATCACCATGCAGGATATGAATTAGCCTCTTGCTGGCACTCCAAGAAAGGAGACACTTCCAAGAATGGTAAGTGGAGAAAGAAACTATTTAGAGTGTTAGTTGCTCAACGGTGTCTGACTCTGTGACCCCATGGACTGTAGCCCCCTGGCTCCTCTACCCAGGGGATTCTCCTGGCAAAAATACTGGAGTGGGTAGACATCCCCTTCTCCAGGGTATCTTCCTGACCCAGGGATCAAACCCAGGTCTCCTGTATTGCAAGAAACTTCTTCACTGTCTGAGCCACCAGGGAAGTTAAGAAATAATCTCATTGATTATATACATCACTGAGTGCCTAACTCAGTGAAAGCAAGAAATTGGCCAACTTTGGCTCTCTATCATGTGGCAGAATAACTTTCCTTAGTATTTGATACTTGTAACCAGTGTGTCCTAACTCATATTGGCGCTTCATGTTTTTCGCTGCAGACTATTTTGTTCTGTACAAACTAATGGTAGTGGTTTAGTTACTAAGTTGTGTCCAACTCTCACAACCCCACGGACTGTAACCTGCCAGGCTCCTCTGGATTCTCCAGGCTAGAATATTGGAGTGGGCTGCCATTTCCTTCTCCAAGGGATCTTCCCGAGCCCAGAATCAAACCTAGGTCTCCTGCATTGCAGGCGGATTCCTTACCAACTGAGCTATGAGGGAAGTCCCTCTACAAACTGATAAATGCTTAATATATGAAACGTATTTTCTAGAACATCTATGTGATAGTCCACTTTATGAAGTACTTCTGATATTTTAATAAGTAAATTCCTCTGACTCCCTGGAAATAAAATTTATCAGACTATAGATTTTATACACGTATGTTAAGTCGCTTCAGTTGTGTCTGAGTCTTTGTAAACCTATGGACTGTGGCCGCCAGGTTCCTCTGTCCATGGGATTCTCCAAGCAGGAATACTGGAGTTGGTTGTTCTGCCTTCCTCCAGAGGATGTGCCTTATCCAGGGATCAAACCTGTGTCTCTTATGTCTCCTGCATTGGCAGGCAGGTTTTTACCACTAGCACTAGCTGGGAAGCTGGATTTTATAGTGTAACAAGGTTATAAAGTCATCATGTTATATTAGGTACTCAGATTTTATTCATCTTATGGCCAGATATGAACCATTTAAATTCTTACTCATGTTCATATACTTGTGTTATTATTATTATTTTTTTCTGTGTAGTGACTACTTGTCACATTTCCCTTACTGTAGGAAGAAAAAGACATCTGTGCAACCCAGGTCTACTTCAGAGAAATGTCTATTCAGGTCTTCTGTCCATTTTTTGATTGACTTTTTTTTTTTACTTTATTGTATTGGTTTTGCCATACATCAACATGAATTTTTGTTGTTGTTGCTGTTGTTTGGTTTTGATATTGAGATGTGTGACTGTTAATAAATTTTGGAGATTGTGGAAGTAGCCTAAAATCCACTAACAGATGAATGGATAAAGACGTAGTACATATATACAATGAACTGGTGCTTAGACATTAAACGTGAAATACTGCCACAGTAGCAAGGATGGACCTAGAGATTATCATACTAAGTGAAGTTAGTCAGATGGAGAAAGACAAATATCTTATGATATTGTTTATATTCAGAATCTAAAAAAGGAAGATGCAAACAAGCTTATTTACAAAACAGAAATAGATTCACAGACTTAGAAAAAAAAAACTTATGGTTACTAGGGGAGGAAGGCTAGGGGAGAGATAGATTGAGAGGTTGGGATTGACATATACATGCTACTATATTTAAAATAGTTAACCAACAAGGACTTACTATATAGCACAGGGAACTCTGCTCAATACTCTATAATTACCTAAGTAGGAAAGAATTTTAAGAACAGATACATGTATATGTGTACATATAATTGAATCACTTTGCCATATACCTGAAACTAACACAACATTGTTAATCAACTGTACTCCAATATAAAATAAAAATTAAACAACAACTACAACAACAACTTCAAGTCAGGAGCACACATAAAGCCTAGCTCCTTATTTCCACTCAGTAGAAAGGGGGACATATGCCTGAGTGATCTAGTCTCTGCTTCCCTTTAAAGTATGTCCTTATGAAAGTGTTCTCATGCAGCATTCAAGAACTGCTCACTCTCTGGATACTGACATACTAAGAGGTGAGGTTTCTGAACGCTTTCTTAGGGAAATTACCATGACCAAGCTTTAGATAGCTAGTCTGATGTCATTCAGTAAATGGAAAGAATGGTTTAGGGAAAAGAGCCTGAGATTTTTGGAGGCCAAACAACACAAATTAAGTTAACTCAGTAATTTTATCACTAAACAGTTACCCTACATGACAAAAATGCAGATACATACGCATTGGATTGGGTACAGGACTTAATTAGATTATTATGGATGTGGCAGAACTTTGTAAAGCTCTTTATAAATGTTAGTTTACTTATTTATTAAAAAGACTTGCAATGCCCAGAGACCATCTGGAGGCTAAGCTCGCATACGGTAAACAGATCAATGCTCAAATGGGGCACAGTAGGAACCTTTCCTGCTGCTATTTGTCCCCACAGAGCATCTGGAAGCAGCCGAGCATTGTGAGCCAGCTCCTAGCATGAGGCCCATCAGAACTCCTCTACGTCTGACCCTTTCCCTGCAGGGAGATATTCCCTACTGTAGCTTCTCTGGGCAGGAGGGAGTGAGAGCAGGAGGCAGGGGGCGCTAAGTCCAGGATGAGCCAACAGCTACTGAGCCTGGAGGTGGATTAAGTATTTGACCTCCCACCTTCTTATACTGCATGGAAGGAGACAAGTTAGCTTATTTGGGGGAAGGGGAAAAAGGACTTAAAGTCAGAAATGTCAGAATTCCTGGAGCTCCTGCTGTTCACATCTCTGAGTAGCTTAATATGATGAGAAGAGATCTGGACTTGGGGTAGGAGGCTTGCTTTCCAGGCGGCCACTCCAGTAACTCACCTTGGGATCTTCTAGAGTTCATTTGTCTTTTCTGTTTGCCCACCTGTAAAAATGTGATATTAAATGCATCCTATTTTCCTATGGAGTGTTATGAAATGTATTTGAAAAGTTTTTACAGTGTTATATATAAAGAGCTAGGTATACACACATATCCCCCATATTGTTTATATTCTGAGAACAATCCAACTCTATGAGACACTAGATTGCACATTCTTGTGACCCAGATAAACAGCATTGTAGAAGACAGAATTCCTAAAGTTGTGCCTTGCGAGTGATATGTAGGAGTTGAAAGAGTATGTGCTTTAGAAGTAGCAGGATTTGGGTGTAAATCTCTGCTCAATTTCTCCCAAGTAATCTTGAATGATTTCCTTAAACTGCCTGGGATTAAGTTGTTTCATATGTCAAATGGTCATAAGGATGCCAGAACTGACATCACAGAATTGTTGTAAGGTGGAGAATGTGCAATAAGACTTCTATACAGTATCTGGATAACAGTAGATCCTCATTAATTTTTAACTCCAATCCACCCACTCTGTGCAATATCTCAATGGAATTTATAAGTGGTGTGACTGCAAAACTCTTCATCAGTCATCTGGCTTCTGCTGTTCTTTGGGTTTCTGAATACCATAAGTACAGAAAAGTGATTTTACATGGACATTTTAAGGAACAATTGAGAAAATAAATAGCATATCAAAGAATACATTCCTGTGTTCAAGTGAGAGAGGAGGAATTTCCTTATGAGGGTTCACTTCTCCCTAGATTTGGAAAAAATGAAAATAAAATGAATGCAGCAACAATAATATCTTCAATGGGAAATTAAAAGGTAGATTAGTCATGGAGATACAGTTTTTCTTCTGGGTAATATTACACTCGGCACATCATCCATTTCAGTTGCCTTCTTCACATAGTGCTGCAGTTCAGCATAAGACCCTTTCTAGCACTGACATTATCTAGTTCTGCATTTTTACCTTGGATTAGTTCCCCCTTAAAAGAGGAGGCTTGGACTGATCACTGGGAACAGGCAGGAGCAAAGTTAAACAACACTGTCATGCATGACTGCATTTCCAGTCTCACCCTGTCTCTCTGACACGCAGGCTTGTAAGGGGCCACCTCCTCAGGACTCTGCTGAATGAACATCTGTGGCAGCACGTTACACTGCAGGCTGACTGATGGCCCTCCCACAGATCTGTATCTCTTTTGAAGAGGGGACTGTTTTATGGATTTCTCTTGGTTGAAGTTAATACTGCAGAGGCTTATTATGATCCCAGTGCTGGTCAAGAGCATAAAAAGACTTACTGCATCGTGAAGAGCAGCAGGGTATATTTAAGTTAGGACATAATTAAGTGTGAAGGTGTAGATTCTAATATAGGTGTAGCTAACAGAGACTTTTATCTGTAAAGATGTTTTTCACCTGCTGTGGTAGCTCTTGTGGAAATAGAATGTGGGTCACTTTTCACAAAAACAATAGGGTGTGGGAGACCGTTCACTGCTCGTGGAAAAATTGAAAGGGTTTAACAGTTTTCCTGAGAGCAGGATGGTTTGGGTTGCCAGACATCAGCCTGGGTGCTTTCTTTCTGTTCCTTCCTTTTACTGTGTTTAGTGGTTCTTTCACTTCAGGATACACGTGTATTACTGTACAGGGCTGTATATTTCCAGCTGCATATATTACACATTATGAGTGACTCAAGAGACATTCCAGAATAATTTTGACAACATGTATTTTCCATATTACATGTTGAATATAGAACCTAACACTAGTAAAAGAAGCGATTCCATTTTGGTTTTTTTTTCCCCTCTAAAGATTGACAATTCTTAGAATTATTGATAGTAATGAGTTAGCTAAACTTGGCTACGAGCTCTCAGACACTTTGGCTGAGAGCCTCAGCAAAACATCTTCTTTGAGCAATTGGTCAACACCTCTCAACTTCTAAAATGTTCAAAGTTCTTACTTTGTAATTCTACTTCTAGAAATTGTCCTTAAATACCTATATGCATGTGTGCCTACAGATGTATAGGAAGATGTTTTTCGTAGGATTGATCGCTTTAGCAAAACAAAGGCATTAATGAATATACTTCCTTAGATTTTGCCGTAATGTTTTTTTAATAAAAGTTTAGTCTCTTACATTGAACTACAAGGCCCTGAAAGATCAGGCTTTTGCCTACATGTCCAGCCTTTTCTTACCTTCTCTAGCTTTGGTCATCTACACAACAGTAAGTGATATTTTGCTAGCAATTCAACAAAAGTGGAGTGGATAATTATAATTCATCTAGACAAATATCAAATTTGAAACCGCTATCTATAAAGATGAAAAGATCTCCAAGATGGCATCATCTTTAGGGGAGTGTGAGTGTGTGTGTGTGTGTGTGTGTGTGTGTGCATGCGTGCACAAGGCTTTTCTCATTTAGAATTCTGCAGCAAAGCTACAAACCTGCTCCTTCATCTGCACTTAGTAGAAACCTGAAAAAACCATTGAGATTACCAGTCCCAGACCTATTTACCTTTCTCTTCCCTTCTTCACAGAGACTTTTAATGCATGACTAGGTTACTTCTCTTTCTGGTCCTGGAGAATGTTTCCATAAGTCTGTCCTAAGTTTATTATTTTTTATTATAGCAAGTATTTATCAAAAGTGAATTTGTACAATGTCTTGTGCACATTTTCCATGCTTTTAGTTTATTCATCTCAATAAACCCATGAAGTAAGTAGTCAATATCCTCATTTATAGTGAGGATCAGCAAGATTAATAACAGTCTGGTTATACAACTAGTAAGTGATAAAGTTGGCTTCCCAGGTGGTCAGTGGTAAAGAATCCACCTGCCAATGAAGGAGATGCGGGTTCAATCCCTGGGTTGAGAAGATCCCTTGGTAAAAGAAATGACAACTCATTCCAGTATTCTTGCCTGGGAAATTCTTGCCTTGGTGGGCTATAGTCCATGGGGTCGCAAAAGAGTCAGACATAGCTTAGTGACTAAATGATAATAAAGGTGATAAAGTTAGCATTTAAACCCAATACCACCTGATTCCAGCGTCCATGCTTACAAGCACTAGAGTGGCTGACAATAGTAGATAGACTGGAACATTGTTAAACTTGGAGCCAACTGACCATACCTTCTCTTCTGCCCCAAATCTCATTCTAGGCACCTGTGAGAGAAAGGGACAGTTGGGTATATTGTTTTTAAAGATGAAAAGAGCTACAGTTTTGCCCTTCTATGTCTAAGAGAACCAGAGACTCCTTGAACATCATAAGATGTAACTGAAACTCATTTATATCTCACCACTCTCCTTAGAGCAGAGATGACTTGACCTCCTAATGGTTCCAGTCCAGTCTCTTCAGAATCACAAGGACAGAAAAGCAGCACCATGCAGCTCACCTTCTATGTCTACATCAATTGCCAGGCACCTGAGCTCATAGGGAGGATGCCTAGGTCAGCTTTACTATTTCCCTTTGTTCCAGAACTGTGTTCTTATAAATAATAGCTGCAGAGACAGATCTGTCTGTGATTTATGGACTAGAGTCAGAAGGAGCACCTCTTAAACTTGCATATATTGCTTATTTTCTTACTTTAAGGACCCTAATTGCATTTCTCACCTTTTGGTTTTAGAGTTTGGTGATTATTCATAGGGCAACATGGATCAGCTTTGTCTTTCTGGCTGTGATTTTGTAAACAATTGTGCTAAAATATGGAGACAAGACTGTGAGAAGGGGTCAGGAGCTTCAGAAGTAAAATGGAAATACCTGATCTGAGCCTCCTGATACCTTGACTTGGTCAGATCATCAAGGAATCATGAGTCCTCTGAAACTCCTCTTCTGCAGTGGTAATGAATCTTGTTTCCCCATTCTCTGCTTTGCTAGGGACATTCTTAGTTTATGCCCATGTTCACTATTTTTGGTTTGCAAGATTTATTTCATGGGTACCCTAACAATGAGGAGAATGCTAATATTTACTCCAAAGAATTTTGGCAAAGCTTAAATAAACTTCTCTGGGAAGGGGTGGGACCTTGAATTTGTGGCTCTGTACAGCAGAGGACATGCACTTGTCTTTGGGATATAAAGGACCTGAAAGGGCAGGGCATGGGGATGGGAGTTATATTAAGGATATAGTGTGCTTGGAAATCTCACGGGTATGGAATTAGAAGGTGGAAAACTATAAGGAGATAAAAATAGTAACTCCTTCTGTTTGTCTCTGATCTCTCCTAAAGTGTCTTCATTTCTATCTCAGTTTACCAGTCTCTGCTTCTCTAGTGGTATCAGTAGTAAAGAACCCGGTGGTCAATGCAAGATACTTAAGAAACATGGGTTCGATCCCTGGGTTAGAAAGATCCCCTGGAGTAGGAAATGGAAACCCACTACAGTATTTTTGCCTGGAGAATCCCATGGACAGAGGAGACTAATGGGCTACAATCCATGGGATCACAAAGAGTCAGACATGCCTGAAGCAACCTAGCACACACACACACCCCGCTCTGAATCTCTAATGCCCTTTAGACATTTTTTTTTTTTTTGCTTCTGTTCTTGTGCTCCTTTCTCTACTCTGTCAACCTTATTCTCTCTGCTTTTTTCTCCTCTCAAAATTTGATTTCTATAGAATATTGAACTTCTTACATCAGATGCCTATACCAATTGGCAACAATCTCATATCTCTTGTAGTTCTGTTCCCATAAGGCTGGGGATGTCTTTTCTAGAGTTGAGGACAAGTTAAGATTAAGAGACATTACTCTGCCAACAAAGGTCTGTATAGTCAAGGCTATGGTTTTCCCACTGGTCACATACAGTTGTGAATGCTGAACTGTAAAGAAGGCAGAAAGCCAAAGAATTGATGCCTTTGAACTGTGGTGCTGGAGAAGACTCCTGAAAGTCCATTGGACAGCAAGGAGCTCAAATCAGTCAATCTTAAGGGAGATCAACCCTGAATATTCACTGAAAGGATTGATGCTGAAGCTGAAGCTCCAGTATTTTGGTCACCTGATGTAAACAGACGACTCACTGGAAAAGTCTTTGATGCTGGAAAATATTGAGGGCAGAAGAAGGGGGCATCAGAGGATGAGATGGCAAGATGGCACTATAGATGAACATGAACTTGGGCAAACTCTGGGAGATGGTAAGGAACAGGGAGTCCTGGTGTGCTGCAGTCCATGGGGTCTCAGAGTTTGGACATGACTGGACGACTGAACAGCAACAAAGGGACAACATATACATTTATAATAATATGTTTTCCAAGACAGTCCCTCTGAATATCTTCATGAGCTTGCAGGTAAGATAGGTCTACAGCCAAAACTTAAGGATCCAAAGCTTCATCAAAATGTAACCTATCACAACCAACACGTGTAAATTCAGTTGTTTCAAACAATACTACAATGACTAAGTCTGTGTCATGGATAATATTCACTATTACCTTGAGAAGGTGTCTCAAGAGTAGCAAAGAGGCCTGACAATGCTTTCTATATAAAAAGGCACTATTACACCTCAACAGATAAATGCCCCTTTGATTTGTTTTTGTCAGTGTTTTACTTCACTTTGTTCAAATATTTGGTATGGTTTTCTTTGTGTCAGATATCTTCTAAATGGCATCATGGGGCAGATGGTTCTTTGTGTTTGAGAGTGACTGTCTCCTGCTTGGTCCCTTCTGTGTGAGGGAAAGGCAGTGTCTCTTTTGGTGAACTGGTCAGTGGGCCCATGGTAATGGTGGAGTGTGGGTTTTGAACATCTACTTCTTGCTCTTGCCTCAAACTTTCCAAACAGTTTGGCCAGCTGGCAGTTCTGAGGCCTGGCATTCCAAACTGTTCAGTAATCTGACATCTGTTTCAGGTTCTCACATTACTGAGAAAGGAAGAGCCCAATTGTCATCTGATTCTACCCTCACCTGGTTCATGAAAGCCATTTAGGAACTCATCTGGTCTTCTCTTCTTTGAACATCACCAAAATCCAGTGGATGTTTTGCCCAACATAGAAGGCCAGGAGAGGAACTGAGTTCAGTTCAGTATAGTCACTCAGTCATGTCTGACTGTTTGAGAGCCCATAGACTGCAGCATGCCAGGCCTCCCTGTCCATCACCAACTCCTGGAGTTTACTCAAACTCATGTCCATTGAGTCGGTGATGCCATCCAATTCTCTCATCCTCTGTTGTCCCCTTCTCCTCCCACCTTTAATCTTTCCCAGAATCAGGGTCTTTTTTTTTCCAGCGAGTCAGTTCTTCACCTCAGGTGGCCAAAATATTGGAGTTTCAGCTTCAGCTTCAGTTCAGTTCAGTCGCTCAGTCGTGTTCCACTCTTTGTGACACCATGGACTGCAGCACATCAGGCCTCCCTGTCCATCAACAATTCATCAGCATCAGTCCTTCTGAATATTCAGGACTGATTTCCTTTAGGATTGACGGGTTGAATCTCCTTAGTGTCCAAGGCATTCTCAAGAGTCTTCTCCAACACCACAGTTCAAAACCATCAATTCTTCAGTGCTCAGCTTTCTTTACAGTCTAACTCTCACATCCATACATGACTAAAGGAAAAACCATAGTTTTGACAATACAGACCTTCATTGATAAAGTAATGTCTCTGCTTTTTAATATTCTATCTAGGTTGGTCATAACTTTCCCTCCAAAGAGTTCAGTTCAGTTCAGCCGCTCAGTCATGTTCGATTCTTTGTGACCCCATGAATTGCAGCACGCCAGGCCTCCCTGTCCATCACCATCTCCCGGAGTTCACTCAGACTCACGTCCATCGAGTCAGTGATGCCATCCAGCCATCTCACCCTGGGTCATCCTCTTCTCCTCCTGCCCCCAATCCCTCCCAGCATCAGAGTCTTTTCCAGTGAGTCAACTCTTTGCATGAGGTAGCCAAAGTACTGGAGCTTCAGCTTTAGCATCATTCCTTCCAAAGAAATCCCAGGGGTGATCTCCTTCAGAATGGACTGGTTGGATCTCCTTGAAGTCCAAGGGACTCTCAAGAGTCTTCTCCAACACCACAGTTCAAAACCATCAATTCTTCGGTGCTCAGCCTTCTTCACAGTCCAACTCTCACATCCATACATGACCACTGGAAAAACCATAGCCTTGACTAGACAGATCTTAGTCGGCAAAGTAATGTCTCTGCTTTTATTTTTTTTTTTTAATTTTAGTTTTTTATTTTTTAAATTTTAAAATCTTTAATTCTTACATGCATTCCCAAACATGAACCCCCCTCCCACCTCCCTCCCCATAACATCTTTCTGGGTCATCCCCATGCACCAGCCCCAAGCATGCTGCATCCTGCGTCAGACATAGACTGGCGATTCAATTCACATGATAGTATACATGTTAGAATGTCATTCTCCCAAATCATCCCACCCTCTCCCTCTCCCTCTGAGTCCAAAAGTCCGTTATACACATCTGTGTCTCTTTCCCTGTCTTGCATACAGGGTCGTCATTGCTATCTTCCTAAATTCCATATATATGGTTAGTATACTGTATTGGTGTTTTTCTTTCTGGCTTACTTCACTCTGTATAATCGGCTCCAGTTTCAGCTTTTAAATATACTATCTAGGTTGGTCATAACTTTTCTTCCAAGGAGTAAGCGTCTTTTAATTTCATGGCTGCAGTCACCATCTGCAGTGATTTTGGAGCCCCCCAAAATAAAGTCTGGCACTGTTTCCACTGTTTCCTCGTCTATTTTCCATGAAGTGATGGGACCAGATGCCATGATCTTTGTTTTCTGAATGTTGAGCTTTAAGCCAACATTTTCACTCTCCTCTTTCACTTTCATCAAGAGACTTTTTAGCTCCTCTTCACTTTCTGCCATAAGGGTGGTGTCATCTGCATATCTGAGGTTATTGATATTACTCCCGGCAATCTTGATTCCATCTTGTGTTTCTTCCAGTCCAGTGTTTCTCATGACGTACTTTGCATATAAGTTAAATAAGCAGGGTGACAATATGCAGCCTTGACACACTCCTTTTCCTATTTGGAACCGGTCTGTTGTTCCATGTCCAGTTCTAACTGTTGCTTCCTGACCTGCATACAGATTTCTCAAGAGGCAGGTCAGGTGGTCTGGTATTCCCATCTCTCTCAGAATTTTCCAGAGTTTACTGTGATCCACACAGTCAAAGGCTTTGGCATAGTCAATAAAGCAGAGAGAGATGTTTTTTCTGGAACTCTCTTGCTTTTCCCATGATCCAGAGGATGTTGGCAATTTGATCTCTGGTTCCTCTGCCTTTTCTAAAACCAGCTTGAACATCAGGGAGTTCACGGTTCACGTATTGCTGAAGTCTGGCTTGGAGAATTTTCAGCATTACTTTACTAGCATGTGAGATGAGTGCAACTGTGCAGTAGTTTGAGCATTTCATGGCTGCAATCACCATCTGCAATGATTTTGGAGCCCCCCAAATAAAGTCTGCCACTGTTTCCACTGTTTCCCCATCTATTTGCCATGAAGTGATGGGATCAGATGCC
This sequence comes from Ovis aries, assembly GCF_016772045.2. Lineage (NCBI taxonomy): Eukaryota > Metazoa > Chordata > Mammalia > Artiodactyla > Bovidae > Ovis > Ovis aries. The sequence continues at coordinate 29,005,550 of NC_056075.1, read as the reverse complement.
ATGATCTTCGTTTTCTGAATGTTGAGTTTTAAGCCAATTTTTTCACTCTCCTCTTTCACTTTCATCAAGAAGCTTTTTAGTTCCTCTTCACTTTCTGCCATAAGGGTGGTGTCATCTGCATATCTGAGGTTACTGATATTTCTCCCAGCAATCTTAATTACAGCTTTTGCTTCATCCAGTCCAGCATTTCTCATGATGTACTCTGCATATAAGTTAAATAAGCAGGGTGACAAAATAAAGCCTTGAAGTTTTGCTTTCACGATCTAGAACTGGTCTGTTGTTTCATGTCTGGTTCTAGCTTTTGCTTCTTGACCTGCATACAGATTTCTCAGGAGCCCGGTCAGGTGGTCTGGTGTTCCCATCTTTTTTTTTTTTAATTTTTATTTTTAGTTTATTTTACTTTATAATACTGTATATTCTTCACAGTTTTTTGTGATCTCCCCAGTCAAAGGCTTTGGTGAGATCAAAGGAGAGGGATTAGCTCTTGGGTTAAGGTTTGATCATTTCATAAAGGTAAATAACAGCATTGAAAGCTCAGCTGTATAGAAATAATGTCTGATTTGGGGTCTGGCACAGGGAGTGAAAAGAAAATAGGTTTAGTGCTTCCACACCAGAATCTAAACCAAATACATCTCTTTCAGTTATTAAATGTATGGACTTGTGTGTGTGTGCATGCTAAGATCCTGTAGTTGTGTCCGATTCTTTGTGACCCTATGGACTATAGTCTGCCAGGCTCCTCTGTCCATGGGATTCTCCAAGCAAGAATACTACAGTAGGTTGCTGTACACTCCTCCAGGGGCTCTTCCCACCCCCCTCCCCCGCCTCCAGCCACCTAGGATCAAATTCATATCTCTTAAGTCTCCTGCATTGGCAGGCAGATTCTTTACCATAAGCACCACCTGGGAAGCCCAAATGCAGACTTGAGCTTATTAATTAAACCTTAGTTAATAAAGTCTTAGTTTATTCATTTGTAAATAGAGATGAAGTGTTTTTGAGATTGACTATCTATGCCTTTGTGGAAGCAGAACTGAACCTCAGCCACAGCTGGAAAGCACCGGTTTGGCTTTTAGCACTTAGCTTTAGTTTCTTTAAAGAACTTCCATACTGGGACTTCACTGGCATTCTGGTGGTTAAGACTTCACCTTCCAATGCAGAGGGTGTGGGTTCAACCCCTGATCATGGAGCTAAGATTCCACATGACTTGGGGCCGAAAACAAAACAAAACAAAATATAAAACAGAAGCAACTATGTAACAAATTCAATAAATACTTTTCAAATCCCCACATCAAAAAATTCTTTTAAAAAAAAAGAACCTCTGTACTACTTCTGATATTCACTCAATCATTAAAAGGATTTGCATTTCTACCACAAGACCTTAACTTTACTATCGCCTTCTAGAAAATCTCATTCACAGGCAAAAACAGGTAGTCTAGGGGAATGAGAAAGATAATTACCCATCATAAGAATATTCAAGTACCTTGGTTAAAACAGCTTTTTATTATCACTCACTACTCAGGGAAGACTTTTAGTATGTAAAACTAATGTCCATAGTATTAGAGTTTAAAATAATTTCAAAAGAAATAGTTGTTGTTCCAACTTCGTGTTGTAATACATACCTTAAAATCCATCATGTCTATTGAATCTTTAAAGGAACTGTGCCACTAATTCCACTTTATCTAGATAAGACACCCAAAAATGCCAGTTCAGAAAATTTGTGATTCACCAGCATTCAACTGTTTCTAAACTCCATGTTTCTTCCATTTTGTTATTTTGTGTCCCACTAATAATATTAGTTTTTAAAATTATGTAATAGTAATAAAAATATAATAATGATATGCCTTAAAGGGTGTTATGCTGACTTTTTGTCCTGATTTATGCAAAAGACACCTTCCCGTTACCCCTAAAAATAAAGTCCATGTCTTTGATTTCATGACCTAGATTTGTGCTTAAATTTTTACTCAGATAACTCCCTTTACCACATGGAATATTTTTCAGTACTAATTGACATTAAATAAAGTTACAGAAGGAAGTGTTCAACCATAACAATTCTAATGGAATATAAGCATAATACAATAGCCACATTTTATCCTTAATATTAGAGGAGTTAGCCATCAGCTAAAAATTGTGTTTTATGTAAATGGTGAATATAATTTCCTTCATATATAATCCTTTGCAGTAGTTATGCAAATAAGAAGTAAAAAGATAGACTCTAGAGTGAAACTTCAAAGATGATTTCATTCTAATTATCTGTTCTTTCCTCATAGATGGAGAAGAAAAACTATCACATTTTAAAATGAAAATATGTGTATATATTCATTTCCTTTCCAATTGAAAGAGGCAAACAGAATTTTTAACAAGACAAATCTGGCACTGTAATCAGGCCCAGACAAAAATCTACAGAAATGGGCCTCTCTATTCTTACTAGAATCTTACAGTGAATTCCTACTAGACTTCTTACAGTGAATCTCTGCAACATACAACATGTCTCTATGAGCTATAAGAATGAATTCAGAAGAACTTTACTTTTGCCCTTTAATTTTACTTTTCTAGCAGGTTATACTAATCATCTTTTTCAATAGTAATATTGAGGTATAATCTTCATAACCACAGAACATGTCCATTTCAAGTGTACAGTTCTGTGAATTTTAGTAAATTTAAACAGCTGTGTAACCATTATAAAATGCTGTATTAGTTTCTATCACTCCAGAAAGTTCTAATCCTCTTTCTGTTTTCTAATTAATTTTTATTGGAGTATAGTTTCTTTACAATGTTGTGTTAGTTTCTAATTTACAGCAAAGAGGATCAGCTATATGCATACATATATCCCCTCTTTTTTTGATTTCTTTTCCATTTAGGTCAACACAGAGTCCTGAGTAGGGTTCCTTGTATCTATTATATACATAGTATTAATAGTATGTATATGTCAATCCCAATCTCCCAATTTATCCCACCACCCTCTACCTCCCTTGATATCCATACATTTGTTCTCTACATCTGTGTCTCTATTTCTGTCTTGCAAATAAGGTCAACTATACTATTTTTCTAGATACAACATGTATGTGTTAATATATGATATGCTTTTATTTTCTGACTTACTTCACTCTATATGACAGTCTCTAGGTCCATCCATGACTCTGCAAATGACCTAATTTTGTTCCTTTTTATGACTGAAATAATATTCCATTGTATATACTTCACGGTCCATTCTTATGCTGATGGACGTTTAGGTTGCTTCCATGTCCTGGCTGTTGTAAATAGTGCTGTATGTGCATGCACTGAAGTCCATGTATCTGTTTAATTTTTTTTTTTTTCTGGGTATATGCCTTGTAATGGGATTACTGGGTCACGTGATAGTTCTATTTTTTTTTTTAAAGAACTTCCATAATGTTCTCCATAGTGGCTGCATCAAAATTACATTCCCATCAACAGTGCAAGCTCAGTTCAGTTCAGTTCAGTTCAGTCGCTCAGTCGAGTCTGACTCTTTGCCCCCTCCAGCATTTATTGTTTGCAGATTTTTAAAAATAATGGTCATTCTGAGGGGTCTGATACCACATTGTAGTTGTGATTTGCATTTCTCTAATAATTAGTGATGTTGAGCACCTTTTCCTGTGTTTGTTAACCATGTATGTCTTCTTTGGAGAAATGTCTGTTTAGATCTTCCACCCATTTTTTGATCGGGTTGTTTATTTTGTTGATATTGAGCTGCATGTGTTGTTTGTACATTTTGGATATTAATCCTTAGTCAGCTGCTTTGTTTGCAAATATTTTCTTCCATTCTGAGGGTTGTCTTTTTGTCTTGGGGGAAAAATACTCTGCTATTCAGATCCCATTGACTTATTACTGAAAACTCAGAAAAACAGGAACTTTGTATATATATGAAAGATGACCTTGGCAAGTATAAAACATTTTTAAACCTCACTTTATCTGTGAAAGTGGTTAAATCTTTGCTTTACTTTACTCATAAAGTTTAAATGTGCTCCTTCCATTTTGAGTGAAGTGTAGAAATCTTACTGTTCTTTGGATCTCTGTATTCTCTTCACTCTAATAGTATAAGTATTTTATATTATTTATTCTATAATCATATATCCTCTACATAGATTGAGCAATATGTCATATGCTGACATATGACATTACATTCTTGTTTCAAGAATAAAATATTATTCAATAAGCTTATGAGAAGTAGATTAGGATATTATATTTACCCTAACTTTTGCCCTTCCTAATGTTCTTTTCTTTCTGAAATTCCATGCCTTCTTCTGTCCCTTCCTCTCTTTGGAAAACTTCTTTAGCCTTTCACTGAGGATAGTTATGCTAGCAGCAAATTGTTAGTCTTCTTTTGTCTGAGAATGTGTTAATATTCCCTGCATTTCTGAGATATAGAAATCATGGCTGATAGTTTTATTCTTTCAGTACTTAAAAAATATTCTATATCATTCTGGCATATGTGATTTCACATCTGAAATCCTCTGTTTTTCTAATTATAGGGTTTCCCTATACATGATGTATACACAGCTTCCCTGATGGCTCAGAGGTTAAAGAGTTTGCCTGCAATGCAGGAGACCTGGGTTCGAAATCTGGGTAGGGAAGATCCCCTGGAGAAGGAAATGGCAACCCACTCCAGTATTCTTGCCTGGAGAACTGCATGGATTGAGGAGCCTGGTGGGCTACAGTCCACAGGGTTGCAAAGAGTCAGACACGACTGAGCAACTTCACTCAACTTCGCTTATACATGATGTGGGGGCTTCCCTGGTAACCCAGCTGGTAAAGATTCTGCCTGCAATGCAAGAGACCCTGGTTCAATTCCTGGGTCAGGAAGATCCCCTCAAGAAGGGATAGGCTACCCACACCAGTATTGGGCTTTCCTGGTGGCTCAGATAATAAGAATCTGCCTGCAATGTGGGAAACCTGGGTTCATTCCTTGGGTTGGGAAGACATTCTGGAAGAGGGCATGTCAACCCACTCCAGTATTCTCGCATGGAGAATCCCTGTGGTCAGAGGAGCCTGGTGGGCTACAGTCCATGGGTCACAAAGAATTGGACACGGCTGAGCAACACACACATACATGATGTGCCAGTTTTCTCTGACTTCTTTCAAGAATTTTGTCTTTTGCTTTCAGAGTTTGTTTATTACCTTTGAGTTTATTCTATTTGTAGCTCGCTTAGATTCTTGAATCTGTAGGTTTATGTATTTCACTATATTTGGAGTTTTCAGCCATTATTTTCTTCTAATACATTTTCAGTCTAATTCTCTTTCTCTCTCCTCTACTACTGAGACTGATCATTTGAATATTAGCTCTTTCTTTATCCTATATAGGTCCTTTTACTTTATTAATTTTTTATGATCTACTTTCTACTTTTTTACTCTAACTTGGTAAATTCTATTGTTCTATACTCAAGTTCACTGTTTCTATCCTTTATCATTTCTACTTTACTTTTAAGCCCATCCAGCAAGTTTTGTTTTCTTTTTCTTTCTTCTTCTTCCTTTATTATTATTATTATTATTTTATTTATTTATTTTTTTTTGCATTTTTCAATCCTAGGGCTTCTATTTGGTTCTCTTTTATAACATAATGTTTTACTGAAATGTTCTACTTATTCATTAATTTCAAGTTAATTGACTGTTGTTCACTGAAGCATTTTTATGACGGCTGCTTTAAAAACATTGTAAGATAGTTTTAACATCCGATTCATTTCAAGGTTGGCAGCTGTTGATGACCTTTTTTCACCTAAGTTGTGATTTTCCTGGACTTTGATGAGTGATTTTTTTATTGTATCATGTATAGTTTGGATATTAGGAGATTTTGAATTTTACATTAACCCTGTTGAGGTGTGGTGTGATGGTAGGTGAACATAGGTATACAACTTCCTGCTGCACCCTCTCCCATCCCACTGGCAAAAGTGTGGTGCTGCTTCATTTTAAATGGATCAGGTGGAAATTTAGCTCTTATCTCTATCCACTAGCATCTTCCTGGCAAAAGTGGGTTTCCTATTTAAGCTCTTTGCCATGCCCAGTTGCCAATAGGGAAGGGGAGAACAGAGAGCTGACTTACATCACTTGACTGCTGCAGGTTGAGGGCTGAAAGTCAGCTGTGCTATACTAAGGCATACCGAACCCTCTGCCAGATAGAGGGTTAGGTGGTAACAGGAAAGCTGATTAGAATTCTGAGCCACAGAAGCTAGAACATTACTTCAAATAGATGATTTTCCTAGAGGTTTGGGAAGATGCCCAGTACATGAAGAGAATCTTAAACATAAATAATTCCTCAATTTGTAAACATTTTCATGAGTAGAAAAATCTAATTTAGAAAGTCAGCTTTAGGAAATGCAACTTAAGAGAGAAATATTTCGTAGATAAGATATATCTAGTTAAGGTGGAGGGAATAAAATTAAATGAAATGTAATATTTCTACAAATTCATATTTTTCCAGTTATGTTACTCAGATTTAAAAATTCATGAGGTAGGGAGTTTTGGGCTGTGACTTACCTAGATGTGCTCTTGTGTACACTTTTTATGAGCTCTAAAAGCCAATGATGCAACATTGTATTTTATGGGTGAAGCAGGAATATTCAGGATCCTGAAGATGGACTGGAGAAGACCTGGACTATGTTCCTAAAGTTAATATACATCTACTCTAGTAATCAGTTTGCTTTGGAAATCTTCCCTGTGCCCTCCCTGAAGATGAACGGCTTTAGAAGTAACTACTATTAAAGTTCAACTGCTTTGTCCTCTGTACTATCATTTTTTGGGGGATTGCATTTCAGGTGAAGTTTCTGGGGACCACAGTAAATATTTGGAAGTTACCCATGATTAAATTTACTATGCACAACACTGAAACAAGTATTACACTTAGTATTCTTCACAGTGAATTACTCTGATAACTTTAATAATATTTAACTCATTTTGTGTTAGCTGATGATAGATCTAGTTATCCTGTGGTAGAGACGTAAATTTACACAGAGCATTTTGTATCAATGGTTTGAGTAAGTGTCCATCGCAATGGCAGAAGTAAGTTTCTTCACTAAAATATTTGTAAACACCTTTAAGCCTTCTTGGAATCTTAGTACTTAATTTTTTTTTTTAATACTTCATGACATTCTTATCACCAGCTCCATCATTGCCATCTTCCTTATCACCATAAAAATAGCAAAAATAAAAATATACATTTCATATAAACCAGGTACTGACCTAAGCACTTAAATGTTATCTCATTTAATTCTTTTGGACAACACACACATACACATACACATACACACAGAGATGAAACAGAGAGTTTAAGTAACTTGCTGAAGGCAACTCAGCTAATAGTGCCAAAGTCAGGATTGCCTGGTGTTTTGTTGTTGTTATTGCTGTTGTTTATCTTAATAAGTCTGAGACCTTACTCACAAGCCACATCACCTCTAATCTAAAAGCAAACCTGAAATCTTTAAAGCTGAGGTCTCAGAGCCTGTCCCAGACATCAATTAATTTCTTTCTTTGTCTTTCTTTTGATACTTGTATAAGCCTACAGAGGGTAGAACTAATCTTTTAATGCCCAAGTCCTTTTTGTTTCTGCAAAAAATTCTATGTACAGGGGAAATGAAAGCATTTATTTTAGCACTTGTGATGTACCAGGATTTTACATAGATTCTTTTATCCTCAAAGCAACTCTGAAAGGTGGTTATATTTATTTTGGAGATGGTATGACTGGAGCCTATAGAGGTAAAGTGGCCTCCCCAGGGACATACTAAAACAGCAAACACTAGATAGAAACCCAATTTTACTGAGTTAACCTCTAACTGATCCTATTTATGACACAGTTGTCATCAGTCATGACCCTTGGCATGAAACCTGAGATGAGGTCAAGATAAAGAGAAATAAAGGGAGGTTTGTGCAGCCAAGAGCAGTGAAAATTTAGCAAGATAAAAGAAGTGGGGCTCAGAAAGAAGGGCATTGTGAGAGGTCCAGAGGAAGACAGCTGGAATCTGGAGGGTAAGAGGGAGGGGAGAGTGAGAGTAGGGGACAAAGGCTGTGCAAGAGCTGCTTTATTATTTGCCTCAGGTTGACTGTAGAAATGAAACCAAGAGGGAAATAGAGTGGTGTGATGCAGCGCTGCTTGTCCCAGATGTAGGCTATGGCTTCTGCTTCTCCATTTAATGGCTTAAGTAAGACTCATCTTTAACTAGTTGTGGGTATCTCTCAGAATGCCTCTGCTCTTGACTGAAGAATTGGAGAGAAGGGAATGTTATGCAGGTTCTGTTTGGCAGAATGGCGGTAGATCTACTTTTCTGATGTCTTCATGTTTCTACTGTTGTCATTGATATTGCTGCTGCTAATAAATCCTTCAGGACAATTTGCTATCTCTAACTGTGTATTTTAAGCTCATTTCAGTTCAGTCACTCAGTCATGTCTGACTCCTTGCAACCCCATAGACTGTAGCATGCCAGGCTTCCCTGTCCATCACCAACTCCCAGAGCCTACTCAAACCCGTGTCCATCAAGTCGGTGATGCCATCCAAGCATGTCATCCTCTGTTGTCCCCTTCACCTCCCACCTTCAATCTTTCCCAGCATCAAGGTCTTCTCCAATGAGTCGGTTCTTTGCATCAGGTGGGCAAATTATTGGCGTTTCAGCTTCAGCATCAGTCCTTCCAATGATTATTCAGGACTGATTTCCTTTAGAACTGACTGGTTGGATCTCCTTCCAGTCCAAGGGACTCTCAGGATTCTTCTCCAACACCATAGTTCAAAAGCATCAATTATTCGATGCTCAGCTTTCTTTATAGTCCAACTCTTACATCCATACATCACTTCTGGAAAAAGCATAGCTTTGACTAGATGGACCTTCATTAGTAAAGTAATGTCTGCTTTTTAATATGTTGTCTAGGTTGGTCATAACTTTTCTTCCAAGGAGCAAGTGTCTTTTAATTTCATGGCAGAAGTTACCATCTGTAGTGATTTTGCAGCCCCTCAAAATAAATTTTCTCACTGTTTCCATTTTTTCCCCATCTATTTGCCATGAAGTGATAAGAACAGATACCATGATCTTGTTTTTCTGAATGTTGAGTTTTAAGCCAACATTTTCACTCCTCTTTCACTTTCATCAAGATCCTCTTTAGTTCCTCAATGCTTTTCGCCATAAGGGTGGTGTCATCTGAGATTATTGACATTTCTCCCGGCAATCATGATTCCAGTTTGTGCTTCATCCAGCCCAGCATTTCGCATGATGTACTCTGCATGTGAGTTAAATAAGCAGGGTGACAATATACTCTTTTCCTAATTTGGAACCAGTCTGTTGTTCAAAGTCCAGTTCTAACTGTTGCTTCTTGACTTGCATACAGATTTCTCAGGATGCAGGTCAGGTTAACTGGTATTCCTATCTCTTGATACAGTTCCCATCTCTTGATACAATACAGATTGTTGTGATCCACACACTCAAAGAATTTGGCATAGTCAATAAAGCAGAAGTAGATGTTTTTCTGGAACACTCTTACTCTTTTGATGATCCAAGGGATGTTGATCTCTGATTTCTCTGCCTTTTCTAACCCAGATTGAGCATCTGGAAGTTCATGGTTCATGTACTGTGGAAGCCTGGCTTGGAGAATTTTAGGTATTACTATAATAGAAAAATAAAAATCCCAATAAATCAAGAGGTCAATAAGGAAGCTAGTCAGAAGAAGATACAAAGCATTTGCTCAATAAAGAGCCTTCTATTCCAGAGGTGAGTCTGGAGACCTTTGATGTGCTTCTCTAGTGATGTCTCATGATTCGTTTTTTTTTTTTTCCTTGACATATGGCTGCTAAATTCACCTTGTCTCTTCTTTGAAGGAATATGTAATACCCATATTAGTTCTTCCTGGCCACCCAATCATTTTTCATCAAACTTTACCCTGTTTCAGTCACACAAATGTCATATGGAAATGAAGTGAATTTTATATAATCTGAAATAAGCTCAAATTGGGATAATAAATTTGCTTTAAATAAAGAGATTTGAAGCTAAAAATGGACAACATTATGATTTATCTGGTATCTGTCCTTTCCACAAACAAAACTTAATCAACCATGGAGTCAATGGACCATTAATCCTATCTACTTCTTGGAAAGAATATAATGCTGGTTTTCTTAAAATAAGTATTGATCAATTATATAAAACCACCAGGCTCACTTAAGAATGTTTTTTCAACTCTATCCTTCATTCAAAATAGTGTGTACATGTATTCTGAACACAAAGTACATACATTTATTTCCATTATAATCTATGGTTGAAAACAAGATTTTTTTCTAACATGATTGATATATAATAGATCAACTTGAGCATCACATATGCTATGTATTTGCTTATATACATTTCTGTTTACTAGGTAAACTTAGAAAACTGCACCCAGCTGAACAGAGCTGTGTAGGAATACACACACACACACACACACACACGTACATATCCCAAATACGTACAGGTACCTCAGTTCACTGTATTTATTTTTCCCTGCATCCAGGCATGCCTGATAATATAACTTTTGTCTAATTTCAGGCAAAAAATCTACTTATATCACTTTATAATAATTCACAAGCTGCAATCTTTAAATGTCTGCCCTTTCAAATAAAGAGCTGGACACAACAGAGTGACTAAGCATATACATACACTTTGTAGGTGAAGTGCTACATTTGTGGGAATATTATGAATTTCTTAACCATTTTATATATGTGAAACTTCCAGTGGTTTCTTATGTTTTTGTACACATAGTTTTTGCACTCATGAAGTTTATGAATCTTGTGCCTCTAAGCCCACTTCTCCCATAAGCCCTGTGGCATTTCTTGTGTGATTTTGCATGGTATGGATATTTTTAAGACAATTAAAAGGAGAAAATAAAATGGTTCGTTAAAAAAGACTAAAAAAGGTTACTTTAAGACCCCCAAATGTATGTCATTGTAGATGTGTGGAATATTATTACTTTCAAGAGATGGGAAGCCATGGGGGTGATACCAAGCCATGGAAGGATTGCTATGATATGTTCAGATATTAAGAATGATAAACCACACCAGGCAGTCCACTTCTTTGTTATTCATTGTTTGATTGAAATAAGGCATCTACCCACTTAGAAGAAACATTTTATCCTCCACAAATCCTGAAAAATCAGGATATTAATATGCAGAAAAGAAACCAGCTATTATTGAAGTAGACAAAAGATGGGCCAAGCATAGCTTAGAAGCAGACAAGGTCTAGACATGGAAATAATTTGTTTTGAAAGTAATCTTGTACCGACTGTCTAAGAAACAAAGATCACCACCATTGCAATGAACAGTAATCATGAAGGACTACATTGGAAAAGGTGTCAATATATATTTGTTGAAATAAAGTAGAGCAGGGCCTGTTTATTTCATATTCTGGGCTATAATTTATAGATTTTACATACATTTTCACAATAATCTTATGAGAAATCATTTTGTATGCCCTTTCTAGAAAGGGAGAAGGAGAGTCTTCAGTCCAGTTCAGTTCAGTTCAGTTCAGTCACTAGTCGTGTTCAATTCTTTGTGACCCCATGAATCGCAGCACACCAGGCCTCCCTGTCCATCACCAACTCCCGGAGTTTACTCAGACTCACGTCCATCAAGTCCGTGATGCCATCCAGCCATCTCATCCTCAGTCGTCCCCTTCTCCTCCTGCCCCCAGTCCCTCCCAGCATCAGAGTCTTTTCCAGTGAGTCAACTCTTCGCATGAGGTGGCCAAAGTACTGGAGTTTCAGTTTCAGCATTATTCATTCCAAAGAACACCCAGGGCTGATCTCCTTTAGAATGGGCTGGTTGGATCTCCTTGCAGTCCAAGGGACTCTCAAGAGTCTTCTCCAACACCACAGTTCAGATGCATCAATTCTTCGGTGCTCAGCCTTCTTCACAGTCCAACTCTCACATCCATACATGACCACAGGAAAAACCATAGCCTTGACTAGGCAGACCTTAGTCAGCAAAGTAATGTCCCTGCTTTTGAATACGCTATCTAGGTTGGTCATAACTTTTCTTCCAAGGAGTAAGCGTCTTTTAATTTCATGGCTGCAGTCACCATCTGCAGTGATTTTTGGAGCCCAGAAAAATAAAGTCTGACACTGTTTCCCCATCTATTTCCCATGAAGTGATGGGACCAGATGCCATGATCTTCGTTTTCTGAATGTTGAGCTTTAAGCCAACTTTTTCACTCTCCTCTTTCACTTTCATCAAGAGGCTTTTGAGTTCCTCTTCACTTTCTGCTATAAGGGTGGTGTCATCTGCATATCTGAGGTTATCGATATTTCTCCCAGCAATCTTGATTCCATCTTGTGTTTCTTCCAGTCCAGCGTTTCTCATGATGTACTCTGCATATAATTTAAACATGCAGAGTGACAATATGCAGCCTTGACGCATTCCTTTTCCTATTTGGAACCAGTCTGTTGTTCCATGTCCAGTTCTAACTGTTGCTTCCTGACCTGCATATAGCTTTCTCAAAGGGCAAGTCAGGTGATCTGGTATTCCCATCTATTTCAGAATTTTCCACAGTTTATTGTGATCCACGCAGTCAAAGGCTTTGGCATAGTCAATAAAGCAGAAATAGATGTTTTTCTGGAACTCTCTTGCTTTTTTGTTGATCCAGCAGATGTTGGCAATTTGATCTCTGGTTCCTCTGCCTTTTCTAAAACCAGCTTGAACATCAGGAAGTTCATGGTTCACATATTGTTGAAGCCTGGCTTGGAGAATTTTGAGCATTACTTTACTAGCATGTGAGATGAGTGCAATTGTGGGGTAGTTTGAGCATTAATTGGCGTTGCCTTTCTTAGGGATTGGAATGAAAACTGACTTTTTCCAGTCCTATGGCCACTGCTGAGTTTTCCAATTTTGCTGGCATATGGAAATCAGCACTTTCACAGCATCATCTTTCAGGATTTGAAATAGCTTGACTGGAATTCCATTACCTCCACTAGCTTTGTTCGTAGTGATGCTTTCTAAGGCCCACTTGACTTCACGTTCCAGGATGTCTGGCTCTAGATGAGTGCTCACACCATCGTGATTATCCGGGTCGTGAAGATCTTTTTTGTCCAGTTCTTCTGTGTATTCTTGCCACCTCTTCTTAATATCTTCTGCTTCTGTTAGGTCCATATCATTTCTGTTCTTTATCGAGCCCATCTTTGCATGAAATGTTCCCTTGGTATCTCTAATTTTCTTGAAGAGATCTCTAGTCTTTCCCATTCTGTTGTTTTCCTCTATTTCTTTGCATTGATCGCTGAAGAAGGCTTTCTTATCTTTTCTTGCTATTCTTTGGTACTCTGCATTCAGATGCTTATATCTTTCCTTTTCTCCTTGGCTTTTTGCTTCTCTTCTTTACACAGCTATTTGTAAGGCCTCCCCAGACAGCCATTTCTCTTTTTTGCATTTCTTTTCCATGGGGATGGTCTTGATCCCTGTCTCCTGTACAATGTCACGAACCTCATTCCATAGTTCATCAGGCACTCTATCTATCAGATCTAGGCCCTTAAATCTATTTCTCACTTCCACTGTATAATCATAAGGGATTTGATTTAGGTCATACCTAAATGGTCTAGCAGTTTTCCCTATTTTCTTCAATTTGAGTCTGAATTTGGCAATAAGGAGTTCATGATCTGAGCCACAGTCAGTTCCCGGTCTTGTTTTTGCTGACTGTATAGAGCTTCTCCATCTTTGGCTGCATAGAATATAATCAATCTGATTTAGGTGTTGACCATCTGGTGATGTCCATGTGTAGAGTCTTCAGAACTTAAATAACTTGCCTAAAGACACATAATTAATATGTGAAGATCAGTATCAAACTCATTTTCTCTCTAATAATTCTTAACACTCTCCATGTGCATGTCTGTTAAGTTGCTTCATTCATGTCTGACTCTTTGCAACCTCATAGACTGTAGCCCACCAGAGTTATTTCTCCCTGAGTTTCTCCAGGCGAGAATACTGGAGTGGGTTTCCATCTCCTTCTCCAGGGAATCTTCCCAACCCAGGGATCAAATCCAGGTCTCCTGCATTGCAGGCATATACTTTGCCATCTGAGCCACCAGGGAAGCCCACAGAAGTAACCTAAAAATAGAATGCTGCTGCTGTTGCTGCTAAGTCACTTCAATCATGTCCGAATAGAATAAAAAGGACAATTAAAGTATCTGCTTATATGCTTAAATGTCGATGTCTTGGTCAAGCTTCTAGTTTCTTGTCTATCACTCTCTCACCCTTATTTTATTTCTATTTCTTCTATCTCACTACATATGGACATCTTTTCATTCATTTATCTTTTGGCAAACAGCAGACTGATATGGACCAACTTGAATAAATAATGTTGCACCATTCATAATAATTTGTACACGTAAAAATCTTGAAAACAAAGTCCTTGGAAAGGTAAGCTTATTTACCTTCTGAATGAATTGGTTTCAAAGTTGGCTTTTCTGACACAACTTACAAATACGAATCCTGATATTTTGTCTGATTGGGAGCAAATAAAGCACCGAAGATTAACTTGTGGTTTCTCAGTGAGAGGAAAATTGGTGATTCCTAACAGTGTTTGTACATTACACAATGAATATGATTTCCATTCCAAAATATAATCATGCTTACAATGTGAAATAATCTCCCACTTTCTCTTACTGAGAATTGAAAATTGAGTTTCTTTTCTTACCAAGATTGCACTGACCCTCTGCCTTCTATTAACATTAAGCCAGAGAGATCTGGTCTTTTCTTTATCCTTAAAAGAAATGTATTTTTAGAAAGAGAATTGGCATGGCAGTGACATTATAGGAGATAGTGAATTTACTGGTAAAGTCAAAGGAAAATCATCCAAAAATAGTCTTAAATGCATTATTTATAATTTTATATGATGATAAGAGGGAACAAATTGGGCTTGAGTATGTATGTTGTTTGGAAATCTAAAAATGGTATCTGAGTATTATTTTAATAAAGAGATAGAAGAGCTACAAACTGGTCTCCATAGAAGTACTTTGTTCTTTGATCTTAGGGTTAAACAATCTGAGTAGCATCCAACAGATCTTGATTTAAGGAAAAAATACTTAACATCATTAGATAGTACTTTAAAAGTGTTTCAAATAAATATAAAATTTCAGTTAATATCTATAGCTGAAAACAACATACAGTAAATTTAACAAACTGAGTGAGGGAAGAACATTCAGTAAGTTAATGTATTAAGAACATGGTTAGACTGTTTTTCAAAAGTTACTTTAATTGTTTCATCTTTTTGATTAACTGTAGAAATACAAACTAATTGTGTTCTTGTAGTGAAATGTATAAAATTAATATACAAGGAAAATAAAGCTTTTTTAAGTTTAATAATGGCCATTTATGACTGTAAGCAGACTCTCCAACTGATAATAAATGACTAACCTTGAATTTGCTCACTATTTTTCTCTGTTCCAGACTTTAGTCATTGACGTCTGACTATGTCAAACATTTGTGATTCATTAAACTTTTGTTTTTCAAGACGCCAGTGCTGATGGTGGCTTTTCTTTGTGTGTGCAAATATAGCTACAATGTGTGGATGTTCAACTGTATCTTTAGCACTAATCTTATTGACTGTCTACCAATCTCTGGTCAGTGCTGCTGTTTTAGAGCCTGTCATGGCAGCTTACTTGACGTTTGAATTCCTAGTCAGCCTAAAGCATTTGTTTAAGAGGTTATCCCTCTCCTCCGTTCAATTTCCCTCACTCTCTTCTAATTGTCTCTGCTGTGTAAGATTTCATCTTTTCATGTATCAGGTCATGCATTCCTTCCACATTCCTGCTTTGAATGATGTATTTTTGCTATTTCAAAGAAAAGGAGTGGTTTTAAAAGGTTGTCTCCACTCAGAATTCTAGCTGCTGCTGCTAACTCTCAGCCCAAGGTCCTGCAGGCTCCTCTGACTCCATATGCCCTCCATGGGATTCCAGAAAGCACATCCTCCTCATACTTCACCATCTCATTAGTGGAATCACCATCTCATTTGCCATTCAACCTACATGACTTCTTGCCTCCTCCCTATTTCTAAATTAATCACTGACACCTACTGGTCACACATTGCTCTGTTTTTGTGTGTCATCCCTCTCCTCACTCCCCCCCACACACACCCACAGTAAAGGATTTCTCACCTCCTGTATGTCCTGCCTGGATTACTGCAATGGCCTTCAGCCTTCTTTCTTTGCCCTCAGCCTTTGGGAGCCATTTTTGTACTTGAGACATAGAAAGTCCATCAACAACCTCTTTCGCTGTGACGTATCCACTAGAGACTGGGAAGGAGACAGCACAGGCCCCCAGATATGCTCTGTCTCAATTTTTCTGGGGTGGAGGTGGGAGAAAGGGGGAGTTGAGAGGGTTGGGTCTGAGCTGCAGGTTTTCTGAGGCCTTCAGCCTGGGAATCCAGACATATTTTCTTGCCTTAAGGAACCAAGATTCCAGCTACACCAAAGTATTTCACGCTTCTGAAAGAGAAAGGCAAGTCTATATTGTCAGGATCATGGCAGCAGCCAGTGACACTTTAATTCTGAGTAAGAATGTAATCAGAAACAGAACATGTGCTTAGAGCAAGAACAAGCAGGGGAAAGATAATACCTGAAAAAATGATTACGCTGAGGCCATTTGAGGGCTATTAGGAGATTCTTTTTGAATTATTTTTTATCACCGATGTGTCCTTGTTTCTTGAAATTCCGCATAAAGTTTTTTTTTTTCTGTAGCCCAATGTATTACTTTCTGCAAAAACAATTTTCCATATATATATAATTATGTATTTGTATATGTGCAGTTCACATTAGCATATGTGCAATTATATATCATTACTCCCCCTTTATTCTCTCTCTCTCCCTTACTTCCATCTTTCCTTCTTTTCACTTACAACATTTCCAAGTTTCATACATGCTGTAAAACACATAGATACTGTACTATTTTCATATGCGAATATAACAGAGATATTCTGTTTATCTACTTATCAATTGGTTAGCATCTGGGTTGTTTTGACTTTGGAGCCATTATAACTAATGCGGCTGAGTATTAGAGTAAAAGTTTTTGTGCGGAAGCAGACATATATTTTCACTTCTCTTTCACTTCATTTCTCTTTACCTAGAACTGGAGTTGCTGAGTCATAGGGGTAACTCTATTTAGCATTTTGAGGAACTGCCAAATTGTTTTCTAATGAGCTATACCATTTTACAGCCCTGCTAGGAATACAGAGCACCTGAAGAACTATGGACGAAGGTTCGTGACATTGTACAGGAGGCAGTGATCAAGACCATATCCAAGAAAAAGAATTGGAAAAAGGCAAAATGGTTGTCTGAGGAGACCTTACAAATAGCTGAAAAAGAAGAAAAGCAAAAGGCAAAAGAAAGAGATACCCATTTGAATGCACAGAATAGCAAAGAATAGCAAGGAGAGATAAGAAAGCCTTCCTCAGTGATCAATGCAAAGAAATAGAGAATAATAGAATGGTAAAGATTAGAGATCTCTTCAAGAAAATTAGAGATACCAATGGAATATTTCATTCTAAGATGGGCACAATAAAGGACAGAAATGGTATGGACCTAACAGAAGCAAAAGATATTAAGAAGAGGTGGCAAGAATACACAGAAGAACTGTACAAAAAAGATCTTCACGATCCGGATAATCACAATGGTGTGAGCACTCATCTAGAGCCAGACATCCTGGAATGTGAAGTCAAGTGGGCCTTAGAAAGCATCACTACCAACAAAGCTAGGGGAGGTGATAGAATTCCAGTCGAGCTATTTCCAATCCTGAAAGATGATGCTGTGAAAGTGTTGCACTCAATATGCCAGCAAATTTGGAAAACTCAGCAGTGGCCACAGGACTGGAAAAGGTCAGTTTTCCTTCCAATCTCAAAGGAAGGAATGCCAAAGAATGCTCAAACTATTGCACAATTGCACTCATCTCACACACTAGCAAACTAATGCTCAAAATTTCCAAGCCAGGCTTCAACAGTTCATGAATCGTGAACTTCCATATGTTCAAACTGGATTTAGAAAATGTAGAGGAACCAGTCATCTGTGGGGTCACACAGAGTCGGACATGACTGAAGCGACTTAGCAGCAGTAGCAGCAGCAGAGGAACCAGGTATCAAATTGCCAACATCTGTTGGATTATCGAAGAAGCAAGAAAGTTCTAGAAAAACATCTACTTTTGCTTTATTGACTATGCCACAGCCTTTGACTGTGTGGACCACAACAAACTGTGGAAAATACCAGACTACCTGAACTGCCTCCTGAGAAATCGGTATGCAGATCAAGAAGCAACAGCTAGAATCAGACGTGGAACAACAGACCAGTTCCAGATCGAGAAAGGAGAATGTCAAGGTTTATTTTGTCACCCTGCTTATTTAACTTATATGCAGAGTACATCACGAGAAATGCTGGACTGGATGAAGCACAAGCTGGAATCAAGATTGCCAGGAGAATTATCAATAACCTCAGATATGGAGATGACACCACACTTATGGCAAAAAGCAAAGAACTAAAGAGCTTCTTGATGAAAGTTAAAGAGGAGAGTGAAAAAGTTGGGTTAAAACTCAACATTCAAAAAACTAAGATCATGGCATCTGGTCCCATCAGTTCATGGCAAATAGATGCAGAAACAGTGGAAACAGTGAGAGACTTTATTTTGGGGGGTTCCAAAATCACTGCAGATGGTTACTGCAGCCATGAAATTAAAAGACACTTGCTCCTTGAAAGAAAAGTTATGACCAACCTAGACAGCATATTAAAAAGCAGAGACATTACTTTGCCTGTCTAGTCAAAGCTATGGTTTTTCAAGTAGCTATGTATGGATGTGAGAGTTGGACTATAAAGAAAGCTGAACACTGAAGAATTGATGCTTTGAACTGTGGTGTTGGAGAAGACTCTTGAGAGTCCCTTGGACAGCAAGGAGATCCAGTCAGTCCATTTTAAAGGAAATCAGTCCTGAATATTCATTAAGGGACTGATGCTGAAGCTGAAACTCTAATACTTTGGTCATCTGATTTGAAGAACTGACTCATTTGAAAGAAACCTGGTGCTGGGAAAGATTGATGGCGGGAGGAGAAGGGGACGACAGAGGATGAGATGGTTGGATAGCATCACCCACTCAGTGGACATGAGTTTGAGTAAGCTCTGGGAGTTGGTGATGGTCAGGGAAGCCTGGTGTGCTGCAGTCAAAGGGGTGGCAAAGAGTTGGACATGGCTGAGCGACTGAACTGAACTGAACTGAAGGAATGTATATGATTTCAACCTCATATACACACTGATACTTTTTTTGGCTTTTTGATTATAGCTGTTTTAGTGAATATGAGGTATTATCTTCCATATATGTTAGTCACAGCTATGGTCCTAGAATCTAAATCATTGTTTTTCCTATGTTTTCTGATTCAATCAAGACTCTTTCAGCTTTTCTTGACAAGTTTACAGTATAAAGAAAAAATTGATTTCAATAATTGCACCAAACTTTAACTGAACGCTCTCCCCAGGCCGAGCCTTGCCCTAAAACATGTATTATCTCCTTAGATCTTCACGACTACTCTGTCCACCCTGACAGGAAAAAATTGACTATGATCATCTGTGTTTCTGAACAATTGTTGAGTGAAACACAATGATTTTAAAACCTATTTGTAAATCTCATATTCCCAACTCTTGTTTTTTCCAGAATTGTTGTTGTATTTCTCCCATGAATACCCTTCAGATATTTCCTATTACAAAGGGAATTATCTTCCTAAAAGCTTTAGCACATTGCATACACACATGGTAAGTTCAATAAGCTCATAGAACCCCAGAGGGTAAGACAAGGGAGAAAGCAGGAGGTTTTTGTATACCACTCAGTGTTGTTAGTCACTTAGTCATGTCTGACTCTTTGCAACCCCATGGACTGTAGCCTGCCAGGCTCCTCTGTCTATGGAATAATCCAGGCAAGAATACTGGAGTGGGTTGCTATTTCCTTCTCCAATACAACAGTCAAGCTTTCAGCAAATTGTCCATATAACTTCTAATCAGTGGGTTTCTCAATAAGAGGTAGGGTGTCAGGTATTGGTGAGAAATGAGAGAGAGGATTTGATGAAATAATTTGAGGATTGCACCATCTAAGTTGGAAGGAATGCTCATGAACTGAGCAGGTGAAAGGCCACCTTGCTCCATAATGAGGACAGATTATCTTTACTCCTGTAAGTTGCACACTAGACAATAATCATCCAAAAATGATTTCTCATTTTATATTTTTATTTTGTAAATGTCCAAAAGTCAATATGTGCAAAACTATTTAGCAAAATGCTACTGTGGTGTTCATAGCTTGTAATTTAAAAAGAAAAAAGCAACAACCAAAGGCTGCTGAACCTCATACATTATGCAATAGAGGGTTTTGAGTAAGATTCAAACAGGAACAAAACCTACACTCCCGGAAGGCAAAATACTGCTTGACATTTTTAACAATAATGAAACCTAAGACCTCAGTGGTGCAAAGCTAAAGTACATTTGCATGTCAAAGAATAGGTTCTATTTAATTTGTTTAGGTTTCTTTGTTAGCTTTCTTTTTTTATGGAATAATTTCAAGGTTACAAAGATTATATTAACTGTCTAAATGGTTGAGAGGAGGTATGAATCCAGATGAAAACTGATGGCTGATTTTCTAACTACACTTTGAAAGGAGAGAAATATGGATGGGAGAAGTATTTCTTCTCCCCTTGGCGTCTCTAATGTGATTTCGCTTTATCTCCAGAGGCAAAAAGGAAACTGAAGTATTGGTTAGCTTATATTTGTATGATGTATAGTCCCCTGATTGTGAATAAATTTAAGAGCTTATCCTGTTTCTCATCCTGAGGAGTATTACACTATTGTCACATTTTTAACCTTTTCTCAGGAGAAACACCTGACAAAAATATCCCAAATTTTAACACTTTATGTCTTATTCATCAATTGCCATTCATTCTTTCTTCTGTTTAGGAAACAAAAGCTGGGGTTGTGATTTATAGTAAAATTGGGTTTCACAGGTTCAGATTCAGAATTGAGGAGACATATTATGTAAACTATGGTTAACCTAAAAAGTTTTAAGGTATATTAAAAAAGAAACAAAATGTTTATTACAATTTTTAAAAAAATCAATCCTTTCTGCTTTATAATTGGTCTTTTATTTCTCACTTAGTAAGATGAAAAGTAGTTTTAATGGCTGGTAAATCAATATAAAGGGACAAAAATGTTTCCTATAGATTTTTCTCATTTAATTAATGCCATAAATCTTGTTTTGGTTGAAAAAGACTTTGAGGCAGACTAATTTGTGCTTAAAAAATATTTTAATGTATCAGAAATGCATAATGTGGACCCTTGGCTAAATAATTCAGTTGATTGTAACAATGTATGAAAGACAGAACTAAGTTTTTCAAGAGTTCGCACTTTATAGACAAACATTTTCCAAGATCTGGGTTTTGTGGAACTGACCTTTCATGCATACAAGATGTTTAAATACAGTTTGGAGGCATGTGGGATATGAGTTCTGTGTTTGTCTGGGTCTCTTCTCTTGAGTGTTGGCCTGCTAAGGTGAGAGATATTCCTCCAGGGCAAGGGAGGATGTGCCCAAGTGCCTGACATTTACACAAAATTCAAATATTTGCAAGGATGTATGTAAGTGCACATAGGACTGGATGGAATGAAATGATGACTAACCCTGGTTTCTTGGGATCAACTATGTTGATTTGTCCACTGTGATGGCATTGGTAGAGATTTATGCAGTTGGAAACTCACAGATAGCAAACTCTAGGTTATAGACCACAGTTCATTTACAGAATTTGAGTTGACTCATAAATGAATCAATTTAAAAGGGGAACTTGGGTATCCTTTGTTTTGAGGCAAAGTTAGGTGGAATCATCTTCCAGTTCCATCATTTCACCTAACAATCTCCTTCTCTCATGGGCCTCCACCGTTGAATTTTTTTAGTGCTATGTCCCCAGTAGGGCTTCCCAGGTGGTGCTAGTTGTAAAGAACCCGCCTGCAATACAGGAGACATAATAAGATGTGGGTTCGATCCCTTGTTTTGGAAGATCCCCTGGCGGAGAGTCTGGCAACCCACTCCAGTATTCTTGCCTGGAGAATCTCATGGACAGAGGAGTCCATAGGGTTGCAAAGAATCAGACACAACTGAAGTGACTTAGCATGCACGCATGTTCCCAGTACAGCTGGAGGTTCAATTTTGAATCTACCTCTTACTGTGTTATTTTGGGTAGATTTTCTACTAGTTCCTAGGTGAAGTTTTTCATTTTTAAGAGAGTGTGCAAATACATACTTTTCAGTGTTAGAAGGTTTTCAGGCAGTAATGCGCATCTTCTACTGAATGAAATATGTAGCAAAAGTAAATTACCTTCAATAGCAGCAGAACTATTGCCAACACTACCAGTAAATAGTAACACATTAAAAGTGAAGTAGGCATTAACGTGATCGCCCAATCTAAGCTGGCCAGTGTCTTCTCTGACCACTGGCTGAGGCCCCTCAAATAGTAAAATGCCACAACTAAGGATTAACTATACATTAAAAAAAAAAAAAAAACCTTTTCAGTGAAGGGAACTGTAAATGTCAGCATTATCTCAAGTCATTTGTTGTTTCTGTGTATTAATATAGCAGTAGAATGTTATTCCATAAGAAAGAAATGTTTTGTCTTGATCATGTCAAACCCTCCTAGACAAAATGCAAATCTCTTAATATGTTTGCAAAATATTACTAAATAGCTTTTACCCTTGTACCATTATGAATATCTCTCAAACTATAAGGTTGATTTTTTTTCAGTTTTGATAAGATTATTTTAATTGGATTATATTTAAATTTCAATATAAGATTTTTAAAGTCTATTAGAAAAAAGCTAGTGTCTGTATCAGGATTAGTTACCAAAGGCATTTTTAAATGTTTTATTAACTAAATGTTTAATGATGTTTTAATATTAAAAAAAAAGTACTGGAAGAACTGTTAAAAATATTATTTGGAATTTCTTTTGAAGTCTAGGATGTTGAAAAAGAGATCACAGGTGGCACAAATATCCTCTTCCTACACTTGTCTATCTCTGTGTGTCCAATATATAGTTCACCATAGTAAGAAAGTATATAGACTATACATTTAAAGTAGCAAATAACTTAAACTTAGTAATTTTATAGATAATTTTAAAATTCATTCTTTTTTCTGCTTTATTGAGATTTAGGTGAGAAAATTATCAGTTTTAAAATTTCCTCTATTGCTTCTTTCTAAAGTTTTATTATTGAAATGTAATTGCTTTTCAATGTTGTGTTAGTTTTTGCTGTACAACAAAGTAAATCAGTTGTATATATACACATATCCCCTCTCTCTTATTTCCCTCCCATCCCCCCAGCCCCCCTCCATCTAAGTCATCACAGAGCACCAAGCTGTGCAATCTCTGCTATACAGCAGCTTCCCACCAGCTATCTATGTTACACATGGGAGGGTATAGTATTGCTTCTTAATCTAGTGAAAACAATTTCACGATGTGTACTTTTAAGCAGTTTCTTCATTAGCTTCTTTGGTTTCTACCTTTGGCCACAATAGCTCATCATTTTTTTCTTTTCTTTAAATTCAGGTATAGTTGACGCCCACCATTATATTTCAGGTTTCAGGTGTACGAGATAATGATTAGTTATTTGTACATATTGCAAAATAATCACCATGATGAATCTTGTTTAGCATCTATTACCATACATAATTATTATATTTTTCTTGTGATGAGAACTTTTAAGATTTCTTCTTAGCAGCTTGCAGATATACAATGTGGTATTATTAATTGTAGTTTCCATACTTTAATTTACACCCTCGTGACTTACTGATATTATAATTGGAAATGTTTTTATTTCCTTCACCCACTTTGCACACCTGCCACACACACACACCTCACATCTGGCAAGCATCAATCTGTTCTCTGTATCTATGAGTTTCCTTTCTTTTTAATATTTCACATATAAATAATATCAAATGGTGTCTGTCTTTCTTTGTCTGACTTATTTGACTTAGCATAATGCCCTCAAGGGCTTCCCTGGTAGCTTAGTTGGCAAAGAATCTGCCGGCAGTACAGGAGATTCAGGTTTGATCCTTGGGTCAGGAAGATCTGCTGGAACAGGAAATGGCAACCCAATCCAGTATTCTTGCCTGGAGAATCCCATGGACTGAGTGAGGAGCCTGGTGGGCTACAGTCCATGGGGTTGCAAGAGCTGGACATGACTTAGTGACTAAACTACCACCAATGCCCTCAAGGTCCATCCATGCTGCACCAAATGGCAAGATTCCATTTATTTTTTATGGCTGAATAACATTTTATTATGGAAAAATACCTCATTTCCTTTATCCATTCATCTAGTGATGAACAACAATGACTCAGTCTTTAGTAACAAACCTTCAGTTGTTGAACTTCTATGAAGAATTTTCCACACCATAAAAGATCGCCTACTCAGCAATCTGTGCCTACAAATTAATTGATAACTACTTGCAGACTGACAGCTATCTGGTCATTTGACATATCCAGGTTTATTATTTTGATCTCAAAAATGTTCTCCCTTTCTTCATCTACCTTAATTTCAAATCCAGTTTTTAGGAATTCAAGCATTTTTGTGGATGTCTCAGCCAATGAAATTCACATCTAAAGGGTTCAAAGTGATGATTTGATATATTAATACATTATGAAAGAATCCCCATTGCCTCATTATTGATTTAATTAACATATCCAATATCTTACTTATTTATTTTTTGTGTATGAAATATGTAAGTTCTACTCTCAGCAAATTTATATTACACAATACATCATTCAACTACTATCACTATGTTACCTATTAGATTTGAATAGACCTTATTTATATTACAACTGAATGTTTTCACCCTTTCACCCCATTTTCTTTTACCCACCCCATTCCTGAAAACCACCACACTGTTCTCTACTTCTGCAAGTTCAACTTTCTAAGACTCCATACATATCAATGACACCATACAGTATTTTCTTGCCCTGTCTGGGTTATTTCATTTAGCATAGTGCAATCTAAGTTCATCTATATTGTTGCAAATAGCAACATTTCCTTCTTTTATAAGGCTGAATAATATTTCATTGTGTATGTATTCCATTGTTCGTGTGTATATATATAGTTCACTGTATGTATGTGTATATATATAAATATCACATGTATGTATATTCCACTGCATGTGTATATGTATATATATAAAATCAAATTTTCTTTATCCATTTATTCATTGATAGACACTAAGATTGTCCTTATACCTTGAATATTGTGAATACAACTATAATAAACACAGGAGTATAGATATCTCTTCAAAATAGTAATTACATTTTTTTAGATATGCAGGTAGTAGTGTGGTTGTTGGATTTGTACCATATGGTGTTTCTATTTCTAATTTTTCAAAGAATCTCCATACTGTTTTCAATAGAGACTGTACCTACCAGTTTACATTCCTACCAATAATGTACAAGGGTGCTCTTTCCCCACATTCTCACCAGCATTGATTACCTTTTGTCTCTTTTATGATAGATATACTAACAGGAAAAAATATCTCGTTGTGATTTTGATTTGCATTACCCTGATGTGCTTTCTTTGTTGTTGTCTCGCCAAAATTCCTTGTTAACAGCAATAGCAAGTAGCCTACTTCTTATATTTCCTCCTAGTAGTTTTATGGTTTCAGGTATTGCAGTCTAGTATTTAAACATATTTTGAGTTGATTTGGGGATATGGTGTAAGACAAGAGTCTAGTTTCATTTTCTTGCATGTAGATAAGCAGTTTCTCCATCATTATTTATTTCAAAGACTATCCTTTTTCTATTGTGTATTCTTGGATTATTTTGGTCAAACTTAATTGACCATATATACATGGTTTTACTTTTCGGATCTTGATTCTTCTTTTCCACTGGTTTTTGTGTCTGTTTTCAATGTCAATACCATACTATTTTGAATCTATAGCTTTATAACAGAGTTTAAAATCAGGAATTGTGATCCTTATAGCTTTGTTCTTTTTTCTCAAGGTTGCTTTGGCTATTTAGGGTTTTCATGCTTCTATATGAATTTTAGATTGGTTGTTCTATTTCTGTGAGAATTCTGATAATGATTGCATTGAATCTGTACATTGCTTTGGGTAATGTGGATGTTTTAATAATGTTAATTCTTCTAATCAATGAACACAGAATATCTTTCATATCTTTCATAGTTTTCATTATATAGATATTTTACCTCCTTGGCTAAATGTATCCCAGCATTGTATTCTTTTTGTTGCTCAATAAATGAGATTGTTTTCTGAATATCTTTTTCTGATAGTTCAGCATTTGTGTATAGAAACACAACTGATTTTTGTAGATTGATTTTGTATGCTGAAACTTTTCTGAATTCTTTTTATTAGTGTAGATAGTGCTATGGTCAAGTGTTTAGTGTTTTCTGTTTTATAAACATCTATAAACATATAGTTTTACTTCTTTTTTCCTTTCTAATTTAGTTTTTTTTTTTTTTTTTTCGCTTGCCTATTTTCCCTGGGTAAGACTTCCAGTACTGTGTTGAATAAAAATGGCAAGAATGAGTGTCCTTGTCTCTGTTCTCAGAGGAAAAAATTTTCACCTTTTCACCACAGAGTATACTATTAGCTCTGGATTGTCATACACGGCTTTTATTGTGTTGAAGTTATGCAATTGAGCTTGGACATATAGCCATGGTGAGGGATGGGGGGTGCTTTCTGAACCCATTTAAAAACTATTTTTTGTTCTCCCTTATCTTATGGGACTTGAGATAGCAAGCCCCATTGCTTATCAGAGCTGGCTGACTAGGGAGGCCATCACTCTGGTGGCAACCATGAACTTTGGGGATGCTAGATGAGTGGATAACCTCCTTTCAGAGCTGCTGATGACCTGACTTAATGTTGGAGTAATCCTGAGAGAATGTTGGAATTGCCCACTGGCTCTTTAGATTGGAGGCAGGATCACAGTCAGAGTTTAGATGTATGCAAATTAGATGCTAGACCCTGAGCCAGCAGTTTGCAAAATGTGTAGTCAATCCCCTCCCAGGGAAAGACTGGAGGATGGACTATTTCCACATTTGTCCCTGGGTGGCGACTAATTTTCTCTGCATTAGTCCCGGGGAGGGGGGGGGGACGGGGAGGATAGCGACAGTAAATACACTTCTGTTAACAACTGCTTCTCCCTTTGTTACACTAGTCATTTTAGACTCAAGAATGGGAGAATGGCATTCTAACATGTATACTATCATGTAAGAATTGAATCGCCAGTCTATGTCTGATGCAGGATACAGCATGCTTGGGGCTGGTGCATGGGGATGACCCACAGAGATGTTATGGGGAGGGAGGTGAGAGGGGGGTTCATGTTTGGGAATGCATGTAAGAATTAAAGATTTTAAAATTAAAAAAATAAAAAACTAAATAAATAAATAAATAAATTAGGCCTCAATAAAGTTTTAAATGTTCTCTAAAAAAAAAAAAAAAAAGAATGCAAGCCCTGTTGGCTTTTAGAACTAGATACTTTGGGGTCTCATCCCTTGGGCGGCAGTCTTAAAAGCTGGAGTGTTAGACGTGTGGTCCATAGCCTTCACTCCTCTGGGGGATGCTAAGAGTTTGGGTGTTCTCTGCTAAATGTATGGTACTGTGTTAGGGATAGGGCTTATGGTGAGAGTGTCTCAGGCTCGCTGACTTACTTCTATGCAGGCACGCTCTCAGTCTCTTGCTTTCTATCAGAAGGCAATGCTCTATGTGTAGCTGTGTATTTGATGTACCTTTGGGAAGAGGGAAATTCGGGAACTCCTGTGTCGCTGTCTTCACCCAGAGTCTCAAAGATACTTGACAAATCAAGTTACTAAATGAAAGTATATGCTAATTTTTATTGTTGAATAGATAGATATCAGACACTAGATATATCCAGTTAGTTCTAAGAATGAACACAATAAGAATGAACACAATTGAAAATTCTTTATGAGATAAGCCAATATAAAAAATACATCTCCTCTGGTTCATTCCTTAGCATGTGTGTGGGTGTGTATTTTTTAATTTTTTACTGTTAATTTTACACCAGATGGAAATAATGATCAATTATACCCCTCAGCTTCCTGTCCTTTATATAAAAGACTTTTTAGTTAGGGATAGGAGTGGTGCTTTTATGGGGGAATAAAGATATAAACAAGGAAAGCCATAGATAATTAAGGCAAATTCAGGTAACGGAATATGCTCTGTAGAAAATAAAACTGTGACCATGTGAGAGAGGCTTGCCATGGATGCAATTGTGAATTGCATCATGGAAATTTTTCCTGAGAAGGGTAAAACATGTGTCCTATAATTGATGGCTGATCTCTCTAATACTATTCAAGTCCTTCCCAGGGGTAAGGGGTAACAATGGGGTTAGATTCAAAGAAATAGTAGCAATGCCCTTTTTGCTTATAACTTGTTAAAAAAATGACTAAAAATTCAATGCTTCATATATCATATCAAAACATCCTCATGGGAGTAGAGTCGTAAACAATCATGTAATTATATTACAGAGAGAGAAAAATTTGGTAAACTTGAGTGCTTTAGAAGATCAAATGGAGAAAGGGATTCTGTCCATGAAAGAGGGGGGAAAAAAAACAAATAACCAAGGAAAAATTAAAGGGAGGAAAATAACAATCTCCAGCAAAGCTGAGTATTCTGGAGAGGTTCCTGAGAACCTTATGCTTTTGATTAAGAGGAAGCAGTTGACACTTGTATCATATCATTTGGTTTTCAGATGGAAAAATAAGTCACAGTACCTTGAGATGCAGCCAACATCAGAGGAAAGAGGAGAGTAATTTGAATTGTGGCTCAAGAATTATTCTGTTGCCCTGTGCTCTTTAATATTAATACCTATATTGGTGTCTATGGAATATTGGGAGATCATAAGTTTTCAAAAAATAATCCCAAGGAAAGAAAGAGGATATCAGCTTCTCTGGGTTTGGTAAATGGGCTTTACTAACTTTCCCAACATAGGAGGAATCCCATGTTTACAGTCTCTGAAGTTAATATAAAATATTTGATATGTTTTCTATTAAATTATAATAATTACACAGATTGCAATGTTAATCATATATTTTAAATATCTGCAAAAGTGATGCTGTAAAGAAAGTATTTCCATATAACTAATTGCTTGGAGATCCATGATACAAATAAGGGTACAGAAGTTATACTTGGCTTTTTAAGATCTTACAGTCTGGGAAGTCAGGGACTGTCAGGGGCTTTAGACGAGATTTTATTTCAAGTGGTAAACAAAGAGATATTTATAAGGGAATTCTTTTACCCAAGAATAGTGAAAGATGAAATCATCAGCTTCTTGAACACGTATCTTGTCCACAGTTTTCCCACAGTTTCTCCATGATAAATAATTATTTAAAACATACTTGTTGAATGAATGAATAAATCAATGAACAAATGAATTGAAATGGGGATTTTAATCCATACACAAAAAAGAAGCCTGATGAAACTATGAAAGCCGAAGGGCTTGGGCTGTGGGGTATTGTTAGGCATATTATGTTTGCCTTTGAGAAATTAATCTAGGAATAGTGAGTTTTAGGCAGAGAATTCAGTCCAATATAAGGAAGAATGTGCTACTGTGATTTTTGGTTTAGTGGCATCTCTTGCTACATATAAGCCTTCAGAGTGTATCCATGTATAACAGGTTCACTGCATAAGCAGAATGTCTATCCAAAAGTAACCTTCAAATACTTATTTATACAAATGCATAAATAAATGATATTTATTTATGAGCTGCTTAGCTGTATGGAAGTAGTGATCTCCCTATCACTATAGGCATTGAATCATTGCTGAAATGACTATACCATATGAGCATGCATAGAGGTTGAACTAGTTAACAGTGCATCTTTCTGTCTAGTCCAACCTTGATCTTCTAAGAGTCCATTAAATTAGAACATGCGCTTTGCCTGCCTGTGAGGTACCTCTTTACCCAGTTGTTTTACCTTTCCTACATTCAAATTATTTCTCTGAGAAGAAGTCAAAATTTCTTGATCAAAGGTGAGAAAAGACAGTACAGCTGCAGTCAAGTAGGGGAGGAATTGTTTTTTTAAATATATTGGAACTGAATCTAAAGGTCTTCTCCTTTATTCTTTCTAGATCATTTTTATCTTGACTGCAAAATTCTCATTTAGATTTCAGACGATTGCTCAGGCCAATAGTAGAAGCCTCATTTGAGAGCATAATTTCATGAAAAGTTCTTCCTAAATGCAGGGCATGAGGCTTCTGCAGAAAATTTGCTATCGAATTGTCCAGGTGACACATAATCACTCCTAGGTAGATTAAGGAACCTCAAGATTGTTCTTAAATCAGATCTCTTCTGAATAGAAATGGGGGATCCATGTTCTTTTCTGGGCATGTCTTCTGATTTCAAAATATTTCATGCAGGAAAAAAAAAAATCCAATTACTGTAACTTTGTCCCACAGATAAAAACCTCTCTGAAAGGATGACAGATGCTAAGGACACAGTCACTGTCGCTTTGTTGATTTTTCTACAATGTCAGCATATTTACACACAATACAGACATCAAAGCCATGCTTATCTTTCAGATGACACTTAGAAGCAATACTTAAGGAACACATAACAATTTTATTAATTGATATTTAATAACATTAATACTGTTGGAAGACATCCCCAGAGCAAGTACATAGCTTTCCCTTTTTACTCAGGTAAGATTTTCTGATTTAAGAACAATCCATGCTGAAGTTTCTTAATCTACCTGGGGGTGACTGTGTGTCACCTAGAGAACTGCAGGTAGCTGACTTCTCATTGGAACTCCCATCCAGACATCAATAGGCAGAAATGCAATATTAACTATTTCCATTAATTCCTAACTTACATTTTATTGGATTTTTGGAACATAATGAAATAGAAATTTATGGAATGCAATGAGTACAGAATACTAAAAGATTGGCAGAGAAGACAAATAGTTAGAGCATCAAAGTAGAGGCTCTAAATAACACTGATATCTTGAAGGCCCCTAGTGAAACTGTATATACAACTATGTAAGCTCTCTCTTCAGGGAAATGAGATAAAGAATGCTCATAACTGTTCAATTTTATATAGCCATTTATTTCATGTAATAGTCATCATTTTAAAAGTGCATCCTTCAAGCATTACATTATTTCTTTTTGATAAAACTGTCAAGTAACTCTCCCAGGGTCACCCAGTACATTTTCAGTAAAGCAGTTATCTTTAGTTTTTTGGGGGTTCTTTACAACTCATCATATCCACAGCAGATATGCCCATTCTGGTAAAAAAAAAAAAATTGCTATTAGTGTCTAGGAATTTTCAGATCCTTAAAAAGCTTATCCTTGGATTCCTTGCAAACATCCTTTCTTTACCTAAGGGTCATTTTCAAGTTCAAAGTTTTGATAGTGGTAATTTGTTGGCTCAACCAGTGCAGCAGCAAAAGTATAGTGCAGGAAAAAAAAATTAAAGAATGGAAGCAGAGGGAATGTAATTCGGATATTTTTAATATGTGTTTGAAGGTCATTTGCAGAATGAAATATAAATAGCGTCCTAAAACATCTAGCATGCTTATGCTCTTGTTTTGGAGATTTTAGAAAGTTAAGTGTAGGGTGAGAATTTAAACTTCCATTTTGCTGATGTCTTGGGATCCAGTGTTCCTGAATGTAGGGCAATGAGTTAGCTCTGGACTTTGACAAAGCTTTCACCAATGAAATCAGGATAGCACATTAGCTTCTCGTAAAGTCAATTTAAGGATGTTCTATATTATGAGTATTTTCTGTGATTAATCCAGTGGCAACCCCCTACAGAAATGTAAACATTTACCATAATCAAGGACAGCTTCATTTTGTCACATTACTTGCTTTAAACCCCAAATTGTGTAACCTGAGATGTGTTATTTAGGATCTATGATTCTTAACTTTCTTATCTGTAAAATGAGAATAGTGGTACCTGTTACAGTCACTGCATGGACTTTGTAGCACCCTAATTTGGGGAGGAAAGATCTTATCCTGTTCCTGGATCATGTTACTGAACCAAACTTGGGTTCCGCTTGCTCACATTCAGTAAAGCTAATCTACTGACACTGGGTTGTAGTGCAGGGAAGTACAGTATTTATTATTGCAGGGTGTCAAGCAAGGAGAGTGTGTATCTCATACTCAAAAGACCTGAACTCACCCAGTGGCTTTCAGGGGAGGGGTTTAAAGGACAGTGTAAGAGAGAGGGCCACAGGGTACAGAATCAGCTCCTGCAGAATTCTGGGATTGGCTGTCCTCAAGGTGAAGTTTCAAGCATCACCAACCTTCTGATTTCAATCAGTTGATCGTCTATGTCCTTGCATCAGCAATTTTCATCTAGAGGGAGTCTGCTTCCTGTAAAAACAACTTGGGAATGTGTGTCAGGCTTTTCTCTGGTTTCTCTCAGGGAACTGAGAGTGTGGGGACTCTGCTACGTGGTGGATTTATAGTCGAAATTAACAGTTTTCCTGCCCAGCTAGTCTTTGTTTCTGTATTTTCACATTTCCTAACCATTAACTCTTGCATCAGCCTTTTGAGACTCAAAGGAGGCCTGGAAGACTAAACCAAAAGTCTTTTACTTCAAAGGACAGAGATACAGAGGCTTGTATGTTGTCTCAATCTCCCCTGATCTTTGATACTCCCTAATTTTGAGGAGAACAGATTCAGGTAAAGAGAGAAAGGAAAAGAGACTAAAGTTTTGGGTAGAGATTTTAATCATACACTCTGCAGAAGAACTCAGTTTTAACGGACTTAGTTTCAGAAACAATAAAGACTCAAAAATAATTATTTTTATGTACTTGCCCAATGTTTTTCCAGCATATGTGATTTCCAGCACTTGAAGCACTTTACTTATCCTTTTAAAAAATGGCTCTTATTTTATATATCACTCTGATCATCCTGTTTTCTAATTAGCAAGAAGGGCTGACTGAGTTTGGTTAGAGCTTGGTTGGGGGGACTTGAGGAAACTGGTTTGGAACTAGAAGGCCTAAGTTTACAACCCCAGATCCACAATTTATTTGCTCTGTTCCTTGAGTTAACTTCTCTAAGCTTTGGTCGTGGTGATGGTTAAATCACTAAGTTGTGCCCAACTCTTATAATCCCATGGACTATATACCGTCAGACTCCTCTGTTCATGGGATTTCCCAGGCAAGCATACTGGAGTGGGTGGCAATTTCCTCCTCTAGAGGATCATCCGAACCCAGGAATTGAACTCCTATCTCCTGGATTGCAGGCGGATTCTTTACTGGCTGAGCCACCAGGGAATCCTCTGAGATTTAGCTGCCTTATAGAAAGTGTATAAGCATATCTGCTTCAGAGGGCTGTCAAATGGACCAACTGCAATGCCATTGGGATGCGCCTAGTGCCTTGCCCATCACATGGTAGGTATTCATTAAATGTTAGACTAACTCAAGAGACAGAAGAAGTATCCCCATGTCATATCGTCTACTAATTCTTTCGTAATGTGGACACCTCTATGAATATGTATTGCTCTCCCTTTTCTTTGTGGAATTTAATATTTAAAATATTTGTGATTTATTACCAGTGTTAGTCATCTTAAGGACTTGATTTTCACTGTAATTACATGTGGAATTAGAGTTAAACCCTGAGGGTGCTGGTGGTGAAAATGGTCAGGGCTTTCAAACACCATGAACAAGCCCCCCACCTTCCCGCTTCCTGCCCCATGCAATGACAGAATGTCTTCCCGTAGTGCCTGGGTGATACCTGGCCTTCCAGTGGAGTATTTTGGAGATTAGGAGTTGTTGTTGGGTTGGGTGGGCTGAGTCTTGCTGATAAGGTTATAGGTTCTGAATGAGAACCGCCCCCCACCAAATGGTCTATACCAACATTTCCCCAAAAATAATGTTTGGAGTGCTCATTTCAAGAAACATTGGCAAGAACTGGCCCATTCCTTGAGACACTACATGACATCACCCTCAGAGGAGTCAGGAGCTCTGAACTCCAGTACGAATTCATGTAGGGGTCAGGGTTTGGTCTGTGTGAAAATCATTGGCCCTTTGTTTGTTTGTTTGTTTGTTTTTAGTTTGTATTATTAAAGAGTGGGGCTAGAAGAGATGATGTCCCAAATTTTCTCCAACTTTACATCTTTGCCTCTATGAATATGTTGTTGTTCAGTCACTCAATCATGTCCAACTCTTTGCAACCCCACAGAGTGTAGCATGCCATGCACCTCTGTCCTCCACTATCTCCTGGTGTTTGCTCACATTCATATCCATTGAGCCTGTGATGCTATCTAACCATCTCATCCCCTGTCACCCTCTTCTGCTGTCTTTAGTCTTTCCCACATTCTGGGGCAGATTTTACAGTGAGTTGGCTCACTGAATATATATCCATCTATTTTCTGCTACAAGCAGTAGATAATGCATTGAATTTTACTGGCATGATGTCTATATTAGCACCATGCCAGCAAGGACATATTTAAAAGGCTTCTTTTAATTTTTTCTCCCATGAAACATTCAGCAGTTATTTTCTGAGTCTTCTCTTCCCTAACCTAAGCCTGTGCCTGCTGGAGAAAATATAATAATTAAATATAAGGAGGAAGGATGAAACTACCTTAAAATTTTAATTGTTTGTCTCAGTCATAGCTGATTACTTTTAGATTCTTCCCTTTACTTCTGATTTGTTTTTCCTACAGTAAAAAGGTATTTTTAATACCTTAAAATCAAAATGAATAAATATAAAATTGTTAATGCTCTGATCATTTATTGTCATGTGTTTCACTGTTGTTTTCTCACAGATGGCATGTTTTTAATCTTTACTGTTTTATCCCATTGGTTTCTATGCTATTTATCCTGTTACAGATTACAAGTTTCTTTAGGGCAGGATGATAGGTAGAAAAAAAGTTAATGCAGTGATGTATTATTGCTCAAATTTTTTGCTTGTAAGTTGATGAGAATGGAGTTTCATCATACTTATTTAGCACATACTAAAAGCTCAGCACACTATAAATTTGCCTTTTAACTAAGACAAGGTATAGAATAATGATAGCATGTTAAATTAGAAGCCGTGGCTTGGAGTCACACAATTTTTACTTGGTTTTGATTCTATTACTTACAAACTATAGTTTTACAAGCAAGTATCTTTTAGAATTTCAGCAGACCTCAGCAGGGTAGATGTGACAGGATAAAGAAATTATGTACCTAATATCCTTAGCACAGTGTTTGCGTTATAGGAAATGCTCAATAAATTGTAGCTGTTAACATTTTTGACATATTCTTACCATCATCATCGACACATCTCATTTCAGCCTGGGTTAATGCTACCTCTATGATATAACCTAGCTGTGTGTGCAGAAGTGCCACATTTAATGAGAACCATTTAATGCCACGTTTAACAAGAACCATCTGTTGATTAGCTCATGTGTGACACGAGGAGGAAGCAACAATAAGGGGGTTAAAGGAATTCAAGCATTCAGGGAAAATGACATTTCATCAACTTGGCCTCACTTGATTGTCATGGAAATATATGATAAGGGTTGACATTTTCCTCCAAGGTCAACACCCAAATGCATTGGTTGTTGACAGACACTAATATCTTATGTTACAGAATGTTTTTCTTCATTTTTCTTTCCTTCTAAGAAAATCTTTCTTTTCTTTGGTTATTCCTGAAACATTCAGGGCTTCTCCAATGCCATGCTTTTTTGTTAATTTTATCAGTTTGACCTGCTAAAAATGAGAGAACAAAATTTTACTGTTCCAAATTACAGACAGTTCTAGAACTTTCTAGTTTTGAGGAGAAGTGTAATCCAAGGTTTACTTTATGCCCTTAGAACCTAGTCTCTCTCCATCTTATTCTTGATCCTAAGTTGACACAAGTTTTAGTCTCAGAATTCACTATGTATCATGTTCCTTGACATAAGCTCTTGATCTATGTGTTTTCAGGTTGAATCCAATGGCATGGGATTTATATTCTAGTCGCTTAAGATCCTCAAAGACAACAAGTACCAATTCTCATCTTTGAATACCCTGCAGTCTAGCATACAGTCTTACACTCAGCGAACACATAAAATTCAATTCCCCAAGCAGATGTATAAGCATCTAGATAGGAAAAACAACAACCACCAAAAAAACAGGTGCCAAAGAGAAAATACCTGTATCTTAAATTCTACAGCTGGTTAGTAGCAGAGTGTAGAAAATGTTATTATTTGCCTATAAGACAAAGTAATCCAGTTTCCGCTAGCAGTGAATGTCCAGCAATGTAATTGCTCATAAAATGTGAGGAGAGCGCTACTAGGGGTATGCTCCGGAGAAAGAGAGTTTTTCTTTTCAGCTTTTAGAGAGACCCATGAGAAGAGATAGCCTCATTCTTTGGCACAGTGTTTATTATCAGCAGGTGTCAGATGGAACTTCAGTACACATTATACAGCCAGGGAGGGGGCCAACACCCTGAGGCTGGCAGAGCTAAAGGTTAGGGGAGACTGGGCCATCATTATACTGTGGATTTAATGACCCAGGGATTTCCTTCTCCTGCAGTTGTTCTTAGTATACAAAACAATAAATGTATCCATTATTCAAGCCAGCTATGATAGCCTTTCTGTGCCTTACAACCAAAAGCATCCTCGTGGGTGCCCATAAGAATCAGGGCTTTTCCCAAGAGACTGACTAACTTACAGAGAAAGATAACCTTTATTCTGGAACATAGTGGCAGTTTTTCTCTGGCCAAAGCTGATAGAGAAGATTTTCACCTGGTCAGGCATTTCATAGATTCAAATCCTGGTCCCTTTACGTACCCTTGAAGAAATACAGAAAGACTGCAAACATATCTCATCCTGCTGTTAATGAGCTTTCAGTCACCACAGAGACTTGAGGACTGGCCTGCCCATCCTAATAAGAAACAAAGTAACCTGCTAGGATGGAACTTAGCACTACCATGCATGTGGTTGGCACATACCGCAACATACAGATTCACTGATTGCTCAGGTGATCTGGGCAATGTGAACCCAGGAGCTATAACTCTCAAAAGGGACAAGAGAAATGTAAGAAAAAATTTAAAAGTATGACCCCGCTCCCTTTATGTTATAAAAAACTTATTTTGCTTTGAACTACTAGTAGGCTTGTTCTCAGGAATTGGCAGTGACTTGTACTTAGAGATCTGATTTTTTTTTTTTTTTTGAGTAAATGAATGAGAAACAGCAAGATCTTAGATAAAAAAGCAGGTGTGTTGTGTAATTACTTCCAAATCAACATCTTAACGTGGTTATTATTTTTGTGTACCCTGAACAAATTTTTTCATTTTTTAAGTAAAAAAAAAAAAAAAAGGAAAAGAAAAGAAAATCTGACTCCTTAACCATTTTAAATGTATATTTTGGTGATGTTAAGTACATGCATGTTGTGTAACAGATTTCCATGGACAGGGGAGCCTGGTGGGCCCCAGGCAAGGGAATCACAAAGAGTCAGACATGACTGAGCTCACACACACACACAACAGATATCCAAAACTTTTCATCTTGTAAAGCTGAAATTCTACCCATTGAACAACTCCCCATTTGCCCTTCTGTGCCCCCAGCATTCACCATCCTACTTTGTCTTTCTATGAATCTGATGACTTTAGACACATCATATGAACAAACTCATAGTATTTGCCTTTTTGTTTTCACTTGGTTTATTTCACTTAATATAATGTCCTCAGGGTGAATTCATGTTATAGCATGCTACAAGGTTTCCTTTTTTAAAGGATGAAAAATATGCCACTATATATACATGGAGAAGCCTGGTGTGCTGCCGTCCACGGGGTTGCAAATAGTCGGACACAACTGAGCGACTGGACAACAACAAAATACATGGAAAAGGAAACAGTAACCCACTCTGGTATTCTTTCCTGGAAAATCCCAGGAACTGAGGAGCCTAGTGGGCTACAATCCATGGGGTCACACTGAATTATAAACATGACACATTTTATTTATTCATTTATCCATCCACA
Organism: Ovis aries; assembly: GCF_016772045.2. Classification (NCBI taxonomy): domain Eukaryota; kingdom Metazoa; phylum Chordata; class Mammalia; order Artiodactyla; family Bovidae; genus Ovis; species Ovis aries. The sequence continues at coordinate 28,967,648 of NC_056075.1, read as the reverse complement.
GACATTTAGGGTACTTCCACCTCTTGACTACTGGGAATAGTGCCAAAGTGAATATGAGCATACAAATATCTCTTTGAGATTCTGCTTTGAATTAATTTGTATATGCCTAGAAATGGATTGCTAGATCATATGGTAATTCTATTTTTAATCTTTTGAGGAACTTCTATTCTATTTTCCACAGTGGTTGCATCATTTTACTTTTCTACTAGCAATGCACCAGGCTTCTAATTCCTCTCCCATCCTCCACAACACTAGTCACTTTCTAGGGCTGTTTGTTAACTGGTTTGCTTGCTTGTGTTTTCATTAGCAGCCATCCTAGTGGGTATGAGATTTTGATTTGTATTTCTCTCTAGTGGTTTTTGATGTTGAGCATCCCTTAATTCACTTGTTAAATAGTCGTATGTTCTCCTGATAGAAATGTCTTTTCATTTTCCTATTTGTATATTCTGGATGTTAATCCCTTATAAGATCTGTGATTAGGATTTTCTCCCATTATGTAGGATGCCTTTTCATTCTATTACTTCTTTCCTTTGATGAGCTAGGTATTTGAGTTTAATGTAGTCTCATTTGCCAATTTTTTGCTTTTTATTTTAGTAGTTTTATAGTTTTTGGTTTTAGATTTAATCCCTTTCGAGTTAATTTTTTCATATGGTATAAGATAACTCATTCTTGGAATGTGTGTGTCAAGGTTTCTTAGAACAGACTCTTCAAAAAATAAATAAATAAATAAGAACAGACTCTTCAACAAATGGTGATTTTGTCATGGTATAGTCTTGATACCCTGAACCAATTTTTTAAGTCATAAAGCAGGTAAAGAATTTGGGATAGATAAAAGTTTGGATAAATATAATATGTTTTGTTGATGCATTTAAGGTCCTTAAATATACTATGTGTTACCCAAACATGACAAAACCAGAAATGCCAGTTTTTAGGCCTTAAATTCTCATTTTTGTGTGATTTATTTCTTTTGTGCTATAAATGAAACTGTTTTTTTGCAAGTCTGACCTCTAATTGAGATAGATCAATTAAATTAAGATGATGCAAGTTATACAGATGTTGTATACCATTTTTTTAAATAAAATATAGCTCTGAAGTTAGGGTTTTCTACTACCCTGATGAAACCTTATGTGGTATTTTAAGTGTCAATAATTCAATTGACTCTATCTTTTGTTGTCCTTTTATTAATGGGGTATAGGACAAATTAGTTAATTATATATTTATTGAAATTTGACTTTAGTGGTATATTTGATGAAAGATTAAAAAGATAGTTTTCTCCTTAAGGAGTAGATGGTTTAGTGGAAGTAATGCATACATTTAATTATCATATACGATAGAAAATAAATACCAAGATCTGCATATAAGTAAAAGATGAGTTCAGAATAGAGGAGGTTCATAACCAGCTGAAAGTACTAGGAAAGGCTTCCTGAAGAATCTGCTTTAGCTGGTATTTCAAGGATATAGAAGTTGGATCTCTGTGATAATAACTAACATTTACTAACATACTGCCATCTGGTAGGTACTATTCTAAGGGCTTTAAACTTTCTTAACATTTATAATCATTTGATGACACAGATTCTATTATTATTTCATTTTACAAACAGATGCCTAAAGGCACAGAGTGGTTAGTTCATTTGCCAAAGGGCACACATCTGACAATTAATAGAACTAGGGTGTGAAATCCTGACTTTAGAGCCAGAGTTTCTGGCTATACAGCCACAGGACTGGAAAAGGTCAGTTTTCATTCCAATCCCAAAGAAAGACAATGCCAAAGAATGCTCAAACCACCTCACAATTGCACTCATCTCACATGCTAGCAAACTAATGCTCAAAATTCTCCAAGCTAGGCTTCAACAGTACGTGAATCATGAACTTCCAGATGTTCAAGCTGGATTTAGAAAAGGCAGAGGAACCAGAGATAAAAATTGACAACACCCTTTGCATCATCAAAAAAGCAAGGGAGTTCCAGAAAAACATCTAATTCTGCTTTATTGACTATGTCAAAGCCTTTGACTGTGTGGATCACAATAAACTGTAGAAAATTCTGAAAGAGATGGGAATACCAGACCACCTAACCTGCCTCTTGAGAAAGCTATATGCAGGTCAGGAAGCAACAGTCAGAACTGGACATGGAACAACAGACTGGTTCTTAATAGGAAAAGGAATACGTCAAGGCTGTATATTGTCACCCTGCCTATTTAACTTATATGCAGAGTACATCATGAGAAATGCTGGACTGGATGAAGCACAAGCTGGAATCAAGATTTCCAGGAGAAATATGAATAACCTCAGATACGCAGATGACACTGCCCTTATGGCAGAAAGTGAAGAAGAACTAAAGATCCTCTTGATTAAAGTGAAAGAGGAGAGTAAAAAAGTTGGCTTAAAACTCAAGATTCAGAAAACTAAAATCATGGCATCTGGTCCCATCACTTCATGGGAAATAGATGGGTAAACAGTGGAGACAGTGTCTGACTTTATTTTGGGGGCTCCAAAATCACTGCAGATGGTGACTACAGCCATGAAATTGAAAGACACTTGCTCTTTGGAAGAAAAGCTATGACCAACCTAGACAGCATATTAAAAAGCAGAGACATTACTTTGCCAACAAAGGTCCATCTAGTCAAAGCTATTGTTTTTCCAGTAGTCATGTATGGATGTGAGAGTTGGACTATAAAGAAAGCTGAACATTGAAGAATTGATGCTTTTGAATTGTGGTGGAGAAGACTCTTGAGAGTCCCTTTGACTGTAAGGAGATCCAATCAGTCCATCCTAAAGGAAATAAGTCCTGAATATTCATTGGAAGGACTGATGTTGAAGCTGAAACTCCAATAGTTTGGCCACTTGATGTAAAAATTCGACTCATTTGAAAAGACCCCAAGGCTGGGAAAGATTGAAAGCAGGAGAAGGGGACGACAGAGGATGAGATGGTTGGATGGCATCACCAACTCAATGAACGCGAGTTTAAGTAAACTCTGGGAGTTGGTGATGGACAGGGAGGCCTGGCATGCTGCAGTTCATGGTGTTGCAAAGAGTTGGACACAACTGAATGACTGAACTGAACTGATAGAGCATTTCACGTTAGGTCAAGGAGTAAGTTTAAAAGAAAGGTCAGAAAAAGAGTGAATAGGACATGGCATGGGATTCAAATTATAATGTAGAATCCACCTAGGGTTTGATAGGAAAAGGATATTAGATATGAGGTTTAGGGAAGAATGACAGAGAACAGTAAAAGCTAAGACATTTGTGCTTTATTCTGAGGACAATGAAGATTCGTGAAGGATGTTTGCATCAGAGAGTGTTGTGTTCAGAGCTGTGTATTATTTTTCATTTATTGTTTAATTTTTTCAGAGTATAGTAGCTTTATAACTTTGTTAGTTTCTACTGTACCTCAAAGTGTATCAGTTCAGTTCAGCCACTCAGTCATGTCTGACTCTTTGTGACCCCATGAATCACAGCACGCCAGGCCTCCCTGTCTATCACCATCTCCTGGAATTCACTCAGACTCACATCCATCGAGTCAGTGATGCCATCCAGCCATCTCATCCTCTGTCGTCTCCTCCTCCTGCCCTCAATCCCTCACAGCAGTAGAGTCTTTCCTAATGAGTCAACTCTTCGCATGAGGTGTCCAAAGTACTTGAGTTTCAGCTACAGCATCATTCCTTCCAAAAGAAATCCCAGGGCTGATCTCCTTTAGAATGGACTGGTTGGATCTCCTTGCAGTAAAAGGGACTCTCAAGAGTCCTCTCCAACACCACAGTTCAAAAGCATCAATTCTTCGGTGCCCAGCCTTCTTCACAGTCCAACTCTCACATCCATACATGACCACTGGAAAAACCATAGCTTTGACTAGACGGACCTTTAATGGCAAAGTAATGTCTCTGCTTTTCAATATGCTGTCGATGTTGGTCATAACTTTTCTTCCAAGGAGTAAACATCTTTTAATTTCATGGCTGTAATCACCATCTGCAGTGATTTTGGAGCCTAAAAAAATAAAGTCTGACAGTGTTTCCACTCTTTTCCCATCTATTTCCCATGAAGTGATGGGACCAGAAGCCAAAGTGTATCAGGTATGCATATACACATATTCCCTCTTTTTGGATTCCCTTCCCATTTATATCATCACAGAGCACTGAGTAGAGTTCTCTGCACTGTGAAGTATTTTCTCATTAGTTATCTATTTTAGACATACTATCAGTGAATATATGTTAATCCCAATCTCCCAGTTTATTCCACTCCTCTTTCCCCCTTGCTATCAATATGTTCATTCTCTATGGCTGTATCTCTATTTCTGCTTTATAAATAAGATTTTCTATGCTGACTTTTTCAAATTCCGCATATATGTATTAATATATGGTATTTGTTTTTCTCTGACATTTAACTCTTTATGACCGTCTCTAGGTCCATCCATTTCTCTACAAATTAACAAATTTTGTTCTTTTGTATGGTTGAGTAATATTCCATTGTATACAGAACTATATATTCTTAGGATTAAACTTAAAATATAGAATGCACTCACAAGACATCACCGATATGTTTACTTATGCTCATAAAGCTTAAAGAGAAACTACGGCTCAGAGACACCAACAAGGACTTAATTTTCAAAGTATAAAAACAGATCATGCAGCTCAACAACAACAACAAGCCATTCAAAAAATGGCCAGAAAACCTAACACAAAATTTCTCCAGAGAAGACACATGTGTGATCAATAGACACATGAAAAGATGTTCAACATCATTAATTATTAGGAAATGCAAATCAAAGTGACAATAATGTATCTCCTCACAGTAGTCAGAATGCCTTCATCAAAAATTCTACAAACAATAATTCTGGAGAGGGTGTAGAGAAGAGGGAAGTATCCTACACTATTAGTGGAAGTGAAAATTAGTTCAGTCACTATAGAAAACAGTATTTTTTAAAAAAAATAGTTACATGATCCAGCAATTACATTCATGAGTGTATATCTAGAGAAAACTCTAATTTGAAAATATACATGCACACCAATGCATGTATTCATAGCAGCACTATTTACAACAGCATAGAGGCAACCTAATACCCATTATCGTACGAGTGGATGAAGAAAATGTGATCTATATATGGAGAGAGAGAGACATTACTCAGCCTTAAAAGAGAATGAAATAATTTGATTTGCAGCAACATAGAGTTTATCATACTAAGCAATGTAAGTCAGATAAAAGAAGACAAATATTATATATCACTTCTATGTGCAATCTAAAGTTTGATACAAATGAACTTTTTACAAAACAGAAGTAGATTCACAGACATAGAAAACAAATTTATGGCTATCAATGGGAAAATGGAGGAGAGGGATAAATGAGTTCGGGATTAGCAGATACAAACTACTATATATACAATAGATAAAGAATAAGGTCCTACTGTATTTAATATCTTATACTAAATTATAATGAAAAGAAAAAAAAAATAAAAAGAAAACGAAGAAAAAGCAAGTTACTCATAGTAAAACACCAGAAATACATGTTAACATAATATGATGGAGACTTGTATTCAAATTGTAGGCAAACCATATATATATATTATATATGTATGTATATATATACATATATATAATATATACACTACTAAAATCATACACTACTATTATGAGTGCAAGTTAGTACAGCCCTGTTGCTATTTGGAAGTATTAATATAGATGTCACACCTAACTTATCCATACTAACTGAGGCAGACTTTTTACACTTGGTTTTACTGTGGGCAGGAATCCCTTAGAAGAAATGGAGTAGCCATCATGATCAACAAAAGAGTCCAAAATGCAGTACTTGGATGCAATCTCAAAAATGACAGAATGATCTCTGTTTGTTTCCAAGGCAAACCATTCAATATCACAGTAATCCAAGACTATGCTCCAACCAGTAACACTGAAAAAGCTGAAGTTGAACGGTTCTATGAAGACCTACAAGACCTTTTAGAATTAACACCCAAAAAAGATGTTCTTTTCATTATAGGGGACTGGAATGCAAAAGTAGGAAGTCAAGAAACACCTGAAGTGACAGGCAAATTTGGCCTTGGAGTACAGAATAAAGCAGGGCAAAGGCTAATAAGGTTTTGCTGAGAGAACACACTGGTCATAGCAAATACCCTCTTCCAACAACACAAGAGAAGACTCTATATATGGACATCACCAGGTGGTCAACACCAAAATCAGATTGATTATATTCTTTGCAGCCAAAGATGGAGAGGCTTTATGCATTCAGCAAAAACAAGACTGGGAGCTGACTGTGGCTCGGATCATGAACCCCTTATTGCCAAATTCAGACTTAAAGTGGAGAAAGTAGGGAAAACCGCTAGACCATTTAGGTATGACCTAAATCAAATCCCTTATGATTATACAGTGGAAGTGAGAAATAGGTTTAAGGGACTAGATCTGATAGAGTACCTGATGAACTATGGATGGAGGTTCATGATATTGTACAGGAGACAGGGATCAAGACCATCCCCATGGAAAAGAAATGTAAAAAAGCAAAAAGGCTGTCTGAGGAGGCCTTACAAATAGCTGTGAAGAGAAGAAAAGCAAAAAGCAAAGGAGAAGAGGAAAGATATAAGCATTTGAATGCAGAGTTCCAAAGAATAGCAAGGAGAGATAAGAAAGCCTTCTTCAGTGATCAATGCAAAGAAATAGAGGAAAACAGCAGAAGGAAAAGACTAGAGATCTCTTCAAAAAAATTAGAGATACCAAGGGAACATTTCATGCAAAGATGGGCTCGATAAAGGACAGAAAAGGTATGGAACTAACAGAAGTAGAAGATATTAAGAAGAGGTGGTAAGAATACACAGAAGAATTGTACAAAAAGAGCTTTACAACTCAGATAATCACAATGGTGTGATCACACACCTAGAGCCAGATATCTTGGAGTGTGAAGTCAAGGGGGCCTTAGAAAGCATCACTATGAACAAAGCTAGTGGAGGTAGTGGAATTCCAGTTGAGCTATTTCAAATGCTGAAAGATGATGCTGTGAAAGTGCTGCCCTCAATATGCCAACAAATTTGGAAAACTCAGCAGTGGCCACAGAACTGGAAAAGGTCAGTTTTCATTCCAATCCCAAAGAAAGGCAATGCCAAAGAATGCTCAAACTACTGCACAATTGTATTCATCTCACACGCTAGTAAAGTAATGCTCAAAATTCTCCAAGCCAGGCTTCAGCAATACATGAACTGTGAACTTCGAGGTGTTCAAGCTGGATTTAGAAAGGCAGAGGAACCAGAGTTCTAATTGCCAACATCCACTGGATCATTGAAAAAGCAAGAGAGTTTCAGAAAAACATCTATTTCTTCTTTATTGACTATGTCAAAGCCTTTGACTGTGTGGATCACAATAAACTGTGGAAAATTCTGAGAGAGATGGGAACACCAGACCACCTGACCTGCTTGTGAGAAACCTATATGCAGGTCAGGAAGCAACAGTTAGAACTGGACATGGAACAACAGACTGGTTCCAAATAGGGAAAGGAGTACATCAAGGCTGTGTATTGTCACCCTACTTGTTTAACTTATATGCAGAGTACATCATGAGAAACGCTGGGCTGGATGAAGCACAAGCTGGAAGCAAGATGCTGGAAGAAATACCAATAACCTCAGATATACAGAGGAGTGATGATAAAGCTGAAATTCCAATGCTTTGGCCATCTCATATGAAGAGTTGACTCATTGGAAAAGACCCTGATACTGGGAGGGATTGGGGGCAGGAGAAGAAGGGGATGACAGAGGATGAGATGGTTGGCTGGCATCACCGACTCAATGAACATGAGTCTGAGTAGACTCCGGAAGTTGGTGATGGACAGGGAGGGCTGGTGTGCTGTGATTCATGGGAATGCAAAGAGTTGAACATGATTGAGTGACTGAACTGAACTGAATGCATACATGTGTCCACCAAAATATTTGTATTAAAGATTCATAAAAGCATAATTTGTAATATCCATGGTTAAGAAATTACCCAAACACCCATCAGCAGTGGGGTAGATAAATATACTGAGATGCCTTTTCTGCATAAAATACTGTGTTGTGCTTAGTCACTCAGTTATGCCCAACAGTGCTACCCCATGGACTGTAACCCACCACGTTCCTCTATTCATGGGGATTCTCTAGGCAAGAATACCGGAGTGGGTTGCATGCCCTCCTCCAGGATGAAATGCTATACAACAAAACAAACTGATTTATAACAATATATAACAATATGATTGAAATTCACAAATGTAACTTTAGACACAAAGCAAAAAACAGACGAAACCAATCTGTGTCCTTAAACTTCAGGATAACAGGTTTTCTTGTGGGAATGACTGTTGTGGAACAACGTAGGGGTTTCTGAGGGAATTTAGCACTTTGAGTTTCTTGAGCTGAGTGCTGATAGTACAGGATTGTTCAGTTTCTAAAATCCTTTGTGTTCTAAATGTGTATTTTGTGTCCTCTTCTATATTATAGTATAGTTTCACAAAGCTTTGGAAAACCTGCCCATGTTTGCTCAGGTCACTTTCACTTTTGTGCAGTCATCCCACTACACCCCTGCTCTACAAGCCTCTGCTTCTAGCTCATCGGCTTTCCTACTGCCTTTCATATTATCTGACCTCTCTAGGAGATCATACTTCCTTTTTGCCCCTTTCTTTCTAGCATCAGCTTTATGAAGTTTCTTTCCTAAATCATTCATACTGCTTCCCTTCTCCTCATCCTAGAAATATTGAGAGAAAATCTAACATTCTTGTAACTCTGTTTCTTTATATATTTTCCTATTTTCACTTACTCTATATTTCCACGCAGGAAGACATGGATTTACAAAAAAGGACAACTCTGTACCCTACCCAGGTATTTATAAGGAAATATTTGGGAGCAGGGGTTGTTGATAGGGACAACGACCTATTTAAAGACCATAGATTCTTTGAGATCATAACCCTTCTAAGCTACTGGTGGAGGCAGAAGCCTATGACCACTGGCTCTCCTGTATAATCTAGGCAATACACCCACTCTCTTTGAGTGCATCCTTCAGGAAACACACCTTACTATGGGCTGATTGTATTTACAAAGTTTGGGAAGAAAGAAAGTGAACAGGATAGACTTTTTCCCAATTCTTATCACCCACTCTGATGACTTGGGTTAATTTGTCATCAGGTGATGTGAGGGCCACTCCCTTCCATATGCAACAGTTTCTTCACAGTCTTTGAAAGATACATCTAACTTGCATTAGCTCTGCTAGTTCAATTCATCTCAGTCAAACAATTTATTAATAACACAATGTGCAATCCTCAAATGGCCTGGATGACACTGTACTGACTGAATGTTATTTAAAAGCATGCTTCAGAGGAGAAAATGCCATATATTATGCCTCCCTGGCCATTTTAATTTTCTTTTATTGCCTCTTGGCAGGAGCGTAATAACTATACATTGAATAAAATGAGACATTGCACATCACGTATTAATTACCACAATGTTAAGAAACACTGTCTCTGCTCTCAGAGAAGGCAGATAGAAATAAATGGAATTTTAAGATATCACCTGCCATTTTCCCTTCTTTCAAAATGCAAGTTACAAATACATTTTCTTGTCCCCCCCACCAAGGGGGCAACATTGTTTTAGAGGAGAGGAACTGGTAAATTGCTGGAGAATCATAAAAATTCAGGGTCAAAGGGTTCTACCCTCACTTACATATCTGATAGAGACCTTGGCAGATAATCTTTCATATTCTGGCAGGAAAAGCAAAATGTTCAATGACTTTTTCAATTCACCATTGTCATTTCATCCTTGGTATCTCAGGATACCAACTGGTCTCTCAGTCCCTTACGTATTATGTGCTATAGGTGAAGAGTCCCAGTAGCACAGTGATTAGTTCCCAGAGCTTTGAATCAAATGCCTTGAGTTTCTTTTTCCTCTAGCTTTATTGAAGTGTAATTGACACAAAATTGTACTTATTTAAGATGTACAATATGGTATTTTGATATATGTATTCATTGTAAACTTTTTAGTGTAATCTTGCTAATTAACACATCCATTACCTCACACAGTTCCATCTCTTCTTTGTCTGATGAGAACACTTAAGATGTACTCTCTTCACAAATTCCAAGTATATAACACAGTATTATTAACTGTAGTCACCATGCTGCTCATTAGACCTCTAGAACCAGTACCTGAAATTGTTCAACATTTCACTAACATCTCTGCATTCTCCTCCCCACCATCATATTGTCTGCTTCTGTGAGTTAGACTTTTAGATTCCACACATAAATGAAATCACTCATTTCTTGTCTTTCTGTGTTTCCCTTGCTTCACTTAGTGTAGTATCTTCCAGGTTTACCCATGTTGTTGCAAGTGGCAATATTTTCTTCTGTTATATGGCTAAAATGGTATTCTATTGTTTGTATATACTGTATTTTTATCTATTCACCCATAATTCTAAATCCTTAATTAACTGCATACTTCATGACCACACCATTTCTCTTAAAATTGCTTATCTATAAAATGGGGTCAATCATGCTACAAAACCCAAAATGTTCTATGGATACTAAAAGAACAATTTATGTAAATACTTAAAAATGTTACCAAACATTCTAGGCACTATTACTTTGTTTATTGCAAAATCGTTTCTTTGAATTAAGCAAAGCCCATTTATCATGTGTCTATCTACCCCCTCCACATCTATCAGAACATCATATGTGAGCTTATTTTAAGCATATTAATAGTATGGGTTTCCTTTGACTGAACTAGGTTTGACTTTGCCTAGCACTATGCTGAGCCCTGCAGAATGCTTTTCTTCAAGAATGAATTATGATTGGTGAAAGTAGTTAACAGATGACCTTACTACATTTTCAAGTTTTGGGGCAGAGGATAATAGAATAGACTCTGTTGGTAATAGTGTAACCAGAGTTTGTGTGGCAAGGAATCAATCTGTGGCTTGGTTCCTGTTCCAATATGTCACTGGTTAGATAACTTCATTAACCGAGGAGAAGTGATAATAGTTTTGACTCCTCCACTGAGAAGTTGGAAAGATATCAAAGATGAGCAATATCAACATGTTTGGTGTCTCCGAAATGCCCAATAATCAGAGGCTAAAATAATTATGCTGGTTTTTACATGCTGTATAACAGAGAGGGCAAGAGAACAAACTGAAATATGTAAAAAGTTGGCATGTATTATGGTGTCTGTTTTTGTAAGAATTTAGAAATACAAGCTTTTAAAAATCCAGCATCCACCAATACTTTTAACACTTAATATATGGCAGTAATTCATTATAGTGTGGTAGAAGTAATACCAATCCTACTACAACTACAATAGTAATAATAATGAATTAAACATCTAATTTAAAGTTTACTTTGTTGCCCAAGAAATGTATGTGTTATCTTAAGTAATTTTCGCTGATCTACAGGAGACTTCATTTTTCCATTTTACAAAGGATGAATCTGAAGTTCATGGAAGTTATGAAACTTTCCTAGGTCACATCACTGATGAGGAAAGAGCAAAGGCCATTAAGGCCTGGTACCTACGTTAAGCACCTACCTCTTTGATATCCCGGCTGCCTTCCTGCACAGAGGCCTTCTGTTCTATGGGATCAGGAATCATATCCACATTCAACTGTTTGACTTTTTACAACCTGTGGTTCTGTGGGTACCAGTTCAGAGTTTCTGTTGGTGATGTTGATGGTGTGTCACAGTGGGGTTAGTCTCTCCAGCTAGCTCTCTTGAAATTATGTAGCCTGCAATAATGCTGCTGCTGCTGCTAAGTCGCTTCAGTCATGTTCGACTCTGTGCGACCCCATAGATGGCAGCCCACCAGGCTCTCCCGTACCAGGAATTCTCCAGGCAAAAACACGGGAATGGGTTGCCATTTCCTTCTCCAGTGCATGAAAGTGAAAAGTCAAAGTGAAATCACTCAGTAGTATCTGACTCTTCGCCCCCAACAAAACTGCCATTTCAGTCCAACTTGTCTTGTCTTTTCCCTTTTCTTTCTTAAGCTCATGTATAATGGGTAATACTAAGTGCATATATCACAGAGTGAGCATGAGAATTTAATTAGATAATAAAATGAATTTAAAGTGACATACTAGAGTGAGTTGCTATGCCCTTCTCCAGGGGATCTTCCCAACCCAGGGATCGAACCCAAGTTTCTTGAGTCTCCTGCATTGGCAAGTAAATTCTTTACCACTAGTGCCACCTGGGTAGCCCACTGTGTGGTACACCAGAACTAATATTATAAAACAACTATACCTTAAACAAAAACAAACTAAAAAATATAGTGTTGACAGAGGATTTTTTAGGGCAGGGACATATTCTGTCTGATGCTATAATGATGGTTACATGTAATTATACTTTCAATTAAACCAAGAGAATGCACAATACCAAGTGAAATTGAAAGTTGCTTGTCATGTCTGACTCTGCGGCCCCATGGACTATACAGTCTGCGGACTTCTACAGGCCAGAATACTGGAGTGGGTAGCCTTTCCCTTCTCCAGGGGATCTTCCCAACCCAGGGATTGAACCCTGGTTTCCTGCATTGCAGGCAGATTCTTTACCAGCTGAGCCAAATGGAAGCCCGAGAAAACTGGAGTGTGTAGCCTATCCCTTCTCCAAGGGGATCTTCCTGACCCAGGAATCGAACCCTGGGGCCTCCTGCAATACAGGCAGATTCTTTCCCAACTGAGCTATCAGACAGTGCCAATAGAGAACCTTAATATAAAGGATGGACTTTGGGTGGTGAGATGTTTTGATGCAGGTTCACCAACTGTGACAAATGTTTCTCTCTGGTGGGCGATGTTGAAAATGCAGGAGGCTATGCATGTGTGGGGGCATGAAGGCATACGGGAAGTCTCTGTACCTTTCCCTCAATTCTTCTGTGAACCCAAAACTGCTCTTTAAAAAAGTTTTACATTAAAAAGTATGTGTGGTGTTTTTGTAATATGAGATTGCTCAATTTTGGAAAAGTGCGCTTAAATCTTAATTATGAGATTGCCCTTCTCTACCCACTCTTCCCTTTATTTGGGAGAAAAAAAAGTCTAATAATTTATGTAGCCTTTTTCTCTCTACCCACTCTCATAAGGGAATGTGAGTGTTTGCACAAAACTTTCCTATATAAGGTTGAAAAATATCTCTTCAGATTGTCTGGTCATCATGATATTCTACAAAAATTAACCTCTCCATTTGTTAGTTTTGTTACTTGTAAAATGAATTCAGTAAGTGCTGCCATGTCTTATAAGGATATTAAAAATAAAATTGTAAAACTGGACTCAACAGCCTATAGCTTCTTAACCTAGAAAAATAAAGACAGGTCGAAGAGCTGTGTTTAAAACTAAAAATTATAAAGCATTCAGATGAGAAAAACTCAGCCTTTTTTTAAACATTAATTTCTAATATACAACACCTATGGAGTCCCCTATGAATTTCAAGAGATAATTTTAGGATAGAAATAAATGAAGTAATTGTATCAAGCTTGTTATTTTCCAGATCATCCAAGCAGTAACTCAACTAAAATAAATGATGATAATACAAAGGGATGGCAGACCCTAAAAGATGACACAAACATAGTAGATTCTTAAAAATATATGTTAATACTTAAAGAAGTTTCTCAGTTTTGAAAGGCTGAAGCTATAGAGTCTCATATCTGTAAAAAGTCCTTTCAGGTGATGTAACCTAAACCTGTCTCTTAATATCCCCTAAACAATCTGACACAAATGTTGTCAAGAATGATAATGTAGCTCCCTATAGTACATCCCTTGTTTTCTCCTGAGGGGGAGAATCTGCTCCATTCTCTTCCACTTTGTTCCTTAGTAAAAGACTTTGCAGAAAGTACTGTGTTCTCCAAACACAAAATGACTGATACAAAATGACCCATATAACTAGTCACACTTTATAAGGAGAGTCATCACACTTAAAAAAAAAAAAAAAAGTACACACACCATGGAACCCAAAACACACTTGTGCAAAACTTTAGATTATTGTAATAAGTTTTTGAAAAACTGGACTTGACTGGGATCATTTGTCAAATCAATGGATTTCACTATATCCTGGAAAGAAAAATAAAGAATCCAATGCAGGTATTTATACTCTGTGTTTTCAAAGTTGGTTTTTCCCCATATACATTATTTCTCCCATCCTTAGCCACACTCTGGGAGTTAGGCTTTGTATATACTTTTGCTTCAAGCTATGTTTTTATTTTAGACATTTTTTCTCTGCTATTAAATGCTGACCCTATGTTCTAAAGTCCCCTGTGAACCTCCAATTAAGCCGTATGTTTTTTGAGGACAAAATCTATATCATATTATTGTTTTGCTGGTCTCAGCCCTCAGAAAAGAGAGTAGGGCAAGAAAGAAGCTCTGTAAATATATATTGGCTATATGAAAAAGTGGGCATATGAATAAGTAGAGAGATCCTAATTTCTTAATTAATAATTTTTTAAAATTATATACAAACTTTTTCAGAGGTAACCCCATACTGAACTTCATTTCATCATTCATGTGTATTTCATATTTACTACTTATAAATCAATATCTAAAACCTATGAGTGTTGCTTTTTTGTTTACAAAATATATTTTCCTCTGCAGCTCACTTTTTAAAAAAATTTATCTTAACTGAAGTTAATCGCCTTACAATACTGTATTGCTTTCTGCTGTTCAGCGACATGAATCAGCTATAAATATACATATGTCCCCTCCCTTTTTAGCCTCCCATCCACCCCTATCCTGTTCCACTAGGTCATGATAGAGCACCAAGCTAAGCTCTCTGTTATACAGCAGCTTTCCACTAGGTAGTTGTTTTACACATGGTAATGTATATATGTCAATGCTCAATCTGAGAAAGCCATAATTCAAAAAGACACATGTACCCTGATATTCATTGCAGCACTATTTATAATAGCCAGGACATGGAAGCAACCTAGGTGTCCATTAATAGATGAATGCATAAAGAAGTTGTGGGACATATATACAAAGGAATATTACTCAGCTATAAAAAGGAATGAAACTGAGTCAGTTATACTAAGGTGGATGAACCTAGAATCTGTCACACAAGGTAAAGTCAGAAAGAGAAAATCAAATATCTATATTAATGCATATATATATATTCTAGGAGAGGGTGGGACAAAATGCAGCTTACTTTTACTCAAGAGATTCTAATACATTTAACTGTTACAATAGTATTTTATTGTAGATATATAGCATATTTCATTCTAATAGAAATTTGGGTTTTGCCTCCCAACTTACTTTTGACAATATGCTACCATGTACACTCTTACACATAGATTACACAAATAAGTGAGTTTCTCTTAAGAATAGTCCTAGGAGTAGAATTGCTGAGCCATAAGGTGTACATATGTTCCACTTTATAAGGGATTTCCAAATATCTCTTCAAAATGTTCATTGAATTTATACTACTATGAATCTTCATTTTATAAAATTTCAGTTTTCCAGCACTATAGCTTTGGGGGCACCAGCTTCTCCAAGAAGATATTTTTTGCTCCCCAGCTTTCTCAAGTAGCTGTGTCTCAAAGCTCCTAAGAAATTCCTGCATGTTTAAGAAAATGAAATCAGATCCGCCAACCTCTGAATGGGTTCTAATGGCAATTCAAACTTGAAGCCCCAGTGGTGCTCAGTGTCCAGAGGCTCAAGTTTCTTTCCTCCTTACCCTCAACTGTTTGCAGCCCTCTTATTGTAAACACAGGTTCTGGCATAATTGAAGTTTACCATTAATGACAATGAAAGCCTTGCATTTATCTAAATTGATTTGTGTTAACAGAGCTGATTGCATTTCTGAGCTTCCTGCATTCTAAGAGCTTTGGTATCCTGTTACATTGTGCTGTGGGATAATAGCACCACAAGGCGACAACATGACTGCTGAGGTTTTGGTCACTGCAGGTTTCAATTTACTATACTTACTATCTGTATGTTCAACTTATTAGATATCACAATGTCTCTGACTCAAGGCCAATTAAAAAATAAGATTAAAATATTCACTTGAATATTTTTGTCTTCAGTGTCCTATGGACACTGAAGGGAGTCACCTTCACAGGATTACCATATTTCCTTCCATATATGGGAATAAAAGGCCATATTTCAAAGGGAAGCTTGAGTTAGTAATCTCTTAATTAAGCTGAACTGTGGTGTTGAAGACTCTTGAGAGTCCCTTGGACTGGAAGCAGATCAAACCAGTAAATCCTAAAGAATATCAACCCTGAATATTCATTGGAAAGACTGATGCTGAAGCTCCAATACTTTGGCCACCTGATGCGAAGAGCCAACTCATTAGAAAAGACCCTGATGCTGGGAGGGATTGAAGACAGGAGGAGAAGGGAATGACAGAGGATGAGATGGTTGGATGGCCTCATCAAATCAATAGACATGAGTTTGAGCGAGCTCCAGGAGTTGGTGAAGGACAGGGAGGCCTGGCGTGCTGCAGTCCATGGGGTCGCAAGTAGTCAGACACAACTGAAGAACAACCCATTTAGAGCTGTGGTCATTTCTGGAATGTCTTTCTTGTCCTATACTTATTTTTCTCCTCAGTATCCTCTCAAAAGAAATGAGAGTTCATTTAAAATTTTATGTATCTTTGTTGTCTGTTTGCTTAGTTTCTATGCATTTATACCTGCCTCTTCTTTTGAACTAATGAGGATTTTAGGTGAAAATATGGGATTTTTTGTTGTTGTCTATTTGCCTTTAAAGAAAATGTTTTTACTCAATAAGACATGACTAAAGAGAAATTAAAAATTCCCAAGTATAGAGGTCAGTACATTTTTCCTAATGTAGTTTGTGATCAAAGCATAGATCAATAAATAGAACAGTATGCACACCTTCAGAGGCTCCCTGGTTCTCTTTTCCAGGTACTCTCCAACCTCCAAATGAACTATTTATCTGAGTTTTAAACGCATACTGTACATCAAATAAACCTTTCATATTGTTTGATATCGGGAAAACCCAGACAGAAGAAATAATTTATTCAAGGTCACATGAGTAGAAGAATCATCACCAGAACTACATTGCTACATGTACCTTCAAACAGCAGGAGAGAAATTACAACAGAAATCAAGCACACATCAGTTATATAATCCAAGACTTAACAACTTTCAGAACCTGTGATGAAATTTGGACGTGTTCAATTCAACCAGAAACCCTGTCTTCAAGCCAAAAAATTATTCCATAACATCATATGTCAGTTACTTAATATTCTAGTGATTGGTGACTTATTTTGTTTTGCAACACAATGAACATGAAATATTGGAGACCAGCTTAATCCAAATTTCACTACATATATCTTTTGTTACCTTAGCTCATTAAGCTTTGCATTTATAGAATTTTGCATTCTATATCTCATCTGTGGAATGATGAGAATATAACTGATCTTGGAGCACTGTTGATGGAATTTTTGAGAATGTAATCTCAGGGCTTGATGCCTTAAAGCATTCAACACTTGAAACCTCTATTTGATATCTAGAATGGGAATATTCATCTCCTTTGCATTCATCTCAAACATCCTAAACTTACTATAAGGCTAACATTCTCTATTTTCAGCATCAATATCTTTTATGATAATATTATCTAGGATTAGACAAACAATGATACTGCCCTAGAGGCATGTGGCAAGGACAGTTTCTCATCTCCAGGTGAGGGTTCAGCTGATGGCAAGGCAGGGGAGTTTCACATATGGGCTAAAGCATGAATGGGCAATTCTTCTGGAGACACTGAAGGGAGTCACCTTCATAGGACTGTCAACAAAAGCTATGGTTGGCTGGTGAACATTCAGAGGCAGCATCCAGTTTCTGCTCTGAGTGGTTTAAGGGTCACTTGCCTGCATCCCAAGTAGAAGCCTGGTGTTCTGGGGCCCTCAACACTCTCCTCAGGACCTTATAGCAATGTCTAATTTTCAGAGATGGTTCCCTGTTGTTTGTCTATCTAAACAAACACCTAAATCAGGTCGCTGGTCACGGATATTTTGTACACAGACCATTTCCTAATTTTTCCTGTTCTTCCTTCACCTTGCAGCCTCCCTGACTTCACAATTACACTCTTGTAACAGGCTTATAACAAACAAGACTGTTTGCTATACTCTTGTCACAAACAACCCACAGGCTGGCTAGAGGTCAAAGAAAGTCAAGAAACATCCAAATGGACATATACTTAAGAAAGTCATAGTTACTAGAATGACAAGGCACCATTTTCCTCACTGAGTCTGAGATGGGATATTCATTTGACGCTTAGACAAGCCCTGCTGTGTCTCTGGGCACAATTCACAGCCCAGAGAAGGGATATGTTGCAAGAGTTCAAAAAGGCCCCCACCGACTATTGTCTTCTGGGTGCTTCAGCTACCTCTGGGGCTCAGTTAGTACAGGCTATACTGGGAGTCTGAGGTATTTCTCAGTATTTGCTGTGTGGACTCTTCACCTACTAAGCATTTTCCTCTGATCAGATTTCCTTCCCTTTCAGGAAAGAGAGGGCCACCTCAGACCATTACCATTCTTCTCTCTAAAACTTGTACTTCCTCATAATCTTCTGCCTGTAACCTCCCTTCTACAGTTACAAAAACAAAATGAAAAGAGCCTGAATGTGGAGTTTGAGGATCAGGATTGCATCTAAACTCTGCCAGTAGCTTGATGTGTGTCCATGGGGAATTTAATAAGCCTCTTTGAGTATCAGATTATCTATCTGTGAAATATGGACATGTCTCAACCCATTGGGTAGTTATAAGGTGTAAATGATTAATATGTAACACATAAAAAGTACCTGAAGGAAACACCAATTGAGTCACTTCTGTGCTCGAAATCCTATAGAGGCTTTTACTACTTAAAAGTAGGAGCTCAAAGGTCTCCACTGGGCTTTTCCTGGTGGCTCCAAGCACAGAATATTATATTATCTGAGATTCACTTCTATCTACCATATAACTCTTCCTCCCAAGCCAAATTCTTCTGTCAAGTATACATTCCAAACTCATTTCAGTGGCACTATTCTGACTCCTGATTCCCTCTGCGCAGGAAAGCATCTCTGGTCTGAATCCTGCCCATCTTTCAAGACCCTGATCAAGCTGCCACTATGGAAAAATTATGGAGATTCTTAAACTAACAATATAGCTACTATATGATCCTCAAATCCCCCTCCTGGTCATCAGTCAGTTCAGTTCAGTTCAGTCACTCAGTCGTGTCCAACTCTTTGCGACCCCATGAATCACAGCACGCCAGGCCTCCCTGTCCGTTACCAACTCCCGGAGTTCACTCAGACTCATGTCCATCGAGTCAGTGATGCCATCCAGCCATCTCATCCTGGGTCGTCCCCTTCTCCTCCTGCTCCCAACCCCTCCCAGCATCAGAGTCTTTTTCAATGAGTCAGCTCTTTGCATGAGGTGGCCAAAGTACTGGAGTTTCAGCTTTAGCATCATTCCTTCCAAAAAAAATCTCAGGGCTGATCTCCTTCAGAATGGATTGGTTGGATCTCCTTGCAGTCCAAGGGACTCTCGAGAGTCATCTCCAACACCACAGTTCAAAAGCATCAATTCTTTAGCGCTCAGCTTTCATCACCATCCAATTCTCACATCCATACATGACCACTGGAAAAACCATAGCCTTGACTAGACGGAACTTTGTTGGCAAAGTAATGTCTCTGCTTTAGAATATGCTGTCTAGGTTGGTCATAACTTTTCTTCCAAGGAGTAAGTATCTTTTAATTTCATGGCTGTAATCACCATCTGCAGTGATTTTGGAGCCCAAAAAATAAAAGTCTGATACTGTTTCTACTGTTTCCCCATCTATTTCCCATGAAGTGATGGGACCAGATGCCATGATCTTCGTTTTCTGAATGTTGAGCTTTAAGCCAACTTTTTCACTCTCTACTTTCACTTTCATCAAGAGGCTTTTTAGTTCCTCTTCACTTTCTGCCATAAGGGTGGTGTCATCTGCATATCTGAGGTTATTGATATTTCTGCCTGCAATCTTGCTTCCAGCTTGTGTTTCTTCCAGCCCAGCGTTTCTCATGATGTACTCTGCATAGAAGTTAAATAAGCAGGGTGACAATATACAGCCTTGATATACTCCTTTTCCTTTGGTCATAAATCTGGAGAAAACCATACTTCGAAAAGATGCATGCACTTCAAAGTCCATTTAGCACTGTTTACAAAAGCTATGATATGGAAGCAACCTGTGTCCATTGACAGAGGAATGGACAAAGAAGATATACAACAGAATATTACTCAGCCATAAAAAATTAAAATGTCATTTGCACAAAATGGACGGATATAGAGTTTATCACACTAAGTGAAGTAAGCCAGACAGAGAAATACAAATATCATATGATATCACTTATATGTCTGGAGAAGAAAATGGCAACCCACTCCAGTATTCTTTCCTGAAAATCCTATGGACGGAAGAACCTGGTGGGCTTCAGTTGTCTCTGGGGTCGCAAAGAGTGGGACATGACTGAGTGACTAACATTTTCACTTTCACTTTCATCACTTAAATGTGGAATCTAAAAACAAAAAATTGATACAAATGAACTTACATACAAGACAAAAACAGATACACAGAAAACAAATTTATGGTTACCAAAGGGGAATAGACAAGGAGATACATTAGGAGATTGGGATTAACACACACCCACATAAAACATAAACAGACACAAAACAGATAACCAACAAGAACCTACTGTACAGCACAGGAAACTATACTCAATATTGTAATAATCTATAATAGAAAATAATCTGAAAAAAAGATATGTATGCATAACTGAATCACTTTGTTGTATATCTGAAAATAACACAACTTTGTTAATCAGCTACTTCAATAAATAAACTTTTCAAAAAGCTTCTACTTTTCCATAAAAGTCCACTCAAATAGTTCAACCAGCACCCAAGTATGTTCTCTGAAAAATTTTATTTATAATGGTCCGGACACTTAATATGAAATTATCAAATTCTCAAAATTTAGGTGTACAATGATATTGTTAACTATACACACTACGTTGCAGAGCAGATCTTGAGAACTTTCTTATATTGCATAACTGAAACTTTATGCCTTGAACAACTCCTCGTTTCTTCCTCTCCACTATAGCCCTGGCAACTACCTTTCCACTCTCTACTGCATTCAACTTATTTTGTCTTACAGACAACTCCAAAGATATGCTTACTTATCAATTATCTAATCATTACAGATGTGTTCTGCATCTCGTCACCATACTTTTTTTCAGAACAAAGACATAATCAATTTATATGTCCCTGCAAATATTCTCATTTCACTCCAATAGTAAAAAATGATTTAGTAAATCTTAATTTTATAGGTCCTTGGCTAAGAGGCTGGAATGTCAGAGGCTTCAATCATTTTGTTCATTTCCATAGGTGGATGGTGTCTTTCCCATTTATTTATTCCCTCACCAAATTCTTTTTAGCCACTTCCACATGCCAGACATTCTTCTGGGAACACAGATATAAGCAAGGTGAATATAGTCACTTTTCTTATGTAACCTATAATCTACTAAGGAAGATAAGCAAGTGGAATGGGTTGGAGAAAACTTAATTTAGCAGTAATTCTAGGATTTCTCTTGCAGAGGGAAATTTGTTAGATATTTGGATAAGAACTTCAGAAATTGGACCTCCCCAGTCCTAACCCAATTGTAAAAGTGCTGTCCAGTGGCCAAGTTTTACAGGGAGAAAGATACTTTAAAAAATAAGAGAGATCAATTTGACTTTTGACTTTCTAAGACCAGATGGAGAGACAAGAGATGAGCAGAAATATGCTTTGCCTGTAAGCCATTCCCAGAAAATCTCCCTCAAAAAGCCAATGAAATATGATATACACATAAATGGTCCTTGCTGTTTTGTTGATGTTACAGCTGAGCTCTGGTGTGGGTTTCAACTCTAGGCCCAGGTAACAGTACAGTTATCTCTCACTTTCTTACCAGTTTTAAGCCAGGAGAATAAATACCAGCGCACAACCCCTTTGCTTCACCTTTGTAATTAGCAGTCAACTTGTGGAGGGATGTGTTTTCTCAGGGCATGGCACCAAGAGGTTCAATGCAATTTTATCCAGATTCCAAGAGGCAAGACTGACTCTAGCTGACATCATTACACAAGCAGATCAGCAATTTAATGTAGAGTAAATACCAGTACGTATTATGTCAAATGGGCTTCCCTGGTGGTTCAGTGGTAAAGAATTTTTCTGCCAATGTAGTAGACACAGGTTCAATCCCTGGGTTGGGAAGATCCCCTGGAAAAGTAAGTGGCAACCCACTCCAAGATTCTTGCCATGGAAATCCTATGGACAGAGGAGCCTGGCAGGCTACAGTCCATTGGGTCACAAAGAGTTTGACACAACTTAGCAACTGAGCACACCTGCATTATATCAGATAATATAAAGTGTAGTCTGAGGAATGGGGAGCTAGAGGAGTGGGTTGCTGAGAGGAGACAGAACGTTCTCCTTACTTCCAGAGGAAGTAGCATTTATACTGAGGCCAGAAGGATGAACAGAAGTAAACAGAGTAAAAATGGGTACACTTTTGACATGTTTATATTCTCATGTATCAGAGTCAAGAGAAAAATTGAGGGAGAGAGAACAAAAAAGGATCAGGAGGAGAGAGAAGATGGAGAAAAAGAGAACCGAAAGAACAAAGTCCACCCCAGTTCACTCCAGCATACCCTAATGGGTAGTGTGGTTTCTCTAGAAAAGTCCAATAAAAGGGGACATTCGGACTGAACTGTGGCAACTTTCTAAAGCATCCAAATTATGTCACTCTATAGATAGTACCCAGGGTTTGGCCTCATGCCTGAGGTACAAGAAAGCCATATTTTTGTAAAGTGAGATAAGCAAAGTTAAGCCTTAGGGAACATGGACTACATGAACAAAAAATATAATATTAAAATGTGATTCATTTAGAAGACAGAACTGGTACCCAGAAATACTGATCATTTGGCAAAGTTGGTTTCTGGTTACCTGTTGCCCAACTCCCTCCTGAGTAGTTCCCAGTGCTCTGCATTTGTTGATCCAGTGCTCAGAGTATATAATTCCAGACTGCCCTCTACCACAGTTTTCATTAATCCTGGTGTTTATTCTCATTTGTTGGAAAATACAGATAATTTGGCAATTATACTCCCCTTCTAGAGAAGGAAATAGCAACCCACTCCAGTACTCTTGCCTGGAAAATTCCATGGACAGAGGAACCTGGTAGGCTACAGTCCATGGGTTCGCAAAGAGTTGGACATGGCTGAATGACTTCACTGTCATTTTCTTCAGTCATTAATAGCTCTGGTCCCATCACTTCATGGGAAATAGATGGGGAAACAGTGGAAACAGTGTCAGACTTTATTTTTTGGTCTCCAAAATCACTGCAGATGGTGACTGCAGCCATGAAATTAAAAGACGCTTACTCCTTGGAAGAAGTTATGACCAAACTAGACAGCATATTCAAAAGCAGAGACATTACTTTGCCAACAAAGGTCTGTCTAGTCAAGGCTATGGTTTTTCCTGTGGTCATGTATGGATGTGAGAGTTGGACTGTGAAGAAGGCTGAGCGCCGAAGAACTGATGCTTTTGAACTGTGGTGTTGGAGACTCTTGAGAGTCCCTTGGACTGCAAGGAGATCCAACCAATCCATTCTGAAGGAGATCAGTCCTGGGATTTCTTTGGAAGGAATGATGCTAAAGCTGAAACTCCAGTACTTTGGCCACCTCATGTGAAGAGTTGACTCATTGGAAAAGACTCTGATGCTGGGAGGAATTGGGGGCAGGAGGAGAAGGGGACGACCGAGGATGAGATGGCTGGATGGCATCACTGACTATATGGACATGAATCTGAGTGAACTCCGGGAGTTGGTGATGGACAGGGAGGCCTGGCGTGCTGTGATTCATGGGGTCGCAAAGAGTTGGACACGAATGAGCGACTGCACTGAACTTAACTGAAAGAAGTGTTCTATGTTGCCTGTGTAGGAAATCTTAGCTTTCAAACATGCATGACAGGTGCTGGGATAGAGATATGGAGAGGAAGCTTTCAGTGGTGGGTGTGGTAAGGAATTCCCTACATAGACAATCTTTTCACCACTGAGACTAAAAAGGAGATTCCTGCTGATTAAAGATACCTCCTTGTTCATGATAAACTGTGATCACACACACACACACACACACACACACACACATGAATACACACACTGTGTGTGTTCTCAGTCGTGTCCGACTCTTTGTGACCCCATGGACTGTAGCCTGCCAGGCTCTTCTGTCCGTGGGATTTCCCAGGCAAGAATACTGAAGTGGGTTGCCATTTCCTATTCCAAGGGATCTTCCTGACTCAGGGATCAAACCCACATCTCTTATGTCTCCTGCATTGGCAGGCTACAACTGAGCCATCTGGAAAGCCTGAGATATATGCATTACACACCCCAGAGGAAGCCAGGAGTGCAACCCTCATTTCATAACAAACAATGAAGCCTGATTTGTTCCAGGGAGATCAGATCTAAAGTTATACTTTGGAACTTCTCAGCCCAATCTCTTTCTCCACCATCTCTAAGTAATTATTTGAAAGAAAGTTATAATATGTATTAAATAATTTATTTCCTAGACCAATCTCAGACTTTAAGTATTTAAACTGGCAATTTTTAATAAAGTAATTGTAGAATTAGGAATACATTTTTCACTAGGAAGTCATTATTTTACTTTGAACATAATGGCTTTTAAAAGAAAGAAAATAAAAAGTTTAACTGGGTCAAATGAAAGTTTCAAGCTTTATGGCAAAAAATGACTAATTGGATTTGGATTATGGATTTAAGTGGTAATTTTCAATAAGATCACATGATGAATTTTCTGGGGAATCTAATGCGGTTGGATTTTCGCTAACATTCTCATGCAATAGAGAGCTGTAATGGGACTAAGACAAAGTTGGTGTTTGTCCTTCCTCCTTTGCCCTTTCCCTCCTCTTCATACCTGCCCCTTGGCCCTCAATTTGTCACCAAGGATTTGCATCTCAATTCCATCACAGTCTTTGCCAAAGCCCCCATTCATCTCTCATCTAGTCTGCTAGCTGGTCTCATATTCCAGTCTTTTACCCTGCAATTATTCTTCATAGTACAAGAACGCTCACATTCCCAAATGTCAAATCTGACCAGGGCAGAGGAAGCTTACCTTCAGACCCTCTAAGGAGTCCCCTGGTCCTTCAGATACAAGTAAAATGCTTAATATGAAGAATACTATATTTCTGCCCTTCTGAGGTATTTGCATATGTTTTGCTTCTACCCATTTTAGTTGGTTATGTTCTATTAATTCTTTTAATCTGAATTCAACCATTAATTCTTCAAAGAAGCCTTGCTTTGAACCCTATGTTTAGGTCATGTCTTTCATTATATAATCTCTTTGCACCAGCTGCTCTCTTTGATAGCTTATAAGATGACAGTAATTGCTTTTTTCATTTTTCATGGATTACTGTGTTTAGAACTTCACTGTACACTGTATTTGGGCAGGTTCAGTCTGTTTTTGCTCACCTTTATAATTAATACAGTGGTAAAAATACAAAATATGCATAAAAGTCGTGATATAAATAAAAGGAATTTCAAAATAAATGAATAAATTAGTATTGTGTTGGCTCTCTCAGTGGATTTTAAGTAAGATGGGAATGTTAATATACTACTAGTAATAACTGGCTCTGAAGCCCTCAGAGTGTGTATTTTAGGAAGATATCATCATCATCCTTGGTATCAACATTAAAGGTTAAGTATGTCCTCTCCTCTTTTACTCAAAACACAGTTATATATATATATATATATGTATATATATATATATATATAGATGATGCTCATCATTTATTGGGACATGTTAGTAAAATTGGAGTAAAATAGGTATTGGTATTTCTGTCTTCCATTCACTCATTGTGTATTTTATGGGAGTCATTTATGCACCAGAAACTGTGATAGGTCCTGGGAATAAAAATGTGTTAAAGATTTAGTTCTTGGCTGTGTAAACATGTACCACTTCTTCACTGCCCAACATCTGCATCCCTTTCCTATATTTGGTCTTGGAAATGAACCAAGAGTGGGTTGACATTTCCTTCTCCAGGAGATCTTCCCAACGCAGGAACTGAACCCAGGTCTCCTGAATTGCAAGCAGATTCTTTACCATCTGAGCCACCTGGGAAGCCTTCCATCTCCTTCTTGACCACAAATACACAGAAGAGCTATAGAAAAAGAGTTGTAATGACCTGGATAACCACAATGGTGTGGTCACTCACCTAGAGCCAGACATCCTAAACTGCAAAGTCAAGTGGGCCTCATGATGCATCACTATGAATAAAGTTAGTGGAGGTAATGAAATTCCAGAAGAGCTATTTCAAAACTTAAAAGATGATGCTGTTGAAGTGCTGTACTCAATATGTCAGCAAATTTGGAAAACTCAACAGTGGCCACAGGACTGGAAAAGGTCAGATTTCATTTCAATTCCAAAGAAGGACAGTGCCAAAGAATGTTAAAACTATGGAACAATTGAGCTCATTTAACTGCTGGCAAGGTAATGCTCAAAATCCTTCAAGCTAGGCTTCAACAGTACATGAACTAAGAACTTTCAGATGTACAAGTTGCATTTAGAAAAGATAGGGGAATCAGAGATCAAATTGCCAACATTCCCTGGATTATAGAAAAAGCAAGAAAATTCCAGAAGAACATCATTTTTTAAAATAAACTATACTAAAGCCTTTAACTGTGTGAATCATAACAAATTGGAAAATTCTTAAAGAGATGGGAATACCAGACCGCCTGACCTGCCTCTTGAAAAACCTATATGCAGGTCAGGAAGCAACAGAACTGGACATGGAAAAATAGACTTATTCAAAATTGGGAAAGGAGTATGACAAAGCTCTATATGGTCAGCCTGCCTATTTAACTTCTATGCAGAGTACATCATGTACAATGCTGGGTTGGATGAATTACAAGATGGAATCAAGATTATTGGGAGAAATATCAGCAATGGATATGCAGATGATACCACTCTAATGGCAGAAGTGAAGAGGAACTAAAGAGCTTCTTGATGAGGGTGAAAGAAGAGAGTGAAAAAGCTGGCTTAAAGCTCAATATTACAAAAACTAAGAATATGACATACAGTCCTACCACTTCACAGCAAACAGATGGGTTAAAAAGTGGCAACAGTGACAGATTTTATTTTCTTGAGTTTCAAATTTACTGTAGATGGTGACTACAGCCATGAAATTAAAAGACACTTACTCCTTGGAAGTAAATCTCTAAGAAAACTAGACAGCGTAGTAAAAAGTACAGACATCACTTTGCTGACAAAGGTGTGTATAGTCCTGTGGTTTTCCCAGTAGTCACGTACAGGTGTGAATTAGACCATAAAGAAGGCTGACAGAAAGATGAAGGTTCACTCAGGCATGTCCAACTCTTTGTGACCCCAAAGACTATATAGCCTGCCAGGCTCCTCTGTTCATGGAATTCTCCAGGCAAGAATCCTGGAGTGGGTTGCCATTCCATTCTCCATGGGATCTTCACAACCCAGCGATTGAACCTGGGTCAAACCTGAACCCCCATCGCAGGCAGATTTTGTTACCATCTGAGCCACCAGGGAAGCCCAAAGAAGGCTGGGAGCAGAAGAAATGATGCTTTCAAATTGTGGTGCTGGAGAAGATTCTTGAGAGTCCTTTGGACTGCAAGGACATCACACCAGTCAATCCTAAAGGAAATCAACCCTGAATATTCACTGGAAGGACTGTGCTGAAGCTGAAGCTCCTATACTTTGGCCACCTGATGCAAAGAGCTGACTCATTGGAAAAGACCCTGTTGCTGGGAAAGATTGAGGACTGGAGAAGAAGGGGGGTGACAGAAGATGAGATTATTGGATTATTGACTCAGTGGACATGAATTTGAGCAAATTCCAGGAGATAAAGGAGGACAGGGTAGCCTGAAGTGCTGCAGTCCATGGGGTCACAGAATTGGACACTACTTAGCAACTGAACAACCACAACCTATATCTGGCAGCCTCCTTTATTAATGCATGAGTGTTGGTATGAGGCAGAGTTTGCCTCTTTCTCTAGAAGATGGGAATGCAAGATATTCATGCTCCTACCTTCTTCTACAGGTTACAAATTTCTGACCTGAACTCTGCTAATCAGAAGAGCCCACCTTGAACATTGAATCTGAAGTTAGAGACTGCACAATTCATTCTGAGGAGGACTACAGAGATCAGAAGCCACTGATTCAAGTCTCTTTAGAGGTAAAATAATCTGCCCTGCTTGCCTACACATCATATAAGGCTTGGCAACAATAGTTCTACATCATATCTTGCTACTGAGATGCAGAGGTTCATGCAAGAGGTGAGACGTGCTGACATTTTGGCTTTACAATATGATTAGTCATATGGATAAATTTTTATTAAATTTACTCTCCCTTATTATAACTAGTCAATAATGTACTTTTTATGTAAAGTGATAAAAAGGGTATCTGGTCCAAATGAAAGACTTTATAATAGTTTTGGCTAGTTTCTCTATATATTTTATAATTACATAGTGTTTCATTGTTTTAAAATTTTCCAAGTTCATTATCACTTTTATTAGTTCACTTTTCATTTTTTTCCTTAACATTTTGTGTGTGTGAGAGAGAGAAGGAAAAAGATGCATTAGGTCTTGGTGTTTAATGAGAAAATTAAGACCCAGGGGGGTTGAATAAGTGTGTCCTGCTCAGACAGCTGGGGACTTCTGAAGCAGAAGTTAAAAGTCTTTCTGGTCTTCTGATTACTGGGCAAAGTAATTCTCAGTATATATCTTTACCCAAGGGGCTGAAAGAACAAGGGCAAGCATGGATAGATCTGATAACTGATTTTCCTAGTTAACTGAGGATGTATGTCTTCTTTAACTTATGACTATATATATCCATGACACATAGGGATAGAAGCCCTAAGCTTCCTGCTTCCTCATGAACACTCCTTATAATCACCTCCTTCTGAGTGTGGATGAGACCTCTGTCTGTAATTATACAGTCAGCCTTCTGTAATTTGGTCATGTTACATTAGATCTTGTAGGAGACTAGAGAGACTTTCCTGCTACCATATTATGAGATGACCACATGCGTATGACACGAGAGTGGCCTCTAAGAGTTGGGAATGATCCCTGGCCAATGGTTAGCAAAAACAAAACAAAACAGAATGAGCCTCTCAGTGTCATACTCACAAGAAACTGAGTTCTGTCAACCTGAATGCAGTTGACAGAAGATTCTAATCCTCAGATGAAAATTCCATTTTACCAAAATATTAATTTAAATTTTTGACACTCTGAAAACAAGGACACAAATAACCTGTGCTTGCACTTCTGACCCACAAAAACTGTGAGACAATAAATGTCTATAATTTTATGCCACTAACTTGACAGCAATTTTTTGCATACAATAGAAAACTTGCATCCTTAGAGGCCATCATCTCAGTCTCAAAGATAGTGATTATAATGATGATGATACTGCATTAGAGAGCAGCACATCTAAATGTGGGAAGTCTGTTTATGCTAGAATTGTGCTCAGTTAAGTCCTAATAACTCCCACAACAACAGCACACTAGGGTACCACCTTCTATAGTTACATTAGCGATAGTAGTGGAGGTAGATGACCTCCACTGATAAGTCACTGGTATTCTGACAACTGTCATTTATATTTTATATGCATTGTATTTTGTAGGTATGTGTTGTATAATACTGAACAAATTACTCCTACAGTATTTCATAATCTTTCAAATTTGTAACATATTATTAAATAAAACATTTTTTTGTGAATAGCAACAAAGTTTGTACACAGGTTTAAGGGAGAGAAATTATGGTGTATTTGAGGGCATTTTTAGATAATATTCTATAGACATTACTATTATGACTGTTCCCAGTAACAATTATCATGGTGCTTTGTATGAATGGAGTATGGTACCATCTAAAATCCCCTTGTATGACCACTGGCCTGCATGTGGTTTACACAGAAGCATTATGAGTTAGCCACTTCCCCCCTGCAGCTACTGATGTTGAAACCATACAAACAGTATGGGGGTATGATATATGTCTACATTATGAAATGGTTACACGATCAAGATAATTAACAAAAAATCACTATGAGATAGTCAGCTGAGCAGTCTATATGAAGGCACTTCATCTTCTTGGCTTCAGGTTATTCCCCTGAAAAGCAAGGAATTTAGATAATAATATCCTAATTTTCCTCTATCTTTGAAATCCTGAGTTCTTTAGATCCAACGAAACACTAATTTATTGTGTTACACTCAAGGTCATAATCTCCTAAAATGTTGCTGAATACGTTTATACAAAAGTCACATGAATAAACAAACAAATATTAATCAAGCCCACCATGCTAGATTCTGTGTTAGATAGTTAGATATTTAGATATCAAATAAGTAATAGTCTAGTTAAGTAGGTGAGATAGCACTTGAGGAAAAAGAAAAAGAAACTAGTCAGTTCAGTTCAGTTCAGTCACTCAGTCATGTCCAACTCTTCACAACACATAGATGGCAGCATGCCAGGCTTCCCTGTCCATCACCAACTCAGAGAGCTTGCTAAAATACACGTCCATTGAGTAGGTAATGCCATACAATCATCTCATCCTCTTTCATCCCCTTCTATTTCTACTTTCACTCTTTCCCAGGATCAGGGTCTTTTCCAGTGAGTCAGTTCTTCTCATCAGGTAGCCAAAGTATTGGAGCTTCAGCTTCTGCATCAGTCCTTCCAATGAATATTCAGGACTCATTTCCTTTAGGATGGACTGGTTGGATCACCTTATAGTCCAAGGGACTCTCAAGAGTCATCTCCAATACTACAGTTCAAAAGCATTAATTTTTCAGTGCTCAGCTTTCATTATAGTTCAACTCTCACATCCACACCTGACTACTGGAGAAACTGTAGCTTTGAGTAGATGGACTTTGTTGGCAAAGTAATGTCTCTGCTTTGTAACATACTGTCTAGGTTGGTCATAGCTTTTCTTCCAATGAGCAAGCATCTTTTAATTTCATGGCTGCAGTCACCATCTGCAGTGATTTGGAAGCCCCCGAAAATAAAGTCTGTCACTGTTTCCCCATCTATTTGCCATGAAGTGACGGGACCAGATGCCATGATCTTATGCAGGAGACCCAGGTTCAAACCCTGGGTCGGGAAGATCTCCTGTAGAAGGATATGCCAACCTACTCCAGTATTCTTGCCTGTAAAATCCCATGGACAGGGAAGCCTGGTAGGCTACAGTCCATGGGGTTGCAAAGAGTTGGACACAACTGAGAGACTTCACTTTCTTCACTTTCACTTAGTTATTGATTGTTGAGTTTTAAGCCAGCTTTTTCACTCTCCTCTTTCACTTTCATGAAGAGGTTCTTCAGTTCCTTTTCGCTTCCTGCCATAAGGGTGGTGTTATCTGCATATCTGAGGTTATTGATATTTCTCCCAGCAATCTTGATTCCAGCTTGTGCTTCATCCAGCCCGACATTTCTCATGATGTATTCTACATATAAGTTAAATAAGCAGGGTGACAATATACAGCTTTGAAGTACTCCTTTCCCAATTTGGAACCAGTCCATTGTTCCATGTCTGGTTTTAACTGTTGCTCCTTGACCTGCATACAGATTTCTCAGGTCAGGTGGTCTGGTATTCCCATCTCTTTCAGAATTTTCCACAGTTTATTGTGATCCACACAGTCAAAGTCTTTGGCATAGTTAATAAAGGAGAAGTAGATGTTTTTATGGAACTCTCTTGCTTGTTCTATGATCCAGTGGATGTTGGCAATTTGATCTCTGGTTCCTCTACCTTTTCTTAATCCAGCTTGAAATCTGGAAATTCACAGATTATGTACTGTTGAAGCCTCACTTGGAGAATTTTGAGCATTATTTTGCTACCATGTGAAATTGAACATTCTTTGGCATTGCCTTTCTTTGGGATTGGAATGAAAACTGCTCTTTTCCAGTCCTGTGGCCACTGCTGAGTTTTCCAAATTTGCTGGCATATTGAGTGCAGCACTTTCACAGCATCATCTTTTAGGATTTGAAATAGCTCAACTGGAATTGTGTCACCTCCACAAGCTTTGTAGTGATGCTTCCTAAGGCCCACTTGACTTCGCATTCCAGGATGTCTGGGTCTAGGTGAGTGATCACACCATTGTGATTATCTGGGTCATTAAGATCTGTTTTGTACAGTTCTTCTGTGTATTCTTGACACCTCTTCTTAATATTTTCTGCTTCTGTTAGGTCCATACCATTTTTGTCCTTTATTGTGCCCATCTTTCCATGAAATGCTTCCTTGGTATCTCTTGGCGAGGTTTCTTGTCTTTCCCATTTTATTGTTTTCCTTTATTTATTTGCATTGATCAGGTAACTAATGTGGATCAGTAGATAAAGTTCTACTGTATTTTGTAGAATGAGAGGAGGCCAAAGGGAGGCAAAGAATTCTCTATGCAAGTGGTGGAGGCTGCACTGATTTTAGAGAATAGACTGAATTTGAAGGATGATGATGAAGAGAAGAGCATTACATGGCTCACAGTGAGCAAGGACAAAACTGGTCCTTGTTGAGGCAAAGCAGGGGAACAGGTTTGACTAGACAAAACAGCGAAGCCAGGAATAGTAGCAATTAACTGTAGTTTGATGCAGAAGTAATTGCTATCAAGTAGAAACTTATTTCTCAATATTTTGTGGTTGTAAGCTGACATGGCACAAAATTAAGGCAGCACCACATTTTTAAATTGTTTTTTGATTTTTGCTCTAATAGCAGAGTTTAGACAGGGCATTGCTGTGATCAGTGTGCATCAGTGTGGATTTATTAGTTTTTCCTGTGATGAGATGCAGATGAGGTTGCCTCTTGTTTAGTAGCTGAACATACCTGATAATTCATGCTAGCCTCTATCTCAAATTTCCCAGCAGAGAATCAGGCATCTTCTCTGCCTCCTTATACCACTCGGTAGATATCAGTCCTTCATTAGTGTCATCCTGGAAACCTTGATTAAGAAAAGAAAGGGGAACTAAGTTCAGTCATTCATAGCTCTTTGGTTCTCAGACTGAAAAGACAAACTGGAAGGAGGGCTGTGTTATTATGCTTCGAGACCAAATCCCTTCAGTAATCGAAGGGTTGCCTTGGAACTTGGCTTGGAATTAGGGGTTTTTTGGTTTTTATTCTCAGCTTCAAATGTCCATAGATTCTGCCATCTAGTTCTCCTTACAGACATATATTATTGAAACAGTCTACTGTGATAAAATTCTGTTAAAAAGTAAAGGGTTTGGGAAGTTCTGAGAGTAGACAGGATTCATTGGAACTTGGACATGTCTACAATGTCCACTGTAATACTCCCTGCTCCATATAACTAATAAGATTCAAAATTGCCCTAGTGTTTGGGAGAGGTAAAAAGAAAGAAGCCAGGGGTTGGCAAAGGTAACTTTCACAATGCAGGTCTGAAACCTGAAAAAGCAGAGAAAGGAAAAAAGTGAGTTGAAAGAACAGCATCAAACTGAAGTATGGTTTCAAAAAGAAAATTTCAACAAGGCCTGGTTTCTGTAATGAAAAGCAAGGAGTGGCAAAACCAAGATGGTGACTTTGATCATTCCTGACTTCATCCCTCCTAATAAGATGATCAATGAACAGCTATTCAAGAATAAGACACCATTGTAAAAACCCTATGATGACCACATGTATGGTGAATCTAACTGAAGGTGCCTAAGGGTCTACTTGGAAATGGCTTGAGACCAGACTGAAAATTTTACAGTCCTTAAGAAATGGGAAAACTGCTTTATACCTTACCATACTGTCGTTCTGTTGAAGACCATATTCCAGTCCAGGAAGTAGGGTAGAGAAAAGAATCATGATATTTTCTTATGTGGAAATGCATTAAGAAATTGACCAAATAAAGGACCACTGGGACCTGTGAAAGTTAGTTATTTCTAGGAGATAATCAGACATTAGAATTTCTTAAATGTTGTTCTTTATTCCATCTTCTCACAGACCTACCTCCACTAGAATGAATCATAAATCATTGCATCGTGCCATGGATCTGACACTAATGCCTCACAATTGTTTCCCACTTTTCCTGCCTCAATAAGATTGATATAGTATCTATGTAGTAGTACAGTGATGGTTAATGAAAAAACTTACATAAAATTCTTTGAGGGATTTTACCAAAGACACAAGAGTCAAAGTATCATTATCACAAATACACTTGAAAAAACAAACAAATCCTCTCTTTATATGTCTCTCCTAGACAGTAGATGCTTCCAGTTGTGTAGAGGTCACAAAAAGCATTAACATAAGCAGTCTAGCATTATAAAATTTTTACCTTCATCCGTGGAAAAAGATGCAATCATAAGTGACAACTTGATATTAAAATGTATATACTATTTCTTCCACATGTCAAATTCATGCAATTAGTTCTGAGTGCATACTTTTTCAACCCTTAAAAATCAATGTTGAAAAAGTTAAGATAAAGACAAAATCTCTTTTTATACTGAATATATTTTACATCTCCTTCATTATCTTGGAATGTGAAAGTCCTTACTCGTGTCTACCAAGTCGTTCTGTAAAAGTTGTGTTCCCCTTGGGATGGATGGGAAACAAAGAAATCAACAAGGAAAGAAGATAGTGTTGATGTTAAAAACAAATAAATAAAATTTGACATCCTCTAACTTTTGAGACTGATATATAAAAGTGTGTTTTAAAATTAATTCATTTTAGCAGAGACTGAGGAAACATAGCTTAAAAAAGCAAAAAACCTTAGTTTCCTCATTTATAAAGGAGAATGGAGAAGACTTACTTACATGTACTATAAACTTCAAATGAAAAAAAACTTACCATGTGTTCAGGAGCAAGTACTCAGTCAGTGACAGTTGTTACAGGAAAGCTTTAAAGAGTCATGATTACAATGATTGGTTCAGACTCAGACTGTGAGCGTACAAATTCACCTGAGGACGCTTATTAGTTTTGTGACATCGGGAAAGTTATTTAATATTGCTGAACTTTCATTTCCATTTCTGGAAAATGGGGTAATGCCATAACCTATCTCACACTGTTAAGGAAATTAAACAAGATAGTATGTGTAAAGAATCTAGAAGTGTCAGGCATATGTTAATCATTTAGTAAGTGCCAGTTAAAATGATCATTATTACTATAATTGCTGTCATAAGAATAAAAATGCTTTCACTTACCAAGGAATGCCAACTCAAAGACTATACACTTTGCAAAAATTAGACCTTTGCTTTAAGTTAAAATGTCATAAAATAAGAGATGACTACTGGAGAAGAAATATCTCTCTTCTAAAAAAAAAGTCATGACTCCTTCTTAAATTATTCCCAGTACTGTTGTTGGCACTGAGTCTCCTTAATGTGCATCCCTTGCTTTCTCCAGAATCCTATCGTACTTTAAGCCTGAAGCAATCACACAAAACTCTCAGGGTTTAAAGGCTATCTGACTGTGACATTTCATCCATCTACTGGATTTGCCATTTTTAAATATAAAAGTTCCTGAATTATTAACTTTTCCTAAAGTGATATTTGATAGCAAAAGTAATATCTGCATCAAGTATTCAATGATTTTTATTAAAAAAAGCCAAGTAATTTGACAGAGCATAATAATTACACTGTCAAAGAATACAAGTTTCCATTTTCCTAGAGAAATCTCTATTGCGTGGTTTCAGTTTCACAGGCTGTCATCAAGATGGTAAGACTTATTCCTCCTTTAACTGCACCATGGCAGACATTTTATGAAAAATGAATATGTAGGGGCTGCTTTCAGAAGGGTGTTAAATCTATGGCATTACTTATAAAGTCACTCATGTGCCCAGTTAAGAGGCTGGCTTGCATCCCAGTGGAATGGGAGAACAGGGGTTAAAGTCATTTTGTACTGGCCAGATGTAATAACATAGATAACAATGATGATCTAGTAATAGTGGGAAGACCCAAAGTACACCTTTTTCAAAAGAGCTTTCCCATCAACTGAAGCACAGAACAATTATCATTTAAGGAATATTAGTTTTATGGCTGCTTCAGGGTTGGTGAGCAGTCTCCCCCTTTAGCATCAAAAGTTTCACACATAAATCATATAGAGGCTGACAATAATCTTGATCAAAGGGTCAGAGGATGAACTTAGTATTGGATCAGCACCTTGTGTTATTTCACGTCAACCTAGTTTGTCAGCATTTATTACAACTCCTCAAGGCTATTTTTGCTTAATATCACAAATTGAAAGAGATTCAGAAGGTACACAAAGAAGGCAATGGCAACCCACTGTTGCCTGGAAAATCTCATGGACAGAGGAGCCTGGTAGACTGCAGTTCATGGAGTCGTGAAGAGTCGGACACGACTGAGCGACTTCACTTTCACTTTTCACTTTTCACTTTCATGGCATTGGAGAAGGAAATGGCAGCCCACTCCAGTGTTCTTGCCTGGAGGACCCCAGGGATGGGGAGCCTGGTGGGCTGTCCTCTATGGAGTTGCCCAGAGTCAGACATGACTAAAGTGACTTAGCAGCAGCAGCAGCAGCAGCAGAAGGTACAAGGTTACTGTCTCATTTTGTGCTAAAAAGTATCAACAGTAAGCAGTCAGCATATGCTATATCCCATTCCTCAGAATCCTTATAATGACGATGGAAAATTAAAATGTGTTCATAATTTTCTTTTTACATTTTAATTCAAAAGCTTAAAACTTGGATTTATGTCTTAGAAATTAGAGCAATATTTAAGGATGGGCTTTCCAAGGAAATGAGCTTGCCAGCTTAGAGTGTGGTATAGAGAACTCCTACACCGATATGGAAAACGGGTAGAATAATTTTGATATTCCGTCTCAGAGGGATATTCCATGACTCTACCAATACTTGCAGTTGAGGGCCTGGGAAGTGAAATGACAAAATGAATGAGGTGACTTGTGGCCCTTGCCCTATTTCAGGTCCCCTCACCTGTGATCACAGGCAGTTCCTTCACTCTATCTGTGATCCTTATTCTCACCCCAGCATCTTTATGTGAAGATTCAATGATGTTATTCCAGTCATATGGTCTTGGGATATTTTAATATAGGATTAAAAATAATAATAAAAAGGATATATTTGATATTCACAGCACAGAATCTATCTTGGGCACAAAGTG
The DNA here is from genome assembly GCF_016772045.2 of Ovis aries. Lineage (NCBI taxonomy): Eukaryota > Metazoa > Chordata > Mammalia > Artiodactyla > Bovidae > Ovis > Ovis aries. The sequence goes on along the minus strand of NC_056075.1, from coordinate 28,930,620 downwards.
GGAAAAAGATCCATATTTCAAACTCTTTGTCCATCTTTCCCATAATAACTTCCTCTCACTCACCCTCCCTCCCTCCATATCTCTGTCTCCCTCTTAGTCTTGATCCTTCAAATCTTTACCCAACTTAATCTTTCTCTGTAAATGTACTCCTCAACTTTACCCCACATTTAAGGGAAAATAAACGTCCCTTACTTCTCCTTACCTATCACAAGGCCTGTCTGTACCCATTCATGCTGTTGTGTGTCCTTTCTCTTCCTTCTGAGAATCGAATACATACCTCAGCCATTACTCCAATTTCAGTACATCATAAAAACATATTTTGAGCTTATCTTTATAAATTAGAATAATATTTGTGTCTAACGTTTGTCTGAGTTAGGGATTGGCATACAGTTGATGCTCAGTAAATGATACCAGGGAAGCCCAATAAATAAATCAGTTAATGATAGAATGAATGAATACACCAAATTTGCCAGTGTTAATGATCTATAGAGTAAAAAGGGCTTCTCTGGTGGCTCAGATGGTAAAGAGTCTGTCTGCAATGCAGGAGACCTTGATCCTATCCCTGGATCAGGAAGATTCCCTGGAGAAAGAAATGGAAACCCACTCCAGTATTTTTGCCTGGAGAATCTCATGGAGAGGAACCTGGTGAGCTACAGTCCATGGGGTCTTGAAGAGTTGGGCATGACTGACCAACTAACACATGAAGTAAAAAATTATTTCTTAGCAAGGACTTATCATCAAAAACCATCAAAAACATGGTTTTTAAGAAAAGCTAAAATATATCTTTCAGACATCCCAAATTATTCTCCTCTCAGGAGTAAAGCACACTACACACTAAATTGTGACTGTTTTTACTCACTCAAACATCCTAGTTTTTGTTTGTGGCTTTGCTGTTTATTATTATTATTATTATTTTGCAAAGCATAATTTACACTAAGTGTATCCCTTCTGTGGTAGACAGGAGTATAAAATGGCCTTTGAGATTCCTGACCCTTTGTGTACAGTTCTTGTATAATCTCTTTCCTTTGAGTTTAGGATGGAACTGAAAATACGATGGGATAGTCTTTCCTTTGATTTGGGTACATCATATGATAACGATGACAGAAGAATCACTTCCCTGATTATGTTAAATTATATAAGGCTTCAGTGAAGAAGACTGTGAAGATAATTTTCTGTTGGTTTTGAAGAAGGAAGCCTCTGCTATGAGAGGACTCCTTGGCTAAGGCCTGAGGGTGATCTCTAAGAGTTGATAGTAACCCCCAAGTGAATGCTTATACTACAAAAGATTAAACTTGCCGATAACCAGTGAGTCTGAATCTCAGGTAAGCCCACAACCTCAGCCAACACTCTGATTTCAGCATAGAGAGCTTGAGCAAAGTGTCCAAATGCTTGATCCACGGAAACTGTGAGACGATATGTAGGTACAGTTTTAAGCTCCTGCATTTGTGGTGACTGGTTACAGAGCCATAGAATTCTAACTCAGCTTTCAAAAAAGTTGGTTTAGACAGTGGATTATATAAAACAATTTGTTATTAGTAAAACTGCAATAGGGAAGAACAAATCAGGTTCCAATATTAGATATGTTCCTCTTTACTTCAACCTTTTTCTTTGTCACCTGTGTGTAGTCATGCTGACTCTGCCCATTTCTGTGACCCCAGGCTGATCCTACCCAACCTGGGTCTGCATCTTTGTAAAAGAATGTTTCCTATAGCCTGAAATATACATAATAGCCTTTTACCAGAGCTCTGACCTCTAAGAGCCCATTCAAATGAAGATAAAAAGTTGTAGATCAGAGAATAACATTTTTGTTGTTGTAGGTTTACATCTCTTTCAGATCTCTGAATGAGATGGGAATATCAGACCACCAGACCTGCCTCTTGAGAAACCTCTATGCAGGTCAGGAGGCAACAGTTCGAACTGGACATGGAACAACAGCCTGGTTCCAAATAGGAAAAGGAGTATGTCAAGGCTGTATACTGTCACCCTGCTTATTTAACTTATATGCAGAGTATATCATGAGAAATGCTGGGCTGGAGGAAGCGCAAGCTGGAATCAAGATTGCTGGGATAAATATCAATAACCTCAGATATGCAGAGGACACCACCTTTATGGCAGAAAGTGAAGAGGAACTAAAAAGCCTCTTGATGAAAGTGAAAGAGGAGAATGAAAAAGTTGGCTTAAAGCTCAACATTCAGAAAATGAAGATCATGGCATCCGGTCCCATCACTTCATGGGAAATAGATGGGGAAACAGTGGAAACAGTGTCAGACTTTATATTTTGGGGGGCTCCAAAATCACTGCAGATGGTGATTGCAACCATGGAATTAAAAGACGCTTACTCCTTGGAAGAAAAGTGATGACCAACCTAGATAGCATATTCAAAAGCAGAGACATTACTTTGCCAACAAAGGTCCATCTAGTCAAGGCTATTGTTTTTCCAGTGGTCATATATTGATGTGAGAGTTGGACTGTGAAGAAAGCTGAGCACCAAAGAATTGATGCTTTTGAACTGTGGTGTTGGAGAAGACTCTTGAGAGTCCATTGGACTGCAAGGAGATCCAACCTGTCCATTCTAGAAGAGATCAGCCCTGGGTGTTCTTTTGGAAGGAATGATGCTAAAGCTGAAAGTCCAGTACTTTGGCTACCTCATGCGAAGAGTTGACTCATTGAAAAAAACTCTGATGCAGGGAGGGGTTGGGGGCAGGAGGAAAAGGGAGCGACAGAGGATGAGATGGCTGAATGGCATCACCGACTCAATGGACATGAGTTTGAGTGAACTCCAGGAGATGGTGATGGACCAGGAGGCCTGGCATGCTGCGATTCATGGTGTTGCAAAGAGTCGGACATGGCTGAGAGACTGAACTGAACTCAACTGGAGGTTTACTAGAACATTGTAACCTGAACAGAGGTAGACAAAAATCGGACACCAAGAAATTTGCAAAAACTAAGCACACTTCAGCCTTGAAATTGATGCTTCCTCCTTTTAGAAAAGCTATGACACACCTGTGTGTTAGTCACTCAGTCATGTCCAACTCTGCAACCCCACAGAGTGTAGCCCAACAGGCGCCTCAGTCCATGGGATTCTCCAGTCAAGAATGCTGGAGTGGCTTGCCATTCCCTTCTCCAGAGGATCTTTCCAACCCAGGGATCAAACCCTGGTCTCCTGCATTGCAGGCAAATTCTTTACCATTTGAGCTATAAGGAAGTCCTTATGACAAACCTAGAGAGCATATTAAAAAGCAGAGACACTTCTTTGCTGACAAGGGTCTGTATAATCAAAGCTATGGTTTTTCCAGTAGTCATGTATAGATATGAGAGCTGGATAATAAAGAAGGCTGAGTGCCAAACAATTGATGTTTTTGAACTGTGGTGTTGAAGACTCTTGAGAGTCCCTTGGACTGCAAGGAGAACCAACCAGTCAATCCTAAAGGAAATTAGTCCTGAATATTAACTGGAAGGACTGATGCTAAAGCTGAAGCTCCAATACTTTGGCCACGTGATGTGAAGAACTGACTCATTGGAAAAGACCCTGATGCTGGGAAAGATTGAAGGCAGGAGGAAATGGGGACGACAGAGGATGAGATGGTTGGATGGCATCACCGCCTTGATGGACATGAGTTTGAGCAAGCTCCAGGCGTTGGTGATGGACAGGGAACACTAGAATGCTGCAGTCCATGATGTCGCAAAAAGTCAGACACAACTGAGCCTAAGTGGCTGAACTGAACTAAACTGAACCACACCTCTCCCTCACTTTGCCTGCAAAATGCTTTGCTGAAAGCCTTCATAAATTTCAAGGTTTTTTTCTTGGGCATGAGCCATGCATCTTCTTACATGGCTCTTTGATAAAGCTTTCTCTGCTCCAAACTCTGATGATTTGGCCTCACTGTGTGTCAAGAACTGGCATTTGCTCCATGGTTCTCAGTTTACCCGGGGCATTTTACAGGTAAAGGCAGTTACCCTGCCTTCCGTATTAGTGGTATTATCTTATAAGGTATTTTTACCTCTAAGGTGGTAGAAAGAATCAAAGTGGAGTAGGTTTAAGACTTCCAAATAAAGCAACTCCTTTACTACAAATGATATCCCAAATCTATTGTGTTATTATTTATACATGTCATAAATCCTATTAATAAAAAGAATATTTTATGAATTTTACTGCATAATAGAGCCTCTGGATAAAATAGAAGCAACAATCATATTTTTGTCTGCCTAATAATCTTCTCTTTTTACTCCTACACAACTTTCTTCTCTCATATGGTACTATATTACTCAGATTTTACTAGATGTGCATGGACTGAATGATTTGAAAAGCAAAGGTTTAGGAGATCGCAGAAACTACTTTGGGTCTAAGTTATAGAATTTCAATTCCGATTGACATAGTAATATTTTTACACAAAACTGAAAACTATAAATATGGATCCTAATGGATCCTGTGGATTCTATGGATCCTCTGGATCCTGCTGGATCCTAATGTTCATTTAATGCTGTCACAAACCTCTTTATCTGTGGTTTTCAACTCTGATTTCTATTATTTTCGTTTTATTTCCAGGTATGTTCTCCTGTTAAGACCCCAGAAGCTATAGATACAATCTTGTGGAGACAGGTCATGAAGAGTGATTATTCCCTCCCTGGAAACTCCAATAAAAATACCAGCAAACCCTCTTATGAGACCAAATTGGGTTAAATCTAATTGTTGCTGGGTAGAGGTGAGGTGAAATATGCCAAGTAGCTGGGTTTGGGTCATATGTTCTGAATTTGGAGAGGAACTGTGCCAATACCATGTAAGACACATGAACTGAGATCAGGAGTGATTTCTTTCTTTTTTTTTAAATTTTTAAAAAATTTTTATTTTTACTTTATTTTACTTTACAATACTGTATTGGTTTTGCCATACATTGACATGAATCCACCACGGGTGTACATGCGTTCCCAAACATGAACTCCACTCCCACCTCCCTCCCCACAACAACTTTCTGGGTCATCCCCATGCACCAGCCCCAAGCATGCTGTATCCTGCGTCAGACATAGACTGGCGATTCGATTCTTACATGATAGTATACATGTTAGAATGCCATTCTCCCACATCATCCCACCCTCTCCCTCTCCCTCTCCCTCTGAGTCCAAAAGCCCGTTATACACATCTGTGTCTTTTTTCCTGTCTTGCATACAGGGTCGTCATTGCCATCTTTCTAAATTCCATATATATGTGTTAGTATACTGTATTGGTGTTTTTCTTTCTGGCTTGCTTCACTCTGTATAATCAGCTCCAGTTTCATCCATCTCATCAGAACTGATTCAAATGTATTCTTTTTAACGGTTGAGTAATACTCCATTGTGTATATATACCACAGCTTTCTTATCCATTCGTCTGCTGATGGACATCTAGGTTGTTTCCATGTCCTGGCTATTATAAACAGTGCTGTGATGAACATTGGGGTACATGTGTCTCTTTCAATTCTGGTTTCCTCGGTGTGTATGCCCAGCAGTGGGATTGCTGGGTCATAAGGTAGTGCTATTTGCAATTTTTTAAGGAATCTCCACACTGTTCTCCAAAGTGGCTGTACTAGTTTGCATTCCCACCAACAGTGTAGTAGGGTTCCCTTTTCTCCACACCCTCTCCAGCATTTATTGCTTGCAGATTTTTGGATCACAGACATTCTGACTGGTGTGAAGTGGTACCTCATTGTGGTTTTGATTTGCATTTCTCTAATAATGAGTGAAGTTAAGCATCTTTTCATGTGTTTGTTAGCCATCCGTATGTCTTTGGAGAAATGTCTATTTAGTTCTTTGGCCCGTTTTTTGATTGGGTCATTTATTTTTCTGGAATTGAGCTGCATACGTTGCTTGTATATTTTTGAGATTAGTTGTTTGTCAGTTGCTTCATTTGCTATTATTTTCTCCCATTCAGAAGGCTGTCTTTTCACCTTGCTTATATTTTCCTTTGTTGTGCAGAAGCTTTTAATTTTAATTAGATCCCACTTGTTTATTTTTGCTTTTATTTCCAGAATTCTGGGAGGTGGATCATAGAGGATCCTGCTGTCATTTATGTCAGAGAGTGTTTTGCCTAAGTTCTCCTCTAGGAGTTTTATAGTTTCTGGTCTTACATTTAGATCTTTAATCCATTTTGAGTTTATTTTTGTGTGTGGTGTCAGAAAGTGATCTAGTTTCATTCTTTTACAAGTGGTTGACCAGTTTTCCCAGCACCACTTGTTAAAGAGATTGTCTTTACTCCATTGTATATTCTTGCCTCCTTTGTCAAAGATAAGGTGTCCATAGGTGTGTGGATTTATCTCTGGGCTTTCTATTTTGTTCCATTGATCTATATGTCTGTCTTTGTGCCAGTACCATACTGTCTTGATGACTGTGGCTTTGTAGTAGAGCCTGAAGTCAGGCAAGTTGATTCCTCCAGTTCCATTCTTCTTTCTCAAGATTGCTTTGGCTATTCGAGGTTTTTTTGTATTTCCATACAAATCTTGAAATTATTTGTTCTAGTTCTGTGAAAAATATGGCTGGTAGCTTGATAAGGATTGCATTGAATTTGTAAATTGCTTTGGGTAGTATACTCATTTTCACTATATTTATTCTTCTGATCCATGAACATGGTATATTTCTCCATCTATTAGTGTCCTCTTTGATTTCTTTCATCAGTGTTTTATAGTTTTCTATATATAGGTCTTTAGTTTCTTTAGGTAGATATATTCCTAAGTATTTTATTCTTTTCATTGCAATGGTGAATGGAATTGTTTCCTTAATTTCTTTTCTACTTTCTCATTATTCGTGTATAGGAATGCAAGGGATTTCTGTGTGTTGATTTTATATCCTGCAACTTTACTATATTCATTGACTAGCTCTAGTAATTTTCTGGTGGAGTCTTTAGGGTTTTCTATGTAGAAGATCATGTCATCTGCAAACAGTGAGAGTTTTACTTCTTCTTTTCCAATTTAGATTCCTTTTATTTCTTTTTCTGCTCTGATTGCTCTGGCCAAAACTTCCAGAACTATGTTGAACAGTAGCAGTGAAAGTGGGTACCCTTGTCTTGTTTCTGACTTTAGGGGAAATGCTTTCAATTTTTCATCATTGAGGATAATGTTTGCTGTGGGTTTGTCATATATAGCTTTTATTATGTTGAGGTATGTTCCTTCTATTCCTGCTTTCTGGAGAGTTTTTATCATAAATGGATGTTGAATTTTGTCAAAGGCCTTCTCTGCATCTATTGAGATAATCATATGGCTTTTATTTTTCAATTTGTTAATGCGGTGAATTAAATTGATTGATTTGCAGATATTGAAGAATCCTTGCATCCCTGGGATAAAGCCCACTTGGTCATGGTGTATGATCTTTTTTTTTTTTTTAATTTTAGTTTTTTATTTTTTAAATTTTAAAATCTTTAATTCTTACATGCATTCCCAAACATGAACCCCCCTCCCACCTCCCTCCCCATAACAACTTTCTGGGTCATCCCCATGCACCAGCCCCAAGCATGCTGCATCCTGCGTCAGACATAGACTGGCGATTCAATTCACATGATAGTATACATGTTAGAATGTCATTCTCCCAAATCATCCCACCCTCTCCCTCTCCCTCTGAGTCCAAAAGTCCGTTATACACATCTGTGTCTCTTTCCCTGTCTTGCATACAGGGTCGTCATTGCCATCTTCCTAAATTCCATATATATGTGTTAGTATACTGTATTGGTGTTTTTCTTTCTGGCTTACTTCACTCTGTATAATCGGCTCCAGTTTCATCCATCTCATCAGAACTGATTCAAATGAATTCTTTTTAACGGCTAAGTAATACTCCATTGTGTATATGTACCACAGCTTTCTTATCCATTCATCTGCTGATGGACATCTAGGTTGTTTCCATGTCCTGGCTTTTATAAACAGTGCTGCGATGAACATTGGGGTACATGTGTCTCTTTCAATTCTGGTTTCCTCGGTGTGTATGCCCAGCAGTGGGATTGCTGGGTCATAAGGTAGTTCTATTTGCAATTTTTAAGGAATCTCCACACCGTTCTCCATAGTGGCTGTACTAGTTTGCATTCCCACCAACAGTGTAGGAGGGTTCCCTTTCTCCACACCCTCTCCAGCATTTATTGCTTGCAGATTTTTGGATCGCAGCCATTCTGACTGGTGTGAAGTGGTACCTCATTGTGGTTTTGATTTGCATTTCTCTAATAATGAGTGATGTTGAGCATCTTTTCATGTGTTTGTTAGCCATCCGTATGTCTTCTTTGGAGAAATATCTATTTAGTTCTCTGGCCCATTTTTTGATTGGGTCGTTTATTTTTCTGGAATTGAGCTGCATAAGTTGCTTGTATATTTTTGAGATTAGTTGTTTGTCAGTTGCTTCATTTGCTATTATTTTCTCCCATTCAGAAGGCTGTCTTTTCACCTTGCTTATAGTTTCCTTTGTTGTGCAGAAGCTTTTAATTTTAAATTAGATCCCATTTGTTTATTTTTGCTTTTATTTCCAGAATTCTGGGAGGTGGATCATAGAGGATCCTGCTGCGATTTATGTCTGAGAGTGTTTTGCCTATGTTCTCCTCTAGAAGTTTTATAGTTTCTGATCTTACATTTAGATCTTTAATCCATTTTGAGTTTATTTTTGTGTGCGGTGTTAGAAAGTGATCTAGTTTCATTCTTTTACAAGTGGTTGACCAGTTTTCCCAGCACCACTTGTTAAAGAGATTGTCTTTACTCCATTGTATATTCTTGCCTCCTTTGTCAAAGATAAGGTGTCCATATGTGTGTGGATTTATCTCTGGGCTTTCTATTTTGTTCCATTGATCTATATGTCTGTCTTTGTGCCAGTACCATACTGTCTTGATGACTGTGGCTTTGTAGTAGAGCCTGAAGTCAGGCAAGTTGATTCCTCCAGTTCCATTCTTCTTTCTCAAGATTGCTTTGGCTATTCGAGGTTTTTTGTATTTCCATACAAATCTTGAAATTATTTGTTCTAGTTCTGTGAAAAATGTGGCTGGTAGCTTGATAGGGATTGCATTGAATTTGTAAATTGCTTTGGGTAGTATACTCATTTTCATTATATTGATTCTTCCAATCCATGAACATGGTATATTTCTCCATCTATTAGTGTCCTCTTTGATTTCTTTCATCAGTGTTTTATAGTTTTCTATATACAGGTCTTTAGTTTCTTTAGATAGATATATTCCTAAGTATTTTATTCTTTTCGTTGCAATGGTGAATGGAATTGTTTCCTTAATTTCTTTTTCTACTTTCTCATTATTCGTGTATAGGAATGCAAAGGATTTCTGTGTGTTGATTTTATATCCTGCAACTGTATGATCTTTTTAATGTGTTGTTGGATTCTGATTGCTAGAATTTTGTTGAGGATTTTTGCATCTATGTTCATCAGTGATATTGGCCTGTAGTTTTCTTTTTTTGTAGTATCTTTGTCAGGTTTTGGTGTTAGGGTAATGGTGGCCTCATAGAATGAGTTTGGAAGTTTACCTTCCTCTTAAATTTTCTGGAAGAGTTTGAGTAGGATAGGTGTTAGCTCTTCTCGAAATTTTTGGTAGAATTCAGCTGTGAAGCTTTTGTTTGCTGGAAGATTTCTGATTACAGTTTCAATTTCTGTGCTTGTGATGGGTCTGTTAAGATTTTCTATTTCTTCCTGGTTCAGTTTTGGAAAATTGTACTTTTCTAAGAATTTATCCATTCAGGAGTGATTTCTTAGGAATACTGGACTGTGATTTTCAGAATAGGTGAAAGATGATACTAAGCAGTCACAATCAACCCACATCTATCACAGTCAGCCTTGTCAGCTGCACTCTGACCCTGAACTAGCTGTGGAGACCGTGGTTTCCATGGTTACTTCTGCAGCAACAAAATAAGATTCAGGATCTTAACCAAATTAAGTTTCGTAATCAACCCCCATAAAATTGTCTCTGGATAGAGTTCTTCTGGAAGGCTCCCTTCACAGCAGGAAGTCGGGGGGGCGGGGTGTGCAGTTCAAGCCCCTCTCATCTTGTGGCTCTACAATTTTTTATCGTTAAAGAACTATCTAATACTTCATCTGCTTGGGGAAAAAAGTAGAAAATCATATATATGATGGCTTTATGGGAAGCCATGGAAGTAGCTAATACTATTTTTCTCTGTACTCTGAGGAACTGTGAAGAGGCCAGCAAATTTAACTTACCTTTGTGTCCGATGGAAGAAGAACTTGGTTTGCTGAACAGTCTCTGCCACTCATCCTTTGCTTAAAATTACTAACTGGCTTCTCCTTGCTTTCCTTAGTGAAATATTTTGCTATATTAGCCAGCTACTTGTCTTATTTTCTATGTCTGAATCTCTGCCCTTAAATTATTCTAAGTACCTGAAGGAAGAAGAAGGAATCAAGGTTCCCTGACCCTCTGACAAGACCTGATTCAAAACTAGTTGTCAGATCGGCCATTGCTAACTGCCTGTCTATCTAAATTCTCTATCTCTGCCCAACTCCGGTAGTCCTGTCTCCAGGGCTGAATAACTATATCCCAGCTCCATCCCCTAATTGAACATGGTGTCTCTTACACATGGTTTCTGTTTGCTGAGTTATTTTTACTACAGAGCCCATTAAGTATTTATTCTCTTACTGCAGCAATTCTTGGGAAAACAGACACAGCAATTCTTCAGTTTACAGTCTGTCAACTTCTCTATAATAAATTACAATTATGTTATATTTTTTCTACAAAGCTTGCCTACATTATCTGAGTTTTGAAGCAGTTTTATTTTTATTTACTTTGTCCAAATAAGATGAACTCAGAGAGTGAGTGAGTAAGAGATGAAACTTGAAGCACAGAGGAATTCAAAAAAGACCACTGTATTGTCGATGAATCTTTATAGACTGGTATTAGGTGAGCAAACAACACAGACTGGCAAAACCACATCATTCCTCTAGTGTCACATGATGGGGTTTGGACATCGTCCCTGAGAGCTGTCCAGAGCATACACTCATATACAGATATCTATGCATTCATAATGTTCTTTTTACCATTTTAAAATGGTTTTTCAACTAATCTTATGGGGGGAGAAATAAGCCCTAGGAAAATAGTGTGGTAGAGTCAGTAAGCCTCTTGTCTCCAGGGTCAAAGTGCTGGTTTTAAATCTAGGTTCCTATCAGCATGTGGTCTTAGGTAGTCAATTATCTTAAATTCTCAGAGCCTCAAATCTTAAGTGATTTAAATTATTTAACTCTAGCCTCATTTTACAGATCAGTATCTAGTAAGACCTAATGGAAGAGAGGTTAAAGAGCTCCAGTTACCATCCTTTCAGAAAACTGTTAATCTCTGAAAGGGAGTAGATGGGGAAGAATTACTCAATCCACAGCTGACTTTTCAGAAATCCCCAAATCTTGCACATTGCTTATGAAATCACTGATTTCTTACAGAAAGAAACTAATGAAAATGCAGACTCACCAGCCCAATGTCTAAATAAAATATTAATTTCCAAATACTTTCCGATTCCAGACAGGTAATCATCACCTTCTGGTAAAGGTTCACCAAGTGTTTACCTGTATCTGCAATGGTGTTGTTTGGGTGGATGGGACAGGGGTGAGTAGGTGAAGGGGAGGGAGGGCAGAGGTAAATAGGTTCTGTGAGAATGAGCAAGTTTAAATTTCTGTGCTAAGTGTGTCAGAATAAAACCTAATAAAAACAAGTTTTTCAATTTAACCAACTAACAGATATTTTTAGATGAAAGGAAAAAGAAGTAAATGCGAGGAAAATAAAGCCACCTGCAAGTGTGAGAGGCCTCCCACTTCCACTCTGCCCAGGACAACTACACAGTAACCTCTCATAGAGAGAAATTGCCAGCACTGTCTAGAGAAAGGCAGTTGATGAGAAGGGCCATACAGAGCTGTGAACTTCTCAGTGGCCTAGATGAGGCCCATGGTTCTATGGACAATCTTATACATTTTTACAAAATTGAAGAACTAAGCCAAAGTGGTCAATGAGAATTTGGTTCACTCTTCCAAATCCCAGCATCTCCAGCAATGGCCAAGTTGTATAGGCTTAGCTTAACTGTAATATTTGGAAGTTATTTACAAAAATACCTTTCATTTTATTTTAAAATATTTAACATATACTTAAAAGCTGGAGGAAAAGATCCATGATGTTTTGGCTGCAAAGTAGTTGAATATTCTGTGTTCCTAATCCCTTCCTTTGACCAACAGTAAACAAGCTACCTGTTTACTTTAGTTGAGCATCCTTTAACTAGCAGTGAAATAAAATTCAAAGTTTATCAAAATCAATCAACTAGCAAACTATATATTTGTTTGTTTGAAAAGAGGTTTGAATAAAAAGAAAAAGGGAAAAAAATCAGAAACAGCCAAAATAAAATAAAATACCCAAAGTGGAAGGACTGTAAGGAGAGTTTAATGTAAAAGGGATGAGAGGAGGGATAGATTAGGAGTATGGGATTAACTGTCACATACTAGTATATGTAAAATAAATAAGCAACAAGGATTTACTATTTAAGAGCTGGACTAACATTTAATATTTTATAATAACCTAAAAGGAAAATAATCTGAAAAGACATGTATGTATACTTGAATCACTTTTCTGTGCAATTGAAGCTAACACAGTACTGCAAATCAACTAAACTTCAACAAAAATGTGCTTATCAAGAAAACTATTGAGATAACATAGGAATTACCTAAATGCTGATGTTAATGTTAATAAAATTCACAAAAATATGTTAAATTGTCAATATTTGCCTTCATTAAATTGTTGATATTTGGCTTAATTAAATTGTTTCTAAGATCAAAACTAAATTGTCTCTTCAATATAACACATAGGAATGCAACTGTGAGCACCTGGAACTCTCAATAAATTCTTCACATAAAAGATGTACATATTTTGTGAAAAGCAAATAGATGTTGACACACTATAAATAGACTTTGCTTGGTGAACTGTTTGGAATTTATTGAAATATAGACTCACTGGTGTGTAACAGGACCTAGAGAGTATTGTAGGTTAATCATACATCAAAACTAAACAAACTCAGAGTTGTGGTTATAAAAGGTAGATTTGAGGGGAGGAAATTGAATGAAGGCAGTCAATAAGTACAAAGTTGGACTTCGCTGATGGCTCAGAAGGTAAAGCGTCTGTCTACAATGGGGGAGACCCGGGTTTGATCCCTGGGTCGGGAAGATCTGCTGGAGAAGGAGACGGCAATCCACTCCAGTACTATTGCCTGGAAAATCCCATGGACAGAGGAGCCTGGTAGGCTATAGTCCACGGGGGCGCAAAGAGTCGGACACGACTGAGCGACGTTCCTTCACCCTTCTAATTATAAGATAAATGAGTACTATGGAGGTAATGTACAATGTGACAAATATAAGTAACACTGTTGTATGTCATATATAAAAGCTGTTAAAAGGGTAAATCCTAAGAGTTCTCAGCAAAAGGAAAAATTTTCTCTTTCTTTTTTGTATCTATATGAGATGATAGACGTTGACTAAACTTATGTAATAATTATTATTATATTTTAATTATATTATTAGTTATATGTAGTTATATATTTAGTTATATTCTTATTATAACTTCATGATGTAAGTCAAATCATGATGCTGTATACCTTAACCTTATCCAGGGCTATATGTCAACTATATTTCAATAAAACGCAAAGAAAAAAGGTAAATTTTCTCATCTACATCTCAAAAGTAAGTCTGATTTGCATAGACCTTAAAATATAACCAAGCAGCATTAGGGTTATAGTCAGAAAGAATGAGATCACCTAGGACCCCAAACCACTCTCATATTTTAATAGTATAGTGATATAAAGAGGTGGATGGACAGGCCTAATTTGTTAAAGAAAATGTACAGCTCTGAGAGGACCATTCATGTGGCGGTACAGTTTGGCTTCAGAGAGGAGCTGGGTAGAAAGTGCAAGATCTTCTATAAGCATAATATTTCCGTTTTCTATAAACAAGCATGTCTGTTTAAGAATGTATGGAATCTAGGGCTTCCTTGTTGGCTCAGTGGTAAAGAATCCACCTGCCAGTGCAAGAGACACGGGTTTGGTCCCTGCTCCAGGAAGATCCCAAATGCTGCGGAGCAATTAAGCTGGTGCACAACGACTATTGATCCTGCGCTCTATGGCTCAGGAGCCATAACTACTGAAGCGTGAGCGCACTGGCCATACTCTGCAACAAGAGAAACCACCACAAAGAGAAATCATGTGCCACAACTAGAGAGTAGGCCCCTCTCGCTGCAACTAAAAAAAGCCCATGCAGCTATGAAGACCCAGCATAGCCAAAACTAAATAGATACAAAGAACAAAGAACATACGGAATCTAGAAAAATGCTACAGATGAAGTTATTTGCAGGGCAGGAATAGAGATGTAAATGAAGAGAACAGACATGTGTACGCAAGGGGAGGAGGGGAAGGAGAGGGTGGGACAACAAATTGGGAGATTACCATCGACACAAATACACTACCATGTATAAAACAGTGGGAAGTTGCGATATAAAATACAGATCTCAGCTTGGTGCTCTTTGATGACCTAGAGGAGTGGGAGGGGTTGTGGAAGAGAGGCTCAAGAGGGAAGCGATATATGTATACACATAGCTGATTCATGTTATGTACAGCAGAAACTAACAACATTGGAAAGCAATTATACTCCAATAATAATTTTTTTAAAAAAAATCCCTTGGGTTATTTCTCTCCTGTCCTAGTTGCAGGCCACTGTAAATAGATCAGTCCTAGCAGATTCCCACACTTCCACCCAGTCTGTCACTCAGTATTCCTGCAGGAACTGTTTGCCTGGGAAACAACAGAGTTCACATGTTGGTAGGGGGTGTGAGTTGAAAATAGACTGCAGACCCCATTACTCTCTGCTGCTCTGACCAGCTGACCCACCTCCCTCAGCAGCCAAGACCATATGCAGTGGAAGAGGAGTAAAGAGGGCCTGCTAATATCCTCCTCTTCCACTGTAGGCTGGTTATCCCTGAGCACAAACTGGAGAGTTTTTTGGACTCCAGAGTCATTGGATGCTAGAAAATCAAGATGAAAGAAAAAATCCAGGTGGTCCATGCAGCAAGAGCCCTTGGAGACTGATTTTTCTTGACACCTGTGGATTCTTCCCAGAATAAGTGTCCTATAGTGGAACTGACACCCAAGAGGCCAGGGACGTCAGAGAAAGGTTGTTTTTGACTCCACACCTCATACATCTCTATATTCTTATGGCATTTGCAACAGCACTGTGAGCAATGATTCTTAGTCATTCTTTCATTCATGTATTCATTCTGGTCTACAACCAGAGAAAGCCTATTTAGGGTTTAATTTGCCTGGTGGCAACAGAATGAAATCAAGAAGACTCTCTATAGAAGTTTTCAGTGAGGAGAATGGTAAAAAGCTATCTCTGGGGAAGAGCAGAGAAATCACCTAGGCCAGACTCTTGATTTTACAGAAATTTTCATGGAAGGCAAACTTGCTTTTTGTTTCTGATTCTGTATCACACAGTTCTCTCATGGTCAAATGAATGACACAGATGTCCTTATTGTCCATTCAAATTCTGCAAGATAGCAAAAGGTTTGCTCTCAGGAGTCTGCTAAACTTAACTGTAAAGTCTAGGTCTACCAATTTAAACTAGCTTTGTGACCTTAATGACACTTTGAAGATGTATAAACTAATGTTCAAGGAAGTTAAGTAGTTTCTGCAGTATATAGAGTTCACTGTGTACACAGATGTGAACTTTGAACAGATGAGGTCATCCTACTAAGCCCTTGGCACAATGCATGACATCACAGTACATGGCAATTGATAAAAGAGACAGCGACATTATGATCATTATTGTTATAATGAGTTGTAGGACGTCAAAACACCAACCACCTACTTTTAGTGTAGTCCATATCAATCACTGCTGCTGCTGCTGCTGCTAAGTCACTTCAGTCATGTCCAACTCTGTGTGACCCCATAGACGGCAGCCCGCCAGGCACTAATTTGCCTTTAAAGCTCCTTCCTTGTTTATTTCCCCTACACACTGGGGTATGCTTCTTCAGGATAAATCACATTTCTGAGCTGCAGTTTTCTTTTTTTTTAATTCACCCATTTGTGCCTCATTATCAATGGTCAAATTTCTGCATTTTCCTGCTTGCGATTTTTGACCCATTAGCTGCTAAATTACTGCTGTGAGAAAGGTTTGCAAGTGAAGTTTGCAAACTTTTTAGCATCATGAAACTCATTCTATAAAATCAAGAATAGAAAACCATGGTTTGGAAATCACATGGGATATATTTGTATATATACTGTACTAAACAGTTTGTGCTTTTCAAGTTGGAGGATCAAGTGTGTTAATGTTAAGAAGTGGACAACTTCAGTTACTGAGTCAGATTAACTAGGAAAACAGAATGGCACTCTTGCTTACGCATAAAATAATGGATTTGTTATTGCTGAATGCTGGCTACATAAAGAGAGGTATCATTTGTTCTTATTGAGATACTCCTCAGAACTGCACTTTTGTTAATAAAGATAAACTCCTTATGGGATTGTCAAATGTTATTTTCCTACACTTGGAATCCTTTCAGCAGTTTTCCTGACTTTGGGTCAAGGAGATAACTGGACACTTAAGACCTGTGATGATTTGCCTCCTGCAGAGGCTTTACTTGGCATCTCAGAAACAAAGTGAATACCCTGAGGTGTGTCCCAAGTCTACTTCAGTGACCTCTTAAGATATGATCTTAGAAAATCCTAGAGAATAGGGAATCTAGAGGTAGAAATCCCAGAAAAGTAGAGTCAAATGTAAAGCTGCTTGATGTGGTAAGACAAACAGTTAGCTCCTTACTTTCTCTTCCCTCTTCTGATAAGTCAACTTGATTATCAGAAGTTTTTGGACTTCATTCTGTCCCTTCCACCCCAGTGCATTCCTGCCTACTTCTCTACTCAGACAGTCTCCCATAGAATTGGTGCTAATCATAAAAATGGTATTATTTGCCCTCTCTTCTTGGCTTATCAGCACTAGTTTATTTAGTTCTAAGACTAAGATCAGACTTGGATGAAGAAGACACTGCTGTGACTTACTCTATGGAAGGACATTTTTTGAGAAATGTACCCCAGAAACTTACTGTCTGTCTCCTGGGTGTCAAGCGAACGGTCTTGGGGAATACCAAGAACATGAAGGCTACAAAATCAGAAACTTCAAGTAGTCTTAATAGCAGGAGAGTCTAATAATGCTCACATTTCCACATTCAACTCATGGAGTAGTAAACGTTTCTAGGTCTTTGCTTTCAGGGTTAATAAAATCCAAGTCTGTTAATTAAGGCTTGAGTGTTAGTTGCTCAGTGGTGTCCAATTTTTTGTGACCCCATGGGGGCCTTCCAAGCTCCTCCATCTGTAGAATTCCCTGGGAAAGTGGGAGATATTGGAGTGGGTAGGCATTGCCTTCTCTGGGGGATCTTCTCAACCCTTAACAATGCAAAAATACTGTTCATTTTAAAATAAATTTAAACAAAGGAAACAAAGAAAATAGTAAAACATATTTTCTATGAGGATACAATAACTATCTGCCTCTCTGCAACAGCTTGCATACCAGAAGAGAAGGTTAACAGTTGGAATTACAGTTGGTCACAGGAGAGGCCTTTGTAGCAACTTTCCTCTCTTCTTACATGGTTTGAATCCTCTTACACAAGGGAAGGATGGAATCTCAAAGCAAGGCGTTTTCTTTGTTGAATCTTGGCAACAGGCTGTTAGCCAGCTGGCTCATTTGAAGCTGCCCCTGCTGCTTGAATTGATGGTATCCTGATTCCCTAGCCTGAGTGAAATGAGTTTTTATAGAATCCTATTATACCATACACTGCTCTTTTTAATATACATAGAAGTTGTGAATATACTCATTCAACGTCATGAGTATTTGATTATTTCTTTCCCCTCTACTAGCCTATAAACACCATGAATGCAAGGACCATGTTTTTTTTTTTTTCCCCCACTTTTGTGTATCTTAACAGCCATCCCTTTTAGTTATCGCTGTGCATCCAATTCCCATAACACCTAGTGACGTAAAACAACACATATCTAGTAAAATGGTACAGACAGTGGAAACCAGTACAAAAATTACCTAAAACAGTTATATGAAAAATTACTGCTTCTAAGTATATATCAAAAAATGATTGAAAACAAGGACTTGAGCAGATATTGTATAGTCATGTTGTTAGCTGTATTATCATAACCAAACGCAGAAGCAATCCAAGTGTCCACCAAGAATTAATGGATAAACAAAATGTGGTATACAGATATAATGGACTATATTCCATTCAGTCTTAAGAAGGAAAGAGATTCTGACACATGGTACAACGTGATGAACCTTGAAGAAGTAATTCTAAGTGAAATAGCTCAAACAAATAATGTATGATTCAATTTGTATGAGGTATCTAGAGTAGTCAAAATTAAAGAGACAGAGAACTGAACAGCAGCTGAGTAGAGGTGAATGGGGAGCTAGTGCTAAATGACAGTTTCAGTTTGGGAAGCTGAAAAAGCTGTGAAGGTGGATGGTGGTAATGGTCACACACAATATGAGTATAACCTAATACCATGAAATTCTACATTTTAAAATAATCAAAATTGTAAGTTTTATGTTGTGTATGTTTTACCATAACACATGCACACTCACACACACACACACACACACACACACACACACACACACACACACACACACCCTATTACCTTATGTTTCGTAGGGCAGTAATTTATACATGATTTAACCAGGTCTACCATGTAAGGTCTCTCACAAAACTTCAAATAAGGTAGCAGCCAGGGCTAGGTTCTCATCTGAAGAACTGACCAGGGAAGGATTTACTTTGAAGTTCCTATGATTGTTTGCCATATCTGTACCTCAAGGGATGTTGGATTGAGGGCCTTAGATCTGAACTGGCTGTTCGCTGGAGGCTGCCTTCAGTTCTTCTCCAAAATGGCACTTGTCTTCATTAAAGCATGCCAGCCAAGAGGGAAAAGAGTACATTAGCAAGACAGATGTCCAATAGTTTTGGCCTACTTGTGGAATTGCACATCTCAATGCTATTGTATTCTTTTGGTGAAAACCAAGTTACTTAAGGGGAGGTGACTGCAGAAGGCCATAAATATCAAAAAGTAGGCAATACTGGGGGTCATTGTATCATAGTCCTAGAACTGTGAAGTTATATGCTAGAAATGGGCAATTAACTCCAAAGGGAGACAGCTCTGGGAGCTCAACCACTGACAGAGGGTCAGAGTAAAACAAGATCAACCCTGAGTATCTATCTGGAAATATGAAATTGCAAGCAGGATTCTGTTGGTGCCAGCCTCTAGAAGTAAGACAATTATGCCATTTCAGGAAATAATGATCAGTTGTCTGGGCCAGAGGATGCCTGGGGTCTAACAATAATGCCAGAATGGCAGCAAAATTTAAGGTCTAGTCCAGCTCAAATGCTCTAAACATTGCCTGATGGGTCCTCCTGCAACTGTCTGAAAATTTCTTCAAATTCTGTTCCCTCTCTCCCCATATACACACACAGGAACTGGGATGAGCTCCAAACTGATTATTTTTTTGACATCTCTGAGTTTGAAAACTTTGACGGCAAAATATTCATTTAGGCAAAAAACTTCCCATCTTTTTTGTAAGTAAGATTTAGAAAATACACTCCTGAACCAAGGCCATGGTAGGAGCGCCAGTCTAAGGCCTCATTTTCTGATTCTTGGACCAATAAATTCCTGGGTGATCAGTGTAGCCTCTGATTAGAAACCTTATTTGGAAGAGTAGGGAGAGAAGGTGATGGGGCAGGAGTGAAGAGAAAACAGAATTCTTTGTTTCTGTTTTCATGGAGTGTCATCATTATTTTTTCTGTTATTGTGCTTATCATAGCAAGATAACAACAACAACAACAACAAAACAAAAAAAAACAAGCATCTCGGTAAAAGGCAAAAAATACACAAAGCAAAATAATGAAGAGCCTCTTCCTAATGGAAAGCTGTCTCCTTCAGTGCTCTGCATGGCTGCCAACAAAGCTCCGCCAATCACTGAGTTATTCCATTTCCTGCAAAATGTATCCTCTTTGCTCTGCTTTAAAATGCTGGAACTGGGACTGCAAACTTTCTTTCTGCTTCATCAGATAACTTCCTGTTAAAGTCCCATAAGAAAAGGCACAAAGGAATCAAGAGGAAGAACGAATTACTCCTTCCTCTGGTATTTATTGCCTTTATCCACAATAAGCTTTCACCCTATGACAGGCAGTGCTGAAGGATCCAGTTTATCTTATTATTTCCCAAAACATCCTGCCTGTGCTTCTTCAAAGGCAGCAGAATCACCCAGCTAAGATCTCTGGAAATGGTTTGGCGGTTACTTGGCACTGAATGTGATGTTGAATACTTCAATAAAGGAACAAGGAAAACTGGAAACCTGCAGCATACAGTGTCATCACAAGTAAGTGAATTATCACCTGTAGGCAAATATGCCCAAATGCCGTGAGCACTATGTAGTGAATGCGCTTGACAGTCACAGTGGCAATAAGGACCATAAGGGCTGTAAGAGGCCCAGTGCCATTTTGCACCAGAACACTATCTGAAGGAAGTAATAAACTTGAGACTTCAACCTCTGAGATCAACTCAGTGTAAAAGTAGCAGCTCCTAGCGCCAAAGATGACTGGAAATTAATATTTCTTCTAGCCATAGGAAAACATCTCTGAAAATTAAATCTAAATTTTATTGTATAGGTTGCATGGTTACTAAGCAATGAGATTTACCGATACAAACCCTGTTATGTGAATGTTAGGGCATTGGAAAGAAGAGCCTGAACCTTGGAATAGAGACATCTGGATGAATTTAGAAGCTGAATATCTTGAAACCTTAGATACTCTCGGTATCGCTCTTGAAAATGAAAACTGCCTGCCCTCCTATCTCCGAGGAAACTAACAATGTATTGGTTGACTCTTTGTAATAACTTCATTAATCCTTTATGTTAAATTCACTTTTCTAAATACTAAGATGATTTCTGTTTCTCTGAGTGGACCTTGACTAACATAATATTCTCCTATACATTTTTACTTTCTTTAAAATATAGTGAACTTTGATAATAATCATTATCCATTATCACTAAGTTTTATTTCTATTTTTCTAAAAAACATAATAGATGAGAATATTTTTTTAAAATTTCCATGTTTTTCAAGGCAGAGGTCATGTTATGATATAAATACAGCTCACAGTGTACAAATTTCTGACTTCTTTTACATCCTTTCTTTCTTTACCCCTTCAGTTTGCAGTGATAGTTGCTATTGGCCAGGTCAATGACTTCAAATAAAACTTTAACAGTTTCCACCTACCCTAAATGTGCACCTTTTCTTGTTCTACCAGGTTTAACTTCTCGTTTATCAAATTAGTTGCCAAATTCATTTCAGCTCAGCAAAGATTTTAGAACTACTGGGTGTCAATTATTGTGCAAGACACAAAGCAGAGGCAACCATTAAGCCTATGTAACCCTATCCATTCCTTCCACTCCACCTTAACAATTTCCTTACCAGGCTTTGTGCCTCATTTCTATTTTTTCATAAATATTATGTTTATTGGAAGTATTCTCACTGTCATCTCTAGAAAGCCTATATAAAATTTATAACATAAAAAGACATCTACTTAGACCAAGGTTGCGGTAAATGAAGTACCATATGCCCTATCTTACATGCCATCTGACTTATTTTGATTTTAATATAGCAGTAGTTGATGGATGTAGAGTATTCAAATATGTAGAATTATGTAACACAACAGTTCATCTTCTTTCTAGAAGTATTCTATCTCTAGATTTAATGGTATAATATTTACAGCATCATGTCAAATATATCTATATACTTATTTCTCAATATATCTATATAAGTTCTACATAATTCACTTTGGCTCAGAAATATATGCAATTCTATAATATAATAAATGCATCATTGATCACTTCTGATGGCATTTCCAAGCTTCTTTTTTTGATAAAAGAGCTGAAATAAAAGTTTTGTGTTGATTTGTTGATAATGAAGAAAAAATGCCAGGCTGAACTTTATGTATTCAAAATCCTTTTTCATGTAGCAAAATTTGGTGTCCTTAACATTAAAAACGGACTCCCCTGGTAGCTCAGACGGTAAAGCGTCTATCTACAATGTGGGAGACCCAGGTTCAATCCCTGGGTTGGGAAGATCCCCTGGAGAAGGAAATGGCAATCCACTCCAGTACTATTGCCTGGAAAATCCCATGGACAGAGGAACCTGGTAGGCTATAGTCCATGGGGTTGCAAAAAGTGAGACACGATTGAGTGACTTCACTTTCACTTTAACATTAAAAATGGATTTCACATTACTGTTTTCTAATATTGGAGAAATAACTAAAATTAAATAGGTGAACAGAGCAGAGCTGCCTGATAATCCTGCTGCTGCTGCTGCTGCTGCTGCTGCTGCTGCTGCTGCTGCTGCTGCTGCTGCTGCTGCTGCTGCGTCACTTCAGTCGTGTCCGACTCTGTGCGACGCCATAGACGGCAGCCCACCAGGCTCCCCCGTCCCTGGGATTCTCCAGGCAAGAACGCTGGAGTGGGTTGCCATTTCCTTCTCCAATGCCTGATACTCCTACCTCTGAGAAATTGAAATGTCCAACACCAGACCTTTTTTCATTTAGGAGACTTATTGGTTTTAGACATTGAAGGGAATATTTGTTAAATTATTTGCTGACCATCAAAGCTAAGCTAACAGAGGTTTCAGTGGTCACACAAAACTACAGTTGTGTTTTTCATATTTAGATCATAAAGGTCACTAAATAACAACTAAAACAACAAACAACAACAAAGACAGTTCTGAAGAGGAAAGATAATTTGGTTTCCAGAGTTGCCATAGTGCATTAGGTAAAATGTCCAGTTTTCAACAGCAATCAATATGAGATATACAAAGAAAGTAGAAATATGGCCAATGCTCAAAAAAATAAAAGCAGTCAACAGAAACCACCCCAGAAGAAACAGACATTGGATTTATTAGACAAGATAACTGATCTAAATAAATTCACATAACTAAATAAAACCACATCAAAAAAAAAAGAAAAATTATTTTTGTTTAGTATGAGTTGAGTTTAGCATGAGAATGATGTCTTGGCCACTACTTAACAAACAGACATTTTGAAAGTGAACCACACAGAAATTCCAGAATTGAAAATTCAACAACAAAATGAAAAATTCAATCAGTTCAGTTCAGTTGCTCAGCCCTGTCCAAATCTTTGCAACCACATGGGCTGCAGCATGCCAAGCTTCCCTGTCCATCACCAGCTCCCTGAGCTTGCTCAAACTCATGTTCAGCAAATTGGTGATGGCATGCAAGCATGGCATCCTCTATTGTCCCCTTTGCCTCCTATCTTCAATCTTTCCCAGCACTGGGGTTTTTTCTAATGAGTTAGGTTTTTGCATCAGATGGCCAAAGGATTGGAGCTGAGCTTTCGCATCAGTCCTTCCAATGAATATTAATGGTTGATTTCCTTTAGGATTGACTGGTTTGATCTCCTTGCTGTTCAAGGGACTCTCAAGAGTCTTCAACACCACAGTTCAAAAGCATTAGTTCTTCAGCACTCACCTTTCTTTGTGGTCCAACTCTCACATTCATACATGACTACTGGAAAAAAAATAACACTGACTATATGGACCTTTGTTGGCAAAGTAATGTCTTTGCTTTTTAATGTGCTGTCTAGGTTGGTCATAACTTTCTCTTCCAAGGAGCAAGTGTCTTTTAATTTCATGGCTGCAGTCATCCTGTGGTGATTTTGGAGCCCAAGAAAATAGAGCCTCTCACTGTTTCCATTCTTTCCTCATCTATTTGCCATGAAGTGATGGGACCAGATGCCATGATCTTAGTTTTTTGAATGTTGAGTTTTAAGCAGGCATTTTCACTCTCCTTTTTCACTTCAATCAATAGGCTCTTTAGTTCCTCTTGGCTTCCTGCCATAAGGGTGGTGTTATCTGTATCTGAGGTTATTGATATTTCTCCCAGCAATCTTGATTCCAGCTTGTGCTTCATCCAGCCTGGCATTTCTCATAATGTATTCTGCATATAAGTTAAATAAGGGTGACAATATACAGCCTTGATGTACACTTTTCCCAATTTAGAACCAGTCCATTGTTCCATGTCCAGTTCTAACTGTTGCTCCTTGACCTGCATACAGATTTCTCAGGAAGAAGGTAAGGTGGTGGTATTCCCAATTCTTTAAGAATTTCCACAGTTTGTTGTGATCTACACAGTCAAAGGCTTTGGCATAGTCAATAAAGTAGAAGTAGATGTTTTTCTAGAACTCTCTTGCTTTTTCTATGATTCAACAGATGTTGGCAATTTGATCTCTGGTTCCTCTGCCTTTTCTAAATTCAGCTTGAACATCTGGAAGTTCTCAGTTCATGTACTATTGAAGCCTGGTTTGGAGAATTTTAAGCAGTACTTTGCTAGTGTGTGAGATGAGTGCAATTATACAATAGTTTGAATATTCTTTGGCATTGCCTTTCTTCAGGATTTGATTGAAAGCTGACCTTTTGCAGTCCTGTGACCACTGCTCAGTTTTCCAAATTTGCTGGCATATTGAGTGCAGCACTTCTGCAGCATCATCTTTTAGTATTTGAAATAGCTCAACTGGAATTCCATCACCTCCACTAGCTTTGTTTATAGTGATGCTTTCTAAGGTCCGCTTGACATTGCACTCCAGGATGTCTGGCTCTAAGTGAGTGTTCACACCATTGTGGTTATCTGGATCATGAAGATCTGTTTTGTACAGTTCTATGTATTCTTGCCACCTCTTCTTAATATCTTCTGCTTCTGTTAGGTCCAGACCATTTCTGTCCTTTAATGTGCTCATCTTTGCATGAAATGTTCCCTTGGTATCTCTAACTTTCTTGAAGAGATCTCTAGTCTTTCCCATTCTATTTTTTCCCTCTATTTCTTTGCACTGATCATTGAGGAAGGCTTTCTTATCTCTCCTTGCTTTTCTCTGCATTCAGATCGGTATATCTTTCCTTTTTTCTTTTGCCTTTATCTTATGTTCTTTCTTGTTATTTGTAAGGCCTCTTTAAACAACCATTTTGCCTTTTTTATTTATTTTTCTAGGAGATGGTCTTGATCACTGCCTCCTGTACAAGGTCACAAACTTCCATTCATAGTTCTTCAGGCACTCTATACATCAAATATTATCCCTTGAATGTATTTGTCTCTTCAACTGTATAATTGTAAGGAAGTAACAGGCAAATTTGGCCTTGGCATACAAAATGAAGCAGGGCAAAGGCTAACAGTTTTGCCATGAGAATGCACTGGTCATAGCAAACACCCTCTTCCAACAACAACCAGAGATGACTCTACACATGGACATTGCCCAGTGGTTAATACTGAAATCAGATTGATTGTATTCTCTGCAGCCGAAGATGGAGAAGCTCTATACAGTCAGCAAAAACAAGACCTGGAGCTGAGTGTGGCTCAGATCTTAAACTCCTTATTGCAAAATTCAGGCTTAAACTGAAGAAAGTATGGGAATCCACTAGACCATTCAGATATGAGCTTAATCAAATTTATTTTCTCCTCCCTTTGAAAATCTTACAGTTATTTGAAAGCACTTAGCACTACCCCTTTAGTCTCCTCTCTATAGGATGATTTATTCCACACTGAAGCATCAACCTCTTGATTCTTAAATGTCTGCTGTGGGAAATGCCCCACTGTGGAAAAATATGCTGTTCACCTTTCTGTTCCTTGCTATATGGGTCAGCTTTGAATTTTGCAATGTTTTATTATAATCACTGCTTCCTTCGAGTTCTAAGTACAGAACACTGCCTTATGAGATGGCATAAAATGTCCCTCATGTAATTTTTATCAATGAGTTTTTATCTCCTCATTGTAATCAGGCCTAAGACCATTACTTTTATTATGGGAATCTAAAACTCCTAGTAGTTTAGCAGCTTATGTAACATTGATAGAGTCACTTAAAAACTGAGATATTGCTTACTCATTTGTATAGTGAATATGACAGCAGCTTTTAGAAAAGATGCTTAATAAACATTCATTATTGAACGTTATTGTAGGCTAGGAAATGGAACCAAGATCTCCTAACTTCTAGAGCATAATTTTTTTCTACTCTGAGCCCTTTTCCCATCTATCCTTTCTTAGGTGCCTCCCTAGTTCCTAATCTCTGACACTTTTCAAAGTAAAAGTTTTGTGGAACGAGGAGATTCTGAAAGGTCTCGTATCCAAGCACTTAATGAGCAACTGAACATTTGCAACATTCTGTGTTAACCACATCCACCCGCAAAGATTTTTATATAGAAACTCTTGATTGCCCTGTGTGGGTGGGGCTCATTGAGTCATATATTTAATTTCATCCTGAATAGGACTAGATGATTTTATGTCCAATTATCCATGATTGTTACAGAATAAAAAAGAGGATAATCAAATTTCATGCTTCACTAAGTAAATCAATGGCTATGGAAGCGCAGCTTAATCCCTTTTCAAATGTTGTTAACAGTTTTCCACAAGTCATTGGACATCTAAGTGGGCGGTTTACCTCTGTAAAATCAGCAATGTATGACATTTACACCAAATTCAGAATACTCAGCCCTATGACAGGGTAAAGGTTGTTGGTGCTGGGAGGGGAGTAGCCAGATTTTGTAGCCAGACATCACATTCTCAGTATTCCATCTTCTTTCTCTAGTTTTAGACACTTGAGAAATGGAATGTTTCCTGCCATAGCAGTAAGCAAAAGATGTCACAGTCATCAGCAACTGCAGCCACAGCCTATGGTGAGCTGGTGAGTACATCAGGAAGAAAAGAATACTTGCCATTTAGCAGCCACCAGATTGCAGCCACTCCCTACAGTGAGCCTTGAGGAAACTCAGGTTATGGAAACACAGGATACTGGCCCCAGATTGCTGAGGTACATAACAAAGGAATGATTTCAGTGACTCCAGACACTTGCATCTTCCCATACACAGAAAAGCACTAAATTACTTAAATTGACATATCTGGTTTTCTTTAATTAACAGTAAACTCATTGGAAAAGACCCTGATACTGGCAGGGATTGGGGGCAGGAGGAGAAGGGCACAACCAAGGATGAGATGGCTGGATGGCATCAGCAACCTGATGGACATGAATTTGAGTAAACTCTGGGAGTTGGTGATGGACAGGGAGCCCTGGCATGCTGCGATTCATGGGGTCTCAAAGAGTCGGACAAGACTGAGCAACTGAACTGAACTGAACTGAACCGAATCTTATGAGCTCCCCTCTTGCCTCCTTAGGGAAGTTTTTCTCAGGGTTACTTGATAGACATGGGCTTGGGTGGACTCCGGGAGTTGGTGATGGACAGGGAGGCCTGGCGTGCTGAGGTTCATGGGGTCGCAAAGGGTCGGACACAACTGAGCGACTGAACTGAACTGATATACTGCCTCCTGGGCTTGAAGTTCTAAAAATTATCACCCATAGCACTCAGCTTTCAGTCTCAACACAGTTGACCCTAAATTTTTAATATATCATTAACAGTGGTATGACTAAATATTGTATATGAAGATTCAGAATCAATAAGCAGAGGCTTACCTTCTTTTGCTTTGTTTTTGAGACAGTATTTTTTTTTTAAAGCCTCTGGAATTTCATGGATGAAAGTGTCTTAAGCGTGCATAGAAACATTATCTTTTTAGATGGCTCATCTGCCTCATAATTACCTGATGTAACTGTAAATACAGCAACAAATGTAACACCATATATAAAAAATAAATAAATAAAAGAGGAAGTGAGGAAAAACAGAGGGAGAAAAGGGAAGGAAAGAGAAATATTTTAGATTTGCCATGAAAAAAAATCATAGTCTGGAGAGAACAACCCAGGAGTCTGCCTTTGTAACATAAATCTCTGATGAAACTGATACACATAGAACTATGAAATTTCTGGGCAATTTAAACAGTAATTCAATAATTATGAGAACTTAAGAACTGATTGAGATTTAAGAAAATACACAGAGGAAACCCACTGTTGGTATTGCTCCAGTAATACATCTTACCATGCATCAGTGGCACTTCAAAGTTATTGAACCCACCTATTAGAAGGGTACTCTTTACTTAGCCTCTTTATGTGTAATAGAAGGAGATGCTAATGATTAAGTCATAAACTGGGTAATGCAGACAGTATGCGTCATATTGAATTCAGTTATGAAGATCTAAAAATAAACCAGAATAATCTAGAAAGGAAAGTGTTATGATTTTTGATACATTTAAAAATCTGGTCAAGATATTAAGAATAAACAAAATAAGGCAGGATTTTCCATGTAGAGATGGACAATATGGAAGAATAGAGAGATGCTCTGATATGTGGTTTTAGGATGATAAACAAAGGAGTGAATAAATGGGAATCAATAGACAAAAATATGTGTACTGTTTCCAAAAATACTCATGTCAAGAATACTTTCTTACTGCACCATAGCTGCCTGTAGCAATGCAAATGTCTGGATCCAGCTTGTGGAGTATCCAGCATGCAACAAAGATTTTTGACCCAAAAGTCTCCTCCATCATAGTGGATCATTTCTACTTTGGACCCAAAGCAGTGGGAAAAAGACAGAACAGAATGAAGCCCTTGAGACAGCAATCAAAATCCCACTAAGCACAGGACAAAGCTATAAAGCAGAACAGAGATGAAAGCAGAGATTCATCTGCCTCTGCTCATCTCTAGCTGGGAATCAGAGGGCCATTTTTGGGTAAAAAAAAGATGTCTTTTTCATTATAGAGGACTGGAATGCACAAGTAGGAACTCAAGAAACACCTGGAGTAACAGATAAATTTGGCCTTGGAATATGGAATGAAGCAGGGCAAAGGCTAATAGAGTTTTGCCAAGAGAATGCATTGATCATAGCAAACACCCTCTTCCAACAACACAAGAGAAGACTCTACACATGGACATCACCAGATGGTCAACACCAAAATCAGACTGATTATATTCTTTTTAGCCAAAGATGGAGACGCTCTATACAGTCAGCAAAAACAAGACCAGTAGCTGACTATGGCTCAGATCATGAACTCCTTATTGCCAAATTCAGACTTAAAGTGAAGAAAGTAGGGAAAACCACTAGACCATTCAGGTATGACCTAAATCAAATCCTTTATGATTATACAGTGGAAGTGATAAATAAATTTAAGGGACTAGGTCTGATAGACAGACTGCCCGAAGAACTATGGATGGAGGTTCATGACATTGTACAGGAGACAGAGATCAAGACCACCCCTATGGAAAAGAAATGGAAAAAAGCTAAGTGGCTGTCTGGGGAGGCCTTACAAATATCTGTGAAGAGAAAAGAAGTGAAAAGCAAAGGAGAAAAAGAAAGATATAAGCATCTGAATACAGAGTTCCAAAGAATAGCAAGGAGAGATAAGAAAGCCTTCCTCCTTGATCAATGCAAAGAAACAGAGGAAAACAACAGAATGGGAAAGAAAAGAGATCACTTCAAGAAAGTTAGAGATACCAAGGGAACATTTCATGTAAAGATGGACTTGATATAGGACAGAAAAGGTATGGAGCTAACAGAAGCAGAAGATATTAAGAAGAGGTGGCAAGAATGCACAGAAAACCTGTACAAAAGAGATGTTCAAAACCAAGATAATCACGATGGTGTGATCACTCACCTAGAGCCAAACATCCTGGAATATGAAGTCAAGTGGGCCTTAGAAAGCACCACTATGAACAAAGCTAGTGCAGGTGATGGAATTCCAGTTGAGCTATTTTAAATCCTGAAAGATGATGCTGTGAAAGTGCCACACTCAATATGCCAGCAAATTTGGAAAACTCAGCAGTGGCCGCAGGACTGGAAAAGGTCAGTTTTCATTCCAAGCCCAAAGAAAGGCAATGCCAAAGAATGCTCAAACTACTGCAAAATTTCACTCATCTCACGTGCTAGTAAAGTAATGCTCAACATTCTCCAAGCCAGGCTTCAGCAATATGTGAATCGTGAACTTCCTGATGTTCAAGCTGGTTTTAAAAAAGGCAGAGGAACCAGAGATCAAATTGCCAACATCTGGTGGATCATGGAAAAAGCAAGAGAGTTGCAGAAAAACATCTATTTCTGTGTTATTGACTATGCTAAAGCCTTTGACTGTGTGGATCACAATAAACGGTGGAAAATTCTGAAAGAGATGGGAATACCAGACCACCTAACCTGCCTCTTGAGAAACTTATATGCAGGTCAGGAAGCAATAGTTAGAACCGGACATGGAACAACAGACTGGATCCTAATAGGAAAAGGAGTACATCAAGGCTGTATATTGTCACCCTGCTTATTTAACTTATATGCAGAGTACATCATGAGAAACACTGGGCTGGAAGAAGCACAAGCTGGAATCAAGATTGCCGGGAGAAATATCAATAACCTCAAATGCAGATGACACCACCCTTATGGCAGAAAGTGAAGAGGAACTAAAAAGCCTCTTGATGAAAGTGAAAGAGGAGAATGAAAAACTTGGTTCAAAGCTCAACATTCAGAAAATAAAGATCATGGCATCTGGTCCCATCACTTCATGGTGGATAGATGGGGAAAGAGTGGAATCAGTGTCAGACTTTATTTTTTTGGGCTCCAAAATCATTGCAGATGATGATTGCAGCCATGATACTAAAAGACGCTTACTCCTTGGAAGGAAAGTTATGACCAACTTAGATAGCATATTGAAAAGCAGTGACATTAGTTTGCCAACAAAGGTCCCTCTAGTCAAGGCTATGGTTTTTCCAGAAGTCATGTGTAGATATGAGAGGTGGACTGTGAAGAAAGCTGAGTGCTGAAGAATCGATGCTTTTGAACTGTGATGTTGGAGAAGACTCTTGAGAGTCCCTTCAACTGCAAGGAGATCCAACCAGTCCATTCTGAAGGAGATCATTCTGAAGGTGTTCTTTGGAAGGAATGATGCTAAAGTTGAAACTCCAGAGTTTTAGCCACCTCATGCAAAGTGTTGACTCATTGGAAAAGACTCTGATGCTGGGAGGGATTGGGGGCAGGAGGAGAAGGGGACGACAGAGGATGAGATGGCTGGATGGCATCACCGACTTGATGGACATGAGTTTGAGAGAACTCTCAGAGTTGGTGATGGACAAGGAAGCCTGGCATGCTGCAATTCATGGGGTCACAAAGAGTCTGACACGGCTGAGTGACTGAACTGAACTGAACAGAACTGATATATGTGGAAGCAGATTAACACACAATAATTAACACAATAAAGTGCTGTTAAAACAAGAATTGGAAAAGTCATCCATTTTAATAAACTCTAAAATGCAGAATTACATAATTTCTCAGGATTTTTTTTGCCAAATTCTAAATAGTTTGGAAACAGTATACAAGATTAATACATTTTCTTCTTTTTTTGTAATTTCATAAAATCAGAAAAAAGAAGTTTTTGCTATTTTATTTTTCATCTCCTAATTAAGGTAGTACCATTATTAACAGAGACTTCCCAGGTGGTACTAATGATAAAGAACCCACCTGACAATGCAGGAGATGAAAGAGATGTGGGCTTGATCCCTGAGTCAGGAAGATCCCTTCGAGGAGGTCATGGCAATCTGCTCAAATATTCTTGCCTAGAGAACTGGACAGAGAAGCCTGTCAGGCTATAGACCATAGGGTAACACAGAGTTGGACATGACTGAAGTGACTTCACACACACAAACACATTATTCACAGAGTTCTGGAAATGTTGTCAGTGGTGCTTGAGGCACTGATGTATAGGTAGAATCTACACATGTTGGTTCATTTCCTAAGGAAACTGCTTGAATCCTTAGCTGTATATATGCATGGTGATTAACCATCAAAAGTGCTTCCTCAACAATCTGCCTCCTGAGAAACATATACAGGTCAGGAAGCAACAGAACCAGACAAGGTACAACAGACTGGTTCAAAATTGGGGAAGGGGTATGTAAATGCTCTATATTGTCACTTTGCTTATTTAACTTGTATGCAGAGTTCCATTCCGTTCAGTTCAGTTCAGTCACTCAGTCGTGTCGAACTCTTTGTGACCCCATGAATCTCAGCACGCCAGGCCTCCCTGTCCATCACCATCTCCCGGAGTTCACTCAGACCCACATCCATCGAGTCAGTGATGCCATCCAGCCATCTCATCCTTGGCTGTCCCCTTCTCCTCCTGCCCTCAATCCCTCCCAGCATCAGAGTCTTTCCAATGAGTCAACTCTTCGCATGAGGTGGCCAAAGTACCAGAGCTTCAGCTTTAGCATCATTCCTTGCAAAGAAATCCCAGGGCTGATCTCCTTTAGAATGGACTGGTTGGATCTCCTTGCAGTCCAAGGGACTCTCAAGAGTCTTTCCCAACACCACAGTTCAAAAGCATCAATTCTTTGGCGCTCAGCCTTCTTCACAATTTAACTCTCACATCCATACATGACCACAGGAAAACCATAGCCTTGACTAGATGGACCTTAGTTGGCAAAATAATGTCTCTGCTTTTGAATATACTATCTAGGTTAGTCATAACTTTTCTTCCAAGGAGTAAGCGTCTTTTAGTATCATGGTTGCAGTCACCATCTTCAGTGATTTTGGAGCCCAAAAACATAAAGTCTGACACTGTTTCCACTGTTTCCCCATCTATTTCCCATGAAGTGATGGGACCAGATGTCATGATCTTAGTTTTCTGAATGTTGAGCTTTAAGCCAACTTATTTGCTCTCCTCTTTCACTTTCATCAAGAGGCTTTTAGTTCCTCTTCACTTTCTGCCTTAAGGGTGGTGTCATCTGCATATCTGAGGTTCTTGATATTTCTCCCATAAATCTTGCTTCCAGCTTGTGTTTCTTCCAGCCCAGCGTTTCTCATGATGTACTCTGCATATAAGTTAAATAAGCAGGGTGACAGTATATAGCCTTGACGTACTCCTTTTTCTATTTGGAATCAGTCTGTTGTTCCACGTCCAGTTCTAACTGTTGCTTCCTGACCTGCATACAGATTTCTCAAGAGGCAGGTTAGGTGGTCTGGTATTCCTATCTCTTTCATAATTTTCCATAATTTATTGTGATCCACACAGTCAAAGGCTTTGGCATAGTCAATAAAGCAGAAATAGATGTTTTTCTTGAACTCTCTTGCTTTTTCCACGATCCAGTGAATGTTGACAATTTGAACTTTGGTTCCTCTGCCTTTTCTAAAACCAGCTTGAACATCAGGAAGTTCACAGTTCACATATTGCTGAAGCCTGGCTCGGAGAATTTTGAGCATTACTTTACTAGCACGTGAGATGAGTGCAATTGTGCAGTAGTTTGAGCATTCTTTTGCATTGCCATGCCTGCGAGGCAACCCAAGATGGGTGGGTTATGGTGGAGAGGTCTGACAGAATGTGGTCCACTGGAGAAGGGAATGGCAAGCCACTTCAGTATTCTTGCCTTGAGAACCCCATGAACAGTAGGAAAAGGCAAAATGATAGGATACCAAAGAGGAACTCCCCAGGTCATTAGGTGCCCAATATGCTACTGGAGATCAGTGACTACAGAGATCAATAACTTCAGAAAGAATGAAGGGATGGAGCCAATGGAAAAACAATACCCAGTTCAGGATGTGACTGGTGATAGAAGCAAGATCTGATGCTGTAAAGAGCAATATTGTATAGGAACCTGGAATGTCAGGTCCATGAATCAAGGCAAATTGGAAGCGGTCAAACAAGAGATGGCAATGATGAACGTCGACATTCTAGGAATCAGCGAACTAAAATGGACTGGAAAGGGTGAATTTAACTCAGATGACCATTATATCTACTACTGCAGGCAGGAATCCCTCAGAAGAAATGGAGTAGCCATTATGGTCAACAAAAGAGTCCAAAATGCAGTACTTGGATGCGATCTCAAAAACGACAGAATGATCACTGTTCGTCTCCAAGGCAAACCATTCAATATCACAGTTATCCAAGTCTATGCCCCAACCAGTAACAGTGAAGAAGCTGAAGTTGAATGGTTTTATGAAGACCTACAAGACCTTGTAGAACCAACACCCAAAAAAGATGTCCTTTTCATTATAGGGGACTGAAATGCAAAAGTAGGAAGTCAAGAAACACCTGGAGTAACAGGCAAATTTGGCCTTGGAATGTGGAATGAAGCGGGGCAAAGACTAATAGAGTTTTGCCAAGAAAATGCACTGGTCATAGCAAACACCCTCTTCCAACAACACAAGAGAAGACTCTACACATGGACATCACCAGATGGTCAACACCGAAATCAGATTCATTATATTCTTTGCAGCCATAGATGGAGAAGTTCTATACAGCCAAAAAAAAAAAAAAAACAAGACCAGGAGCTGACTGTGGCTCAGATCATGAACTTCTTATTACCAAATTCAGACTCAAATTGAAAAAAAGTAGGGAAAACCACTAGACCATTCAGGTATGACCTAAATCAAATCCCTTATGATTATACAGTGGAAGTGAGAAATAGATTTAAGGGCCTAGATCTGATAGATAGAGTGCCTGATGAACTATGAAGTGAGGTTCATGACACTGTAGAGGAGACAGGGATCAAGACCATCCCCATGGAAAAGAAATGCAAAAAAGCAGAATGGCTGTCTGGGGAGGCCTTACAAATAGCTGTGAAAAGAAGAGAGGTGAAAAGCAAAGGAGAAAAGGAAAGATATAAGCATCTGAATGCAGAGTTCCAAAGAATAGCAAGAAGAGATAAAAAAGCCTTCTTCAGCAATCAATGCAAAGAAATAGAGGAAAACAACAGAATGGGAAAGACTAGAGATCTCTTCAAGAAAATTAGAGATACCAAGGGAACATTTCATGCAAAGATGGGCTCGATAAAGGACAGAAATGGTCTGGACCTAACAGAAGCAGAAGATATTAAGAAGAGGTGGCAAGAATACATGGAAGAACTGTACAAAAAAGATCTTCACGACCCAGATAATCATGATGATGTGATCACTAATCTAGAGCCAGACATCTTGGAATGTGAAGTCAAGTGGGCCTTAGAAAGCATCACTACGAACAAAGCTAGTGCTGGTGATGGAATTCCAGTTGAGCTGTATGCAGAGTACATCATGTGAAATACCAAGCTGGTTGAATCAGAAGCTGGTATCAAGATTGCCGGGAGAAATATCAAGAACCTCAGATATGCAGATGATACCACCCTAGATGTCAGGAAGCAAATAGGAGCCAAAGAGCCCTTGGATAAGAGTGAAAAAAAGAGAGTGGAAAAGCTAGCTTAATGCTCAACATTCAAAAAAAGAAGATCATGGCATCCAGTCCCATCACTTCACAGAAGATGGGGAAAAAATGGAAACAATGACAGACGTTATTTTCTTGGACTCCAAAATGAATCACTGAGGATGGTGACTGCAGCCATGAAATAAAAAGATGCTTCCTCCTTGGAAAAAAGCTATGACAAACTTATATTAAATAGCAGAGACATAATTTTGGTGACAAAGGTTCATATAGTCAAAGTTAAGATTTTCCCAGTTCACAGGTATAGATGTGAGCTGAGCATTGAAGAATTGATGCTTTTTTTTTTTCCTTTAGTTATAGATATTAACTTTATTTATTTATTTATTTTTCTACCACCTATTTTATCTATTTATTTTTAAATTTTACTTTATTTTACTTTAAAATACTGTATTGGTTTTGCCATACAAATTGGAGGTTAATTACTTTACAATATTGTATTGGTTTTGTCATACATCTACATGTATCTGCCACAGGTGATGCTTTTGAATAGTGTGTTGGAGAGGACTCTTGAGAGTCCCTTAGACAGCAAGGAGATCAAACCAGTCAATCCTAAAGGAAACCAACCAGAAATTTTTATTGGAAGGACTAATGCTGAAGCTGAAGTTCCAATAGTTTGGCCATCTGATGTGAAATGTTGACTCATTGGAAAAGACTCTGATGCTGGGAAAGATTGAAGGCAGGAGGAGAACTGGGGGATAGACCATGAAATGGTTGGATGGCATCACTGACTCAATGGACATGAGTTTGAGAAAACTCTGGGACATAGTCAATGACAAGGAAGCCTGGCATGCTGAGTCCATGGGGTAACAAAGAGTCAGACATAATCTAGTAACTGAAAAACTTAAGAAATATTCAAGATTGTAGGAAACAAAGGAGAAAATATTTTTGATCATGACTACTTAGTAGGAAAGGTTACTGATATACATTATTTAAAAATCCACAATGATGTTACTGTAAGGATGAGAGTGAGGCTGAGAAAAATTGAATGACTTTTAAATATCACAGGCTTATTACTCATAGAACTAATTGTTACTCAGATCTGCCTTACTCTGAATTATTTTAAAATTATATCATATATTTACAAACTGAAGTGACTTAGCAGCAGCATAATACAAGGGAAATAAATAATCATTTATATGATATGGAAAAAGGTCATAAAGGAAATCATTCACACATTGTTCAAATTTGTGTAGCCAATACGTAACATGGGACCTGGCATAAGCTGGGAATTAATAGACACTTGTTGAGTGACTGTCCCTGCTTATAGTAACAGGAGAAAGGAATGTTTAGAAAAGCCTCATGAAAAAAGTAGAATTTGAGCTTGGTTTTAAAGAATGAAAAGTGAAAGTGTTAGTCACTCAGTCATGTGAGACTCTTTGGCCAGGCTCCTCAGTCCATGAAATTCTCCAGGCTAGAATACTGGAGTGGGTAGCCATTCCTTTCTCCAGGGGATCTTTGTGACTCAGGGGTAGAATCTGGGTCTCCTGTATTGCAGGCAGATTGTTTACCGTATGAGCCACCAGAGAACAGACACAAATCAAGAGCTAAGAGGATAGAAGTGACTTCATGGAATATGGACCACAATGAATAAAAGGTACTGAGATGGGAAATTGCAGATTGAGTTTAAAGAAGAGTATATAATCAAATTTGAATGAATCAAATGTGTACAAAGGGGTAGTGTAAACAAAGTCCTTCAGTTCAGTTCAGTCACTCAGTCATGTCTGACTCTTTGTGACCCATGGACTGCAGCATGGCAAGCTTCCCTGTCCATCACCATCTCCTAGAGCCTACTCAAATTCATGTCCATAGAGTAGGCGATGCCATCCAACCATCTCATTCTCTGTCTTCCCCTTTTCCTCCTGCCTCCTATCTTTCCCAGCATCAGGGTCTTTTCCAATGAGTCCTTAAAGGGACAGAAATCTGATGTTGAAGTATCAGGCATTTGCCTCGATTTGCATAAATAAGGTGATAAGTATTTTTTGAACAAAATATATTACTCAAAATGAGATCACTCCCTCCATAACAGACTTGAGAATTTGTTGGTGGAAGTAGAGTCTTCACTTGAATTGATATGGAAAGCATAATATTTCTCTGAAGATTATGACTTTTTCTTCAAAAACTAAGGAGGGGTGTTATATTGTGTTTTGTCATATAGTAAATCAATATATAAGCATCTGATATATTCATGTTTCCCTTAATATAACACAGTCCCAGAACATTATTAAATCATATGTATCCATCAAGATAGATCATATTTATGCTATGTCTTAATGTATCCCATGGCAGACTACTGCAGAGCACAAGGGCAACAATAAGTGAAATCTTATTAGATATTTACTTGTTTCTATATGGGTGTAGTGTGTGTGTGTGTGTGTGTGTGTGTGTGTGTGTGTGTAAACAGCTTGCCATGCTGCAGCTTGCCATGCTGCAGTCCATGGGTCACAAAGAGTCAGACATGACTGAGAAACTGAACTGAACTGAAGGACTTTGTTTACACTACCCCTTTGTACACATTTGATTCATTCAAACTTGATTATACACTCTTCTTTAAACTCAATCTGCAATTTCCCATCTCAGTACCTTTTATTCATTGTGGTCCATATTCCATGAAGTCACTTCTATCCTCTTAGCTCTTGATTTGTGTCTGTTCTCTGGTGGCTCATACGGTAAACAATCTGCCTGCAATACAGGAGACCCAGATTCTACCCCTGAGTCACAAAGATCCCCTGGAGAAAGGAATGGCTACCCACTCCAGTATTCTAGCCTGGAGAATTTCATGGACTGAGGAGCCTGGCCAAAGAGTCTCACATGACTGAGTGACTAACACTTTCACTTTTCATTCTTTAAAACCAAGCTCAAATTCTACTTTTTTCATGAGGCTTTTCTAAACATTCCTTTCTCCTGTTACTATAAGCAGGGACAGTCACTCAACAAGTGTCTATTAATTCCCAGCTTATGCCAGGTCCCATGTCACGTATTGGCTACACAAATTTGAACAATGTTTGGAATGTGAAATCAAGAAGGCCTTAGGAAGCATCACTATGAACAAAGCTAGTGGAGGTGATGGAATTCCATTTGAGGTTTTTCAAAACCTAAAATGTGATGCTGTGAAAGTGCTGCACTCAATATGCCAGCACATTTGGAAAACTCGGCAGTGGTCACAGGACTGGAAAAGGTCAGTCTTCATTCAAATCAAAAAGAAGGGAAATGCCAAAGAAAGTTAAAACTACCACATAATTGCATTCATCTCGCACACTAGCAAAGTAATGCTCAGCATTCCCAAAGCCAGGCTTCAACAGTACATGAATTGTGAACTTTCCTATATTCAAGCTGCGTTTAGTAAAATCAGAGGAACCAGAGATCAAATTGCCAACATCCGTTGGATCATTGAAAAAGCAAGAGAATTCCATAAAAAAATATCTATTTCTACTTTATTGATTATGCCAAAGTCTTTAACTCTGTGGTTCACAACAAACTGGAAAATTCTTAAAGAAATGGGAATATCAGACCACCTGAGAAAGCTGTATGCAGGTCAAGAAGAAACAGTTAGAACTGGACATGGAACAACAGACTGGTTCCAAAATGGGAAAGGAGTACATCAAGGCTGTATATTATCACCCTGCTTATTTAACTTATATGCAGAGTACATCATGAGAAATACCAGGCTGTATGAAGCACAAGCTGGAATCAAGATTGCTGGGAGAAATATCAATAACTTCAGATACACAGATGACACCACCCTTATGGCAGGAAGCCAAGAGGAACTACAAAGCCTCTCAATGAAACTGAAAGAGGAGACTGAAAAAGTTGGCTTAAAGCTCAACATTTAAAAAAATAAGATCATGGCATCCGGACCCATCACTTCATGGCAAATAGAAGGGGAAGCAATACAGTGACAGACTTTATTTTTTGGGCTAAAAATCACTGCAGATGGTGACTGCAGCCATGAAATTAAAAGACACTTGCTCCTTGGAAGAAAAGCTATGACCAACCTAGACAGCATATTAAAAAGCAGAGAGATTACTTTGCCGACAAAGGTCCATCTACTCAAAGCTATGGTTTTCCAGTAGTGATATATGGATGTGAGAGTTGGACTATAAAGAAAGCTGAGCACTGAAGAATTGATGCTTTTAAACTGTGGTGCTGGAGAAGACTCTTGAGAGTCCCTTGGACTGCTAGGAGATCCAACCAGTCAATCGTAAAGGAAATCAGTCCTGAATATTCATTGGAGGGACTGATACTGAGGCTGAAACTCCAATACTTTGGCCACCTGATGCAAAGAACTGACTCACTGGAAAAGACCCTGACGCTGGGAAAGACTGAAGGCAGGAGGAGAAGCGGACGACAGAGGATGAGATGGTTGGATGGCATCACCGACTTGATGGACATGAGTTTGAACAATTTCTGAGAGTTGGTGATGGACAGGGAAGCTTGGCATGCTGCAGTCCATGGGTGTCACAAAGAGTAGGACACAACTGAGGACTGAAATGTACTGATACTATACTTGTAGCAGAAAATTAGTATAAATAATAAAAACAATATGAGGGTTTTTTTTTTGCAATTTTAGAAAAAATTAACTTTCTACCAAGAATTCCAGGGTTATCTGGAATCATTTTGTGGCTCCACAAAATCAAGATTGGAAATGGCAAGCTTAAGAAAACCTTTTGACTGGTATTCCGTGCTCCAGGAAATTCAGTTTAAGGGCCAAACTCAGGTCAGCATTGTACAAACTACAAAGCAAAAATGTTATCAGTTGGTCATTGGGGCATGAAGAAATAGTTTCAGCAGAATG
Organism: Ovis aries; assembly: GCF_016772045.2. NCBI lineage: Eukaryota > Metazoa > Chordata > Mammalia > Artiodactyla > Bovidae > Ovis > Ovis aries. The sequence goes on along the minus strand of NC_056075.1, from coordinate 28,890,673 downwards.
ACACCTTTTGTGTGTGTTAATTTTCTCCACATGCCTGTTTTTTTCTAATGTATAGATTCCTCCCTGTATTATTTTCTTATTGCTACTGTACCAAATTGCCATCAAGTTGTGCTTTAAAACAACATAAACGTATGATCTTATGGTTCTAGAGGTCAGGGAGCCGTATGGGTCTTCCAGGTTAAAATCAAGGTGTCAGCAGATATGTGCTCTATCTGGGGACTCTAGGGAGGCTTGCATTTTCCAGCATTTAGGAGCAGCCCACATTCCTTGGCTCTTGGCATCATCACTCAGACCTCTGATTCCATTATCATACCTCTGACTCCTATCCTCTTGCCTCCTTTTAAACACCCTTGTGATTACATTGTACCTATCTGGATATTTCAGGATAATCCTCAACTTAAATACAACTGCAAAGTCTCTTTTTCAAGCACAATTATTAATCACCTACTATGTGATATGCACTGCTGAAAATATAACAAAGATTCTCCCCTACCCTCAAAGGAGCATGAAGGAACATGCACTCTTACAGAGGGGGAAAAAAAAAAAAGCAAAATGATAGACTATTTGTGGCACAGAAAAAAAGGTAAGGTATAATTTGTATAAGTTTAGAATAGGGAACAAACATCTCATCATCTCATGAAATGCTTACAATCTGTCTGGGCCTGTGTCTTTCTCTCTGTCTCTCTCCCTATCTCTGTCTATATATACATACACACACACATACACACACATATTAGACAAGGCCAGTGTTTTATCTCCAGTCTTTGTTGTTGTTGTTGTTGAAGCAGAAAAACTAAATAAATCATCCCAGATCATAAAAGTATAAAACTAAACACTGAATCAGGATTAAAATCTCATCACCTGATCATTAATTTATTATTCCAAAATTCCTCTGAAAAAAAGAGGAGGTATATAAAAAAAAAAAAGTAAGGAAAACACAACACATTAAGCAGACAAATGCTAATGCTTACATCTCAGAATATAGCAATGAACAAATTATTCTGGCCTACATCTAATTACAAATTTGAAACAGAGAGCAATATTTGAATTATGAATCAGATAGCTCTGTTAATATAGAGACAACTTAAATCTTAAAAAAATGTTACTACCCCTTAGGTAATCCTCTTCCCTTTTTTCCTCTATATTATCCCACATTGCATCTTGGAGGGGTATTTACATATTTCATAAATATATCAATACATTTCTACAGAGAGAATGATGTGACTCAGGCCCATGTGTTACCACATAAGTCCAGCTCTGGAGCCCTTGTGCAGCTTTTTCCATATTTTCATCATTTTTAATTTGCTCAATCATTTGATCCTTTAAACAATAAATACTTTGCATAAAAGAAATTAGATACATATAATGTAGTGTAAATACAAACAAGTTATGTATAGTGAAGTGGAACATGTTGCTATGTGAGCATAAGGAAAGATGAATGTGACTCTACAACATACATCCACATTCTCTGTATCTTGACTTCTGCTTTTTTCATTTTTACTGAAATTTTCTGTCATTGGAAATAATCATGACTTTGCCTATCAGCCTTTACTGCTCTGTCGTCAAATGTTAATCTTTTAATATTTAAATGGTGTGGTGGAAGGCACTTGGTGCTACAATAGTCTTCTTGTGTTTACTCTTTAAGAATTTTTAATATTTTCTACATACTCTAAAAGTAAACATTTAGGGGAAAAATCACAGCTATAAGATTGATGTGGAAATTAAATAAGATATTGCACAAAAATAGAGTGACCAACTAAGGATGAATAAAAACAATCATAAGCCTGCTTGTGAGGGAGCAAATTAAGTAGCTAATTAGCAATGCCCAGTGGTTCTACCTTCCCGTCTCAATGACTTTTAGCTCCCCTAAATGTTGGAGACCCTAGAGCAGAGGGGTGCAGACTTGTCACATCAGACTGCCTGGAGTTGAATTCCAGCTTCACTAGTTACTACCTGCATAATCATCAACAGATGATTTAACTCTTCTAAGCCTCAGATTTCTTATAGGTTAAGTGGGTTATAGTAATTATACCTAGTTCATGCTGTGAATACTTAAAAAAAGAGAGATCATGTTTAAAGTATTCAGAATACTGACTGCTACATAAAATGGGCTTAGGAAATTTTGAATAGTGTTACCAAGCTAGTGACTTCCAGAAATGTCTGGATATATCTCTCCAGGAAGCCAAGGGTCAATTATTCATGTAGTGAATGCCAGCCTGGTGACAACAGGATCTATATTTCATGATATTATTTCTACAATTGGTTTTATACTGAACTATTGTCCATCCAGCAGTGTCTTTCAAAATAGGTAGAAATTAAACATTAAAGATGCTGCTACACTACTTGCTAACTCATGACAAACTAAGATCAATAAATACCAAAACTATTTCTGAGTTCTGGAATGTCCTTAGAATACTTCCCAACACAGTGATGACTGTATTAGTTTATTGTTACTGCTCTAAAAAATTACCACAAAATCGTTGGCTTAGAGGAACAATTTTTTTCTCTTATTTTTCTGTAGACAAGAAGTTCAGATTTTGGGGGGTTAAAATCAAGGTATCAGCAGAGCTGATACCTCTGGAGAGTCCTCTGGAGAATTTGTTCCTTGCCTCTTTCAGCTTCTACTGGCTGATGACATCCCTTGGTTGTGTTCCCATCACTCTTGCTTCCATTGACCTGTCTCCTACTTCCTCTTCTGTAGTCAAATGTCTCTGTATCCCTGCTTTAAGGATACTTGTGATTATATTTAGTTCTCATCCAGATAATTCATGATAATCTCTCCATCTCAAAACCCATCATTTATTCCCACTTGCAAAGTGTGTTTTGCCATTTAACACTGGAAGATGTTCCAGAAAATAGAATATGAATATCTTTGGGGCTATTGTTAAGCCTACCAAAACCATAATTAGTTGATAAGAACCAGCATATGAGACTCAGAAATATGGACTTGATGAAGTCAAGATGACAAATTTGGGTAGAAAGAGAACAAAGAATGACTGATGTCCTCTATAGCACCTGCTATGGTTGCTCCTGTTGTGAACACTCATCTTTATTATCCCAGCAAGATGATTTGCAAGAACATAAAGTTAACTCATTTTCAAAATTTGTCAATGTAAAGGCTTGGATAATAAAATACTTAGATTCACACAGGTCCTGAAGTAAAACTGACAGGAGAATTTATCTTACAAATGAGTGGTGGAAGAAAGAATGCAAAAAGTGAGAGATGTAATCTTTCTTTAAAATATGGAGAAATGTTGCCCCATTTATTCAACAATTTATGGGGTGCTTAATAAACACTCAATGTACTAATTATAGAACAAAAATGATGACATTATATTTTAGGTAACTTGATTGGGTAAGGCTTTTGATTTGAGAACAAGGAGAAGAGAAAATACCTTGCCCTTAAATTAAAAATTTACTATTTAGGTGTGAAGTTACAGTATAAGTGATGGAAATGTCTATAATCCTGTGTCATAATTAAATGTGGAATAAAAGTACTGGGTAACTTTTTGATAATGAGACTCTCCAATTTACATTCACTATTTCCAGTGCTTCCAACTTAACCCACTTGATTTGTACCAAGTCAACAAGGGGGATAACTTGCCACATACTCACCAGTAGTTCTTTGAATAGCTGAAAAGGGTAGGCTTGTTGTCACTTATATCTATACAGTTAACTTTTCATTATTAATAACTTAAAATATCTGCCCATCTCAGAATAGCCCCCTAAACCACAGGATAACCTGCCACAGATAATTGTACCACAAGGAAGCACTAAGTTCAAGTTGAGTCAATCACTCATATAGTGATTCAAAAATTTCTATGAAGCTTTGACCAAGAAAGTCTTTGTATAGGTCTGGACATGACTAGACACATCTGGGCTGGCAATGTGTACATCTCACTATTTAAAAGCTGTGAGAGCTAGTTTGGAAAGAGTAAAAGAGGAGAGTGATAGGCATGGATGATTTCCAAAAAAGTGTGGTATATTTGCTGGTGGTAATTAACAGAGACCTTTTTGGAAACTAGACATAAAATATAATCTATCAAAGTTACTTAGAAGTCCATCTTCTTGCTGTGACAACATAAAATATTGTGACATTCTGGCCAATAGCTAGTGCTTGGCCAAAGCTAGCCAACTACCCAGACTGAATCTTAATCTACTATTTGTATTTCTGTAGATTTGAAAATATCTCTTCCAACTCATCTGCTATAAAGCATACTTACTGAATAGCTCTCCTGTCATAAGAGATCCTATTGCTTGAGCCTGGTGTGTTCTATTTTCCCATTTCTGTGCTGACAATGTCATACCAGATTTAAATCTAAATGGTAAGGATGTGAGCTAAATCCTGTTTTGAAGGAAAAAGCTAAAGTTAATTAGGCCACCCAGGAATTTAATATATCCCTATGGATCTCATAATATGCATTAGCAATGGTCAACCTAAGTTTTAATAGCATTTTTGGCACATAATTTTTCAATTCTGTTGATCTGAGTCACTGAAGAATTATCCAAGACAATCTAGAATATATAAAAGTACAACCATTACATCAATGTATGGAGACCTAATGGACCCTGAATGCTTTATTTATTTACTATTAACTTGTAATTCAATCTAAAATGATCACATAAGTTCCCAACCAGGCGCTGATATTCTTTCACAGAAATCATGAGGAAAAGAACAGTCTTGGGATATTGAACAAATTTTTTCCTTCTCTCTCGCCACAGTGCCTCTACCAGTATCCCAGCATATATATCTTGTTAGTTCCTTGATGACCTGAGCATTCAGAATGCCATATTCTACCCTTCTGTTTATTATGAAGACACTCTAGTACATGAAACTATCAAAGAGATTCTGATGACCTCAGTAGGCTCCCTTCAGTGCCTAAATGTCACAACAAAAACAGTCATGAGATATAATATTGATAATGCAAGTGCATTTTTGAGAGTAACAGTCACAGTGAGCATTTGGAAGATATCATCTGATCATAAATAAACTCTTCAATATACTGAAGCACTGAGCCAAATAACAAAGCTAATAAAATTCCTGTGAAAGAATAGCTAGGGAAAACAAGTAAATGAGGCAAGAGAATAAGCATGGGATTTAGAGAGTGGTTTTACAGTATAGAGGTACGGTTGGGAAAGCACAAACTCATAAACTTCCTGACTCAAAAAGGCTGTGACATCAGAATGAAATGATTGAATATGTAGTGTCATTTGTTATTTGTGTCTGCCCCAAATGCATCTTTGGTTCTTAAGAGAGTATCTGCTGATTTTATTTGTTGAACAAACTGTGCTGTTAGGTGGGTAGGCGTTATATATGGAGATTGCATGGAGCTCAGATATAATTTCATATCTTATTGCCCCTAGTATGTAAGTAGAGTAATATGCAACTGTAGAAAATAAACTTAATTCTATGCCTTGTGTTGAAAAGGGAAAGTATTTTTTTCTGATGGGCAAAGAAATGAACAAGGTACAAACCTGTGGCTCTAAGAGGATACCATGTTTAAGAATGAAGCAAGGACACACACACACACACACACACACACCCACACACACACACACACACCAGTGCACATGCACACACGTGCAGATCCAAAAGATGAAGAGACGGCAATTGCTAATAAAGCTGCCAAACCCTATTCACTTCCCCTACATTATAAACATATAGGAGCACATAGTCACTTTTGCTTTGAATTAGTTTGTGTTCATGGCATTACTGACTCAACTGACATGAGTCTGAGCAAACCTGGGAGATAGTGAACGATATGGAAGACTGGAGCGCTGCAGTCCATGGGGTCACAAAGACTTAGCGACTAAACAACAAAATTGGGTTTAATTTCTATCACTGAAATTCCACAAAAAAAGTCATTATATACACACATTTTTAAGCATCAGTTCAGTTCAGTCGCTCAGTCGTGTCCAACTCTTTTCAACCCCATGAACCGCACATGTCAGGCCTCCCTGTCCATCACCAACTCCTGGAGTCCACCAAAACCCCCATGTCCATCGAGTCAGTGATGGCATCCAACCATCTCATCCTCTGTCATCACCTTCTCCTCCTGCCCTCAATCTTTCCCAGCATCAGGGTGTTTTCCAGTGACTCAGCTCTTCGCATCAGATGGCCAAAATACTGGAGTTTCAACTTCAACATCAGTCCTTCAAATGAACACCTATGACTGATTTCCTTTAGGTTGGACTGGTTGGATCTCCTTGCAAGTCAAGGGACTCTCAAGAGTCTTCTCCAACACCAGAGTTCAAAAGCATCAGGTCTTCGCGCTTAGCTTTCTTCACAGTCCAACTCTCACACCCATACATGACCACTGGAGAAACCATAGCTTTGACTAGATGGACCTTTGTTGGCAAAGTAATGTCTCTGCTTTTGAATAGGCTATCTAGGTTGGTCATAACTTTCCTTCTAAGGAGTAAGCGTCTTTTAATTTTATGGCTGCAATCACCATCTGCAGTGATTTTGGAGCCCCCAAAATAAATCTGACACTGTTTCCACTGTTTCCCCATCTATTTGCCATGAAGTGATGGGACCAGATGTCATGATCTTAGTTTTCTGAATGTTGAGCTTTAAGACAACTTTTTCACTCTCCTCTTTCACTTGCATCAAGAGGCTTTTTAGTTCCTCTTCACTTTCTGCCATAAGAGTGGTGTCATCTGCATATCTGAGGTTCTTTATATTTCTCCCGGCAATCTTGATTCCAGCTTGTGCTTCTTCCAGCCCAGCGTTTCTCATGATGTACTCTGCATATAAGTTAAATAAGCAGGGTGACAATATACAGCCTTGATGTACTCCTTTTCCTATTTGGAACTAGTCTGTTGTTTGTAGTGATGCTTTGGTGCTTTCTAAGTTCCACTTAACTTCACATTCCAGGATGTTTGGCTCTAGGTGAGTGATTACACCATCGTGATTATCTGGGTCATGAAGGTCTTCTTTGTACAGTTCTTCTGTGTATTCTTGCCACCTCTTTTTAATATCTTCTGCTTCTGTTAGGTCCATACCATTTCTGTCCTTTATTGAGCTCATGCAAATATGATAGCTCTAATTTTCTTGAAGATCTCTAGTCTTTCCCATTCTGTTGTTTTCCTCTATTTCTTTGCATTGATCACTGAGGAAGGCTTTCTTATCTCTCCTTGCTATTCTTTGGAACTCTGCATTCAGATGCTTATATCTTTCATTTTCTCCTTTGCTTTTTGCTTCTCTTTCCACAGGTATTTGTAAGGCCTCCTCAGATAACCATTTTGCTTTTTTTGCATTTCTTTTCCATGGGGATGATCTTGATCCCTGTCTCCTGTACAATGTCATGAGCCTCCATCCATAGTTCTTCAGGCACTCTGTCTATGAGATCTAGTATTATAGGGAGCTATGTACCTCCCTGTTATTTACTGGGGGTCAAACTATGATGGAGGTAATGAAGATAATGGCGACCTCCTTCGAAATGTTCCATGATGCACAGCTGCAGGCAGTGTACCAATCCTGCAGCAGGCCAGCGCCAACCCATGTCTCCACCAGAGACACCCTGACACTCATTTACATGTCTGGGTCAGTCTCTTTTGGGGTCACTGCTCCTTTCTTCTGGTCCTGGTGCTCTCAAGGTGGTTTTTTTTTTTTTTCCTGTGTGTGTATGTGTGCCCTCCAATAATCTGTTTCTCAGCCCTGTGTAAGTTTGGCGGCTCTATGGTGGGGTTAATGGCGACCTCCTCCAAGAGGGTTTATGCCATACCCAGATCTGCTGCATCCAGAGCCCCTGTCCCTGCAGCAGTCCACTGCTGACCCATACCTCCATAGGAGTCACTCAAACACAGTTCTGTCTCAGTCTCTGTGGGGTCTCTGGGTCCTGGTGCACGCAAGGATTGTTTGAGCCCTCTGAGCATCTCTGGCAGGTTTGGGGTTTGATTCTAAATGTGATTTTGTCCCTCCTACCATCTTGCTGAGGCTTTTCCATTTGCCCTTGGACATGAAGTATCTCCTCAAAGTCACTCCAGCATCATACAGCCACCACTCCAGTGCTGCACAGCCACTGAAGAGTAGTTGCAGTGTGCTAATTCTCCTATAATTCCAAGTAGCATTTATACATTCAACATGAATGATGTCCTGTAAGCATCTTACATCTTGGCACTGGAGAGGCTCAAAGGCAAGAATTGGGAAATATATGATGCAAGATCTGGAACAAGGTATTGGGTTGGCCAATATATTCATTTGGATTTTTCTGTAACATATGATGAAAAAATCTGAACAAACTCTTTGGCCAACCCAATACTATGAGGATGAACCATCAGAAAGCTTGTTACCATAGTTGTCACCACAGCTATGGAAATGATATAACATCATAGACAAGAGAAGTTAAATCAATATCCCAGTACACACAATTGATGAAATTATAATCTATAATACCCTGTGTTGGTAAGTCAATAAATTCCACAGGGGTTTACAAAAACAAAGGAGTAGCACTCCTGCTGTGATACTTTGAAAATATATCTAAGTATGTATTACAAATATGTATTTAATCTTTAAGCAGTATCGTATCATTCAAGCTAAGAGTACAGCTGCTCTCTAGAGAAGAGGCAATGAAATAAAAATTAACAATGCGACATACTAATAAAATAGGGAAATCCCAGCATTCTTCTTCAAAATGATAAAAGCCTGACCCACATTTATTCTTACCTTCTACAAAACTCGGTGTTTTACATAAGTTTTAGAGAATAAAACCAAGAGACATGAAGCAGAAAAAAACGACAAATGTTAAGAAATTAAGGTGCCTCATAACGAGTTATAAAATTGTAGTTCTTTGTTGCCCATGCACTATAGATGAGGTTGCAATATTTTAGATCACTTTAATTTATGATGAAACAGTCTTAGTTCTTTCAGCAACAGCAGATATAATTTCCTTATCTATCATTAGAATAGTTTAATACTTTCTTTAATTCACACATCATAAAGCAGAGAGTGCATTTTATATCTATTCCAATCATTCACATTTTCTGCTTCAGAACAGAAAGCGCTGTCTTCTGTTCATTCCAAAGGTAGGCTTAAGTCTAGTATCTTCATGATCCATCACAATCAGAGTGAGAAGATACAGAGACAGTGTTTCTATTGCCACCACTTTTTCTTTATAGTCATGATTAGGGATTTGTTAGGCTTTGTAAAAAATCAGAAGCACACATTGCTGCTTTTCACTCTTACAAATCCCACATTGCAATGTTGACTCCTGGGAGGAAGGAGCTTGTTTGTTACAGAATACACTGGAGACATATAGGGGTGCTCCCTACATCCCTTGCCTCTTTTCTCAATGGCAAAATCTTTCATGAGAAGAGCATATGGGCTGGGTATGAAAGTCACAGGTTAAAACGGAGCTGAGGACGTTTGAGTCATTGTTCCCAGAGGAAACTCAATGATTACCTTACTCCTTTCATCTCCTGAGTATCTCCTCAAAAGATCCTGCCCTCTATACAGAGCATCTTTTCTTTGTATTCAAAATGCATTGGAAAGAGGAAAGAGGCACTTATAACACTGTAATAAAAATTATTCAGTCCTTAAATGATACAGACCTCAGTAAATTTAAAAATTTGGGTGAGTTTCTAAAATTTTTGTAATAGGAAGCAAAGTATGTACTATAAAGAAAAAGTCACTGATGAACTGAGAGACTGGTCACTGACCATAATTTAAAAGAGGCCCAGAAGATTCTGTGCCAAGAGAAAGCCTGATAATTTAGTCTCACCAACAATTTTGGAAATGATGGATTCTAGCTGTCTCATGAAATAATATAGGGCAGAACCCCAAGAATGTAGGGTTAAGACTTTAATAATGAGGAGAGAAGATAAATAATCAAAGGAACAAAAATGCAAAGCACTCCGATATTCTATCCTAAAGAACTATTTCATGTAAAGTACCAAGAAAATCTCAAAACCTTCATCAACATAAACCTCCAAGCAAACATTCTCAACGTTTCAAAAAGAATTCTATGTGTAATTTCTGATCTATAACCATATACAAATTTGTCTCACATTCTGAGCCCCAATATAATGCCAAGTATGGAGGGAGCATTAAAAATGAGTTTCAAAGGAAAATAACTTGTATTTTCATACCTAAAGTGTTTCCTTTCACTATTTTAGAATATCTAGTATCTGTCACTTTGGCATGTATTACCATGTATATATGATATTTTAAAATGTACACAATTCTTTCATATATACTATATTTCTGAGCTTCACAACAAATATATAAGGTAAAACAAGGTGATTGTCAATATTACTAATTTAATATTTCAAAGTTATTAAAAGTAAAAGCAAACCAATAAACAGAAGAATAGGCAAAGCAAATACCTTTTTAGTATATAAACTTTGAGACTGATTATTTAAGATCAGTTGCTAAAATGAAGTTTAAGAATGAATTATTATTAAAATTATTATTAAAGTACATTCCAAGACAAGCACCTAAGAATATTTTGGTGACAGCTAAGAAGGGTCTTCCTAGTTTTCCTGAGGTCTTACATACAGCCTATTTGTAACTAAGGATTACCCTCCCGAGTACTTCAGCCACCTGATGCAAAGAACCCAACACATTTGAAAAGACCCTGATGCTGGGAAAGATTGACGGCAGGAGGAGAAGGGGTAAACAGAGGATACGATATCTGGATGGCATCATTGACTCTATGGACATGAGATTGAGCAAACTTCAAGAGATAGTGAAGGACAGGGAAGGCTGGCAGGCTGCAGTCCATGGGGTCACAAAGAATCAGACAGCACTGAGTGACTGAACAACTACTCTGTCTAATTCAGCAATTCTATCTCATAAACAGCATCTCAAGATGCCAAGATTAGAGATACCCAGATAATCCTTTCTGATGACTCAGATGATAAAGAATCTACCTGCAATGCAGGAGACCTGGGTTTGATCCCTGGGTCGGGAAGATCCCTTGGGGAAGAGAATGGCAACCCACTCCATTATTTTTGCCTGGAGAATCCCATGGACAGAGGAGTCTGTTGGGCTAGATCCCATGGGGCCATGAAGAACTGGACACAACTGAGCGACTAACACAGATCATTACACAATAATAATTTGTGGAAAAATACTCTTCTCACTTTCCAGGGCAATTTTAAAAAATATATTGAAATAGGATGTTTACTCTTCTGGCTACATATGTGACTGGTAATAAATACTATGCACAGGTAACTACTATGCTATAACAAAAACAAAATCACTGAGCTAATCTGTCAAGTGTGACTTGGTTATGAACAAAGTAGAAAATGAAACTTTAAATGCAAATTATAATTTTATCAAACTGCTTGACACCTACTCCATAACACAGTTAAAAGTATCCTATGGTGGTTAATAGTTCACATGCCTGATTGTGCACCTCTGTTTCTTTGCCCCAAGGCTGAGCACTATCTGAGCAGGCCGCTTAAATTCAGTTCCCCAACTTCTTCTATTTTTGTTTGTTTGCTTTTGAAACATAACAGACTCTACATCATTGAACTATGATAAGGTCTAAATAAATTAGTTTGTATAAAACACATAGAATAGCCACTATCACATTTCAAGTGCTACTTAGGGTTCATAACACAGTACAGGAAGCAGTGACCAAAAAAAAAAAAAAAATCTCAAAGAAAAAGAAATCCAAGAAGGCAAAGCAGTGGTCTGAGGAGGCTTTACAAATAGGAAAGAAGAGAAGTGAAAGGCAAGGGAGACAGTGAAATAAATACCCAACTGAATACAGAGTTCCAAAAAATAGCAAGGAGGGCTATGAAGGCCTTCTTAAATGAACAATGAATAGAAATAGAGGAAAACAATAGAATAGGAAAGACTAGAAATCTTCTCAAGAAAATTGGAGATATTAAGGGACAGTTCATGTTAGGATGAGCATGATAAAGAACAGAAATAGTATGGACCTAGCAGAATAGATTAAGAAGAGGTGGCAAGAATACACAGAAGAACTATACAACAAAGGCCTTAATGACCAGATAACCACAATGGTGTGGGCACTTACCTAGAGTTGGGCATCCTGGAGTATGAAGTCAAGTGAAACTTAAGAAAATTACTATAAACAAAGCTAGTGGAGCTGATGGAATTCCAACTGAGCTATTCAAAATTCTAAAAGATGATGCTGTTTAAGTATTGCACTCAATACATCATCAAATTTGGAAAATTGAACAATGGTCACAAGACTACAAAAGATCAGTTTTCATTCCAGTCCCAAAGAAGGGCAATTCCAAAGAATGTTCAAACCACCATACAATTGCACTCATTTCACATGTTAGCAAGGTTGTGCTCAAAATCCTTCAAACTAGGTTTCAGCAGTACAAAACCATATCCAGATGTACAAGCTGAATTTCAAAGAGGTAGAGGAACCAGAGATCAAATCGCCAACACCTGTTGGGTCATGGAGATAGCAAGGAGTTCCAGAAACACATCTACTTCTGCTTCATTGACTATCCTAAAGCCTTTGATTTTGTGGAGCATAGCAAACTGGAAAATTCTTAAAGTAATAAGAATACCAGACCACCTTACCTGTCTCCTGAGAAACCTATATGGACCGAGAAGCAATGGAACCAGACATGGAACAATGGACTGGTTCAAAATTAGGAAAGGAGTACATCAAGGCTGTGTACTGACACCCTGTTTATTTAACTTATATATAGAGCACATCAATGTGAAATGCCAGACTCAATAAATCACAAGCTGGAATCAAGATTGCCAGGAGAAATATCAACTTCAGATATGCAGGTGATACTACTCTAATGGCAGAAAGTGAAGAGGAAATAAAGAGCCTCTTGATGACAGCGAAAGAGGAGAGTGAAAAAACTGGTTTAGAACTCAACATTCAAAAGACATGGCATCCAGTCCCATCACTTCATGGCAAATAGAGGCAAAAAGCGAAGACAGTGGCAGACTTTATTTTCTTGGGCTCCAAAATCAGTGCAGACAGTGACTGCAACCATGAAGTTAAAAGATGCTTGCTCCTTGGAAGGAAGGCTAAAACAAACTTAGTTTATTAAAAAAGCAGAGACATCACTTTGATGACAAAAGTCCATAGAGTCAAAGCTATGGTTTTTCCAGCGTATATGGATGTGAGAGTTGAACCATAAAGAATGCTGATCACTGAAGAACTAATACTTTTGAATTGTGATGCTGGAAGTCTCTTGAGAGTCCCTTTGACTGTAAGGAGGTCAAACCAGTCAATCCTAAAGGAAATCAACTCGGAATATACAGTGGAAGAACTGTTGTTGAAATAAGCTCCAATATTTGGCTACCTGATACAAAAAGCTGACTCACTGGAAAAGACCCTGATGCTGGGAAAGATTGAGAGCAAAAGGAGAAGGTGGCAGCAGATGAAGAGACAATTAGACAGTATCACCAACTCAATGGTCATGAATTTGAGTAAACTCTGGGAGATAGTGAAGGATAGGGGAGTCAGGTGTGATGCAGTCCATAGGGTTGCAAAGAGTCGGACACAACTTAGTGACTGAACAACATTATTATTCACCTGACTTTTACTCATTTTACTCATTCTAAGTCTAAACCAGTATCTATGTTAATACTCATCATTCATCATCCTCACCTTAATGATATTGCCTTTGCTGTCTTTTCTAATGGAATATTTATATTTGGAATGTTTTTATTTCACAGAAGTCAGTTGTTTTCTCATCTGAAAGATGCTCAGATGAGAGATTTATTTCCCCAAATGGAACTGCTCACGTCCTTGCTCAGCACAGACTTTGAGGGAATTAATCAGTTTACTTTTCCTTAGGATAAGATAGAACAATAAATTTGATGCTTTATTTATATAGTATGTACCCAGAAAATAATTATCTTCTTTTTCAATAGTATACTACCCAGTTCTTCAAATGAAGTCATTGACAGTTTACCTTGAAAATGAAAATGAAAAAGCTTATATAAAACCTCAGCAGATTTATTTTACTCTGTTGCTCCACTCCACACACCCCCAGGGTAGTTACATATGATTAAATTTACCTTTCTGTCCCTTAACTTTCAGATGTTTGTATATATTAGCTTTTCCCTGTTTGGTCTCTTAAAGGTTTTTCCTCTGGAAACCAATCTGTTTATGAAATCAATTGATAATGAGCCTAGAAATAAGGCCTGGAAAATTTATAACCATATGCTATTCTCAGCTACTCTGAAACTTCACAAGCTTACAGTATAATTACATAAGCTTAAACATAATACAAGTAGACTATTTAAAGACTCTAAGAGTATCTAAAAAGATTCTTAAAACATTTTATTACTTTAGAAATTAAACCACTTTGGTCAGCTAGTAAGGAGATTAAAGCTATATTTTAAAATACATTTAAATTAAAATCTATTTATAAGGTGTAACATAGTCACTTAAAAGTCTCATCTGGTTCAGAAAAACCTAATAATGGAAGTAAATGCCTTTTGCACATTTAGACATGGCATATGGTATCCATATTATGCTGAAGGAAAAATAACAATGTTTGCAGCTCAATGAGAATACCAAAATTGATTTAAGCTTCTTTTCATTGGAGCAAAATTTATTACATTCATCATGAGCAAGTGAGAATTTAATTTTCTAATAAGACCTTTATTAGCATTAAAAAAACCTGTTTGCTTTCTCTACAAAGGATATTTCCAAGTCATTAAAAATGGTTATATTTTTTGAATTAAAAAGTTAGGAGCTAGAAGTAATTTTTTAACTAGAAATGAAATTGCTATATATCATTCCAATTGGAAAATCTTTGAAAAAAACTTCAACATTTTATAAAAATGAAAGAACTAAGGTACATGAACTTCTGGCTTCTCGTATAGACTCTAGCAAACTTAAAAATTGCCACTTTCTGCTAAAAACATGTAAAAAGCTCAACAAATGGAAAAATCAACAAGTTTTCTTAGATCTGGCAGGGAAGGGGTCTGCTGCTTCCATGTCTGACAGGCAAATAGAGAGAATCATAACTCCCTGGCACAGAAACTCAGGAGCAGAAACTTCTGCAAGAATTAGAGGCAGGGTGAGGAAACTGAATGTTGAGTAAAACAAATTGCTGGAGGTTCAGCAGGAACAAGTCAGAGTTAAAAGTTCCAAGAGAATCTACTAATAAAAGGGGTTTTAGACTTTTGTGAATTTTTCTCTAAGAGTTCTAAAAGGTACTCACAGTGAATATCAGATAAAAATCTCCTCTCACTTCCAGCAGGGAGAGGAGGAAAGAAAGGAACCACTTTGAAATACCTCAGAGCATTTCTTTTCTCCTTACTGAGACTTGCTCTCAGGAGAAACTATTTTACTGTAACCTAGTCTGCTGGGGTTTTTATCAGACTAAGGTAGGGGGCAGATATCCAACTATAGTCAGCTCTGATTTTTCACCTGAGGGAAGAGAACTATCCAATGCTAAGCTCTTGAGCCTTCCACATAGGGTAGGGAAATACACAATCCAGTCTTTCCAGCTATCCCTACTTAAGAGCAATGGGGGGATACTAAGAAGATCACAGGTGATGTTCACAGACTAGGGGCATAAGGTCTCCAAAGGCCTGAGACTTAATCATGGGACATAGAATGGTTCACCTCCCCACCGCACAACACTACTGAAGACTATTTATTACAGTTCCTTTAACCTAAAACATTATGTCTGCCTTTGAATAAAATAGCAAGCGCAAAGCATACTAAAAGGAAAAATGAACAAATTTTTAAGAAACTAAATGAACACCATAATCAGAGGCAGACGTAACAGGTATATTTGAATTATCAGAGCAGTAATTTATAAAAACTATGATATATATGCTAAAGGTGTTCACAGGAAAAGTAGACAACATGTGAAAACAGATGGATAATGTAAATAGGAAGATGGAAATTCTAAGAAATAATTAAAAAGAAATGCTGGAGATCAAAAATATTGTAACAGAAATGAAGAGTTCTTGACAGGCTCATTAGCAGGCTAGACACTGGTGAGAAACAAATATCTGAATACAATCCTAAATGTAAAATGCAAAAATTTAAAACTCATAGAACAGAGAAGAAAACCTTGATGACCTTAAGTATGCTGATACATTTTTAAAACACAATAGGAAAGACATGATCCATGATAGAAATAAATGATAAGCTGGACTTCACCAAAATTCAACACTTCTGTTCTTCAAAAGGCACTTATCAAGAGAATGAGAAGGCAAGATGTAGACTGGGAGAAAATATTTGCAAAAGACAAACTCAAAAATAGGAACACAAACAACCAAATTAATCAGTGGCACAAAGACTTTAACAAGTACCCCACCAAAGAAGATATCCAGATGCCAAATAAGCGTATAAAACTAAGTTCCACATCACATATCACCAGGAAAATACAGAGGAAAAGAGTAAGATGTTGTTAGAAAGGAAAAAATTAATAACATCAAATTCTGGCCAGATTGGGGAGCAGTGGGAACTCTCATACATTGCTGGTGGGAATATGAAATGATGTAGCCACTTTGGAAAGCAGTTTGGTGATTATGTATAAAACTAAATATATTCCTATCATACAATCCTGCAACTGTGCTCTTTGGGGTAAATGCCAAAGAGCACAGTTGAAAACTTATGACCCCACAAAAACTTGAACAGGGATGTTTATGGAAGCTTTAATGATAATCGCCAAAACATAGAAGCAACCAAAATGTTCTTCACTAGATAAATGGGTAAATAAGCTGTTACACTAAGGCAATGCAATACTATTCACTGCTAAAAGAAATGAGCTATCAAGCCATTAAAATATATGAGGGAAACTTAAATGCATATAGTGTGTGAATGTTCAGTCATGTCTGACTCTTTTGCGACCTCATGGACTATAGCCTGCCAGGCTCCTCTACCTGCGTAATCACGTATTCCAGGCAAGAATACTGGAATGGGTTATGATTTCCTTCTCCAGGGTATCTTCCTGACCCAGGAATAGAACCCGCATCTTATGCATCTCCTGCATTGGCAGGTGGATTCTTTACCACTGCACCACCTGGGAAACCTAAATGTATATTACCAGGTGAAATAAGCCAATCTGAGAAGGCTTCATACAATATGATTCCAAGCATATAAAATTCTGTAAAAGGCAGAACTATGGAGACAATAAAGAGATCAGAGCCTGCCAAAGATCCATGACTGGGACTTGGGGATGAATAAGCAGGTTAATAGAGGACTTTAAGTGCAGTGAAAATATTCTGTATGATATTTAATGATAGATATATGTCATTTTTACAAACCTATAGAATGTGCAAAGCCAAGAGGGATTCCTAAGCTAAACTAAGAATTTCCATGATTGTGATGTCAATTTAACTTCATTCTTTTTTTTTTTTAATTTTAATTTTTACTTTATTTTACTTTACAATACTGTATTGGTTTTGCCATACATTGACATGAATCCACCACGGGTGTACATGAGTTCCCAAACATGAACCCCCCTCCCACCTCCCACCCGTATCATCTCTCTGGATCATCCCCATGCACCAGTCCCAAGCATCCTGTATCCTGCATCAAACATAGACCGGCGATTCGTTTCTTACATGATAGTATACATGTTTCAATGCCATTCTCCCAAATCATCCCACCCTCTCCCTCTCCCTCAGAGTCCAAAAGTCCGCTCTACACATCTGTGTCTCTTTTGCTGTCTCACATACAGGGTCATCATTACCATCTTTCTAAATTCCATATATATGTGTTAGTATACTGTATTGGTATTTTTCTTTCTGGCTTACTTCACTCTGTATAATAGGCTCCAGTTTCATCCATCTCATTAGAACTGATTCAAATGCATTTTTTTAATGGCTGAGTAATACTCCATTGTGTATATGTACCACAGCTTTTTTATCCATTCATCTGCTGATGGACATCTAGGTTGTTTCCATATCCTGGCTATTATAAACAGTGCTGCGATGAACATTGGGGTACATTTGTCTCTTTCTATTCTGGTTTCTTCGGTGTGTATGCCCTGCAGTGGGATCACTGGGTCATAAGGCAGTTCTATTTGCAAGTTTTTAAGGAATCTCCATACTGTTCTCCATAGTGGCTGTACTAGTTTGCATTCCCACCAACAGTGTAGGAGGGTTCCCTTTCTTCCACACCCTCTCCAGCATTTATTGCTTGCAGACTTTTGGATCGCAGCCATTCTGATTGGTGTGAAGTGGTACCTCACTGTGGTCTTGATTTGCATTTCTCTAATAATGAGTGACGTTGAGCATCTTTTCATGTGTTTGTTAGCCATCCGTATGTCTTCTTTGGAGAAATGTCTGCTTAGGTCTGTGGCCCATTTTTTGATTGGGTCATTTATTTTTCTGGAATTGAGCTGCATAAGTTGCTTGTATATTTTTGAGATTAGTTGTTTGTCAGTTGCTTCATTTGCTATTGTTTTCTCCCATTCAGAAGGCAGTCTTTTCACCTTGCTTATATTTTCCTTTGTTGTGTAGAAGCTTTTAATTTTAATTAGATCCCATTTGTTTATTTTTGCTTTTATTTCCAGTATTCTGGGAGGTGGATCATAGAGGATCCTGCTGTGATTCATGTCGGAGACTGTTTTGCCTATGTTTTCCTCTAGGAGTTTTATAGTTTCTGGTCTTACATTTAGATGTTTAATCCATTTTGAGTTTATTTTTGTGTGCTGTGTCAGAAAGTGATCTAGTTTCATTCTTTTACAAGTGGTTGACCAGTTTTCCCAGCACCACTTGTTAAAGAGATTGTCTTTACTCCATTGTGTATTCTTGCCTCCTTTGTCAAAGATAAGGTGTCCATAGGTGTGTGGATTTATCTCTGGGCTTTCTATTTTGTTCCATTGATCTATATTTCTGTCTTTGTGCCAGTACCATACTGGCCTGATGACTGCGGCTTTGTAGTAGAGCCTGAAGTCAGGCAAATTGATTCCTCCAGTTCCATTCTTCTTTCTCAAGACTGCTTTGGCTATTTGAGGTTTTTGTATTTCATACAAATCTTGAAATTATTTGTTCCAGCTCTGTGAAAAATACTGCTGGTAGCTTAATAGGGATTGCATTGAATCTGTAGATTGCCTTGGGTAGTATACTCATTTTCACTATATTTATTCTTCTGATCCATGAACATGGTATATTTCTCCATCTATTAGTGTCCTCTTTGATTTCTTCCATCAGTGTTTGATAATTTTCTATATATAGGTCTTTAGTTTCTTTAGGTAGATATATTCCTAAGTATTTTATTCTTTTCGTTGCAATGGTGAATGGAATTGTTTCCTTAATTTTTCTACTTTCTCATTATTAGTATATAAGAATGCAAGGGATTTCTGTGTGTTGATTTTATATCCTGCAACTTTACTATATTCATTGATGAGCTCTAGTAATTTTCTGGTGGAGTCTTTAGGGTTTTCTATGTACAGGATCATGTCATCTGCAAACAGTGAGAGTTTTACTTCTTTTCCAATTTGGATTCCTTTTATTTCTTTTTCTGCTTTGATTTCTGTGGCCAAAACTTCCAGAACTATGTTGAATAGTAGTGGTGAAAGTGGGCACCCTTGTCTTGTTCCTGACTTTAGGGGAAATGCTTTCAATTTTTCACCATTGAGGATAATGTTTGCTGTGGGTTTGTCATATATAGCTTTTATTATGTTGAGGTATGTTCCTTCTATTCCTGTTTTCTGGAGAGTTTTTATCATAAATGGATGTTGAATTTTGTCAAAGGCCTTCTCTGCATCTATTGAGATAATCATATGGCCTTTATTTTTCAATTTGTTAATGTGGTGAATTACATTGATTGATTTGTGTATATTGAAGAATCCTTGCATCCCTGGGATAAAGCCCACTTGGTCATGGTGTATGATCTTTTTAATGTGTTGTTGGATTCTGATTGCTGTGCAATTCTGGTGGTAGTGGATGAGTGTATGCATGTGTTGGGCCACAGAGAATATGGTAAATCTCTGTACTTTCATTTCTACTATAAACCTACAATTGCCCTAAAAAATAGTCTTTAATAAAGTGAAAAAAAAATACCATAATCTACCTTAAAACTTTGTGAAATATTTACTTAAGTATATTCAGAATAACTGAACTATCCTAGATTCAAAAAATATTACCTAAAATAGTATAATGCCTTCTGCCTCAGTTCAGTTCAGTTGCCTACTACTATGTATATAAAATTGCTAGAGTATGGGGTTCAAGAATACTGAGAAAAAGAGAAAATAAATAGAACATTCAGAAGTTTCCCCCAAAGAAAAGGGATATGCACTGAACCTTCTTATACTAGTACAATTTGAATAAGTCTACACTCATTCATAAAAAGGATGAACCTATGCAAATTGTAAGAAACGTGGTGTAGGATAGGAAGCACTTAATAGTAATCTCTGTGACCATCAAAATCATGCTGATCATGGTCTCCACAGCAACAAACAATGAAAAGTAGGTTTGAATGAATATTGAGTCTGTTTCATTTTAAGAATTTTTTAAAGTTTAATCTGGATTTCTTATTTAAAACACTAACTTGAGAGAAATGTAAAGAAATCATTGATTAACTTCCGGATTGAATAAGTAGTAGGCTGACTATTCCATACATGAACAAAAAGGGATCCAAAGTGATACCTGACTAACTTTTGGAATTCAAAAAGTAAAAAGATCATAAAGATTTCCAGAAAACTAAAATAGGAGAAAATAAAATGCCATTAGGAATCTCAATAGGCTTATTAGTGAGAGAAAACATAAGATACAAGCATTCAATAACATTATGATAAAAGTTACTTTGAATCTAATATTGTATATCCAGCAAATCTCCAGATTAAGTGTGACAACACAATAAAGAGAAATATCAGACATGTACAATCTCTCTTTCCCCTCTCCATTTCCATTTCCTCTTCCGCCCCTTTCCCCTGTCCCCACATACCTTTCCTTAGGAAACTACTGACCTGGAAGCTATTCAATCATAAAGATTAAACAAAATAAATAAACAGGCAAACAGAGATCAAGACATCAGAATCCAGGAAAAACAGCTATGCTCAGTTGATTCAAAACATATAGAAACCAATCTATTTTTCAGTAGGAGGTCAGAAGTCTCTGGAATGTTGATCTCCAGGAGAATAAAATTGTAATCAATAGATTCTAAGATACAGTTCAGAATTCGGAAAGAGAAATAGTGACTGGCACACAAGAAGTCAGATATAATTCACAGAAAGCTTTACTTTGAACTGAGCAGTGCCTATAGGGCCTATCAAGGTAAATAGTGACTAGTTACTTCAGTTCAGTTCAGTTCAGTCGCTCAGTCATGTCCAACTCTTTGCGACCCCATGAATCACAGAACACCAGGCCTCCCGGTCCATCACCATCTCCCAGAGTTCACCCAGACCCACGTCCATTGAGTCCGTGATGCCATCCAGCCATCTCATCCTGGGTCATCCCCTTCTCCTCCTGCCCCCAATCTCTCCCAGCATCACAGTCTTTTCCAATGAGTCAGCTCTTCTCATGAGGTGTCC
This sequence comes from Ovis aries, assembly GCF_016772045.2. Lineage (NCBI taxonomy): Eukaryota > Metazoa > Chordata > Mammalia > Artiodactyla > Bovidae > Ovis > Ovis aries. Next base: position 28,869,268 of record NC_056075.1, on the reverse strand, counting down.
AAAGTACTGGAGCTTCAGCTTTAGCATCATTCCTTCCAAAGAAATCCCAGGGTTGATCTCCTTAACTAAACATTATTATATACATGCTGTATGTTTCCAGGCTAACTTGGTTAAGGTGAGAACTTAGCCAAGCTAGAGCTGTGTATCATAGAATGCCCACCTTTGTATGATACCAGGTTAGAGTAAAAAAAAAAAAAAGAGAAAGATACATGCGAGTTGGAAGAAAAAAATACAACAATTGTCATTAATATCAGAAGGCTCTCTTGAGCAGATGTGCTTACAAACAGGTATAGATCAGCTTGTCCAACTTGTCTTTGATGTCCCCTGATTTGTATCTTGATTATTTCTCAGATTACAGACCTAACTTCTATCAGCTGTCTATCAGATGAACAACTGCAGAACAACAGAGGTGGTAATTATGTAATAGCACACCTTCCTGTCACTGTCCCCATAAGCTAACCTTTATAGATCTATTTTAACTGCTGGATTTTGGTTGGGTTTTCAGATTTCACCAAAAGCTCTGACTTGTTCAGCTGTGCTGGTCCTTCAGAGGAGCAATTCATGATAATTCCTATAATTCTCTCTTACTTTCTGACCTTTATTTCTCCAGCTATTGCCACAGACCTAATATCTAAAATCAGTTCTTTAATCTCATAATACTCTACTCTTAGTCTATGCCTAGAGATTCAGAGATAAAGATTTTGGTATCAACAGTGGCTCCATGGAAAGAGACATTTAAGAATAGAAATATATAGTTGGATTATCCATCTGAAAAGATTGAGCTGGGCTAATGAGACCACTGCTGGGGATAAATAGGACATACCTAGTATTTATTATGTCTTCTTGGCAAGAGTTACTAAAATTAAGATCTTTAGCCACTTGGAATAGAATGTTTTCAGAAGGCAAGGCTGTGGGCAATCAACTGTTACCACAGAGCCAAATAACAATTTAGTGGAAATAAACAGTATAATAATTATGGGTGTGTGTAACTGCTTCTAAACTGATATAGGGTGAAAAATGTGGAGCTTAGGACTTCAAATTCCCAATAAAAATTTGAATAATAAACTAGAACACTTCTATTCTGCCCTGAAAGTAAACTGTATCTCTTCTAGTCTCAGCGTTAAGACTTAAAAATCTGAAAATCAAGACAAATAAGCATTGTAGGTTCTTTTATGTCAATATTAGGATATTCTGTGAAGGAGTGGAACACTGGAAATTGTAATGAAAATACAGTGGAACTCAGATGAGACTGAACACTTCGAAGCTCTGCCAAATCTCAGTTACCAGTAGAAGCAGCTCAGTCTTCCCCATGAATGGATTCTTTTTACTTTTCCTGAAGAACTTATAACATGTTTTCTTGGAATAGTTGCCTTGTGAATTAACAGAGATCCTGCTCAAGACAGATTCCTGGGTCAGGAAGATCCTCTACAGAAGGAATAGGCTATCCACTCCAGTATTCTTGGTCTTCCCTTGTGGCTCAGCTGGTAAAGAATCCACCTGCAATGTGGAAGACCTGAGTTCAATTCCTGAGTTGGGAAGCTCCCCTGGAGAAGGGGAAGGCTACCCACTCCAGTATTCTGGCCTGGAGAATTCCATGGACTGTGTAGACCATGAGGTCACAAAGAGATGGACATGACTGAGTGGCTTTCACCTCACTTCACTACTGCTCAAGACATATCTACATAATATCTCCTGACACCTAGGTTTATAATCAGATTTAGTATCGATAGGCCCCAGGAGCATGGATTGGAATGTGAGCCCTGAGGAAAGGGTGGAAATTAATAGAATTATAAAATTTTGCTAATTTGCTTCATCAGAACTGGAATACATATGAAAGTGAATTATGAGGATTTGGGGTCAGAATGGATATATTGTTTAGTTAAAGCCACTGTTCCACTCAAGAAAATCAATCCTGAATATTCACTGGAAGGACTTATTCTGAAGCTGAAACTCCAATACTTTGGCCACCTGAGGTGAAGAACTGACTCCTTTGAAAAGACCCTGATGCTGGGAAAGATTGAAGGCAGGAGGAGAAGGGGATGACAGAGGATGAAATGGTTGGATGGCATCACTGACTCAATGGAAATGAGTTTGAGCAAGCTCCAGGAGTTGGTAATGGACAGGGAGGCCTGGCATGCTGCAGTCCATGGGGTTGCAAAGAGTCAGACATGACTGAGTAACTGAACTGAAATGAAATGAACTGTTCCACTTGGGTATTATCTTCCAAAATTGCTGGTTTAAATAAGCTGAAACAGTGTGGTGGAGGTCTAAAAACTGTCTTATATGTTTGAAAACTGAACTGAGATGTGATCTGTATTGAATCAAGCTGAGATGTTGGAATGTACATGATTTACTGAAGAAATTCCTCAAACTTAGGATACTTGAGTTGATTTATAACAAAAAGTGTTTAACCCAGAGGACAATGAATTTTTCCTTTAAGGAGAGATGGCCAAAGATATGGAACTACTAATTTGTGAACAGTGACTAATGGTATATTTGGGTGCTCAAATATTGTGCTGGAAGACAGTGGGAAAACTAGTGACAATGGATATAGGAAGCAGTATGCCAATGCTCATTATGAGTAATAACTTCACATAAGAGAGACTCTCAATATTATCAGTAATCAGGTACATAAAATAAAAGATTTAATGAATGTTAGTTACCATCTCTTCCCAGGCCTCCTGTCCCAGCTGGCCACGGTGGCAGGGTTAAGTTCATATATGAGCCCAGAAACTTGGATTTCACTTCATCAAGGCTAATATGGCTATAGCTACTGATGGGAACCCAACTACCAATGGCACAAATTAACAAGAGACTACAATTAGCCAGGGACACCAACCAGCCACTAAGTGGTTAATTGGTTACATTAGACTATTTCCATTATGAGCTTCCCTGATTGCTCGATGGTAAAGAATCTGCCTGCAGTGCAGGAGACATGGGTTCAATCCCTGGGTTGGGAAAATCCCCTGGAGGAGGGCATGAGACGCACTCCAGTATTCTTGCCTGGAGAATCCCCATGAAAGAGATAGTACTTTATTCTCATTGAAACTGGCATTTATTTTTATTATATATTTTGTTTCCTGAATACAATGATTCTACCAAAACCCCCATCTGATGACATTACTATGCATACCACTTAGTGTTGTTGCTGACTAGGGAGTTCACATTATAGAAAATAATGTAAACTAATAGATCAAACGGGCTTCCCTGGTAGCTCAGTGGTAAAGAATCTGCCTCCCAAAGCAGGAGATGTTGGTTAGATCCTTGGGTAGGGAAGATACCCTGGAGAAGGAAATGATAACCCACTCCAGTATTCTTGTCTGGGAAATCCCATGGACAGAGGGAGCCTGGAGGGCTACAGTCCTTGGGGTTGTGAAAGAGTTGCCACTTTAGCAACTAATCAACAACAACAAGTAGATTAAAGCATAATGCAATTCATTGCTCTTACAACATTTCCCACCATCATGAAACAGCTGGCTTGACAGATTAGAAGACAGTATTTTAAAGATGCAGTGAAAACAACACAGCATGAAAACACTTCAAGGCTTTGAGCATGTATCTTCTAGGGTGTTATAGTCTCTGAATCTCTGATAAATACACAGCAATCTTTCTCCTACTTCCAGAACCCATGGATCAAGGGATCAAGGCATGAAAATGGTGAATGTTATTCTAACTATGGCCACAGTGAACCATTAGAAAAAATTTCCTTATAAATACACAGATTTGGCCAGAGTGGACAAATACTTCCAACAAGTGACAAAATAAAATTATTCTATTAACCAGATGACGAGGCTGCCACTTAGCAAATTTTGGTTTTTCATGCTGATGAATCAATAAGCAATGAGTGGAGTAACTGTACTACTTGGAGTGACTGATCCTTATTACTAAGGAAAATCGGAGTTTTTCTTATAAAATAGAGATATGGATGTAGCCTGTCTTCCAATGAGTCTTCTGTTGGGATAGATTTTTCCTTAGCTTTACCCTTTACTAAACATGCATGCACTAAGCACTTCATGCAAATTGTCTCACTGAATATTTTTAAGGACCCAGCAAGAGATGCCATGTCCTAGTTTCAGAGATGGAAAATCAAGTGTCCCTGAGATGAGGTAATTTGCTCACAGTTGCCAAGCAGAAAGTGGTGGAGTCAAGATTTAGATCTTGGTCACTTTGATACCATAACTTTGTTTTTTCTAGCATCTCCTGCTGCATCTCCTCCTGACATTTTCCCCCCCTCTTTATTTAAGAAAGCTTCTCTGACTTGGAGGCAAACATAGTAAACTACTTCTGGCTTTAAATTAAATGGCTGAGGCTAGACCAACACTATCTATTAAAAATATAAAATAAGATGCACATATGACTTAAAATTTTCTAGTGGTCACATTGAAAAGAATAAAAATATACAGGTGACATTAATTTACATAATGTTTTATTTAATACTATACTACAAATATTACCACTTCAACATGAAATAAATACAAAGTTACTGAAATATGGAGTACAATTTACATTTACAGGACATTCAAGACTAGACACATTTCAAATGCTTGATGGCCACTCCCGGCTATTGGATATCAAATTGGCTCATAAAGCTCCAGACTAAACCTCCAACAGAGATTCCAATTACATTGTCTCTTATAGGTGATATATCTGAAGAGGAGGGCAGGGTGGGGACATTGAACAAGACAACTTTGCCTGTACCTTGATTAATCTCTTAAGCCATTCAGAGGAATAAATTGCAGAAACCCCTGAGAATGGATAATGTCAAAGTAAAATTGTAGCATGCAAAGATAAACAGTCAAGTAGGATTTTATTTAAGATTGCTGCAAGTAAGGTGTGGACTAATTGTATTTACTCATTTAATATAAAGTATAACAGTTGGTACACTGGATCCTGGTCATTTATTTTTTATGGCTGAAATCTCAGTATTATGTGTGCTTTTGTCTTGTAATGGACTTCAATTTTATACACACATACATCATTCTCACTTCATAGCTATAATTAATTATAACCATCTTCAGTCAAATTCAGGAGCCAAAGATATAAATGATTCTCACTAGATTTTAAGCTAAATTTGGGCACAAGTATGCTACAGAGAATTTTGCTGATATATATCCAAGTTCTGATTATTGGGGCAGAACCAAGGACACACACACACAGATGCACACACACACACACACACACACAACTTCTAGGAGCATTTTTAACTATAAATTCACAAAAGCAAGGAGAAAGTTTTTTATGTCAGATAACAAGATTTTGGGTAAATCTCTTCTGAGTATTGAATAGGACCCAGGATTCTGAATAGCGGAAAATATCTCATTTCCCCAGAGAGGTCAGGGACCTTTTTCTCCTGTAGGTCCCCTCTCCTCTGGGTCCTAGTCCATAATTTAGACGTGTAAGTAACAGTCCTTTTTTTTTTTTTTCTTTCCTTTTGAAGTTAAAAGCACCCAAGGTACACATGATTCTCAGTATAGTCCGTATTCTACGAGGAACTCTTAATCAAGTTTATATAAATGGCACAGACTATTCCTTAATGTATTTCTTGATGTATTTCAATCATCCAGTAAGAAAACTAGTGATTTGGGAATTATAAAATAAATATGAAAATATTGGTTTTTAAAACACTATAACATATTTCATAACAAAAATCTCTGCTACTTAAAAAAATAAAACTTTCATTTGCATTACAAACTTCCTAAGCTAAGAAATCACATCCTGAGGCAAGATAGTTTCACTCTTTGACCAAGCTGTTGACTCCAAAATTCAAGGTTTGATACCTACCCAACCTTTCTTCCCAAAATATTAACAAGATTATAAAGAACTAGGTTAATAATTCATAAAAAGCTGGGCATTTTCTTTCAATATTTTATCAGCTAGCTATTTTATCAGTCATGCTGTCTTACTTTTAAATCAGCCTTACCTTATTTTCTATCATTTCTACTTCCTGTTGTTTTAAAATAAGACTAATTTTATTTTATGCAAATCACTGAGTAGTAGTTACTGAAATATGCCTTCTTTGAATCTCTTAAGCAACCACTCCTTTGTTCTTTATCAGTGTTTATAGAATCAGTCTCTTATACAATTCAATTTATGAATATTTTAGAGAACCTTAGGCTCCTAAAAAAATCCATTAATTTTGAAGCACGTTTTATATGGTTTTAGAAAATTAAATATCCTAAAAAGAATTCAAGTAAAGAGAATCATTACTCTGCCTTCCCCTAAATTCTCCTTGGGGAATACATGCTAATGGTTATTTCTGTGTGGTTACATACAGAATATTGTCAATGTTGATTCATAAAAAGCAGCACATATAAGAATTACTCATCTGTAAGAATATCAGACTTTATTTTTTGGGGCTCCAAAATCACTGCAGATGCTGATTGCAGCCATGAAATTAAAAGACACTTACTCCTTGGAAGGAAAGTTATGACCAACCTAGATAGCATATTCAAAAGCAGAGATATTACTTTGCCAACAAAGGTCCGTCTAGTCAAGGTTATGGTTTTTCTAGTAGTCATGTATGGATGTGAGAGTTTGACTGTGAAGAAAGCTGAGCACCGAAGAATTGATGCTTTTGAACTGTGGTGTTGGAGAAGACTCTTGAGAGTCCCTTTGACTGCAAGGAGATGCAACCAGTCCATTCTGAAGGAGATCAGTCCTGGGTGTTCTTTGGACGGAATGATACTAAAGCTGAAACTCCAGTACTTTGGCCACATCATGAAAAGAGTTGACTCATTGGAAAAGACTCTGATGCTGGGAGGGATTGGGAGCAGGAGGAGAAGGGGATGACAGAGGATGAGATGGCTGGATGGCATCACCTACTCAATTGGACATGAGTTTGAGTGAATTCCGGGAGTTGGTGATGGACAGGGACTCCTGCCGTGCTGCAGTTCATGGGGCCACAAAGAGTTGGACATGACTGAGCAACTGAACTAAACTGAACTGAACTGAAGAATATTTTCATTCCATTCTTACCAGCATAAAATGCTACAAATAATGTGTTTAAGTGAAACATGATAATATTGATATTGATGTTTTATCTATATCCATTTAACTTCTGAACTAATAAGTGTTCTGCATATTTTACAAAGATAGGTTAATATATTGAGTTGATATTAATTGATTAGTTCATTAAAAATTAAGCAACTGATAAGCACTAGGCACTTTTCTAGATCCTGTTTAGGTCAAGATTAGTGCTTACTTTCACAATTTTCCTTCTAAAATCAAATATAACTTATTTTCCAAGGCAACATGAAAGTATGTTTAATGGATTCTTTAAGATTAAATAAAATGCTTAAATAAATTTATACATCTATGGGCCCCCATCCCAGGTAGTTCAGTGGTAAAAAATCTGCCTACCAATGCAGGAGACACAGGAGACTCAGGTTCAAATCCTGGGTCAGGAAGTTCCCCTGGAAAAAGAAATGGCGACCCACTCCAGTATTCTTGCCTGGAAAATTCCATGGACAGAGAAGTGTGGCAGGCTACAGTTCATGAGGTTGCAAAGAGTTGGACATAGCTTAGCAATTGAGCAGACATGCATATACCTTTGGTCAGTTAATCTACAACAAAGGAGGCAAAAATATACAGTAGAGAACAGACAGTCTCTTCAGCAAGTGATATTGGTAAACCTGGATAGCTAGAGGTATATCAATGAAATTAGAACATTCCCTAACACTATATATACAAATAAGATCCTTTCCCTTCTCCAGGGGATCTTCCCAACCCAGGGATTGAACCCAGGTCTCCCATATTGCTGGCAGATTCTTTACCAGCTGAGCTACAAAGAAACCCAAGAATACTGGAGTGGGTAGCCTATCCCTTCTCCAGCAGATCTTCCAGACCCAGGAATCAAAGCCAGGTCTCCTACATTGCAGGTGGTTTCTTTATCATCTGAGCTATCAAGGAAACCCCCAGATAAAATCAAAATAGTTTAAAGATCCAAATATAAGACATGATAATGACACCATAAACTTCCTAGAAGAGAACACAGGCAAACATTCTCAGACATAAAATGTACCAATATTTTCTAAGATCAATCTTCTAAGGCAAAATAAAGAATAAACAAATGGGATTTAATAAAATTTAAAACTTTTGCACAGCAAAGGAAATCATCAATAAAACAAAAAGACAGCCTATGGAATGAGAGGAAAATCTTTGCAAATGATATGACCAATAAGGAGTTAATATTCAAAATATACAGACAGCTCATATAGCTCAATAAAAAACTTTTTTTTTAAGGGCAGAAGTCTTAAATAGACGTGTCTCCAGAGACATACAAAGGGCCAACAGGCACATGAAAAGAGGCTCATCATTATAATTATTAGAGAAATGTGAATCAAAACTACAGTTAGGTACCACTGCACATAGGTCAGAATGACTATCATCAAAAAGAACACAATTGTTGGTGAAGATATGCAGAAAAGAGAACCCTCTTACACTGTTGGTGGAAATGTAAATTGGCATAATCATGGAAAACAGAATGACGATTTCTCAAAACACTAAAAATTGAACTATTATACGATCCAACAATTTCACTCTGGTATATATCTGAAAAAAAAACAAAAACAAAAACACCAATTCAGAAAGGTACATGCACCCCAATGTTCATAACAATATTATTTATGATAGCCAATATATGGAAGCAAACTAAAGTGTACATCAACAGATGAATGGATAAAGAAGAGGTGGTATACATACACAACAGAAAAGTACTTAGTTAAGTATATTTCTTTAAAAAAGGGTTATTATGAGATTATATGAAATTGTCTGCATGAAACTTTTGAAAATTATAAAACACTGTAGAATTTAAAGGTTTTTTTCATTACCAATAGTTCAAAATATCTCTAAAAGTGGAATGTGTGCATGCTAAGTTGTTTCAGTTGTGTCCAACTCTTTGTGACCTTATGGATTGTAGCCTGCCAGGCTCCTCTGTCCATGGGATTCTGCAGGCAAGAATACTGAAGTGGATTGCCATGACCTCCTCCAGGGCATCTTCCTGACCTAGGGATCAAATCTTTTATGCCTCCTGCATTGGCAGGTGGGTTCTTTATCACCAGCACCACCTAGGAAGAATTTTACATTAAAAGTCTAATCAAGAGCCCAAATAAAAGTAAAGACAATTTCTGATGTTAAGTTAAAAAAAAAAAAAGAAGTCCTGCTTTAAATGAGAATCTTGAATATTCTCCCAGGCCTTGTGTAAGCCATACAGTCAATGATTCTAACCTCATCATCTTCTGTCTTCATGTCTTCATGTACCACACCCAATTTAGAACCAAGTTATCGTATGACCTGATCATCACCCCTTGTTACAGAGTAAAGCAATAGTTAGTATGCTTTTTTCAAGTTCAGCTGGTCTTGAGGGGCAGTCTGTCCAGCAGCTGAAATGTATGTTCCCAGATTCAAGCCTAAAAGCCACAAGCACATTATTGTTGTCAGGCTAAATCCCAAAGTCTTTTTCCTAAAGATACCAGCATTCCTCATCAAGCCATGGAATGTCCACACCAAGGTCAATTTGAAGTGAGAGTTTATTTCCTTTAATTGTTCTATATTTTGAAATGAAAGCAAGCTAAATTATCTCTCCTTCTTAAATGGGTAACAATTTAAAATCAGCTGAGGGAAGATATAAGTTCTTTGAACTAGAAATCACAGTCCTATTAATATATTCTAAATAAATAATTGGACAAGTACAAAAATGGAAGATATTTGCACAGAGATGCTCATTGCAATGTTGTCTGTAGTAGTAAAAAAAAAACAAAAAAACAAAAAAAACCCAAAACATTGCATAAACATCCATCAAGACAAACATTTGCTATATACTGAGTCAGAAAACCTTTTTCTCTAAAGGGCTATGTAGCAAATATTTTAGCTTAGAGAGCTATACAGTCTCTGTTGAAGTCATTCAGATCTGCTGGTGCATTGAATCATGGTCTGCCCACCTCCAGAGACAGAACTGTTAACAACTCTTCTATACTTTAGATTCTATGAGAGCAACTGACCACTTCAAAATGCTTTCCATAGCAGTAGAAACAACTGCAATAAATGCAGTTGTTGACAAAACATTACTTTTAAATAACCACATGATAACTCCAGTATAACTTGGTAAGGAAAATCCTGGGGCTATACCGACCATGGCAACAAAATTCCCTGTAGGTCCTGAACATGAAAACATGTCTAAACTACTGATCCAGACAAATAATACAGGGGCAATAATGTTAGCTAATGAAGTATTCACTACTCCTGTGGGAAAAGACTAGGATTTCGAGCTTGAAAATGTGTGTGCCATAGGTTGAGCTCACTGGAAACAGATGCTAAGATGATTTTTGGAGTACATTGTGTTTGTTAGGGATGGATATGTAGGAAAGGAAGAAGGAAAAAGAAGCTTTAAGGCCAAGACAAAAGTTGAACTGGGATGGGATCCAGGTCTGATAAAGACTCAGTCATTTGGCAGTGAGCACTGGTGTGAAATTTCCATCAGAGCATCCAGCATCAGGCCAAATAGCCTGGCCTCCACAATGACTTTACAGAGTCACTAGATAAAGGCTGCTTCAGGAAGGATAAAACCTTAGGTGAGTTAGCTCTTTGCTACTGAGACTATCTCTAAAGGTGCTAGCAGCAAAATGCTGTTCCTGACAGCACTTCCAGTACCTGGAGCAACAATTTCATCATTTAATGAGATCTAGAGTATGCATTTCTATGTCCAGTCATTGCCCCTCTTGAATGGACTTCACCATATAGGCTTGAAAAGCAGACCCCGTATGATCTGGTGCTTCCCCCCCACCTCCCGCCAGGGATCACTTAAATAAGAAGGTTGGTGGGATTTTAGCAGAGCCCCTGCCAGTGCAGCTATCTCATGAGGAAAAATGGTGTCATTTTCTCCCTCTTTTGCTATAAATTCTCTATTCTCCCCATATTCAGATAGCACTTGTAATGCTACTGGTGGCTTTACCTTGAAGTGTGAGCCAGACCTTCATTTCTAAGGGCTCGTAATACCCTGTCAAATACTCTTCTAAGGCTCGGGTTGCTATGCCTATCCATAACATCTCAAATGGATAAAGACATAATAACATACTAAAATGGGTCACCTGGGTCTCAAACATATTTATTTATCTATCAACTTACTGTATAGCTCTGTTTTCTCCTGATCAACCAAGATACTAATATGAACCATTACTCATGGTGGTTCCTTTTCTGGGTTCCTGATTCTGAGGCATAAAAAATCAAAGTTTCCAAGCAGACATCAGTAGGACTTTGGGTGTCATCTCTCAGTACCACAGTAACTTCACTGTGGTTGCTGGACCTTGACCATCGATGTATGCAAATTGAAAAATAATTTAGGTCTTAGAGGACTTCCAGGACAAAATGCTGATTATGATAAAACAGTCTAATTTTATTATGAATGTATGGAACAACTTCACTGAAAGTGTGAGGAAAAAGGGTCCTGACCCTGGTAATTCTCTAAATGACTGAAGTCTTCAAATCAAAAAGTAGCATGAACTGCACATCAGCACTGCACTCTATGTGTCAAAGGTGTTTCCCACACCATGTGGGTGTGGGTTAGCCACTCTGAAGCCAATATACACACACATGCACAAACACACACACCATGTACGTATGCATGTGCACATGGGCACACACATACACACACACTAGAATTGGACAATTAAATAAATGGATAGCAGATACCTGTGGCCAGTTTTCTCACTGTTGTAATAGGAGGTCATAGATGAAAGAGAGAAGAGGGCTAGAGTTATCCATATGGTAATGCATTAAAGCTGGAGATAACAGTATAAATTAAACATTAGCTTGATTCAGATATAGATGTTTAAATATATAAATATGTATAGACATATGTATTTATATATGGAGCTTCTCTGGTGGCTCAGAGGTAAAGCATCTGCCTGCAATGCAGGAGACCTGTGTTCTATCCCTGGGTCGGGAAGATCCCTGGAGAAGGAAATGGCAACCCACTCCAGTACACTTGCCTGGAAAATTCCATGGGTGGAGGAGGCTGGTGGGCCACAGTCCATGGGGTTGCAAAGAGTTGGGCATGACTGACACATTCCCTTGTTCCATTAGCTGAGTGGGCCCAGAAGCAATGATGCTCCTTTAGGAATGAGTACAACTTACACCCTGGATCTTGAATTTTAATTCCATTCTCCAACAAAAGTAACCAAGAATCCTGGACTGAATACACTGGGGAAGGGCATATGTAAGATGAGTTTGCAGGTCCTTGTAGCATCAGAAATTAAACAAGCACTTGAAACACAGATACATACCCACACACACATGTGCACACACAGACACATACACAAACAGATGGAGACATGACAAAGGAATACAGGAATCAGCTGAAAGAGTTCCCAAGAGCCAAGTCAAAAAGAATCTGAATGATAAGGTAAAGTAATACTTGATTGCTGCTGCTGCTAAGTCGCTTCAGTTGTGTCCGACTCTGTGTGACCACACAGACAGCAGCCCACTAGGCTCCTCTATCCCTGGGATTCTCCAGGCAAGAATACTGGAGTGGGTTGCCATTTCCTTCTCCAATGCATGAAAGTGAAAAGTGAAAGTGAAGTCACTCAGTCGTGCTTGACTCTTAGCAACCCCATGGACTGCAGCCTACCAGGCTCGTCCATCCAATCCAAAATATAATACTGATGCTTATAATAATATACATGAATGATCAAAGAGACAATGTTAAAGAACATATTTCCCTAGAAGAAGATAATGTAGTTGGACACTCTGCCCTCAAGGAGGTGTGGTCTGTGCAGAGTGACTTTAGAGAACACAGTATGCAAACAGGGGTCAAGGGTGAGGAAGGATCACTGCAGTAGAGGGAGCTGAAAAAAATACCACTTTGGTCTTGTGGTCATGCTTAACATTATCAGTCACAAATGGTGTCGATAGTTTATACCCTTGATACACAACAACTTCAGATATGCAGATGATACCACCATAATGACAGAAAGTGAAGAGGAACTAAAGAGCCTACTGAAGAAGGTGAAAGAGGGAAGTGGAAAAACTGGTTTAAACCTCAACATTAAAAAATTAGCATCATAACATCTGATCCCATCATTTCATAGCAAATAAGTGACAGATTTTATTTTCTTGGACTTCAAAATCAATGCAGATGTTGAATATAGCCATGAAATTAAAAGACGCTTGCTCTTTGGAAGAAAAACTGTGACAAATCCAGACAGTGTATTAAAAAGCAGAGATATCACTTTGTCAACAAATGTCTGTATGGTCAAAGCAGTGGCTTTCCAGTAGTCATGTATGGATGTGAGAGTTGGACCATAAAGAAGGCTCAGAGCCAAATAATTGATGCTTTCAAATTATGGTGCTGGAGAAGACTCTTGAGAATCCTTGGACTGCAAGGACATCAAACCAGTCAATCCTAAAGGAAACTGACCCTGAATATTCATTGGAAGGACTGATGCTGAAACTGAAGCTCCAATACTTTGGCTACCTGATGCGAAGAGCTGACTCATTGGAAAAGACCCTGATGCTGTGAAAGATTGAGGGCAGGGAAAGAAGAGGGTGACAGAGGATGAGATAATTGGATGGCATCAGTGACTTAATGGACCTGAGTTTGAGCAAACTCCAGAGATAGTGAAAGACAGAGACGTCTGGTGTGCTGCAGTCCATGGGGTTGCAGAGTCAGACATGACTTAGAGACAGAACAAAACCCCTGATACAATATGAAGACAGTAGCCCTTTATCTCTGTGGTTTTCTTCCACCAAACCCATATGACCATTTATGAGATAAATACTGGACCTATCCCAACTGAAGGGTATTCTACTAAATGACTGGCCAGTAATCCTGAGAACTGTTAAGATCATTAAAAACCAGGAGTATCTGAAAAACTGTCACTCTCCACTGGATTCTATTGGAAGAAAGATGACTAAATTTTATTTGGTATCTTGAGAGGCATCCTCTACAGAAGGAGGACATTGGGGAAAACTAAGGGAATATGAGTAAAATATGGACTTCAGATACTAATAATGTATCAATATTACTTAAGTTTAGCAAACTGTACCATATAACAAAGTGATAATGAGGGAAACTAGGTATGAGGTACTTAGGAACTCTGTACTGTCTTTGCAGTGTTTCTGAAAATTTAAAAGTTTTCTGATAAACAGATTATTTATTATTGAAGTACAGTTGATTTACAATGTTGTGTTAATTCCTGGTGTACAAATTATTTACTTTTCATGTTTAGGACTCTCCTTTCCTCAGTGTATGGCTACCAAGTAAGAGGATTGAGGAGAAAGGGGTGCCTGTTATTTTGAGGCATGTAGTTCTCTCTGGTGTCTTAACAGAGTATAATAATCCTTGTTTAAGGGGTACATACAACTTCTGAGTATTTAAAGGTTCAGAGGAAAGTGGATGTGTGAAATATTTGGGAACATTCAACCACATAACACTATCCCATGATTCAGTGTTTCAATTTCTCCTAACCGAGGGATTGAGTTTGATATAACAGACCTTCCTTAATTGACTTTTTAACTTTTTGAGTGGAGGTGTTTCTACTCAGAGTGTTAGATGTGAGGTCCAACCTTCAACTTTCTCAGCTTTGATTCTACAGGAAGAGAGCTTTCTGGCATGCAAATAAAATAGGCCATCAGGCTTTCACATCTGGTTTTCAACAGCCTAGTCTTATCCTCAGCTGTTCATTTCCTTTGGTCAGATCATCAGTGCTGCTTAGCAATAACCATCCAATCTTGTTACTCTTGTAGCTACTGTTTCCTCCATAGCCTTACATGTCTAATGCATTCTACTCACTTGCATATTCCCTCCATAAGCACAAACTCTCAATTTATTATCAGTGAAAATGTAACAGTTAAACCAACATCTTTGCTCCAGCAACTACCAGTGAATGGATCTTCACTGCCAGCAGAGGACTGAGTGATTCTCTCCTAAAACCTCATCGTATTACCTGCTTTCTCAGACCACTGCACTTTCATTGCTGACTAAAGTAGTTTGGGTAGGCCAGGGGAAAAAAAAAGAAGAAAAGCTGAAATGGTGCCTAAAGTATAAGATATTGTTGTTTAGTTGCTAAGTTGTGTCCAGCTCTTTTGCAACCCCGTGGGCTGTAGTCCACCAGGCTTCACTCTCCATGGGATTTCCCAGGCAAGAATACAGGAGTGAGTTGCAGTTTCTTTCTCCAGGATATCATCCTGACCCAGGGATTGAACCTGAGTCTCTTGCATTGGTAGGCAATTTCTTTACCACTGATCCTCCAGGGAAGCCCATAAAATGTTAGTCAGAGATTAATACCTTTGAAACAAAGAGAAGAAAAACAGGGCCACACAGAAGAAATAGTGACGCAAGCCCAAGAAAGCTTTGGCCAACCCAGTAGCCAGCTCTGGAGTAAATATTCTCCATCAGAGGATCCTGGTCAGCCACACATCCTTCCATATCCCTGCCCTGATGAGTGACTGAATGCAGGTCACCCTGGAAAGGCATGATCACAGGTAAGTGACCATCTCAGCATCTGGCACAGACCTTGAAAGAGCTGACAGGTAGAGTCTCTCTGTGATGAGAATTATTAACCCAAACCTGGAAGGCTACACTACCCTCCAACATCAATACCAAAATATAGTGCCTCTTCTTTCCTTTTAGAATCACACTCCACTCAGGCTTGAAATAACTTCTGAAACTCTGGAGAAAAATTTGAACTTCTGGAAAAATCTGAATGGAACCATCGGGAGGAATTCATGAATAGCACTTTCTGCAGACTAAAGGCTAAATTAACAGTTTAGGGCTTTTTTAAACTTGTGGTCAGGAAAGTGACCCCTTATCTGAACTGAAAACAGCTAATTGTCATGGCTAATGGGAGCAAACAGTGAATATAAGTTCTCATTTATTTCCAAAGAGGGATACCATCAACACTCTAATCAAAGCAAGCTTAGGCCAGTTCAGGGTACAGATTTCCAAAAAGTAAAAATACTCCCACTGCAGAACTTATGAACTGTAGTTGCAAAAAAAGAAAAAGATTATAAAAGTAATTCAAGAAGATTGTTTGGAGGCAAAACTTGTCACTTTTAGGCAGGCAAGGGCAATTGAGATACTCTCAGGGTGCCTGAAGAATAATGGATTATTTGCAGAGAGCGCCAGGAGGGAAGCTCTCCAGATACATATGACACTCCTATTCAGTCTTTCCTGGAGGTGTGGGGTGGTGATGGCTGGACAATAATAAATTAGTTCATGTAAAGCCCTTTTTCTACTCTTGAGTCCTGGTGCCCAGAAATTGTAAGTTTGAATCAACTCACTGACAGTTTTACATGAGGTTTGAAAAATTGGATATTGCAAAAACCAACTTCTGTAACCCCTGCCAGGCCTTTCTTTCACCAAGAACAATATTGCCCTGAACAAGAGAATTTGAAGGAAAATGATCTGAAATATTCTTTCATGTGAGAAGCTCAGGAAGATTTATAAGCACATGCCTGACCTTCTTTGAGAAATACTTTTATTTAATCTCTTTCATATTCTGCCTTTGCAAGAGGTTTCTGTGAAATTTTCTCAGGATAGGTAGAATATAACTCATGAATAAAATTTGCTTGGCTTACAGGCTACTGCTGAGCCCTGAGTTGTTGCAGGAGAAAATAATTTAATGCCTCATCCTAAGGGTGAGAGTCAGTCAAGTTTCTCCAACCTCATGATATTCAGGATGCCATTCAATATAGCATCAAATCTCAAACCCTGCTTCTTCCACAAAACCCCACCCCAACCTTGTCTTACTTCCTGATACTCATTAATATTTTCTTTCCCTCCCTCTCTGTCTCTCTCTCAGCCACATTGCTCTTTCTGCTATTTGAATATCTCAAATGTATTTTCTCCTTAGTTCCTATGCACAAGCTACTCCTTCTCCCTAGAATGTTGTTCCCTCTGACTCAAAACCATAACTTTCCTCCTCTGTTTCCTTCATCAAACAGGTCACTTTGTGTCCTTTACATTAAGCTCATTTCCTCTGAGGGGATATTCTTATTCCTAAAATAAATAATATTCTTATAGTATTTCTTTCTTAGGATTTTACACTTTGCTTCATAACAATTGCATAATGTATTTTTGCTTGTTCTGTATAATTCCCCTGGCATTTTGTACCTCACTTATTTCAGACATTGTCCCATGTGCCTTTTCCCGTTGCTGATTTTGATCTGTATTCCTTCATTATAATAAAACATAACTGTGAGTATAACAGTTTGTGGGTCCTGTATGCCATTGTAGTGAATCACTGAGGATAGTTCTGGGAGGACCCTGACAAAACAAATGAGCCCTAGTTCCTATAACTAAATGCTCTGTGAATTATTTTAACTCAAAATAGCAATGTCAATGTTACAGGAAATAAAGGAAACATAAATTGGACATAAAATTATTATTACTGACCTGTTGTTGTTGTTGTTGACATCATCTTTAATAGGGATGGCAGGAGATGCTCCTTTTAGAAGCTGTAACTGTATATAGGATCATGAAGACATAAGTCAGACTTACAGATAAATGACTGCTTTGCACATCCTACAGGATCCCATGTTTATGGACTAGCTAGCAGTAAAGTTATTCAACAATGGACAGTCACTCCTTTCAAGTAAAATTTGAATTTGTCTGATTCTCCAAAGAAATAGAGACCAAAAACAAAACAAAACAAAACAAACAAACAAACAAAAAAACACCAGCATTCAGTTGACCCTTGAATAAGCGTGGATTAGGGGCACCAATTTTGTGCACAGTCAAAAATTTGTATAAAACTTTATAGTCAGCTCTCCACATCCACAGTCCCACATCCACAGATGCAAGCAATCAGGAATTATGTAGCACTGTGATACATATTTACTGAAATAAATCCACTTATAAGTGTACTGTGCAGTTCAAGCTCAGGTTGTTCAAGGGTCAATTTACACACGCACACACACACACACACACACACACAGAGTTATTGAGATGAAAATCCCCAATATCTGCATTCAGGAAGCTGAAGATGTAAGATAACTGATAGTATAGGTCCAGTCTGAGTCTGAAGGCCTGAAAACCAGGAAAACCAATGATATAAGTTCCAGTATTAGTGTAAGACTGAAGGCAAGAGAAGACTTATGTTGTGTCAACTCAAGACAGGCAGAAAGAACAAATCCTTCTGACACTGTCTTTTAGTTCTATTCAGCCTCCAATGGATTTGAGGTCAAAATAAGATAGAGTTATTATTTTGTGCTCCCAACTCTTTCTATTCAGAAATTGTGGATATTCCTATCCATATTCTTATTTTGACCCTAACTCAAAGACTCTGGTTTAACACTATGTCCTGGATTTAAACACCATTATTGCTTTCCAGTCCTAGTTCTTACATAGATTGCTGATTTCTGTCCCTCAGCTGTGGTCCCCTGTCCAAAGTGAATAATGCAGATCTCTAAATCCCCAAACTGACATGGGGACTGTGTATGCCAAGGAAATAGGAACTTCAATGCTTGAAAATCCCCTTATTCTGGGAAGACCCACCCTGACTAAGGCAATATGAGTGATCTCATGAATGATCTCTTTTATCTCACCCAGGACGTTCTGAAGACTGGGACTGGCGTTTCAACACAGTCTCTTCTGAATAAGAAATTTTAATAGTAAAAGCTGTATGGTAACATTGAAAAATGCTTCCCTGTGTTCAGACTTAAAGAAGGTCACTGCAAATAAGATATTCAATATTCTCCATCACACCTAAAGATACTCAATTTTCATTCTGTCTATCATGGTTGAAGGTCTGGACTCATTTTAAAATCCGTATGCAAGACAGCAAAAAGACACAGATGTGTATAGCGGACTTTTGGACTCAGAGGGAGAGGGAGAGGATGGGATGATTTGGGAGAATGGCATTGAAACATATACTATCATGTAAGAATCAAATCACCAGTCTATGTCCAATGCATGATACAGCATGCTTGGGGCTGGTGCACGGGGATGACCCAGAAGGATGTTGTGGGGAGGGAGGTGGGAGGGGGGTTCATGTTTGGGATCGCATGTACACCCGTGGTGGATTCATGTCAATGTATGGCAAAACCAATACAGTATTGTAAAGTAAAATAAAGTAAAAGTAAAAATTAAAAAAATAAAATAAAAAATAAAATCCATACTTCACACTTCTGCCACATACACCTGTTTCAATGACCAACAGTCTAGTCACACTAATTATTGTGTCCTGCTATTTATTCCACATATATCTGAGGAGCCAAGAACTAGTTTACTCAATGTTAGTATAGTGTCCTCAAGAATTCAGGGTTAATTAAATAAGGATATCATAAAATAGGGTTTCCCTGGTGGCTCAAGATAGTAAAAAAAAATCTGCCTGCAATGAAGGACACCGGGTTCGATGCCTAGATTGGGAAGATCCCCTGGAGAAAACAACAACCCATTACTGTATTCCTGCCTGGAATATCCCATTATAAAACAGGTATAAAATTATATATTTATACTTTAATTGGAATTTAAAATCATGGCATTTATAATTATGTCATGATAATAATATATCAAAAGGAAACCTAACACGGATAAATGAGTAACTTTACAAGGGGCTCTAATTTAGAACAAGGGGTCAGAAGAGGTTTGACTATCCACATCTCAGCAAGAAGAGTTCTACTGACTTGCACCTAAATAAAACTTGTGAAAATTATTACATAAATAACAAAAAACCTGAAAATCTCTGCAAATGGTAGTAAGGACAAAGAGCAAATGAAGAAATATTTATTCAAGAATATCTATGCAAATTCAGTAAGGAAAACAATAATCTGTGGCATGTGAACAAAGAAGACTCTCCTCACCGACCACTCCAGATTACTGGAGCCAAGAACCTATAGCATCCTCTCCCTCTAGTATCAAGCAAGAGAGTGTTTTTTCTAGGAGAAGTAAGACTTCACAATCTCTCATCTAGTCTCCAAATACCTGCTGTTGAGACTAAGTCCTGAATTTAAATGTCCTTAATGAATTCAAAAGGTGAGAGCTCCCTTCTTTGGTCCATAAAGAACATGATTTAAAGAACATGTTTCCATATGTCCATAAAGAACATTTCCATAAACAAATGCTTTAAAAATAAAGTTCTGGAGCTGTAAAGTAAATTAACTGAAATTTAAAAAAATTACCAGACAGGCTCAAATTGGTAGATTTGAATTTCAGAAGAATTAGTGAAATTGAAGGTGAGTGATAAGAGAATTTAAGCCAAAGAACAGACAAATAAAAGAATGAAAACAATTGAAAAATGCCTCAGAGAAATGTGTGACACTAGCAAATGTACCAATGTAATCATAATGGGAGTCTCAGAGGCTCTGGAGAGAGAGATAATAATAAGAGAGGAAAAAATATATATAAAAAGTGAAAAGAAGTGATAATTGCAGGAAACTCCCCAAATTTATTGATAAATAATTTCCTACAAATCCAAGAAGCTAAAAAATACTCCAAGGTAGATAAACACGAAGAGATTCACAAACAAAAACATTACAGTAAAAATGCTGAAAGTCATGAGCAAGAAAGATATCTGAAAAGCAGCAAGTGAAAAAGAACTCGTCATTTACAAAGGAACCCTAATAAGATTAATAGCTGACTTCTCACCGGAAATAATGAAGTTAGACTGTTGTGGATAACTTAATTATCATTATTCATGGTAGTTATTCTCTACAAAGTCATTAAGAATGAATTAACAAATATTGGACTACTCGTCCTATATTAAAGACATGTCCCCTCGCTGACAAAGGTCCATATAGTCAAAGATATGATTTTTCCAGTAGATCATGTATGGATTTTAGAGTTGGACCATAAAGAAGGCTGAGCACTGAAGAATTAATGCTTTTGAACTATGGTGCTGGAGAAGACACTTGAGAGTCCCTTGGACTGCAAATAGATAAAGTCAGTCAATCCTAAAGGAAATCAATCCTGAATATTCATTGGAAGGACTGATGAAGCTGAAGCTCAATACTTTGGTCACCTGATATGAAGAGATGACCCATTGGAAAAGATCCTGATGCTGGGGAAGACTGAAGGCAGGAGGAGAAGGGGATGACAGAGGATGAGATGGTTGGATGGCATCATATGTCCATTCATGAACATGAATCTGAGCCAACTCTGGGAAGTTAGTAAAGGACAAGGAAGCCTGGAGTGCTGTAGTCCATGGGGTCACAAAGAGTAGGACACAACTGAGCAATTGAACAACAACAGCTCCTGAAGGAAAAACAAGTTTAGGTGTCTATGAGCCTCAGGTTCTCAGGATTTTTGTCAATGACAACACATTATTCAGGTTACATTACAGGTTTGTTTACCAGCATTCTTATAAAACAGGCCACTTCCATCAATGTTGAAAACTCTGTTACATAACTTTCTTCTTCTATAATGCTAAGTACTATTTTATTAAATTCTTCCTTAGCTTTTTATTAAATTCCTCAAAGTCATAGACTTCTGACTTTGATTTGGCAAATAATTCTTAGGTAGTATTATGAAAAGGACAAAGAAAAATAGATAAATTGAACTTCATTACTTTTTTAAAGTTCCTGAATTAGTACTTCAAAGGATACCATAAAGAATATGACAATACCACTCAAAAATATAATAGGAGAAATGTTTGCAATTCATATATTTGATAATGAAATTGCATCTCAAATAGATAAATAATTCTTAAAGGTATAATCATAGGACAAACAATTAATAAACAGACCAATTAGTTGGATACAAATTTCTCCAATGAAGATACACAAATGGCCAATTTCACTTCAAGGTATATAACCACAAGAAATAAAAAATAGATGCACACAAAAATTTGTACATGTATATTTATAACAGCATCATACATAACAGCCAAAAGATAGAACCATCTCAAAAGTTCAGCAATGAACAAATGGACAAGCAAAATGCAATATATAAATAAAATGGATAGTTATTCAGTCATAAAAATAAATAAATTTGACACATGCCATAACATGGATGAATCTTGGAAATATTATGGTAAGTGAAATAAGTTGGCTATAAAATTGCACATATTATATTGATATGAAAGTCCACAATAGGGAAATCTATAGAGACAGAAAGTAGATCAATGGTTGGTTAAGGAAGATAAGGATCACATATACATCTGAAGATACTAAAAACACTGAATGTCTTAAATGGGCAAAATGTATCTTTGAATTATATCTCAATAGAACTATTTGTTATAAAAGAAGAGAAAGCATCTCTAATGAAGAGATTTAGATGCCAAGACCTCAATGTTGAGTCTTAGTGGAATGTAAAAATAAGATTCTCGGAAGAGAAACAGCTGGTGCAGAGGCACTGAGGTCTGAAAGAGCTCATTTCTAGTAGAACTGAATAAAAATTAATGTTCATAAAATGTGGTTAAATGGAGTAGAAGTGGCAGAAAATGAGAAAAATAGGTTATGATAGAAAGGAATTTGATGACCACATCAAGGATTTTAGGCTCATTTCCATGTCAAAACAGTAGATTCTGAAAGACTCAAATCAGGAAACAGACATAATATGAGAGGGCTTTTAAAAAATATTTCTGGAGAGGTTTGAAATAGAGGAGTTGAGTGGAGATAGGTTCAGAAGTTAGAACTCTCCAATAAATTATCCCTCTGGAATTTTTTTTGATACAGAAGTTTCTTCTATATTACTGTGGAGAATGTTAAGTTCCTCTCTGCTAACAGACTGAGGGAAGTAGTACTGATACAACATTTAGGGAGGTGCTTACTCACAGGATCATGCTAGTGTAGAGTCAGCACTTGCAAGACTCTGAGAATGATGGCTTCTTTATATGTAAAAATTCATTCTCTAGTCACCATAGTTACAAGACCCACCTAGGAAGCTGAGGGATTTGAACCAAAAGAAAACCCATTGCCTACCAAATTTGTGAACAGAAGCAAATTTCCTAACTTCTCTTGGGCTTAGATTGATCTAAGCCAATGCAAAATGAGATTCACATTACTTCATGCTGTGGTTCTGGAATATTAATTTTACAAGATTACAACTGTAAAGTTCCAGCAAAAAGGCCAAAGGATTTAAGAAGCATCATTTTGCCAACAAAAGTCCATATAATCAAATCTATGGTTTTTCCATTAGTCATGTATGGATGTGCAAGTTGGACCATAAAGAAAGCTGAATGCTGAAGAGTTGATGCTTTTTGAACTGTGGTGTTGGAGAAGATGCTTGAGAGTCCCTTGGACTGCAAGGAGATCAAACCAGACAATCGTAAAGGAAATCAGTCCTTAATATTCATTGGAATGACTAATGTTGAAGGTGAAGCTCCAACACTTTGGTCACCTGGTGCAAAGAACCACTCATTGGAAAAGACCCTGATGCTGGGAAAGATTGAAGGCAGGAGAAGGGGATGACAGAGGATGAGATGGTTGGATGGCAACAATGACTAAGTGGGCATAAGTTTGAGCAAGTTAGGGGAGATGGTGAGGGACTAGGAAGACTGGTGTGCTGCAGTCCATGGGGTTACAGAATCGGACATGACGAGCAACTGAACAACAACAGTGACTGGAAGTTCTCTTACAATACCTTAAATAGGGGTTATGTAGCTTCCCCTGGTAGAAAAGAAGGTTTCAAAGTTGAATTTTACAGCATCAGCTTCTTTACTTGGGACATATATCATTTACTACTTTGCCCAAGCTTACTTCTCCAGTCTCATTTCCTTATATTGTCATTCCCGTGAGGACTCTAGGTTCCAGACAAGCTGCTATTCTCACCCGTCTCAGAGTGTATTGTCATGCATGTCTTGGTGAACATACTGTTTTGCTGCATGCAATGTCTGTTCCTGTACGTTCACCCAGAAAACTCTTCTCGTCCTATAATAACTCAAAACTGAGATCTCCTTGGTAAATCCTTGTCTTGTTTCCCTGAGAAAAACTAATTGCTGCACTTATCAACACCCCTTCATGCTCTGTTTCTACTTCATGAATTTACTTAACATGAATTTACTTAACATGAATATAACTTAACAGCAGCTTTTTTTTTAACTAAAAGAAAGGTTAATGGGTTTCATTAGCATAAAGGAAAATGGTTGTTGTTCAATTCCCAAGTCCTGTCCAACTCTTTGCAACCCCATGGACTGCAGCACACCAGGCTTCCCTGTCCCTCAGCTCTCTTGGAGTTTGATAGAACAAAACATTGATTTTACAGGAAATAATGAAATACATTAGAAATGGTAAAGACATGGATTTTTATGAAAGACTGTTTTTCTTTATTAAAGTTATTTTAATGTATTCGAAAGGTAACTCCTAAAGCAAATATAATAGCATGGAATTTTGACATTTATTTTGCATATATATATATATATATATATATATATATATATATATAACAGTGACACAAAGATGTGGGTAATACACGTAATCTTACTGTTTTAAGGTTCTTTTATTTTATCTGAAATGGTACACTGCTAATTCTGAATAGACTGTGACAACTTAAAGATACTTAATATAGTCATACAAACAATAAAAATAATACAAAGCAGTATAGTTAAAAAGACAATTGAGATTTTAAAATGAAAATTAAATTAAAAAGGAAATGATAGCCCAAACAAGCTAGTAAAGGAGGAACACAAAGACAGAACAAATGAAAACTTACTTAGACACACAAATGAAACACAATAGCACTACTGAGTTTCTAATCCTACCATAGTGAATATTATAAATATAATGAACTAAATAATACCATTTTCAGAATGATATTTTCAGACTGGAGAAAAAGAAAGATGAAATTATACATGCAAGAGACAAATAACAAAGACACAGGGCAAAAAAATGGTAAAAGGATATGCTGTGTGCTTAGTTGTTCAGTCGTGTCCAACTCTTTGTGACCGCATGGACTACAGCCCGCCAGGCTCCTCTGTCCATGGGGATTCTCCAGGCAAGAATACTGGGGTGGGTTGCCATGCCCTCCTGCAGGGGATCTTCCCAACCCAGGGATCAAACCCATGTCTCCCACAGTGCAGGCAGATTCTTTACTGTCTGAACCACCACAATAAATATAATAAATGCTGCTTACATTTATATCAAGCAAAAGGCAGATATATCAGAAAGGCACAACAACACTTAAAACATTCACCACTTGTAAAAGAATTGAAAAATACAAAGGAAAAACTTATAGGATTAATGAGAAGTAGATTAAATCCTGAACTATATTTGGAAATTTAATACTTTCCTTGAAGCATTTGATAGAACAGATTTGAAGAACCTTGTTGAACAATATGGCCTGACTTATATTGAAGGATCCTGTAACTCAGATAACATAATACTTTTAAAGCACACATAAAACAATCATCAACATGTATTTCAAGACAAAATACGTTTTCAATAAATTTTGAAAACTGAAATATCACATAATAAGTTCTCTTATTATAACAGAATTATATGAGAATTAGATTAGAAATCAATACCAGTAAGGCGCCTAGAAAATATGCCAATATGACATTAAGCAATACATCTTACACTAACTGATGGATCAAAGAAGAGACTAGAAATATATTAAAATACTTTAAATCATTGATAAAAAAAATCAACACAATTTGTGGAATGCATAGAAGGAAATACATAGAATGTATAGCCAAAGGCATATATTAGAAAATAATAGATATATTAAGTGACTTACATTTCCTCTTCAAGTATCTAGCAGTAGAAAATAAAATTAAAACCAAATTAAGCAGAAAAAAGAAAATAATAAAGATGGGGTAGATATCAATGAAGTAAAAAAAAATTAAAAACCTGTACAAAACAAAATCAGTTTATTTAAAAGTTTTAATAAAATTGATAAATCTTTAGACTATGTTACTAAAAAAAAAAAAAAAAAGAGAGAGAGAGAGAGAGGAGACAGAAATTACCTATATCAGAAATGTAAGAAAGGGCATCAGCTCAGATCTCATAGACATTAATGTATCAGTATGACCACTTTGATGGAAAGGACTTTGTCCTTATAACACAAAAAACAAAACTGATCAAAAAGTAGAAAATCTAATACCACTAAGACTGTGAAAATCATAGTTTTAGATTACCCAACTCCAAAAAAATCTCTCGTCTCAGATGGCTTCAGCTTTAAATTCTACAAACCATTTATGTTCAGTTCAGTTCAGTCGCTCAGTCAGGTCTGACTCTTTGCGATCCCATGAACTGCAGCACGCCAGGTCTCCTTGTCCATCACCAACTCCTGGAGTCCACCCAAACCCATGTCCATTGAGTCAGTGATGGAATCCAACCATCTCATCCTCTGTTGTCCCCTTCTCCTCCTGCCCTCAATCTTTCCCAGCATCAGGGACTTTTCCAATGAGTTAGCTCTTCACATCGGGTGGCCAAAGTATTGGAGTTTCAGCTTCAACATCAGTCCTTCCAATGAACTCCCAGGACTGATCTCTTTAGGATGGACTGGTTGGATCTCCCTGCAGTCCAAGAGACTCTCAAGAGTCTTTTCCAACACCGCAGTTCAAAAGCATCGATTCTTCAGCACAGAGCTTTCTTTATAGTCCAATACTCACATCCATACACGACTACTGGAAAAACCATAGCCTTGACTAGACGGACCTTTGTTGACAAAGTAATGTCTCCACTTTTCAATATGCTGTCTAGATTGGTCATAACTTTCCTTCCAAGGAGTAAGCGTCTTTTAATTTCATGGCTGCAATCACCATCTGCAGTAATTTTGGAGCCCAGAAAAATAAGGTCAGTCACTGTTTCCACTGAATCCCCATTTATTTGCCATGAAGTGATGGGACTGGATGCCATGATCTTAATTTTCTGAATGTAGAGCTTTAAACCAACTTTTTCACTCTCCTCTTTCACTTTCATCAAGAGGCTCTTTAGCTCTTCTTCACTTTCTGCCATAAGGGTGGTGTCATCTGCATATCTGAGGTTATTGATATCTCTCCTGGCAATCTTGATTCCAGCTTGTGCTTCCTCCAGCCCAGCATTTCTCATGATGTACTCCGCATATAAGTTAAATAAGCAGGATGACAATACACAGCCTTGATGTCCTCTGATGTACTCCTTTTCCTATTTGGAATCAGTCTGTTGTTCCATGTCCAGTTCTAACTGTTCCTTTCTGACCTGCGTACAAGCTTTTCAAGAGGAAGGTCAGGTGGTCTGGTATTCCTATCTCTTTAAGAATTGTCCACAGTTTATTGTGATCCACACAGTCAAAGACTTTGGCATAGTCAAAAAAAGCAGGAGTAAATGTTTTTCTGGAACTCTCTTGCTTTTTCGATAATCCAGAGGATGTCGGCAATTTGATCTCTGATTCTTCTGCCTTTGGGGTTCATGTTTGGGAACACATGTAAGAATTAAAGATATTAAAATTTAAAAAATAAAAAAATAAAACAAGAAAAAAAATAAATTTATTTATTTTAATTGGAGGCTAATTACTTTACAATATTGTATTGGTTGGAAATACATCAACATGAATCCACCATGGGTGTATACATGTTCCCCATCCTGAACACCCCTCCCTCCTCCCTACCCATACTATCCCTCTGAGTCATCCCAGTGCACCAGCCCCGAGCACCCTGTATCATGCATCGAACCTGGACTGGCAATTCTTTTCACATATGATATACGTGTTTCAATGCCATTCTCCCAAATCATCCCACCCTCTCCCTCTCCCACAGAGTCCAAAAGACTGTTCTATACATCTGTGTCTCTTTTGCTGTCTTGCATGCAGGGTTATCATTACCATCTTTCTAAATTCCATATATATGCATTAGTATACTGTATTGGGGTTTTTCTTTCTGGCTTACTTCACTCTGTATAATAGGCTCCAGTTTCATCCAATTCATTAGAACTGATTCAAATGAATTATTTTTAATGGCTAAGTAATACTCCATTGTGTATATGTATTACAGCTTTCTTATCCAGTTGTCTGCTGGACATCTAGGTTGCTTCCATGTCCTGGTTATTATAAACAGTGCTGTGATGAACATTGGGGTACACGTGTCTCTTTCAGTTCTGGTTTCCTTGGTGTGTATGCGCAGCAGTGAGATCACTGGGTCATAAGGCAGTTCTATTTCCAGTTCTTTAAGGAATCTCCACACTGTCCTCCATAGTGGCTGTACTAGTTTGCATTCCCACCAACAGTATAAGAGGGTTCCCTTTTCTCCACATCCTCTCCAGCATTTATTGCTTGTAGACTTTTGGATAGCAGCCATTCTGACTGGCATGAAATGGTACTTCATTGTGGTTTTGATTTGCATTTCTCTGATAATGAGTGATGTTGAGCATGTTTTCATGTGTTTGTTAGCTGTCTGTGTCTTCTTTGGAGAAATGTCTGCTCAGGTCTGTGGCCCATTTTTGATTGGGTCATTTATTTTTCTGGAATTGAACTGCAGGAGTTGCTTGTATATTTTGAGATTAATTATTTGTCTGTTGCTTCTTTTGGTATTATTTTCTCCCATTCTGAAGGCTGTCTTTTCACCTTGCTTATAGTTTCCTTTGTTGTGCAGAAGCTTTTAATTGTTATTAGGTCTCATTTGTTTATTGTTGCTTTTATTTCCAATATTCTGGGAGGTGGGTCATAGAGGATCCTGCTGTGGTTCATGTTGGAAAGTATTTTGCTTATGTTTTCCTCCAGGAGTTTAATAGTTTCCAGTCTTACATTTAGATCTTTAATCCATTTTGAGTTTATTTTTGTGTATGGTGTTAAAAAGTGTTCTAGTTTCATTCTTTTACAAGTGGTTAACCAGGTTCCCCAGCACTACTTGTTAAAGAGATTGTCTTTCTCCATTGTATTTTCTTACCTCCTTTGTCAAAGATAAAGTGTCCATAGGTGCTTGGATTTATCTCTGGGCTTTCTATTTTGTTCCATTGATTTATATATCTGTCTTTGTGCTAGTACCATACTGTCTTGATGACTGTGGCTTTGTAGGAGAGACTGAAGTCAGGCAGATTGTTTCCTCCAGTTCCATTCTTCTTTCTCAAGATTGCTTTGGCTATTCGAGGTTTTTGCATTTCCATACAAATTGTGAAATTATTTGTTCTAGTTCTCTAAAAATACCATTGGTAGCTTGATAGGGATTGCATTGAATCTGTAGATTGCCTTGGGTAGTATACTCATTTTCACTTTATTGATTCTTCCAATCCATGAACATGGTATATTTCTCCATCTATTTGTTTCTTCTTTAATTTCTTTAACCAGTGTTTTATAGTTTTCTATATATAGGTCTTTGGTTTCTTTAGGTAGATATATTCCTAAGTATTTTATTCTTTTGTTGTAATGGTGAATGGAATTGTTTCCTTAATTTCTCTTTCTACTTTCTCATTATTAGTGTATAGGAATGCAGGGGATTTCTGTGTGTTGATTTTATATCCTGCAACATTACTATATTCATTGATTAGATCTAGTAATTTTCTAGTGGAGTCTTTAGGGTTTTCTATGTAGAGAATCATGTCTTCTGCAAGCAGTGAGAGTTTTACTTCTTCTTTTCCAATTTGGATTCCTTTTATTTCTTTTTCTGCTCTGTTTGATGTGGCCCTTTTGTCAAAGGCTTTCTCTTCTTCTATTGAGATAATCATATGGTTTTATTTTTCAATTTGTTAACATGGTGAATTACATTGATTGATTTGCAGATATTGAAGAATCCTTGCATCCCTGGGATTAAGCCCACTTGGTCATGATGTATGATCTTTTTAATGTGTTGTTGGATTCTGATTGCTAGAATTTTGTTAAGGATTTTTGCATCTATGTTCATCAGTGATATTGGCCTGTAGTTTTCTTTTTTTGTGGCATCTTTTTCAGGTTTTGGTATTAGGGTGATGGTGGCCTCATAGAATGAGTTTGGAAGTTTACCTTCCTCTGTAATTTTCTGGAAGAATTTGAGTAGGATAGGTGTTATCTCTTCTCTAAGTTTTTGGTAGAATTCAGCTGTGAAGCAGTCTGGACCTGGGCTTTTGTTTGCTGGAAGATTTCTGATTACAGTTTCAATTTCCATGCTTGTGATTGGTCTGTTAAGATTTTCGATTTCTTCCTGGTTCAGTTTTGGAAAGTTGTACTTTTCTAAGAATGTGTCCATTTCTTCCACATTGTCCATTTTATTGGTATACCCTTGCTGATTGCAGTCTCTTATGATCCTTTATATTTCTGTGTTGTCTGTTGTGATCTCTCCATTTTCATTTCTAACTGTATTGATTTGATTTTTCTCCCTTTGCTTCTTGATGAGTCTGGCTAATGGTCTGTGAATTTTATTTATACTCTCAAAGAACCAGCTTTTGGCTTTGATGATTTTTGCTATGGTCTCTTTTGTTTCTTTTGCATTTATTTCTGCCCTAATTTTTAAGATTTCTTTCCTTCTACTAACCCTGGGGTTCTTCATTTCTTCCTTTTCTAGTTGCTTTAGGTGTAGAGTTAGGTTATTTATTTGACTTTTTTCTTGTTGCTTGAGGTATGCCTGAACTGCTATGAACCTTCCCCTAAGCACTGCTTTTACAGTGTCACACAGGTTTTGGATTGTTTTGTTTTCATTTTCATTCATTTCTATGCATATTTTGATTTCTTCTGTGATTTGTTTGTTATTCAGCATGTTCTTTAGCCTCCATATGTTGGATTTTTAAAGTTTTTCTCCTACAATTCAGATCTAATCTTACTTCATTGTGGCCAGAAAAGATGCTAGGAATGATTTCTATTTTTTTTTTTTAATTTACCAAGGCTAGATTTATGGCCCAGGATGTGATCTATCCTGGAGAAGGTTCTGTGTGCACCTGAGAAAGAGGTGAAATTCATTGTTTGTGGTGAAGTGTCCTATTAGATATTAATTAGGTCTAACTGGTCCATTGTATCATTTAAAGTTTGTGTTTCCTTGTTAATTTTCTGTTTAGTTGATCTATCCGTAGGTGTGAGTGGGGTATTAAAGTCTCCCACTATTACTGGTTATTAATTTCCACTTTGATACTTGTTAGCATTTGTCTTACATATTGTGGTGCTCCTATGTTCAGTTCTGTTCAGTCGCTCAGTCGTGTCCGACTCTTTGCGACCCCATGAATTGCAGCACTCCAGGCCTCCCTGTCCATCACCAACTCCCAGAGTTCACTCAGACTCATACCCATCGAGTCCATGATGCCATCGAGCCATCTCATCCTCTGTCATTCCCTTCTCCTCCTGCCCCCAATCCCTCCCAGCATCAGAGCCTTTTACAATGAATCAACCCTTCACATGACGTGGCCAAAGTACTGGAGTTTCAGCTTCAGCATCATTCCTTCCAAAGAAATCCCAGGGCTGATCTCCTTCAGAATGGACTGGTTGGATCTCCTTGCAGTCCAAGGGACTTTCAAGAGTCTTTTCCAACACCACAGTTCAAAAGCATCAATTCTTCAGCACTCAGCCTTCTTCACAGTCCACCTCTCACATCCATACATGACCACAGGAAAATCATAGTCTTGACTAGATGGACCTTAGTTGGCAAAGTAATGTCTCTGCTTTTGAATATGCTATCTAGGTTGGTCATAACTTTTCTTCTAAGGGTGCATATATATTTATAATTGTTATATCTTCTTCTTGGATTGATCCTTTGGTCATTATGTAGTGTCCTTCTTTGTCTCTTTTCACAGCCTTAGTTTTAAAGTCTATTTTATCTGATATGAGTATTTCTACTCCTGCTTTCTTTTGGTCTCTATTTGCATGGAATATCTTTTCCAGCCCTTCACTTTCAGTCTGTATATGTCCCTTGTTTTGAGGTGGGTCTCTTGTAGACAACATATATAGGGGTCTTATTTTTGTATCCACTCATCCATTCTTTGTCTTTTGGTTGGGGCATTCAACCCATTTACATTTAAGGTAATTATTGATAGGTATGATCCAATTGCCATTTACTTTATTGTTTCAGGTTTGAGTCTATACACCCTTTTTGTGTTTCTTGTCTAGAGAAGATCCTTTAGCATTTGTTGGAGAGCTGGTTTGGTGGTGCTGAATCCTCTCAGCTTTTGCTTGTCTCTAAACCTTTGATTTCTCCTTCATATTTGAATGAGCTCCTTGCTGGGTACAGTAATCTGGGCTGTAGGTTATTTTCTTTCTTCACTTTAAGTAGGTCCTGCCATTCCCTCCTGGCCTGAAGAGTTTCTATTGAAAGATCAGCTGTTATCCTTATGGGAATCCCCTTGTGTGTTATTTGTTGTTTTTCTCTTGCTGCTTTTAATATTTGTTCTTCGTGTTTGATCTTTGTTAATTTGATTAATATGTGCCTTAGGTGTTTCACCTTGGGTTTATCCTGTTTGGGACTTTCTGGGTTTCTTGGACTTGGGTGATTATTTCCTTCCCCATTTCAGGGAAGTTTTCAACTATTATCTCCTCAGGTATTTTCTCATGGTCTTTCTTTGTGTCTTATTCTTCTGGGATTCCTATGATCCGAATGTTGGGGCATTTAACATTGTCCCAGAGGTCTCCAAGATTGTCCTCATTTCTTTTAATTCATTTTTCTTTTTCCTCTCTGATTCATTTATTTCTACCATTCTATCTTCTACCTCACTAATCCTATCTTCTGCCTCCGTTATTCTACTACTTGTCCCCTCCAGAGTGTTTTTGATCTTTATTGCATTATTCATTATATATTGACTCTTTTTATTTCTTCTAGGTCCTTGTTAAACCTTTCTTGCACCTTCTCAATCCTTGCCTCCAGGCCGTTTATCTGCGATTCCATTTTGATTTCAAGATTTTGGATCATTTTCACTATCATTATTCAAAATTCTTTATCAGATAGATTCCCTACCTCATCCTTTTTTATTTGGTTTGGTGAGCATTTATCCTGTTCCTTTACTTGCTGTGCATTCCTCTGTCTCTTCATCTTGTTATATATTGCTGTGTTTGGGGCTGCCTTTCTGTATTCTAGCAGTTTGTGGAGTTCTCTTTATTGTAGAGTTTCCTCGTTGTGGGTGGGGTTGTACAGGTTGCTTCTCAAGGTTTCCTGGTTAGGGAAGCTTGTGTCAGTGTTCTGGTGGTGGAGCTGGATTTCTTCTCTCTGGAATGCAATGAAGTGTCCAGTAATGAGTTATGAAATGTCCATGGGTTTAGAGTGACTTTGGAAAGCCTATATATTGAAGCTCAGGGCTATGTTCCTGTGTTGCTGGAGAATTTGCATGGTATGTCTTGCTCTAGAACTTGCTGGCCCTTGGGTGGTGTTTGGTTTTAGTGTCGGTATCAAGGCATTTGACAAGCTCCTGTCAATTAATGTTCCCTGGAGTCAAGAGTTCTCTGGTGTTCTCAGGATTTGTACTTAAGCCTCCTGCTTCTGGTTTTCAGTTTTATTTTACAGTAGCCTCAAGACTTCTCCATCTATACAGCACTGTTGATATAACATCTAGGCTAAAGATGAAAAGTTTCTCCACAGTGAGGGACACCCAGAGAGGTTCACAGAGTTACATGGAGAAGAGAAGAGGGAGGAGGGAGATAGAGGTGACCAGGATGAGATGAGGTGGAATCAAAGAGGAGAGAGCAAGCTAGCCAGTAATCACTTCCTTATGTGAGCTCCACGGTCTGGACCACTCAGAGATGTTCATGGAGTTATACAGAGAAGAGAAGAGGGAGGAAGGAGACAGAGGTGGCCAGGAGGATAAAGAGGGGAATCAAAAGGAGTGAAACAGATCTTGCCAGTAATCAGTTCCCTAAGTGTTCTCCACAGTCCAGAATGCACAAAAAGATTCACAGAAGAGAAGGGGGAGGGAGGAGATATAGGCGACCTGGTGGAGAAAAGGAGAGTCCAAAGGGGAGAGAGCAGTCAAACCAGTAATCTCGCTCCCAAGTAAAAATGGGTACTGAAGATTGGGTTCTTAAAGGTACAAAATTGATAACAAATACCAAAAGCAAAGATTAAAAATCTAGAGTAGAGGTTGGATTTCTAAAAATACACTATTAAAGGGAAAAAAACAAAGTCACAAAAATTATAAAATATATATATGTGAAGTTTGCTTTAAAATTAGGGTCTCTCTCTCTCTCTCTCTCTCTCTTTGCAAAGTAACAGGTTATAAAAACGAAAATTAAAGGAGTAATAGAGGAACTAAGAATTTTAAAAAATTAAAAAATTAAAGAATGATAGTAAAAATAGTAAATATATATCTAGGGCTTTCTTTGGTGTTGTTGTGGGCAGTGTTGGGTCAGTTCATTTTCGGATAGTTCCTTGATCCAGGCTTATATTTCTCAAGATCTATAGGCCCCTTCCTATGTAGTTGGTGCTAACTACAGGATTTTAATCTATTGCACCTGTCAATTCCAAGGCGTTTCCTCTGTTTTAGCTTCTTCTTTTGCTGGTCTCTTCAGTATCCGATTTCTGCCCTGATGCAAGGGGGGCGGTGGTGGACACTTTTTAGGCTCACTTGTTCAGTCGTGCTATGGGGAGGGAGAGACACTGCAAACAAATAACACTGGCATGTGCTCGCAGTGTCTCGGCCACACTGGGTTTGCCCCGCTCACGGTGTGTGTGCTTTCCTGTCTATACTCTTTAGGCTCTAGGTTGCTCTGCCGGGAACTGTCTGAGGCTGGCCCTGGTTTGTATGCACTTCCTAGGTCTAAGCTGCTCAGGTTCAGGTACTTGGGTACTCCTCAGAGGTGCAGATTCAGCTGGGCCTGTGTTTTGTGCCCTTCCCAGGTCTGAGCAGCTCAGGTGACCAGGTGTTTGGCAAGCGTGGTCACTGCGACTTATCACCTCCCCATCCCTGCCACTCAGTTTTCTGGGTGTACAACTGGTGCACCTTCTCAGACGGTTGTTGACCATCCAGAATCCCAAGAAGTCTTGGTTAGCAACGAAGTCTGCTTGCAGTTTGGTAGATAATGCCTCTCTGGGGTCGCAATTGCCCCCTTCCAGCTCTGGCTGCCCTTGCTGCCTGTCACTGGAGGGGGTTGGGTAAGCTCTGCAGCCGGCTAGCTCTGCTCAGTTCTTTGTTCTGTGAGCTGGCCTAGTGGTGTCTTAGGTTAGGGTTTTTGCCTGGTAGCTATCCCACAGTCTTGGCTATCCCAAGTTAGTTCCCTCAGATTGCCCTCAGGGCATTCAAGCCCAGTCCTTACTCTAAGCAATGCAGCCCACGACTCCCTGCTCCACCCCCGCTTGCTAGTGGCAGATGCAGGCATCTGTGCTGTTTCTCGGCTAGGGAGTTACCGTTGGGCACGTAATCTGTGGGTTTTACTTATTTATTTATTTTCCTCCTGATTATATTGCCCTCTGTGGTTTCAAGGCTCACCACAGACTCAGCAGTGAGAGTGTTTCCTGGTGTTTGGAAACTTCTCTCTTTTTAAGACTCCTTCCCAGGAAGGAGCTCCATCCTTACCTCTTTTGTCTCTCTTTATCTTTTATATTTTTCCTACCTCCTTTCGAAGACAATGGGCTACTTTTCTGGGTGTCTGATGTCCTCTGCTGGCATTCAGAAGTTGTTTTGTGGAATCTACTTAGCGTTCAAATGTTCTTTTCATGAATTTGTGGGGAGAAAGTGGTCTGCCCATCCTATTCCTCCGCCATTTTAGGATTGCCCTCTTCTGCCTTTTTCTAAAACTAAATTGAACATCTGGAAGTTCACAGTTCGCAAATTGCTGAAGACTCGCTTGGAGAATTTTAAGCATTACTTTACTAGAGAGTGAGATGAGTGCAATTCTGTGTTAGTTTGAGCATTCTTTGGCATTGCCTTTCTTTGGGATTGGAATGAAAACTGACCTTTTCCAGTCCTGTGGCCACTAGTAATTTTAGATAAAGTATCTCAGAAAATAGAGGAATAAACCATTCCTAATGCATTTTATGAATTTAGAATAATACTCATGGTATCAAAATCGGCACCAAAACTAGATAATTATCAGAAAATAGTATTAAAAATAATTACCATCTATGAACACAGACCTAAAAATCCGGAACAAAATATTAACAAATTGATCCAAAAGGTATCTTTATTAAAGGAGAAAGCATCTTGACTATGTAGGTTTCAAGGGTTCACTGCATTAATGCAAGTTTGTTTTAATATTTAACAGTTAATCAATATACTACATCACAATAAAAATATAAGAAAAAAAGAATGGGAAAGTGCTTTCTACAAAGTCAAGGAAAAATTGATCAAATTCAATAGATGTTCATGCTTAAAGCAGATGTAAACTTTCTCAAACTTCCAAAGTGTTGCTTACAAAAACCTATAACTATAGTCATACATACAGGAGAAAGAGTGAATATTTTCCTGCTAAGATTGGGGCCATAAAGAGTGCTTCATTTCCCTATTTCTATTATACAGTATATGGCACAGTTCAGTTCAGTCACTCAGTCATGTCTGACTCTTTGCAACCACATATACTGCAGCACGCCAGGCCTCCCTGTCCATTACCAACTCCCAGAGCTTGCTCAAATTCATGTCCATCAAGTCGGTGATGCCATCCAAACGTCTCATCTTCTGTCATCCCCTTCTCCTCCTGCCTTCAATCTTTCCCATCATCAGGGTCTTTTCCAATAAGTCAGTTCTTCACATCAGATGGTTAAATTATTGGTCAAAGTTTCAGCTTCAGCATCAGTCCTTCCAATGAATATTCAGGACTGATTTCCTTTAGGATTGTCTGGTTGGAACACCTTGCAGTCCAAAGGACTCTCAAGAGTCTTATCTAACACCACAGTTCAAGAGCATCAATCCTTCAGCGCTCACCTTTCTTTATAGTCCAACTCTACAACCATACATGACTATTTAAAAACCATAGCTTTGACTAGATGGACCTTTGCTGGCAAAGTAATGTCTCTGCTTTTAAATATGCTATCTAGTTTGGTCATAGCTTTTCTTCCAAGGAGCAAGCGTCTTTTAATTTCACGGCTGAAGTTACCATTTGCAGTGATTTTGGAACCCCCAAAATAAAGTCTGTCACTGTTTCCATTGTTTCCGCATCTATTTCCCATGAGGTGATGGGACTGGATGCCATGATCTTTGTTTTCTGAATATCGAGTTTAAGCCACCTTTTAACTCTCCTCTTTCACTTTCATCAAGAAGTTCTTTAGTTCTTCTTTGCTTCCTGCCATAAGGGTGGTATCATTTGCATATCTGAGGTAACTGATATTTCTCCCAGCATTTTTGATTCCAGTATGTGCTTCATCCAGCCCAGCATTTTGCATAAGCACAATACACAATCTTAATATGCAAAAGGCAATTGTATATGCCATCAAGGAACAAATGGAAAATTAAAATACCAATTTGCAAAAGCACTTATAAAAAATACAGCCAAAGAAATGTAAAACTTTTGAAAATTACAGAATATTGTTAAGAAAATATGAAGAACTAAGAGATACATTATGTTCACTAACTGGAAAAATAAATATGACCTATATGTCTATTTACCTTATTGATGGTAAATATTATAGATAAATATCATAGATAATATTGTAGGTAAATATTATAGATTCACTATAATCTTGATCAAAATTCGGATAGTTGGTTGTTTCTGTGGAACCAAGAACAATTTTTGGAGACTATCTGTCCACAGGTATAGGCTCTTGTGAAACTCAGTTCCTCCTTGGCAAGCCTATCACAACCAATTGAATCATTTTCCCAAAGGAACTCATGCTTATATTAAGCATGCTGACATGCTACATTAATTAAACATTAAGTAAAAATAATATTTTAAGCATCAATCACTTTCAAAGACCTTCTTTAAATCAAAAAGACTCTGGAATTAACTGGAAATGAGTGTTAATGGTAGCTTCCTCCGCCACCCCCGCCCCATATCCATCATTACTAGAAGGCCTTTGACTGGTAACTGATACAAACTAGCCATAAGTAGAAGATGATTAATCTTTTATTCATACATTAAAGGTTTAAAAATAACTTTAAACTCCATTATTTCAAGCCAACCTAAGTTCATTAACGTGTTTCTTCAACCATAATCCCTGACTTTGAAGCCTGTTTCATGCTGAACTTCATACCACTTTCCACAGTGGGAGGATATAATAATGTGTTTAAAAACTACCAAATATTTTAATTTTCAGTCAGTTCAGTTCAGTCACTCAGTCGTGTCCAACTCTTTGTGACCCCATGAATCGCAGCACACCAGGCCTCCCTGTCAATCATCAACTCCCGGAGTTCACTCAGACTCACGTCCATCGGATCAGTGATGCCATCCAGCCATCTCATCCTCGGTCATCCCCTTCTCCTCCTACCCCCAATCCCTCCCAGCATCAGAGTCTTTTCCAATGAGTCAACTTTTCACATGACATGGCCAAAGTACTGGAGTTTCAGCTTCAGCATCATTCCCTCCAAAGAAATCCCAGGGCTGATCTCCTTCAGAATGGACTGGTTGGATCTCCTTGCAGTCCAAGGGACTCTCAAGAGTCTTCTCCAACACCAGAGTTCAAAAGCATCAATTCTTCGGTGCTTAGCTTTCTTCACAGTCCAACTCTCACATCCATACATGACCACTGGGAAAACCATAGCCTTAAATAGACAGACCTTAGTCGGCAAAGTAATGCCTCTGCTCTTGAATATACTATCTAGGTTGGTCATAACTTTTCTTCCAAGGAGTAAGCATCTTTTAATTTCATGGCTGCAGTCACCATCTGCAGTGATTTTGGAGCCCCCCAAAATGAAGTGGGCACTTGAATTAGTATTTTCATTAACAAAGTTGAAAATGAAACGAGTAGGAAAATTTTATCAGGTACAACAGAAACTGGGCCTAAATACTTAAATGTATGCAGAGCCAGGAGAACATAGATTATATAAAACCAAGTTGGCAGATATTTTGATTTCCTTTCATCTTGAAAGTGAAACAAACGCACATTCATGAAGCAAAGATGTAGTCATTACTTGCATAAAGATTTCTCATCTTTCATAGCTTGTTGGAAGAGTTACCCTCCACAAAATCATTTAGACACTTATTTCACTTTTCTTAACCTTGAACTTATTCCATTAGAGTCACAGAATCTAACAAAGTAGCCTAAACAAATTTGTTGCAAACAAGTCTTTGACATGCAAAATGGATTTTTGTCTTGCTCTCCTAGTTCTTATATTTCATTATTATTAAAAAGTGTCAGTAATATTTTGCCTGCTGGGAAATATCAATTTTCCTTCAATGTTTCAATCTTATTCAAAAACCTGTATTGAATATTTTACAAGTTGCAGTGGATCTTTGTTATTGCTTTTAAAATTACAAACTATGACGCCTATGTTGGCATTTTGCACATGCAGACTTGTCAAGCATTTATAGAAAAAAATGAGAAAACTATTCTTGGATGATTCTAATCTTGCATGTGACCTTTAGAATAAAAATATAGTAAGGCTTCATCAAAAGAGTGTGCTGTGTTCCTCCACAGTCCACACACACACACACACACACACACACACACACACACACTCAGCTCATAAGCCTTCCTCTTTCATGGTGTGTCACGCAGTGCATCAAATATTTCAAATACTATAAACCATCTCTCTCTCCTTCTGTCCTCCCCATCTACCCCATCCCTATGTAACATTGAGAGATCTATTGATTAGGGTCATGTGGAAAAAACTGAAAATTTCCTTGTTTCAGTCTGTCTTACCTATTGGTTTACAAAGTGGTTATCAATTTTTACTGGTGC
The DNA here is from genome assembly GCF_016772045.2 of Ovis aries. Taxonomy (NCBI): domain Eukaryota; kingdom Metazoa; phylum Chordata; class Mammalia; order Artiodactyla; family Bovidae; genus Ovis; species Ovis aries. The sequence goes on along the minus strand of NC_056075.1, from coordinate 28,829,774 downwards.
CTTCAGAACACTGGGCTTCCCTGGTGGCTCAGAGGTTAAAGCATCTGTCTGCAATGCGGGAGACCTGGGTTTGATCCCTGGGTCATGAAGATTCTCTGGAGAAGGAAATGGCAACCCACTCCAGTATTCTTGCCTAGAGAATCCCATGGAGGAGGAGCCTGGTGGGCTACAGCCCATGCGGTCGCAGAGTGGACACGGCTGAGCGACTTCACTTTCACTTTCAGAACACTAAGGCTGCCCAAAAATTCTTAAATCTTCAGCTGGAAGAAATGAAAGAAGACTCAAGGAAGAAATGAAATAAAGTGTTTGTGAGAAGGAAGTGAATAGAGGAAAACAGAGATTTTAGAAAATATACTTTAAATATTTGGTTCAGTTCAGTTGCTTAGTCATGTCTGACTCTTTGCGACCCCATGAAAATATTTGGGGTTTGTGCAATAATGTTATTGTAGCTGTTATTCAGTTGCTAAGTTGTGTCCAACTCTTTGCAACTGCATGGATGGTAGCCCACCAGGCTCCTCTGTCCATGGGATTTCCAGGCAAGAATACTAGAGTGGGTTGCCATTCCTTTCTCCAGGGAATCTTCCTGACCAAGGGATTAAACTCATGTCTCCTGCATTGGCAGGTGGGTCTTTACCACTGAGCCACCAGGGAAGCCCAATAATGTTGTTAGCAAGACTGAAAAAGATTAAAACAGTAAGTATTAAACTCTATGTGTGTGTGTGTGTGTACACACGCACACACACACATATATGTATATTTCTGTATATGTCTCTTTATTCATAAATTTACATAAATATATATACACACATATCTATATCTAGATATTAAAAAACACATATTCACACTAATACCTTCAATTTCATTCCAACATCATAGCACTTATTCTACCTTCTGGCTTTCCAAAATTTTCTTTTCTGACAAAATGAGACTAATTCTCCTTTCTCACAATAGATTCACTTAAATGCTCAATTCTAAGACACCATGTCATTTCAGAACAACTAATGCATGCTATTAAGGAAAAGAAACCTAGCAGCCAGTCATTAAACATACACACACACACACTTTTTTTTTTGTCTTTAGCCTGAGGGCAAACCAAGTATTGTATTCAAGAATTATTCCCCATCTCTAATCTGTTTATATTGCTCATTTGAAACAGATTCATGTGTTTCTGTTTATATTCCATTTCCAAGTTCTTGCTGTTTCTATTTATTATTTGCTTGTTCAAATATGTGAAATACAGTATGGTTCTATTTTTTATTTCCTGGTATTGTAATGTTGTAAGTGAAACTTATAAACATAGGAAAACAAACTTAAACATAAAAACTGTCCTTGTGTTTATTTTTCTACCTGCCCTTTTCTCCTGTCAGCACAGTATACATACCAACTAGAGCTCTCAGTTATAACTGGGCTTCTCTGCTTTCCTTCCCCTTCATGAATGTTTCAGTATTTATACTTCTGCTTAATATACTAAGATGGATATTATTGCCTCTTGATAGATACCAACATTGGCTCCCCAGTCCCTGGGATGTTTGCTTTCTGCTCTAATTTTCCTATAATACTTAAAGTTCATTTTCACTGCTTATATCCTTATAGATCATTTTTCAAATATCTATCTTCCAATATAATATTTTCAAGGTAACAGCATTTACCCAGAGGGGTTATTTGATTACTGCACAGCAGGAGATTACAATGCTGCATGTATTCAGTTCAGCTTCCTCCAGTTTCTTTAATATTCCAAATAAACACTTTGCCCTGAAATTCTTGTCTAGGCATGCTTCTGAGTAACCCAACTAAGACATATTATACATGATAAACTCAGATAACCAGCTCTAAATTGGTGTGCTTTGTTGTGTAATTCATCAACATTCATGCTTATACTCTATTGAACCACTTTCCTTTAAGGAGCCAGAAGGGGCCTCCTGATTCATTGACTCCAAATCTGACAACCATGGTGCCACAGGCTTACATCTACTTGTTGGGAATTGTTAGATTCAGGGAATCCTTTTATTTGATTTATTTTAGTTATAGATGATTTGTTTTCCTAATTAGATTTCATTCTATTTAGTCTAAAATCAATTCTTACTCCTAGACATTGTCATGTAACTGAAATGGTTGAAGTTTGACCACAAATATATTAGATTTGGGGAGAACTAGCCTGGCAATGACCTACTGCTATAGGGGAATAAGGTAAGTCCTGTAGTCACATCTTGAGAATTCACTGTGTGACAGGAGCTGAACCTTCCTGTGGGTGCATCTCAGAATGGTCACAATGTACCAGGACTCTGGACATGAGACAGGTCTCATCTCTCAAGGCCACTAGGATCCATTACTTCCCCTTGACAGTGTTCGGTATTCATTTTAACTGTCTAACAATTGTTATTGTTTTTAGTATTGTTATAATTTTTTATCAAATTATTTCAAGTGTTTGTTTTTAAATGGTAAATCTTGCCAATTTTATTAATCAAAACAGTAACAATCTTAGCTATTTCCTTTTCCATCTCTCTCCTCCTCACACTTTGTTTCCCTGGAGATAATGCCTTTCAATTCAATAAGATGGGTTTTTTTTTTTGTTTTTGTTTTTGTTTTTTTTTATTTATTTTTATTTATTTATTTATTTATTTTTAGTTTTTTATTTTTTAAATTTTAAAATCTTTAATTCTTACATGCATTCCCAAACATAAAATTTCTGTATGATTATCATCTGTCCTCCCAGTCTTCAAGACAGAAATAGCATTGTGCTGAAAGATGCTGATCACTCTGGCCTAACATTCTCTTCAGCTTGATGAAAGTTTAAACTGATTTCTTCCTGACAGAAGACCACTGGCCTCTCCTTTCTTAGAACATTTACTTTAGAAAATTTGCAACTGTAAATTTTTTCTGTACCACTTTGAGGTTTAGAGGCTCTGCCCAGTTTTACAACCCAGGAAGGTCTGGCTCAAGGACTTGGTAGTTAGCTTTTGAAGTATAATCCTTGAGAAAGATACAGACTCTCTCTCAGTGTCCAGGGAAAGACAGGAGCCTAATAACTGATAAATACCAATGAGCAAACACAGATGCTCTTGATCACATTGACCAACTTCCTATCTTAATGCCCCCTGTCCCCAGTACTTTTCCACTAGCTTACCCTGGCACTTAAAAACCCTACTACATTTTGTTTCAGTGAAACTGAGTTCAGTTTTTTTTGCCTACTGCAATAGTCACGAATAACATCTTCCTTGCCTGTTTAACTCTGTTAGGTGCAAATTTTCTTTAATGACATTCATCCCTATTTTGTTGTAGTAACCTAAAATACAGAGAAGAAGAGAATACAGGAGAGCACAGAAAGGTTTGAAACAAGCAGCACGGCATCAAGTAAGTTTTCTTTCTCCATGTCCTCATCAAGGCAGTGTTAGGTAAATAAGACATGTCGACTTTATATAGCCATCGGCTCTTACTTTCATTCCTCTTGCATTCTACCCCACTACCCTGCTCTCTATCATCATTTGGGCATGTCATTTCATTTCTTCTCAGCTCCACTTTTTCCTCTCACTCAGCCATTCTTCTTTATCCAACATGGATTCAGATTTTCACATGAAGTGGGCAATCACCAGTTATAGCTGGGCCAGCAGGCAATAGGGGGCTCTGAAGTCTTGGTTTGCTTTGAATTTGGACTCTGCTATGATGATAATGATGACCTTTGGGATGTGATTTGATATCTCTGAGCCTCAGATACATATTTTCCCAAAATGAGAATAGTATTACCTAGATGCCATGATTTCTATGAAAGCAAATGGAAAGGATATAAAACAAATGATATACAGAGAACAAACTGGAACACGGACATGAACCAAACATTTTTCTCCTGTAATGAAAACTGGTTAATGAAAAGAAAAGAAAGAAGCATTGAAAGTAGCAACAATTTCTAATCATTATAGCACAGATATCAGTCACTAGAGTCTAGACTTTCCTTCCCAACTTGACACTGATTTGCTGTGAAATTTTGATTTTTGAGGACTGATTTACTAGAGAAAATATGTTTTGTATGTTAATAGTCATTAATGAACATGAGATGGTTGGATGGCATCACTGACTCAAATGGACATGAGTTTGAGCAAATTCCACGAGATGGTGAAGGACATGGAAGCCTGGTGCATTATAGTCCATGGGGTCACCAACAGTCAGATGAGACTAAGTGACTGAACAACAACAAATGAACATTAATAGCTGCTAAGGACCTGACCAACAATACGCCACAAGGATATGTTAATTTATAATTTATAGCTTGGCAGCACCTGAGATCTCTTAAAAGTCTCAAGATATTTTCAGAAGAATAGTGAATAGAGGTTAAGGTCCCAGATTCATTCATTCCAAAATACAGATAACCTGCCCTCCCTCAAGTGAGACTTGTAGGAGATCTTTTATTGGTGGGATCTTAGAGGCTTCATGTATAATTAGGAAGCTATTGATATTAAGTGCATAGTAGGAATTTTGTGTGTGTGTGTGTTAGTTGCTTAGTCATGTCTGATTCTTCGCAACCCCATAGACTGCAGTCCACCAGGCCCTCGGTCCCTGGGTTTCTCAGGCAAGAACGCTGGAGTGGGTTGCCATGTCCTTCTCCAAAGTGAACTGTAGAAAGAAAGTGAAGTTGCTCAGTCATGTCCAACTCTTTGCAACCCCATGGACTGTAGCCTACCAGGCTGCTCCATCCATGGAATTTTCCAGGCAAGAGTACTGGAGTGCCATTTCCTTCTGCGATAGTAGGAATTTACTTCTCCCGAAAGATAATTAGATGTATTAATCACAATTTTATTTTTATTATTTTTTAAATTTTAGTTTTTATTTTAAATTTTAAAATCTTTAATTCTTACATGCATTCCCAAACATGAACCCCTCCCACCTCCTCCCATAACATCTTTCTGTCATCCCCATGCACCAGCCCCAAGCATGCTGCATCCTGCGGCCAGACATAGACTGGCTCGATTCAAATGATAGTATACATGTTAGAATGTCATTCTCCCAAATCATCCCACCCTCTCCCTCTCCCTCTGAGTCCAAAGTCCGTTATACACAGCTGTGTCTCTTTCCCTGTCTTGCATACAGGGTCGTCATTGCCATCTTCCTAAATTCCATATATATGTGTTAGTATACTGTATTGTGTTTTCTTCTGGCTTACTTCACTCTGTATAATCGGCTCCAGTTTCATCCATCTCATCAGAACTGATTCAAATGAATCTTTTTAACTGCTGAGTAAGAGTAATTCACTGTGAATTCACAATGGGTAATTGTGTCACCTTCATGTGGGGCTGAAAATGATAGCTTCAAAACATATTTAGTCGTTTAAAATTCAACTATTTACTGTGGCCCCAAACTCCTCTGAGATTGAAATCCCAGGAAATGCAATAAAGTTAATAAAAATAGATGAATGTTTACAGTAGTTCTTTTAAAGAGTTTATTTTTGGAGAACATATAAGAATATTTTTAGAAGCAGATTGGTTATTAGAGTAGATCCATAGCAAATTCAATGATGTGCTAGAGCTTTTTCTCTTCATCTTCAGGGTCCCATTTTCCCCTGTACAATGTTGCAGTGATCCAGAGAGTGTGAGACCAGAGACCCTCTCTCAGCCCAGATGTCCTGAGGACACAGTAATGTACCAAGTAGCCCAGCTCACAGGTCAACCACAGCCCCGAGACAGTCTTGTAGCTGTGCTGCTTCCAGTAAACCAAGAGCACATCTACACTTGACAAAAAGTAATAGACAAAACACCCTTTCAGTACCTCCAAGTGTCTAGAAACAAAACCAGGACTTCTCAGTGGTCAGAGTAAGCTTACCCAACCTCCACTTCCTGTGAAAGCCAGAATGTGGAACTTAATTGTCCGGACAGGCTGACAAAATTGTGACATGCTTTATACACTCACATTTTACTAATAATACTTTTTACAGACACTAACACACACCCCAAATATAGTACTGCAACTATCTTATTCAGAAGAAATCCAGGACTAATAAAATTTATTTTATCGTGCAGCAGTGTTTTTCAGTACTGGCATTCAAGATTAAAGTTGATGAATGAACATTTTCTATCAATTCAATTAAGATATCTCTACTAATTAATGTATAACCTTGTTTGGATTTAGAATAATCCACAAATAATTTGAGAATCGTCAGATGCCACCTTACCTCTGTGATAAGTCATAGGTATTAACAAAGGACTCATGAAAATACTTTCTGAAAGAAAATGGACATACTACTTTCTGACTTCTTAACATAACTTTAATTAGCATTTTGAAGACCAATAATTCCAACTCATTTCTGGGATTACAACAAACCTTAACTCCTTTTTGCCCAGGGAAATTATTAATTTTATCTTTCCTGTCTTGTCAATTATAAATCACAAACTATTAAAGCTCATTAATAAGAGTAGGCCAAATAATCATACAAAATATGTACTTTTCACTTACAGAGCACATAACCATAAGATCTCACTGTGCCACACATTTTGGATATATATGAATTTGTGTGTGTTTGTGGTCAGTCATGTCCAAATCTTTGCAACCCCATGGACTGTAGCCTGCCAGCCTCCTCAGTTCATTGTAGTTTTTTACTACCAGAGCAATCTATAGATTCAATGCAATCCCTATCAAGCTACCAAAGGTATTTTCAGATAACTAGAACAAATAACGTCACAATTTATATGGAAATACAAAAATTCTTGAGTAGCTAAAGCAATCTTGAGAAAGAAGAATGGAACTGGAGGAATCAACCTGCCTGACTTCAGGCTCTACTACAAAGCCATTCATCAAGACAGTATGGTACTGGCACAAAGACAGAAATATAGATCAATGGAACAAAATAGAAAGCTCAGAGATAAATCCACACACCTATGGACACCTTATCTTTGACAAAGAAGGCAAGAATATACAATGGAGAAAAGACAATCTCTTTAACAAGTGCTGGGAAAACTGGTCAACCACTTGTAAAAGAATGAAACTAGAACGCTTCCTAACACCATACACAAAAATAAACTCAAAATGGATTAAAGATCTAAACGTAAGACCAGAAACTATAAAACTCCTAGAGGAAAACATAGGCAAAACACTCTCCTACATAAACCACAGCAGGATCCTATGACCCACCTCCCAGAATATTGGAAATAAAAGCAAAAATAAACAAATGGGACCTAATTAAAATTAAAAGCTTCTGCACAACAAAGGAAACTATAAGCAAGGTGAAAAGACAGCCTTCTGAATGGGAGAAAATAAGAGCAAATGAAGCAACTGACAAAGAATTAATCTCAAAATATACAAACAACTCCTACAGCTCAATTCCAGAAAACTAAATGACCCAATCAAAAATGGGCCAAAGAACTAAATAGACATTTCTCCAAAGAAGACATACAAATGGCTAACAAACGTATGAAAAGATGCTCATCATCACTCATTCTCAGAGAAATGCAAATCAAAACCACAATGAGGTACCATTTCACACCAGTCAGAATGTGATCCAAAAGTCTACAAGAAATAAATGATAGAGAGGGTGTGGAGAAAAGGGAACCCTCTTAAACTGTTGGTGGGAATGCAAACTAGTACAGCCACTATAGAGAACAGTGTGGAGATTCCTTAAATAACTGGAAATAGAACTGCCTTATGACCCAGTGATCCCACTGCAGGGCATACACACTGAGGAAACCAGAATTGAAAGAGACACGTGTACCCCAATATTCATTGCAGCACTGTTTATAATAGCCAGGACATGGAAACAACCTAGATGTCCATCAGCAGAAGAATGGATAAGAAAGCTGTGGTACATATACACAATGGAATATTACTCAGCCATTAAAAAGAATACATTTGAATCAGTTCTAATGAGATGGATGAAACTGGAGCCTATTATACAGAGTGAAGTAAGCCAGAAAGAAAAACACCAAAACAGTGTACTAAAGCATGTACATGGAATTTAGAAAGATGGTAATGATAACCCTGTATGTGAAACAGCAAAAGGGACACAGATGTATTGAACAGTCTTTTGGACTCTGTGGGAGAGGGAGAGGGAGAATGGCACTGAGTCATGCAAATTATCATATGTGAAACGAATCGCCAGTCCAGGTTCAATGCATGATACAGGGTGCCCGGGCTGGTGCACTTGGATGACCCAGAGGGATGGTATGGGAGGGAGGTGGGTGAGGGTTCAGGATGGGGAGCACATGTACACCCATGGCAGATTCAAGTCAATGTATGGCAAAACCAATACAGTAGTGTAAAGTAAAATAAATAAATAAAATTTAACAAACAGAAAAGAAAAAAAAAAAGAGTACTGGAATGGGTTGCCATTTTCTTCTCCAGGGATCTTCCTGACCCGTGATCAAACCTGAATCTCCGGCTTTGACAGGCAGATTCTTTAACACTGAGCCACCTGGGAAGGCTGATATATATATGAATCCTGACTGTCATATCAATGACTGTTCAGGTAACAAAAAATATGTAAATTGTTTGTCTAGGGTGACCAAATAAATTTTATAATGATGACATTAAAAAAGAAACCTGTTCACTAAGGTATAAAAGGAATTAATTATTGTCTGCATAAATAGCATGATCTAAAAAGCTAAAAAGGAAAGATTCAAATTCCGCTGAACCATTAAAATAGCAAAAAAAAAAAACACAGAACATGCTCATCAATTTGTTTTAAGATTTATGTGTAAAATGAAGCTCCAATTAAGCACAAGTATGCAATTGATAAATAAAGGGATTATAGTCAGATTACTGTTATTCAGGGGTTTGTTAAGAGTGGTTAAGCAAGACTACTACTAATAATAGGTACTGCATTTTAAGAAAAATACAAATGTATTGCAAATTAGTTAAACTGTTCCTAGATCAGATGACAACTCTTCTTTGAAATATGACAAAATTAAGTCTCAGATCAGCAAACAGCTATAGTAGCTTGTGCAATCAGTTTTACTCTTGGGATAAAATATGTCCATGAAAATATCACAGTTAATGTTTTTTTTTTTTTCCCTCAGGCTTTTATTTTTTTATTTTTATTTATTTATTTTTAAATTTTTAGTTTTTATTTTTAAATTTTAAAATCTAATTCTTACATGCATTCCCAAACATGAACTGCACCTCCCCCTCCCTCCATAACATCTTTCTGGGTCATTAATGTTTTGATTGTGATGTATAAAGGGTGGAGTTCTTGATCTTGAATAATGATGACAACTTTTATTCTCATTTGGAGCAGAGAAATTAAAAAATAAGAATCAGATAAAAGGATTTACTCTTGAAAATAAGATACTATGAGAAGCACAGGTTCTAGGTGCTCAGCAAAACCACTTTTTTTTTTCCTTTTCCCTGGATGTAAAGTTACTCTATTTCCCAGACCCTCTTGTTGTAAGTGTGACCATGTGCCTCTCTGCAATGAAGAGAGCAGAAATCATGTGCTCTAGTTTTAAATATGATTAACAAAATCCCCCATGATGAACTCACACCAAAATAAAACTAAAAGAGGAATAAATACATAAATATAAGACTTAAGATCATAAAACTCCTAGAAGAAAACATTTGGAACACTTTTGACATAAATCATAACAATATTTTTGGTCTATTTCCTAAACAAAGTAAATAAAATAAAAACAAACAAAAACTATGAGGTCTCAAAACTATCAGACATAGTTAAACCTAAAAGCTTTTGCACATTAAAGTAAAGCATCATAAAAGGTTAAAAAAACACCTACTGAATGAGAGAAAATTTTTCCAAATATGACTGATAAAGGGTTAATGTTCAAAATGTATAAAAGCCCATACAATTCAACATAAAAATATTTAAAAATGGATAGTAGACCTAAAGGAAAGTTTTCTGAAGAATACATGCAGATGGTCAATAGAAATATGAAAAGATACCCAACACTTACTTATCAAAGAGGCCCAAATTAAAATCACAGTGCAACATTACCTCACATCTGTCAGAATGGCTATCATCAAAAGAAAACAAATAGCAAATGCTATTGGTATGGATGTGAAGAAAAGACACAGATGTGTATAATGGACTTTTGGACTCAGAGGGAGAGGGAGAGGGTGGGATGATTTGGGAGAATGGCATTCTAACATGTACACTATCATGTAAGAACTGAATCGCTAGTCTATGTCTGACGCAGGGTGCAGCATGCTTGGGGCTGGTGCATGGGGATGACCCAGAGAGATGTTGTGGGAGGAGGGGAGGGAGGTTCATGTTTGGGAACGCATGTAAGAATTAAAGATTTTAAAATTTAAAAATAAAAACTAAAAAAAAAAAATAAAATAAAATAAAAATTAAAAAAAAGGAATCCTCATACTTTGTTGGTGGGAATGTATGTTGGTACCGTCACTGTTGAAAACAGTATTGTTGTTAATCTCTGAATCAAGCTCAAAGGGTTTACTCAAAAACTAAAAATAGAACTAACATATGACTAATCCAGAAATTCAGCTCCTGGGATCTATCCAGAAAAAAATAAAAACACTTACTTTGAAGAGATACATGAACACTAATGTTCATAGCAGCATTATTTGCAAGTGCCAAGATATGAAAACAACCTAAGTGACCATCAATTGATGAATGGATAAATAATATGTGCTATGTACCCACACACACATATATCCTAGAGAAGGGTATGGCACCCACTCCAGTATTCTTGCCTGGAGAATCCCATCGACAGAGGGGCAGGGCAGGCTACATGGGGCTGCAAAGAGTCAGACATGATAGCAGCAACTCAGCATTCACACATATATGTACTTATACACAATGAAATACTACTCAGTCACAAAAACAATGAAAATCTATCACCTGAAATAATAAGGATGTACTTGGAAGGTATTTTGCTAAGTGAAAAAAGACAGACTAATACTCTACAATACAGCTTATAGTGGGATCTAAAAGTAACACATAGTGAGTGTAACAAAACATAAGTAGACTTATAGAAAACAAACACGTGGTTGTCAGTAGGAAAAAGGAGGGAGGGAACAGATGGGTTAAGGTATCAAAGTAACAAACTATTGGGCATAATCATAGAAAAAGCAGGAGAGTTCCAGAAAAACATCTACTTCTGCTTTATTGACTATGCCAAAGCTTTTGAGTGTGTGGATCACAAAAGACTATGGAAAATTCTTGAAGAGATAAGTGTACCAGATCACCTGACCTTCCTCCTGAAAAATCTGTATGGAGGTTAAGAAGCAACAGTTAGAAGCAGAAATGGAGCAACAGATTGGTTCCAAACTGGGAAAGGAGTATATCAAGGCTGTATATTGTCACCCTGCTTATGTAACCTATATGCAGAATACATCATGAGAAATGCTGGACTGGAAGAAACACAAGCTGGAAGAGGTGGCAAGAATACACAGAAGAACTACAAAAAGATCTTCATGACCTGGATAATCATGATGGTGTGATCACTCATCTAGAGCCAGACATCCTGGAATGTGAAGTCAAGGGGGCCTTAGGAAGCATCACTATGAACAAAGCTAGAGGAGGTGATGGGATTCTAGTTGAGCTATTTCAAATCCTGAAAGATGATGCTGTGAAAGTGCTGCACTCAATATGCCAGCAAATTTGGAAAACTCAGCAGTGGCCACAGGACTGGAAAAGGTCAGTTTTCATTCCAATCCCAAAGAAAGGCAATGCCAAAGAATGCTCACACTACCTCACAATTGCCCTCATCTCACACTAGTAAAGTAATGCTCAAAATTCTCCAAGCCAGGCTTCAACAATACGTGAACTGTGAACTTCCTGATGTTCAAGCTGGTTTTCAAAAGGCAGAGGAACCAGAGATCAAATTGCCAACATCTGCTGGATCATGAAAAAGCAAGAGAGTTCCAGAAAACATCTATTTCTGCTTTATTGACTATGCCAAAGCCTTTGACTGTGTGGATCACAATAAACTGTGGAAAATTCTGAAAGAGATGGGAATACCAGACCACCTAACCTGCCTCTTGAGAAACCTGTATGAAGGTCAGGAAGCAACAGGTAGAACTGGACATGGAACAACAGACTGGTTCCAAATAGGAAAAGGAGTACGTCAAGGCTGTATATTGTCACCCTGCTTATTTAAATTAATTCAGAGTACATCATAAGAAACGCTGGACTGGAAGAAACACAAGCTGGAATCACGATTGCCAGGAGAAGTATCAATAATTTCAGATATGGAGATGACACCACCCTTATGGCAGAAAGTGAAGAGGAACTAAAAGCCTCTTGATGAAAGTGAAAGGGGAGAATGAAAAAGTTGGCTTAAAGTTCAACATTCAGAAAACGAAGATCATGGCATCTGGTCCCATCACTTCATGGGAAATAGATGGGGAAACAGTGGAAACAGTGTCAGACTTTATTCTTTGGGGCTCCAAAATCACTGCAGATGGTGACTGAAGCCATGAAATTAAAAGATGCTTACTCCTTGGAAGGAAAGTTATGACCAACCTAGACAGCATATTCAAAAGCAGAGATCTTTGCCAACAAAGGTCTGTCTAGTCAACGCTATGGTTTTTCCAGTGGTCATGTATGGATATGATTGTTGGACTGTGAAGAAGGCTGAACGCAGAAGAATTGATGACTTTGAACTGTGGTATTGGAGAAGACTCTTGAGAGTCCCTTGGACTGCAAGGAGATCCAACCAGTCCATTCTAAAGGAGATCAGTCCTGGGTGTTTATTGAAGGACACTTGCTAAAGCTTAAACTCCAATACTTTGGCCACCTCATATGAAGAGCTGACTCATTGGAAAAGACCCTAATGCTGGGAGGAATTGGGGCAGGAGGAAAAGGGGACAACGAAGGATGAGATGGCTGGATGGCATCACCAACTCGATGGACATGAGTTTGAGTAAACTCCAGGAGTTGGTGATGAACAGGAGACTTGGAGTGCTCTGATTCATGGGGGTCACAAAGAGCTGGACACGACTGAGCGACTGAACTGAACTGAACTGAAGGAAAGTGAAGGATTTCCATATGCGTAGTCACAGATTTGGATTTAACTTTCTACCAAAATAATAAATAAATTAAATTAAAAAAGAGAGAAGCAAAATAAACATACTTAACCAAACCCATCAACATGTCTACCCCTAAATTCCAATCTGAATGGTTCTCTTACATTTTATCTTGTTTAAATCCTATGAACTACCAAGTCTAAATTTATATCTCTTCCTATAATATGCCCGCACTAGTACAATATTCTTCACCACCGATTCTCTTCTGTCCACTATTATATCCTTTGTCTGCTTCTTGCCACACATTAACTCCTTTGATCATGCATTGGTTTGTAAAACATTCATAATGATTATGATACTCAGTATTATGAATTAACAATAACCTTACTTCTAGTACCTGCAACCTGAGCCACAGTGCTTGATGCACTCTCTGTAAACACATCTGGGAATAGATCTTACAAAGGTGGTATTTACCATCACTTATGTGAAAAACATTGAATAACCAACTCCAAAGATGAGTGCCAAGGTTATATACTTTACTTAGACTCACTGATATATGTGTTGATAAAGGAAATCAACCCTGAATATTCATTGGAAAGATGGATGCTGAAGCTGAAGCTCTGATATTTTGGCTACCTGATGTGAAGAGCCGACTTTTGAAAAAGACTCTGATGCTGGGAAAGACTGAAGGCAGGAGGAGAAGTGGTCAACAGAGGATGAGGTGGTTGGATGGCATCACTGACTCAATGGACATGAGTTTAACCAAGCTCTGGGAGATGGTAAAGGACAGGAAGCCTGGCACACTATAGTTCATGGGGTCACAAAGAATCAGACACAACTTAGCAACTGAACAATAACAAATAAATATAAGACACACACGCACATATATACACCATGATGCAAGTGCCGACTCAGTGCATGTAGTATAAATGACAGGAATTTGTCTCCCATAAATTGCTATAAGTGAGCATGAAGTGAAAAGACCATTGTTGCTGGTCAGTAGCTAAGTTGTGTCTGACTCTTCGTGACCCTGTGGATTGTAGCCAGCCAGATTCCTCTGTCCATGGGATTTCCCAAGCAAGAATACTGGAGTTAGTTGCTATTTCCTTCTCCAGGTGATCTTCCCAACTCAGGGATTGAACCTACATCTCCTGCATTAGCAGGTGGATTCATTAATGCTCAGTTGCCAGGGAAACCCAAAAAGACCATTGCTTCAACTTTTTACTTGAAGTAATTTCTTAGAAGAAGAAGAAATTCACTAAACTTCCAGGAGTACCTTTTATTGTTTCTAGAAGGTAGAAGAGTTTGTATTTCAACATAGGTTTCTAGATCTGAAGCTTGTCAAATGAGGCACTGAAGTGATTAGAACACTAACTCACTAATTTAGATTAATTAAAATGACAATCAATTGAATTGCTGGAAAGGCCAATTTTTGAGACATACTTAAAAGTTACAATAACTAGAATCTAATTAACAAAATGTTATAAGAAAATGTTCCACAGAAAGTACCTTGTTTAATGAACTCTTCTTGAAGATTTGTTATTAGCATATTTATTGTTAGGGTACAGCGTTCCAGAATGATGGAAAACAGCTTTTTCACTGAAGTTAATCAACATATTCTTTTATATTTGTAACATTATTTTTATTTAATTTAACCTCAAACTGGTTCCTTTATGTGTAATGCTTTGCAGTTCAAAAGCAAGTTCTCATTTAAACCTTGCCTGACCTATCAGATGTGTGTGGTGTGGTGTCATTCAGTCATCTCCATCTCTTTGGGACCCCAAGGACTAGAGTCTGCCAGACTCCCCTGTCCATGGGGATTCTCCAGGCAAAATCCTGGACTGGGTTTCCATGCCCTCCCCAGGGTATCTTCCCAGCCCAGGGATGGAACCCAGGTCTCCTGCAATGCAGGAGGATTCTTTACTATCTGAGCCACCAGAGAAGCCCCTTACTTACTATCAGATAAGTAGGCACAATTGTCAGCTTTCCACAAACAAAAATGTGTGTTTACAATTATTTCATGACTTTCCCAAGATTTAAAACCAATGAATCACGGGATGTGACAAAAAATCAGTAGACTCAAGTTCATTCTACTATACCAAGTACCTACTGATCTGAGCTGCACCAATTTTAAGGCATTGCTCTCTGAATATATTATCTCATACTTTAGAGATTTATGTTGAAGTGCTCATAGGAAAAACTACAGAATGAAATCAAACATGCCAAAATCTTCCTTTATTCTTATACTAATTAAGTTCTTAGGGATAATGTATAGGAGGCATTATGGGCCAGGAGCAAGTGAAGTCCATTCTGTTGATTTGGGCAGAACTCAATTGTGCTAAACTCTTTTCTTGATATGATATACGCATATGTATATTTATAGAACATAAATAAATTTATATATGTATACAAATATGTATATATAATCCATATATATTATATAATGTATGATTATATAAATATATAATATTTGCATCACACATACAAAATAATTTATATTTAAATAAATTAATGGCATTTTATTAATTATTTACCTCATGAGAGCAGATCATTGAACTTAACTACACTTTGCATTTGCATGCAGCATCTGTCTGTCCTTCTCCTGTAGACACGTTTATAGAGGAAATTGGATTTACTCTTTGCATAAACCAATGCATTTAGTAGGTGGTTGTGCAGGTCCAATTAATTCCTCTAACAATACAAGTGAAATGAGGTTATTGGATTATGTTACTAGAGAATTGATTTAGTGAAATAGTACTTGTAAGCATATTCAAAGAAAATGTATCTAAAACTACTGTATGGAATGACAAGGAGAACTCAAGATGAAATTGATTTGTTTTAGATGAGGAAGTGTTAATATATGATCACTTATTTATATAAAGAGAAATGTCTCTTTATTCTTGTTGTTATTTTGAAAACACCAGGAAAATGTCTGGGATGAACTTTGAAGACATCCAATTGGTATTATCGACCTTTTACCACCAGATTTTAAGATGTGGTATCATCTTGATGGAGCTCAGTAAGGACAGTTTAATACAAAGGTGGAAATCAGTAGACACATCCAAATATGAACTCCATGGTTGGTTAAGTCACAATCTCACTGAACTTCCTTTTCCTCATCTGAGAAGTAATTATCCTGTTGGATAAAGATTGAGTAGGTAATAGACACTGCGCACTTTGAAGATCATAAATTGCAAAGCATAAATAATGACATTAGAGTAATAAGGAATTCTTCTGAAATTATTTTAAAGTATAAACAAAAGCCTGTCTCCACAATACTGTTGTTGCCAAGAATGAAATTTCAGATAGAATTTTTGTTTACCAAACCTCACTTTAAATGTGAAGATGCACAATTAAGCCTCTCCTGCTGCTGCTACATTTTGTAAACATAAATGGGTAAAAATCCCAGATCTTGTGAAAAACAATCACAGTGCTTAGCTAGATTGACAGAAACACAGAGGGTTTTTAAGAAAACCAAAGGTCATGCCAAAGGCTAAGTGAGTGACACTAACCAGAGGAAAACTAAATGCTTCAGCTCTTGGCTTTCCATCACTCACCCATATTAGCTGAAATTGCGGTTCAGTCCTTATCTGATAATAGAAATAGAAAATCCTCCTAACAACACTTCTGGATTATTATAATCCTCATTTCTAAGAGAAGAAAGCTGAAGTCCAAGGAGATTAAATAAGCTGTCTAAGATCATACAGCTAGTAGGTTGAAGAGATAGAATTTGAGCCAGACTCTACCTGGGGGTGCAGGCTTATTTTTCCCCTACTCCCAAGGCTGAACTAAGAATCAGTTATTTTTACAAAACAGAGATAAGCTTTTCCTTTGTAACTTGCCTATGCTTAGAAATGATGTTTTCTTACTTAGTACCCTGCCATTTGCTTGCTTATGAAGAGAATAGTCAACTTCTGCAAGCCATCATATATAAAACAGATGGTGTAAGACCAAGTGGCAGTTGGGCTTTCTCTATTTCCCACCTGGCAGTGGGAGATGGCTGAGCTGTAGAAGGTGGTCACTGAGCAGCTCAGGATGAAATCTGCCTAAACAGCTGGTTGGTATGTGGGGGAAGTTTGGAGGTTAGAGAGGATAAAGCATAATCACAGTCTCGGCACCATCATTAGCTGTAAATCCACTCACCAGGTCACCAGATCAAAAAAGTCCTAGCTTGCCTCTCCCACAGATAAAACTAATTAGATATTTCTCAATTTACCATCAAACACAAGAAGATCCTTTATCCAAACAGCTTGGAAAATGCCTGTGCCTAGGGCCAGCAGCAAGGATAAAGAGAGTCAAGTGAGTCTAGTTAGTGACAATTTTAGGAAATTCTATAACACTAGAAATATTTTGCCTGGAAGCTCTTTCACTTGTGACATTTATTAGTCCATGAGTTATTAATTCCCTACTGGGAAAAATAAAGATACTTATAAAGCCAGCATTCTGAATGCAATCCCTGTATGAACAACTTCTCTTTGCTCTTATGCTGAAACAGTGTCCAATTCCATCCAATTCCAGACAGCACCACAGAGAGGACTCTGCCAGAAAATTTGAATGAATCAGAGCACATTCACCCCAATTACTAGAAAAATGAATCATGGGCTAATAATTAAATGATTTTAAAGAAAAACAAATTTTATTATATTTTCTCCTTATTTAAGACAATTTTTTGAATATTTGATCAGAAGTATTCAGTAAATTATATTTTCTCAGGCCCCAACTTACATATGCTATTTATAATTCAAAATCCCTAAAGCCTATCTCCAGATCTACCAGAAATATTTAAACATAGGTCACTCCAGGCATATAAATAGTCTCAGTCGTCTGTATTTCTTCTTGACCTTCCTACAGCCCACAGAAGAGAAAGCTCAGCTTACTCTCATGGAAGAGTTCAAGGAGCTTGTTGACAGCCACAGAGTTATTATGTACCACTGTCAGTTTCTATACCTCAGCAGCCAGCGCTGCCAGTTTCTACAACGTCTGCATTATTTCCTCTCTGTTGCTTATAAACCACCCAATCTGTAGTGTTTGGTTATAATAGATGCAAAAGATTAAGACACCTGTGTCTAAGAACACAAGTTATTCTGTTTTTAACACTCAAATACGTAGTATGAGAAGTGGATGGGTGGGAATTTTAATGAAATGTTCATGTTTGGCTATGGGAATCACACTACTCTACTTTATGTGAAAAGCCTACCAATAGATCTATTTCTGTGATAATTAATAATACATCGAAGTACCTAATACGGTTCTGACACTTAGAAGTGCTCGATATTTTTATCAAATTTTAAAACTAAATTTTGTTCTATGAGATCTCCATGTCCAATATTTTTGGAAAGTACGCTCACTCTTGTTTTCAAGGTTGGTAACTTCTTTTGTCATGACAATAATGGTTATTATCGATGTATTTTGACATTGATCTCAAGATCCCTGAAGTGACAGGAGGAGGGTGCATGGTTTGAAGTGGGGTGCGTGGTTAGAAGTGGAAGTTCTTTATGGAAGTTCTAAAGTCACCATTGCTGCTGCTGCTAAGTCGCTTCAGTTGTGTCTGACTCTGTGTGACCCCATAGACAGCAGCCCACCAGGCTCCCCCTGTCCCTGGGATCCTCCAGGCAAGAACACTGGAGTGGGTTGCCATTTCCTTCTCCAATGCATGAAAGTGAAAAGTGAAAGTGAAGTTGCTCAGTCGTGTCCAACTCTTAGCGACCCCATGGACTGCAGCCTACCAGGCTCCTCCATCCATGGAATTTTGCAGGCAAGAGTACTGGAGTGGGTGCCATTGTTAAATATACTTAGGATGCCCAGTCACTGTACACACTAGGCCAATGACAGTCTTTTATTACTGACAATTACCCTCCTTCTTCATGAAGCTAAGAATTTTCACATATTCATTGCTCATCAATTTCCATCACTACTTTTTAAAAATTTTCTTTTTTTTCAAACCGGGGTTCTTACTGAATTTTTTTTTAAATCCCACATGTCTTAATTCCCCAACCAGGATCAAACTTGTGCCCCTGCAGTGGAAGCACAGTTTTAACCACTGGACCACCAGGGTCATCCTATGACTACTTTTTTTAATATGTATTGACTTATGGTAGTCTGTTATATATTCTGGATAATGCCCTGTCATTTGTTTATTTATATTTTGTTCAGGGTGTCTTTGAGATACAGAATAATTTTAGTCTAAAGTTATAACTACAATTCCCTGTTTTTGGCTTTTTAAAAGATATACTTAAGAATCACATTTCTTTACATCCTTCTTGAGGTTCTCAATTTGTGGATGAGGAAATGAAAGGTATGCTGAATTTAACCGATTTGTTTTAGGATCTATCGATCCTAAGCGGTTGGGCAGAAATCCAAGTATTTGGACTCTTTAAACTATTGTCTCTCTGGACTACAATGGCCATAAAGTATTGCAAAAGAAAACATGTATCCCACTAGTCAAACAGGCAAGAAGCGCTTTATTTGAGAGTAATAGAAGAGGGGAGTAATACAAGAGGGAAGGAAAACAAGTTATCATCACTGAAACAAAAAGTAGGAGGGTTTGTCAGCACCAGGTTAAGCTAGTGGAAAAGTCCTGGAGGGCATTCACAGGGAGTCTGGCCAACGTGTTCAGGTCAGCTGTGTTTGCTAATTGAAGCAGATCCAAGTGAGGTTCCTACTTACCCACAGACACTGGGAGATAGAGCTGCTATTTACCTGGATAATTATATTTCAAAGAGATAGCTCCAGTTCCTTGAAAAACACATTTCTGGGTTATAAAATATTTATTTCTCAAAGGGCCAGAGAAAACCTTTACAAATACAAGTTTTATAGTCTCGAAGAAAACTGTCTAGAATTGACCCAAGCTAATGGGGACTTTAAGACTATCTTGGTGAGTAAAAAGGATGAATATATTTACATGTTGACTACTCCTCTAAGGAATGGGTCGCTATAATGTGTGACTGTTTTAGGACTCTTTTTGTTTGTTTAATGAGACAAATTCAATCACCCCACCCTGTACCAGGGACGGGTTTCATGGTCTCGCTCCTATGAAAATCTAATGCTGCCACTGATCTGACAGGAGGCAAAGCTCAGGTGGTAATAACAGCAATGACGAGTGGCTGTAAGCACAGATGAAGCTTAGCTCCTTTGCCCACCACTCATCTCTTGCTGTATGGCCTGGTTCCTTAGGAGTTCCTAAGGCCAGACTACTGCCTTAGAGGAAAGTGTGCCATTTTCTACCCCAATGAGTACTGCCAAAAATAAGAAAACTCTTTGTACATTAAGAAATCCTCTTTAATAGAATTGAGCCAATGGTTCATGCTACAGGTCAGTTTTAGTCTTATGTTCTCAGTGACAGAGAAGTTCATTGTTGCTTTTCTTGTTCACTGCTCCTAGTCAGTAGATTACACAGATTTCCTAATGATTATTTCCAACTAAGATAAAACCACAAATAAGTACCCCTTGAAGGAAGAGTGTTAGCAGGTTGCTGAGGTATGATGCACCTTCAGTGATCCATTTGGTAGAGGCCTGATGAGGTGACCATTGGTAGGTGTCTATTTCAGTGAAAAAAGACATGGGGCTGAACCAATGCTCAATAATTCATGTTGCCAACTGGGTTTTAGTATCCAATCTGTACCCTCTTGGTAGGTACATTGATTATCCAATACAAAGATTTGGAAATGACATCCTGGAATCAATTTATGAGGAAGAGAATTGCGGTCCAAGGCTATTGTATGTTTGGCTCAAATTCACATTGCTCAGAAGAAAATAAATAAATAAAGCAGGTCTCCATTGCTAATCTGCTTTTTATCTTTCCCACTGAAAACTTGCTCACATTTAACTTTACCTCATTTGACATTTGTTTAAATTCAAAGAGAATTTACACTTCACCATGAAAAAGCTCCCATTTTCACATAAATATATAAATGTTGAAAGTTTTCCTTAAAAATCCATATGTACCTCACTTTTCCTATGTTATCTTCATTTCAAAATATCCTATGAGAATATACTATGGAACTGAATCAAGAGATTGATGGTTTTAAGTAGTTAATGCTAAACTGAACCTCTTTGCAGGTGACTATACCATTATAAAAGAGATCCCATCATACAGACAATGAAACTGATACCCTTATTTTCTCAGGAACAGAGAAGCAGAGACCTTAATTCTTAATTCTTAATTAATTTCAAGATAAACTAGCTTGTAAGTCAAGGAACTGGGTTGAAACCCTCCTCGTCTGAACTGAACTGAACTGAAGTCTCTGTTTCTGAAGTTCATGTTCTTTCATTTCCATTGCATTATCGCAAGGCAAAAATTCTTTCTTTCTGTAAAGTTAGTGTTTTGAAGGTGTTAGTCACTCAGTTGTGTCTGTCTCTTTGCAACGCTATGGGCTGTAGCCTGCAAGGCTCATCTGTCCATGAAATTCTCAAGCGAGAATACTGGTGGGCTGCCATGCCCTTCTCCAGGGTATCTTCCCAACTCAGGGATCACCTAGGTCTCCTGCATTACAGGCAGATTCTTCTTTAATTTGAGCTACCTGGGAAACCTAACCCTTATGTTTCTCAATGAATATGGTATCAATCAGGTATTTAATCAGGTCTCATAAACAGAAAAATAGAGAAAGATGTATTACGCTCCCCCAAATATTACCAAATATCAGGAAAATACTACAGAATATTTTGTAGTTTTAAACAGGGAAGCACATTGATTTGATAAACTTTAGAGAGAGTCAGTGGTGGAATCAGCCTGAAACCAAACATTCTGCCTCCAGGGCCAGAGTACATTTTATCACATCTGGCTGCTCAGAAATGGGAATAGAGAAAGCTTCATTATTTTGATATTAGGTTTGTTTGTTTTTTTCCCCTAAATAAGTTAAATTACCTTCTTCACACAAGACAGTAAATTATAAAGGACAGATGGTTTCTCCATAGCCAGACTCTGGGAACTCCCAGAGCATGTCAAAGACCATGATTTCTTGCCTCCTGCTCTCAGCCCCTTTGACCCAGAGAAGTAATGGAAACACTAGTGAAAGAATCCTCGCATTGGGCAAGAGGCAGGCCCTGCAGTTTTTCAATGGGCCTCGTACCAGGAGCTGGCGACCTGGCTGCCTCCAGTTATTCCTTAGTGGGATGGCCAAGGAAGACAGTGCCACTGTGTCCTGCCTGAGCATCAGCCTGAATACTTAACAAACTCTCCCTCTGAATAATCTCTGCACCCTGCAAATCCCAGGCAGATTGCTTACTTTTAATAAATGAAATCAAATATTTGCAAAATGTTTATGAAGTTCTTCTGTACTCAGCACCTCATTAAATCATGGACACACCCTAAAAGTTGCTATTTGGGGTGACTTGCTATACAAAGAAAGTCTTACTTCTGTGTAGTCATGAATGGTAGAATCAAGACTTTGAAATGTAGCCTTCTACTTTCAATGTTCCATGCCAATCTTACCTCACTATCTGCATAGTTTAAGATGATAGATCTCCTAGAAAGAAATGATCTTGGCACACTTTAAGATCCAGTACCTCAAACTGCAGTTTGGGGTGTTTGGGCAATTTCTTTTCCCCACTCTGGGTTGATCTAGCTGCATGACTTTCTGAGGATCATATTTATCCATCTATGGTTTACATTTTTAAAGCAAAAAGAAGTATAATGGGAGAAAGATCAAAACCTAAAGTTGGAATATAATTTAGAGGAAATAAAATTAAATTTATTCCATTTTAAAGATGAATAAACTATTATGTTAGTGATTACATAAAAAGTATTCAGTAAATTATATTTTCTCAGGCCCCAACTTACATATGCTATTTATAATTCCAAATCCCTAAAGCCTATCTCCAGATCTACGAAATATTTAAACATAGGTCCTCCCAGGCATAAAATAGTCTCAGTCATCTGTATTTCTTCTGACCTTCCACAGCCCACAGAGAAAGCTCAAACACTCTCATGGAAGAGTTCAAGGGAGCTTGTTGACAACCACAGAGTGTGTGTACCACTGTCAGTTTCTATACCTCAGCAGTAGCGCTGCCAGTTTCTACAACGTCAGCATTATTTCCTCTCCTGTGCTTATAAACCACCTTTTACAATCATAGTGTTTGGTTATAATAGATGCAAAGATTAAGACACCTGTGTCTAAAGACACAAGTTATTCTGTTTTTGACTCAAATACGTAGTATGAGAAGTGGATGGGTGGAATTTTAATGAAATGTTCATGTTTGGCTATTAGGAATCACACTACTCTACTTTATGTGAAAACTACCAATAGATCTATTTCTGTGATAATTAATAATACATCAAGTACCTAATCTGGTTCTGACACTTAGAAGTGCTCGATATTTTTATCAAATTTTAAACTAAATTTTGTTCTATGAGATCTCCATGTCCAATATTTTTTTTTTTTGGAAAGTACGCTCACTCTTGTTTTCAAGGTTGGTAACTTCTTTTGTCATGACAATAATGGGTTGCTATCGATGTATTTTGACATTGATCTCAAGATCCCTGAAGTGACAGGAGGAGGGTGCATGGTTTGAAGTGGGGTGCGTGGTTAGAAGTGAAGTTCTTTATGGAAGTTCTAAAGTCACCATGCCTGCTGCTAAGTCGCTGAGTTGTGTCTGACTCTATGTGTGACCCCATAGACAGCAGCCCACCAGGCTCCCTGTCCCTGGGATCCTCCAGGCAAGAACACTGGGTGGGTTGCCATTTCCTTCTCAATGCATGAAAGTGAAAAGTGAAAGTGAAGTTGCTCAGTCGTGTCCAACTCTTAGCGACCCCATGGACTGCAGCCTACCAGGCTCCTCCATCCATGGAATTTTGCAGGCAAGAGTACTGGGTGGGTGCCATTGTTAAATATACTTAGGATGCCCAGTCACTGTACACTAGGCCAATGACAGTCTTTTTATTGACAATTACCCTCCTTCTTCATGAAGCTAGAATTTTCACATATTCATTGCTCATCAATTTCATCACTACTTTTAAAAATTTTCTTTTTTTTCAAACCGGGTTCTTACTGAATTTTTTTTTTTTGATCCCATGTCTTAATTTAACCCAGGATCAAACTTGTGCCCCTGCAGTGGAAGCACAGTTTTAACCACTGGACCACCAGGGTCATCCTATGACTACTTTTTTTAATATGTATTGACTTATAGTAGTCTGTTATATATTCTGGATAATGCCCCTGTCATTTGTTTATTTATATTTGTTCAGGGTGTCTTTGAGATACAGAATAATTTTAGTCTAAAGTTATAACTTTACAATTTCCTGTTTTTGGCTTTTTAAAAGATATACTTAAGAATCACATTTCTCTTTACATCCTTCTTAGGTTCTCAATTTGTGGATGAGGAAATGAAAGGTATGCTGAATTTAACCGATTTGTTTTAGGATCTATCGATCCTAAGGTTGAGCAGAAATCAAGTATTTGGACTCTAAACTATTGTCTCTCTGGACTACAATGGCCATAAAGTATTGCAAAAGAAAACACATGTATCCCACTAGTCAAACAGGCAAGAAGCGCTTTTTGGAGAAGTAGAAGAGGGGAGTAATACAAGAGGGAAGGAAAACAAGTTATCATCACTGAAACAAAAAGTAGGAGGGTTTGTCAGCACCAGTTAAGCTAGTGGAAAGTCCTGGAGGCATTCACAGGGAGTCTGGCCAACGTGTTCAGGTCAGCTGTGTTTGCTAATTGAAGCAGATCCAAGTGGGTTCCTACTTACAGACACTGGGAGATAGAGCTGCTATTTACCTGGATAATTATATTTCAAAGAGATAGCTCAGTTCCTTGAAAAACACATTTCTGGGTTATAAAATATTTATTTCTCAAAGGGCCAGAAAAACCTTTACAAATACAAGTTTTATAGTCTAAGAGAAAACTGTCTAGAATTGACAAGCTAATGGGGACTTTAAGACTATCTTGGTGAGTAAAAGGATGAATATATTTACATGTTGGCTACTCCTCTAAGGAATGGGCTATAATGTGTGACTGTTTTAGGACTCTTTTTGTTTGTTTAATGAGACAAATTCAATCACCCCACCCTGTGCAGGGGCCAGGTTTCATGGTCTCGCTCTATGAAAATCTAATGCTGCCACTGATCTGACAGGAGGCAAAGCTCAGGTGTGTAACAGCAATGACGAGTGGCTGTAAGCACAGATGAAGCTTAGCTCTGCCCACCACTCATCTCTTGCTGTATAGCCTGGTTTCTTAGGAGTTCCTAAGGCCAGACTACTGCTTTAGAGGAAAGTGTGCCATTTTCTACCCCAATGAGTACTGCCAAAAATAAGAAAACTCTTTGTACATTAAGAAATCCTCTTTAATAGAATTGAGCCAATGGTTCATG
This sequence comes from Ovis aries, assembly GCF_016772045.2. Lineage (NCBI taxonomy): Eukaryota > Metazoa > Chordata > Mammalia > Artiodactyla > Bovidae > Ovis > Ovis aries. Next base: position 28,804,547 of record NC_056075.1, on the reverse strand, counting down.
CTACAGGTCAGTTTAGTCTTATGTTCTCAGTGACAGAGAAGTTCATTGTTGCTTTTCTTGTTCACTGCTCCTAGTCAGTAGATTACACAGATTTCCTAATGATTATTTCCAACTAAGATAAAACCACAAATAAGTACCTTGAAGGAAGAGTGTTAGCAGGTTGCTGAGGTGGCGCACACCTTCATCCATTTGTAGAGGCCTGATGAGGTGACCATTGGTAGGTGTCTATTTCAGTGAAAAAGACATGGGGCTGAACCAATGCTCAATAATTCATAGCTAACTGGGTTTTAGTATCCAATCTGTACCCTCTTGGTAGGGTACATTGATTATCCAATACAAAGATTTGAAATGACATCCTGGAATCAATTTATGAGGAAGAGAATTGCGGTCCAAGGCTATTGTATGTTTGGCTCAAATTCATTGCTCAGAAGAAAAATAAATAAATAAAGCAGGTCTCATTGCTAATCTGCTTTTATCTCCCACTGAAAAACTTGCTCACATTTTAACTTTTACCTCATTTGACATTTGTTTAAATTCAAAGAGAATTTACACTTCACCATGAAAAAGCTCCCATTTTCACATAAATATATAAATGTTGGAAAGTTTTCCCAAAATCCATATGTACCTCACTTTTCCTATGTTATCTTCATTTCAAAATATCCTATGAGAATATACTATGGAACTGAATCAAAGAGATTGATGGTTTTAAGTAGTTAATGCTAAACTGAACCCTCTTTGCAGGTGACTATACCATTATAAAAAGAGATCCCATCATACAGACAATGAAACGGATACCCTTATTTTCTCAGGAACAGAGAAGCAGAGACCTTAATTCTTAATTCTTAATTAATTTCAAGATAAACTAGCTTGTAAGTCAAGGAACTGGGTTGAAACCCTCCTCGTCTGAACTGAACTGAACTGAAGTCTCTGTTTCTGAAGTTCATGTTCTTTCATTTCCATTGCATTATCGCAAGGCAAAAATTCTTTCTTTCTGTAAAGTTAGTGTTTTGAAGGTGTTAGTCACTCAGTTGTGTCTGTCTCTTTGCAACGCTATGGGCCGCCTGCAAGGCTCATCTGTCCATGAAATTCTCCAAGCGAGAATACTGGAGTGGGTTGCCATGCCCTTCTCCAGGGTATCTTCCCAACTCAGGGATCGTACCTAGGTCTCCTGCATTACAGGCAGATTCTTTACAATTTGAGCTACCTGGGAACCTAACCCTTATGTTTCTCAATGAATATGGTATCCAATCAGGTATTTAATCAGGTCTCATAAACAGAAAAATAGAAAGATGTATGCCCCCCCAAATATTACCAAATATCAGGAAAATACCAGCAGAATATTTTGTAGTTTTAAAAACAGGAAGCACATTGATTTGATAAACTTTAGAGAGGAGTCAGTGGTGGAATCAGCCTGGAAACCAAACATTCTGCCTCCGGGCCAGAGTACATTTTATCACATCTGGCTGCTCAGAAATGGGAATAGAGAGCTTCATTATTTTGATATTAGGTTTGTTTGTTTTTCCCCTAAATAAGTTAAATTACCTTCTTCACACAAGACAGTAAATTACAAGGACAGATGGTTTCTCCATAGCCAGACTCTGGGAACTCCCAGAGCATGTCAAAGACCATGATTTCTTGCCTCCTGCTCTCAGCCCCTTGACCCAGAGAAGCTATAATGGAAACACTAGTGAAGAATCTCGCATTGGGCAAGAGGCAGGCCCTGGCAGTTTTTCAATGGGCCTCGTACCAGGAGCTGGCGACCTGGCTTGCCTCCAGTTATTCCCTTAGTGGGGATGGCCAAGGGAAGACAGTGCCACTGTGTCCCGTCTGAGCATCAGCCTGAATACTTAAGGCAAACTCTCCCTCTGAATAATCTCTGTACCTTGCAAATCCAGAGGCAGATTGCTTACTTTTAATAAATGAAATCAAATATTTGTAAATGTTTATGAAGTTCTTCTGTACTCAGCACCTCATTAAATCATGGACACACCTAAAAGTTGCTATTTGGGGTGACTTATACAAAGAAAGTCTTACTTCTGTGTAGTCACGAATGGTAGAATCAAGACTTTGAAATGTAGCCTTCTACTTTCAATGTTCCATGCCAATCTTACCTCACTATCTGCATAGTTTAAGATGATAGATCTCCCTAGAAAGAAATGATCTTGGCACACTTTTAAGATCCAGTACCTCAAACTGCAGTTTGGGGTGTTTGGGCAATTTCTTTTCCCCACTCTGGGGTTGATCTAGCTGCATGACTTTCTGAGGATCATTTATCCATCTATGGTTTACATTTTTTTAAAGCAGCAAAAAAGAAGTATACGGGAAAGATCAAAAACCTAAAGTTGGAATATAATTTAGAGGAAATAAAATTAAATTTATTCCATTTTAAGATGAATAAACTATTATGTTAGTGATTACATAAACCATTGAGAATCTAATTAATCTATAAACTTAATAGAGAAAATTTATGTACATATGAAATTTTAGGAATTTTAGACATTTACTGAAGCACACATTATCAGATGATGGAACTTGCACAGGCCAATGTATCCTAAGACTCAGGACAAATGGTGCTTAGACCACTCATTTGGTATAACCTAACTTAATTATCTTATATTCATCTTATAGATTTCTTTAGTCTTTTACAGCCAACATTTCATTAGAGTTTAAAAAAATAAACAGAAACAAACAGTGAAGAAATATATCAGGAAATAAGTCATATTCAACAAACACATTTCTTTGATTTGCCACAAAAAAATACATAAAGATTTTACATAAATATATTTAATTTCAAACACTCAGTTGTGCCTAATTCTTTATGACCTCATGGACTGCAGCACACCAGGCCTCTGTCTGAAAACCAACTCCCAGAGTTTTAAACTCATGTCTATTGAGTCGGTGATGCCATCCAACCATCTCATCCCCTGTCGTCCCCATCTCCTCTGGCCTTCAATCTTCCCCAACATCAGGGTCTTTCAAATGAATCAGTTCTTACATCAGGTGGCTAAAATACTGGAGTTTCAGCTTCAGCATTAGTCCTTCAATGAATATTCAGGACTGATTTCTTTAGATGGACTGGTTGGATATCTTTATAGTCCAGGGACTCTCAAGACTGTCCTCCAACACCACAGTTCAAAAGCATCAATTCTTCTGTGCTCATCTTTCTTTATAGTCCAACTCTCACATACATAAATGATCACTGGGAAAACCATAGCTTTGACTAGACGGACCTTTGCTGGCAAAGTAATGTCTCTGCTTTTAACATGCTGTCTAGGTTGGTCATAACTTTTCTTCCAAGGAGTAAGCGTCTTTTAATTTCATGGCTGCAGTCACCATCTGCAGTGATTTTGAGCCCCAAAATACAGTCACTGTTTTCTCATCTATTTGCCATGAAGTGAGGGACTGGATGCCATGATCTTCGTTTTCTGAATGTTGTGTTTTAACCCAACATTTTTACTCCTCTTTCACTTTTATCAAGAGGCTCTTTAGTTCTTCTTCACTTTCTGCCATAAGGGTGGTGTCATCTGCATACTGAGTTATTGATATATCTCTGGCAATCTTGATTCTAGCTTGTGCTTCATCTACCCAGTGTACTTCATGATGTACTCTGTATATAAGTTAAACAGGGTGACAATATACAGCCTTGAGCATACTCGCCTCTACTTGGATTCAGTCTCTTGTTCCATGTCTAGGTCTAACCATTGCTTCCTGACCTGAACACAGATTTCTCAGGAGGAGGTCAGGTGGTCAGTATTTCCATCTCTTTAAGGATATTCCACAGTCTGTTGCGATCCACAGTCAAATTATTGGCTAGTCAATAAAACAGAAATAGATGTTTTCTGGAACTCTCTTGCTTTTTGATGATCTAGTGGATGTTGGAAAATTGATCTCTGGTTCCTCTGCCTTTTCTGAATCCAACTTGAACATCTGGAAGTTCACGGTTCACGTACTGTCTGGCTTGGAACATGAAGTCATGTTTTGGCTTGGAGAAATGAAGCCTGGCTTGACAATTTTTGCATTACTTTACTAGTGTGTGAGATAAGTGAAGCTGTGTGGTAGTTTGAAAATTCTTTGGCATTGCCTTTCTTTGGGATTGGAATGAAAATGGACTTTTCCAGTTCTGTGGCCACTGCTGTTTTCCAAATTTGCTGGCATATTGAGTGCAGCACTTTCAGCATCATCTTTCAGGATTTGAAACAGCTCAACTGGAATCCCATCACCTCCACTAGCTTTGTTCATAGTGATACTTCTTAAGGTCCGCTTACCTTCACAATCCAGGATGTCTGACTCTAGGTGAGTGATCACACCCGTGATTATCTAGGTCATGAAGATCTCTTTTGTACAGTTCTTCTGTGTATTCTTGCCACCTCCTCTTAATATCTTCTTCTTCTGTTAGGTCCATACCATTTCATTCCTTTATTGCCCCATCTTTGAATGAAATATTCCATTGGTATCTCTAATTTTCTCGAAGAGATCTCTAATCTTTACCGTTCTATTGTTCTCTATTTCTTTGCACTGATCACTGAGGAAGGCTTTATCTCTCCTGCTATTCTTTGCTATTCTGTGCATCTCAAATGGGTATTTCTTTCCTTTGCTTTTGCTTCTCTTCTTTTCACAGCTATTTGTAAGGACTTCTCAGACAACCATTTTGCTTTTTTTGCATTTCCTTTTCTTGGGGATGGTTTTGATTCCTGTCTCCTGTACAGTGTCACAAACCTCCATCCATAGTTCTTCAGGCACTGTTTATCAGACCTAATCCCTTGAATCTATTTGTCACTTCCACTGTATAATCATAAAGTTTGATTTAGGTCATACCTGAATGGTCTAGTGGTCTTCCCTAGCTGTTTCAATTTAAGCCTGAATTTGGCAATGAAGAGTTCATGATCTGAGCCATAGTCAGCTCCTTGTCTTGTTTTTGCTGACAGTATAGAGTTTCTCCATGCCGCTGTTAAGTCGCCAGTCTTGTCTGACTCTGTACGACCCCATAGACGGCAGCCCAGGGCTCCCCCATTCCTGGGATTCTCCAGGCAAGAATACTGGAGTGGGTTGTCATTTCCTTCTCCAAGGCATGAAAGTGAAAGTGAAAGTGAAGTCAATCAGTTGTGTCTGACTCATTAGCACCATGGACTGCAACCCACCAGACTCCCCGTCGATGGGATTCTCCAGGCAAGAGTACTGGAGTGGGGTGCTACTGCCTTCACCGGACCTTCCTATATCTGGCTGCAAAGAATATAATCAATATGATTTCAATATTGACCATCTGGAGATGTCTATGTGTAGAGTCTTCTCTTGTGTTGTTTGAAGAGGGTGTTTGCTGACCAGTATGTTCTCTTGGGAAAAGTCTATTAGCCTTTGCCTGCTTCATTCTGTAAAGGCCAAATTTGCCTGTTACTCGAGGATTTTTTGAGTTCCTACTTTTGCACCCCAGTTCCCTATAAAGTAAAGGACATCTTTTTGGGTGTTTCTTCTCGAAGGTCTTATAGGTCTTCATACAGCATTCAACTTTAGCTTCTTCAGTATTACTGATCAGGGCATAGACTTGGATTACTGTGATATTGAATGGTTTGCCTTGGAAACGAACAGAGATCATTCTGTCATTTTGAGATTGTATCCAAGTACTACATTTTGGACTCTTTTGTTGACTATGATCCTACTCTATTCTTCTAAGGGACTCTTGCTCACAGTAGTAGATATAATGGTCATCTGAGTAAAATTCACCCATTCCAGTCTATTTTAGTTTGCTGGTTCCTAAAATGTTGACCATCTCTCTTGCCATCTGCTGTTTGACCACTTCCAATTTGCCTTGATTCATGGACCTAATATTTCAGGTACCTATGCAATATCCAGATTTCAAACTGGTTTTAGAAAGGCAGAGGAATCAGAGATCAAATTGCCAACATCTGCTGGATCATCAAAAAGCAAGAGAGTTCCAGAAAAACATCTATTTCTGCTTTATTGACTATGCAAAGCCTTTGACTGTGTGGATCACAATAAACTGTGGAAAATTCTGAACGAGATAGGAATACCAGACCACCTGATCTGCCTCTTGAGAAATCTGTATGCAGGTCAGAAAGCAACAGTTAAAGTGGACATGGAACAACAGACTTGTTCCAAATAGGAAAAGGAGTACATCAAGGCTGTAAATTGTCACCCTGCTTATTTAACTTATATGCAGAGTACATCATGAGAAGCTGGCCTGGATGATGCACAGCTAGAATCAGGATTGCCGGAGAAATACCAATAACCTCAGATATGCAGATAACAGCACCTTTATGGCAGAAAGTGAAAGGAACTAAAAGCCTCTTGATGAAAGTGAGAAGGAAGAGTAAAAATGTTGGTTTAAAGCTCAACAATCAGAAAACGTAGATCATGGCATCTGGTCCCATCACTTCATGCGGAAAATAGATGGGAAACAGTGAAATGGTGTCAGACTTTGTTTTTGGGGGCTCCCAAATCACTGCAGATGGTGATTGCAGCCATGAAATTAAAAGACACTTACTCCTTGAAAGCAAAGCTATGACCAACCTAGATAGCATATTGAAAAGCAGAGACATTACTTTGCCAGCAAAGGTCCATCTAGTCAAGGCTATGGTTTTTCCAGTGGTCATGTATGGATGTGAGAGTTGGACTGTAGATAAAGCTGAGCACCGAAGAAGTGATGCTTTTGAACTGTGGTGTTGGAGAAGACTCTTGAGAGTCCCTTGGACTGCAAGGAGATCCAACCAGTCCATTCTGAAGATCAGTCCTGGATTCCTTTGGAAGGAATGATGCTAAAGCTGAAACTCCAATACTTTGTCACCTCATGCGAAGAATTGACTCATTGGAAAAGACTCTGATAATGGGAAGGATTGCAGGCAGGAGGAGAAGGGGAGACAGAGGATGAGATGGCTGGATGGCATCACAGACTCGATGGACGTTATTCTGAGTGAACTTTGGGAGTTGGTGATGGACAGGAGGCCTGGTGTGCTGAGACTCATGGAGTCTCAAAGAGTCAGAAACGACTGAGCAACTGAGCTGATCTGAACTGATGCAATATTGCTTTTCACAGCATCGGACCTTGCTTCCATCACCAGTCACATCCACAACTGGGTGTTGTTTTAGCTTTGGCTCTATCTCTCCATTCTTTCTGGAGTTATTTCTCTACTGATCTCCAGTAGCATATTGGGCACCTACTGACCTGGGGATTTCATCTTTCAGTGTCTTATCTTTGCACTTTCATACTATCCGTAGTGTTCTCTAGGCAAAATATTGAAGTGATTTGCCATTCCTTTCTCCAGGGACAACATTTTGTTAGGACTCACCACAATGCCCATCTGTCTTGGGTGGCCTTCACAGCATGGCTCATAGTTTAATTGAGTTAGACAAGGGTGTGGCCCATGTGATCAGATTGGTTAGTTTTCTTGGATTGTGGTTTTCAGGCTATCTGCTCTCTGATGGAGAAGGATAAGAGGCTTATGGAAGCTTCCTGATGGGAGACTGACTGAGGGGTAAACTGGGTCTTCTTGATGGCGGCCATTCTCAGAGATCTTTAATCAATTTCTGTTGATAGGTGGAGCTATTTTCTCTCTCTGTTATTTACCTAGGGCCAGAAAATGCACTGGTCATAGCAAACACCCTCTTCCAACAACACAAGTGAAGACTCTACACATGGACATCACCAGATGGCCAACATCAAAATCATATTGATTATATTCTTTGCAGCCAAAGATGGAGAAGCTCTATATAGTCAACAAAAACAAGACTGGGAGCTGACTGTGGCTCAGATCATGAACTCCTTATTGCCAAATTCAGACGTAAATTGAAGAAAGTAGGGAAAACCGCTAGACCATTCAGGTATGACCTAAATCAAATCCTTATGATTATACAGTGGAAGTAGAAATAGATTTAAGGGTCTAGATCTGATAGATAGAGTGCCTGAAGAACTATAGAATGAGGTTCATGACATTGTACAGGAGACAGGATCAAGATTATCCCCATGGAAAACAAATTCAAAAAAGCAAAATGGCTGTCTGGGAGGCCTTACAGAGAGCTGTGAAAAGAAGAGAGGCGAAAAGCAAAGGAGAAAAGGGAAAGATATAAGCGTCTGAATGCAGAGCTCGAAAGAATATCAGAAGAGATAAGAAAGCCTTCTTCAACAATCAATGCAAAGAAATAGAGGAAAACAACAGAATGGGAAAGACTAGAGATCTCTTCAAGAAAATTAGAGACACCAGGAGCATTTCATGCAAAGATGGGCTCAGTAAAGGACAGAAATGGTACAGGCCTAACAGAAGCAGAAGATATTAAGAAGAGGTGGCAAGAATACATGGAAGAACTGTACAAAAGATCTTCATGACCCAGATAATCATGAGGATGTGATCACTAATCTAGAGCCAGACATCTTGGAATGTGAAGTCAAGTGGGCCTTACAAAGCATCACTATGAACAAAGCTAGTGGAGGTGATGGAACTCCAGTTGAGCTGTTTCAAATCCTGAAAGATGATGCTGTGAAAGTGCTGCACTCAATATGCCAGCAAGTTTGGAAAATTCAGCAGTGGCCACAGGACTGGAAAAGGTCACTTTTCATTCCAATTCCAAAGAAAGGCAATGCCAAAGAATGCTCAAACTACCGCACAATTGCACTCATCTCACATACTAGTAAAATAATGCTCAAAATTCCCAAGCCAGACCTCAGCAATACGTGAACCATGAACTCCTGATTTTCAAGCTGGTTTTAAAAGGCAGAGGAACCAGAGATCAAATTGCCAACATCCGCTGGATCATGGAAAAGCAAGAGAGTTCCAGAAAAACATCCATTTTTGCTTTATTGACTATGCCAAGCCTTTGACTGTGTGGATCACAATAAACTGTGGAAAATTCTGAAAGATATGGGAATACCAGACCACCTGACCTGCCTCTTGAGAAATCTGTGCAGGTCAGGAAGCAACAGTTAGAAGTGGACAAGGAACAACAGACTGGTTCCAAATAGGAAAAGGACTACGTCAAGGCTGTATATTGTCACCCTGCTTATTTAACTTATATGCAGAGTACATCATGAGAAACGCTGGACTGGAAGAAACTTAAGCTGGAATCAAGATTGCCAGGAAAAGTATCAATAACGTCAAATATGCAGATGACACCACCCTTATGGCAGAAAGTGAAGAGGAGCTAAAAGCCTCTTGATGAAAGTGAAAGAGGAGAGCAAAAGTTGGCTTAAAGCTCAACATTCAGAAAACGAAGGCCATGGCATCCAGTCCCATCACTTCATGGGAAATAGATGGGAAACAGTAGAAACAGTGTCAGACTTTTATTTTTGGGGGCCCCCAAATCACTGAAGATTATGATTGCAGCCATGAAATTGAAAGACGTTTATCCTTGGAAAGTTATGACCAACCTAGATAGTATATTCAAAAGCAGAGAGATTTATTTCGACTAAGGTTCATCTAGTCAAGGCTATGGTTTTCCAGTGGTCATGTATGGATGGAGAGTTGGACTGTGAAGAAGGCTGAGTGCCGAAGAAGTGATGCTTTTGAACTGTGGTGTTGAGAAGACTCTTGAGGGTCCTCTGGACTAAGGAGATCCAACCAGTCCATTCTGAAGGAGATCAGCCCTGGATTTCTTTGGAAGGAATGATGCTAAAGCTGAAGCTCCAGTACTCTCGACACCTCATGCGAAGTGTTGACTCATTTGGAAAAGTCTCTGATGCTGGGAGAGATTGGGGCAGGAGGAGAAGGGACGACAGAGGATGAGATGGCTGGATGGCATCACCGACTCGATGGACATGAGTCTGAGTGAACTCTGGGAGATGGTGATGGACAGGGACGCCTGGCTTGCTGCAATTCACGGGTCTCAAAGAGCCGGACACGACTGAGTGACTAAACTGAACTGAACTGAGGCTATGGTGGAGGTAAGGAAGATAATGACAACCTCCTTCTACAGGTCCCATACATGTACTGCTACACTCAATGCCCTCAACCCTGTAGCTGGCCATCTGGGACCCATGCCCCTACTGGAGACTCCTGGAAACTCCCAGAAGTCTGTCAGTCTCTTCTGTGGTCACTGCTCTTTTACCCTGGTTCTGGTGAGCACAAAGTTCTCTTTGTGCCCTCTAATAGTCTATTTCCAGTTCTGTGTATGTTCTGGCAGCTCATGGTGGGGTTAATGGCAATCTCCTCAAGAGGGCTTATGCCATACCCAAATCTGCTGCATCCAGAGCCCTGCCTCATGGCAGTCCACTGCTGATCCATTCCTCCCCAGGAGATGCTCAAACACAGTTCTGTCTCAGCCTCTGTGAGGTCTCTGGGCCCTGTGTGCAAGGCTTGTTTGAGAACTTGAGCCTCTTTGGCGGGTTTGGGGTTTGATTCTAAACATGAATTCACTGTCTTGCTGGTGTTTCTCCTTTTCCCTTTGACATGGGATATCTCCTCAAAGAAGTTCCAGTGCTGTGCAGCCACCGCTCCAGCACCTACCATCTTCCTGGGACTTCTCTGACCTTGCTGGGGCACTCAGTAATTGAGATTGTTTCTCCTTTTCCTTCAAAAATTGTCATGGCCAAGCAAAATCTTCAGAGTTGGTCTGGTAAAAAGTATATTTACCAATCAGAAAATGTTTTACCCACAAAGAATCCAAATATTTGATGTATTAATGTAGTCTTCCTACCTATGTCTCAGTAGAAATGAGGAGAAAGAAATTTGCCAATCTAACTTCTCATCTAGATATGTCTGAAAGTGAAGGGATATCAGATTATTTACTATGTTAAATTGAAAATGCACAATCTAGAAAAAGAAAGTTGCCTTCTCTCTTGAATGATGAATGATCATGAATGTGAAATGTTATTATAAATGTACTGAATCAAGAAATAAAGCTATTACAATTAATCAGGAAAATATAACAAACCTGCTGAAGAGAGATCAAGGAAAACTTGATCTCAGCAAAATCCCAAATCCATAAAGTGAAGTTTAAATGAAGCTTAAAATGTATTTTCAGGTGGCTTAATAGCCTCCTGTTTCAAAATATCTTTTAAAAGCCACAATAAGGACATATAATATGCTTCACCAGAGCTGACAGACTTAGACCAAGTACAGCAGGAAGTCTTTGCAGGGCACATATATCATCATGTCAGAAAGCCATTGAAAATAACCATGGGTGTGTTTATCTTCTCTTGTTCAACAAAAGAGTAGAAGATGCTGAGATCTCAGGCATGTGCAACAGTACAGAACTTGTCTGAGCAACTCATAATACAGTGTTAAGTTCTAGGTCCCTTTCTGGCATGTTGGAGTGTTGGTTATGAAAACTCACAGATGTCCAATGTTCCATAGAGGTGCTGGCTATAGGTGTGCGTATATATTTGAGTTACTTAAGATATATTTCAATCAGTGAAACTTTGTTGTAATCCTTGATCTGAATAGGAATAACAAAGGTAAAAATTTCCAGGATTAAAATCAAAATGGCAGTATTAAAGAAGGTAAATTCAGGGACTTGTTAGGCATCAAATTCATGTTTGGATCTTAAGAAAGAAAGTTCTATTTCCAGCTATAAGATCAATTAACTGAATGTCCTTTGGAAATTCACATACTTAGAGCTAGAAAGTGGATGAGATGTTAAAATTGAGTGTTTCAAGTGCAAGAACTTCAACTGAAACAAATTTATGAGAAAAAAATTGGGGGTAATTAATTGCTCACAAAATGGAAAGTAGGGCATCAGAAAAGCTGCAGACAAAAGAAAGAGATTTGAATAAAAAATTTATCAAGACAAAGATTAGACCTTAAATTTTCCCAGAATCAAGTAGAAACAAAAAGATGGATGGGATGAATAACCTGAAATGTCACCTATCCATAAGATTCTATGATATTCTGAAAGTCTGGGAATTATCCAAAATGTTGGCTTATTCTTGTTCAAATAAACTGTTTCCATTTATTAACATCAATATTATTACTGTGGCAAGCAAGCTGCCTCAGTTCCTCTAAAGTAAATACTTAGAAAGAAGTAAGTTGATTAATACCATTAAGTTTGAAAGCAGTGTTCTAGGTTGAGATTCCACTGAAAATTAATCATTGTGTGAACTGATATGAACATCATAATTCCTTTAATGAATCCAAAATTTTCAAAATTACAAAATGAGAACAATAATGGTGATCCCTGTAATTTTTGGTTACTGAAGCTCATGCAGATGAAAAGGTTACTGTTAAACTACAGTGCTCAGAGTTCCATTGAATTAGACAAGGCTGTGATTATGTGATCAGTTTGATTAGTTTTCTGTGATTTTGGTTTTCATTCTGTCTGTCCTCTGATAGATGAAGATAAGAAACTTGTAGAAGCTTCCTGATAGGAGAGACTGGCTGTGGGGTAAACTGGTCTTGCTCTGGTGGAGGCTGCTGCTCAGTAAATCTTTAATCCAATTTTCTGCTGATGTTCTTCACTGCAGTTTGGTCTGAGGTCAAACTATGGTAGGATAATGACAGTAGTGGTGACCTCCTTCAAAGGACTTCTGCCAGCAAGTCACAGCCCCAGGACTGTTGTATTCAGTGCCTCTGACTGTTGACCCATGCCTCTGTGGGAGACTCCTGGACACTCACAGACAAGTCTGGCTCAGTCTCTTATGGAATTACTGCTCCATTCTCCTAGATTTTGATGCACAAAGTTTTATCTGTGCCCTCCAAGAGTCTGTTTCTCCAGTCCTGTGGAAGTTCTGTAATCAAATCCACTGGCCTCCAAAGTCAAATTTCCTGGGAATTCTTTGGTATAATTGTTCTCAGATTGTGGATCTACTTCTGCTTCATTGATGTTAAAGCCTTTGACTGTAAATCACAACAAACTGGAAAAGTCTTCAAGATATGGGAATACCAGACCTCCTCTGAGAAATCTGTATACAGGTCTAGAAGCAGCAGTTAGAAACATACATGAAACAAAGGACTGGTTCCCAGTTGGGAAAGGAGTATGCCAAGGCTGTATATTGTCACCCTGCTTATTAAACTTATATGTAAGTATATCATGCCAGGCTGGATGAAGCACAAGCTAGAATCAAAGGATTTAGGGAGAAATATCAATAACCTCAAATACGTAGATGACACCACCATTATGGCAGAAAGTGAAGAAGAACTAAAGAGCCTCTTGATGAAAGTTAAAGAGAGAGGAAAATTTGGCTTACAACTCAGCATTCAGAAAGTTAAGATCATGGCCTCCAGTCCCGTCACTTCATGGCAAATAGTCATTTTTTCCCCATGGTTAAAGTTAAATTAACTTATTCAAAGAAGGCACATGATGATATAGGGTCTTTTGTTGTTGTTCAGGCACTCAGTCATGTCCGAATCTTTGTGACCTCATGAAGTGCAGCACCTAAGGTTCCCTGTCCTTCACCGTCTCTCAAAATTTGCTCAAACTCATACCCATTGAGTTGGTGATTTGTCTTTAAAGTAACTGTACCTGATTTCAAATACCAAACCCTATTGTGTCAACAAGAAAGATAACGACCATTTACAAAGTACTTTCAATTTTCTCATTTGATCTCAACTATAATCCTAGATCTTCCTGGTGACTCAGACAGTAAAGCGTCTACCTACAATGCAGGAGACCTGGGTTCAATCCCTGGGTCGGGAAGATCTCCTGAGAAGGAAATGGCAACCCACTCCAGTATTCTTGCCTGGAAAATCCCATGGACGGAGGAACCTGGTTAGGCTACAGTCCATGGGGTCACAAAGAGTCGGACACGACTGAGCGACTTCACTCCTCATAATCCTAGATGACAGCTATGATTAACACCACCAGTTCATAAATAAGCTACAGCTATAAAGGCTGCATTTCCTATTTGAATTTTCAGTGAGTGGTACATCCAAATGTTGACTGTACATCTTTGGATCACAAATACTGCTCTTCCTACTATCATCGCTCCTGTGTAATTAGCCCAATTAATCAAGGGTTAACTGTATTCACAATTCACCTTGTTTCATTCATTTATGTTTGAAGGGTTTCCTCAGTGCCCTCACTGGAGTCCTGAAATCTGTTCTTTTTATCCACAAAAATTATGCCATCAGAAATTACCATAAACTGGAGTAAGTGGTTAATTTATTCATTCAACACAGGTGCATTGTGTGGTTTTATTACATCTTGAGCACTGTGTTGAGCATAGCAGATACAAAGATATATAACACTGAATTCTGTCTTCCAAAATTTCATCATCCAGAAATGAAAACAATTAAGCAGACGTTTATAGTAGACATAGAGGTCTTGAGGAGAAAGTACAGATAGCACATCTGGGTTATCTGGGAAGCCTTCTGAAACAAATAACTTTGAAGCAAAGACAAGAAGACTTATTAACAATGAACCAACAAAGGAGGAAGGGGCAGAGTGTTCTAAGGCAAGAAACCCAGAGGTGAGAAACCTTTTGAGATAGAGGAGAATGACACAGTTCTTATGGCAAGATCTTGAAGGTGACGGTCTGACTGGAGAGCCAGTTGACACTCACATTTAGAGACGCTCTCTGCTTATCATTTAGAGAGCAACAATGTCCCCACTCCCATGAAACTGTAGAAATGCATAGCATCACAAAGATGCACACAGCCATCATCTTCTTTAAAAGAGACTTCCAGACATAAGTGAGAGTTGAAGATCGCTACCATGTTAACAACTGTGGTGTTGGAGAAGACTCTTGAGAGTCCCTTGGACTGCAAGGAGATGCAACCAGTCCATTCTAAACGAGATCAGTCCTGGGTGTTCTTTGGAAGGAATGATGCTAAAGCTGAAACTCCAGTACTTTGGCCACCTCATGCAAAGACTTGACTCATTGGAAAGACTCTGATGCTGGAGGGATTGGGGGCAGGAGGAGAAGGGGACGACAGAGGATGAGATGGCTGGATGGCATCACCGACTCGATGGACGTGAGTTTGAGTGAACTCCGGAGTTGGTGATGGACAGGAGTCCTAGTGTGCTGCAATCATCAGGTGGCAAAGAGTTGGACAAGACTGAGCAACTGAACTGAACCATGTTAACACTAATATGTAGGGTAAGGGTTAAATAATAAAGTCAAATAAATTGTTTTTCTTGTTTTTTTTTTTTTTTTTTTTTCCCCCTTGAAGTACCAGGCGGTTATGACCTGGGAAAACAAGCAATGAACATGTCAAAACTGTTCAATTCCTAAAACATCGAAGGCAATGAAAAGAAATTAGTCTTATTTAAGGTCTCAGGATATGCTTTACAATAAAAAAAAAAAAGAAAGAAAAAGAGTGAAGACATTGCATCTCTAACACTTTAGAAGGGATGATCACACTCTAGAAGCCCATGAAGTTTGGATTTCAATGGCTGACGTATATGTGCCACCATTCTGTCCTAAAAGATAATCTGTGACAAGTACAACTGCTGTGTATTCAACTGTTTCTCCTGCTATGGACAGAGTCCCCTTTCTGATTCCTGTGGGAATGTCTGATGTTAGTCAACGAAGCAAACATACCCATCGAGCTTATTTGGAGATGCACAAACAAATTGTACTTGACCTCACAGCTCCACATGTACACAAACTGGAAAAGCTGTTGACGGACTGGGTTAGTATGGATCATGAAGCCCCTGAAATGTAGCATTTTCAGCCCCAGAACTTATCTTACAAAGTTTTCCTGTAGAAAGTGCAAAGTGCTCTTCAGTGTCAGTATGCTTGAATGGTAACTCAATGAATGGTAAAGCTGTGAATCTCTCTGGAAACTATCCTCCACGGGGATCAACAATCACACCAATGAATGGTAAAGCTAACTCAATGAATGGTAAAGCTCTGAATCTCTCCGAAACTATCCTCCACTGGGATCAACAATCACACCATTTGAGAGTTTTCTCAAAGCCTTGGTGGACCAATTAATGCTGAACAAACACAATAGAAACCCCATGACAGGTTGTGGACTCTCAGTGGGAAGTAAAATCTAATGAAAAGCCAGTTTTATAAGATAAAAATAAGAAAATCAAATTGGACTATAAAGGTAACATTTTCATGAAAAATCGATTTTCTGGCTTTGAAAAGGAAATATAACACCAATTATAATGCTAACAGATGGTTTCTTTTTTTTAAATAGAAATAGCCTAAAGGAAAAAGGAACCTTCATTCATGAACCTACAATTGGACTAACTTTAAGCCATGTCAGTCAAGTATTAGAAGGATGGAGGAATATACGAGTCTTCAGAATAATATAGACTATGGCCCAGGACAATGTCTTGGTTTATTCCTAGCCTCTCATCAGACACAAAAGCAATGTGCAGCAGACTTTCTGCTTTGATCAATGTTTTCTGACACTGCAAAGAGAAGAAATGAAGCACAATTAACTAAGGGAAAATGTGAAAAGAAGTAAGTTATTTTAACTTGGGAGGAGAGATCCACTCTCACAGGCTGAAACAAACAACAACATTGAATGGGAAGCATTTATGGAACTATTATTATTTGAATGCTTCTGTGGTAAGCACTTTATATGCATTAGGTAATTTCAATTTTAAGAGTAGAGTTTTCCTCCTCAGCTGGTCACACAGGTGTTAGCTGATGGAGAGATGCTGGTGCAATCGTGGTGGGTGATGTGGGATCAGGGGCATTTGCTTCTGCAGTTCCTGGGGCCAGATCCCCTGGATATACCACTTTGGTCTGTCAATGATAAATTGCTGCTGGGTCTTCCTTTCTATGTGGTTCAGAGGGTAGGGCAGAGCTCATCTCATAATACAGCATTTTTACTAAGATCTGGTAAAACTCTTTTCAGAAAAGTGTACAAATTCTACATTGCATTTGTTATGGCGTTGGTCTAGAACTCTAAAGTATTCCAGATGCTCAAGCTGGTTTTAGAAAAGGCAGAGAAACCAGAGATTAAATTTCCAACATCTGCTGGATCATCAGAAAGGAGTTCCAGAAAAACATCTATTTCTTCTTTATTGACTATGCCAAAGCCTTTGACTGTGTGGATCACAATAAACTGTGGAAAATTCTGAAAGAGATGGGAATACCAGACCACCTGACCTACCTCTTGAGAGACCTATATGCAGGTCAGGAAGCAACAGTTAGAACTGGACATAGAACAACAGACTGGTTCCAAATAGGAAAAGGACTACATCAAGCCTGAATATTGTCACCCTGCTTATTTAACTTATATGCAGAGTACATCATGAGAAACACGGGGCTAGAAGAAGCACAAGCTGGAATCACGATTGCTGGGAGAAATATCAATAACCTCAGATATGCAGATGACACCACCCTTATGGCCGAAAGTGAAGAAGAACTAAAAGCCTCTTGATGAAAGTAAAGAGGACAGTTGAAAAGTTGGCTTAAAGCTCAACATTCAGAAAATGAAGATCATGGCATCTGGTCCCATCACTTCATGGCAAATAGATGGGAAACAGTGAAACAGTGTCAAACTTTATTTTGGGGGCTCAAAATCACTGCAGATGGTAATTGCAGCCATGAAATTAAAAGACACTTACTCCTTCGAAGGAAAGTTATGACCAACCTAGATAGCATATTAAAAGCAGAGACATTACTTTGCCAACAATGGTCCATCTAGTCAAGGCTATGGTTTTCCTGTGGTCATGTATGGATGAGAGTTGGACTGTGAAGAAAGCTGAGCACCAAAGGTGGTGCTTTTGAACTGTGTTGTTGGAGAAGACTCTTGAGAGTCCCTTGGACTGCAAGGAGGTCTAACTAGTCCATTCTGAAGGAGATCAGTCCTGGGTGTTCTTTGGAAGGAGTGATGCTAAAGGAAACTCCAATACTTTGGCCACCTAATGCCAAGAGTTGACTCATTGGAAAAGACCCTGATCCTGGGAGAGATTGGGGGCAGATGAAGAAGGAGGAGAGAGGGCTGGATGACATCACTGACTCGATGGACATGAGTTTGAGTGAGCTCCAGGTGTTGGTGATGGATAGGGAGGCCTGGCACACTGCGATTCATGGGGTCAAAGAGTCGGACAGGACTGAGTGACTGAACTAACTAACTAAGATAACTAATAACACAGACCCATTGGGGCATATGGTACAATCAGCGGGGCTACTAGAACTACAGTCTAACTCTGTTTTGCAGCTTTCCCTCCATGCTTGCAGTTTTAGGGTCATCTAGTGTATGGGATGCTACAGTTTCCTGTGGAGCAAAATGTGCTGTCTCTAAAACCTGAGGTATTTCGAAGCTTTCATTGTGGAAGGGGTTTCCTTCATAGCTCAGTTGGTAAAGAATCTGTCTGCAATGCAAGAGACACTGGTTCAATTCCTGGGTCAGGAAGATCAGCTGGAAAAGGGATAGGCTACCCACTCCAGTATTCTTGGGCTTCCCTTGTGGCTCAGCTGGTAAAGAATCTGCCTGCAATGCATAAGACCTGGGCTCAATCCTGGGTTGTGAAGACCCTTTGGAGAGCAGAAAGGCTAGCCACTCAAGTATCCTGGCCTGGAGAACTTTACAGCCCATGGGGTCTCAAAGAGTCAGACACAACTGAACAACTTTCACTTTCACTTGTGGAGGAGACGGAGAAGTAATAATGTGTCTTTTGTTTTGGAGCAATATCCTGTAAATTACAGATTATTGAGCTACTGAAAATATCACAGATGTGGAATGTCCTTCAATCTTTTGAAGTTTATTCTTCTCCTTCTGAAGTATATGTACATTGATAAATTCCTCAATGTATTGTTATTTCTTGAACATAATATGATAACAGCATATCATCAATAAAGCGCACCAATGCAATGTTCTGGGCACTATCAGTTGGCCTAGGTCTCCTCGGACTATGTTACAACAGAAGGCAATACAGTTAGCATAACTCTTGGGGAAGATTGTAAATTAACCCTGCTGTTCATTTCATACAAATGAGAACAGTTTCTGAGTTTCTCTACTGACAGGTATGAAAATGATGTGTTTTCCAGATGAACAGCCTTAACATACATGTACTGAGTTCATGGTAATCTGCAGCAAAAATATTATTGAATACATTACCAGTACAAATGGAACTGAGGTTACTATTTGGCTGAATTTGTGGTCATCCACTGATTTTTTTCCAGAATAGATTTGGCTTTTATAAGGGCAAGATTGTGGAATAAAATGGAGATATGGGAAGAGTATTGTTGAAGCTTTCAGATTACATGAAACAAAAAGAGTTAATGAACTTCTAAGAATTCTTACTGTGTATATGACATACACAAACGTGCCATTTCCACTTGCACCAATCCCCATATATACTTCAGCCAGAGGGACAAACATTGCCTCAGACTCAGACTTCACTTTTGTTGAGATCTCAAAATAATAATGTTATCTTAAAAAATCACTAAGTGTTGACAATTTTGTGAAAGCTAAACATGAAAATGAAATTAAAATGTCAGTTATTTTATGCTTATGAGGACAGAATGAGGCAAGAAGTCTGAGGCAGCTTACAGATTTCCCAGGAAACAGAACTTTTCAAAGTTTACAATTGGTCCACTCCTGAACTATAAGGAAACAACAGAGAAAAAATTCAACAAAGCCCTGTCTCCCAAGACTAAGTTTTAAGCTCTCTCCTTTAACATTTTGAAAAGAGAGATATTTTATATATACTTGCTTTGAGAAACTTTCCTCGGATGAGAACCTTGATATGAAAGAAAAGCACAAGTTCTGGAACCAGAAACATCTGAGTTTGAATACCAGCTACATGGTGTCCTGGGGACCAGGAATAATTGACTTAACCTATTAGAACCTGAGTTTGCTTAACTGTACAATAAGGATAAAAAACATGGCAGTTGAAAGTTTGCATATGGATTATAAACTACACTTTCTCATGTTAGTATGTGAAAACTAACACAGTGCCTGCTACATATCTAGTAATTTGCAAATGGAATTATTGTTTTTACTATTACTGTGAATGAAATTATTTTATTTGCTATGAGAAAAGTGCCATGGCATTATCCCCAATAAACATGTTTTACATATGTTCAGACTGACATATCAGCTTATCTTCACACTTGCCACACAGTGGTATGAACATACCATGAAGAAGCAGAAGGATAACTCAGGTACTACTTCTAATAATGGAGATAACAGTTCATATACATAGAACACTTACTACATGTCATTCATTGTTGTAAATGCTTAAAATATGTTAAGCCATACCGTATGAGGTAGGTGATATTATTCCAACATCCATGACATAGCTGAAAAATTACAGCAAAGAGATATCAAGCAATTTAACTAAGCCAAATAGCCAGAGAGGATAGAGCCAGAACATGAAAATCATTCAGCTCTAGGTGACTCTGGGCTCTGCACCATCACTTGTGCCACTAGGACAACCTCAGAAACTTCAACAGAGGTAAATGTAAAAAAAGAAGGGAGTGAGCATTGTGGCACTTTTGCATGGAACTGTTTTCTTACAAATAAAACAAACCAAAAACAGACACAAACTAATAGGGAATGAAGGTAGTATTGTTCAACCTCCCATTATTAAAGTTCCACACTGTCTCTTAAAATTTAGTACGTGTATATTGTCACCCTGCTTATTTTAACTTATATGCAGAGTACATCATGAGAAACGCTGGGCTGGAAGAAGCAAAAGCTGGAATCAAGATTGCTCGGAGAAATATCAATAACCTCAGATATGCAGATGACACCACCCTTATGGCAGAAAGTGAAGAGGAACTAAAAGCCTCTTGATAAAAGTGAAAAGGAGAGTGAAAAAGTTGGCTTAAAACTCAACATTCAGAAAACTAAGATCATGGCATCTGGTCCCATCACTTACGGCAAATAGATGGGAAACAGTGAAACAGTGTCAGACTATTTTTCTGGGCTCCAAAATCACTGCAGATGATGATTTCAGCCATGAAATTAAAAGACACTTACTCCTTCAAGGAAAGTTATGACCAACATAGATAGCATATTCAAAAGCAGAGACATTACTTTGCCAACAATTGTCCATCTAGTCAAGGCTATGGTTTTCCTGTGGTCATGTATGGATGTAGAGTTGGACTGTGAATAAAGCTGAGCACTGAAGAATTGATTCTTTTGAACTGTGGTGTTGGAGAAGACTCTTGAGAGTCCCTTGGACTGCAAGGAGATCCAACCAGTCCATTCTGAAGGAGATCAGTGCTGGGTGTTCTTTGAAGGAGTGATGCTAAAGCTGAAAATCCACTACTTTGACCACCTCATGCGAAGAGTTGACTCATTGGAAAGACTCTGATGCTGGGAGGATTGGGGGCAGGAGGAGAAGGGGACAACAGAGGGTGAGATGGCTGGATGGCATCACCAACTCGATGGATGTGAGTTTGAGTGAACTCTGGGAGTTGGTGATGGACAGGAAAGCCAGGCGTGCTGTGATTCATGGGGTCACAAAGAGTCAGGCACGACTGAGTGACTGAACTGAACTGAAGTGTACATGTGTATGTGTTGTGAGTAGGCTCTTCTGTCCATAGAATTTTCCAGCAAGATACTGGAGTGGGTTGCCATTTCCTTCTCCAGGGAATCTTCCAGACCCAGGTATCAAACCCATGTCTCTTGCATGGCAGACAGACACTTTATCCACTAAGCCATCAGGGAAGTGCAAGTAGCAGCACTAGAAAATAGATAAACATATTTGAACCCAGATGTCCCTCAGTGATATAATAATTGCACAACCACATAACTAGCCCATGTTTACACAACACTTTTAAGTAATCAAGATGTATTTATTCATGCCTAATCCTCATCCTATCTCTTTGAAGAAGGTGATGATTATATCCACTTACAAATAAGGGAGCTGAAGCTCAGTCTGTTCTGACTTGTGAGTCATCTTGTTCTCTGACTCTAAGCTCCTAACAGTTTCTTTTCTAAACTATAGCATGTGTGCACTGCTGCTATGCACCTGACTGTGCTGGACACCAGGAAATATATGTTCAGTTCAGTTGCTCAGGACACAGCATAGTTCCAGCCTCCAGTGTCCTCCTCCTCACAAATGGTGGAAGAGGACAAGAAGAAGACATACAAACAAACAATATAATTTTCTCATTTTGAAAGCTTGCTTTGAAGGAATAGGGTGCTAGAATGAGAGTGAGAAGGTAGAGGTTCTATAAAGTTCTGAATAAGAAATTGTCTATCATTAGTAAAGTAATGCTCAAAATTCTCAAGTCAGGCTTCAGCAGAATGTGAACTGTGAATTTCAGATGCTCAAGCTGGATTTAGAAAAGGCAGAGGAACCAGAGATCAAATTGCCAATATCTGATGGATCAGCAAAAAGCAAGAGTTCCAGAAAAACATCTGCTTTACTGACTATGACAGAGCCTTTGACTGCATGGATCATAACAAACTGGAAAATCCTTAAACAGATGGGGATACCAGACTACCTGATCTGCCTCTTGAGAAATCTGTATGCAGATCAAGGAGCAACGTTTAGAACTGGACATGGAAAAACAGACTGGTTCCAAATCAGGAAAGGAGTACGTCAAGACTGTATGTTGTCACCCTGCTTATTTAACTTATATGCAGAGTATATCATGAGAAATACTAGGATGAAGTACAAGCTGGAATCAAAATTGCTGGGAGAAATATCAATAACCTCAGATATGCAGATGACACCACCCTTATGGAGAAAGTGATGAAGAACTAAAGAGCCTCTTGATGAAAATGAAAGAGGAAAGTGAAAAAGTTGGCTTAAAGCTCAACATTCAGAAAACTAAGATCATAGCATCTGGTCCCATAAGTTCAGTTCAGTTGCTCAGTCGTGTCTGGCTCTTACAACCCCATGAATTGTAGCACACCAGGCCTCCTGTCCATCACCATCTCCCGGAGTTCACTCAGATTCACGTCCATCGAGTCAGTGATGCCATCCAGCCATCTCATCCTCTGTCATCCCCTTCTCCTCCTGCCCCTAATCCCTCCCAACATCAAAGTCTTTCCCAATCAGTCAACTGTTCGCATGAGGTAGCCAAAGTATTGGAGTTTCAGCTTTAGCATCATTCCTTCCAAAGAAATCCCAGGGTTGATCTCCTTCAGAATGGACTTGTTGGATCTCCTTGCAGTCCAAGGGACTCTCAAGAGTCTTCTCCAACACCACAGTTCAAAAGCACCATTCTTCGGTGCTCAGCTTTCTTCACAGTCCAGCTCTCACATCCATACATGACCACAGGAAAACCATACCCTTGACTAGACGGACCAAGTAATGTCTCTGCTTTCGAATATGCTATCTAGGTTGATCATACTTTTCTTCCAAGGAGTAAGCATCTTTTAATTTCATGGCTCACCATTTGCAGTGATTTTGGAGCCCAAAAATAAAGTCTGACACTGTTTCCCATCTATTTCCCGTGAAGTGATTCGGCCAGATGCCATGATCTTCGTTTTCTGAATGTTGACCTTTAAGCCAACTTTTCACTTCCTCTTTCACTTTCATCAAGAGGCTTTTTAGTTCCTCTTCACTTTCTGCCATAAGGGTGGTGTCATCTGCCTATCTGAGGTTATTGATATTTCTCCCGAAATTTTGATTCCAGCCTGTGCTTCTCAAGCCCAGCATTTCTCATGATGTACTCTGCTTAGAAGTTAAATAAGCAGGGTGACAATTTACAGCCTTGACGTACTCCTTTTACTATTTGGAACCAGTCTGTTGTTCTATGTCCAGTTCTAACTGTTGCCTGCCCAGCACAGATTTCTCAAGAGGCAGGTCAGGTGGTCTGGTATTTCCATCTCTCTCAGAATCTTCCACAGTTTATTGTGATCCACACAGTCAGCTTTGGCATAGTCAATAAAGCAGAAGATGTTTTTTTTCTGGAACTCTCTTACTTTCCATGATCCAGCGGATGTTGGCAATTTGATCTCTGGTTTCTCTGCCTTTTCAAAACCAGCTTGAACATCTGGAAGTTCACGGTTCATGTACTGCTGAAGCCTAGCTTGAGAATTTTGAGCATTACATTACTAGCATGTGAGATGAGTGCAATTGTGCAGTGGTCTGAGCATTCTTTGGCATTGCCTTTCTTTGGGATTGGAATGAAACTGACCTTTCCAGTCCTGTGGCCACTGCTGAGTTTTCCAAACTTGCTGACATATTGAGTACAGCACTTTCACAGCATCATCTTCAGGATTTGAAATAGATCTACTGGAATTCCATCACTTCCACTAGCTTTATTCATAGTCATGCTTTCTAAGGCCCACTTGACTTCACATTCCAGGATGTCTGGCTCTAGATGAGTGATCACACCATCATGATTATCTGGGTCATGAAGATCTTTTTGTACAGTTCTTCTGTGTATTCTTGCCACCTCTTCTTAATATCTTCTGCTTTTGTTAGGTCCATACCATTTCTATCCTTTATCGGGCCCATCTTTGCATGAAATATTCCCTTGGTATCTCTAATTTTCTTGAAGAGATCTCTAGTCTTTCCTATTCTGTTGTTTTCCTCTATTTCTTTGCATTGATTGCTGAAGAAGGCTTTCTTATCTCTTCTTGCTATTTTTGGAACTCTGCATTCAGATGCTTATATCTTTCCTTTTCTCCTTTACTTTTCGGTTTATGGCAAATAGATGGAAACAATGGAGACAGTGAGAGACTTTATTTGTGGGTGCTCCAAAATCACTGTAGAAGGTGACTGCAGCCATGAGAATTAAAGAATGCCTGCTCCTTGGAAGAAAAGTTATGATCAACCTAGACAGCATATTAAAAACCAGAGACATGACTTTACCAACAAAGATCTGTCTAGTCAAAGCTATTTTTCTTCCAGTAGTCATGTTTGGATGTGAGAGTTGGACTATAAAAAGCTGAGTGGTGAAGAACTGATGCCTTTGAACTGTGGTGTTGGAGAAGACTCTTGAGAGTCCCTGGACTGCAAGGAGATCCAACCAGTCCATTCTAACATAAATCAGTCCTGAATATTCATTGGAAGGGCTGATGCTGAAGGTGATACGCCAATATTTGACCACCTAATGCAAAGAACTGACTCATTGGAAAAGACCATGATGCTGGGAAAGGTTAAAGGCAGAAGGAGAAGGGGACAATAGTGAATGAGATGGTTGGATGTCATCACTGACCCAGTGGACATATGTTTGAGTAAACTCCAGGAGTTGGTGATGGACAGGGAGGGCTGGCATGCTGCAGTCCATGGGGTTGCAAAGTGTCAGACACCACTGAGCAACTGAACTTAACTGATAGTTTTACTTGGGCTGGCCAAAATGTTTGTTTGAATTTTCTGTACAATATTCTAGTAAAACCCAATGAACTTTTTGGCCAACACAATATACAAAGGGCTCAGGAACTCTGTCTTCTGGCCATCACTCAGCCTCCAAGAGTGATGATTTTCTGTAAACTAGCTGAATTCATCCCTAGAATTCAGAATGCACAGACAGCATGTGTCTTTACAGTATCTTTTATTTTACAGTATATCTTAACTCTAAATAAATGTTAACTGCATAAACCCAGTGCTCCTGTACACTCTCCATCTTCAAGCTGTGGTGCTGTAGGCAAAAGATGTAGAACATGAAGAGGTATTTTGTTATTTCCTTTAATGCTTTCTATATTCAACTGCACTGCAATCATAATATAACACTGCTGAAGTCTGTCATATTAAAGAATGACAAAAATGCTTTCCTGTATTCTGAACCAAAATTTTAAAAAAATAAACAAACAAAAACAATCCAACAGCACACTCATGGACTTAAATAATGAATCATTTCTTTCTAATATCTACAGCAGACAATAAACTCTCATTACTGACAGATGTGGTGCTGTCTTATTGAATCCTAACCAATCATTAATAGATCAAATGATGGGTCTATTTGACATAGCACTGACCTAGCATACCTTTTCCCATTTAATAAAACATAAAATCAAAGTCTGTAAAAGCATCATAGCCAGGCTCACTATCTGTTGGAAACTTGTACACGATGTGTTGTTCTAATCAAGATGGATAAATCAAAGAGGCAAGGTTCAGACAAACCGGGCTATGAAACCTACACAGAATTTAAATACTTAAATGTCAGCACACTGTTTAGTCCTGATGTCACTTTAATTCTTTAGAACACATGCACTTCCCAAGAGTTATCAATGGTTGAATTTATTCATAATTACTTTCATTTCTTCATCTACCTCCTGATTATCCTCTATGTGGATGACTTTAGCAATCAATGAGTGATTAATAATAGATCATTAAGAAAGGAGGAAGATAAAGGCAAGAAACTTCATCCTCAAACAGTGTAATCAGCTTCTGTAAAACCAAGAGTCAGCTCTCTATATAGTGATACTACAGGGACACCTAGAGTGTGGGATATCCCAAAGAGCTTTGGAGCCCAGTACATCAGGATTTAAATCCCAGCTCAACTATCTTGAGCAAACTCTGTACTTCAGCTAATTTGCAAAATTCAGTAGAGTATCCTTGGGGACTTTGCCTGGGACCATGAATGTGAAAAATCCCAGCTCAATATTCCTCACAGCAACATGAAAATCACTTAATAAGCAGTATTTCTATTCCACTCCTATTCTTAGTCATTCAGTCTTGTGAAAATGGATTTATGTCAAATTCTCCCCTCTAAAACCAGTGCATCAGAAAGATAAACAGATGGCTAACTGGAATCTCAGCTTCACAATTTTGTTTTCAAAGCCTACTCACAGTATACTTTCTCAAGTGCCCTCTGTAAAGACCCTCAAACTGTTGCTGATCTAGAGCATGACAACATGCTTCATGTGTCCTAAATCACTATTTACAGAAGGCGAGTATGAAAACTAGTGAGAACGGAAGTAGTCTGACTCAATTTTGGATTCCCACCAGATCATCAGGGAAAGCCAAATGCCTTCAGCACAGGTCACACCTGCTTAATTGGCAGTGATAAGAATCTTTAAATGACCACAAAGGAATTAAATAGCTACAGATAAATGACCCAAAAGAGTTAACGATGCTGTACCACAGAGGAGCAGAATGCACTCTAGTATCATGATTGCAGCAGAATTGCAGGTTAATAAACTTGTATTTTGTAATTTAATGGGGCACACATAGTACCAGACTGGAAGTGAATGATAGGCTATATAAATGCACACTCAAGCATTTCATAAATAAATTATTACAACACTAATTGCAATTAAATTGCCTTTCCTTAATATGATCCTGTAATGATACAGTACTTATTCAGGGCCTGACTCTCCCCTAAACTGGTATCAACCACAGCTAACTTATCTAACAATGTCATGAATGTAGCTTCACACTTTTCTTTCATTAGGGTAGTATGCCAAGCATACTTAACTATATACAAAGTATTTTTTGTCATTTTTATTTGTTTCATTTTTGTGTGTTTGCACATATATAAGAGAAGAGTAGAACTATAATGAGCTGGGTAAACCTGAGCCTCTTTTGCACTGTGAGACATGATCAGTTCTCACTTGGCACCATCTAAGATGGTGGTTATTGCTAAGGCTTTATGAAAACTTTTATATCCTCCAGTTTCAACTTTCAGCTCTTCTTTGTTATTATTAGATGTTTTCCTGGTCAGAATGTGATCTTGACTTTGGTTTTGTAAACTTTCTCCAGGTTTATGTAGAAGGAATGTGTCCTTCCTTTGGGCTCCCAGCCTTCTCTGTGTATGCAGCTTCCTCCTAGTGTTTTTCTCACCACATTTATTCATGTGCCTGTTTATGTGGGTTCCTGAGACCAGGACCATGATCCTCTTTGCATTCCTAATATCTGAAAGATAGCATGTGCTCTAGAAATAATAGGTAGCCAAAAAAAAGAGGGAGGGGAAGAAAGGACTATGTCAAATTTGGGGCTTATGTCAACCACTAAAAGCTAATGTGTATTTATTCACTTAACCAACAAATATTTAGTGTCTTTCTTGTACAGTAATCTCCAAGACTAAAACTCAGATATTTAGGATACATTTTCTCCTTTCAAAACATGAAGAATGATTTGGTTTAAAAGGAATATAATATTAAAATCAACCAACAAACAGAAATACTATGTTCCAGATGCTATATCAAATTAAATATTAAGATATTATTCCTTATGCTATGCTGTGTTAAGTCAGTTCAGTTGTGTCCAACTCTATGAGACCCTGTGGACTATAGCCCACCAGGCTTCTCTGTCTGTGGTATCCTCCAGGCAACAATAGTGGAGTGAGTTGCCATTTCCTCCTCCAGGGATCTTCCCAAAACCAGGGATCAAATCCATATCTCTTATGTCTCCTACATTGGCAGGCAGGTTCCTTACCACTAGTGCCACCTGAGAAGCCCATATTACTCCTTATCAGAGCTCTAAGGTATAATGCACTATTATCTCACCTTCCTGATGAGGACACTGTGGCCCAAATTAGGAAATCTTATTACCATCTCTTTGTAAGCAAGTTAAAGACCACATTTAATACTAAACCAAATGGCTCCAGAGTCTGTACTTAGAACAATCACATTTTGTGACTGTTAACAAATAAATGCTATGGATTCAAATAAGCTGATGTCATTGATAATCAAGAATTAGACCAGAGAAAGCCTGACAGGAGAGAGAGCTGGCGAGCTAAGCCTTTAAAGGTGGCAAGACTTACGTGGGCAAAGAGGAGCCACTAAGGAGAGCAGAGTGAGAAAAGTTACCAATGTGTGAGCTGGAGGAGGAGCTTCATGTAAAGTGCAGTGAGGCTAAAAAGATAAGCTTGTACAGCTTTGACTGCCAAGTGAAAAATATTCAGAGGTCTTGCCACACAAGCATCTGATAAAGATTCTCTCCCTGACCAAACTTGAGTCAGGCTACTCTGAGCCTTCTTCTCATCCAGACCTCAACCTTGGACTACAAAGATTTCTACAAACACTAGCAGAGTTTCTAACAACTCATGGCCTGGTGTGTTCTGAGGATGACCCTAGCCCCTGTAAAGTCGATGCCTGAGAAAACTCAAGACTGCCAAAGGAATTGACTGTTTCTTCCACCAGGCCCTGTCTCTTAATGTCTGTGGGAAGATAGAGTCTAACTGTGATAAGTGCTATTAAGCAAACCTACATGGGCTTCACATGGCCCGAACCCCCTCCCACTTTTCGTACTTTTTCACTTTCCTATCTCTGCTCAAGCCCTACAACTTCCCCTCCCCACTCCCAAGTTCTCCTCTAAAATGTCCAATCAACCTGTGCACACAACAGTTTGCAGTTCAACCCTTCCCCAACTGTCAGCAGTTACTGAATCAAATCTCTTTTCACTGCTTTTACTAATGACTGGCTGCATTTATCTTTGACAAATCCCAGAGAGATGGTGCTGTTCCCCACAACTGGCTTTACCTTAGCTCAACAGGATGATACTGCTACTTCAAGAAAGAAACATGTGCAGAGAGACAAAGGACTGAGGTTGTACCCTCTTCCTCTGAAGAATCCGATAACCCCACAGCTGGCTCACAGGCAACCTTGTGTTAAGCAGAGAAAGGCACTCTTTGCAGATGAGTGCACAGCTCGTTGAACAGATGATATCTATCACTAACGAAAGTTCTTGGGCAGTTACAGCCTCAGATATTCAGCTTGGCTGATGGAACAAAGGCTGGACTTCAGGCACTCATCTGTTCACCACACCTTCCTGTGCTCAGTATACCGCAAACTGTATATAGCAGACTTGATCACAGTGCTAACTTTTTATTCTCTTTTGTGTCCTCTGATTTTCAAATATTTATTTAGTTACAAAGATGGTGTGTTTATATATACTATACTATACACATACTCAAAGCTGATGATAAAAACTCTTACTCTGTGTTTGGGAAAATAGCTATTAATATTTAGTAAAACAAGTATTACTATACAATAATCCTTAACTCAGTAATTCTGTTTATGAAAATATATTCTCAGGAATTTTAAAATCAACTTGAGAATGTTATACACAAAGATGTTCACCATAATATTGTATTTGGTTATATTACATAGATGTAATTTACTTAGATATTTATTCTAAGTAAATATTAAAATATTATATTAATATATTTATATTAAATTGTTTATATTTAAGTATTTAATATATACTTTCATATTTATTATATGCAAAGAGATGTAAACAATCCATTTTGAAGGAGATCAGCCCTGGGATTTCTTTGGAAGGAATGATGCTAAAGCTGAAACTCCAGTACTTTTGGCCACCTCATGCAAAGAGTTGACTCATTGGAAAAGACTCTGATGCTGGGAGGGATTGGGGGCAGGAGGAGGAGGGGACGACAGAGGATGAGATGGCTGGATGGCATCACTGACTCGATGGACGTGAATCTGAGTGAACTCTGGGAGTTGGTGATGGACAGGGAGGCCTGGCATGCTGCGATTCAAGGGGGTCGCAAAGAGTCGGGCACACTGAGCGACTGAACTAACTAAATTCTTATTATATTTAGGTATGTATTTATAATAAAATGCTGTAAACCATATGTAATTATTCTTTGTATTTGTATAGGGAATAATACAGCAGCTGTTAAATTAGTTACATTTTGTGTTTGCAAGTTCAGGGGAGAGGTGTTTACATAATACTAGCATTATAAAGGTAGTAAATCACAAACAGATTCATGATAGTCAACCATGTTTATTCCAAGTGAATTTTAAAAGTAACAGAAATTAAAGTAGGCTGATTTATGGTGGCACTAGTATTTTTTTTAATCCTTAGACTTCCATATGTCCAGAATTTTCTACAATGGCATGAATGATTTCTATTACTGAAAAGAAAATATCCCAATGCCATTCACCTCAGCATATGCACTTACCAAAAACAAACAAAACAATGTCTGGCATTGTGCTAGAAAGTAGATTATAGACAGCAAAGTATAATATATGATTCATGCTTTGAAAGATCTCACTTTTGTGAAAAGAATTAGAAACAATTATGCACTTCAGGTGAAAGGAAACTATTTAAAAAATAAATAAAAAGATCCAAGTAACAAAATATGATGCATGACTAGAGGAAACAATTGTTTGGCTGGCAACATGGAAGAGGAAAGCTCCATAGGAGTGGTACTTCTTCTGGGCCTTAGAAGGCCCTCCTCCTTTCCACAACACATCTCTATGTGCAGATAGCCCAGGAGTTTTCCTGAGTGGCTGATGGGTAAGGCCCTCAGTCCTGTCCTTTGACATGAATAAATTAACAGCCAATGATTCACATCGCTGTATGACAGAAGCCAACACAATATTGTAACACCATTATCCTCCAATTAAAAATAAATTATTAAAAAGTCTTAAAAAAGAGCCAATCAAGACAGAGAATATGTCCCTGCTCAAAGAACAGGGAGCTTGTGCATGCTGCAAAATAGGTAAAAACATGAGTGAATCCTGACAATTGTAAAGAGATAAAGAAAAATTCAGGAGACTTGATGAAGGGAGAATTCACACAGAAAAAGAGTAGTTATCAACTTTTTGAAAAATAAGAGCATTATTCCAGTTTACTCTATGTCACTGTAAACCAACAACAACAAGAACAACAAAAAAGTGATTAGAAAACTCAACAGTTGTCACTCCAATCATATGGAATAGGTTAGAGAGAGCGACAGACTGGGGGAAACACAGAGCTGTCTGTTAACTGTTATGCTCTCAGGAAATGAAGGGTTCAGTTCAGTTCAGTTCAGTCGCTCAGTCATCTATGACTCTCAGTGACCCATGGACTGCAGCACACCAGGCCTCCCTGTCCTTCACCAATACCCGCAGCTTGTTGAAACTCATGTCCATTGAGTTGGTGATGCCATCCAACCATCTCATCCTCTGTCGTCCCCTTCTCCTCCCACCTTCAATCTTTCCCAGCATCAGGGTCTTTTCAATGAGTCAGTTCTTCACATCAGTTGGCCAAATATTGGAGTTTCACCTTCAGCATCAGTCCTTCCAATGAATATTCAGGACGGATTTGCTTTAGGATAGGCTAGTTGGATCTCCTTGCAGTTCAAGGGACTCTCAAGAGTCTTCTCCAACACCACAGTTCAAAAGCATCATTTCTTCAGCGTTCAGCTTTCTTTATAGTCCAACTCTCACATCCACACATGACTACTGGAAAAACAATAGCTTTGACTGGGCGGAACTTTGTTGGCAAAGTCACGTCTCTGCTTTTTAATATGCTCTCTAGGTTGGACTTTCCTTTCTAGGAGCAAGTGTCTTTTAATTTCATGGCTGAAGTGAAGATCTGCAGTGATTTTGGGAGTGCCTCCCCAAAATAAATTGTCACTGCTTCCATTATTTCCCCATCTATTTGCCATGAAGTGATGGGACCAGATGCCATGATCTTCCTTGTCTGAATGTTGTTTTAAGCCAATTTTTTCACTCTCTTCTTTCTTTTTTTTTTAAGTTTTTATTTTTAAATTTTAAAATCTTTAATTCTTACATGCATTCCCAAACATGAACCCCCTCCCACTCCCTCCCCATAACATCTTTCTGGTCATCCCCATGCACCAGCCCCCAAGCATGCTGCATCCTGCGTCAGACATAGACTGGCGATTCAATTCACATGATAGTATACATGTTAGAATGTCATTCTCCCAAATCATCCCACCTCTCCCTCTCCCTCTGAGTCCAAAAGTCCGTTATACACATCTGTGTCTCTTTCCCTGTCTTGCATACAGGGTCGTCATTGCCATCTTCCTAAATTCCATGTATATGTGTTAGTATACTGTATTGGTGTTTTCTTTCTGGCTTACTTCACTCTGTATAATCGGCTCCAGTTTCATCCATCTCATCAGAACTGATTCAAATGAATTCTTTTAACGGCTGAGTAATACTCCATTGAGTATATGTACCACAGCTTTCTTATCCATTCATCTGCTGTCACAGCAGGATCCTCTATGATCCACCTCCCAGAATGCTGGAAATAAAAGCAAAATAAACAAATGGGATCTAATTAAAATTAAAAGCTTCTGCACAACAAAGGAAAATATAAGCAAGGTGAAAAGACAGCCTTCTGAATGGGAGAAAATAATAGCAAATGAAGCAACTGACAAACAACTCATCTCAAAAATATACAAGCAACTTCTGCAGCTCAACTCCAGAAAAATAAACGACCCAATCAAAAATGGGCCAAAGAACTAAATAGACATTTCTCCAAAGAAGACATACGGATGGCTAACAAACACATGAAAAGATGCTCAACATCACTCATTATTAGAGAAATGCAAATCAAAACCACAATGAGGTACCACTTCACACCAGTCAGAATGGCTGTGATCCAAAAATCTGCAAGCAATAAATGCTGGAGAGGGTGTGGAGAAAAGGGAACCCTCCTACACTGTTGGTGGGAATGCAAACTAGTACAGCCACTATGGAGAACAGTGTGGAGATTCCTTAAAAATTGCAAATAGAACTACCTTATGACCCAGCAATCCCACTTCTGGGCATACACACCGAGAAACCAGAATTGAAAGAGACACTCTCTTCTTTCACTTTCATCAAGAGGCTCTTTAGTTCTTACTTGTTTTCTGCCATAAAAGTGGTGTCATCTGCATATCTGAGGTTACTGATATTTTTCCGGCAATCTTGATTCCAGTTTATGCTTCATCCAGCCCAGCGTTTCTCATGATATACTCTGCATATAAGTTAAGTAAGCAGGGTGACAATATACAGCCTTGACATACTCCTTTCCCTATTTGGAACCAGTGTGTCGTTCCATGTTCAGCTCTAACTGTTGCTTCCTGAACTGCATACCAATTTCTCAAGAGGCAGATCAGGTGGTCTGGTATTACCATCTCTTTAATAATTTTCCATAGTTTGTTGTGATCCATGCAGTCAAAGGCTTTGGCATAGCCAGTAAAGCAGAAGCAGATGTTTTTCTGGAACTGTCTTGCTTTTTCAATCATCCAATGGATGTTGGTAATTTGATCTCTGATTCCTCTGCTTTTTCTAAATCCAGCTTGAATATCACAATTAATGTACTGTTGAAGTCTGGCTTGGATAAACTTGAGCATTAATTTACTAGCGTTTGAGATAAGTGCAATTGTGCGGTAGTTTGAGCATTCTTTGGCATTGCCTTTCTTTGGGATTGGAATAAAACTGACCTTTCCCAGTCCTGTGTCCACTGCTGAATTTTCCAAATTTGCTGGCATATTGAGTGCAACACTTTCACAACATCATATTTTAGGCTTTGAAACAGCTTAACTGGAATTCCATCACCTTCACTAGCTTTGTTCATAGTGATGCTTTCTAAGGCCCACTTGACTTAGCATTCCAGGATGTCTAGCTCTAGGTGAGTGATCATACCTTCGTGATTATCTGAGTTGTGAAGATCTTGTTTGTATAGTTCTTCTGTGTATTCTTGCCACCTCTTCTTAATATCTTCTTCTTCTGTTAGGTCCATAGCATTTCTGTCCTTTATTGATATAAAGGACATATATATGATATATATATATATGTATATCATAAATATAATATATATTTGTATATCACATATGATATATATATATATTAAATCTACATCATATAGCTATGATAAATGTACATTTGAAATATTTCCAATCAACCTCATCTTGAGGATCTATTACAGTCAGATTATCTGTTAGAGTTCATTCTTTAAGCATTGACACCACATCCTGCTGCCAACCATCAGTCCCTACATTATGATTCTGTTTACTTTCTAATATGACTTATGGGGAAATTTTATTACTCTTATTTGGTCTTAAGAAATCCTAATGACTGTGTTCAGTGTACCAAGTCCACAACCACTCCTTTTTACAGGTTGAGTTGTGTCTCCCAGACAAGATACATTGAAGTTCCAATCACATACCTCAATGTGACCTAATTTGGAAATGGATTTTTACAGATTTCATCATATTAAGGTGAAGCCATGAGACTAAGTCCTACTTTAATATAACTTTGCTCTTATAAGAAGGAGACGCTTGGATAGATAAACATAGAGGGAATAGGATGCAGAGACATGGAAAACGCCATAAGAAGATGGAAGCAGAAGTTAGAATAATCCATTTAAAGCCAAAGAACACCAAGGATTGCCACCTATCACCAGAAGCCAGAGGAGGGGAACAATACAAGGTCATCCTTAAAGGAATATCTGCCACTTCATTAATGCATTCAGTTCAGTTCAGTTCAGTCACTCAGTCGTGTCCGACTCTAACCTTACACATTAATTTTTTCAGAGGATGAAAGGAAGTGGGTTCTAGAAAGGAACCACAGGCTTTGGGGTTTGCCCAGTGTCCCTCTGCAGACATTCCATAAGCTGTGTTTTCTTGGTTTGAGTACTTATGATATCAATATCCAGCTGCTTTGACTAATGGAATCCAGGATGGACCACAATACTTAGTGCTTGGGAGTATATCTCATTGTGTCAGTGCAATCCCCCAGCCCCAAACCACCTCCTGTCCTTAGGAAATTAGTTTGCCCCCAAATGAAAGGTGAAATCTATAGCTATTTCAGGCACCAGATATTTAACTACGTTAAACATGGATGGATGACAGAGCTATACTCAGTTCTCATCAATTATGAATGACTTTTTAAAGAAAACAAGATAGACCCTCCTTATCCAGAGACTTGTGAGTCAGGCAACTGCATTTGAAGCTGCAGGGATTCTGAGTTAGCAATCAGATCTGGCTTTCTTGATCTATGTTCTCTTCTAATTCAATTAGCGACTCATTGTGCTCAGCCTGATTGACTGAAGAAGGCAACTCTTTACAGGGAAGAGACTGGCCTTCAGGTCCATTTGATCTCAGCATCGTGGGAGAAATCGAAGTACAACATGGTCACAGAGAGGATGGCTAAACACAGGGCCTAACTGGGTATCCTGGATGAACACATATTTTAATTATTTTAGGTCAACATAGCTGCTGTTGTTTAGTCATTAAGTCATATCTGACAATTTGCAATGCTATGGACTGTAGCCCATCATGTTCCTCTATCCATGGGATTTCCCTGGCAAGAAAGAATACAAGAGTGGGTTGCAGTTTCCTTCTCCAGGGGGTCTTCCCTACCCACAGATCAAACTCATGTCTCCTGCATTGGCAGGCAGATTCTTTATGGCTGAGCCCAGGTTAATATTAGCATCACAATAATTCAGTGATGGCATGGCAATAGCTACAATTTGAAAAGTCTTACTGTCCCAAGACCTTGGATGAGTTATTTGATACAACTTTATAAAGTTGTATCATGTCTATGTTTCTTGCTCTGTGGTGGTAAAGAACCCAAGTTTAGAATGGTAAAGTGATTTTCGAAGGCAAAATGCCCATTTATTGTTGGTGCTAGAATTTAAAGCCAATCTGTCAGTTTCAAAAGCTCATTGCTTAACCTACCATGATCTGTCTCACCAGTGCTCATTCTAATGCCCCAGGTTAATGGGAGTACAGGGGAACCTGTATCAGATAACCTGAGTTCCTTTTAGAAAGACACAGATAAAACCAGCAGCTGTTTAGTGGTAAGATTTGGGGTCTATGATCTCTTTGAAGGCTTTTGTTGAAATTCAAATTGTTGTGTGTCACAGGAACATAGAGCAATGTGAGAAATGATTGAACAACCACCAGATTTAAAGCTGTATTTTCAGGTATTGTGTAAGACTCTGAAAAAAAAGGCAAACCAGCGTATAGAAAAAGTAGGTCCAGATTTCATGCATGGTATTTCATAAAGTGCCAAAGAAAAATAGGTTTGTTTGGTTTCCATGTGGTGGTGGAGGGCAAAAGCATAGGGAGTTCTGTGAGAAAAATACCTGTCTTGGACTAAAAAAATATGCTTTCCATAAGACTGTTGTTCTCACTGATCAGGTATGGAATAAACAATTATGTAAATAGTATGATCAATTTAGCACTGAATGGGAACATACAGAGTGAGCCTTATCAATCCCTTTTGTAGCTCAAGAAGGAACTGGCTCAAGATGTTATTTCCCTTGGGGCTCAGGGGAAAATTTAAAAAGGAGGGCCCTAAGGGTAACAAGCTAGAGAAAGCTGAGGACTGGCTCCCTCTCTGGATTGCTTCCAGAATATAGGCAAATCTCATGACTTGGAAAAAAGGAACTCCCTGGATGTGTGCGTGCATGCATGTGCAAAAGGTGAGTGTGTAGTTAATCCTAATGGCCTCCTCCTGGACACAGGTCTCTACTACTGGGACAGACCTGGAGTTTGA
The DNA here is from genome assembly GCF_016772045.2 of Ovis aries. Lineage (NCBI taxonomy): Eukaryota > Metazoa > Chordata > Mammalia > Artiodactyla > Bovidae > Ovis > Ovis aries. The sequence continues at coordinate 28,767,651 of NC_056075.1, read as the reverse complement.
CATTCACATCTGGCTCTAAATTATTCTTATTTTCCTTGTACAGATGAATCAGCATGATCTGAACATTCTTTTTCAACTCACTTTGTTGGGAGAGAGCATGGGGTGACCAGAGAGAATAAAGGATGCTCTTGTTTCATTTGACCATTAATGATAAAGTGCTATTTTAAGAGTCTTCCTTTAACAGAGACAATAAACTAGGCTTTGTATGTGGATATGGAAGATCTGGGTTTTAAACTACCCAGTGATCTCTGCAGGTGGACTGAGGGTGGGCAAAATACAGAGATGTCAGTGGGGAGGAATCTCCTTTTCTGATAATCAAATCACCAGAAGTGATGCAAATTACCAGAACAAATCAGTGGCCATATAATTACATTTTCTGCTTCTAACAGTGGCAGTGCCTTCAGAATATACTTTTATGGAGATTCCCATCATTTCCAGTTGATCAGAAACACAAAACTGTAAATCTTTTATATTTGGAAGGCCAATCTTAAAATGAGAAGAAACAATATAGCTGCAGTTTGTCTCTGATGGGGGTTGAAGGCTGAAATCAATCATTGGCCTGGCTAGGCTTCAAGTATTTGAGAGCTTAACTCATGTTTAAGGAGTTTATCAAGATTCATGTGCTATGGTGCTTGCACATAAGAAACATATTCAGGAAGAGGATAGGTCTCAGATGTTTGTAATAACTGAAGAAACACACAGGGTGGTGTGTCAGGAAATACAATCAGTGTTAGCTGATAAGAGTCTATTCTTTGCCACTAACAACTATATTATGGTGCATAATGTGTGGGATCCAGTCAGAAGTAGGTTTGCATTCATGCAGGCTATTTATTAACTGCGCTTCTGTGTATAAGTTACTTAACCCTGAAGGTTCATTTCATCATGTGTAAAATAAGGATGATTAGATGATACTTAGAACTTTTATGAGGATGACTTTTAGCTAAAGCAGGAAATTTTAGGTTATCATTTTGGATGACTGATGTCCAAGTTTAATTCAACATTACAACTTAATACATGACTAAATTTAAATAATATAGATTTTCGTTAGAAATTATTTCAAAACTCCACATAGAATTGCTGTTAGGAAAATGAAAAAGAAAATATGTTAAAAGTTTTCTGGTTATGAAGCAAAAAATCAATGCAATCCAGAGTGTTGTCAATGTTGCTGCTGCTGCTGCTGCTAAGCTGTTTCCATCATGTCTGACTCTGTGCGACCCCATAGAAGGCAGCCCACCAGGCTCCCCCGTCCCTGGGATTCTCCAGGCAAGAACACTGGAGTGGCTTGCCATTTCTCCAGTGCATGAAAGTGAAAAGTGAAAGTAAAGTCGCTCAGTCGTGTCTGACTCTTTGCAACCCCATGGACTGCAGCCTTCCAGGCTCCTCCATCCATGCGATTTTCCAGGCAAGAGTACTGGAGGTGTCATTGCCTTCTGTGGTGTTGTCAATAGCACCAATTATATCTCAATGGAGTCCAGAGCCCTTTTTAATGTGATGCCTGAGAATGCTGCTGCTGCTGCTGCTAAGTCGGTTCAGTAGTGTCTGACTCTGTGCAACCCCACAGATGGCAGCCCACCAGGCTCCCCGGTCCCTAGGATTCTCTAGGCAAGAACACTGGAGTGGGTTGCCATTTCCTTCTCCAATGCATGAAAGTGAAAAGTGAAAGTGAAGTCGCTCAGTCGTGTCCGACTTCGCAACCCCATGGACTGCAGCCTACCAGGGTCCTCCACCCATGGGATTTTCCAGGCAAGAGTACTGGAGTGGGTTGCCATTGCCTTCTCAGGATGCCTGAGAATACGTCACCCTAAACACTGAACTGGAAGCAGACCGACATGGAAATATAATCCATCCTTGTCTTCCATGATCGACTAACAAACAAGGATCAGGTGATGTAAATATCTATATTGCAGAGTACATAATTCAAAATGGTGTTAAAAAGCCTTGCCTAATTTCATGTACATGGAGAGTAAAGTTCGCTGACAAATTTATGTGATTCAACCTGTTAAACACTCCTCTGTTGAGATTTTTTTCACTCATTTCCCTTCGAACACAGTTAATCTTGAGGCTTGTCAGATGCTTTCCCCAGCTCCTAATGGACATTAAATCTGTCAGGGAGAAACGTACTAAATTTGACACAATGTTCAAACTAGCAGTCTGAGGTTCTGACTCCCAGTTGCACTGAAGGTGGCGTTTTATGCTGGAAGTCCTCATGGTTGTATAATCCCCATGACCCCCAGTTAAAAAGTGGCTGAGATGACATTTGTGATTTCTGCGCCCATTTAAAAACTCGTCCTCTAAAACAATCACGTGACACAAAATGCAGGGCACATGGACAGAGACATGTGCGCACTGTATTCTTCTCTCACCTCGCCTTTCTGTGAGAGTGAAATAAAGGAACTTATCATGTGATTGTACATCTCCAGGACAAGGGGATGCTCATTATGATAGCTACAAAGAGTCTCTTGAGAAATTAATGGAAATTGGTCTAAAAATTATCATCCAATAAACAAGGCAAAGATATGTTTGTTCTCATTGTTTGAAGCTTCTATCTAGGGGACTGAAGAGCACCAACAAACTTCTCAAGTTGCAGACAGTTTTCCTCTAATACCCTCTGTTGTCTGGTTAAGGTCATAAAAACTCCTTGAACAATAATATTTTAAATTATCAATGTTTTGTTTTTATCTATCTTTTGCCCAAAACAGTGGCCAAATAGCAAACCCTGATCAAAGAGAGAAAGGTTTTGCTTTTTGTGAAATACATTTGATTAAGAGTTCCTAGCACTTACTAAGTGGATGTTCTATAAAAGAAACCACCCCCTATCAAAATATTGGCCACCTTATTTCCCTTGTGCCTGAGATGTCCCTACTGAGAGTAATAGAAAAGTCGGTTCTAATTACGTTCAAGAACTGGACCTGAGGATAATCTGAATCACTGATAGAAACTTCATTTTCAGCAGGAATCAATGCTCGGGAAACACTTTAATAAATCAGTTAAATGCCCACCCCAAAAAGGGAGGAAATATTATAGTCTTAGCAAAGCTGGGGGAATCCTAGCTAACTTTCTACAAACCTGTGTGTATGTAGAATAAGTGGCACTTGTAGCTGATTATCTTTGGTCTCTTTAGATTCTCCTCCATAAGGGTGTTCAATCTGCCTGTGTGGAAATAAATAAAGAAAAATCTCACTAAAATGCAGTCAGGAGGCTTGAAGTGGGTGTTTTCATGTGCAGACCACTGGACATCAACACAGAACCCCATAGGAAGAGATGCACCTGTATTTCTGACAGGAAGTTACATGACTTCACTATCACCAGTAGGAGGAAGAAAGGTTTGTTTTTTTTTTTTTTGGGGGGGGGGTGGGGAGGAGGGCGCTGGAAATTGCTCAGACAAGGAGAGATTTTCACATTCTGCCAACAAAAAGTCAGTATCCTTCGAATTCCAGTTTACTCCAATAACTTTCCCTTTTTGCTCTACAAAACAGCCTCCCCTTCTTTGCTTTACTAGACTTACATGTGGTTCACCACAGTTGCATGTCCTGAACTGCACTCTTTTGCTGCTCCTGAAGAAACCCATTCTGCTGGCTATTTTAGTTTTTAGGTTAAAAAATAGGTGGAGTAGATCATGTTGCCCTGTTTACCAGCTCTATCATACAGGACAACCTAGTTCGCCTCTCTGAGCTACAGTGATTTTGTGTATTCCTTTTATTTTTTAAGTGAAATGAGGATAAACATATTGGTTTTATAAGGTTGAGGTAAGGATTAAAAGGTGGCATACTAAATGCATACAAATGATCAATGGTCATACTTTGACTTAAAATATTGTGAGGGAGTAATTTCATGTGTCAAGTTTACTGGGCAACAGGGCACTCAGATATCTGGTTAAATATTATTTCTGGGTGTGTCTGTGAGGGTTTTCTGGGATGAGATTAGCATCTGAGTTCACACACTGAGTAAAGCAGATTGTTCTTCCTAACCTGGGTGGGCCTCCTTCAATCTGCTCATGGACTGAATAGAAAATAAGGTTTGAATAAGATTTTTTTTTTTTTCTGTCTTTACGTAGGTACACTTAAGGTGAAACATCAGTCTTCTCCTGCCCTTGAAATCAAATGAAACCCATAGATTCTCCTGGGTCTGAACTTTTCAGCCTGTATAATCATGTGAAACAATTTCATATAATAAATCTATTATATATAAATATACATGTACATATATATGCGTGCATATGTATATATTCTACTGGTTTTGTTTATCTGGGAAACTCTAATACAAATATCACTTGAAATGCATTTCTTTAAGGTAAAAATTTCCTCTCACTTCACAGTCTTACTTTTAAATTCAAATATCCCTGAAGATGTGCTATAGTAAATTATCAATTGTTCATTATAAATCATTTTAGTAGATTGGTAGATGAATGTTCAAGGACAGGGAGATGACTGGTAAGAACAGTTACTCTATTTTACAATAAACAAATTTATAAATCCAAACAACACTCTGGAGTGTCCTATGATAAATTGCTAAATGTTGCAGAATTTCCCAAGTCTCAAAATTTTCCTGTTCCTTAAGGTGAAAAAAGTCCATGTGATGACTGCTATTTTATTATTATAAATTTATGTTAAAATAAAAACATCACTTTCACAATATTGCAAATCAAATATGCTTCAATAAAAATATATCTCAAGCTTATAGTACTAGTAGGAAAGGAAACTCAACATTATAAACTGAACAAAAATAAGAAATCTCAAAAACTGGTACACTAGTCATTTCCTTCTGGAAAGAAAAAGGTAGAAAAAGAAAAGTAAATGGACAAACCAGACAATTGTCTTTTAGCTTTGTTTATCAAGACAATTTGAGTGTGCTGAGGTTTCCCAAATAGCCCATTAAAAAAAAAAAGTAAGAACAAATAAAATAATCCACTAATTATAACATTTTCCCATACTGGAGTTTCCAAGTACTTTATTTGAATGGGAAAGAGCATATTGCTAGAAGTACACGCTATGAATACATTGCTTGGTTTTGGGTATCAGACTGAGCACTGCCTATGGTGTAAATCATCTTTTACTCTTTAAACCTCAATTTCCTCATCTATGATATGTGAATAAAAATTATAGTAAGAACTGCATAGATTTATATGACAAGTATATGATAAAATGCAGTTATCCAAAATTTTATGTATATGTAATCAATCAATAAATGGTAACACAATAAATAGACAGTAATATAATTTATTCCCTCAAAAGGTATGTTGGACACAGCTTCACAGTGGAGAGTGGTCAAAAAACCAGCATTCAGAGCAACCAGATCTCTTTTACCATTATTATTCCAAATTAGTTAAACTGCAGCTAAGATTTGAGCAAAATTGCTCAGATACTTAAAAAAAAAAAATTAAGCTTTTTCAGAAGTGCTGAAAGGCTATGAAAATAGAGCCAAGGGAAAAGGAATACAGCCAGAAACAAAGGCTTCTCAGGGGAGAAACTGCCAAAGTAGAAGTCCCTCGCTCAGCCAAAGAATAATTAGGGGAGAATTTAACTCCCCAGTAAGAGAAGACAGGGAGTCCAGCATTCCTAAACACAAAGAGACTTCAGACCATTGGCACCTGTCTCCCCAGCAGGAGAGGCAAGTGCTTCATGAATATAGAAAACACCAGACCCCACAGACAGGCAACTGTAGGCTTTCACGAGCTCTCATTTTGCTCATACAGGCAAAAACATATCTAGGACAAACGAAGTACATACAGTGTTACCTGGGATTAGAATTTAGGTTCAAATAAATTTGCAGAACTCCCAAAGTATGAAAAACACCCTAAAAATGCTAAATGCTTCTAACCCTTACAACTGTCATCTTGCAGAAGCTCTTTCTTTACTATTTCATGTTTTCTTCTGACAATATAATTAACTCAGTTTGCACAGTAGTGGAGAATTCCTAGATCCAAATTAGAAAAAAAGTTAATGAATCAGAATTAAAGGTAAGAGGGGTTATTTTTCTCTATATTTTCAAGTAGGTAATCTCCAAACATGACCTATTCAGGAACTATACCTTCCAATACCTACGTCATAGTATAATTCCCTTTGCTTGAAAGTTGGCCTGCCCTGTAACTTCCTTTTGTACAATACTACATGGCAACAGAGGTACCTTGTGACTTACAATGCAAGTATTTTCAGCTGATGTCCTGGTTTTCTGAAATGCTTAATCTCTATCCTCTAGGAAAGAAATACGGATACCTTGAGATCATCATACTTGGAGGAAACCCAAGCTAATCACACAGAGATGCTGTGTATAAAGTGAAATGGGTAAACAGAAGGCAACTGTTCTACCCACTCCAAATGAGGCACCAGATATGTGAGTGAACAAGCTGTCTTGATCTTTATATCATAAGAGTCTTTAGATAAATGTACCAGCTGCTGCTGGAATTGACACCCTAATATGAACTGCACTGCTGATCCAAGCCAACTCATAGTTGATAAATTTCAATATCTTCCTAAGTTTCCTATTTAGTAAATTGAATATAATGGCACTACCTACTCACACAGTTATTTGTAAGAGAAGTTATTATTAATAATAAATATTACCTTCAAAGGAAAGCAGAAGCACAGAAAGAAAAGCAAAATAAAAGATATGAAAGACTCTGAAACCATTTCTTTACTTAGAAGTCATAAAACAAGACAAGTTAGAATAAATTCTTCCTATGGTTGATAATATTTACTAAAGGAGCTATTTGTTATTCTCTAAATTGAAAACATCAAGAAAAATGTAAATATGAAGAAAACTCCAACAACCTTCTTCCAGGAAACTGTATACCAGAGACCGTCAATTGGAGAGACAGTCCTTGTTTTGAAATTGTGTATGTATGCATATGTGTTAGTGTATGTATTTTTAAAGAAAATGGATTTTCTGAGACAGTAAGAAACACAGAGGACTTTGGAGAGTTTGAAGCGAAATACAACATAGAATTATGAAAGTTAAGTGACTATCATAAGCCTGTATGCAACTGTGCATTTCCTTAGATCTGTAAGGGGCAACACTTCAGCCCCCAGCCTTTGTCTGTTATTATCACTTCTCATTGGCTATTGGCACTTTTATAGGTAATTTCTCTCACTATTGTGTGCTTACATTGCAGCATAATGGAAAAGTCACTAGTTTTAAAGACAACTCTTCTCACTGTTTGGGATCTAAGAAGTAATATATGGAATGACACTTTGTCACCCATTAATTTAAAGTAGCTGATAATGTTCTTGCTTAAATTTAGTAGAACACAGCAGCTACCTGCTTCAGAATACATAAGGCATTTGTAAAATTTATTGTGTTTATTAGGATATTTTTGAAAAGAAAACATGATACTGTAAATAATTTCTCCAGAAGAGAAGTTCCAGTGCTTTGGACTGCTCTCTGCAGAAAGGGTCTTCAGGCCATCTTAAGGATAAGCTATTCAGCAGAAGCAGGCAGTGAATTTGGTTAGCATTTCACTTGACATACATCCATATAAAAGGAAGAAAGCATGTCTTTTCCATTGGTTGAACATGTTGTGCCATCTAAAAAGAGAATATAGGGACTTCCCTGCTGGTCCAGAGATTAGGAATCTGCCTTCCAATGCAGGGGATGAGGGTTCAGTCCCTGGTTGGGGAACTAAGGTCCCACATGCTTAGCAGCAACTAAGCCCACACATGACAATTACTGAGTTTGTGTGCCTAGAGCCATGTTCCACAACAAGAGAAGGCACCACACTGAGAAGTCCATGTACCACAACAAAGGGTAGCCCTTCCTTGCTCACCACAACTAGAGAAAGTCTGCACGCACATAGCAATGAAGACGCAGTGCAGCCAAAATTAACAAATAAAATACTTAAAGAGAGAATGAAAGTGCATTTCTCAATATATTACCACCAAAGCCAGGGGTATCTGACAAAAGTCTTTCCTGCAATCTCAATGCATAAAAGTATTAAATTCACATGATAGAGAAAGGAAATTAAAGTAAAGCAAAATGTTCTTTCATCCCAAGAGTGATGAACTCCAATTTCCAAAATCACCAGTTCTCTACAATATGACACCAGTCTTACATCAAGATAACTTAGATAAAAGAGACTGTAGGTCTTTAATGGTAACGAGGTAGATAGTAAGGTGGTTAGACTAAAGAAACGACAAACGTAGTTCCTATGCCCCCAAATATTACCCTTATGATGCTACTATGGGGTCTGCAATTTCTAATTTCAGCTGCTGATTTGCAGAATGGTCAGTGCCAAAATTCACAAGTGTTCCTTGTAAAGACTGGTTTCCTGCAGTGAAAGAGAACTTGGCAAGGAGTCAGAAGACCTAGGCACCAACCCAAGATCTGCAATGACATTACAATATATCATAAGCTTTTTGAGACTTCATGCTTTGCTCTCCTTAGAAATCTGGTATAAGATAAATGAGAAGTAATGCATGGGGAAAACAAACAAACAAAAACACTTGGATCAGTAAATACAAGACATGGTTAGAAGAGTGCCCAAAGTTATAACAGTATATTTTGGACCTTGGCCCAAATAAGCATTAACACACAGAAGTAAATTGGTCATATTTCTTTGACATTGGCCAAGTTACTTAATCTCCCTAAGACTTAATTTCTGTATCTTTAAAGTAGAGACAATAATAGAACTTACCTTTAGTGTTACTGTTAGAAATATGAGACAACCTATAGAATTGACCATCCCTTTCAGCTTACCAAAATCAGTCAATAAAGATCAGGAAAATTAAAGACAACAAGTTTTCAAGAGGAGAAGAGGTCTGAGGTAGTGCAGGGTTGGGTTATTTCCTGAACATGGCAGACCTAAAGGGACTTGGGTAAAGGGGAGTTGCCCTAATGTCAGACATTTTTTTAAATTACACAAGAGTTTAATGTCCCGCTAAGCATTGTGTGAGATTTACAAGAAATATCAGAGTAGCACATGATTGATAATATGGATGTTGGATGATCTGCCATGAACATTCTGTGACCACAGAAAGTCACTTAACCTTAACCTTCTGAACCTGTTTCTTTTGTCAGTAGGAGAGAAAGACAGTATTTATAATGTTTCCCACAATGACTGTTACCAGGTATAAGAACTTATTAATGCTAACTGTTCTTATCACTACATCTATTAATAATTTCCTGCCCTCATGGAATTCTTATTACAGATGAATGGACAGATGAGGAGGAATGCTAATATACATGAGATGATGGGCCTAGAAGATAGGAAATAATTAAATTCCAAAATCACTTACTTATTCCTTCAATCAGTATTTACCAAACATGTATTTTATATTAGGTAGTGTACTAGATGGAGAAGGCAATGGCAACCCATTCCATTACTCTTGCCTGGAAAATCCCATGGATGGAGGAGCCTGGTAGGCTGCAGTCCATGCGGTCGCTAAGAGTCAGACACAACTGAGTGACTTCACTTTCACTTTTCACTTGCATGCGTTGGAGAAGGAAATGGCAACCCATTCCAGTGTTATTGCCTTGAGAATCCCAGGGTGGGGGAGCCTGGTGGGCTACTGTCTATGGGGTCCTGAAGCGACTTAGCAGCAGCAGCAGCAGTGTGCTGGAAGCCGGGAATGGTGTGATAAATTATCTACCCTGTCTGTCTTACATTCAAGTGGTGCCTATGACTCGACAATCCTTATCATGGCTGAAACCTTGTGATTTTTCATACCAACACACATACATGAGGCAACTTCATAATCTTTGATGATGATGCTTACTATGTTTTCCTCTCCTAACGTGGTACCCTTGTGAAAGCACAATGGAGGGAAAACCTCTGACACTGCAGGCAAGGATACACTGGGCTCAGAAGTGGTTCCTGATGATCGCCACTAAACTTGACCCAGCACTTTATGGTCAAAGCCTCCTTGGGGCACACGTTAAACTTCAGGAGAGCACTGAGCTTTGTTTGATAATAAAGGGAAAGAATTAGACAAATTGTCCAAAAGAAAATTCAAAGGATTACTGATGTTAATGACTCTAGGTATGCATAGATGTAGATGCTCCTCAGTTTTTCTTCAGAGCTTTTACAAGAACTGTGAATCAGAGTCCAACCACACATACAATTCAAGTTCAGCTTAATACAGTTTTCTTGCTAGCATTTCCTATAGTTTATGTTTGACCATATAATATACATACATAGCTTAAAAATTAGACAAATATGTACAAAAATCTTTGAAACTATACACAGAAATGATTCATTATCTCCCTTCTTTTCTCACTAACTTTCTAACTTCCTCTTTATGTATGCCTACTTTTGTTAGTTCCTTAGATGTTTCATTCTAGTTTTATCAAATGGAAGTAAATATAAATGATTACTACATCTTTTAAATAAAGATTACATATTTGAAGAAAAGTTATGACCAACCTAGACAGCATGTTAAAAAGCAGAGACATCACTTTGCCAACAAAGGTCCATCTAGTCAAAGCTTTGGTTTTTCCAGTAGTCATGTATGGATATGAAAGTTGGACTATAAAGAAAGCTGAGCACAGAAGAATTGAGGCCTTTGAACTATGGTGTTGGAGAAGACTCTTGAGAGTCCCTTGGACTGCAAGAAGATTCAACCAGTCAATCCTAAAGGAAATCAGTCCTGAATATTCATTGGAAGGACTGATGCTGAAGCTGAAACTCTAATATTTGGCCACCTGATGTGAAGAGCTGACTCATTTAAAAAGACCCTGATGCTGGGAAAGATTGACAGTGGAAGGAGAAGGGGATAACAGAGGATGAGACTGTTGGATGGCATCACAGACTCAATGGACATGAGTTTGAGCAAACTCCAGGAATTGGTGAAGGAAAGGGAGGCCTGGCATGCTGCAGTCCATGGGGTTGCAGAGTCGGACACAACTGAGTGACTGAACTGAACTGAACTGATGATGCACATTATTCTGCATGTATTTTTAGATACAAATTTTTACAGAACTTTATATTATGTTCATGGAAATTTCATTTATTTTATTATTTATTTTCTATATAACTAGTCCTCTATTAATGAACACTAGGTTTATTTTAACTTTATAGCCATTATGCATAATGCTGCCATGAAATTCTCTGTATGCATATCATTTCACACAGTGCATATAATCTAGAAGATGAATTCCCAAGAATGGGATTGTTAATACATAGTCAGATGCATGCCTAATTTTGAAAAAAAAAAAACAGTAATGAAAATCTGAAATAAAGTACTTTTTAGAAGTATATATCAGAGGTTGATCTGGGCTGAGTTCACTAGGTAACATGTGCTAACTCAATTTCAAGGGAAATAAAATAACTTTGTCTTTCTAATATCTTTCCCCAAACCTAGGTATGGAGCCATATATATATTATTTTTCTTGCCAGTTAGGGTCTCCTGTTACCAGTTAAACTACGCAGAACATCACACTTCCATGTGTCACTGAACTAAACTCGAGTCCACTTGCTGGACTCATAGCAAAGCCAGTCAACTGACAGGGTTTTGTGATGAGGGACAGTAGAGTGTTTATTAGCAGGGTAACAAGCGGGAAGTTTGGGTCTTCTGAGCACTAGTTGATGATTCTCTTTGCTTGGGCTTCCCTGGAGGCTCAGATGGTGAAGAATCTGCCTGCACTGTGGGAGACCTAGGTTCGATCCCTGGATCAGGAAGACCCCCTGGAGAAGGGAATGGCTACCCACTTCAGTATTCTTGCCTGGAGAATTCCATGGACAGAGGAGACTGGCAGGCTATAGTCCATGGAGTTGCAAAGAGTTGGACATGACTGAGTGACTAACACTTTCTCCTTTCTTGGCTCTCTCCAAATAAATACTATATTCTTCTTCATCACAACTTGTTGTCAGGTCAGTAGATTGACTTGGCTGCAAGTCAGGTGAACAGAGCTGAGTTTGGTTTGATAATACCTGTTTACATATCTCTGAACCATCTCTACCAGTCACTGTTTGAAATTCAAGTCATTTACTAACAACTATAATGGCTATTTCCATGGCTTCTCTGTACAACTTCATACTTTGGGCTCCTCTACACTTAGGATTGTGATCATCTGTCTCTGGTCATCTTCTCATATTTACCTCTATTTCAAAAATTTCAAAATTTGGAAAACTGCTTTTCCTTTAAGGTCCTACTCAAATCTCACGCCCTCTATGAAGTGTCATTGAACTTGCTTTACTCTTTACTCTCATTACCTACATAGAAATTTATCAGTTCCACTCATGTGGTCCTTACTTCTGTTTTGCATGCTTTTACATCTATATGTTATCTTTCCCTTCAGACCACAAGGTTTGTTGGAATAGAAGCCATGTCTTATTATTTTGACTCTTTCCATCAAACTAGTAAAAACTAGATTTCATGTAATTAGTGCTAATAAATGTTTTTGGTGACTCTTGTTAGGTTCATAAAACTGTGATTCCCCTGCTCTTTGCTCCAAGAAACTGTGATAGTAGCTCTTTTCACAGTAATTTTCTGTGACTGTGTCTGTTGGTGCTAACTTGTTCATGCTTTCTATAGCCTTCCAAAAAATTCAGTCTCCCCCAAAGCAAGACAGTTCTGTGATAATTTATCCTTCTAGAAAGCATCTCACAGGAGAGCCTAGTGAGATTCTTTTAGTGGGTATTCTGCAATAAAGTTTAGATAACAGATAAGAGAACACTTTGTGTCACAAGTGTTGGAAAACTGAAGTCACATTAACTTTAGCAAAATGGGAATGCAGCTACTTCTACAAAAAGTACTTTCAGAAGTAAAATTCTGTAATAGCTTTAGGCATGATCCATAGACTCAAAGAATATTATAAAATTCTTGATTCAGTGTTTCTCTGGCTTCTTTCCTTCTTGTAACCTTATAGTATCTTCTTTGTGAATTCAGCAGAAAAAGCAGGCTTCTCTTTCACAGTATCTCCAGAATTTGCCAACTTGGATGAAAAATCATTTTCAAACAATCACTATGGCCAGAAAGCTGAGAATATTCCTGAACCAAGTCATAGTGACACATAAGTAGAGAGAATTTCTCGAAAAGAAAATCAAGCTAATTTTACCAGAAGTGGAGAGGGATATCACACAGTCTAAGACCAGAAATCACTACAATTCATAAATGTATTTTTCTGGGAAGCAAGTCTATGGCTATAGCTTTCATCAGATTTTTATTATAATCTAATTTTCTTTAAAATGGGTAAGAACCTATATAAGCCAGTGGTCCAGTAAAAACTCTTAAGATAGATGGAATAACAGGAACACTGGAGTTGAAATAAAATTTCTCAGGTTCTTGTCCATAACAATTCATTGAAGGGTTTCAATGTCTACATATATTAAAATTGGGATATTAATACTTCAGGTAGGCCAAGAAGTCTACTACATTTCTATTTTTAAAGATCTTTTGTAGTTTTTTTATTCTTTTTAATTCAATACCAGCCTCACACTAGCTCTACAAGAGTAGAGATCATGCCATTCTTACTCTATTTGGTCATTTCCTGGTGACATTCAGTAAGTTCTTAATAAATATTTTTAAAATTCATTATAATAGACGATACATTATATGAATATAAACATAAATAAAATAAAATTTAAATTTATTTTTTTACTTATTGTTTTAATTGGAGGACAATTGCTTTATGATGTTGTGTTGCTTTCTGCCATGCGGCATCATGAGTAAGTTATAACTGCAAACACACACACACACACACACACACACACACACATCTCTTCCCTCTTAAGCCTTCCTCCCAGTTCCCCATCTGACCCCCGTAGATAATCACAGAGCACCAGGTGGGGCTCCTATGTTTTGTTTAAGCTTCCCACTGCTGCTGCTGCTGCTGCTAAGTCACTTCAGTTGTGTCTGACTCTGCGACCATAGACGTCAGTCCACCAGGCTCCCCCATCTCTGGGATTCTCTAGGCAAGAACACCAGAGTGGGTTGCCATTTCCTTCTCCAATGCATGAAAGTGAAAAGTGAAGGTGAAGTCGCTCAGTCATGTCTGACTCTTCATGACCCCATGGACTGCAGCCTACCAGGCTCCTCCGTCCATGGGATTTTCCAGGCAAGAGTACTGGAGTGGGGTGCCATTGCCTTCTCCAACTAGCTATCTATTTTGTTTATTTATTTATTTTTTCTCTCTCTCACCCTTACTTCTTTTTTAAAAAAAATTATTTTTATTTTACTTTACAATACAGTATTGGTTTTGCCATACATTGACATGAATCCGCCACGGGTGTACATGAGTTCCCAATCCTGAACCCTGCTCCCACCTCTCCCCCCATATCATCTCTCTGGGTCATCCCAGTGCACCAGCCCCATCCTGTATTGAATCTAGACTGGCGATTCTTTTCTTACATGATAGTATACATGTTTCAACGCCATTCTCCAAAATCATGCCACCCTCTCCCTCTCCCACAGAGTCCAAAATTCTGTTCTATACATCTGTGTCTCTTTTGCTGTCTTGCATACAGGGTTATCATTACCATCTTTCTAAATTCCATATATATGTGTTAGTATATTGTATTGGTGTTTTTCTTTCTGGCTTACTTCACTCTGTATAATTGGCTCCAGTTTCATCCACCTCATTAGAACTGATTCAAATGTATTCTTTTTAATGGCTGAGTAATACTCCATTGTGTATATGTACCACAGCTTTCTTATCCATTCATCTGCTGTGGACATCTAGGTTGCTTCCATGTCCTTGCTATTATAAACAGTGCTGCGATGAACATTGGGGTACATGTGCCTCTTTCTATTCTGGATTCCTCGGTGTGTCTGCCCAGCAGTGGGATTGCTGGGTCATAAGGCAGTTCAATTTCCAGTTTTGTAAGGAATCTCCACACTGTTCTCCATAGTGGCTGTAATAGTTTGCATTCCCACCAACAGTGTAAGAGGGTTCCCTTTTCTCTACACCCTCTCCAGCATTTATTGCTTGTAGACTTTTGGATATACATGGCAGTGTATATATGTCAACTCTGCTTTCTTAATTAGTCCCATCCTCTTCTCTGACTGTGTCCACAAGTCCATTCTCTATTCCTCCCCTGCCAACAGGTTCATCCATATTATTTTTCTAGATTTCATATATATGCTTTAAGTACTATATTTATTTTTCTTTTTCTGACTTCTTCACTCTGTATAACAGGCTCTAGGTTCATCCACCTCACTACAGCTGACTGAAATTGGTTCTTTTTTTAATCGGTGAGTAATATTCCGTCATATATATGTACCACAACTTTTATCCATTCATCTGTCAATGGATATCTAGCTTGATTCCATGTCTTAGCTATTGTAAATAGTGCTACAGTGGATACTGGGGTATATGTGGCTTTTTAAATTGTGGTTTTCTCAGGGTGTATACCCAGTAGTGAGATTGCTTGATCATATGGTATTAATTAAGAAAGAATGTGCTAGCTATCAGACAATTGCACTCATCTCCCAAGCTAGTAAGGTTATGATTAAAATCTTGCATGCTCGGCTTCAGCATTATGTGAACCAACAACTTTCAGATGTCCAAGCTGTATTTAGAAAAGGAAAAGGAACCAGAGATCAAATTGCCACAATTTACGGGATCACAGAGAAAGCTAGGGAATTCCAGAAAACATCTACCTCTGTTTCACTGATTACACCAAAGGCTTTGACTCTATGGATCATAATAAACTGTGGAAAGCTCTTAAAGAGATGGGAATACCATACCATCTTACTTGTCTCCTGAGAAACTTGTATGTGGGTCAAGAAGCATTAGTTAGAACCCTATCTGGAACAACTCACTGGTTCAAAATTGAGAAAGGAGTATGACAGGGCTGTCTGCTGTCACCCTGTTTGTTTAATCTATACACTGAGCACATCATGGAAAAAGCCAGCTTGGATGAGTTACAAGCTGGAATTAAGATAGGCAGGAGAAACATCAACAACCTCAGATATGTGGATGATACCACTCTAATGGCAGAAAATGAAGAGCAACTAAAGAGCCTCTTGATGAGGGTGAAAGGGGAGAGTGGAAGAGCTGGATTAAAGCTAAATATTAAGAAAACTAAGATCATGAAATCTGTCCCCATTACTTCATGGCAAAGAGAGGGGCACAAGGTAAGGAAGTGACAGATTTTCTCTTTGTGGGCTCTAAAATCACTACAGATAATGACTACAGCCATGATGTCAGAAGACGTTTGCTTCTTGGCAGGAAAGCTATGACAACAATGTTGAAAACTAGCCAGAGTGTTGAAAAGCAGAGACATCACTCTGCCAATAAAGGTCTGTTTAGTCAAGCCTATGGTCTTCTCAGTGGTCTTCTATGGTTGTGAGAGCTGGATGGTAAAGAAGGTGGAGCACTAAAGTATTGACGCCTTTGAACTATGGTGCTGGAGAAGACTCCTGAGAGTCCTTTGGATGCAAGGAGATTGAACCAATCAAACTTAAGGGAAATCAATGCTGAACACTCTTAGGAAGGACTGACACTGAAGTTAAAACTCCAGTATTTTGGTCATCTGATGCAAATAGCTGACTTATTGGAAAATTCCCTGATGCTGGGAAAGATTGAGGATAGAAGAAGAGGGCATCAGGATGAGATGGCTAGATGGCATCACCATTGCAATGAACATGAACTTTGGCAAACTTCGGGACATGGTAAGGGACAGAAAGGCCGGGTATGCTGCAGTCCATGGGGTCACAAAGAATCAGACAGGACTGCAGAACTGAAAAACAACAATGGTATTAATAGTATTATTCCTAGCTTTTTTGAGGCATCTCCATATAGTTCTCCCTAGTGACTGTATCAAGTTACATTACCACCAGCAGAGCAAGAACATTCCCTTTTCTCCACAGCCTCTCTAGCATTTATCGTTTGTAGATATTTTTGGTGATGGTCATTCTTACTGTTGAGGTGGTACCTCACTGTAGTTTTGATTTACATTTCTCTAATAATAAGCCATATTAAGCATCTTTTCATGTGGTCATTGGCCATCTGTGTGTTTTCTTTGGAGAAGTATCAGAATTTTATTGATCTTAATTCTCTGGGGTTTAATAAATAACAAAGCATACCATGTACTGAGTAGGTGATAAAAGTAGATTGGCTTTGCTGTGTGTTGGGTGAGCAGACCTGAGTTTGATTCAGTAATACCTGGTCATATATCTTTGAGGCATTTCCACTAGCCATAATTTGAAATTCAGGTCATTTACTAATGACTCTAATTATTTTCATGGATCATCTGTACAAATCTAGACTTTGTGCTAGTCTACATTCAGGCCTGTGATATTTTGTTAGAAAATCTAAATTGTGATTCTAGCTCTCCTGTTACTGAATGGTAGTATCTCAAATAATTAACTTTGCTGAAGCCCAATTTTCTCTTTTGGAAAATATGGACTATGATGAATGATACATAAGATGCTATTCAAATGAAAACTGGTGATTTAGATATATGGTCTACCAAAGTATCTGGCTTAATGCAATATAATCTCACCAAAATTTAAATATAAAATGATTGCTCTAAAGTTGAGGAACATGCATATGAGGTCTGAATTTTCAAACTATCCATTTCAACCTTTCACCATTTAATTTCCTTCCTTTTATTCATGTATTCAAGGTTCAGTTCAGTTCAGTTCAGTTCAGTCGCTCAGTCGTGTCCGACTCTTTGCGACCCCATGAATCGCAGCATGCCAGGCCTCCCTGTCCATCACCATCTCTGGAGTTCACTCAGACTCACGTCTATCGAGTCCGTGATGCCATCCAGCCATCTCATCCTCGGTCGTCCCCTTCTCCTGCCCCCAGTCCCTCCCAGCATCAGAGTCTTTTCCAATGAGTCAACTCTTCGCATAAGGTGGCCAAAGTACTGGAGCTTCAGCTTTAGCATCATTCCTTCCAAAGATTCCCAGGGCTGCTCTCCTTCAGAATGGACTGGTTGGATCTCCTTGCAGTCCAAGGGACTCTCAAGAGTCTTCTTCAACACCACAGTTCAAAAGTATCAATTCTTTGGCGCTCAGCCTTCTTCACAGTCCAACTCTCACATCCATACATGACCACTGGAAAAACCATAGCCTTGACTAGACAGACCTTAGTCGGCAAAGTAATGTCTCTGCTTTTGAATATGCTATCTAGGTTGGTCATAACTTTTCTTCTAGGGAGTAAGCGTCTTTTAATTTCATGGCTGCAGTCACAATCTGAAGTGATTTTGGAGCCCAAAAAAGTAAAGTCTGACACTGTTTCCACTGTTTCCCCATTTATTTCCCATAAAGTGGTGGGATCAGATGCCATGATCTTCATTTTCTGAATGTTGAGCTTTAAGCCAACTTTTTCACTCTCCTTTTTCACTTTCATCAAATGGCTTTTTAGCTCCTCTTCACTTTCTGCCATAAGGGTGGTGTCATCTGCATATCTGAGATTATTGATACTTCTCCCAGCAATCTTGATTCCAGCTTGTGTTTCTTCCAGTCCAGCGTTTCTCATGATGTACTCTGCATATAAGTTAAATAAGCAGGGTGACAATATACAGCCTTGACGCACTCCTTTTCCTATTTGGAGCCAGTCTGTTGTTCCATATCCAGTTCTAACTGTTGCTTCCTGACCTGCATACAGATTTCTCAAGAGGCAGGTCAGGTGGTCTGGTATTCCCATCTCTTG
Source organism: Ovis aries (assembly GCF_016772045.2). Classification (NCBI taxonomy): domain Eukaryota; kingdom Metazoa; phylum Chordata; class Mammalia; order Artiodactyla; family Bovidae; genus Ovis; species Ovis aries. The sequence goes on along the minus strand of NC_056075.1, from coordinate 28,749,117 downwards.
AACAATTCTCCACAGTTTATTGTGATCCACACAGTCAAAGGCTTTGGCATAGTCAGTAAAGCAGAAGTAGATGTTTTTCTGGAACTCTCTTGCTTTTTCCATGATCCAGCGGATGTTGGCAGTTTGATCTCTGGTTCCTCTGCCTTTTTGAAAACCAGCTTGAACATCAGGGCATTCAAGGTTCACGTATTGCTGAAGCTTGGCTTAGGGAATTTTGAGCATTACTTTACTAGCATGTGAGATGAGTGCAATTGTGTGGTAGTTTGAGCATTCTTTGGCATTTCCTTTCTTTGGGATTGGAATGAAAACTGACCTTTTCCAGTCCTGTGGCCACTGCTGAGTTTTCCAAATTTGCTGGCATATTGAGTGCAGCACTTGCACAGCATCATCTTTCAGGATTTGAAACAGCTCAACTGGAATCCCATCACCTCCAATAGCTTTGTTCATAGTGATGCTTTCTAAGGCCCACTTGACTTCACATTCCAAGATGTCTGGCTCTAGATTAGTGATCATATCATCATGATTATCTGAGTCGTGAAGATCTTTTTGTACAGTTCTTCCGTGTATTCTTGCCACCTCTTCTTAATATCTTCTGCTTCTGTTAGGCCTGTACCATTTCTGTCCTTTATAGAGCCCATCTTTGCATGAAATGTTCCCTTGGTATCTCTAATTTTCTTGAAGAGATCTCTAGTCTTTCCCATTCTGTTGTTTTCCTCTATATCTTTGCATAGATCGTTGAAGAACGCTTTCTTATCTCTTCTTGCTATTCTTCCTAACTCTGCATTCAGATGCTTATGTCTTTCCTTTTCTCCTTTGCTTTTCACAGCTATTTGTAAGGCCTCTCTAGACAGCTATTTTGCTTTTTTGCATTTCTTTTCCATGGGGATGATCTTGATCCCTGTCTCCTGTACAATGTCACAAACCTCATTCCATAGTTCATCAGGCACTCTATCTATCAGATCTAGGCCCTTAAATCTATTTCTCACTTCCACTGTATAATCATAAGGGATTTGATTTAGGTCATACCTGAATGGTCTAGCGGTTTTCCCTAGTTTCTTCAATTTGAGTCTGAATTTGGTAATAAGGAGTTCATGATCTGAGCCACAGTCAGCTCCTGGTCTTGTTTTTGTTGACTGTATAGAGGTTCTCCATCTTTGGCTGCAAAGAATATAATCAATCTGATATCACTGTTGACCATCTGGTGATGTCCATGTGTAGAGTCTTCTCTTGTGTTGTTGGAAGACGGTGTTTGCTATGACCAGTGCATTTTCTTGGTAAAACTCTGTTATTCTTTGCCCTGCTTCATTCCGCATTCCAAGGCCAAATTTGCCTGTTACTCCAGGTGTTTCTTGACTTTCCTTTTTTGCATTCCAGTCCCCTATAATGAAAAGGACATCTTTCTTGGGTGTTAGTTCTACAAGGTCTTGTAGGTCTTCATAAAACCGTTCAACTTCAGCTTCTTCAGCATTACTGCTGGGTATAGACTTGGATAACTGATATTGAATGGTTTGCCTTGGAGACAAACAGAGATCATTCTGTCGTTTTTGAGATTGCATCCAAGTACTGCATTTTGGACTCTTTTGTTTACCATGATGGCTACTCCATTTCTTCTGAGGGATTCCTGCCTGCAGTAGTAGATATAATGGTCATCTGAGTTAAATTCACCCATTCCAGTCCATTTTAGTTTGCTGATTCCTAGAATGTCGACGTTCATCCTTGCCATCTCTTGTTTGACCACTTCCAATTTGCCTTGATTCATGGACCTGACATTCCAGGTTCCTATGCAATATTGCTCTTTACAGCATCGGAATTTGCTTCTATCACCAGTCAAATCCACAACTGGGTATTGTTTTTGCTTTGGCTCCATCCCTTCATTCTTTCTGGAGTTATTTCTCCACTGATCTCCAGTATCATATTGGGCACCTAATGACCTGGGGAGTTCCTCTTTTCATATCCTATCATTTTGCCTTTTCATACTGTTCATTGGGTTCTCAAGGCAAGAATACTGAAGTGGTTTGCCATTCCCTACTCCAGTGGACCACATTCTATCAGATCTCTCCACCATGACCCACCCATCTTGGGTTGCCCCATAGGTATGGCTTGGTTTCATAGAGTTAGACAAGGCTGTGGTCCTAGTGTGATTAGATTGACTAGTTTTCTGTGAGTATGGTTTCAGTGTGTCTGCCCTCTGATGCCCTCTTGCAACACCTACCATCTTACTTGGGTTTCTCTTACCTTGGGTGTGGGGTATCTCTTCACAGCTGCTCCAGCAAAGCACAGCTGCTTCTCCTTACCTTGGATGAGGGATATCTCTTTACTGCTGCTGTTCCTGACCTTCAACTTGGGATAGCTCCTCTAGGCCCTCCTGCGTCTGCTCAGCCACAGCTCCTCGGGTTGCTCCTCCGAGCTGCCAGCCCTGGCCTTGGGTGTGGGTTGCTCCTCCCAGCTGTCCGCCCCTGGCCTCGGGCTTGGGGTGGCTCCTCAGGGTCACTGCCCCTGGCCTCGGAAGTGGGGTATCTCCTCCTGGCCGCCACTGACCTCGGGCGCGGGGTAGCTCCTCTTGGCCGCCTCCCCTGACCTCGGAAGCAGGGTGGCTCCTCCCGGCCATTCCTGCGCCGTCACAGCCTGGCACTCTGGGCCGCTGTCTCTGACTTCGGACATGGGATAGCTCTTGGCCACACTTAGTGCGCATTCAAGGTTACTGGACAGTTCTTCTCTATGTGCCAATTTCAAAAGTTCTAAAATTTAATTATATCTTTCTACATCCCTGCCTTGAATTAGTCACCCTTTCATTCAATAAGTCTTCCCTGATAGCTCAGCTGATAAAGGATCCATCTGCAATTCAGGAGACCTGGGTTTTATCCCTGGGTTGGGAAGATCCCCTGAAGAAGGGAATGGCTACCCACTCCAGTACTCTGGCCTGGAGAATTCCAAGGACTGGATAGTCCATGACATCGCAAGGAGTTGGATAAGAATGAGTGACTTTAACTTTCACTTTTTCATCTAATAACATTCATCTTTTGATATTACGAAAATATGGTAAACTACCACTAATTTACTGCATGGACTAATTATGAAACTTTTTAAAGTACACAGTCAATGATGCTTGATTTAAATAACAGGAATCTAGTTTGCTATGTGTATTTATCGTAATAGAGCATAGTGACATGATAGCAAAACTTACATTGTGGGGGGTGTATACCTCTACTGACCTTTCTTTCCTTGTTCTTTTATACTTCCATGAATGATTGATTTTATTGTATTTACTTTCCCCAAAGACTCCCTTACCCTCAACCATTCGTCAATGTCATCCTTGCCAAATTGACTTTTATGAAGTATAACACTTAAAAATCAGTCTCTCTTTCACCCTATATCTGTCTATATCTATCTAACTCTGTCTTTTCAAATTTGCAAATGCTGCAGTCCTCACACCAGTTTGTTCACTGATATAAGACCATTAATATTCTTGTTCACTGGTATAAAACAATAATCAAATAAAAGGTACTTAGGCATAAACAGAATAAAAGAAAATAGATGACTGTTGAACCTCATTTTTTAATATTATATTACTCCAGTATGGTGTTTTTAAAATTTACCTGAAGTAAGGGAAAGGTGATAACAAGAACATAATTTCACTTAAGCTTCCTATCTTAAAATTATTACCATTATACTTGTGATACTCATTTTTCTCACATACAACTCATATTCATAATCAAGGTTCATCTTGATACTGCCCAGTTACCTGTATGGATACCAAACACTGTTAAAAATCACATGATAATTTATTGAATGCACCAAATACAACTCTGAAAATTCTGCTTCTCCTCTAAAAATAATAGCTATATATTAAAAATTAAAAATAATAGCTATATATTAAAAATTAAATTGCCTGACATAATAGCTTAAATGTTCAATAAAATAATTAATATTTAATAATTAATCTTATAGACCTAGATTCAAATCTCACAGCTGCCATTTTATGAAGATAAAACTCTGGACAAGATTCAGCCTCCTCATATGTATAACTGACGAAAAAGTAATATGCTGGGAGGGATTGGGGACAGGAGAAGAAGGGGATGACTGAGGATGAGATGGCTGGATGGCATCACTGACTCGATGGACGTGAGTCTGAGTGAACTCCGGGAGTTGGTGATGGACAGGGAGGCCTGGCGTGCTGCGATTCATGGGGTCACAAAGAGTCGGACACGACTGAGTGACTGAACTGAATTGAACTGAACTGAACCTATAATCAAGTTCTCAGTATTATAAATGCCAATATGGACATTTTTGTTCATATCCTACTCTTTGTGTATGTCTTTTGTCATCCTGTGCAAAAGCAAAGTTCTTTGGCATTTCATGGCAACCAAACAAAAAGCATAGAAAAAAAATCTAACCTAATTTTTTTTTCCCATAATAAGATCTATTACAAGATAATGCCTTGTTCTTTTTCAGTATAATGTACATACTGCTGCTGCTGCTGCTAAGTCGCTTCAGTCATGTCCGACTCTGTGCAACCCCATAGACGGCAGCCCACCAGGCTCCCCAGTCCCTGGGATTCTCCAGGCAAGAACACTGGAGTGGGTTGCCGTTTCCTTCTCCAATGCATGAAAGTGAAAAGTGAAAGTGAAGTTGCTCAGTCATGTCCGACTCCCAGCGACCCCATGGACTGCAGCCTACCAAGCTCCTCCGTCCATGGGATTTTCCAGGCAAGAGTACTGGAGTGGGTTGCCATTGCCTTGTACATACAGACTGTATATATTTCTGGGATCAGTTCTTTTCATAGTCCCATTTCACAAAGTCCCAAGTTTGCTTTATACTTAATATACTTTCATTTCTGTTAATGTTTGATGTTATTTGATATCCCTCTACTCTCTAGCACTATGTGTGAGAGTCACTCAGTTGTGTCCAACTCTTTGCGACCCCATGGACTGGGGCCTGCCAGGCTCCCCTGTCCATGGAATTCTCCAGGCAGAAATACTGGAGTGGGTAGCTGTTCCCTTCTCCAGGGGATATTCCCAAATCAGGGATTGAACTCAGGTCTCTCACATTGCAGGTAGATTATTTACCATCTGAGCCACTAGGAAAGCCCAGATGCAGTCTAAAACAGCTTTTTCCATCAATTCTGATTAACTCCAGGAGTCCTGGGTGGAATAATTTTATATAATTCCTTACCTGGGTCACTGTAGAGTAGCAGGGAATAAAAGATAACCCTTTCTCTATAACCACAGGAAAAAAGAAGAATATAAATTATAAAAGAAAAAATACTTCTCACTTGCTTAGGGCATGATTATCTACATATACTTAATGGAATCTATATAAAAACTAACAAAGTTTTTGTTACAGGATGAATTATGCTTTTTCTCCCAAATTCAGATTTAAAGCCTTAACCCTCAGTACATCAAGTATGACTGTATTTATAAATAGGGTCTTTAAAGAGGTGATTTAGGTAAAAAATATGGGTCCTTAGGATATACTATAATCAATCTGACTAGTGTTCAAATAAAAAGAGGGAATTTGGATGCACAAAAAGACACTAAAGATTTAGGTCCACAGAGAAAAAGTGGCGTCTACAAGCTATTGAGAGAGGTATCATTAAGACTTGAAACCTACCTAACCCATGTCTTAGAGTTCTAGCTTTCAGAACTATGAGAAAATAAATTTACATTTGTTAATCCACTCAGTCTCTAGTACTTTGTTTGTTGTAGTTCTAGCTAACTAATACAGCTATGAGATGATTTTAGTAAGATTTTAGCATACAAGACCAATATATAAAAATAAGTTGTATTCTATATCTAAGTAACAATCAGCAAATAAAATACTATGTACATTAGCTTCAAAAATGTGAAGTAAAGGCAGAGACAGCCACAGAGCAAAGAGGAACCCCTGCCTCACAGTCAGCACAGGCTCTAGACATTACAAATGCCAATCACTCCCTCTAAGAAAAGGATAATAGTCAGCATGATTGGAGAAAAGATGTGGCAGGGGTCCAACCATAACCAACATTAGCACCAGAGACACTGGACACACAGTTTACTCAGGGAGGCTCCCACATTAAAACACTCCTTCAAGACCAAAGCAGATAATTCTTTCTTCTAAATGCATGGAGACAGAGAAATTCAAGTAAAACAAACAAAGAAACAAACAAAGAGCAAAGGATGTACTCTCAATTAATAAAATAAGAGAAATATGCTAAAATAAAAATATAATGAAACAGATCTCATCAAGTATACTAGACCTCAAATTCAAAAAGGAGATAAGAAAAATGCCAGAGGAATTAAGAAAGACTATCAATAAAAATAAAGATCACTGTAACAAGGAACTAGAAACTATGAAGATGAAATGATCAAAAACAGACAACTTCATTGCCAAGATAAAAACCCATCTAGAAACAATCAATAGCAGACAAAATAATGCAGAAAAATAAATAACTGACCTGGAAGGCAGAATAATGGAAATCACTCAATCAGAACCGAAAAGAGTAAAACAAATAAAAACAACATGAGATCTATGGAATAATATAAAGTGTGCCAACCTACACATTATTAGGGGTGCCAGAGGAGAAGAGAGAGAGAGAAGATTTAAAATTCAACTGAAGAAACTATGGCTGAAAACTTTCCAAGCCTAGAGAAGGAGTAAGCAATCCATTTACAAGACACACAGAAAGGGTCTCAAACAAGATGAACCCAAACAGACTCACACAAAGGCATATCATAATTAAAATGGCAAATTTAAAGATAAAGAGAGGATCCTAAACATAGCAGGAAAAAAACAAGTAACTGGTCACAAAAGAACCCCCATAAGGGTATTAGCTGGCTTTTCTGTAGAAACTTTGAAACCATAAGAAAGTGACATAACATATTCAAAGTCCTGGAAGGGAAGCATTTAGAATAGAAGAAGCAACTAAGAATTTCTCACACAAGCAAAAACTAAAATAATTAAGCAATACTAAAACTATAGTAAAAGAAATATTGAAGAATGTTATCTAAATAGAAAAGGAAGAATCTCTAGAAAAGAAAAATCATAATTGGAAAGGAAAATATATAAAAGAATTGAAGATCATGTAAATAAGTCAGTACAAAGATTAACAAAGAAAAAAATTATAAAAGTATTGTACCTACAATTAATAATAGAAAAACAAACATGAAAACATAAAATAAGACATCAAAATCACAAAATGTGAGGAATATAGTATAGAATGTAGGTATTTAAGAATGTCTTTAAACTTGTATGACTATCAGTTTAAAGAAACTAGATACAGGTATGGATTAGCCTAATTGAACTCAATAGTAATGACAACTTAAAAACACACAGTATATTCATGAACAACAAAAAGAAAGGTAATAAGGCATACAACAACAAAAAGATCAAACCACAAAAGGAAAACGAAAAAGAAATGAACAAAAAATCACACACACACAAAAAAGAAAAAGATGGATTAAAATGTCTGTAAGTACTTACCTAGAAATAATTACCTTAAGTATCAATATGCAGTAAATGCTCTGATCATAAGACAGAGTGAAAGATTGGATAAAAGAAACAAGAACCTGCAATGTGCTGCCTACAAAAAATTCACTTCAGGGCAAATGATACACTCAGACTGACAGTGAGGGTATGGAAAAATATCTTTTATGTAAACGGAAATGATAAGAAAGCAAGACAGCAATACTATATCAGAAAAACAAACTTTAAAACAAAGGACATAAATAGAGACAAAGCTTACTCCCAAATTGAGGAACAAGACAAGGATGCCCACTCTCATCAATTCTATTCAACATAATGTTGCAAGTGCTAGCCACAGCAATCAGACAAGAAAAAGAAATAAAAAGTATCCAGATTGGAAGGGAAGTGGTTAAACTGTCACTATCTGCAGTTGTCATAATACTCTATATAGAGATCCCTAAAAACTCCAAACAAAAACTATTAGAACCAATAAATGAATTCAGCAAGGAAGCAAGATACAAGATTAATATACAGAAAACTGTTGCATTTCTTTACACTAATAATGACATAACTTTATCATTAAAAAAATTTTATTTAACAACACATCAAAAATATCTAGGAATAAATTTATCCCAGGGGTAAAAGATCTATATGCCAAGAACTGTAAAATATTGATAAAAGAAATCAGAGACGATTCTGAGAAATGGAAAGATATACCATGCTCTTAGATTGGAAGCATATTATTAAAATGGTCATACTACCCAAAGCAGTCTATGGATTTAAGGCAATCTCCTATCAAAACATCCATCTTATTTTTCACAGAACTAAAATAATATGACTGGTTAGCTCAGTTGGTTAGAGTACATTGCTAATGACACCAAGGTCATTAGTTCAATGCCTATATGGGCCAGAGAAAATTTTTTGACAGAAGAAAAGACAACCCACTCCAGTATTCTTGCCTAAAAAAAATCCCACAGACAGAGGAATCTAGTGGGCTACTGTCCATGAGTTTCAAAGAGTCAGACATGATGCAGCAACCAAACAACAAAATAAATAATCCTAAAATTCATATGGAATTACAAAAGACCCCAAATTATCAAAGCAATCCTGATGAAAAAGAACAAAGCTGGAAGCAGAACCCTTCTAGACTCGACAACATTACAAAACTACCGTAATCAAAAAAGCATGATACCAGCATGGAATCAGACATACACTTCAGTGGAAGAGAATGGAGTGCCTAAAAATAAACCCACACAACTCTGGCCGATTGATCTATGAGAAAGGATGCAAAAGAACATACAATTTAAAAAATGTCTCTTCAACAAATGGTTCTGGGAAAGCTGGACATCTATATATTTCTCAATGAAATTGGAACACTCCCATCACACTATATATAAAAATAAACTCAGAATGGTTTAAAGGCTTAAATATGATGTGATACCATAAAACTCCTAGAAGAAAACATAGGCAAAACATTACTGAACATAAATCATAGCAGTATTTTCTTAGATCAGCTTCCCAAAGCAACAGAAAACCAAAGATAAACACATGGGACCTAATCATAGTGAAAACTTTTTGCACAGGAAAGGAAACCATTAAAAAAAAAAAAAAACACAAAAACAGAAAAACAACCCACAGAATAAAATAAAATATTTGCAAACAATGCACCTGAAAATGAGTTAATATTAAATTATATAAACATGCCATACAACTCAGTATCAGAAAAAACAACCTAATCAAAATTAGGCAGACACTTTCCCAAAAGAGACATGCAGATAGACAATAGACACATGAAAAGATTCTCAATATTCCTAATCATTAAAGAAATGCAATTCAAAACCACAATGAGAAATCACACTGGTCAGAATGGCTAATATCAAAAATCTATAAATAATAAATGCTGGAGAGGTTATAGAGAAATATAGATGCTGAAAGAACTATCAGTGCAATTACATACGTATAGTACAATGAACCTGTCTATGTAAAAAAAAGTATTCTTTGACCTTCAGAATTCTCATTGATAGATTTTGTGGCACACAGAAAGAGAATAAAAGAAAAATGTTCTCCAAAAGCTTTATAGATGCCATAATCCAACTTATTTCAATATAGTCTAAAAAATTTAAAAACCATTCATGATAATCAAAGGAAAATTCAGCATCCTTTAATTTTGTTTTGACTACAAGGATTAGGAAGATCCTTTGGAGAAGGAAATGGCAACCCACTCCAGTACCTTTGCCTGGAAAATCCCATGGACGGAGGAGCCAGTAGGCTACAGTCCATGGGGTTGCAAAGAGTTGGACATAACTGAGCAACTTCACTTTCACTTTCACAAACAGCTTAACTTAAAAGCAAGCTGCTGCTGCTAAGTCACTTCAGTCGTGTCCGACTCTGTGCAACCCCACAGATGGCAGCCCACCAGGCTCCCCTGTCCCTGGGATTCTCCAGGCAAGAACACTGGAGTGGGTTGCCATTTCCTTCTCCAGTGCATGAAAGTGAAGTCGCTCAGTCGTGCCCGACTCTTAGCGACCCCATGGACTGCAGCCTACCAAGCTCCTCCGTCCATAGGATTTTCCAGGCAAGAGCTAGAATGTTACTATTCCAGCCCACAGGAAGAAGGAAGAAGTCTTGCCTGAACCTAAAAAAAATGAGAAGACTGAAGGGCTGACTTGCTGATAGCTAGCATTCAGCAATGTAAGTCCACTATGGTATGGCAACAAGAAGAGTTTCAGATATGTTCCAATATTCACGTAGATCTATTTCAGAAATTTCAAGAGGAAGGTCTTTCTCTAAAGGAGATGCATGGAATTATTGTGGCTCTGGGTCATTAGTCCATTTACTACGATAAGCTTGATTATGGCTGATGATACAGGGGAGGAAATTCATCTTTGCAGGAGAAGTCAATAGCAAGATCAGGGTAGACAGAATGTCAAGGGCCTTGAGAGAGTTAACTTAGGCAGACTGATAAGGAGTCCAAGCCCAAGGCCTCTTTAAGGAGGAGGTGAACATTCTTTCTTTTTCACATTCTTTCGCCTTGGCCACGGAGGCCTCGTAGGCAGCAGTATCCCTTGCTCTAGGACATGACTTTTTGACTTTTTGAGCTATGTTATGGGAGAAGGTGTGGGTAAAACTTCCACAGCCTTGAACTCTGGGTTAACCTGTCCCTTCTGACTAATCTCATGCTGATGTCATCCCAGGATGTATGCGACGGGAAAGGGTCTGGGCAAAATTTTCACAACCTTGAGGTATTTTTTTCTATTCTCTGCAGCCGACAGAAAAAGTATATAATGCCCTGCTTAAAACTAGCAAGGCGGGTAATCTTTTACCCCCTTCTGAGGTCTACACCAGAAGCTTTTGTTCTATCACTATCCCTTTAATAAAATTTCTATTACACAAAGCTCTGAGTGACTGTCTTTGGTCCCTAAGTTAAATCTTCTTCTTCAGAGACCACATATCTGGCTTTCATTGTTCACTGAACACCATAAGCTTTCATCTACCAGCTTTGCCAAGTAGGCCAGGATTCAGAAATCCAGTCAGGAAAATTGAGTACAGTGTAAAGATGCCAACAGTTTTATGGGCCGAACCAAGGGTGCAAAAAGATGAGGCTGAGAAAGCAGTCATTTATGAATACATCTATATCCCGACCACACAAATGACAACACACATACCCTATGAACTGGCATACCAGAAGTGATCATTAAATTCCAGCTACTCAGGAAAATATCAGAAATTAGTTAAGGCCAGGCAGAAACTAGAAAGGCTCACTGTCATTTGAAAGGGGCCAAATGAAGTAGGAGCTGAGTTGATATTCTTTTTGACAAAAATATTATATTGGTGGAGTTACTCTCAGTGATTCTTTGATTTAATTCTCCCACTTAGTCCAATCCATAGATACCATAATCTGTATGAGAGGAGTGAAAAACAGAGAAATTAAGTAAGCTATTTAAGATCAGATAACTAAGATAATGGCAAAATCATGACTCAGAGATGTGCTGCTATATTCTAGAGCCTATATAGTTAGCCACTATATTTTTGTGACCTCTCTACTTCCTAGGACACCTTTGGCTAGGGACAGGAAAACATCCCATGCTCACCAGCTCAAAGGGCACAGACATCCCTCTTCCCATTATTTTAAAACAGGTAAGTATATTTTTTTTTCTCTCAAAACCCCAAAAGGCCTTCAAGTTTTATAAATAGTAAGTACTATCTTTTCCCTTTGTACAAGAGAGTGTTTCATTTATGAACTACACCTAATACTGCCTCAAGTACTGAAGTTCAAAGACCAAAGAAAAAAGCAAATCCCTTGTCTTTAGCACATGAGATTAGTAATTTTTCCTCATTTCATAGAAGAAAAGAGGCATGAGTAGGTAGAAACCCATGAGGAAATGAAGAATATCAAGCATTTTGAAATCAACAGTAATTTGTAACATATATTAAATTGAATTTATTTTGTCTACTTTGCAATACATCACCAACCTCTCAACTATTGACATCAACATAATGATATTGTAATATAGTGATGAGCTGTATGTTTCACCCAATATACAATTCCTAGGTAAAGAAAAGTTTGTTTAATTTTATTAAGGACTTTGTATTATATTTCAAATCAAAGTTTGATAAATTATTTAGTGACAGCTAGATATGAATCCAGCACCTCCTGCATGCAAAGTAAATTTGATTCAAGTAAATGTATTTTTGACAAATGACTTGTGCCCGCATGATTTATCAATGTAATGTGAAATGGCCCTAAACCAGCATGGTATCAGCTTGTTTTGCATTTGGTCCTTCAGTGGCAGACTGAAAGTTGAGTATAAGAAAATATAATTCATTCCTATGAGGAAAGTAGGGGACAATTGGGTTTGTGTTCAACTGACAGTACATCTCAAACAACAGAGATTAAAGCTAAAGCAATAAAGAAGCATAAAATTTACTTGACTCTACAACCATGGAAATTAGCTTTGATTGCTAAAGGAAGAAGATATATCATCAGAACTATTGAGCTTATTAAACTGTAATACAAAGCACTTTCTTCTTGATAAATTTTAAAAGGCCACAGTCAGCTTACAGAGCACCACCACTGTAGCATTAACTAGTGTTAAAAAAGATTCTCATATGAGGTTTGGAATCACAGGAACTACTATATCTCAAAAGTTTGCAGTTATTTACCTGAGCAACACAACCAAGAGATATTTAGATAGAATTGCCAGGAATTGATGATAATACTAGATTCAGGGAGAAAGAGGTACAAAGGTTATCAAAGATGGCTTGTAAGTTTGGTCATCATAATAAGGATTCAGAACACTGTATTTGTAACACTGGAAACAAATCGGTTTGGAGCAATATAGACTAAGATAGTAGTTTTGATTTGTTGTAAGTAATGTGCTTTTTAGACATCACATTGCAAAAGTGAATTGGAAGTGTCATGTAAATACAAAAGCAGAGCTCGTAAGGGAAATAAGTGAAAAATAAAATCCTCAAAGCACCCTGTATTGAGGTCATTTTAAAGTATATACACACAGACATGGTTGTATATAACTATGGGTGTGAGTGTGTGTGTTTGTGTATGTATATGTGCTTCCCCTGTGGCTCAGCTGTTAAAGAATCTGCCTGCAATGCAGGAGACCTGGGTTCAATCCCTGGGTATGTGTATATACATATCCCTGGGTGTGTGTATATATACAAAAACATGTATAGTATATATAATATATATATATATATATATGGTATATACATATATAAATATATATTGTTGTTGTTCACTCAGTCATGTCCAACTGTTTGCAACCCCATGGACTGCAGCACACCAGGCTCCCTGTCCTTCACCATCTACTGGAGTATGCTCAAACTCATGTCCATTGAGTTGGTGATGCCATTCAACCATCTCATCCTCTGTCATCCCCTTCTCTTCCTACAGTCAATCCTTCCCAACAACAGGGTCTTTTCTAATGAGTCAGCTCTTTGCATCAGGTGGCCAAAGTATTGAAGCTTCAGCATCAGTCTTTCCAATGAATATTCAAGACTGATTTCCTTTAGGATGGACTGGTTGGATTGCCTTATGGTTCAAGGGACTCTCAAGAGTCTTCTTCAACACCACAGTTCAAAAGCATCGATTCTTCAGCACTCAGCTTTCTTAATGGCCCATCTCTCACATTCATACTTGACTACTGGAAAAACAGTAGCTTTGACTAGACAGAGTTTTGTTGGCAAAGTAATGTATCTGCTTTTTAATAAGCTGTCTAGGTTTGTCATAGTTTTTCTTCCAAGGAGCAGGTGGCTGCAGTCACAATCTGCATTGATTTTGGAGCCCAAGAAAATTAAGTCTGTCACTGTTTCCACTGTTTCCCCATCTATTTGCCATGAAGTGATGGGACCAGATACCATGATCATAGTTTTCTGAATGTTGAGTTTTAAAACCAGCTTTTTCACTCTCTTTCCCTTTCATCAAGAGGCTCTTTAGTTCTTCCTTGCTCTCTGCCATAAGAGTGGTGTCATCTGCACATCTGAGGTTATTGATATTTCTCCTGGCAATCTTGATTCCAGCTTGTGCTTCATCCAGCCCAGCATTTCTCATGATGTGCTATGCAAATAAGTTAAATAAGCAGGGTGACAATATATACCCTTGACATACTCCTTTCTCAATTTGGAATAACTCCATTTTTCCATGTCTGGTTCTAACTGTTGCTTTTTGGCCTGCATACAGGGTTTGCAGGAGGCAGGTAAAGTGGTGTGGTATTCCCATTTCTTTAAGAATTTTCCAGTTTGTTGCAATGCACACAGTCAAAGGCCTTAGCATAGTCAATAACCAGAAGTAGATGTATTTTGGGGAACTCTTGCTTTTTATATGATCTAACAGATGTTGGCAACTTTATATTACCATCAGAAATGCATGAGGATTCCAATTCCTCCACACCATTGTCAACTTGTTTTCTATTATTTCATTTATCCTGATAGAAGTGGTCTTATTTGTTTTATGCTGCATGTCTCTAACCAGTGGGTTTTTTTTTTTTCATGTGCATATTGGTTATATTTACATCATTTTGAGGAAATGTCTATTCAAATCCTCTGCTCATTTTTAAAATTGGGTTGTCTTTGTTCTGTGTTTATTATTTTTTATACAATCTGGATGCTACTCTGATAATAGATGCAGGTCTCTCATTCTGTGGTGTCTCTTTCACTTTCTTGAGCATGTACTTTGTAGAACAATATATTTTATTTCTGATGAAGTTCAGTTCATTTTTTACTCTGTTTGCTTTTGTTTTGGGGATCATATTTAAGAATATCTTGCCTAATACAAGGTCACAAAGACTTCTACCTATATTTTCTTCTAAGAGTTTTATAGTTTTAGTGATTACATTTAGGTCAAGTCACTTTGAGTTAATTTTGTCATTTGGGGTGAGATAAGGGTCAGACTTTATGTGGATGTCTACTTGTTTCAATTATTGTTGTTGTTTAGTTGCTCAGCCATGTCCAATTCTTTGTGACCCCATCGATTGTAGCCCACCAGGCTCCCCTGTCAATAGGATTCTCCAGGCAAGAATACAGGAACAGGCTGCCATTTCCTTCTTTCCTTTGTTCCAATACTACTTATTGAAAAGTCTCTACTTTTTGCATTAAATTCTCTTACAGTCTTCTCAATTTTTTTTTTTTTTTACTACATCTATTGTAATGATCAGTTTGTGTTCTTTTTTCTAGTAATTTTGTATGTTGAATCAACCTCACATTTCTGGGATAAATGTCACTGGGCCACTATATATAATGTTTTTTATATGTTGCTGGATTTAATATAAGTCTAATTCACTCAAAATATTATATAAGTTTCAGATGTACTGCATAATAATTTGATATGTTATATGCAACACTTCATGAAAAATTATTAAAATATTGACAATATTCCCTGGTCTGTATATTACATCAGGCAAACAAAACTCAAAACCACAGTGAGATATCACATCTGTTAGAATGCTTATAGTCAATGAGACAAGATATAACAAGTGTTGGTAAGGATGTGGAGAAATGAAAACTCTCATGCACTGTTGGTAAGAATGTAAATAGGTATAGCCAATATGGGAAATAATATGAGTGTTCTCAAAAAATTTAAAAATAGAGCAACATAAAATCAAGCAATCTCACTGTTGAATATTTATCTGAAAAGAATATAACACTACTTCAAAAAGACACATGAACTCCAATGTTCACAGCAGCATTATTTACAATTATTTACAATATTTAAAATATCTAAGCAACCTCAGTGCCCAAAAAAAGAATGAATGGATGAAAAGATTGTGAGATACACACACAGATACATGCATATGCACATGCACAGCAGAATATTAAACATAAAGAAGAATCTAATTTTGCCATTTGTAACAACATGGATGGAACTGGAATGAATTATACTTAGCTAAATAAGCCAACTGATGCTTTTGAACTGTGGGGTTGGAGAAGACTCTTGAGAGTCCCTTGGACTGCAAGGAGATCCAACCAGTCCATCCTAAAGGGAATCAGTCCTGGGTGTTCATTGGAAGGACTGATGTTGAAGCAGAAACTCCAATACTTTGGCCACCTCATGCGAAGAGTTGACTCATTGGAAAAGATCCTGATGCTGGGAGGGATTGGGGGCAGGAGGAGAAGGGGACGACAGAGGATGAGATGGCTGGATGGCATCACCGACTTGATGGACATGAGTTTGGGTGAAATCTAGGAGTTGGTGATGGACAGGGAGGCCTGGAGTGATGCAATTCATGGGGTCGCAAAGAGTTGGACATGACTGAGCAAATGAACTGAACTGAAATAAGCCAAATCTTTTTGTTTTTCTTTAATACAGGTATTTACAACTTTAAATTTCCAAGTACTGTTCTCACTAAACATCCTAAGCTTTTATATGCTTTTGCATTTATTTCAAAGTATTTTTAATTTCTCTTGTAATTTTAATCAACTCATTACGAATATACTGTTTAATTTTCAAAAATTTGTGAGATCCCTTAATTTTCTTGTATTATTAATTTCTAATTTCATTATTTTAAAATTTACTGAGGTTTCTTTTATGGCCCAGAACATAGTCTATTCTGGATAATATTCCATGCACAACTAACATGAATGTATTTTCTGCTGTTGCTGAGTAGCATGTTATATAGATGCTATATAGATGATATGTAGATGTCAAGTTAGTTGACAGAGTTGTCTAGGTGTTCTGTTTCCTAGCTGATCTTCTGTCCAGTTGTTCTGAAAATACTTTTAAGATTTTCTTATTTTGCTTTTATTTTAAACCAGTTTCTATTAATCCAAAATCTTCAAATGGCCTGGTATCCTTTACAATTACCAAAGATTATGCCATTGATGTTACTGTGAAAAGAGAGGATTATGGTATTGTGATATTAACAGTAAGTAATATTGATATTCATTGCTTTTTAATCATGACTTAGCATGTGCCAATACTTACTATAAGAACTTTCTTAGAACAATGAAGAATCCAAGAGAAAATATTAACACTGAAACATGGCTTCATGACCCATGAGGCCTGTAACCACAAATGTGTGTGTTTGTTTGTTTGTTTGTTTTTAAATAACCTTAAAAGCATTACAGAGGAGTTGGGTCAATAATTACTAGAAATTAAATTATCCTGTATGATAGGAAGTTGAGGTGAATACTGATTAATTAAACAATATCAGCCTATTATCAATAAGACAACATATATCCATACAATAGATGGTTCCTTTTCCATTAATTTCTTTAATAAAATAAACCCAACTCATGATTTTCACATACAATATGCTGCTAAGTCATTTCAGTCATGTCCGACTCTGTGTGACCCCATAGATGGCAGCCCACCAGGCTCCCCCATCCCTGGGATTCTCCAGATGAGAACACTGGAGTGGGTTGCCATTTCCTTCTCCAGTGCATGACAGTGAAAAGGGAAAGTGAAGTCGATCAGTCATGTCCAGCTCTTCACAACCCCATGGACTGCAGGCTACCAGGCTCCTCCACCCATGGGATTTTCCAGGCAAGAGTACTGGAGTGGGTTGCCATTGCCTTCTCCACACACAATATAGGAGACAGAAAATTATAGTCTGTATAAATTATAGTCTGTATATTCAAGACGGAAAATAAGCCATTGTCCCTTAAAACTGCACATAAACTTTCCAATAAAAAACATACCTAATTTCAGTTTATAACATTAGTCAGAAGATTCAAAATATACTGAGTTGGTCAAAAAGATTATTTGACTTTTTCCATCACATCTGATGGAAAAGCCTGAACTAATTTTTTTGGCCAACCCAGTATTTACAAGAGAGAATTGATGTCTTTTTGCCTCTGTCTTTTAGTAAATATTTTGTATAATGAAAGAATATTTGTCTCTTTCATATCAAGTTTCACATTTTAGATCCTTCTCTGTTTAAAAGGAGAAGGAAAAGATTAATCAAAAATTCATAGAGAATATTACCCCAAAGCTAATCAGGAGAGAAAGAGTGAATTATAGGAGGTTAGGAATTTACTTAACATCTAAAGAGCCTGGTTAGGGGACTGGGAGCTCAGGGGGACTCAGGCTAACTAACTCTGCCTGCATCTTCTGACAGCACCAGACAGGAACTCTATTTGAGATAAGTGTGAATGCCTCCAAATTGTTCAACACCCTTCCACTCATGGCACCTTCAATAAGCCATCTATACAATGTTCCACGGCATGGGCTCTGATCAGTTCATGTGATAAGACACATCAGAGACTCCAAAAACTTTTTTGAAGTATCTTCAACAAAACAAGGTCTTGTTTCAGACATAAAACAAGAGTTTTGTTCGGGAAAGAGAGTTAGTCCCTTTTATTACCTTATGGTTTCATTAGGCATAACTCTGACTCAACCTGGCTTAACTTGAAAGTAAAGTTATAGGAACAATACCAATTTATTAAAGGGCCTTCTGTCATGGCTCAGCAGGTAAAAATCCACCTGCAGTGCAGGGGACACAGGAGATAAGGGGTCAATTCCTAGGTGAAGAAGATCCCTGGGAGGAGGAAATGACAACTCACTCCAGTATTCTTACCTGAAAAATCCCATGGACAGAGGAGCCTGGCAAGCTACTGTCCAAAGGGTCACAAAGAGCTGGACATGACTGAACATACACACACACAGAGACCAATTTATTAGCTTGCCTGGAGAATCCCATAGACAGAGGAGCCTGATGGGTTATAGTCCATAGGGTCACAAAGGGTCAGACACAACTGAAGTGACTTAGAATGCATGTGAAATTCTAACCCCTTCATGGATCACAGTCGTCCTGGAGAAGAGGCTTGTGTAATTCAACAAAGCTGTGAGACATACCATGCAGGGCAACCCAAGACAGATGGGTCATAGTGGAGCATTATGACAAAACATGGTTCACTATGGGAGGAAATAGCAACCTACTCCAGTATTCTTACAAGAGAACCCCATGAACAGTATGAAAAGGCAAAAATATATGATATTGGAAGATGAGCCCCCAGGTAGGAAGGTGCCCAATATGCTATTGGAAAAAAAGTAGAGGGCAATAACAAATAGCTCCATAAAAAATGAATCAGCTGGGCCAAAGCAGAAAGGATATCCAGTTGTGTCTGTTTCTGGCAGTGAAAGTAAATTCTGATGCTGTAAAGAACAATATTGCATATGAACATGGAATGTGAGATCAGTGAATCAAAGTAAATTGGACCTGGTAAAGCAGGAGATGCAAAGAGTGAACATTTGACATTTTGAACTAACAGTGAACTATAATGAATGGGAATAGGCAATTTTAACACAGATGACCATTTTATTTTCCACAGTAGGCAAGAATCCCTTAGAAGAAATGAATTCCTTAGGAGAAACAGTCATAAAAAGAGTCTGAAATACAGTACATGGATGCAACCTCAAAAACAACAGAATGATCTTGGTTTATTTCCAAGGCAAATCATTCAGTATCACAGCAATCCAATCCTGTGCCCCAACCACTGATGACAAGGAAGTTAAACTGACAAGCTGTATGAAGACTTACATCTTCTAGAACTAATATCAAAATAGATATCCTTTGAATCACAGGGGATTGGAATGCAAAAGTAGGAAATCAAGAGATATCCAGAATAAGAAGATATCCAGAATAAGAAGTTTGGCCTTGGAGTACAAATTGAGGCAGGGCAAAAGCTAACAGAATTTGCTAAGAGAACATGCTGGTCACACTGTTTTCCAACAACCAAAAAGATGGCTTCACATGGATATCACCAGATGGTATTATAGAATACCAAAATGATATTTATTATGCCTGTTGCAGCCAAAAATGGGGAAGCTCTATATAGTCAACATAAACAAGACATGGACCTGACTGTGGCTCAGACGATGAGCTCCTTATTGCAAAATTCATGCTTAAATTGAAAATAAGTGGGGAAAACCACTAGACCACTCAGGTATGACCCAAATCAAATCTTTTATGATTATACAGTGGAGATGACAAATAGATTCAAAAGATAAATCTGGTATACAGATTTATCTATCAGATTTATTTATTTATTTAATTTATTTATTTATGCTTGACAAACTATGAATGGAAGTTTGTAACATGCACAGTAAGCAGTGACCAAAACCATCACAAAGAAAAAGAAATGCAAGAAGGAAAAATGGTTGTCTGAGGAGACTTTACAAATAGCTATGAAAAGAGAAGCAAAGGGAAACTGAGAAAGTTAAAGATATACCCAGCTGAATGCAGAGTACTAGAGAATAACAAGGAAATATATGAAAGCCATCTTAAGTGAACAATGCAAGGAAACAGAAGAAAACAATAGAATGGGAAAGATTAGAGACCTCTTCAAGAAAATTGGAGATATCAAGGGAACATCTCATGCAAGGATGTACACAATAAAGGACAGAAAAGGTAAGTACCTAACAGAAATAGAAGAGATTAACAGGTGGCAAAAATATACAGAACTGTAGAAAAATGTCTTACTGACCCAGATAACCATGACAGTGTTGTCACTCACCTAGAGCCAGACATCTGGAGTGTGATGTCAATTGAGCCTTACTACAAACAAAACTAGTGAAGGTGTTGGAATTCCGGTTGAGCTATTTAAAATTCTAAAAGATGAAGTTGCTAAAGTGCTACATTTAATATATACAGAAATTTGGAGAACTCAGCAGTGACCACAGAACAGGAAAAGGTCAGTTTCCATTTCAATCCCAAAGAAGGGTAGTGCGAAAGAATGCACAATCTACCATACAGTTGTGCTCATTTCACATGCTAGAAAAATTATGCTCAAAATCCTTTAAGCTAGGCTTTCAGTTCAGTTCAGTCACTCAGTCGTGTCTGACTCTTTGCTACCCCATGAATTGCAGCACGCCAGGTCTCCTTGTCCATCACCATCTCCCGGAGTTCACTCAAACTCACGTCCATCGAGTCCGTGATGCCATCCAGCCATCTCATCCTCTGTCATCCCCTTCTCCTCCTGCCCCCAATCCCTCTCAGCATCAGAGTCTTTTCCAATGAGTCAACTCTTCGCATAAGGTGGCCAAAGTACTGGAGCTTCAGCTTTAGCATCATCCCTTCCAAAGAAATCCCAGGGTTGATCTCCTTCAGAATGGACTGGTTGGATTTCCTTGCAGTCCAAGGGACTCTCAAGAGTCTTCTCCAACAACACAGTTCAAACGCATCAATTCCTCGGCGCTCAGCCTTCTTCACAGTCCAACTCTCACATCCATACTTGACCACAGGAAATACCATAGCCTTGACTAGACGGACCTTAGTCAGCAAAGTAATGTCTCTGCTTTTGAATATACTATCTAGGTTGGTCATAACTTCTCTTCAAAGGAGTAAGCGTCTTTTAATTTCATGGCTGCAGTCACCATCTGCAGTGATTTTGGAGCCCCCCAAAAATAAAGTCTGACACTGTTTCCACTGTTTCTTCATCTATTTCCCATGAAGTGATGGGACCAGATGAAATGATCTTTGTTTTCTGAATGTTGAGCTTTAAGCCAACTTTATCACTCTCCTCTTACACTTTCATCAACAGGCTTTTTAGTTTCTCTTCACTTTCTGCCATAAGGGTGGTGTCATCTGCATATCTGAGGTTATTGATATTTCTCCCAGTAATCTTGATTCCAGCTTGTGTTTCTTCCAGTCCAGCATTTCTCATGAGGTAATCTGCATTAAGTTAAATAAGCAGGGTGACAATATACAGCCTTGACGTACTCCTTTTCCTATTTGGAACCAGTCTGTTGTTCCATGTCCAGTTCTAACTGTTGCTTCGTGATCTGCATAGAGATTTCTCAAGAGGTAGGTTAGATGGTCTGGTATTCCCATCTCTTTCAGAATTTTCCACAGTTTATTGTGATCCATACAGTCAAAGGCTTTGGCATAGTCAATTAAAGCAGAAATAGATGTTTTTCTGGAACTCTCTTGCTTTTTCCATGATCCAGCGGATGTTGGCAATTTGATCTCTGGTTCCTCTGCCTTTTCTAAAACCAGCTAGGCTTTAGCAGTACATAAATCGAGAACTTCTAGATTTACAAGCTGGGTTTAGAAAAGGCAGAGCAACCAGAGATCAAACTGCCAACATTACTTGGATCATGGGGAAAGCAAGGAATTTCCAGAAAAGACATCTACTTCAGCTTCATTGGCCATGTAAAGTCTTTGACTATGTGGATAACAACAATCAACGGGAAAATTTTACAGAGATGGGAGTATCAGACCACCGTACTTGTCTCCTGAGAATCCCACATGCAGGTCAAGAAGCAAGAGTTATAACCTTACATGGAACAACTGACTAATTAAAAATTGGGAAAAGACGTACATCAAGGCTGTATATTTCCATCCTGCTTATTTAAATTCTATGCAGTGTACATCTTGCAAAATGCCAGACTGGACAAATCAAAAGCTGCAATCAAGATTGTCAGGAGAAATATCAACAACAACCAGTCCATTCTGCAGGAGATCAACCCTGGGATTTCTTTGGAAGGAATGATGCTGAAGCTGAAACTGCAGTACTTTAAGGGCCACCTCATGAGAAGAGTTGACTCATTGGAAAAGACTGATGCTGGGAGGGATTGCAGGCAGGAGGAGAAGGGTTTAACCAAGGATGAGATGGCTAGATGTCATCATGGACTCAATAGACGTCAGTCTGAGTGAACTCCGGAAGATGGTGATGAACAGGGAGGCCTAGCATGCTGCGATTCATGGGGTCGCAAAGAGTCGGACATGACTGAGCGACTGAACTGAACTGAACTTATATACAGATGATACCACCCTAATGGCAGAAATTGAAGAGGAACTAAAGAACCTCTTGGTGAGGGTGAAAGAGGAAAGTGAAAAAGCTGGCTTAAAACTCAACATGCAAAATACCAATATCATAATTAGTCCCATCACTTCATGGCAAATTAAGGGGGGAAATTGGTGCAGTGACAGATTTTATTTTCTTTGGCTCCCTAATCACTGTGGACTGTGACTCTAGCCATGAAATTAAGACACCTACTCCTTGCAAGGAAAGCTGTGACAAACCTAGACAGTTTATTAAAAATCAGAGACATGACTTTGCTGACAGACATAGTCAAAACTATGGATTTTCCAGTAGTTAGGTACAGATGTGAGAGTTGGACCATAAAGAAGGCTGAGCACTAAAGAACTGATACTTCCAAATTGTGGTGCTGGAGAAGACTCTTGAGAATGCTGTCATCTACAAGGAAATAATACCAGTCAATCCTAAAGGAAATTAACCCTGCTATTCTTTGGAAGGACTGATGTTGAAGCTCCAATATTTTGGCCACCTGATACGAAGAACTGACCCTTTGGAAAAGACTCTGGTGCTGGGAAAGATTGAAAGTTAAAGGAGAAATGAGCAACAGAGGATGAGACAGTTACATAAAACATCACCAATTTAATGGACATGATTTTGATCAAATTCCAGGAGATAAAAGGTGACTGAGGAGCCTTTCAGGCTGCAGTCCATGGGACTGTAGAGTCAGGCATGACTTAGTGACTGAATGACAACAGTGCAGCAGCAAATACTCAAATATTTAAGATCAATGGAATATTTCATTCCACTGATCTTATTATTGACTTACTGTGTTATTACTTCAAAGGTAATCTCTTTATGGAATATAAAATGGATCACAGGCTACACTGGATTTATGATGAGATTAGCAATCCTAGTATAAGAGCCAGGTATGGTGCTATGTATAGACCTTACTGTGTCCTTTTCATTGCCACAAAATACAGTTAAATTTTAAAGCTTCCCTAGCAGTAAGTTCAGGGTTACAATTAATTCTGGCTACTGAAATGTAGTTAGAAGTAATGAGACCAGGCCCAGTCTTAAGAGCTTGCTGGATTAATCAGCTCTTTATATCCAATGCTGTGATATCCTTGGGGATATATATATATATATATATATATATATTCTAGCAATATAGCTACAAGATGTATGAGTGCAACCCAATCCTTTGCATTATTGAAAAATAAACCTTCAGCATTCAATGCCACTGAAATTTCAGGGTTTACTTGTTACTTAGACATAGGTTAGCCAGATCTGATTAATACAAAGCCCTTTTTCCAATGATTTTAGCATAAGTTCCAAAATTGATTGGATGATGTGACCATATCTGAAATAAACTGTGACCAGGGTATAGAAAAATCTCTTGGGCCAAAACAGGATTCATACCCCATTTGGACAAGCCAGAAACAAATAATGCACAGTTTCTGGAACAATCATTCCCTTAAAGAAAGTAATTAGATACTGAGTGTTTTCTAGATGTTCTATGGCTATAGCTGATCTTGTGGTAAGTGAACTCTTCCATGTTTAAGTGGAAATTGCTGGGAGTAGTTGCTGGCACAAGCCCACAACTCTAAGAACAATTATTCTGAGGTAAATTTTTATTTGGTCTATTTCTTTCACACAGATTAGTTTTACAAATCAACAACTTGAAATTTTCACCTCACAGTTTTCCTTTACCCCGTCCTTCTTTTATGACTAGATGGTAATACTACTCAACTTAGTGGAGATTTTTCCCTCAAATATAGGAGTTCATTATGCAAAATGCTTATTTTCTACTAACACTCTTTTCTGGATCGGTTTTTATTAAAATGAACACATCTGTCTAAGGGAAAAATAAATGTATTTCCTTGGAAATCCTATGAAAGTAGAAAGTTAAACTTCAGGGTTTATCATTGATATCCTATTTGGAGGATTCTCATTAACTTTAATCTCATTCTGGGGCCAAATTTCATTACAGAAAATCTTGCTTCCATTAAAGAAACAGTTCAGGGAATTTATGTATTCAAGAGCACAGCATAAAAAAAAAAAAGTTTCTCTATACTAGGAATTATGTAGCATAATCATAGAGATCATTACATACAGATAGTTTCTCTCATTTTGATTTTAAGATTTCTTTGGAAAATTCATCTTGCATAATTTCTCAAAGGAAAGCCCCTATTGATTGTGTTGATTAACCTCCTTAACTGCAGATGCACTTTCTTGGTCTTTTTAATTTATATGTGAATGCCTATCATGATAGAATGCCATAATGGAGTCAAGTCAAGTAGAAGACACCAAAACCAAAATGTTATCAGTTAAATAAATCAGTTTACAATTTAAAAGAACTTGTTTTGTGTAAGATCATGGAACCAGAATTATATTGAATTTCAAGAAAGAAATGAGGCATAAAATGGTCTGAAGTGTGTTTTCTGCTTGATGAAGGTATCTGCTTTAAGGGAAATAAAGACAACTCAGAGTTCAACAACTCAGAACAGTTAATGAAGGGATTTGTTGACAGGCCTTCTTGGGCACTTTGAAGATAGTAGGCTGTTTAGGTTTAGTGTTTAGGTTATAGATTAGTGGGAATTAGAAGAGCATCTATGAGCTATTAAGCTCAGAACTCATTGGGGAGAAAGCCAGCAATGTTAATATACATATTAACATTTGTATATAATGAACTAATGTCTAGACATAATTTTCCTCCCAACAAAAATGATGGCATTATTGTTCCACATTAAGGAGCTTGAAAGTCACTACTCCATCCTAAAAAGAAGCTGAAAAATCAACTTTTCTTGGATATGTAAGAGAAGGGAGGACACAGAGCCAACACCTGCCCTCAAGAATTAAGAGACAGATAGGCTAATACATATGGTCACAGTTCACCACAACAGAGACCCAAGGGCAGAAAGAACACCAGGAACCAGTGACAGAGCAGGAAAACATGAATTTTAATTGACAAATTGCTGAAGACTCAAGTGTGGACAATTCTTGATAGTTAAAAACTCCAGGGAGAGCCAGTCTTAGGGAAAAAAAAAAAAGAAACAATTAGTCACTCAAGTTGAGTCCAACTTTTCGAGACTCTGTGGACTATAGCCTGCCAGTCTCCTCTGTCCATGGAATTTTCCAGGCAAGAATACGGGAGTGGGTAGCTGTTCCCTTCTCTAGGAGATCTTCCAAACCCAGGAATCAAACTTGGGGCTCCTGCATTGCAGGCAGACTCTTTATCATCTGAGCCACCAGGGACGATCAGTCATAGGCGACCTCCAAAATTTTGTGATATCTGCCTCCAGAAGATCAAGTAGCTTCTCACAGCAAGTAGTACAGTTCCAGTACAGGAAGAGGAAATTTAACCATTTTCAAATATGCCAGAACACTCAGTTTCTAACAAGCCTTGACCTCAGGGGAAACTAACCAGGCCTAAGTATTGTATGGACCCTAACTGATCTAGGGGAAGGGAAATAGCCAAGTTCCAGGCTCATCTTACCTTACTTTTGCTAGGTTTTTATTGGAAGTTGCCAAGTCTTCTGATAAAAACCTAGCAAAAAGAAGGTAAGTTGAGCTTAGGACTGGCTATTTCCCTTCCCCCAGGTTGGTTAGGATTCAAATGATAAAGAATCTGCCTATAAAGCAGGAGCCACAGGAGGCACAGTGATTCCTGGGTTGGGAAGATCCCCTGAAAGAGAAAATGGCAACTCACTCCAGTATCCTTGCCTGGAGAATCCCATGGCCTGAGGAGCCTCGCAGGCTACAGTCCATATGGTCACAAAGAGTTGGACATGTTAGGTAGTTAGAATAGGAAAAAGAAGTCCAGAATGGTGGTGGATAAAAGACAAAGAAGGGAAAAGCCTGTGAAAATAGAACAAAGGTTTGAGGATGGAGTGAGAACCTCAGGTAAAACAAACAGCCCTCGTGGCTAGTCCATTTTACATAGGGGAGGCTCAGGGGGAGGAGATAAAAACATTTAAAAAGGAGCCAAAATGGGCTGGGGGCTTTTCTTCTTTTTGCATATTTTGGGTCAGCCTGCCCTCATGACTCCAGGATGTATTTTCCTTTGCTGGCCAAATAAAACTGAGCTGTAACATAGAGCTGAAACATTGATCTGTCCATCACTTCAAATTTTTGCTGTAGCGAGACAGAACCAAGGAAATTACAAACTCCCTCAATAGACATGACTGAAGCAACTGAGCATACAATGTGTCTTCTTACCTCTGCTAACTGAAGACCTTGATGCCGGGAAAGACTGAAGGCAGGAAGAGAAAGGGATGACAGAGGATGAGATGGTTGGATGGTATTACTGACTCAACAGACAAGAGTTTGAGCAAGCTCCAGGAGATGACAAAAGACAGGGATGCCCGGCATGCTGCAGGCCATGGGGTCGCAAAGAGTCAGACAAAACTGAGTGACTGAACAATAATAACAACACACTGAAGACACAAATTCCCTTGAGATACATAACTTATAAGGCATATTAAGATGAGAACAATTTCTATATCCTCTATGGTTGCACTGTTAGAGGTAAATTCAAGGACTGTTAATTGTTCTCTACCACATTACAGATTTTTTAGTGTAATAATGCTTGCTTTCTGTCTACTTTTAAACACCTGCTTTGTATCTAAGTTAGAATAGAGTCCACTGGGAACTGGATAAAATGAGTGGCAATCTCCAGCTGTGCTCAAAATCTTAACACAATGAAGAATTTGTTCTGAATTATTCCTTCATTAGGCTTCCGAGGTGGCTCAGAGGTAAAGAATCCACTTCCAAATGCAGTAGCTACAGGAGACATGGGCTTGATTCCTAGGTTGAGAAGGTCCCCTGGAGGAGGAAATGGTGACCCACTCCACTATTCTTGCCTGGGAAATCCCATGGACAGAGGAACTAGTGGGCAACAGTCCATAGCATCACAAAGAGTCAGCCATGACTGAGATTTTTATTTTCCCCTTAGAACAGGGAGCTCCTGAAGAGCCATAAAAATAAACTTTTGCAGGTCCATATAACATATTGGGAAGGAACATCTGAATATAAGACTTTCACTGCTTGTTTCCCAATTTTCTAGTCTCTACTGTCCTCTAATACTCACATTCCCCAGAAACAAAAATAAAACGGCTACTATATTTACCTAGCTTTTATTTTAACCCATTAATCCTATTATTGCTCTCTTAAATATGGGGCTAGTTCATTAAAAGACGCTTACTCCTTGGAAGGAAAGTTATGACCAACCTAGATAGCATATTAAAAAGCAGAGATATTACTTTGCCAACAAAGGTCCGTCTAGTCAAGGGTATGGTTTTTCCAGTGGTCATGTATGGATGTGAGAGTGGGACTGTGAAGAAAGCTGAGCACCAAAGAATTGATGCTTTTGAACTCTGGTGTTGGAGAAGACTCTTGAGAGTCCCTTGGACTGCAAGGATATCCAACCAGTTCATTCTAAAGGAGATCAATCCTGGGTGTTCATTGGAAGGTCTGATGCTAAAGCTGAAACTCCAATACTTTGGCCACCTCATGTGACGAGTTGACTCATTGGAAGACTCTGATGCTGGGAGGGATTGGGGGCAGGAGGAGAAGGGGACGACAGAGGATGAGATGGCTGGATGGCATCACTGACTCAATGGACATGAGTTTGAGTAATCTCTGGGAGTTGGTGATGGAGAGGGAGGCCTGGCCTGCTGTAATTCATGGGGTTGCAAAGAGTCAGACACGACTGGGTGACTGAACTGAACTGAACTGAAGTCAGTTAACTTGAGAGAGTTACCAAAGAAGGAAACTTTTCATTAACTATCAAACGGTTCATTCAGCCAAGTTTGGAAATAGACCATAAGCCTAGGGCATGGAGCTAAAATCAGCTGGCATCTTACAGAAGTGACTAAGTGATCAAAATGGAAATCAGAAAAGACAGTAGCTCCTTAGTTCCAAAAATGTACAATATTTTAATAAAATACAATTTCATTTGATTTGTTATGTCAATATCTCTGCTATGTGGCAAGTTTCAGTTCAGTTGGGAGGGCAAATTGTCACCCTTGAGAATACATTTGAGTAGCAGAGAACCAAGTACTTGTTTACAGTTAATTTTCATTCTATGAGAATGTGCCAAATTTGTAGTAGTCATGGAAGTTTTTCATACTGCAGACGGGAGCAGGGTTTTAAAGTGAAGTGAAGTCACTCAGTCGTGTCCGACTCTTTGCAACCCCATGGACTGTACCCTATCAGGATCCTCTGTCCATGGGATTTTCCAGGCAACAGTACTGGAGTGGATTGCCATTTCCTTCTCCAGGGGATCTTCCAGACCCATGGATCGAACCCGGGCTTTACCGTCTGAGCCACGAGGGAAGTCCAATTAATTAATTTCTGTGGCTGTGCTGGATCTTGGTTATGGTATGTGGGATTTAGCTCCCTGACCAGGGAAGTAGGCATCAAATTTAGGTAAACAAGAGGTAGAGATACATAAGCTAAGAGAAGAAAATGACACATATTCTAAAAATATCTGTTGATTCAGATTTCCTTGATGAGAATTTATTTCTGGTGATATATCTTAGGCAGTAGTTAAAGTAGGTTAAAATGGAGAGTCCATGAAGACCAAGGTAGAAAGGCTTACCCTTGTCAAATAAAGGGACAAACAGCTTGAAAATTAAGAGCTAGGAGCTATAGAATAAGCATCCTTTTCTATATTATCTGAGCTTTAATGATTTCTCCACATTTTGTGCTTTCTTGTTCCAACTCTAGATGTGCTTCTTCTCATGTCAAGAACAATTTCTCAACAAGTAATAGTTGATTTACTAAGATTTTAAAGTGTAAAGCAGTTTTCTAAAATTTACATACACTTGATTTGCACTGTAGAGTAACTGAAGCCTATAATCCCTTATTCAACATTTTTCATCCGAAGTATCTTACTTTATATCCCCTGTGCTTTGGCAAAACTAAGGAAAAACAATTTAATACATTCTTTATTTAGCAATCCAATAAACTCACTGATACATTGCCAGAACACATCATTATTAGACAAAAATCAACGGTATAATTAGCCTGGTTTACCCATTGGCTTCTAATTATTGAGCAGTCATTTCACAAGGTGTGACACAGGATAATTTTAACCATCAAAAGAGAGCTTCCAATGAAGAACAGAACTTTCTCAATGGACTTTATATTGACTCTCATCATTTGTGCAGGCAGAAACAGTTTGGTAAATTATAATGAAACCAAATGTAAAGACAGAGTTTTACCAACATGTTTTTATATAAAATTTAGCAAGAATGTTTCTCTTCCCATTAATAATTCCATTAAATACTGTCACTGTTTTGTTTTACAAAGTCAATTATAATAATACAAAACATGAATAACTTTTCCAGTAGCAGTCTCCTTTAATTTTTAATAGTAATTATTATTTTAATTTATTAAGATGGCAATGGAACTTACTGAACTTGGTGGATAACATGCGTGATGAACTCCACTATTGGGTACCTGTGCATGCATGCTAAGTTGTTTCAGTCGTCTCCGACTCTTTGCGACCCTATGGACTGTAGCCAGCCAGCCTCCTCTGTTCATGGGATTTCCCAGGCAAGAATACTGGGGTGGAATAACATTTCCTCCTCTAGGGAATCTTCATGACTCGGGGATAAAACCCACATCTCTTATGTTTCCTGCATTGGCAGGCAGGTTTTTTACCACTAGCACTGCCTGGGAAACTCATAGATACAATTACAATAGTGGCCTGAAAGAGACTCAACAGTTCAACCAGGAAGTCCAGATGAGCATGTTATAGAAGATCCCATCTCACAATAGTAACCACAGCAGGCAGAAGAACATCACTACTAAAGGGTACAGAACTATCTGCACACATGATGGAAAGGCTCCCAAACTGGGTGTTTATTTACTATGTGTTTGTTTTTCATTGCTGGCCCTCTGTCTTAAATAACCAGTAAAAATCAAACAAGACATATGAAACAAAGGTTTTCAGAAACTGAATAACACTTGGTGAACTATTATGATTCCTAAGTAAAAATAAAACATGAGATCAGTCTTGGAATTGTCCAGATAACTGCTTTGAGGCAGTTTTCAAATTGAAGTTGCAGAAAGGGGAATCTATACAGAGCCATGTAGTCTTTCTCATTTTAGAAGAACAGAGTTTGGAGTTCAAAGAGTCCAGTGAAGCTAGAATACATCAGCCAGACTACTGTAGAGGGAGAAATCCTTTGGAAAGAAAGTTCTGATTATCTGATGGCACTCCTTGAATCCTTGAATGAGTAGTGAGCTTCAAATTTGTCAGAGGAAATAACCACAAGAACAAAATGTGTTTACTCTTCTCAGGACTCAAGTATGACTGGAAATAGTTGATTACCAACTGTGAGACATGATAAATGGA
Organism: Ovis aries; assembly: GCF_016772045.2. Classification (NCBI taxonomy): domain Eukaryota; kingdom Metazoa; phylum Chordata; class Mammalia; order Artiodactyla; family Bovidae; genus Ovis; species Ovis aries. Next base: position 28,718,096 of record NC_056075.1, on the reverse strand, counting down.
CATGAGGTAAAATCTTCAGAGAAATACTGAATTAGTTATGGAAGAAAGTCCTAAATTGAGAGCAATCTTAACTAATCTTAAAAATATTAAAAGCAAGCCTTACGTCTTAGAAGGGGCAATTTGATTCCAAGATCTCAGTTTTTGACAACAAAAGTCAACTTCAATGGAATACAACAAAACCTAATTCTCATTCTAAAATTTTAAGATGCTCATAATCTAATTAAAAATTACTAGTTATATTCTTCAGATTCTTTGCATAATTTTTAATTATGAAAGATAATCATTCAATAGAAATGGATACAGAAGTAATGAAGATGATGGCATTAAGTGACACCAGTAAGAGAAACAGCAATTATAAATATGCTCTCTACATTCAAGAGAGCAAGGGGAACCATTAAAACATGATAAAGTGAGAAAGGAAAAATGCAAAAATGTTTAAAGGAAACTCTTTGTGATAAAGTGTATATTAAAAATAGATTAGAAAAATAAAAGATTCTATATAGGAAAGTTTTAAAAACAAAAACCTTAAAATTTTAAGACACAGCAATGGGAAGTATTGCTTAAGTAAATCTTAAGCACAGGGAAAAAATTAAATGAATAAAGCACCGAAAACTAGTTAGACAATAGTTTGTGATAAAATTTACATGAAATTGGAATACCAGAAAATTAGGGGAAGACAGTAAAAATATACATAGAAATAAAAGGCATTTTAAAATTTTTATGTAGGAAAAAAATATTTTTTAAAGTTATAACTTTATTATAAACTGGGAGCTGTCAAACTATTCCTTGAAGACCAAATTCAGCATGTGGTCTGCTCTCTATGACCCCTTTGTCTAAAATCAACTTTACATTTTTAAAAGGCTGAAGAAAAAGAATATGTGACAGAGATACAGGGACATAAAACCTAAAACAGTTACTATTTGATCCTTTACAGAAAGTTTGTTAATCACCAAGATAAACTCTCAACCAAATAACAAAGTGAAGCACAGGCCAATTTAATACAAAGAAACAATGCCAAGTGCACTTATAATCAAACTATTAAATATATATATATATATATATATATATATATATTATAAAAGAAATGGTCTTCAGACAAGCAAAACAAAAATTTGCAACATGTACCAAAGACTAAAGGTAAGAGTGATAGCAGAATGTTTTTCAAAAATGGTACAAGAAAAAAAGAAATATTTTTAGTATACTGATGATGGAAAAACAAAACAAAATCTTTCAAACTGTCAAGCTAGCATTCCGTATCTAGAGGAAAGTTCTTTCAAAGATTAAAAAAAAGTAAAAGGCTTTAAAGAAAGAAAAAATGCAAGATTTTATTACCAGCATGTCTGCACTACAAGAAATGTTAAAAGAAGTTCTTGAGAGAGAAATGAACAAGAACAGAAAGAAAATATAGATCTACACAAACACATGAAGAATACTGGAAATGCTCAATGTATATATAAAATATTTTTCTCATTTTATTATCAGGCTCTTTAAAAGGTAGTTGAATATTAGAAAAAAAGTATGTTACAGAATTTAGAGCAAATGTAATATAATGTATGATAATGTCAAAAAATATGGAAGGATAAATGCAAATGTTTTTTGTTATAAATTTCTTACATTATGAATAAAAATATATAGTATTTTGACCATAGACTATGATAAGTTAAATTGTATGTTAATATGTAAACCACAGAATCACTGCTAATGTGTGTATGTTTGGAGATGAGATTTCATAATGTTTTTAAAAAAGCACATTCATACAACAGAAAATAGTAAAAAGGAGAAAAAGGAAAGACTACATGGGACAAAAAAGTAAAATTTAGATATACCCATTATATGCTGACTAGAATAAGATAAATAGAAAAATTACCAGTGTCAGGAGTAAAACAGAGGTAAAACTACATACCCTACAAGTGCTTATAGGATAATGTGCTCACTCACTCAGTCATGTCCAACTTTTTCTCACCCCATGGACTGGAGCTGAGCAGGCTCCTCTGTCCGTGGGGATTCTCTAGGCAAGAATACTGGAATGGGTTGCCATGCCCTCCCCCAGGGGATCTTCCCAACTCAGGGATCGAACTCAGGTCTCTCACATTGCAGGTGGATTCTTCACCATCTGAGCTACCAGAGAAGCCCAATAAGATAATAAGGAAATATTAAAAACTATTAAAGTCTCCTTAAGAAGTACTGAAGATCTGAATAGTATTGTATCTATATCCAGCACACAGATTCAGATATTAAATAAACTGAATTTGAATGTGTATCTCAGTACTTCCAACAAAGAAAAGTCCGGCATATGGTCTCTCTTACAAATATTAATCTTATATAAATTCTTCCTTAAATTGGAAGAGAGAAAAATTTCCAATTCATTGTGTGAGGCCAGCCTCCCTTGATACCAAACAAGACATTATTACAAGAAAGAAAACTACACAACAATGTCCCCCATAAATATAAAAGCAAAAATTCTCAGTGAATGTTATCAAATTAAATTCAGCATATAAAAATAATATATCGTGACTTTACTATATATTCTGGAAGTACAGGTTTGGCTTAATATATAAAACGTAATTCACCATACCACATTATGAAAAAGAAAAAAAAACAGATGATCATTTAAAACAATGATGCAAAACATTTGAAAAAAGTTAACATCCATTGATATGACAAAATGTTTCAGCAAACTGAGTAGGACACTTCCTCTCACTGATAAAGAGAATCAACAAAACAGCTAAAGCTACAACTTACTTAACTGTGAAAAATTATGCTTTTCCCAAAGATCCAGAACAAAGTATATTCATTCTCTGACATTCACCATCATTCAGGAAGACCTATCAATCTCAATAATGCAAGAAAAATTATTTAAAAATCAGTAGATGGTCCTTAATCCATTGTATATTCTTGCCTCCTTTGTCGAAGATAAGGTGTCCATAGGTGTGTGGATTTATCTCTGGGCTTTCTATTTTGTTCCATTGATCTATATTTCTGTCTTTGTGCCAGTACCTTACCATCTTAACGACTGTGGCTTTGTAGCAGAGCCTGAAGTCGGGCAGGTTGATTCCTCCAGTTCCATTGTTCTTTCTCAAGATTGCTTTGGCTATTCGAGTTTTTTGTATTACCATACAAATTGTGAAATTATTTGTTCTAGCTCTGTGAAAAGTACCGCTGGTAGCTTGATAGGGCAGAGAAGGCAATGGCACCCCACTCCAGTACTCTTGCTTGGAAAATCCCATGGACAGAGGAGCCTGGAAGGCTGCAGTCCATGGGGTCACTGAGGGTTGGGCACGACCGAGTGACTTCACTTTCACTTTTCACTTTCATGCATTGGAGAAGGAAATGGCAACCCACTCCAGTGTTCTTGCCTGGAGAATCCCAGGGATGGGGGAGCCTGGTGGGCTGCCATCTATGGTGTTGCACAGAGTCAGACATGACTGAAGTGACTTAGCATAGCATAGCTTGATAGAGATTGCATTGAATCTGTAGATTGCTTTGGGTAGTATACTCATTTTCACTATATTGATTCTTCTGATCCACAAACATGGTGTATTTCTCCATCTATTAGTGTCCTCTTTTATTTCTTTCATCAGTGTTTTATAGTTTTCTATATATAGGTCTTTAGTTTCTTTAGGTAGATATATTCCTAAGTCTTTTATTTTTTTCGTTGCAATGGTGAATGGAATTGTTTCCTTAATTTCTTTTTCTACTTTCTTATTATTAGTGTATAGGAATGCAAGGGATTTCTGTGTGTTGATTTTATATCCTGCAACTTTACTATATTCATTGATTAGCTCTATTAATTTTCTGGTGGACTCTTTAGGGTTTTCTATGTAGAGGATCATGTCATCTACAAACAGTGAGAGTTTTACTTCTTCTTTTCCAATTTGGATTCCTTTTATTTCTTTTTCTGCTCTGATTGCTATGGCCAAAACGTCCAGAACTATGTTGAATAGTAGTGGTGAAAGTGGGCACTCTTTTCTTGTTCCCGACTTTAGGGGAAATGCTTTCAATTTTTCACCATTGAGGATAATGTTTGCTGTGGGTTTGTCATATATAGCTTTTATTATGTTGAGGTATGTTCCTTCTATTCCTGCTTTCTGGAGAGTTTTTATCATAAATGGATGTTGAATTTTGTCAAAGGCCTTGTGGTGGATTCACATCAATGTATGGAAAAACCAATATAGTATTGTAAAGCAAAATAAAGTAAAACTAAAAATTAAAAAAAATCAAATATGACACATAGTTTTTTATATAGCTACTTGCAGTGAGTTAAAATAATAATAATAAAAAGAACACTTTGACTTATAAAAAAACAGTAGATGGGTAAGCAAGAAATATAACTTGAAGATAATATGATTGTGTAGAAAATCCCCAAGTATCCTACAAAATATTAGATTCTAATAAGTCAATTTAAAGGGAACAACAGCAAGAGAAACAAATAGATTGTATATCTATGTACTGCTGCTGCTGCTGCTAAGTTGCGTCAGTTGTGTCCGACTCTGTGCGACCCATAGACGGCAGACCAACAGGCTCCTCTGTTCCTGGGATTCTCCAGGCAAGAATACTAGAGTGGGTTGCCATTTCCTTCTACAATGCATGAAAGTGAAAAGTGAAAAGTGAAAGTGAAGTCGCTCAGTCGTGTCCAACTCTTAGCGACCCCATGGACTATATATAGCCTACCAGGCTCCTCCATCCATGGGATTCTCAAGGCAAGAGTACTGGAGTGGGTTGCCATTGCCTTCTCTGCATGGGGTTGCAAGAGTCGGACATGACTTAGCAACTAAACCACTATATTGTAGTAACATTATGTTGCAATATAATCTATAATGTTACTACAATATAGTGGTTTAGCCCCTAAGTCATGTCCAACTCTTGTGACCCCATGGACTGTAGCCTGCCAGGCTCCTCTCTCCATAGTATTCTCCAGGCAAGAATACTGGAGTGGGCTGCCATTTCCTTCTCCAGTGGATCTTCCTGACCCAGGATCATATCCAAGTCTCCTGCACTGCAGGGAGATTCTTTACCAACATACCTAAGCAAGTATGTGCAAGATTTACGTGCTGAAAACATAAAACACTTGTCAAAAAAAATAAGACCCAAATAAATAAATCTATATTCCATGATCCTATCTTGTAAAACTCAGTACTATCACAGTGTCAGTTCTCCAAAATCTGATCCACAGATTGAATGCAATCATAATTAAAATTCCAGCAGAATTTTGGTAGATATAGAAAAGCAACTTCTAAAATTTATATGGAAAGGAAATGATATTGAATAGCTGAAATAACTGTGCATAGAAAGAACAGTCAATGAATTCAATTTATTTGTAATTTATATGATTTCTGAGATGGCTACAAATGATCTCAGCAATGACGACCTTGAAATTCTAGAAGGTTCTAATTCTAAGGATCTGCATGATAAAACTGAGGTGCTTAGGTTAAAGGGCCATATTCACTGAAGGTGCATCACTGACCTTGCATCTGCAATGGCCCCAGACAAATTCAGGGTTTACCTGTGTCCTTCTGGTACCCAGGGATTTCACTCTTATTTGAACAAAGATCCCTGGCTCTGAGTTCAGACCCTGCAACCCCATTGATACTTGCCAGCTAAGTTACATTTATTTGGTTTATTCCTTTTGCCTTTCCACATACCTCTAACAAGGGACAGATTTCTACCATCCTTCAAGAGACAGCTCCAATATCATTTTCTTTGTGAAGCCATTCATAAGTCTCATAACAACATAAGTTCTCTTTACTTTATCCCTCTGTGTTTCTTCCCCACGTGTCACATGGAATTCTTTCTCATCTCTCCTCTCTTTCTTTTCTCTTTTGCTATTATTTAAAATGTCAAATTCTCACTTATTCTCAAGACAAAATTATTTATTCATGTTATTCCAGCATTTAGCATAGGGTCTAACACATTTGACATCCATTTAAAATAATTATTACAACAGTTAATAATCTTCAAACATTTACATGCTCTGTTAACTTCTTTACTGGCATATATTTTAAAAAATACCATACACTTTTATGATAGGAAAAAAATAATAAAACATTTCACAAATGAGGAAACTGAAGCATAGAATAAAGTAATCTACCCCAATTCACACCACTAGTAACCATCATAGATGATTGTGAGTCTGTTAAACTTAAGAATTCTCAACAATTAAACCACATTGTTTTACATATAATTCTGACACCTTCCACCACTCTTGGTTTATAGTAGATACTCAGCAAATAAGTGCTAGTGGATTAACCAAATGAGCACAGAGCAGAGCTATATGATAACAATCTCAAATAGGAATGCCACTAGTAGAAATTATTTGCTATTACAATAGTGCAAGCTTCAGCTTCTGTAGCTATTATTTAAGAGGCAGTGATGGACACAGATTGGTGATTTTTTATTTCTTTCTCATTTACAGAAAACTTGCCTGCCCTCTGACTTTAACATTCTCTCTAGCTTCTGGTGAGGTCCTAGGACTAGAACTCAGTTAATGAGTTTCAGAACAATACAGCTATGAAGTTCAGGGGACAAAAGGTGAAAACAATTGCTAAAGAAACTTATCCTCCCTGTGTGTCCTAGATCTGGATCTATATACCTTATTAGCAGCTAATGAGCATTTCATGTTCTCCAATTTCCCTGTACTAATGGTCTGCTTCAGGGACAATTCAGACAATTAGAAAGAACTGCAATGCAGAATATTCTCACTCTTCAACAGCTTTTGAATCACCAGGGAAATTTAGCTTCATCATTAGGAAGAAACTTGAGGTAATACAACAATCTCAGAGGATCTGGGGTACAAAAATCTCAGATATTTGTCTCATCTTATTTTTTGATGAATATAAATACATTCCCAGGTTACCAGGTCTAAGACATCTAGAAAGTGAAGTCGCTCAGTCATGTCTGACTCTTTGTGACCCCATGAACTGTAGTCTACCAGGCTCCTCCATCCATAGGATTTTCCAGGCAAGAGTACTGGAGTGGGTTGCCATTTCCTTCTCCAGGGGATCTTCCTGATCCAGGGATCGAGCCCAGGTCTCTCGCATTATAGGCAGGCGCTTTACCATCTGAGGCACCAGGGAAGTCCAAGACATCTAGACACGATGTTTAATGATTTCCCTTGGGTATGTCAAGCGTTGTAAGCCATTTAAGAACATGGGAAGGAAGAATTACCAATTTTTAAAAATCAGTCTCTGATTTTCCCATAACAGCTTTGCTTTCTACTCTTAGATATATCTCATAAGACTAAAAAAATTACTAAAATACCCTCTTTCATTTTATAAAGAGTGATCAGCTCAAGGACTTAAATATAAAACAATAACTACCTTTGTTACCAAGCAACAGCTGGCAATTTATTTATGTTACATCACTATTTATACTTAATAGCAATGCTACCGGTCGTGGCATAACTGGAATTTAGCAAAATATGGTAAAAGAAAGAAAGAAAAAAAATGGGTGCTGGTCTTTGAAATGAATTGCTTACTCAGGCTTACATATTAGCAGCATAAACTCTGCTGAACATACACTGAAAAACCATAATTGTGCTGTTAGCATGATGTACCAATGAATCACCTTATTGCCTCCTTTCTACTTTTATTCCTTCTTAATACTTAAACTCTCCATGAGCACCACCTATTATTCTTATATACTTTACAACACACTTTTAGTTATATTAATACCATAATTTTGACTTTGCAGTTGGCCTTCAGTTAGTGAAGAAGTCCATTACTGTACTTGTATTAAGTTTGGAATACCCTTGGGGATTTTTAAACACTGAGATAGCATGAAGATTTCCTGCAAAGATCTTGCAACATGTTTGTGGAACTAGACATATTCACATTAAACAATAGAAGGATAATTACAAAAAAACTCTCAATGAAACAAAATAATGCACAATAAATTGAATACATAAGTGGGTCAATTAATTATGCTTCTATGCTATCTTTGTAGGTTTTATGCTATCCTTGTAGGGTTTTTTCCCTACCATTATGTTAACTCCATTCAAGCAGAGTGGGTAACAACCTGCAGAGACACATATGACTTACTTCAATGCTAATTATTTCATTGTTTCTTTTATTCTATTTGTTCAGTAAATGATTATTAAAATAAAATTTTAATAAGTTAAAACTCAGAGTAATTCATCTCAGGGTACATCTCACTCATAGCTCTAGAGATATATGAATAGTGATGAGACTAATGTTTTTGCCATGCTTAGTGATTCTTTGGAAAGGTGTTATTTTTAATAGAAGATCATAATAATGAACTTGAAGTCAACCTCTGGATATTAACAGACATTCACAGACTCATAGGCAAGGGTAATGAAGGGACTGTTTCCTTAATGAATATTCTGTACTAGGGATTATCTAATTACCTAATTACCAAAGCAGGAACCTGGGCTTTGATGTTTTTTTAATAGAAGGTAGAATACTTTTCTAATTTAGCATTTTTCATTTTAAATGCTCATTAGCTACAACATTCCACAGTGTAAAGGATCGTCCAAGCGAGTAAAGTGGTAGAGCTATCCTAACTACATTTTCAATAGAAGTCCTTCTCAGAATTTGCTTCATTTTTTCTTGCCAATATTTCTCTTACCCAATAGCTGTTGCTGGATGTCCATTTGTTCTGTTCTCACTATGCAGTAATATACTAGCTTGCAATCCCTCCCTCAGATAGAGAACTCTATCACTTTACCTGGTACTGGGACTATTTTGGTTGCTGCCAACTCTGAGATATCAAATCAGCAGAGAATAAGCATAAGCTAAGTCTATTGCCTCAAGGATTCAGAGATTTCATTACTTTGCTTACAAATCTTTGGACTTTGGGATTTGACAAGATGCCCAAAGGCAAAATGATACAACATTCTCCAAAATGTTTCCAATATTCCATGTCCTAGAGAGAGAGAGAGAGAGAGACTCTTTCTGATTTCACAAAAGAATACTCAATATATACACATGGGTTACTGTCAACATTGAATAAATGAAGGAAGAGGGAGGAAGAGAGGGAAGAAAAGGAGAGAAGGAAGAGGAACAGGAGGAGGAAGACTAAGAAAAATTACGTATCAGGAGGAGATACTCATCACTAAAGTCTCAGTTAAAGTACTACCAAGTGTCTTTGCTACCTGTACTCTGCTCATATTAGTTCTCCAGGTAAAATTTACATGAAACACTTCATTCATGTGATTTTCATTCTTTCTACTTCATTCACTTTTTCATTAATTTTACTAAAGTTGTAATGATATATACATACATATTATTTGAGTATTTGCTTATAAAAATGAATAAGTGCTGCCTGGAAAGATTTTTTCAAAATTTAAAAAAAAAGGGCATGTGTATATTTATAATTATAGAATCATGCAAAATATATCTTAAATACCCACGATAGGTATAATTTCATGATGTTTTTTGTGATAAAGAGTTAATGGGAATAATTGTCCCTTTAATATTAATAATCACAAGCTCTTTAATGGAGATAGATTACAAAATCTATCTGGAAATATATTTTTAAATGGCCAGATTCAAAATAGCTATAAAATGACATTGAAAATTTGATTCAACTGGAGCTCATGCAACCAATTCATTTCTCTTATTATCATATTTTGCACATGAATGGTGGAGGAGACCAGTTACAGAGAGTCACATATTCCTGCAATAGTCTATAGTCAGTTCAGTTCAGTCGTTCAGTCATGTCCAACTCTTTGCAACACCATGGACTGCAGAATACCAGGCCTCTCTGTCCATCACCAACTTCACTCCCGGAGTTTACTTAAACTCATGTCCATTGAGTCAGTGATGACATCCAACCATCTCATCCTCTGTCATCCCCTTCTCCACGCACCTTCAATCTTTCCCAGCATGAGATTCTTTTCAAATGAGAAAATTCTTTGCATTAGATGGCCAAAGTGCTGGAGTTTCAGCTTCAACATCAGTCCTTCCAATGAATATTCAGGACTGTGAATGGGACCAGATGTCATGATCATAGTTTCCTGAATGTTGAGTTTTAAAACCAGCTTTTTCACTATCTTTCCTTTTATCAAGAGGCTCTTTACTTCTTCCTTGCTTTCTGCCAAAATGGTGGTGAGGTTATTGATATTTCTGCCGGCAATCTTGATTACAGCTTGTGCTTCATCCAGCCCAGCATTTCTCATGATGTACTCTGCATATAAGTTAAATAAGCAGGGTGACAATATACAGTCTTGATGTACTTCTTTTCCTTTTTGGAACCAGTCTGTTGTTCCATGTCGAGTTCTAACCATTGCTTCCTGACCTGCATACAGATTTGTCAAAAGGCATGTCAGGTGGTCTGTTATTCCCATCTCTTTGAGAATGTTCCACAGTTTATTGTGATCCATACAGTCAAAGGCTTTGGCATAGTCAATAAGCAGAAGTAGATGTTTTTCTGGCACTCTCTTGCTTTTTTGATGAACCATTGGATGTTGGCAATTTGATCTCTAGTTCCTCTACCTTTTCTAAATCAGGCTGAACATTTGGAACTTCATGGTTCATATACTGTTGAAGCCTGGCTTGGAGAATTTGAGCATTACTTTACTACCGTGTGAGATGAGTACAATTGTGTCATAGTTTGAACAGTCTTTCTTTGAGATTGGAATGAAAACTGACCTTTTCCAGTCCTGTGGCCACTGGTGAGTTTTCCAAATTTGCTGGCATATTGATTGCAGCACTTTCACAGCATCATCTTTTACGATTTGAAATAGCTCAACTGGAATTCCATCACATCCACTAGCTTTGCTCAAAGTGATGCTTCCTTAGGTCCACTTGACTTCACATTCCAGGATGTCTGGCTCTAGGTCAGTTATCATACCTTCATGGTTATCTGTGTCATAAAGATCTTTTTTGTATAGTTCTTCTGTATATTCTTGCCACCTCTTCCTAATATCTTCTGCCTCTGTTAGTTCCATACCATTTCTGTCCTTCATGGTGTCCATCTTTACATGAAATGTTCCCTTAATAGCTCTAATTTTCTTGAAGAGATCTCTATTCTTTCCCATTCTATTGTTTTCCTCTATTTCTTTGCATTGATCACTGAGGAAGACTTTCTTATCTCTCCTTGCTATTCTTTGGAACTCTGGATTCAAATGGGTATATCTTTCCTTTTTTCCTTTGCTTTCACTTCTTTTCTTTTCACAGCTATTTGTAAGGCTTCCTCAGACAACCATTTTGCCTTTTTGCATTTCTTTTTCTTGGGGATGATCTTGATCCCTGCCTCCTGTACAATGTCATGAACCTCCTTCTATAGTTCTTCAGACACTCTATCAGATATAATCCCTTGAATCCATTTCTCACTTCCACTGTATAATCATAATGGAGTTGATTTAGGTCATACCTGAATGGTCTAGTGGCTTTCCCTGCTTTCTTCAATTTAAGTCTGAATTTGGCAATAAGGAGTTCATGATCTGAGCCACAGTCAGCTCTTGGTATTGTGTTTGCCGACTACATAAAGCCTATCCATCTTTGGTTGCAAAGAATATAATCAGTCTGATTTCAGTATTGACCATCTGGTGATATCCATGTGTAGAATCTTCTCTTGTGTTGCTGGAAAAGGGTGCTTGCTATTACCAGTGCATTCTCTTGGCAAACTCTATTAGCCTTTGCCCTCCTTCTATCTGTACTCCAAGGCCAAATTTGCCTGTTACTCCAGGTATTTCTTGATTTTCTACTTTTGCATTTCAGTCCCCTATAATGGACACCCCCAAAGCGCATCGTTTTGGGGTGTTAGTTCTAGAAAGTCTTGTAGGTCTTCATAGAACCGCTCAATTTCAGCTTCTTCAGCATTACCGGTTGGGGCATAGACTTAGATTACTGTGATATTGAATAGTTTGCCTTGGAAATGAACAGAGATCATTCTATCGCTTTTGAGATTGCATCCAAGTACTGCATTTTAGACTCTTTTGTTAACTATGATGATTACTCCATGTCTTCTAAGGGATTCCTTCCCACAGTAGTAGATATGATGGTCATCTGAGTTAAATTCACTCATTTTAGTTGATTTTAGTTTGCTGATTCCTAAAATGTCAATGTTCACTCTTACCATCTCCTGTTTGAACACTTCCAATTTGTCTTGATGATGGACATAACATTTCAGGTTCCTATACAATATTGCTCCTTACAGAATAGGACTTTACTTCCATCACCAGTCACATCCACAACTGGGTGTTGTTTCTGCTTTGGCTCCATCTCTTCATTCTTTCTGGAGTTATTTCTCCACTGATCTCCAGTAGCATACTGGGCACCTACTGACCAGGGGAGTTCATCTTTCGGTGACCTATCTTTCTGCCTTTTCATACTGCTCTTGGGGTTCTCAAGGCGAGAATACTGAAGTGGTTCGCCATTCCTTTTTCCAGTGGACCACCTTTTGTCAGAACTATCTACAATGACCCATCTGTCTTGGTGGTCCTATGTGGCATGGCTCATAGTTTCATTGAGTTAGACAGCATTGTGGTCCATGTGATCAGATTGGTTAGTTTTCTGTGATGTTGTTTTCAGTCTGTCCTCTGATGGAGGATAAGAGGCTTATGGAAGCTTCCTGATGGGAGAGACTTTCAGAGGGGAAAATGGCTCTTGTTTTGATGAATGGGGCCATGCTCAGTAAATCTTTAGTCAATTTTCTGTTGATGGGTGGGGCTGTATTCCCTCCCTGTTATTTGACTTTAGGCTAAATAGCAAACTATGGTGGAGGTAAGGAAGATAATGGAGACCCTCTTCAAAAGATCCCATCCATGCACTGCTACATTCAGTGCCCCGGGCCCTGCAGCAGGCCACTGCCATCCCACGCCTTTGCCAGAGACCTCTGGACACTCACGGGCAAGTCTGGGTCAGTCTCTTTTGCGGTCACTGCTCCTTTCTCCTGGGTCCTGGTGAGCACAGGGTTCTGTTTGAGCCCTCCAATAGTTGATTTCCCAGTCCTGTATAAGTTCTGGCAGCTTTATGGTGAGGTTAATGGCAACCTCCTCCAAGAGGGCTTATGCCATACCCAAGTCTGCTGCACCCAGAGCTCCTGTCCCTGCAGCAGGCCATTGCTAACCCATACCTCCTCAAGGAGACATTCAAACACAGTTCTGTCTCAGTCTCTGTGGGGACTCTGGGCTCTGGTGCACACAAGGTTTTTTTTTGAGCTCTCTGAGCATCTTTGGCAGGTATGGGGTTTCACTCTAAATGTGATTTTGCCCCTGCTACCATCTTGCTTGGGCTTCTCCTTTTCCCCTGGACATGGGGTATCTCCTCCAAGTCACTCCACTGCCACGCAGCCACTGCTCCAGTGCCGCACAGCCTGTCTATAGTCAATGCACAACTATTCCCTACAGTCAAGTCTGAAGGGTTTAAACTGATTAAACTGAAACTGTTTTAAACTGATTAAATATTTAAGGAGGCACACTGATCTCAGCATTCCTTTTCCCCACCCAATCTTCTATGTAGCTTTAGTTTTCAGAAATAATGACACTTCTTATTACTTGGTTATCTTCCATTATAAAGTGCAAAGAAAAGAATTTATTGAATGACTCAGCATAGAATTGGTTTGACTCTTACAAAATAGACAACATCAAGTGGGTAGCTGAGAGTACACAAATGCATTTGTGCCTCAGTTCAGATGATGCATGGTATTGGAGCATGAGGAAGTTAGAAAGCAAAGTGTATGGACTGGATGAGTCTCATCTACAAAGACTACCACTTTTCCTTCTGCCAAACACAGACCTGCAATAGGGGCATATCTTCCTGATATCATACCATTCAGTAGAGAGATCTTATCACAAATCAAATTCTAATTGCCAAGATGACTTCACTGGTAATTAAGCTGGAGGGAATACAAAAATTCTAGATAGTACTATACAATAATATCATAATATGAATCAACATCTTTCATGAAGATTTCTGAAAACATGGCCATGGCTAAAATAAGTTTTCTGCTGGTATTGTTCCCTATGCTATCAATTTCTTTTTTTTTTTTTTTTTTTCCTATACAATACTTTACAAATGAGAGATCTCTCTCCACTGTGAAAGGAAAATCAGAATTCCTAAGAGAACTCCCTAATTTGGAGCCAGTAGGCCATTAAAGAAGTATTACCTATGCATCTCTCAGATTTGGTCAAATTAGAACTTTTGACCACATATTGTCCTAATGTAGTCATCCAAAACATCTGCCAGAAATTCAAGATATTTATCAAACCCTTACCCTAAAATAACATTAAAAACCCTTCTCTAAAATGAGTCATGATTCCTTAAGGATAAATATTTTCTGGCTAATGCTAGTCAATCACAATTCTTGCCAAGAAACTTTTTTCCTTCAAGTTTTATTGCATTATAATTGACATAGAGCACTGCATAAGATTAAGGTATATAGCATAAAGATTTGACTTATAGATATCATGAAATGATTATTACAGTAAGCTAAGTGAGTATTCATCATCTCATATAGATACAAAAATCAAAGAAACAGAAAAAATATTATTTCCTTGTGATGATAACTACAGATTTACTCAGTTTTCTGTTTTCATAGAAAACATAACAGCAGTGTTAATTATGTTCATCATGTTGTACATTACATTCCTAGTAATTATATATCTTATAACCAGAAATTCATACATTTTGACCCCCTTTATCTAGTTCCCTTTCTCCCCACTCCCCACCACCTTTGGTAACCACAAATCTGATCTATTTTTTTTTAAGAGTTTGTTGGTTTTAGAAAGGTAGTTGACCTACAACACTATATTAGCTCCTGTTATACAACAGAAATTCAATATTTCTATATATTACAAAATGTTCACCAGAGTAAGTCTAGCTATGATCTATCACCATACAAAATATAGAGAGATGCTGACTATATTTCCCACACTTTGCATTTCATATCCAGGGCTCATTTACCTTGCAACTGGAAGCTTGTACTTCTTTAATTCCCTCACCTATTTCCTCCTCTGCCTTCCCCTCTCCCCATTGTCAATCACTCACTTGTTATCTGTCTCTGTGACTCTTTTAAAAGTAAACTGTCCTATTGGTTTACTTATACTTTTGTTTCCCTTGCCAGGCAGCTTTCAACAACCTCATGGTTTTTTGTCTTAATGAGCTCCTGAATTCTATCTTCTTCAGAACACTCTTTCAGTTTTACTAGAATCTGTCCTGACTGAATTTCAGACCCCAAATGAGCTCTTTTCTTATTTGCAGCCTCTCACATTGCTTTTTGGTTGACACCACCATGGCAATATAGCAGACACATAAGACAGAGAAGCACAAAAGGAGATAGGGCCAAAGGGCAAAACAAATCTGTGAATACCACATAAATAATCATTTTGCGTGACATTCATTATATGGAGGCCTTTCTGTTTTAGTTTCCCACCCCACCCCCCGATATTCCATGTATAAATTCTTTTGTAAAATTAAACTCTTTTTAACCTAGTACTAGAATGCAGTGAAGAGAATGCTCAGAAATATCTGGAAGGCATTTCTAAATGGATGTTGAAAAATTGCTGGAAATGACCAAGACATATTTTAATACAAGGGAGGGAAGGCTAACATAGCAAAAAAGCTGCTGGCACTGGCAGATGTTGCGAGTTCAATAATAAACTACTAATAAGATCTCATTTTATCCCCAAACTCCTTCTTTGGGTAAGGACTGTTTCATTCATCACTGCATCCTAAACCTAGTATAGAACTTAATATAGCAAAAGCATCAAATAGCTATTGATGAATTAATGCCCATGTATTAAATTAACTGTAGAATATCAACTATCTGTAGAATATCAACTATCTGATATCTCTTGATTTTTTTTTTTTTTTGTAAATAATACATGTAGTAAATATCACCAATCAAACTATGCCTTCATTCTCTTTTGTAGATACTTACTGGGGTAAATGAATTCAGGTAAAATGTGATAATAGTCTATGAATAAAAGAGGTAAACCTGTTTATATCAAATAGGCAGGGAAAAACGAGCCTGGATCAATGAAATAAGCTAAGGCTGAATTTCCAATGTTAGAAATAAACACAGTCAATACTCCTAGATAACTACCTTATATTTTTGGGAATGTAAAAGGAGTAAGAAAAGTTTACCTCAAGGAGAGGACTCTGTATGGTTGGAAGAGCTAGCCAATGTAATTCTATCTTGGGCAGGCCTTGAGATTTCAGGAGGTAAGCACTAATAGGTGACAACAGAGGCTCATCAAACTGACTTCTAGGGCAGCTGGTTCTACACACTGAGGGTCACTGATTTTGTGTAGAGGAAGATGCAAACTTCTAGCAGAGTTGAACTTCTCAGGATAACAAAGAAGTGTCTAATGCATGCCTCAGGTTCCAATTTCTAGGTCTCTCCCAAAATGTCATTTGAATGTTCTCTGAACTTTTTTTTTTTACAAATTTTAAACAACTAGTTTACAGATATTACTTTGAGGCAGTTGACAGATTATGAGTCCATATCTATGTTTGATCTTCCCAGTTGTTGTTTAGTCACTAAATCGAGCCCAACTCTTTGCGACCCTGTTGACTATAGCTCTCTAGGCTATTCAGTCCATGGGATTCCCCAGTCAAGAATACTGGAGTGGGTTGACATTTCCTTTTCCAGTGGATCTTCTTCACCCAGGGATCAAACCTGCATCTTCTGCATTGCAGGATTCTTTACTTCTGATCTTCCCAATAGAGTGAATAATATTCAGGAGCTTTTGCTAAATGAACAATATCTAAATGAATAGACGTGCCCTGGACATGAATTTTAACAGATTTATGACAAATGCACAAGTCAATGAGAATTTGTTTCAAAAGTTTTCATTCAGAGCTCTACTTCATCATGCCCTTCTTCTCTTCACAAGGAGACCTAAATTGACCTAGTTCCTAGACCTCTCTTCCCCTGCTTTTAGACACAAAAAATAGAACCTTATTTAATTCAAAAATGTTTTTCTTAATTATCTCTGTTACCAAGAAACAGCCAAAAGAAAAACAGAAACTGCATTAGCGTCAAAGATGATTATTGCTATTCTGTATCGAAGAGTGGCAGATTGAGGAGGGTTCATCAACAAAGGTGGAAGGAAGGTGAATATAAATGAAACTATCTGTAGCTGTAATGTAGAAGATGTTACTGAGTCACAAAATAATTGTTACTTTTAAAAACACCACTGTGTATGGCCAAGAGAAATGAATCATTCAGATGACCAAGTGGCAGTTGTACTTGGTCAAAAGTGAGTTAAAGAGAACTTAAAGTTTATCTCATAGTAATCAGCATTGGTGATTTCTTTACAGTCACTCAGAGCACTTCATTCTTCTGATCCCACTGAAGGATAAGCAGCAGTAAGAGAGAATCAAAACAGTTTACACTCAGAATGGCTGGAGTTCAAAAGGGTTGCCAGCCCACATCTCTGGAGTGAAGTCTTGTAGGCTTTCAGACACTGGACTACAGTGAGGTCAGAAGACCATGAAAGAGAGGCAAAGACGGCCACTGGGTACTATAAGTAGAAGAGTGGAGGACTGAGTTTATGGATTGACTACAACAAATATTGAGGGTACATTTCAATACTTCAAATACGGGACAGCCATGTTGAGGCATTCTGGCTATGCAGCCGCCCACTAGGATCAAAATTCACACGCTCATTTAACAAAGGAAACAATGGGCCAGGTAAGGCTTCTCAGGCATTAAACAGGTAACAGAGAAAATAATCTGATTGTCTTGACGAAGGTGTTTAAACAATGTGTATCATGGAAAAAAGAGATCACTAAAGGATGACCCAAGATTTACATGGCTTTAAAACTTGAAAAGATGAGGTCATCATTAAATGAACATGTTTGCAGAGGAAGGCTTACAGGGACGAAATGTGAACTGGTGATAAGCATTTGCTTGATATGTGAGCTGTCTACTAACTTTTAACTGAAAACATAGAGTAGAACATTAGGTATAAGGCTCTAGAATTATAAGGAAGAGTTTGGATTAAAGGTAGAAATTTGGTATTTAACATAAAGTCACAAAATTAAGTGAGAGTATATAGGGTAACAACCCACTCCAGTATTCTTGCCTGGAGAATCCCATGGACGGAGTAACCTAGCAGGCCACAGTCTATGGGATCACAAGAGTCAGACACAACTTAGTGACTAAACCACCACCTCCAGGGTAAACAGATACATAGGGAAGAGAAGAGTCCCAGTTAGTGAGTCTTAAAGTATTTAAAAGGATTAACAAGGAAAATCAGCAAAGATTAACAGAAGTCAAAGAGACAAGGAGAAGACGGGAGGCTTGTGGTGACTTGCAAGACAAATATAAAAAATGTTTTGTGGAGGATTGATTGGGTCATAAATTGCTGATAGTGATCATATAATTTATTATCTAAATGCTCAGATGCATCAGAGAGTTTAAGTGGAAGCTATAAATAATTAAAACAAGATAATAGACACAAACCAAGGTTGTCCAAAGAAAAATGGAATGGATAGTTAAACTATTTATAGATCAACTTACATGGTCTGACAACTGATCATTACATTTAGCAAAGTAGAAATCATTGGTAACTGTGATAAGAGTAATTTCATAGGATTGTTGGAAATTGAAGAATGCTCAAGAGAAAACAGGAGGAGGTGAAAATGGAAGGGCAGTGAATACAGACAACAAATCAAGGGAATGAGAGCAGTGATAGAAGGGAAGTGGAAAAAAGAGTGTTCTCTGTGTGTGTGTGTGCGTGCACACGCGTGTGCGCATGTCTGTGTTTTTATGTGGGGTTCTTTTATGTAACATGGTAAAAAATAAGCCATTTTCCCAGTTTCCAAGTGGACTTGTGCTATAACCATGCCAAAACAATCTGTGTCAAGACAGGGAGCATCCAAATGCAAAACCAGCACTGGCTTCAAATGGCTGATGGACCTTATTTTAAACGTGGATGCTTTAATGAGCTGAATTTATGCAAGGCTGTTTGGAATATTATGTTGCTTCCTCTACTAGTACAATTTAGTATTTTGATAATACAACTTTTCAGTCTTTTCAGGACCTAAAACACTATTAGTCTGACATGAAAGCTTACCTCAGCAACAGTAAACCTAACCAGCTTGACTGATAACATAAATCAGGGAAGCCAGGGCAGACAATAGCCCCTAAGTTCTAGATACCAGAATATGCAAGGGTGACAGCATAGTCAAGAGCATACACAGACTGCAGTCAAATTGTGTAGGTTTGAATCTGATCTCCAACCAGTTAACTGCTGGAGCTTTAAACCGATCGGTTAAACCAATCAGTTAAAAGGCAATGCCAAAGAATTCTCAGACTACCACACAATTGCACTCATCTCACACATTCATAAAGTAATGCTCAAAATTCTCCAAGCCAGGTTCCAACAATACATGAACTATGAACTTCCAGATGTTGAAGCTGATTTTAGAAAAGGCAGAGGAATCAGAGATCAAATTGCCAACATCTGCTGGATCATCGAAAAAGCAAGAGAGTTCCAGAAAAACATCTATTTCTGCTTTATTGATGATGCAAAAGCCTTTGTGTAGATCACAACAAACTATGGAAAATTCCTCAAGAAATGGGAATACCAGACCACCTGACCTGTCTCTTGAGAAATCTGTATGCAGGTGAAGAAGCAACAGTTAGAACTAGACATGAAACAACAGACTGGTTCCAAATCAGGAGAGGAGTACATCAAGGCTGTATACTGTCACTGTGCTTATTTAACTTATATAGAGAGTACATCATGAGAAATGCTAGGCTGGATGAAACACAAGCTGGAATCAAGATTGCCGGGAGAAATATCAATAACCTCAGATATGCAGATGACACCACCCTTATGGCAGAAAGTGAAGAAGAACTGAAGAGCCTCTTGATGAAAGGGAAAGAAGAGAATGAAAAAGTTGGCTTAAAATTCAGCATTCAGAAAACTAAAACCATGGCATGTGGTCCCATCACTTCATGGCAAATAGATGGGGAAACAGTGGAAACAGTAGCTGACTTTATTTTTGGGGGCTTCAAAATCACTGCAGATGGTGACTGCAGCCATGAAATTAAAAGACACTTGCTGCTAGGAAGAAAATTTATGACCAACCTAGACAGCATATTTAAAAGCAGAGACATTACTTTGCCAACAAAAATCTGTCTAGTCAAAATTATGATTTTTCCAGTAGTTATGTACGGATGTGAGAGTTGGACTATAAAGAAAGATGAACACTGAAGAATTGATGCTTTTGAATTGTGGTGCTGGAGAAGACTCTTGAGAGTCCCTTGGACTGCAAGGATATCCAACCAGTCCATCCTAAAGGAGATCAGTCCTGAGTGTTCATTGGAAGGACTGATGTTGAAGCTGAAACTCCAATACTTTGGCCACCTGATGCAAAGAACTGACTCATCGGAAAAGACCCTGATGCTGGGAAAGATGAAGGCAGGAGGAGAAGGGGATGACAGAGGATGATATGGTTGGATGGCATCACCAGCTCAATGGACATGAGTTTGAGTAAACCCCAGGATTTGGTGACGAACAGGGAGGCCTGGCATGCTGCAGTCCACGGGGTCACAAAGAATCAGACATGACTGAGCAACTGAACTGAACTGAATTGAAACCAATCAGTTAAACTGATTAACTGATTTAGATTTCTAAATCTTTTTGGTTAAGTTTACTAAACTGAAAAGTAGAAATACAACAACAATGTAACGTTAGTCATTCAGTCTTGTCTGACCCTTTGTGACCCTGTAGACTGTAACCTACCAGTCTCCTCTGTCCATGGAATTCTCCATGCAAGAATACTGGAGTGGGTATCCATTTCCTATGCCAGGGCATCTTCCCAACCCAGGGATCAAATCCAGGTCTCCTGCATTATACGTGGATTCTTTATCACCAAGCCACCAGGAAAGCCCAACAACAGTACCTTAACTCTTATTATGAGTACAAAATGTTTTCAAAAAAATATCTGACAAATAATAAACGCTCAATTAGAGTAAGCTACAATGATTTGAATGTCGAACTGAGCAATGAGGTCTCAGTCCTTATTATCAAAGAGCAACTAGGTTCTAATTTTTAGATATAGTTCATAGCCTCCAGAGATAACAGCAGAAGAACAGTGTAACATAAGAGGGAAGAGCCCAGATGCTGCAGTCAGAAATTCTGCAGCACATCCTGGCTTTAGTCTCAATTGTGAGATACACATACTATTTCAGTTTCCTGTCTAATAATATAAGGTACTGGTATAAATTCTATCATATTAGGAAGATTATATGAAAAATTTCATGTATAGGTAAGTTAATTATTTGATAATATATCATGCATTCTTGTTTTCAATTCTTTTTTAACCTTATTCTCACCACCTCTTCTCACAGCCAAGCACATGTGAGGCCATAAGATGTGGATTATCTTCAGGATATGCATAAAACCCAGGCTTCTCTGATGGCTTAGTAGTAAGGAATCCTCCAGAAATGCAGGAGACACAGGTTCAATCCTGGGTCAGGAAGATCCCCTGGTGAAGAGAATGGCACCCCACTCCAATATTGTTGTCTGGAGAATCCCTTGGACAGAGGAGCCTGGTGGGCTACAGTCCATAGTGTCACAAAGAGTTGGACACTACTGAAGCCATTTAGCTCACCTGCACACATATGTAAAACCCAAAGAACCAAGAGTCAGATACCACCTTTCAAGCTGCTGGTGATCTTTGGTAAATCTATAGTCATTACTTTTAAAGAGTCAAGTTCAGTTCAGTTCAATTCAGTCACTCAGTCATGTCCGACTTTTTATGACCCCATGAACTGAAGCACGCCAGGCCTCCCTGTCCATCACTAACTCCCAGAGTTCACTCAGACTCACGTCCATCGAGTCAGTGATGCCATTCAGCCATCTCATCCTCTGTCGTCCCCTTCTCCTCCTGCCCACAATCCCTCCCAGCATCAGCATCTTTTCCAATGAGTCAACTCTTTGTATGAGGTGGCCAAAGTACTGGAGTTTCAGCTTTAGCATCATTCCTTTCAAAGAAATCCCAGGGCTGATCTTCAGAATGGACTGATTGGATCTCCTTGCAGTCCAAGGGACTCTCAAAAGTCTTCTCCAACAACACAGTTCAAAAGCATCAATTCTTCGGCACTCTGCCTTCTTCACAGTCCAACTCTCACATCCATACATGACCACAGGAAAAACCATAGCCTTGACTAGACAGACCTTAGTCGGCAAAGTAATGTCTCTGCTTTTGAATATACTATCTAGGTTGGTCATAACTTTCCTTCCAAGGAGTAAGCATTAGGGCATCACAAAGCAGAACCACAGAAGATAGTTCCTTATAGAGAAGATTTTTGTGCTATTTGCCAAAGTATCAGAATATCAAAGCCTGAAAGAGCTATGAATGCAGGGGCATATGACCCTCCCAAAGATTTCTGCATCTGCAGAGTCTATGCAGAGTAATTTGGCACTAGAGAGGGGTGTAAAGAGAAATGGACTTGAATGCACTATATGACATCAACCAGAATGGGCTTCATAGTCATAGTATTAGAAAGCTTCAGAAATTGCAAAGCCTACCCGCTAAAGCATGACTTCAAGTCAGAGCTCCAAATTCTTCAACTTTAATGACAATAACAATAGTGCTTAGAGGGTTGTGTAGGAAAAACATAGATTAGAAGAATATAGCATAATACCAGGCATATGATAAGTATTCAAAATTTAATAGCCTTTGTCACGTACTAGCTGTGTGGATTTTTTCATTCATTCATATGTCTATGTGCCATTCACATGCCTGATACTGAGTTGGGCTATTGGGGGTAGCAACCAGGATAGAAAAAGAAGAACAATGGGAAATCAGTTGCTTTATTTCTCTTCCATTCTCTGCCAAGTGTAATCATCTGATTTGCTACGCATATGATGAGACCATACTCTCTCCTCGGAGAGATATAACATGCTCTGAGTGGTCAAAAAAAAAAAAAAAAAAAAAGGGAACATCTGGCTAGAATTTCTTTTCTTTTCTTTTTTTCCATTCTTTTGGGTGGAAAGAATTTAAATAACTCAAATATCTTTTTAAAAATAGTAATGAGAGGGTAACAGGCAGGAAGGCCAGGGGTCTCCAAATGGAGGAAATAGCCTGCAAGTGTCAGATATTGTTATCTCTCTTAAGCTGCAGGAGGAAACAAAGTAGCGATTTTTTTTCCATCTCTATACAAATTTAAAAGGTGGTTTCTCTTAAAATTCTGTGTTGCCATGACACCTGGTTTCACCTGAAGTTAACAAATGCCTTTTTCTTATGGAAATGTTTGTCTTAGGCTATGCTAATGTACTATGCATTTACCCCAAACTCTGTCTTCTAGTCTGTTCCCCCTTTTGGCTCAGAACCTACTTGATAAACCAGTATGTTATACTCCGATATTGTTCCTCTAATCTATGTAAATAACACTATTTGAATGGTGCTCTGCCCATCTTCAAGATTCAAGTTAATCCTTTTTTGGCCCAAAATGAACCATTTGGAGCCAAGATTATCCCATACTAATGGATATATCCTTGAGATAAGGCACCAAACCTCTTCGGAAAACACCAAACAGATGGGAATAGAGGTCGTGACAAAAAGAATAACATATACTTCTGCTAAAGAATTCCTCCTTACCTATTACCCATAATTCAACCTGGTCCTTTCGCAATGTATTTTCAGGAACTGATGTGAAAGAACATTCAATTTAACCTAATTTATCACTGGCAGAAGATCAAAGCGATAGCTTATGGAAGGTTTAATCTGCTTTTCTTCTACTCAAGGAAATTACAAAAAAGAAAAAAAAAATCTTTTCTCACTCTCTGTTAAGAACAAGGGCTATTAACTTTTTAAGGAAATCAACAATGGCCTGGTGCCATTCTAAGTTTTGAGACATTACTTTCTTTCATTAACAGACTGCTGATAACTATATAACATCCAGCTAAAGACTAGCAGGGCGGTACTCTTTCTGCCCCCTTCTGATGCCTATGTCAGAAGCTTTCTCTATCTCCTTTATACTTTAATAAAACTTTATTACACAAAAGCTCTGAGCAATCAAGCCTCGTCTTTGGCCACGGATTGAATTCTTCTCCTCCGGGGGCCAAGAATCCTGGCGTTGTAATTCAACAACAACCTTTCAGTAACCCTTTGCATCTTTTGGTTGCAGATATTGTGGTGTTTATAACAGATATTTGAATGCCAACAATGGGTGAAACAGTGTATTAACCACTTCAAAGTGAATAAAATTGTTGATTTCCTTAAAAAGATAATAGCCCTTGTTCTTAGCAGAGAGTGAGAAAAGTTTTTTTTTTCTTTTTTGTAATTTCCTTGAGTAGAAGAAAAGCAGATTAAACCTTCCATAAGCTATCGCTTTGATCTTCTGCCAGTGATAAATTAGGTTAAATTGAATGTTCTTTCACATCAGTTCCTGAAAATACATTGCGAAAGGACCAGGTTGAATTATGGGTACTGGGTAAGGAGGAATTCTTTAGCAGAAGTATATGTTATTCTTTTTGTCAGGACCTCTATTCCCATCTATGTTTGGCGTTTTCCAAAGAGGTTTGGTGCCTTATCTCAAGGATATATCCATTAGTTTTACAACAGTATAATACTCCTTTAATATCTGGCAGGGCTAATCCTCTTTATTTTCCTTCTTTTTTCTTTCTTTTCGGGGAAGCTCTATTTTGCTTGTACCAGCATACTTATTTTTTATATTTTAAAATATGTAGTCACTTTTCACCAAATAAATGCTACTTATATTTTGATTGTTAGGGAGGAGGAATTACATTGAATTTATGGGTTCTTCTGGGACCCAAAGTCTCACAGGAGCCTGGGTAGAATCTGTCCCTGAGACCATTCCACTTAGGAAGCAACTGGTCAATGTTTATTCTCAACAGTAGAGACTTAACTGTTAAGAATATAGTTCTAATCATCTACTGGTATCTCCATGGTCCAAACTGAAATTCTGCCTTTGGAGAAATGAGTGTGATTCATACTAAGAAAATACTCCTTGGCAAAGCTAGGCTAAGAGGAAAAGCGTGAATAATCACAAACTCTCTGAATTATATCATGCAATAAGTTTATTTCTCATGCATTATGCTTGTACTGTGCAAATACCAAAACTGTGTTAGGAGTGAAAAATATGGATAAGAATAAAATTTTATTCTCATTATTAAGATAGTGAGCCAAACAGGTCAAGAAGTCAGAACAGAACTTTCTCTGGGCTCTGGACCCTTCCTAGAATCTGAAGAAACAACAGGCTCACTTATTAGAAGACGTCTCACTCATATTTGCCCTGGGACTCTAGTACATTTCAGAGAATTTTCTGTTAAGGAAACAAAATATTTTATGGAAGTTTTGCCACAGAAATATGCTTTGAAAATAATGATGTAGTACACCTGATACTCCTTGGGAATAAGCAAATGTTCCCTATAGATGTCTCGTAATCTAAATCTTAAAGTATAGTTAAGAGTTAGCTGGATGAGGAAGGGCATAAAGAACATGTCTAGAAGATGGCAATATAACGAACAAAGGCACAGAAACTAACAACAGCATGGCAAGCCAATTAAGCAGGAGAAATAAATATAGGCTATGGATGGGGGGAGAAGAAAATCAAGTCACATTTAATTTGCTATGTAAAAATATATATTTCAAGTTGCTATTCAGAATTGTGATCTAGCAAAATATGTACAAAATTTCAGTTTATAAAACTGTTTAAAAAAAACAAAACAGAGTTTCTATTGTTGAATAGGTGTGTGTTGTAGGGAAACACCATATCTATCATGTGAAAATACTGTCTGTGGAGTGAATGGTGAGGTCAAATTATTTTTTGATACCTCCCACTGTTGATCATGTGGCATGGGCTTGAAGGAAATATGATTGATATGATTGCAAATAGAAAAGTAGGAGGCTCTGGTTGTGTTTTAGTCAAAGATTTTAAGAACCTGGGGTATACTATATCATTTACCTCTTTATGACAATACATTTTTCCTTCAATATTTAAAATCTTATATTTGTTAGGAAAAGTCCTTCTTCAGGTCTTCAACAGCTCAAATCCATAGATGCCTATATATGAATATCTGAGTCTTTGTATTAGTTGTGTTAATATAAAACCCAAACTGCTCAAGGCCAAACTGTGCATATCTTCCATGACAGGAAATCCTAATTTGAAAATCTGTTAATTTAAGTTCTAGTGTAAGATAATACAATTTTTCATGAGACTGGGATAATCTCACTTAAATAAAAATAATAATTCATTATATTTAATCACAAGAACTAGACTTAGTAATACTTCTAATCAAGCAAAAAGAAATTTAAAATGCTGTAAATTTTAAGTTTCCTTTCTGATCAATAAAATTTGTTTCACCCTTTGAAAAGTCTGTATCATGTATCTCTTCTATTACCTGCTAGATAAAGGAATCCAAGTCACATCACCAGTTCACCGTATCTTTAGTCATATTCAAGCACATCTAAATCTCAACAATGACCCCAACCTAGACTCAGACTTTAAGTTCTCCTGACTCATACCCTCTCCCCACAGTCATCCTTATGTAGCCCTTTCACAATATAGTATATTCAATGATATTGTTGAATTCAGAATTTGGCTTCTTAAATAGTTGATTAATGAATCCATCATACTGAGATTCCAATCTTGAATCACGTTAATGATTACTGGAATACATCATTTCATATAATAAATGCATGACATAGTCTTGAAATTCACCTAAATTGATTTTTAGAATACACAATATTTTTAATGAACTTTGAAGAAGGTTATGGTATATCCTTTGGGGAGATAAATTATCTATTCTTAAATTATATAATTCATAAATTATTTTTATAGGAAACTTTCTTTTTTCATTGAAGCCAACCCACTGAGTTCATTTGATCAAAAGAACAAGATGTCATATACTCATAGATCCCCATTCACAGCGCAAGAAAGATTGAAATTTGGATTATTAAAAGTGGGTTCCTGGAAAGACACTGCTAGACATCTCATTTTTTACAATGCTTCCTTCTACTTAACTCACTTCAAAAGCTTACACAATGATTTCTTCAAAACTACAAAGTTAAAATAGTCCCTGAATGTTAAGTAGTAGATCTACTGTAACCTATTTCCCCCATCATTTTATAAGTTAATTGGAAAGATAAGTTAATTGGAATGTATCCAGAGATTGTGACAGTGCTGACAGGAAACTCTCTCCTACATGGAAAAATTAATAGAATAAAAAGTAGATTAGGGAAGAAAAAATTCAGTACATACACGATAGCTCTTTACAAATATCTGAACTTTTTTTCCATGAGAAAAAGGAGCAAGCTTACTCTATCCATCCAGAAACTACAACTCACATGTAAGAATTGCGTTTTTTTTTAATTAAGAAAATTAGAACTTCAAAAAAGATTTGGTCTAAATGTGAAAAGCTTCTTCTTGAAGAAGTGAATTTGTAATCAATGGAAGTATTTCACAAAAGCTGGTTGGTCATCTCTTCAGCACCCCTTATATAAAGAAATGCATCTTTGGGTACTCCTGATAAATTTCATCTCTACATGTCTATGTATGTAGTACATTGTAACAATCTCCATAGTATGTTATAGTTTCCTTTATCAAGGCATGGAGTCTAGTTGCCATTACAGACCAACTCTGGATTTGGTCGTATGACTTGTTCAGTCAATGAGATTTCCAAGTAGAGACTTGGAAAGCACTTGAGCTAGTCCTCTCTTGCTGATTTTGGGACCCTTTACTGTGTAAACAAGGCTGTGCTACCCTGCTGGACACTGATGTTAAAACCTGGAAGGAATGAGCCACTCCAGCTCTATATCCTCAATACCACCATCAAAATCATCCTCCAGCTAAACTGACATCTGGATGCAAAGGCATGACCGAGTCCAGGACATCACCAACATCTCAAAGAAGCCCAGACAAATTTTCCAATCTACCAAATCTAGAGCTAAAAAATTTAGTTACACTAACATTCAGTTTTTGGTCATGCTGCAATTTTTATAACTGATAAATATATTCAAAGAAAGCTAATAAAGGGAAATATATAATACTTGAATAAGTATACAGATTTTTTTTAAAGTAATCATCTTCAGAATAGAAGAGATCATGGAGTCTTGTAGTTGTCAGGAATTTCTTGAACAGGAAAGAGGATAAATTAGAGCTTGAATAAAGGGCAGAGTATAAATAAAGAAATAATTATAGGTACAAAATATGGAATACCATGAACAGTATTGGCTCAGTTAGGGTCCTGAAAATAACAAGAAGAGAAAATAATTTGGGCTAAAGAAAAATACAGAGGAATATATTGGAAGGATATGATATTTAGAGAAACCAATGGAGAATCTGAACAAATAGTCCCTTAAAAGGGAAATGCCATAATAGGAAAACTATGAAAATCTGAGTGGCAAGGACTAAGGTACATTCTCCTAAGAATACCATTCATGGTATATATTAGCTTCAACCTATTCTTTCAAAATCTGCCCTGGTGTTACTGCCC
This sequence comes from Ovis aries, assembly GCF_016772045.2. Taxonomy (NCBI): domain Eukaryota; kingdom Metazoa; phylum Chordata; class Mammalia; order Artiodactyla; family Bovidae; genus Ovis; species Ovis aries. The sequence goes on along the minus strand of NC_056075.1, from coordinate 28,689,712 downwards.
AAGATTCAATCTCTTGAGAGAAAAGTTCTGATTTGCCTAAGATGCTCACTCATTCACCTTTGCCTAGAGGAGAAAAGGGATTTCAACTGATGATGCTCTGAGAGCCATGTACAATGGAGAGGTGGCTCCAAAGGAAATTCAAGATTATTATCAAAGTAAGGAGAAAGAGATAGTCAAAAAGTAACTCAACTGGAGTACACTACACATGATTTTTACTGGTTAATAACAATGAAATAATATAATAATGGCTAATGCTCAATGCGATTTTACATTGAAATATTAACTCAACCCTACGAGGAATGGTACTAACATCAATCTTATTTTATATGAAAAGGGAGGCTATGTGATTTACCTAAGGTTACAGAACTATCAAGTGGCAGAGCTGGAACATGATTCCTTGCTGCCTGACTCCAGACTCCACAACGAATTGACTTCAATTTTATCCTGCTTCTCAAATGTGAAATAGTTGTTCAAGGAAGTGAAAGAAATAAGTCTGGAGAAAAGGTAAATGAGAAGACAAGAGGTACTAATGCAATATGCAATTACACATACATAAATTATATACCCTAAATTAGCCTATTTATGGAGAAGGTTTTTTAAACATTACTTTATAGGTCAGAAGCACATTCATAACCTCCATTTCAAAAAATTCTGTAAAACTAATCCCCCCACCACACACACACACATATACACAGTACACGTAATTGGGAGTATGGGGTCTGCTCTTTTAAAACCCCACTATTTTGTCATTGAAAATATACAGGAGTCAGTGCTTAAATATTATCAAAATATTTCATTTCATACTTATTCAAATAGTAGAAATCCTATGAAGAAGGTGAGACTACTAAAACAATATTTTATATATCTCATCACAACTGAATAGAACCAAATAATTGGAAGCTTAGTGATGCATAACAGGTGATTAGCAGATGACGGTGTAATCAATCAAATACCACCCTACCTTTGTACTTGTATATTAAGACATTGTGCTTGCAAATAGGGAGAAGGCAATGGCACCCCACTCCAGTACTCTTGCCTGGAGAATCCCAGGGACTGGGGAGCCTGGTGGGCTGCCATCTATGGGGTCACATAGAGTTGGCCATGATTGAAGTGACTTAGCAGCAACAGCAGCAGCTTCCAAATAGAGTGGATAGGATTGATCAGTCTTAATATAGGCAAAGGAAATGAAACCATTAAGAGGGAGACTTCACATTGTGGCAGTGATACCCACCCAGCAAGTGATAAAGTAATAGTTAGAATTAGTCACACTAAGATTTATGCCACATATATAAGAAAGTTATACCAATTAAGAAATTTTTATTGGATTGGACTCCAAAATTAGATAAATGTACAATAGCAGAGCTGATGTAGTATTAATTTTCTGCTAACCATTGAACAGATCAATGATCTATCAGCCCAGTCTTCCTAGCAGTGAGTTTTCACTGTAATTTGTGACCTGAATTTGGAGCATTCTACTACTCAAGTTTGAATGAAATAGTTATTTTTCACACGAACATCGATATGTGTATCACTAATTGAAAAGTGTAACATTATATCAACATGACTTTTTCCTTTAACTTGAAGGCTACTCCAACTTTCTGAATTTTCAATATATTTACATAATAGGTGTCTATATTCAGCTTATTTTAGAATAATTTTATAGGTGAAACATTTTAGTACAGATCTTTTTAAATCCCCACACTTATGACGAAATATCATAAAGCTGTTTCTGTCAAACCATACTTTCTCTTCCAAAATTATAAGTCAAAGTTCCTGTTTGGCATTACGATTTACTACAAGGACTGCAGGAGATCAAACCGCTCAATCCTAAAGGAAATCAGTCCTGAATATTTGTTGGAAGGACTGATGTTGAAACTGAAACTCCAATACTTTGGCCACCTGATGAGAAGAATTCCGTTCTTGGAAAAGACCCTGATGATGGGAAAGACAGGAGGCAGGAGGGGAAGGGGACAGAAGACGAGATGGTTGGATGGCATCACCAACTCGATGGGAATGAGTTTAAGCAAGCTCCCGGAGTTGGTGATAGACAGGGAAGCCTGGCGTGCTACAGTCCATGGAGTCACAAAGAGTCAGACACAACTGAGTGACTGAACTGAACTGAACTGAAAAAGGAACACACACACACACACACACACACACACACACACACACAAAAAAAAAAAAAAAGAAGAAGAAGAAGAAGAAGAAGTTGAATTAAAACTTAAGCTTGAAAAGTTAGAGGAAGAGAAAAGTATAATTTTTGGAATAGATTTTACCAAAAAATAGACAATAATGAAAATAAAACAGGCTAAAAAATGTCAAGAAAAACATGGAGAAAGGGAAGACTAGAAATAAGCTCTGTTACATTTGGGTAAATACATGTTGAATTGTTCACAAGGAAATCCATTAAGTCACTGAGCTAGCTAATAAATATGAGAGAAATGTTTAAACTTTATATCAATCAGAGTATTTCTGAGGTATTTTTGGAGTTAGGAAAAAAGCAAGAGAAAAATCATTTATATCAAAAAGAATTGTTACACAGCAGAAATATTTATGTCTTTATTCAATAGTCATTAAGCCACACCTGTAGCTTATTAAATGAACTGGAAAATAGAGGTAAAGAGAATATTTTAAAATGAGCCAGCAGGAAAACAAGTACCCATAGCTCACAAGGGAGAAACAATTAGAATGATGCCTGCCTGAATTCGCAAATGAAACAACAAAAGCTAAATAACAATAGAATAACTTATTTAAAAGAATTGATGTACAGAGGTATCCAGTAGTCAAACTAGAATTCTATATCAAGTAAAAATATTTTTAAAAATAATATTTCAAAATAATAAAACTTTAGATAATCCATCACCAGCTGCTGTGAACTATACCTGATATGCTAAAGCAAGTTTGTTAAGCTGAATAGAAGTAAGATTGAAAGGGAATATGAACCTACAAAGGGATAAGACAAGTGAAAATGATAAATACATGGTTAAATATATTTTTTCTCTTTCCTTAAAGTCTTTAAATGACAACTGACTCTTTAAATAAAAAATTTAGAGAATATACTTTCAGATTTATAACGTATATAGAAGTAAAGTGTGTGAAAATTCCATCGAAGATGGAAAGAGGATGTAAAGTGAATTATACTGTTTGAAGTTTCCTCTATAATATGTGAAGTTGTATAATATTAAATCAAGATAGACAATAAATTTGGAATACATGTTGTAATCAGTAAAGAAGCACCAATAACAATACGCAAAGAGATTTGTCAAAATGTTAATAAAGTAGGCAAAATTAAATATTAATAGCTAGAAATAAATAATGTGAAAGAATACAGGAAAGAAGAATCAAAACAATAAAAAAATGACAGAAAAACTAGCAAGAGGATGTGTTAAAAGAGAGAAAAAACTCAAATATATAATTATATTAAATATAAATGGACTATTTACTAAAATTAAAGGGGAGAGATTTTATAAATTAATTAAATGCAATATCCAAATATGTGCTGTATGTAAGTGATTCACGTTTCACATAAAATCATAATAAAATTTGAAGTAAGAGATGGGGGAATTTATTCTATTCAAACGCTAAGGAGTATTATGACATATACAGAGTTATAATTTAAAAACAGTTAAGTAGAAAATCGAGAGTACAATCCTAAATGTTGACACGTTTAATACAAACTTCAAAACAAAGAAAAAGTAGAAAAACTATTAATAAATGAGACAAATAGACTCATTTATAATAGACTCATTTATTATATTTATAAAATAGTCTATAAATAGACTTATATTATCATAAAGTTGGAGTAGAAAATGTCATACCACCTTGGAGAATTCTTTGGCAGTTTCTTATAAAATTAAATACACACTTACTCTATGATCCAATGATTCCACTACTAGGATTTAAACAGAGAAATGTAAACTTATGTTTGTAACATCTGTTATACATATTTGCTGCTGTTTTATCCATAATAGTAAAAATGGGCTCAATACAAATATTTGTCATCAGGAGAATAAACAAATGCAAAGTCATATATCCTATAGTGGAATCCATTCACTAATAAAATGAAGGAAAAAGGAATGAAGACTTCCCTGGTGGCACAGTGGTAGAGAAACTGCCTGCCAATATAGTAGACTGGGGTTCAATTCCTGGATCAGGAAGATCCCCTGGAGAAGGAAATGACAACCTACTCCAGTGTTCCTTCCTGGGAAATCCCATGGACAAAGGAGCCTAGTGGGCTACAGTCCATGGAGTCACAAAATAGTCAGACATGACTTAGTCACTAAACAACAGCAACAACAAAAGGAATGAACAACTGCTATCTATAACAATTAATCTCAAAATCAGTATGGCAAGTGGCATAAGTCAAGCACAAAAGTGTACATTTTGTGTGATTTGATTTAGATGAATCAGTTTCATTTTTGAAAAATAAAATTAATCTACATTTATAGTACAAATGGGACAAAAAAAAAACTGTCTGTGGTAGTATAAAAAAATAGTTCTACATATTGTGGTGGTAGCTGCAATCAAAACTAAATCCGTATTTTATTACATTTAAATTAAACATCAATTAAAGAAATAACCTATCGTTAATCACTGCATTGCATAATCTGCCTTTGAAGACTAATTATCTCTCACTGGTAACACAGTGGATAGATAGTTTAGTTCTAGAAAATGATCACTAGATATGAGTGTTCCCTTTCTATGGAGAGGGTAAACAGACTGAAGAGCACACATTTTTTTTTTTTTTCAGTCCTTTTCAAATCTGAATTCCAGGGATGCAACACAGAGGGAGGATGAACATGACTTATAATAAATATTATTACCTAAGACTTGATTTTAACTTTTCTGTCTTCTCTCCTGGTTAATTTTTATCATTTCACTTGAAGTGTTTATTCTGCTGTACTGTTTTAGCAATACTACATTTACTTCATACATTATGTAGGATGGGAGGTATTCTGTTCTCTCTTCAAGGGTTAACAGTCCACACCATGAACCCTCCCCTTTCTAAGCTTTAAGGGAAGAGTGGTCTAGGTTCTAGATGCAGTCATGGCAGAAGAGAAATAAGAATAACAGTGGAATGAGAAAACCATGCAACTGAGTCTACATGTTCTATAGAAACCAGAGCATTTAAACCAAGTTTAAGTTGGGTCATGCTTCTTCACACTTAAGCATCCAAGGTCTCCTCATTTCTCTATGTAAACTCAGTGTGCTTACAGGACCTGGCCCATTGCAATCTCTCTGAGCTCAACTCAGTCCACTTTATCCTTTGGTCACTCAGTGCACCACACGAGACGCTTCATTGTTACAGACCATTTGCTCTGTTTAGACTTCTTGTCAGCAGATACCCACCATGGTTTACTTATTTACCTATTTAAACTCTTTCTCAAATATCACCTTTAAGGAGTTCCCAGCTGAAAGGGTAATGACTCTCCAATCATGCCTTCTCTGTTACACTGTTATTATTATTAATATCATCGTTAAAAAATCTACAATTTTCTAAAATACACATTTTAAATTTCTTTATCATGTTTATCACTTGTCTTTCCTCATTGGAATGTATAAGTAAGAGGCAGCAGAATTTTTGTTTTTTAATCTTTTGTTCACTCATGTTTCCCCAAGCTCTGGGAACATTAGATAAGAACTGCATTTTGGACCTTTGCCTTCTCCCAAATTTGGAAGAGATTATCCTTCTGCAATTAGCATACCGATATAGGAAATGGCAGCCCAGTCCAATATTCTTGCTTAGAAAATCCCATGGACAGAGGAGCCTAGCAGGCTACAGTATACAGGGTTGCAAAGGTTGGACACGACTGAGCACACACACAGAGAAATTATTTGGAGTGCTTCCGATTTAAAAATATTAAATGCTCACAGCTATTTTTACTTTTTAAGTCTCTATATAAATTGATGTTTCTTTCAATAAACAAATGTGTGCATGCATGCTAAGTCATCAGGTTGATCAAAAAGTTCATTCCGGTTTTCCATAATATGAAAAACTCCAACAAATTTTTGGCCAACCCAATAGTTTCAGAGCTACTCTAAATCTAACAATGATGTATTTCTTATATATTAGATGTCTATGTTTAAAAAAGAAAGCCAGACAAATACAAGTAAATCCAGTTCTGTTCTTTACATGAGTATGTATATTTCTTAGCTCTTGGAATATTTAGTTGTTTAATCTTGATTTGGAGGTGATAACATCAACCATTTGATTGCAAATATAGAAAAATGCATAAAATGGACTAAGATAGTTTCCAAAATAAGACACAATCCATAATATTATTGATCATAACTAAAATTTTTTGAGCATTTATATTCCAAACACTCTAATAAATATTACATATATTATCTCTTTTACTCCACAGAATCTAGTAAGGTAAGAATTATCATCCACATTTTACATGTGAGAAAAGAGACCACAGAGGGTAAGTGAATTGCCAAAACTCTCAGGCTGAGAAAGCAGACAAAGGTTATTTTAACTCATGTATTTATATGTCCAGAAGTGGAAGAGGTAACACAAGTTTTATACTGTGCTTGGTGTATAAAGTTATACACCATTATGTATAATGATGTATACATAATGTGTGTATACCCATACACCATTATGTTGCTACATTTTCCCATTTCCCTCATATTCCAGAAAGACTTGTACTGTCCTGAATCCCAACCGATTAAATAAAGCAGTTTGTCTCTAACCTTTAGTTTTCATTTATTTTTTAAGATGCTTATACAGTTCTTTATTTCTCCAGTCTTCATTTGCTCTCTTTCCTAAGACATGAGAGCTTCTGATATCTGGATTCAGCAAACAGGATGCTGTATGATGAAGAAATAAAACCTTCCAAAACTAGTGTGTGAAGTTGCTGTGGTAACACCAGCAATTAATTACAGGTGTGATTCCAACCAAGGAGGATAAACAGGGGCCTTAAGTGTATTTAAGATGGGAAACAAAGGAATAGACAAAGAAAAGAGCCTCTGAAATGTAGAAGTGTTCTCTTGCATGCGTGTCCAAAGAAAACACGGAATAGTAATTATTGGGAAACAAACCCACACACAAGAATAAAACTTGGTAACACGGTACAAGTAAATTGTCCCAACTTTACTGAATGGAGACATCAAAGGGACAAAAATGTAGAAAGGCTACCCTGGATATACTGTAAACACAGACTGTTTCAAAGAGCAACATAAAGGCTTTAAAACTATACATAGCAAAGAAATAATAAAGTCCTGAATGCACAATCAGAACCTGGATAAGATCAAAACATGGAAGAAACAGAGAAAGAGAGGTAACACAGATCTTTAGTTCCAAATAGAGGAGTGGCATTGATTATAAAATGTACTAGCTTTTCCTAGAAATGAGATACTCTTTAACATAGTGTATGTATACACACTCATAGCATATATATGTCTACATCTATACCATATAATATATGTACTATATAATTATGTCATAATATATATGCGTATGTGCATATATTTATACCTACGATCTCATTCAATCTTCATAAAACTTTTAAGACAGGAATATTACACACTTTATAGGGATGAGGATATTGAGATTTTAATTAATCAGCATGATCCCTAAGATTATATAGCTATTTAATAGCACATCTACATTACTTCAAAATTCATTATCTTATTTATATGCCATCTTCTTAAAAATACCTTTCTAGTTCTTGTTGGAGTTACTGTTCGAGCTCTCCTAGGAGCAGCCATACTTACCAACCTGGAAAAGAATGTTCCGTTCTGCTATTTTCAACAATTTGCTGTTCACAACCACATAATGCTCAGCCATGGCCTATTAAATACATATCTCATCCTTCTGTACCAGAAATGGGAATCCATTTAAACAAGCAATTGAGTTTTATCGTCATTTTATTTCTGCCTAACTTCCACCATCCCTTTCTCTAAAGCAATAAGGCAAATATCACACTAGTTGGCTTTGGAGTATATAAAAGTATTTGAGTTGTCAAGAGAATTTAATTACAGGGAACAGACAGAGTTTCTATTATGACATGTTCCTCCTTGTTGGTCAAATCTGTTCCTAGAAAGTGTTGGACTTTATTTGTCTTAGGATTTGAACTCACAGAGATAATGCAAAGATCTGTTGGTTATATGGACAGTAGATCGTAAAATGGACCATTCAACCAAGAAGTTTATGAGAGTGAACTGGACAGAATATATGGACAATTAATGTATATTGAGGACTATTCTTGAGGCAATTTACTTAGTTAGGTGTTGCTTCATCCGCTAGGAAGTATGACGTGTTTTAGACATAACTGTAAAATCTTCAACTTCCCTGGAAAGCCAAAGTCTTATTTTGTTACTATCAGTTGCTTCTTTGCAGCCCAATGATGCATCAGATTCCTAAAAACAGAGGAGGGGGACTGTTTTGTTCAGAAAAGAAGAAAAATGAATGCTAGAATGCTGGCTAGTCAGGTCTTATTTGATAGGAATCACAGCACGTCTTTGCATATGACTGGAACCATTCATACCCTGTATAAGTGAGAACAATCAATAACATTATTTTCTCCACACATAACAAGGTCTGAACTGTCAGCCTTGCAAAGTTAACAAAATTGCAAAGACAGCAATACCTTCTATTCCTATATTTGCTCACCCATGAAGGCGAGCTCTCTGCTTTTTCCCTCTGAAACTAGGTGTCTTTAAATATTTCATACATGATTAACTACCAAAAACAAGGCTTTTATTTGGGTATCACCATTTTTGTCTGCATGTGCATTTCTGAAAATCTAGATTTCTTGTTGTTATATACCATATGATTTATTTTTATCCAAAATGGAGAAAAATCACTTAAGCCCTATATATCTGAAAGTCCTGTGAAGTCCTTAAGGAAATGTTATTGATAATATATACCTGTAATATGAGTCTTAAAATACATCAATGTATAAAAGTGAATGAGTAAACTATTTGTTGAAAATTAATGGCAGAAAACTGAGATGGGTATCAAATAACAACCTTTTTCAGCCAAAAAAAAATAAAAAAATCATGTGGCAAACTTACACCCCAAATCTTCTTTTCACCAGTTCCAATATGCCCCATGTTCTTTAGTGGTGGGGAAAAAACTATGTTAAATGCCTAAATTTCAGCATGTTGCTTAGGGAATCAACCATATTGACCCATGGCTCTTCTGAGGCCCTGAAGGGAGGATCATTTCATTTTATGAAAATCTAGGAACAGCTGTTTGCAATAATTTCTAATGACTTAATTTGATTCTGACACATGATGCCTTGACCCCATCACCTGGACCCATCTGTGAGAATGGCAGGGAGCCCTCAAGCATGGTGGCAGGCCACCAGCCATCAGCAGTCTTGTGCAGGTAGGAGGGGAAACGTGGGTGGAGCAGAGCTGGCAGAATACTGCTGCTACCAAGCCAACACAGTGCAGCAGCTTGATCACCTAGAAAATCTGCCTATTTTTTGCTTTTCCACGAGGCCAATAAGAGTCTATAACAAATAGTACAAAATGAAATGCATTGAAAGCTCTTAAAGGAACTATAGGTGCCCTAAAGATTGATTGGATTGGGATTAGAACTGAAAAAATGGAAAGGCATTTAAAAAAATGGCAACCCACTCCAGTATACTTGCTTGGAAAATCCCATGGACAGAAGAGCCTGGCGGGCTACAGTTCATGGGGTCTCAGAGTTGGACATGACTGAGCAATTAACATGTTCACGTTCTTTTCATAGTCAGAGAATGCTACAGCTATATGATAACTTATAGTGAAAGTGAAAGTTGCTCAGTTGTGTTGGACTTTATGTGACCCCATGGACTATATACAGTCCATGGAATTCACCAGACCAGAATACTGGAGTGGGTAGCCTATCCCTTCTCCAGTGGATCTTCCTGACCTAGGAATCGAACCAGGGTCTCCTGCATGGCAGGCAGATTCTTTACCAACTGATAGTAAAATGTTACAATTCTATAGCTGACAAAACTGAGGTCCATTTATTCATTACTCAGAAGATGCATTGAAACCTCTATTTTTTTTTACTTAATAGTGAGCTCCAAAAAGACAGACTACTGTTTTTTATTTAAGGATGTATCCCTAGTACCTAGAACAATGCCTGGAACACAGTAGCCGTATATTAACAGTGTGTAAATAAATCTCAGAGGTTTCTGTTGAAGTTAGTAGAATATATTATTAAGAGCTCTGAAGTCATAGTCAAACACACAATTATGAATGCTGATTTCTATCTACCAGATTTGCAACTCTGGGCTAGTTAGGGTTTTGACTGAATAAAGAAGGGACAAAGCCCTGGGTATACAGAGTCAACTCATGTTTCACCGTGTTCTTCAAGGAAGGAAGGAAGGAAGGGAAAAGGTGGGAGGGTAAGAGGAAGGAAGATAAAGAAGAGAAAAATAGGGGGAATTAATTAAAAATGCAAGAAAAAAAGGAAGAGGCTGAGAGAAAAAAAGAAAAGCCAATAAGCTAATGCAAAGATGCTCAAAATCAGCAACCGTTCAGTTCAGTTCAGTCATTCAGTCGTGTCCGACTCTGCGATCCCATGAACCGCAGCACGCCTGGTCTCGTTGTCCATCACCAACTCCCAGAGTTCACCCAAACCCATGTCCATTGAGTCAGTGATGCCATCCAACCATCTCATCCTCCGTTGTTCCCTTCTCCTGCCCTCAAGCTTTCCCAGCATCAGGGTCTTTTCCAATGAGACAGCTCTTTGCATCAGGTGGCCAATATTGGACTTTCAGCCTCAGCATCAGTCCTTCCAATGAGCACCCAAGACGGATCTCCTTTAGGATGGACTGGTTGTATCTCCTTGAAGTCCAAGGGACTCGCAAGAGTCTTCTCCAACACCACAGTTCAAATGTATGAATTCTTTGGCACTCAGCTTTCTTCATAGTCCAACTCTCACATCCATACATGACCAGTGGAAAAACCGTAACCTTGACTAGATGGACCTTTGTTGGCAAAATAATGTCTCTTGCTTTTTAATATGCTGTCTAGCTTGGTCATAACTTTTCTTCCAAAGAGTAAATGTCTTTTAATTTCATGGATGCAATCAACATCTGTGTGATTTTGGAGCCCAGAAATATAAAGTCAGCCACTGTTTCCACTGATTCGCCATCTATTTCCCATGAAGTTATGGGACAAGATACCATGATTTTAGTTTTCTGAATGTTGAGCTTTAAGCCAATTTTTTCTCTCTCCGCTTTCATTTTTATCAAGAGGATCTTTAGTTCTTCTTTGCTTTCTGCCATAAGGGTGGCGTCATCTGCATATCTGAGATTATTGATATTTCTCCCGGCAATCTTGATTCCAGTTTGTGCTTCCTCCAGCCTAGCGTGTCTCATGATGTACTCTGCATATAAGTTAAATAAGCAGGATGACAATATACAGCCTTGATGTACTCCTTTTCCTATGTGGAACCAGTCTGTTGTTCCATGTCCAATTCTAACTGTTGCTTCCTGACCTGAATACAGGTTTCTCAAGAGGCAGGTCAGGTGGTCTGGTATTCCCATCTCTTTCAGAATTTTCCACAGTGTATTGTGATCCACACAGTCAAAGGCTTTGGCATAGTTAATAAAGCAGAAATAGATGTTTTAGAGAAATTCAAATTAAATCTGTAGTGAGATATCACTTCATATCCTTTAGGGAGGCTATTATTTAAGAAAATCAAAGAAACAAAACAGAAAAATATCAAGTGTTGGTGAGAATGTAGACAAATTTTGTGTGTTTGTAGAAGTGTGAAATGGAATAGCCACTGTGGAAAACACTTTGGTGACTCCTCAGAAAGTTAAACCATATGATTCAGCAATTCCACTTCTAGATCTATATACACAAAATAATTGACAGCCGGGACTCAACCAGTTGCCTATATAGCAGCATTATTCACAAAAGCTGAAAGGTGGAAACAACCCAAAGATTCAATGACGGATGAAAAGATAAACAAAATATGATATTAATATATACATGCAATAGAATGTTATTCAACCTTAACAAATGATGCCACTGTCATGCATGTTACAATGCAGACAAAATCTCGGGAACTTTATGTCAAGTAAAATAGGTCAGACACAGAGGACACATATTGCATGATTTCACCTACACGAGGTACCTAAAATAGGCATATTCACAGACAAATTATAACAGAGGCTGGCAGGTAATAGAGGGAGAGGAGAAGGGGAAATTATTGCTTAATGGGCACAGTTTCTGTTTGAGATGAGAAAACATCCTGGAAATTGATAGTGGTGATGGTTGCACTATACTGTGAAAATACTTCTTGTCACTGAATTTGACACTTAGAATCAACATGATCAATTTTATGTTATTTCTATTTTACCACGATAACAAAGGAAGGAGGGAAGCTAGTTAGTTAGTAATACAGAAGACTATGAAACAAAAGAAATAACTTAAAAACAATATTATAATGGATGGTGCTTTGTTGCCTATCCAGTATTTCCATTCTTCCTCTTGTTTCATATGTCTCAGATTTTTCCCTGGGTGGTAGTTAAAAGAAATTACTGTAATTTCATGTAGATTGCTATAATGCTAGTTTAAGAGATTTGTGATGCAGGGCTAAGGCCATCAGACCATTGTATTACCCCGACCATATTTTTTTCTTTTTAATTATGTTAAAATTCAGGACTTCCTTTTGATATTTTTAAGAAACAAATCTCTACCACTCTCAGGTTTAAATAAGGAGGAACATACATGAGTCTCTGGTGCAAGTACACTGCAATGACAAGGAAAGCATCCTGGGAATTAAACCAGCACACGGAGACAGGTAGGTATCGTGTGTCGGGGGGAGGATTCAGGGGAAAAAAAAAAAAAAAGGCACCTTGACTGGATGAAGTCTGAACCCCACCCTACCTCTGACCTTGCTTAAGCAATTCTGAGATGGCTTCTTTTTCTTTTCAGCCAAAATTATTCTGTTAGAAAACTAGAAGCATCCAAGGAGACTTTCCTTAGATATGCTTTTCTCATTCATAATATAAATATATTGGAATAATCAGATCTTCACAAAGACATCCCCTAAAACCACGAGTTCATAATTGTGTGAAACATTGCCCCAGACCTGAATTACCCTCTTGTTGGCCTCAGAGAACTCCCATATCCCTACATAAAGAAACAAAGTAATTTACAAAATGGGACTGGTTAGTCACGGAACTGCTTAATAGCAACTCTGTGTCCTGTTGCTGCACATTTTTATCATTAGATCATACTAATTATATCCTTTTCAAATGATTTTTTATTAAACCTAAGGACAAACCTAGATTGGTCTCTTATAGTCTTAACAAAGCAACTCAAAGCAACAGCTGAGAGATCATCCCTCACTTTCTTGAAAATGCCAGTTATGAAGTGCCAGGATGATTTATCTAAAATTATGCAGATTCAGTTGACTTCTTTACTAACAAATGATAGAACAAAAAAGCAAAGCTGGCATAAAGCTTCCTTCTTTATGATATTCCCTCTTTTTCTCAGTTTCTAATAATGTGATACTTTTGTTTACCAATTTACAAAGCATGATATAATAAAGACATACTGCTTGCATGCATGTGCACATCCATATATACAGCACATGCATGGGGGACAAACATAAAATAAATTTCTTCCCTTTCATACATATACCTCAAGGTATAGAATTGTGGAGAAGGCAATGGCACCCCACTCCAGTACTCTTGCCTGGAAAATCCCATGGACGGAGGAGCCTTGTAGGCTGCAGACCATGGGGTCGCTAAGAGTTGGAAACGACTGAGCGACTTCACTTTCACTTTTCACTTGCATTCATTGGAGAAGGCAATGGCAACTCACTCCAGTGTTCTTCCCTGGAGAACCCCAGGGATGGGGGAGCCTGGTGGGCTGCCGTCTGTGGGGTTGCACAGAGTTGGACAAGACTGAAGCGACTTAGCAGCAGCAGCAGCAGCATAGAACTGTCAAGCAAATTGCTCAGAAGAAGGAAAAGTCTAAGCAGTCACGATGTAACTTGCCCATTTGTAAGATCCTTGGGGAGACTAAAATTTTTGTTCCCAAGAAAAGGTAGATATCCTTTATGTAGGAAAAAGCCCAAATGTAAACCTCCCCATTTATTATCATGATAACAAACATGGTATGTTTATACAAAAATAAAATAGCCTCTTTTATACTTGAGACCACCTCAAAAGCACAGGAGAGTTCTGCTAACCCAAAACATAGTACTTCCAAATGCCAACCACTACAGAAAGCACCCAGAGAAAATACAAATTCACATTCATCTGTAAGATAGAAACTTCAAAATATAAATAGATCCCTCTGAGAGGAGAGCAACCATATCACTACTGAAATCTACATCTTAGGAAAATACCTGGAGCCAGAATAATTCCTGAGGATGTGTTACACTTGTGGGAGGCTTAATAAAGAAAAGTATTGTATAAAAACAAAATACTGCCTTTACAATCAGGTAATCTTAAATTAAGAGCTCATATTAATCCTTTCATGAGTTTGTGACCCTGAAAATCATTTAATGTTTCCCAGCCTTGAAGGGTCGCTATCAGGATTGGACAAAATTTAGAACACTTAGAAGAGTCTAGGGTATTCAACAGTAATTATTCAGAGAGAGCAGCAGGACTTGAAAGACCTGAAGGGAGGAAAATAAGGAACCCTGCACAAACAAGAACACAAAGAATAGGAGAGACTGGAACATGTAGAGACGAGGACCAAACACACCTGGCAATAAATATCATTTACCTCCTACTGTTTCCAAGACCAGCCCTGAATGAAACATGAGCACCCAGAGTGAGCCTGCGAGATCTTGTCGGCCCTGCACTCTTCAGCTCACACTTCCAGGTTCATGATAACAACCTTCATTTTAGTTTTTACTGGTTGCTAATATTTGGGATATACTGTGATGGACCCTACCAGATATTGTCAACAAAAAATGTCATTTGGCGATAGTGATGGGCCCATGAGTTTCCATTGCTAAAGCAGAAATAAGCATAAGAATCAATTTTGCATGAAATGGAAGAAAAATTGTTATCTGCAAGTTGAACAAAGTGTGAGACTGTCAATGAGCTAAATATAAAGCAGACAGCACATGCTCTAATCCATTATCAAAGTCATTCAAGGTCAGGCTCTTTTAAAAACCAAATTTTTAAATAACATACATAAACAAATAAAAACAAACAGCTAGAAGGTCCAAAAGACATTATTTGGAAATATTAGCCCAATGATGAAGAGTTTGGATGTTATTGTTAGGTAATATGAGTTAAAGTATAATATCTACTACTAATACTTGCTATTTTTTCAGTCTAGGAAAAGTTGCTAAACTAAATATCAATGCATCCATAGGGAAACGGGGGGTCACTGTAGTTTTAAATCTTAAAGGATCACTATATAAATCAAATTTTAAAATGCAACTAAAATATTATATTGCATGGACTATACACATTAAATGCTCAGTTACTGATAGTTCTTGTTATCCTCATTTGCCTATCAGTGCTAAATACTTATAAGCATAAATATAACATATTACATAAAAACAAGCATAAATATACAAAATATACTAAACTCAGACTAGGAATAAAAATAAATCACCTTTCTTTTTAAGTCCATGCCCAGGTGGTGCTAGGGGTAAAGGAACTGCCCACCAAAGCAGGTTAGACATAAGAGATGCAGATTCGATCCCTAGATCGAGACGATACCATGGAGGACAGCATGGCAGCCCACTCAAGGATTTTTGCCTGGAGAATCCTGAGGCCAGAGAAGCCTGGCAGGCTGCAATCCATAGGGCCACACAAATCAGACACGACTGAAGGGACTTAGCATGCACATACTTACCCATGTAGTAACTCCTTTTTTTAGAGGATAATTACTTTATAATATTGTGATGGTTTTTGCCATACATCAACATGAGTCAGCATTAGGCATACATATGTCCCTTCTCTCTCAAACCCCCCTGCCAACTCCCTTCCCATCCCACCCCTAGAGGTGTCACAGAACAGTGGCATTGGATTCCCTGTGCCACACATCAAACTTATCTCTTAATGAAAGTTCAGTCATTCTAATAAGTTGTCCTTCATAAAGCAAATATTTGAATGCTTTCCTCCTTCATATTAACTTTGAGAAATGACATGTTCTCCCAAAATTGACATTTTACTTATAAAAATACACAAAGGAAATGTGTTTAAAATTGGCATTCTAAGACCTCATTTCACTTGCTGAATAGCCTGACAATTACCATTGTTTCTTGAGAAGCATGATTACTCCCAAGTCATTCATACATCTAAACAGATAACATTGCCATAAAATCAGAGAACATCCTCAGTCAAGGGTATGGAGATAAAAGATCTCTCTTGGGAGGGACAATTATTGAGCAGTGTTTCTGGCTGTATAACGGTGTGTTTTTAATTTAAGAAAATGATTCCCAAAACTTACGTTTACTAACTACAATAAAATACAAGAAACTCCAGGGTTTCATTTCCTAAAAAGATATAAATGAATGGGAAAACAAGAATGTCTTCTGGCTAGGATCATCAGGAACTACATACGGAATGAGAATTGAAAAGGACAGCTAGAGAATTTAACAAAAACCACTATGAACAGTGAAAGAAAACACATAGAATCAGAATTTTTCTCTTATTTTAAATAGCATTATTTTTGGTTTTGTACAAATAATAAATAATAATTATAAATATTTGAAAAGTTGAAAACATTTAAAAAAAATAAAATATCATTATCTCACCAGAAAATTGCATACTCTAAAATTTCAACAAAATACAGGCATTGCTTATACTCAGTCCCCTCATAAATGCATGTATATAATTTTAAACACAGAGGACTATTTCACATATGCTATTTTGTGATCAGTTTTTTTTTTGTAATAATAGTCATCATGAACATGCATTTAGGTCAAACAGAGTTTTATACAATAATTTTAAATGACAGTATTATATTCCCTTTTATTTATATTCTAAAAATTGGAGGCAGGAGGAGAAGGGGACAACAGAGGACGAGATGGTTGGATGGCATCATCAACTCGATGGACATGAGTTTGGGTAAATTCTGGGAGTTGGTGATGGACAGGGAGGTCTGGCGTGCTGCAGTCCATGGGGTCTCAAAGAATCAGACACGACTAACTGACTGAACTGAACTGATAAATTATTTCTGAATTTCCCACTATGGAAATGTGGTAATCATTTTCAGTTTTGTAATATGGGAAACTAAACTAGTTAAGTCTGTGTAGCTGTTGTTCAGTCATCAAGTCGTATCCAACTCGATTCCTTTCTCACATCTCTATCTCAGCTTGTATATTGGTAAGACGGGAAAGTTAAGAATGATCTCTAAAACCTTAACCACCTTCAAACTTCTAACAATATAAGCTTAAGGCATCTCCGACTTGATGGACATGAGTTTGAGTGAACTCTGAGAGTTGGTGATGGACAGGGAGGCCTGGCGTGCTGTGATTCATGGGGTCGCAAAGAGTCGGACACAACTGAGGGAATGAACTGAACTGAACTGAAGGAGAGCTAAAACAGGAATAACTTGAAAATAACTAATGGACAGAGCAATGAAGATGTAAATTCACCTTTCAATCAGTCACCTAAGAGAGATCTGAGGCGCTATCATAATCTCATTTAACATCATGACACTTTGATGAGATATACTGAAGTATTATAGCCATTCTTTAAATGGGGAAATCAAGGCACAGAAAGGAAAAGACCTCACTCTAAATTATGTAGCTACTCAGTGTCAAAGCTGTGGCTGAACCTAGACGTCAAGTCTGATCTAGGGTTTTAACTGCCAGAAAATCCGAAATAAAAGCATTAAATTGAAGTCAAACTGTATTATAATTCAAAAAGGCATGGACAGGTAATTTAGAAGATGATGAATGGAAAACATGCAAAAACTAAAGAAAAAACAATTCCAGAACTCAAATGTGTGTGTTGGTATGTGTGCGTTAATGAAAGAAAACCAGTGCCAAAGACAAGTTTTGGCCCACCAAATTTTGAAAATTTTATTTTTTATAAAAATATATACTGCTGAAAATCCAGTACTTTGGCCACCTCATACGAAGAGCTGACTCATTGGAAAAGACTTTAATGCTGGAAGGGATTGGGGGCAGGAGAAGCAGGGGATGACAGAGGATGAGATGGCTGGATGGCATTACTGACTCCATGGACGTGAATCTCAGTGAACTCCGGGAGTTGGTGATGGACAGGGAGGCCCGGCGTGCTGTGATTCATGGGGTCACAAAGAGTCAGACACGACTGAGCGACTGAACTGAACTGAACTGATATTGTGTTTTGGTCATTCAACAAGGAAATATGCACTCATCAACACATTTAAAATGATTAAGCATATCCATGACTTTAACTCAGTTATTTTCAACCATGAAAATTACCTTAAAGAAATATTCATAAATACATGACCATAAAAAAATGGAAAAAGAAAACAGTCTAAATTTCTATAACAGATCAATGACCAAAAAAAAGTGGATGACCAATATAGCCCATTAAAAATCAAGATTATATATTTTTAGCAACATTAGTTAATACTGGGTAGTGATTTTAAAAGATCATAGAGGTAGTATAGCTCCAAATTTGCAAAATATAACTATGTCTAAATCAAGAAAATGTAATTTCAAATAGAAAATATGTACATTACAATTATTTTTTTTAAACTCTTTTCTCCATTTTTTCAAATTTCTACAATTTCTATATATGTAAGTAAAATTCAAAAATAACCAATATTTTTTCTAGACCCACTGTCAGTAGGACTTGGGGAGCACAATTACTGCTGTTCTAATATAGCCACTCTGTAGTAAACTTAATCAGAGAAGGCGATGGCACACCACTCCAGTACTCTTGCCTGGAAAATCCCACGGAGGGAGGAGCCAGGTAGGCTGCAGTCCATGCAGTCGCAAAGAGTCGGACACGACTGAGCGACTTCACTTTCACTTTTCACTTTCATGCACTGGAGAAGGAAATGGCAACCCACTCCAGTGTTCTTGCCTAGAGAATCCCAGGGACGGGGGAGCCTGGCGGGCTGCCGTCTATGGGGTTGCACAGAGTCGGACATGACTGAAGTGACTTAACAGCAGCAGCAGCAGCAGCAGCAATAAACTTAATAGAGTCACTTCACCCCAGTTAACAAATCTAACTCAAGTGTTTTCAACTCTGAGTCAGAAGCAAAGTTGCCCATCTTGGTCAAGTCTTGTAGATATATTGGATATTTCAAACGACGCCACCTTTCTGATTTCCTTTAGTGTAGTAAAGACATAAAATAACACTTTTAATGTAAAGCAGATGCCAAAGACCTTTAGAATATTGCCTTCAATAAGCCCAACTAAGTTCAGTTCAGTTCAGTCGCTCAGTCGTGTCCGACTCTTTGTGACCCCATGAATCGCAGGACGTCAGGCTTCCCTGTCCATCACAGTCTCCTGGAGTCGACTCAGACTCACGTCCATCGAGTCTGTGATGCCATCCAGCCATCTCATCCTGGGTCATCCCCTTCTCCTCCTGCCCCCAATCCCTCTCAGCATCAGCGTCTTTTCCAATGAGTCAACTCTTCGCATGAGGTGGCCAAAGTACTGGAGTTTCAGCTTTGGCTTCATTCCTTCCAAAGAAATCCCAGGGTTGATCTCGTTCAGAATGCACTGGTTGGATCTCCTTGCAGTCCAAGGGACTCTTAAGAGTCTTCTCCAACACCACAGTTCAAAAGCAGCAATTCTTTGGTGCTCAGCCTTCTTCACAGTCTAACTCTCACATCCATACATGATCACAGGAAAAACCATAGTCTTGACTAGACGGACCTTAGTCCGCAAAGTAATGTCTCTGCTTTTGAATATACTATTTAGGTTGGTCATAACTTTTCTTCCAAGGTGTAAGCATCTTTTAATTTCATGGCTGCAGTCACCATCTGCAGTGATTTTGGAGCCCCCCCAAAATAAAGTCTGACACTGTTTCTACTGTTTCCCCATCTATTGCCCATGAAGTGATGGGACAGGATGCCATGATCTTACTTTTCTGAATGCTGAGCTTTAAGCCAACTTTTTCGCTCTCCTCTTTCACTTTCATCAAGAGGCTTTTTAGCTCTTCTTCAGTTTCTGCCATAAGGGTGGTATTATCTGCATATCTGAGGTTATTGATATTTCCCCCAGTAATCTTGATTCCAGCTTGTGTTTCTTCCAGTCCAGCATGTCTCATGATGTACTCTGCATATTAGTTAAATAACCAGGGTGACAATATACAGCCTTGACATACTCCTTTTCCTATTTGGAACCAGTCTGTTGTTTTATGTCCAGTTCCAACTGTTGCTTCCTGACCTGCATACAGATTTCTCAAGAGGCAGGTCAGGTGGTCTGTATTCCCATCTCTTTCAGAATTTTCCACAGTTTATTGTGATCCACACAGTCCAAGGCTTTGGCATAGTCAATAAAGCATAAATAGATGTTTTTCTGGAACTCTCTTGCTTTTTTGAAGATCCAGCGGATGTTGGCAATTTGATCTCTGGTTCCTCTGCCTTTTCTAAAACCAGCTTGAACATCAGGGAGTTCACGGTTCACATATTGCTGAAGCCTGGCTTGGAGAATTTTAAGCATTACTTTACTAAGCCCAACTAAGATCCATGGAAAATAAAAGAGGCTTGCCCTAACCAGGAAATTCCTTAACGCATTAACTCTTAAAAAATCATTGTTTTTTGGTTATCTCATCCTTAAGTTGCATGAATACATACTAACGACATCCCCAGAATGTCCCTCAAGATGTAACTGGGTACTCTTTAAGTTGTATCTTTTAAAAATTTTATCAGGTGTAAGATACACCTGAAAATTACAAAGTATGGAACATATATCATTCAATATGAATAAAGACTTCAGATGTAATTTTTGGACTTCAAATGAAGTCTTGGCTTGCCCTGGTCTTGTGTTTTTAGGAATGTAGCAATTTTACAATCTCCTTATACCATCCATTATTCAATAAGATTTTGTATTATTATTCAATTTCATTTATTCATACAAACATCTTAATTATTTTTCCCTTGATACAATAAATTCCCATTTAGATTATTTATATAACAGTGTTTTTAGGAGTTAGAGTTCAATTCTCTTTATCCTTTCCACTCATCAGTCAATTCACTGTGCAGTTCTACAATTTTATCTCCTACCACCACATAAATAACATTACCAATTAATCATGATGAAACAGGATTATCTCATTAATCTGCTGCTTAATAACATCCTACTGAAAAAAAATCCCTATCCCCTCTCTAGATGACATTTATTACTACTTTTACACTAACAGCAGACATTTTGAGAGAAATTAAATGCTATTATCTATTGGAGAATTTTAAGGATGCTGACAGATGTACATGACCAACACAGGACACATCCAAGAATCATCTCAATATGATGATGCACTTGAAATTTGAGGTGTCTTTAGTAAAATATTTAGAAAGATAAAATATTTAGAAAGAGAAAATATTTTATCATAATATTTATTCAAATATAAAGCATTTCTAGGTAACATCGAAATTACCAAGTGAAAGTGTTAGATGTTCAGTCACATCCATCTCTTTGCGACCTCATGGACTAGCCTGCCAGGCTCCTCTGTCTATGGAATTCTCCAGACAAGAAAACTGGAGTGGGTAGTCATTTCCTTCTGCAGGGGATCTTCTGACCCATGGATCGAACCCCAGTTTCCTACATTGCAGGCAGATTCTTTACTGTCTGAGTTGCCGGGGAAGCCAAAATTACCAAAATCTTTCCTTATATATAACAAGCAAAACTGTACTTGTGCTCAGCACAAGACAGACCTAAGGTTAACTTATAGGAGGAGGGAGACTGATTTCAAATACTCTAACAAGAAATGTTCTTTAACTTAAGCATTGCACAAAAATAAAATAAATCAACTGAACTGTAAAAATATTCAGTCTGAATTAAAATGAGCAACTATCAGAGATACTATAGGAGAGCATTGTATTCATGCATCTTAATCTTCTCAGGATAATATCACATCTGCATTGAGAGTTGAGGTCTCTGTTCCCTCTCCTTGACTGTGAACAAATGAGCAAGTCTGTGACTATGAGAAATATCAAGGTATTCTACTTCCAAGATAAAGTTAGAAAGGTTGTATAACCTCCTCTCTCTCTTTTTCCCTCCCTCCCTCTGTCTCTGTATCCTTCTCTCCCAGTCTTTGATATACCCTATTGAATCTGAGTGAAATAAAAGCCTAAGCTCTGTCCAAAATGCAAATATATAGGAAAATCAAATGTTGTTTTTACTAACTTTGGGTTTACTAAAAATTCTCTGAATCTGGACCAGAGAGCTCTATGCAATGGGTTGGATGTTTGAGTTTATGATTTTCAAGAACCACCCCAAATTACATAATTGGCATTACTGTTGTGAAAAGTTGCTTCCCGACTTCTTTTGCGGATAAAGGATGCCAGAATCTATTATCTTATCCTAAATAAATTCACAGAAACCCAATTCCACTTTCCTGATAAAGATAGAGTTACAGGAAGGAGATGCAATGTCCAGTTCATGCATCTCTATTGGTGTTTGCTATCTAGAAGACAAAATGTGTTGCTGGGAAACAGAAAAAGAGACTACATTAACAGAGGCTGATTGCTTTCTCCACTAGATTGCTTTATGACCATAGACAGATGCATAACCCATCTGAGCCTCAGTTTCCTCACCAGAAACCTGAGGATAAAAGCATCTGTCTTTCTTTCCAGATTACTGACAAAATACTATCAAATCTCTAAATTCAAATAAAATGCAACATTTATAATCATGTAAAAGGTTTTGTTTTAATTAGCTCAGAGGAATGTGATTGTTACCTATTAAAATTATTTCCATAACTCCAATTACCAACAAGTAATAATATCTGATCATAAATTAAAGAAAATGCATTTCCTAATATCTAAGAAATGTTGGACTTTTAGTGCATAGGACTGGATTATGACAAAAAGGATATGTTTGTTTTCCTATGATTTCCTGAAAAAGCCTATTTTATTACCTGCTGAGTTTCACTATTGACTTACTTACTGAAGTCCCCTTACAACCCCTGCAAAGGTAATTATGGAAGCCATCTGGAATAAGAGCAGAGGGACACAACAGGCACCATAATAGATGGCATGTCAGATCCACAATGATATTAACAAAACTACTCTCATTAAGAGGAGGAGGAAAGAGATTTACCTAAAGGAAATCACAATTGTCCCTTACAAGGCACAGTGGGAATCATATGAGACTCCACTGCTAAAACAAGAAAATTTTCATCCCTTTCATTTTACTGAGTCGCCAGTCTGGGGCCTTTAGTTTATTCATCATGGGAAGCAGTTCAATCTAATGGACTAAGTGGGACTGTGCTGGTTAATAACTCATTCAGTCACCTTGGACAAAATAACTCATGTCTTCAGAATACTAGAATCATTGGAAAAGTATTTAATTTTACCACAAGCTGACCCCCAAAGGTCACAGTATTATTTGTGAAAGACAATGAAATATTGATAAACTAAACCTTGTGTTTGGGAAAACAAAGAAAAAACAAAGACCCCAAATTCAGAATGTTTCCGAATATGTTGTAAATTCCAAATTCCACTTAGTGAGAGTAATTTTGCTCATGCAATCATCAACTTCAAAGTAACCTTCCATGTTTTCTTTCTTATCAGAATACTCTTGTTTGATTAATTGATTCACAAAACTGTTTTTGTTGTTTCCCCTGAGCATTGTAAGAAAAAAGTAGGAGTAGCTACATTTTCTTATATTAGAAATACATCTTGATTTGAGGTGGTGACAGCCTTGTTCAGCCAGCTAAAAATACTATCAAAGCTGCATCTCAAGTCATTTCAAACTTGGACCCATTCTACCTGGTAGAGAGAACTGTAGATGGGAAACTTGACCACAGCAGGTGTCATCTCTATTTCTGGTTCATGTCATGTGCTCAAAAGTCTGGGTTACTGGCTTGATTTATTCTTTAGAAACTTTGTAGTTTTAACCTTCATTATTAATATTCGACTTGGGGCTGCCCTCAAACCTAGTTTTGCTTTCCTGACTTCAGGACTGCCTCTTCTTTTGATCTCTCATAACCAGAGGATTCTGTACCACTTCCTTGATCCCCAACCCAATGCACATCTATGACAGAGCAATTCAGAATAAGACATCAAAGCTGTTAATGTCTTGGTCCAGTTGTTCATTTGATATGGGAAAAAAATCACAAACCAGCATAACACTGAATCATGGTATGTTTAATGAAAGGTGAATGATATAGAGAGACTACAGTGAAGACATGTAGCTTTTGACATAACTTTACTCAGAGTTTGTGGGATTGAATACCCACAGAGACCAGAAAGGTAGCACAAAAATAATGACATTACAGAGATCTTGAATACCAAAATAAGCATCTGACAGAAGTAGCCTTTTAAAACATAATCTCATAAATACAAGATCATAGAAATTATGTCTTTGAGTCACACACAAGCTTTATATTGCTCTGTGTAGTTAGTATCAAGAATGGTCACACAGTGATACAGCATGCTCAGTTCAGATGGAATGCTAACCCTACTTCAGTTTTCCCTTTAGCTTTTTCTAGAGCACCATGACTAAAACCATTTTCTTCATCTGTGGGCTCAGAACTCTATGGTATGTAAGACATCTAGGATGGAGGTAGAGAAGACCTTATTTTCTTTAGCTTTCCTTCTTATACTCCTCCCCAAATTCACTGCACCTTAAGTTCCAGCCTTCTTTCTATTTGGCCTGACTGACAATCATGCAGGACCCAGGGTGGACCCTAGGACTCCTATTCTTCCCAGGGACAATCCTTGTCATCCATACCCTTCAGTATATGCCTTTCAGGTCCTCATATTTTTCTCTGGTCTGCATCAAACCTTTAAACTGCTTCTGTACCCAGGCTCTAAAAACTTATACCCTGAACCCTCTCCCATCAAAGTTGTCCCATTAGCCCTATTTCTTAATTATAGCTTCTTATCAATACTTTTAGAAATGTTGCTCAATCACTGTCCTCAAAATGTATGCAAAACCAT
Organism: Ovis aries; assembly: GCF_016772045.2. Taxonomy (NCBI): domain Eukaryota; kingdom Metazoa; phylum Chordata; class Mammalia; order Artiodactyla; family Bovidae; genus Ovis; species Ovis aries. The sequence goes on along the minus strand of NC_056075.1, from coordinate 28,664,719 downwards.
CTGACACTTCTTAAACCAATGGAAGGATTTGGCACAAACTTTCCTGTAGAACAGTCTCTCAACCAAGGACTTCATAGACTGATTTACAAAGCATTTTTCTGTGTGGTCTAGTTGCAGATGAGAAAATGTTCCAAGAATTTTATTTAAAACTCTGATTAATAGACCACAATGCATTTTTGGTGTTTTAATTACACTAGACAGAATAACTTTGATTACTTTTTCTGCCAATGAATTTTTCTACATGCTGTATAATCAACATTCTATTAAGTGATGCAGAGACTATATAAGAAAAGTAAGTCATAGTCTCACCCTCAAAGAGCACCTGTGGAACTCTTAAAATGAAGTTGAGGCCACAAGGCAAAGACCTGGGAAACAACAGGACAGAGTATATGGCAGAATATAATCACAATGTTTAGCACTATTGAGTTCTTGCTTAATTAAATGCCCTGCATAAGAAACTTCCTAATCTCACAACAGCCTGGAAATATACTACTTATTGTCATACTTTATAGAATTCTTAGCCCAAGGTCATACAACTGGACAACGGTGCATCTGACTCAAAAGCTGGTGCCATTTCTAAGCCAACAAATTGATTCTTGGCTATCCATCAATATTTTTGAGTCTATGTCAATAATACAAATAACAGGACATCTTCAAGGATTCTGATTCAGATAAAGATGGCAAGTTTTCACAGGGCCACAAGCTATTATCACGAGAAACCAAGGTGATGTATCACTGCACTAAAACATATAATCAGTATATTGTCCAAATTCTAAAAATGATTATTGTCAGAAGTGAGAGTTTTCAGATGGCAGGAATGTATTAGTACATGGACTGAAACAATACAATTTGCCCCTGAAACTGGTTTTGCCATCCAGAAAAGCCTAACTTTCAGGTAAACTATTCCAAAGTCACAAAATTAGTTCCATTCTTTTTCATCAGGTTCTCTTTTATTTAAAACAATGAAAATGTCCTGGATAATAGGGATACATTTCAGCCTACAACGGGTTTTTATATATGACATTATATTTGAATAGGACAGCAACCTGAAGAAGAGGTGGGTGTGGCACAGGTAAGGTAATGTGGGTGTACAGGTGCTGTCTTTCACTAAGGAGAATATTGAAGTACAATGTGGTTATATAACTTACAAGGGTCACACAGCTAGCTAGTGATGCAAACCAGTTCTTACTTCATTATACAACCCTGTATTACTAGCTTCACATCATAACATCAAGTCACTAAGCCTCCTCTGCAAATTGATGCATTTGAGAGGCACTTCACAGAGCCAAAAAAAAAAAAAAAAAACACCTAAAATATGTGCCTAGTGGTGTTATTAGTGAAAAACAGATGTTTGCAGGTGAGCTGGAATCTGAGGTTTCAGTTCCCAACATGATCTGCAGTGCTGAAAAGACTGCTGTTATCAGACACCCTTGGAGAATCACTGAACCCAAAGAACTAATTAGACATGAGCATCAGCTCATGTGTGAGGAAGGAAATCTGTGTGGGGAAGGAAAGGGAAACCAGAAAATTTCTCTTTGTCATTAATGATTTAACATTTCTAGAAAATCTGATAAATGGGAATTCTAATACTACAAAGTTCAAACAAAATTTTCCAAAAGGGGAACTATATTAGTAACTGGGAAGTAGAGGAAATATCACTCCACTGAATTATGTGATATTTGTTATCAAAAATCACAATGTTTGGTCTTTGTCTCCCTTTTTGGCAGGGAACTACTTTACTGTAGTTGTTCAGTTGCTCAGTCACGTCTGACTCTTTGTGACCCCATGAACTGCACCATGCCAGGCCTCTCTATCCTACACTATTTCCCAGAGTTTTCTCAGACTCATGTCCATTGAGTCGATGATACCATCCAACCATCTCATCCTCTGTCGTCCCCTTCTCCTCCTGCCTTTGATCCTTCCCAGCATCAGGGTCTTTTCCAGTGAGTCAGCTCTTCGAATCAGGTGGTGAAAACAATGGAGCTTCAGCATCAATCCTTCCAATTAATATTCAGTGTTGATTTCCTTTAGGATTGACTGGTTTGATTTTGCAGTCCAAGGGACTCTCAAGAATCTTCTCTAACATCACAGTTTGAAAGCATCAGTTCTTTGGAACTCAGCCTTCTTTATGGTCCAACTCTCACCATCCATACATGACTACTGGAAAAACCATAGCTTTGACTATACAGATTTTGTAGCAAAATAATGGCTCTGCTTTTTAATACACTGTCTAGGTTTCTCAGAGCTCTTCTTCCAGGAGCAAGCATCTTTTAATTCCATGGCTGCAGTCACTGTCCACAGTGATTGTGGAGCCCAAGAAAATAAAATCTTTCACTGTTTCCATTGTTTCTGGATGCCATGATCTTAGTTTTTTGAATATTGATTTAAGCCAGCTTTTTAAACAGAACTCCTAAAAACTCTTACAACTCTTAGAATGTAACTGATGAGAGGGATGATACTGTGTCTTTTGTTATGTTAATTAGGTGACCTAGATAACCTAGAAAGTCCATATATAACCTCAGGATGGGAAGGGAGGAGATGCACTAGTTGTCAAGGGAACCTATCTTTAACTAGAGAGTTAGAACTTTCAATTCCACCTCCATGGAAGGCAGTGAAGTACAAAAGTTGGAGATTGATTTTAACCACTAGTGATTGATAATTTATTCAATCATATCTGTATAATACAGCTTCCATAAAAAAGCAAGGATTGATCTCAGAACACTTCTGGGTTAATGAACACATGGAGACATGAGAGTGGTGTGCTGGAAAGGACATAGAAGTGCATTGCTCCTTGCCTGTAATTTGTATTGTGTATTTCTGCCATTTGGCTGTTTCTGAGTTATGTCCTTAAACAATAAATTGATAATCTAGTGAATAAACTATACACTTTCCTGGTGGCTCAGATGGTAAAGAATCTGCCTGCAATGCGTGAGACCTGGTTTCGATCCCTGGGTTGGGAAGATCTCCTGGAGAAAGGCATGACAACCCACTCCAGTATTCTTGCCTAGAGAATCTCCATGGACAAAGGAAGCTGATGGGCTACAATCCTGGGTTCCAAAGAATCGGACATGACTAAATGACTAAGCACACAGTGAATAAATTAGATTCCTGAGTCCTGTGAACCTTTCTAGAAAATTAAACATGATGAGGGAGTCATAGGAACTTCTGGTTTATAGCCATTAGGTGAAAAGCACTGATACTGATAACAAATGGACTTGCCATTGGAAATGGGAGTGAGTATGCTGGTATGAGGAGGAAATCTTACAGGTCTGAACTCTTAACCTGATAGTGTCTTCAGGAAAGAATTGAGTTGAATTGTAGGACACCTAGGTGGTATCTGAGAGATGCTTATTGGTATGTGTACCATACCCATTTTAACTGGTGATCAGATTAGAGTCAGAACAATCTCTCCACATTCTTAGAGCCACTCTTTCCATGTAGTCTTTCATCCTCAAGATTGTATCATTGTAATCTACCCATGTCCCATCAACCCCAGTGTTTGATTTATCCATAACGGGACAGGACATTTGTCTATTTCTTCACTTACTGTTCTATGAGCTTCCTTCCTAAAGTTGTTTGACTGCTTATGGGTGACAGCCTTGCTAAACTGAAAGAATCACTTGAGCCAGCAACTCAAATCATTTCAAAAGAATCAAATGATGTTCTTAAACTCTTGAACAAAATCTAACCAGAATAACTGCCAAATTATCCATTGAGGTTCAAAATAAGCAACTACATAAATTCATCACAGGGATTCACAGCTTCACAGCAGCACAGATGAACATAACAGTGAAACATGAGATGGCTTTGTCTCAGTCAAGACTTAATTATGGAAGTTGTTTAATTGCTCAGTCATGTCTCACTCTTTTGCAACCCCATGGACTGTAGCCCTCTGTCCCTGGGATTTTCCAGGTAAGAATATTGAAGCAGGTTACCATTTCCTTCTCCAGGGGATCTTCCGAACCCAGGGATCGGAATTGCATCTCCTGCATTGCAGGCAGACTCTTTACCACAGAACCACTAAGGAAGCCCCAATTATGGAAGTAGATTCACTTTATTGTGTGAATAAGAGACAGATAAAGGCCATTAGACATTATTAAATATAGGAGGAGATGGAGAAGGGAAGCCTAAAATGGCAGCAGGGGACAGTGGATCAGGAAAAGAATCACTAACCAATCTCCCAAAATACTAATGTGGGTGGATATGTTGAAATGTGTAGGGAAATCTTAGGAGCCAAGCATGTTTAAGATGGTAAATGGGATGGTGGTGGGATTCATGGAGATGAACATAGGGAGAAAATACCACCCTATGGCTCATGCCTCTGTGAATCTTCAGCTATCCATCGACTGATAGGCTGGGGGTCACTACTAGTTTGCAAAAGCAGCTAATGGGGAGACATAATGAACATAGCAAGGAGGAAAAGAAAGAGAAGCTGATATCTACAAAGTAGTTCAACATCACCTCATCATATATCTAACTGTGATGCCTCCCAAGAGGCGTACTATTTGCTGTACTACTGTCTTTCAAATCTTGCATAACTTCCTTTTTTTTGCCCAAGTTGAACACAAAACTATACAGAGAAAAATATTCAGAAAAGTGTTGCATTCAGTCTTAAACAAGCTGATATAGCACAATCCTATACACATTTGCTTTTCTAAGTCATATTTCTGTTATTATATAATTAAAAATATGAATTGCTCTTGTAACCAGAGGAAAAGGATCAAAATGAAAGGGACAACACAAAGATTTTAGATGGCCATCCATTCCATGTTTGCTCCTCTTGCATTGGTCTAAGATTTCAATATGTTCTCTTTCCTTTATAGAAGACCAGATTTTCTTCTCTTTAGAGTAGTTGTGATGGTTAAAGTTTATGTCAACATGATCGGGCTACAGTGTTCAGAAATTTAGCCAAACATTGTTTTGGATATTTCTAGCAAGGTAATTTTTGAATGAGATTAATATTTAACTACGTGAACTTTGAGTGAAACATTATTCTCTATGATGTGGATGGAGATTATCAATATTTTTATGATTATCATCCAACCAGTTGAAGCCAAAGACTAACCTCTCCTGGACAGAATGAATTCTGCCAACAGACTGCCTTTGTAATTGAACTACAAATTTTTCTCAGTTCTCGATCCTCCCAACACACAGCCTCCCTGCAGATTTTGGACCTAGCCAGCCTCCATAATTGCATGAACTAATTTCTTAAAATAAATGGATAAATACGTAAATCTTTCTCTTTCTCCACACACACATACATATCCCTACCATGTTGGTTCCTTTTCTCTGAAGAACACTGACTTAATTTTTAGCCCTTTGTTACCTTGTTCTAAACTCCTTATAAATCATTGTCATTCATTTCACACTGCTCTGACAACCAACCTGCAGTGTGGACTGTGACCAAAAGGCTCTAGATCTGAATTGTCCAGAAGGATAGTTACTAGTCACATGTAGTTATTTGAATGTAGATATAAGTAAGCTAAGTGAATACAATTATAATTTCATGTTTCCCCTCACAATAGTCACATTACCAGTGATCAATGAACAGAGACCCAAGTGGGTTTACATGCTTTCTAAGCCTTCACTGTTCTTGATCTCTATACAGTGCAGTTATCATTCATCTCCAAACAGTATCACATTCTATGATGCATAGACACTGTGTTAATAAGCAGTTTTTGTTTCAACAAAAGGAACAGAGATCTGATAATGAGATATAATATCAGGTAAGCTCAACATTCAGAAAACTAAGATCATGGCATCTGGTCCTATCACTTCATGGGAAATAGATGGGGAAACAGTAGAAACAGTGTCAGACTTTATATTGGGGGGCTCCAAAATCACTGTAGATGGTGACTGCAGCCATGAAATTAAAAGATGCTTACTCCTTGGAAGGAAAGTTATGACCAACCTAGACAGCATATTAAAAAGCAGAGACATTACTTTGCCAACAAAGGTCCGTCTAGTCAAGGCTATGGCTTTTCCAGTAGTCATGTATGGATGTGAGAGTTGGACTGTGAAGAAAGCTGAGCACTGAAGAATTGATGCTTTTGAACTGTGGTGCTGGAGAAGACTCTTGAGAGTCCCTTGGACTGCAAGGATGTCCAACCAGTCCATCCTAAAGGAGATCAGCCCTGGGATTTCTTTGGAAGGAATTATGCTGAAGCCGAAACTTCAGTACTTTGGCCACCTCATGTGAAGAGTTGACTCATTGGAAAAGGCTCTGATGCTGGGAGGGATTGGGGGCAGGCGGAGAAAGGGACGACAGAGGATGAGATGGCTGGATGGCATCACCAACTCGATGGACTTGAGTTTGAGTAACTCTGGCAGTTGATGATGGACAGGGAGGCCTGGCATGCTGCAGTTCATGGGGTTGCAAAGAGTCGGACACGACTGAGAAACTGAACTGAACTGAACACATCTATACTCTTGTCTACAACATAAACAATTTTATGTACTTAGAAAGTGTGACTTACAATGCATACTTTGTTTTGCCAATGCTCAAGCATTATTTCAAAGAGGAAGTCTTCAACTGCAAGTGTAAAACTAATTTTAATTCTTTATAATTGCCACTGTTCTGCCTTGGGGGAAATCATTTCAACTTTTTTTGCAAGTATGTTTCCATCATTTCAACAGCATACACTGAGTCAGATTAAGGAGAAAATCCTACCGATAAACAAGCAAATAATAGACCTATTTTGACATTTATAACATCATTTTCTTATTGTTTCTACACTTCATCCTCAACTAAGTAGTGCTTAAGGATTTTTTTTTCATTATTCAGAATTAGATGGCTAAATGCAAAAGAAGCAAAACTTTTAAAAGACAAGGTGCTGATTTGTCACTTCTACCTGTAAATTGGAGTTCATGTCAATTCTCTCCTTTGGTTAATCCTACCTCCCTAGAATCATCTGAAAACATTCAGATGCAACAATCCAAGACAAAGTGTTGCACCTCAAATATCTATGAACAAAGAGAATGGGAGAGTGAGGATAAACAGGTGAATAGGGACTCCAATAATCTGAAAAGCACAAGCCCATCTATGAAGTCAGCCACTACAATCTTTAATCATTGAAGGAATTCAAATCCAACATTATTTGTTATTGTTCAGTTGTTAAGTCCTGTCCAGCTCTGCAACCCCATTGACAGCAGCACACCAGGCTTCCCTGTCCTGCACTATCTCCCAGAGTTTGCTGAGACTCTTATCCATTGACTCAGTGAGGCTATCCATCCATCTCATCCTCTATTCCCCCTTCTCCTCCTGCCCTCAGTCTTTCCCAGCATCAGGGTCTTTTCCAATGAGTCAGCTCTTCACATCAGTTGGCCGAAGTATTGGAGCATTAACATTAGTCCTTCCAATAAATATTAAGGGTTGATTTCCTTTAGGAATGACTGATTTTATATTCTTGCTGTCCAATGTCACTAGATTTTTCCAGTTAAAAGGGAACTTGAAATCCCATTATCTGATTTCCCCGATTTTTAACATGTTGGCAGATAGTTCAAAATGTTTTTGAGCCAAATAAAGTAGTTTTCCTTCAAATTAGATTCAAAAGCATTTCTGATTTCAGTGAGGTATATCTCCCTAAAAATAAGAGTATGATTGTTTTCTTTTAAGTGCAGCCTCCACTAAATAGTGGACACAGTAGTCCTTTAATAAAGAATGACTCATAAGTTGGGAGTTCACAGCACTCACTCTGGGAAAGGGCACAGTCATGACAGTTACTGATGGAAATGAAAAACAATTATTGTGTTCTATAACTGTGGATCTCAGCTGGGGCAATTTTGTCTCCTAGAGACCATCTCAAATTTCATTCCAGTCCCAAAGAAAGGCAATGCCAAAGAATGCTAAAACTATCACACAATTGCACTCATCAGACATGCTGGCAAAGTAATGCTTAAAATTCTCCAAGACAGGTGTCAATAGTACACGAACTGAGGACTTCTAGATGTTCAAATTGGATATAGAAAAGGCAGAGGAATCAGAGATCAAATTGCCAACATCCATTGGATCATAGAAAAAGCAAGAGAATTCTAGAAAAGCATCTACTTATGTTTCACTGACCACTCTAAAGCTTTTGACTATGTGGATACAGTAAACTGGAAAATTCTTAAAGAGATGGGAATACCAGACCACCTGATCTCCCTCCTGAGAAGCCTGTATACAGGTCAAGAAGCAACAGTTAGAACCAAGGATAGAACAATGGACTGGTTTAAAATTGGGAAACCAGCACATCAAGGCTGTATATTGTCACCCTGCTTATTTAACTTATATGCAGAGTACATCATGTGAAATGCTGGGCTGGATGAAACACAAGCTGGAATCAAGACTGCCAGGAGAACAATCAACAAACTCAGATATGCAGATACCACCCTGATGGCAGAAAGTGAAGAGGAACTAAAGAGCCTCTTGATGAAAGTGAAAGAGGAGACTGAAAAAGCAAGCTTAAAACTCAACATTCAGAAAACTAAGATCATGGCATCTAGTCCCATCACTTCATGGCAAATAAATGAAGAAACAATGGAAACAGTGACAGACTTTATTTTCCTGGGCTCCAAAATCACTGTAGATGGTAACTACAGCCATAAAATTAAAAGACACTTCTCCTTGGAAGAAAAGCTATGACACACCTAGACAGAATATTAAAAAGCAGAGACATTACCTTGCCAACAAAGGTCCATCTAGTCAAAGCTATGGTTTTTCCAGTACTCATGTATGGACATGCGAGTTGGACCGTAAAGAAAGCTGGGTGCCAAAGATTGAGGTGGATGAAACTGGAGCCGATTATACAGAGTGAAGTAAGCCAGAAAGAAAACACCAATACAGTATACTAATACATATATATGGAATTTAAGAAAGATGGTAATGATAACCCTGTATGCGAGACAGCAAAAGACACAGATGTATAGAACGGACTTTTGGACTCTGCGCGAGGGAGAGGGTGGGAGGATTTGGGAGAATAGCATTGGAACATGTATAATATCATGTAAGAAATGAATTGCCAGCCTAGGTTCGATGCAGGATACAGGATGCTTGGGGCTGGTGCACTGGGATGACCCAGAGAGATGGTATGGGGAAGGAGGTGGGAGGGGGGTTCAGGGTTGGGAACATGTGTACACCCGTGGTGGATTCATTTGATGTATGGCAAAACCAATACAGTAATATAAAGTAAAATTTTAAAAAATGAAAAAAAAAAACACAAAGAATTGATGCTTTTGAGCTGTGGTGTTGGAGAAGACTCTTGAGACTCCCTTGGACTCCAAGAAGATTAAAACAAGTCAGTCCTAAAGGAAATAAATCCTGAATATTCATTGGAAGTACTGATGCTGAAGCTGAAGCTCCAATAATTTGGCCACCTGATGCAAAGAGCTGACTCATTAGAAAAGATCCTAAAGCTGGGAAAGATGGAAGGCAGGAGGACAAGGGGACGACAGAGGATGAGATGATTGGATGGCATACTGACTCAACGGACATGAGTTTGAGCATGCTCTGGGAACTGGTGAAGGACAGGGAATCCTGGCGTGCTGCAGTCCATGGGGTTGCAAAAAGTTGGCTATGACTGAGCGACTGAGCTGAACTGAGAGGGCCTTGGTGTTATCTGGGGACATTCTTGTTTGCCACAACCTAGTTGGTATTGCAACTGACATCTAGTAGTTAGGGACCGGAAATATCCCTGAATATCCTACAATGTATAGGATTTATCAGGCCCCAATAAGTAATAATCCTGAGGATGAGAAACCCTTCTCTATGTTCTATTTTTCACAGAGGATCAATTTTTATTTGCCTACTCTTGACACTGGTGATCTCAGGACTGACAAGAAGATTATTTATCAAGTTTGTCATCCCCCTCATTCTCAGCATAGGTATTTAGAACTGGCTTACTTCATTCAGACTGGAAAAAGCCCAGAAACTATTGAACTTTCAGAGGTAGTGGTCCATAAAGAAGTAGAAGACATAAGATTGTCAAAAATTAAACAGTCCGAAAGCTCATGCATGGGTGAGGAAGAGGATTATTAAAATTTGTTCATATACATTGTGTGTGTGTGTGTTAGTCGCTTCAGTCATGTCCCACTCTTTGTAACCCTATGGACTGTAGCCCACCAAGCTCCTCTGTCGACGGGATTCTCCAGGCAAGAATACTGGGGTGGGTTGCCATATCCTCCTCCAGGGGATCTTCCTGACCCAGGGAACTAATCCAGGTCACTAATGTCTCCTGCATTGGCAGGTGGGTTCTTTACAACTAGCACCACCTGGGATAACTGAAGGGAAGCAAGCACAGGAGCTGGGTGTGCCAGGTGCCTGGTGCAGGCCGATGTGTGGTGGAAACCCAGGAAATGAGGATGAGTGTAGGCAATCATCTGGGCCAGACAGGCCTGCCCTCGGCAAGGACAACCGACTGCCCAGGCTTGGTCCAGGAGGGGTGCAGCGCTTGGTCTGCACTTGGTCCACAAGGGGGTGACCCCTGTCATGCAGGCCCATCAGCCCGGGAGCAGGGCCAGGGACACTGCCCAGCTGTGTTGGAGATGGCCAATGCGCTCTTGCATCCTGTACAATGGTGAAGTACAAATCTGAAAATCCAGAGAAGGATAAGCCAGCAGTGCTTATTTAGATTTCAAAGATACAGACCCTTTAGGAAAAAAAATATTGATCCCTGCTCTATAGCAATGATTTAAAAAATGTGATCCACAGACAAGTAACATGGAAACCTATTAGGCAAATTTTAAGGCCTACAACTTACCTAACAAATCAGAAACTCTGATGATGGAGACTAGCAATCTGGATTTTAACTAGCCCTCCAGAGTACTCTGATACCAACAAAAGTTTGATAACTTACTTGGATAAAAATTTTTAACTCCTCATTGTGCCTTAGAATTACTTGGAAGTAACTCTGAGCACCGAAGAATTGATGTTTTTGAACTGTGGTGCTGGAGAAGACTCTTGAGAGTCCTTTGGACTGCAAGGAGATCCAACCAGTCCATTCTAAAGGAGATCAGTCCTCCTGGGTGTTCTTTGGAAGGAATTATGCTGAAGCTGAAACTCCAGTACTTTGGACACCTCATGTGAAGAGTTGACTCATTGAAAAAGGCTCTGATACTTGGGGCAGGAGGAGAAGGGGATGACAGAGGATGAGATGGCTGGATGGCATCACCAATTCAATGGACGTGAGTCTGAGTGAACTCTGGGAGTTGGTGATGGACAGGGAGGCCTGGTGTGCTGCAATTCATGGGGTTGCAAAGAGTCGGACATGACTGAGCAACTGAACTGAACTGAACTCTTAAAAGTTAAGAAAGAGTGTTCTGTTTCTGGAGATTCTAGACAAATCTAGGACCAGTGATTACCTCAATATCCAGGGCTGTTTCCTAGCTTCTGTCAGTAGAGTATCAAGGTACTGACATGCTTACAGACTTATTACTATGACCTATGCTTTCATAGGTACATTTTCCAGAAATAAGAGGTATAGACAACAGTTATCACTGGGCTGGTATCCTGAACTTTTTCAAGTGAAAATTCAAGGGCAAGTCTTTTGGACTTCTTTCCCAAAGAGTAGTCTAGAGGCTCTCTTGTCATGTGCAATTTTAGCATAGAAGACAAACAGAATCTCAAAGTAGCCAAGTTCTGTACTATTTCATCTTGAGTCTTCTTCATACAAACAAGCATCTTGTAATTTACTTCCACATGAGAGAAAAATTACCTCACTGATATGCTTAAGAGTTTTCTCCTTTAAGATTCTGTGCAAGTCCTGGGCTTAGCCCTTAAGTGGCCTAAATTCTGCTTCTATCTGTGTGAAAACATTTGCTGCATTTAAGTATAGATTTTATGAGACCAGTATAGTATAAAAGCCCTACCTGTGTGGAGAACCCTGGAAGATGAGACAATACAGAAAGGGATATGACAGATAAACAGCTAGGTGAGTGAGAGATGAGAGAGACAGAGAGAGAAAGTGACAGACACAGCGGGTACCATGTGCATCACAGCTGAATCTCATGAGATAACCCAATAAGAATTGTCTAGTCTGTACACCTGACTGTTAGAGATAGTAATAACTTGGTGTTGTAATTTTGAAGTGGTTTATTATATAGCAATAGATAATGACACCATGAAGGGATATTGTTTCAGAAAATCAGTCAATTTTTGAAAAAGCAGTTGATTCTAGTTAGAACCAGTAACCTCTTCTTGCCTTAATCCTATTTATAATAGCTCCAAACACTTATATTCCCCCACACAAAATTATGAATTATCAAGTGTTTGTCAATGATAACAAATCAGGAGACTGCACATGTGAAACTCAATTTTTATTTTAATGCTATATTTATTTATCATCTTTAAGGCTCTTAAAACATTAATTAGCTATAGGGATACAAGCCTAATCACACCTTTAATGAAGACAGGACCCATTATAAACTTAAATTCATAAATTTAAAGATTAAACAATTATTAAGAGGCTATTTGTCAATCAGGCTAGTTGGGCTTAGTTCTAAAAATTTAAAGACTATATGACATGGTCTTTCCTTCTCTTTCTGTTCTCCCAGTCTACTGATGAGGCTGCAAGAAAGGTGTGAGTGAAGTGTTTGGGGTACTTGAGGCCAAATGTGTCATAATTCTTGACACATCTGGTATTAACAGAGACCTTGATATATTTACTAGATCATTTAAAATTCACTATCACACTGAGTGTCATTGTCATATACTAAGTTAAACTCAGAGATATTAAATACTGTGTTGTCTGAGGACCCACTACTAGCAAGTAGTAAAGCCGATATGTAATTGAATATAGAATATTAAGTCCTAATTGCAGCATTTATGCTCTTTAACTGCGCCATCCAAAAAAGTAACTATTTATTCAACGTGGTTGAAATGGCAGCTGGGCATTAACCTTCATTGGGATTTCAACAAGGGACATATTTTGAAGAACCACAGGGCACACATACACAAAATTAAACACAAGCACACCTAGTATACTCCCTAAGCCTGAACCAAATTGCAACACTTTTCTACAAAAATATTTGTTTTGGCACCAAAGACTGAACTTGCAATTCAAAAGGTACAAATTTTGTTCTTACTATATCGCTTCTGAAGTAGAACAAGGGAAAAGAGAGAACTAGTACGAAAAACAAATCAACTATGTCACTCTTCAAATTCAAAATCTGAAAGATGAACCTCTTATTAAAAACTTTTGCAGCTTAAAATGCACCCTAAATTATATGGAGAACTAATACCACCTGGTATGTATCTATAGTCCTTTAAAATATTTTCCTCTTACTTAGCAATGATGGTGAACAAAGGGTTTGTGTGTGTGTGTGTCTGTGTGTGCGCTAAGTCACTCAGTTGTGTTCGACTCTTTGCAACACTATGGACAGTAGCCCACCAGGCTCCTCTGTCCATGGAATTCTCTAGGCAAGAATACTAGATTGGGTTGCTATGCCCTCCTCCAGAGGAGTCTTCCCAACCTAAGGATTGAACCCACGTCTCTTAAGTTTCCTGCATTGGCAGGCAGGTTCTTACCACTAGCACCACCTGTGAAGTCTGAACAAAGGGTATTGAAGGATACTGGTGTTAGCTGAGTTCTGTTCACTACTGTCAGAATGATGTATTTTTGGACTTGGGTTCTCTGGGAATGTTCCATAGATCAGAGGATGATGTTCAGTTAGCATCAATACTCCCAGACTTTCAGCCACTCACGAGAGGTCACTTTGGACAGAGCAACCTTTTTGACCTAAGAGTAGGAAAGCTGCCTTTTGCAAGGAATAAAAATAATATTCCTTCCTAGTGACAGGGCTGTATGAGCTCTTCCCTGAGAAGAACAAAGGAAGAAAAAACAGGGTAGGTGTGGAGGTGGGGCAGAGAAAACATGTTAATTATCTGGGCCTTATAGAGAGTTTCCTACATTCATAAAGTATACAGTTAAATTCTATTAATTCATGAAATATATTTTTGAGGGCCTTTGAATGTGTTAGGATCTAAGCTTGATACTGAAGATACAAAGCTGATAAAAACAGATATGGTTCTTGTCCTCATGGAGTTGAAAATGAGAGGGGATGAATACCAGTCCAGAAAATCCCAAAGAGATTGTTATAAATTGTGTTCCTCAGGAAGCTGACTCTGAGATGGAAATTAGAATGAAGTTTTGTTTTATGACCACCACCTGTGGGAAGGAAGAAGCAGAAGCAAAACTGGGTAGAAATTCGGTTGTAATAGGAGCTGTAGGTGGCTTAGCGGTAAGAACCTGCCTGCATTGCTGGAAACCTGGGGTTTGATCCCTATGTTGGGAAGATTCCTTGGAAAAGGGCATGGCAATCCACTCCAGTATTCTTGCCTGGAGAATTCCGTGGACAGAGGAGCCTGGCGGGCTACTGTCCATGGGGTCACAAAGAGTTGGACATGACTGAGCAAATAACTCTCTTACTCTCTCTGGGTTGTAATACAGGATCAACAAAGGCCTCAGTCATCACCATGAGGAAGTCTGGTACTAACATTATTCAGTTCAGTTCAGTCACTCAGTCATGTCTAACTCTTTGCAACCCCATGGACAGCAGCACTCCAGGCCTCCCTGTCCATCACCAACTCCCAGAGTTTACTCAAACTCATGTCCATTGAGTTGGTGATGCCATCCACCATCTCATCCTGAGATAGCCTTCTGAGATTTCCTGAGTTGGGCAAGGCAGGCTGAACTTTCTACCTCTGGGCCAGGCAATCATTAGAAGCAAGATGTCACAGTTAGCAAGAGGACTTCTTCAGGCATGGCATGTATAAGTAAGACTAAAATTTGAGGGAACCCCCCCAAGATAACTTTTGTCCTGAGGGTGAATCCAAATAGTTCAGCCAACAGTTCATAGCCTGGTTACACAATTATGGACTGTGATAGGTAGTAAGAACAATATTATCCAACACTATGGGTGCGTATTACAAGAGGATCTGACCTAGCCTGAAAAGTAACATAATTTTATCTTTCTCAGGAAAGGCTTAAGATTTAAAAAATGTAGCTAGGTGAAGAGATGAGGGAAAAATATTCCCAGCTTAGAAATAATCAATGAAAAGGCCCTCTGGCTTCAGAAACATTGTGTTCTTTAGGGGCCCTGCCCCACAAAATAAGAAGAGTCTGGAATGTGGAGAAAGTGATCTTGGAGTCATGGTTAGAGATAAGACCACACCAGGCTCTGAAACCCAATTAGATAATTTAATTTTGAGAGCAACAATAAGTCACTGAAATATACTGCATGACAATAGGTAGGTAGGTGTTGTGGGGGAAATTACATGATTTGGTTTGCATTTTACAAATGTTATCCTGGATGCTAAGGTTTGGGGATGGAGCGGAAGGCAGAGTTGATCTCCAAAACCCCATAGAACTCTTAAGTTTCTACAAAGTCTTATAGGCAGCATTACTGATGTGAAAAATTATCATCTTGTCTCATAGGTTGCAGATTCCAAGTTGTGAAAATATGGTAATTTTGATGATTCTACTTTTTATATGTGTCAGCTAATAATTCTAGCAACAACCCACTGAGGTAAGTACAGGGGCCCTTGAATAATATGAAAAGGAAATAGCAACCCACTCCAGTATTCTTGCCTGGGAAATCCCATGAACAGAGCAGGTTGGTGGGCTACAGTCCATGGGGTCACAAGAGTTGGACACAACTTAGCGACTAAATAACAAACCTCACACTAGACTGCCTCAACCAATGACCATTAAAATGCAATATAAATTACATAAATTAGCCATTATCATACACTTAAACTAAAAAGTGGGCATTATTTGTTTAATAATGGTGAGCTAAACCATGGTCTTAAATGACACAAATACAAGATACTGTATTTTGTTTTTGATTTGCAATGCAATTTTAATGATATAGCTAGCAATGTAAAACACATTTATCAGATGATATTTAAAATGTAAATAAGTAATTCTTAAGGGGCTCAAGGGCCTACCTATATACTACTATTATGTTATTTAGTGAAAGTATCCTTATATGCTATATAAATATACTGCCAAATCATTTACTGTTTAACACAATAAATGCATTAATAATTTATTAAAAATGCATGAATAATATATCCCCAGTGAGCCCTCCATATTTTTCATTGTTGCCTATTTTTCCATAACCCTAACAGAGATTCAGATTTCATCCATCTTTGGGTTCTTCCCTTCTTTATATTCCTGTGCAGAATCCCTTCTTTTGGTAAGCAAAAAGAGCAAGGGAGATGGGAAAGGATGGAAGTGGACTATATTATTTCTGTCTACCTGCCACGGACCAAAATTTATTCTCATCACCACATCCAAGGGGAAAGGATCTTAGGAATATGGACTAGCTATGTGGATGTGGATGTCAATGAGCATCTGTCCTGATTATAAAAGCTATTTTAATTCAGAATGTTTGGTTAATACTCATATATTAAAACAGCTATTTGCTTCCTTAACCCATTTTAGTTTTTCCATGACGGCTTTCCTCACAGAGATATGGAAAGTCTAAAACGAACTCCTATGGCAACCCTTCATTTAGATACTGCTTATGTATTCCCCAGAGCAATCACAGAATCTAAATTCCAAACTATGGCTAAAGTCCACAGTAAAGAGATGAAAGTTAAGAATTTGTCCTTCACTTTCTATTCTCAGAGATGACTTATTCTTTGATCTCAATGGAGGTTTTGCTTTGTTTAAAGTCCTTACCTAAAAGTTATTATTTAGACTCTTGGATATGCAATGCAAATGCACTTGTATGTTCCAAAGTTAGGGTTCAGGGGTTAAGTACAATACTATCCTTGATAATGTGGGCACAGATGAAGACAATTATAACTAGTGTCCAGAAGTACTAAGTATATGATGGATATCACATTTTCCCCAAGTTGTTTCAAACCCTTCTAACACATTCCCTTATCTGTACATCATCTTAATGAGGCTTATAAGAATTAACTGTTATCAATGCTATTTTTTTTGTAATTTCACAAAAATCTTCCACTCTGTACTATCTTTGGAGTCTCCATTCTCAAGACAGCTGCAGAGAACACTTGAGAATGAAGAGAATGATCTAGGACTCTAAATTCACAAAATGACAGCCAGTTGTAATCAGCCCCACACAGTTACAGTGTCCACGAGATAACAAATGCATTTGCTCCTCTAAATAGAAACATATGGAGCCGAGATTGAACTATTTTTTTCAAGGCTAAGCCTGAGTTGAGGTTTCCATCTGAGTTGATGATGATAAGAATGAATGAAAATAAAAGTGATGGAAAGCAAGGGGTGGTTAGATCTGACAACAGAAACTGATTATTCACTCATGTCATTCAAAGTTCTTTTCCAGTCTTAACTCTTTAGCTCCTTCTGAATTCCAGACAGAATAGACTGGGTACCTACTCCTCACATGGTGCTCTCTGGGAAACACCAGGAATGACAAAGGAAGAGAAGGCTTTGCTGTCAGTGCCATCATCATCATCTTAGCAAACCTTTATTGTATAATTATTGTGCACCAGACAATACACTAAACCTTTTTACATGCATTAATTCATTTAATGCTCATTGTAGCCCTACAAACTTTCACGGTATAATATTAATCAGGATTTTTGCAATTTCTATTACAAACTTCAACTCAATGTAGGTTAAGAAAGTATATGTAGTTAGCAGATAATGGCAGTTCAAAATATTGAAAGACAACAATCTCAGTCTGATACTGAGAATATTTATGTATTTTATTTTTCTCTCTCATTCTCTTCCTTTAGATCTAGTATCTTTCTTTTCTGTTAAGAACATGACTCCTACACAGCGGGGATATAGTTACTTATCACAAGTTATAGGTACCCCTACCTATTCTAGCTGAGAAGTGCCAAGGAAGAACATTAATTGATCTGCCTTGGGTCACATGTTCATTTTTAAAGCAGTGTCATCATTTCAGGGGAAGGCTTCTTCTTGTTGGCCTATTCTGGTTCCCATGGAAAACCTGGAGGTCCATGGAGAAAATCTCTTTATTGTTGGCCACCACATCTGAATCATTTGGAAAAATACTAAAAGTGGCAGACAAAATGTCATATGTTCATAGCAGCTAGGCTTTATTACTTCACTATATTACATTTGAGGAAATACAGATTAGAAAAGTCAGATTATTTGCCTAACATCATCCCTGTATCAGTTTAGTGGCATATTTGATTGACTTAAAAAAGCTATGTTCTAAATTAATAGGCTGAACTGTATTTCCAAATTCTGACTTGGAGCTTGGTATACTGGGAAAACTATCGATGAAGTGTGAGAGGGACAGAGAAAGTGTGAGTGTGTGTGTGTGTGTGTGTGTGTGTGTGTATATTTCATATTCTTCATTTCAGTTTTGGGCATATACAATATATAATAATGACAAGAAATATTTTTGAAGAAACAGGTGTATTTGAAGAAGGGTTTGGAATTTGCTAACCAGAAAGAGGGAAATACTATCTCTAAAACAGTATCAATATATTTAAAAGACAGTCAGGGGTTTTGTTTTAGTCATTTTGAGTCTTGATATTTAGTTAAAAGAACTAACGAATTAAAGTGCAGGGAGCTCAAGACTCACAGATTGTGGTGAGTCCACAAGAGAACAGACTTGTGGTCACCAAGGGGAGAGGGATAGACTGAAAGTTTGGGGTTGGTAGATGCAAGCTGTGATACTTAGAATGAAGTAAACAACAAGGGTCTAATATATAGTACAGGCAGCTATATTGAGTATTCCTCTGGTAAACCATAATGGAAAAGAATATAAAAAACAATGTATATCAACTCAATGGACATGAGTTTGAGCAAATTCTAGGAGACAGTGAAGGACAGGGAAGACTGGTGTGCTGCAGTTAATGGGATCACAAAGAGTCAGACATGACTTAGTGACTGAACAACAACAATATGTGTATAAATGAGTCATTTTGTTGTACAGCAGAGATTGGCACACACTGTAAATCAACAATAATTCAATTAAAAAATTAAAAAAGAGAAGGGAGTTCAAGCCCAGATTCAGTATAAGCAATGCATATTCTGTAGGTTACCTAAACCTCCTAACCACCTATCTTATGCAGTTAATCAAGATTAAATTTACTAAACAAACTTCAATGATTTTTTTGAAAGCTAAAAAAATCCCCCAAATGATAGTATTACTATTTTGCAATATTTACGTCATCTATGTAGAAAGTATGTGATTGTAGGTTATGGATACTTTTCCAAAAACCAGAGGGAAAGGAAGACCATATTATTACAGCAAATTTATAAGCAGGCAGATTTTAGTGCAGCTGATTTACCTCTCAAGCCCTCTTTTGTTAAGTTGTTATTGCTGCTGCTTCAACCTCTTCCTGTTCTCCCTCCACCACCTTCTCTTGTTTCTTCCTCTTATTATTAAAATTTCATGAGACTGTCTTTGGTATCTAGTCCTCTAAGTAAAAGTCTCAGATTAAATCTTCTATGCTCAGTGAATCATTTTGTTTACATCCAAATTACAAAGTTTCCTTCTGATTAGATATTCATTGACAAGGCTATTTTATTGGTTTTCTGCACACTAGCCATTAATCCATATTCTTCTCTACCTTCTCTACCAAGTTTTTTCTTACCAACTTAAACAATTCTTTTCACTTTTCCTTACAAGAACTCTTTCTCTCTAACATCTTCAACCAACCACAGGCATATTCCAGATGAACTTTGGGCACTGAATTATAGTAAACCTTCATCCATTGCCTTAAGGAGACAAGGCAATAATGCCATATTTCTTAATAATTGATCTAGAAAATCAACCCCAAGTACAGCAGGCTAAAACAATGGGATTTATGCTGCACCTCATTCATCTTAACAATTGAAAACTCCATGTTTGCTTACACATGTGATACCATTAAGATGCAGGCACATGGCAGAGAAAAGGAAAGACAGGTCATGGTCAAGGCAGCTCTCACAACATCTCAAAGATTGTTTAATTTTGCCTGAGTTTGCTGTTTATGCAAAGGATTATGAATGATTATCCATATCTTATCCTACAGTGGAATAAATGAATAAAAGCAGTGACACATGGAACCCTACATTTCCATAAGCCCCCATCCTTGAGATGACTGAATGACCTCTGGTATTGGATCAGTGTTTTCTTTGGTCAGACATTAATCCCAAGGGTACTAGACCACTGAAATGAGTGACATAGGGACCCCCATTTCCTCATTGCCTTTCACAGGATTTCTCTCTTTGAATTCAATATCAAATGAGAAATATCAAGGAGGAGAGCTGAGCAAAATATAAAGAGCTCATTATTTGATAAACAAATATATGATGTTAGGGACATATTATAAACAATTATGTGTTAACTACCATGGCACTAGAGTCAGAAATGATTAATGATGGTTGCATTAATGGGTGAGACTGTAGATTGGAAATAATGGTATGAAAAAGCAATGCTTTAAAGTATGAACTACTGGGACTGTTGCTGAAGCTGAAGCTCCAATACTTTGGCTACCTGATACAAAAAGCCACTTCACTAGAAAAGACCCTGATGCTGGGAAAGATTGAAAGCAAAAGGGGAAGTGGGTGGAAGATGATGAGATGGTTAGATAGCATCACCAACTCAATGGACAAGAACGTGAGCAAACTCTAGGAAAGAGTGAAGGACAGGGAAGCCTGACATGCTGCAGTCCATGGGGTCACAAAGAATCAGACACAACTTAGCAACTGAACAACAGCAAATGCATTTACACACACACACATTTAATTACTATAGGTATGCATACTATTGATAAACACTATATTCATGATGATTTAAAATATGGTTATAGATAAGAGCAACTAAATTTGGCTTAGAATATAAACTAAATCTGAAAATAATAAAACCAGCCTCCACACACAAACCATATTATACAGTTTTGGGGAGGAAAAGAATATGGGGGTGATGATTTAGGCAAGAAGTTGTTAAGTTTTCTAACAAGTATCTATCTTGGACAGAAAGAGAATAGTGACTATTCCCTGGGAATAGACACAGAGGTTCGAAGGTAGACAGAAATGCATAGAAGTAGAGCAAAAAGTAGACACAAAGTAAGAAGAAAGAACAAAACCACAGTAAGAAGCCAACACATAAAGAATGTTTAGAACTCTTTCCTCTCTACTAGAATTAAAGAGAATAGGCTAATGAATTATTTATCTCAAGAATCTGGAATCCGAGTGTTCAGTCACAAATTTTGTTTCTCTACCATGAGTTCTCAGCTTCCACCAAAAAGGTGTGTGTGTGTTTGAAAAGATATCTGTGGGGATGCATATAGCATTAATATGAAAGTGGCTGAAAGGGGCTATTTAGCAACCCTCTAAATCCCCAACTGCTCTTTTCAAGACTATATTTATAAAAAAATGAGAAGTTTTCATTCTTGATTTTCAAAAGATTTTATGTCTGGCTTAAAATAATTTAGAACATGTTTATGTGCTCTTTTGTTGCATGTTTCTTATTACATGAAAAGATAAAAATTGATAATGCAATGCTGGTCAGTTTGAACTCCTGGAGCAAAAGAAAAACACATCTCACATGTGTTAGAAGACATATAAAAGTGAGAATTTTTAATGAGGTGTTTCACTTTTGCTATTGGCTTGGAGCTAATGAGAAGATTATCTTATCCATCAGGAGACAGTTTTCATTTTACACCTGTTTTGCAGAACTGGTGATATTTTGGAGGCTATTTGTGAGTATGACCTGATATTTTTTAGTTTCCAGACACCTGTGGATCTAAGTGTTGGAGTCTGAGGCTCCTTTTAGAGCACATAAGGTTGTGGTTGCTTTTCTGATGCATTTATTTATAAGATACACTCAGTTTATTTGAAGTGATTAAGGAGCACTGCCTGTGTACCATGCTTGCAGCCTGGATGAGAGCTAAGCTGGGTCCATGCATCCCAACCAAGTGCAGCTGTGGTTGCAGGAGTGGATGGTCTAGGTGGTGTAAGGGAAGACAAGGATTGTCAGTTACTCCTTCAAAACTAAAAATGCATTAAGCCTAGAAAGACTTTTTTCTATTTTTATCCCCTTTAAAGCTCCTATATCAATAGGTACAAAGTAGGTTGGTTGTCATTACAATTTTGTGAGCCTCAGAAGCAAGGTTTAGCAAAGCTTCTAAAAAAGGTTCTAAGGAAAACTTCACTGGATTTGATTCAATGCATCTTGGGTAAAGCTGAAAAATCAGTGTTTAGCCATAATCTGAGGTAAATCTTTATTTTGTTGGGCTCCAAAATCACTGCAGATGGTGATTGCAGCCATTAAATTAAAAGATGCTTCCTCCTTGGAAGATAAGTTATGACCAACCTAGATAGCTTATTAAAAATCAGAAACATTACTTTGCTAAAAAAGGTCCATCTAGTCAAGGCTATGGATTATCCAGTGGTTATGTATGGATGTGAGTTGGACTGTGAATAAAGCTGAGTGCTGAAGAACTGATGCTTTTAAACTGTGGTGTTGGAGAAGATTCTTGACAGTCCCTTGGACTGCAAGGAGATCCAACCTGTCCATCCTAAAGGAGATCAGTCCTGGGTGTTCATTGGAAGGACTGATGCTAAAGCTGAAACTTCAATACTTTGGCCACCTCATGTGAAGAGTTGACTCATTGGAAAAGACTCTGGTGCTGGGAGGGACTGGGGGCAGGAGGAGAAGTGGACGACAGAGGATGAGATGGCTGGATGGCATCACCGACTCGATGGACATGAGTTTGTGTAAACTCCAGGAGTTGGTAATGGACAGGGAGGCCTGGAGTGCTGCAGTTCATGGGGTCGCAAAGAGTCGGACACGACTGAGCGACTGAACTGAACTGAACTGAACTGAAGTAAATCTGATAGCTGGGATCCACGTTTTGAGAAATACTGGCATTTTCTGAAGGCTCAGACAGTAAAGAATTCACCTGCATTGAAGGAGACCAATGTTTGATCCCTGGGTGGAGACGATCCCCTGGAGAAAGGAATGGTAACCCACTCCAGGGTTCTTGCCTGGAGAAGCCCATGGACAGAGAAGCCTGTTGGGCTACAGTCTATAGGTCAAAGAATCAGACAAGGCTGAGCAACTAATACTATCACTTTACTTTCAAATTTTCTTCAAAGGGAAAGGGTACTCTGCAAGACTGAAAGGCCTGTCCGGTTTGAGATCCTCCCAAAGAGTTAAGGTACAGTGATAGAAAAAATAGGTCCAGACAAAGAAAAAGATTATCTTATTATTTTTACAATAGTCTGTGAAGAAATGTTTGACCTTCTTCTTTTATAGTTAAAGTAATGTATATGAAGTTCAAGTTACTGTGGCAGGGTCCCACAGTTAAGAGTTAGAGGAAAAACACTGACAGAGGGACAGTAGAGAAAGTTGTATGTTTCAGGAGGTCAGGTTGTAAATGTCTTCAAGAACTGGAGGCTTTTGAAATTTAAATTGAGGGGTCATTTCTAGGTAACAATATATGGATCATCAGTTCTTTTGTCGTGGTTATTCAGTCGCTAAGTTGTATTCAACTCTGCAACTTCATGGACACTGGCATTCCCTGTCCTTCACTATCTCCCAGAGTTTGCTCAAATTCACACCCATTTCATTGGTGATGCTATCTAACAATCTCATCCTCTGCTGCCCTCTTATTCTTTTGCCTTTAATCTTTCCCAACATCAGAGTCTTTTCCAATGAGTCGGCTGTGCCTCAGGTGGCCAAAGTATTGTAGCTTCAGCTTCAGCATCAGTCCTTCCAATGAATATTCAGTGTTGATTTCCTTTAGGATTGACTGGTTTGGTCTCCTTGGAGTCCAAGGGATTCTCGAGAGTATTCTCTAGCACCACAGTTCTTCACAAATCAGTTCTTTAGAGTTATATCTAAAACTTGACTGTGCTACATACATCATGGTTTTGAATACAAAATTAACAAAAACAGCTTTATTCACAAACTCATAAGTAAAAGCCATTCAAAGTGTAAAAACATAGAATACAAGGTCTGGTCTTTTATTTACTGCTGTTAGGTTATACTTAGTATTACAGGGAGAGAGAAAGAGAAACAGCGAAGAAGTTTGGCATATTTTCAAGCAAATAAAAATTTCAATTGAAGCTTATCAAAACCTGGCCTCTGACATACAGCCTCAATAATTCAACCTGCTGTCTATACCTCTCTTCTGAAAAGAGACAGGTACATTACAAGCTTCTCAGATCATGTGAAAAAAATCTCCAAGTCATTCTAACCTCAAGCCTTGGTCACTCTCTTGACATATCTGTTGTCTGTCTCTAAAAATCAATTTGCATTTCACCTTATGTGATTGGCTTACTGTATTCAATAAACAGAACAATGAGAGTGCTTCAGCTAGCACCTCAACTGTAAAATATGAATCCCATTTTAACCCAAAATGAGCAGAAAAAATTACAAATTTCAAGTTTAACCTATATTTATTCTTGGCCAACACAAAATCCCTAGGTAGTTATATTTAAACTGCTTGACTCCAATGCTTCTTATGAGTCTTAATTTGTGTTTTAGAAGCAGTATTGCTATATATTATAAAACCAGGGTATTGATTGTGAGGAAAATTGAAAATGAGGTTTAAAAGTAAGAGGGTCTTTGTGGCAGCACATAATGAGACTTAACTCCTATAGATTTAGGGCAGAAAAAGAGATGTTCTGGTTTAAAGAGAAGAAAGCTTCCACCAGAGGAGAAAACAACAAACTTTAAGGTTTGGATTTTGCCTGGGTACTGTAAGGTACTCCCTTGGAGAGACCAGTAGACAAAGAAAGACATCATTCATCTGGGAGTGGCAACTAACCTCAATCACTAGAAAGACACAGTGTTGCTGTTATACAACAGGGATGGGAAGAAGAGCTTAGATTTCTGTCATGATGAAGTAGGAAAGCTCCTTGTTTCCTTGCAGTGGTTCTTGGTTCTCCCCTATTCAGTTTTTGATGTTAAATTAACAAGTGCCAGTGGCCATGAGAAGACTGTGGTTATCAGGAGTTCTCTCTCCTCAATGGGAAGAATCAGATCACCCAACCGGGTGAGCCACTGATTCACACCAGAGTGAGGGAAGTCTTAATGCAGAATAGAAGAAAAGTTCAGTGACAATGCCAGTCCCCAGGCTAGTTCTGGTCACAGGGGTATGGTCTGTCTCAATATCCTGTTGAAAATTTCCCCAGCAAAAGTCCCATGAGAATCCTAGAGAAGCTGTTTCCAATGGAACTTAGAGGCACAAAGAAAGAGTTTAGTACATATTATACATTGCCCACAGCCCCTGTAGAATCAATTCACTTACCTTTTCAGCTGAGAGGAGGACTGCTTGCTGAAACTTCAGGTGAGTCCTCCTCAGGGACTGATGGGAACTGACTCACCTGAGGTTAGACTCTTGCCATACAGAGGAATCTCCTATCAATTACTGGCCAATGTTTGCCTCTAATTGGAACGTCTTTGAAAAGCTATCCCAGTGTCAGGCTCCCTGAGGGAATGGATGAGGCCCATGTTGCAACTACATCTCATCCACCTTATTTCTCTGCAGGGCCCTTTTCCTCACTCACTTACAGGTACACTTTCTTGAAAGACTCCCCAACAAAACTGCTGCAAGCAAATTACAGCCTCAGAGTCTATTTGCTTTGTCAACCCAGTTCCTTTGTTTTTGTTTTTCCTTTCCAAAGCTCTTTGAACAAAAATTTCACTTTCTACCCAGTTTCAGAAATTGAACACCTGAATAACTGTACTCAACACCTCCTTGTCCCTCAGTTTTAGCCAAATTCACCCAATCTGTACATGAGCTTTATCAGTTTACTTTGAAAATGTTTCTCAAAACTACCTGATGAACCTATTTTCAGGGCAACAATGGAGACACAGACATAGAGAACGGACTTATGGATATGGGGGGTGGGGTAAGGAGAGGGTGGGATGAATGGAGAGAGTAACATGGAAACATATACACTACCACATGTGAAATAGACAGCCAATGGGAATTTGCTGTATGCCTTGGGGAACTCATACGGGGGCTCTGTAACAACCTAGAGGGGTGGGATGTGGTGTGAGCTGGGGGGAGGTTCAAGAGAGAGGGGATATAGGTATGCTTAAGGCTGATTCATGTTGACACATGGCAGAAACCAACACAATAGTGTAAAGAAATTATCTGTCAATTAAAAATAAATTTAAAAAAAACCTGTTCACCAGTATCCTAGTAGAAGCTATCATTATATCTCTCTTTATTATTTGAAAGTTTCCCCCTCTTATAATTTTTTAATATAAATTTATTTATTTTAATTTGAGGCTAATTACTTTACAATATTGTATTGGTTTTGCCATACATCAACATGAATCTGCCACGGGTGTACACGTGTTCCCCATCCTGAAGCCCCCTCCCACCTCCATCCTCCCTCCCCATCCCATCCCTCTGGGTCATCCCAGTGCAACAGCCCTGAGCATCCTGTATCATGCATCGAGCCTGGTCTGGCAATTCATTTCACATATGATATTATACAAGTTTCAATGCCATTCTCCCAAATCATTCCACCCTCAACCTCTCCCACAGAGTCCCAAAGACTGTTCTATACATCCGTGTCTCTTTTGCTGTCTCGCATACACGGTTATCGTTACCATCTTTCTAAATTCCGTATATATGCGTTAATATATTGTATTGGTATTTTTCTTTCTGGCTTACTTCACTCTGTATAATAGGCTCCAATTTCATCCACCTCATTAGAACTGATTCAAATGTATTCTTTTTAATGGCTGAGTAATACTCCATTGTGTATATGTACCACAGCTTTCTTATCCATTCATCTGCTGATGGACATCTAGATTGCTTCTATGTCCTGGCTATTATAAACAGGGCTGCAGTGAACATTGGGGTACATGTGTCTCTTTCAATTCTGGTTTCCTTGGTGTGTATGCCCAGCAGTGGGATTGCTGGGTCATAAGGTCTATTTCTAGTTTTTTAAGGAATCTCCACACTGTTCTCCATAGTGGCTGTACTAGTTTGCATTCCCAGCAATAGTGTAAGAGGGATCCCTTTTCTCCACACCCTCTCCAGCATTTATTGCTTGTAGACTTTTGGATAGCAGCCATTCTGACTGGTGTGAAATGGTATCTCATTGTGGTTTTGATTTGCATTTCTGGGGCAAAGACTAATAGAGTTTTGCCAAGAAAATGCACTGGTCATAGCAAACACCCTCTTCCAACAACACAAGAGAAGACTCTACACATGGACGTCACTAGATGGTCAACACCGAAATCAGATTGATTATATTCTTTGCAGCCAAAGATGCAGAAGCTCTATACAGTCAACAAAAACAAGACCAGGAGCTGACTGTGGCTCAGATCATGAACTCCTTATTACCAAATTCAGACTTAAATTGAAGAAAGTAGGGAAAACCCCTAGACCATTCAGGAATGATCCAAGTAAAATTCCTTATGATTATACAGTGGAAGTGAGAAATAGATTTAAGGGTCTAGATCTGATAGATAGAGTGCCTGATGAACTATGGAGCGAGGTTTGTGACATTGTACAGGAGACAGGGATCAAGACCATCCCCATGGAAAATAAATGCAATAAAGTAACATGGCTGTCTGGGGAGGCCTTACAAATAGCTGTGAAAAGAAGAGAGGTGAAAAGCAAAGGAGAAAAGGAAAGACATAAGTATCTGAATGCAGAGTTCCAAAGAATAGCAAGAAGAGATAAGAAAGCCTTCTTCAGCGATCAATGCAAAGAAATAGAGGAAAACAACAGAATGGGAAAGACTAGAGATCTCTTCAAGAAAGTTAGAGATATCAAGGGAACATTTCATGCAAAGATGGGCTCAATAAAGGACAGAAATGGTATGGACCTAACAGAAGCAGAAGATATTAAGAAGAGGTGGCAAGAATACATGGAAGAACTGTACAAAAAAGATCTTCATGACCCAGATAATCATGATGATGTCATCACTAATCTAGAGCCAGACATCCTGGAATGTGAAGTCAAGTGGGCCTTAGAAAGCATCACTATGAACAAAGCTAGTGGAGGTGATGGAATTCCAGTTGAGCTGTTTCAAATCCTGGAAGATGATGCTTTGCAAGTGCTGCATTCAATATGCCAGCAAATTTGAAAACTCAGCAGTGGCCACAGGACTGGAAAAGGTCAATTTTCATTCCAATTCCAAAGAAAGGAAATGCCAGAGAATGCTCAAACTATCGCACAATTGCACTCATCTCACAAGCTAGTACAAGCTAGTAAAGTAATGCTCAAAATTCTCCAAGCCAGGCTTCAGCAATATATGAACCGTGAACTTCCTGATGTTCAAGCTGGTTTTAGAAAAGGCAGAGGAACCAGATCAAATTGCCAACATCAGCTGGATCATCGAAAAAGCAAGAGAGTTCCAGAAAAACATCTATTTCTGCTTTCTTGACTATGCCAAAGCCTTTGACTGTGTGGATCACAATAAACTGGAAAATTCTCGAAGAGATGGGAATACCAGACCACCTGACCTGCCTCTTGAGAAATCTGTATGCACATCAGGAAGCACCAGTTAGAACTGGACATGGAACAACAGACTGGTTCCAAATAGGAAAAGGAGTACGTCAAGGCTGTATATTGTCACCTTGCTTGTTTAACTTATATGCAGGGTACATCATGAGAAATACTGGACTGGAAGAAACACAAGCTGGAATCAAGATTGCTGGGAGAAATATCATCACCTCAGATATGCAGATGACACCACCCTTATGGCAGAAAGTGAAGAGGAACTAAAAAGCCTCTTGATGAAAGTGAAAGAGGAGAGTGAAAAGGTTGGCTTAAGGCTCAACATTCAGAAAACGAAGATCATGGCATCTGCTCCCATCACTTCATTGGAAATAGAAGGGGAAACAGTGGAAACAGTGTCAGAGTTTATTTTGGGGGGCTCCAAAATCACTGCAGATGGTGACTGCAGCCATGAAATTAAAAGATTCTTACTCCTTGGAAGAAAAGTTATGACCAACCTAGATAGTATATTCAAAAGCAGAGACATTACTTTGCCGACCAAGGTCCATCTAGTCAAGGCTATGGTTTTTCCAGTGGTCATATATGGATGTGAGAGTTGGACTGTGAAGAAGTCTGAGCGCCGAAGAATTGATGCGTTTGAACTGTGGTGTTGGAGAAGACTCTTGCGAGTCCCTTGGACTGCAAGGAGATCCAACCAGTCCATTCTCAAGGAGATCAACCCTGGGATTTCTTTGGAAGGAATGATGCTAAAGCTGAAACTCCAGTACTTTGGCCACCTCATGCAAAGAGTTGACTCATTGGAAAAGACCCTGATGCTGGGAGGGATTGGGGCAGGAGTAGAAGGGGACGACCAAGGATGAGATGGCTGGATGGCATCACGGACTCGATGGACATTAGTCTGAGTGAACTCCGGAAGATGGTGATGAACAGGGAGGCCTGGCGTGCTGCGATTTATGGGGTCGCAAAAAGTCGGACACGACTGAGCGACTGAACTGAAATGAACTGAACTGATAATGAGTGATGTTGAACATCTTTTCATGTGTTTGCTAGCCATCTCTATGTCTTCTTTGGAGAAATGTCTGTTTAGTTCTTTGACCCAGTTTTGTATTAGGTCCTTTATTTTTCTGGAATTGAGCTGCAGGAGTTGCTTGTATATTTTGGAAATTAATTTTTTGTCAGTTGCTTCATTTGCTATTATTTTCTCCCATTCTGAAGGCTGTCTTTTTACCTTACTTATAGTTTCCTTTGTTGTGCAGAAGCTTTTAATTTTAATTAGGTCCCATTTGTTTATTTTTGCTTTTATTTCCAGTATTCTGGGAGGTGGGTCATAGAGGATCCTGCTGTTATGTATGTCAGAGAGTGTTTTGCCAATGTTCTCCTCTAGGACTTTTATAGTTTCTGGTCTAACATTTAGATCTTTAATCCATTTTGAATTTATTTTTGTGTGTGGTGTTAGAAAGTGTTCTAGTTTTGTTCTTTTACAAGTGGTTGAGCAGTTTCTCCAGCACCACTTGTTAAAGAGATTGTCTTTTCTCCATTGTATATTCTTACTTCCTTTTCCTCTCTTATCATTTTTATCATTTTATCATCTCACACTGTGGTGGTGAGAGATCTCTCCCAGGAGACAACGGATGACAACGGTCACCAGTCTGGAACCTTTCCCTAGAAGCCTCAAATTCATCAGTGCTCCCTGCAACAATGGTCTCTGCTCAGCTCTTCCTTCATGGCCGCTGTCTTGCCATGTTTCTTTGAGTTCTGGATCTTTGCACGTGCCACCCCATCCACTGGCCTTCTCCCTCCAACCCAACACATAAACCTGGACAGTTTCAGTCTTCTCCTCTCTAAAAAGGGACTAATCTGCCATTTATCAGGGCTGCTTAAAGTTGAAATTAAATAAGCATATACCTGATACATGCTAGTTTTAAGACATTTTGTTCTGAATTCTAAGTTTTGTTCTTTAAACTTTTCCTTGTAGTTTCTGAGGGCCTCAATGTTCAAGGCAAAATTTCAAGGATTGATTTACATCAGCTGAGAAATTCATAATGCAGCTTGCTGTGGGGCATTTTCACTGAAACTATTCATTGCTGTCAGGTTAATAATATCCCTTAGAATTTTGTGTTTTTGTCAAATATAAATGTTGGCCTTCTATAATTTTCAGAATGACTACCTTGCTTCACAATCTGTTTAAAGAGCAGATAAAACCATTAATGAAGTTTACAGTTTCGGGAGCCCTGATATGAAAAGGAAGATTACAAATAAATGAGCAAGCAAAATACATTAATTAGCATCCAATTAGTAATAGCAGAGTGCAGTGCTTAATAATTGTAAAATAAATGGAAACTTTTGTGAATGTATATACAAGGTGGAAGCATACCTAAATTCTCCTTGAGGTTAGATTAATGTCACACTAATATATAAACTCTCAAAAAATCTGTTCTGTTAAAAAGAAAAGTTTCATTTTATAAAGAATATCAGAATCAGGATAGATTCAACTGTTACTGCAAGAAGGAAGTACATTTAAGCAAAGCCATAAGCCTGTGAAATGTAGAAGTACAGTGTGGTTCTGAACATAACAAAACAAATATTTAAAGCAGCAGCAATGATGTCATTTGAAAAGTTTAGCATTATTAAGAATTCTATTAAAATATCAACACTGTTAAAAAATCAAGAGATAAATATTTGATTTTAATCAATAGAAACCCTGGGTATATGAGAACTAAATTTAAAAATGCATCTTTAGCATCTTTATGAAATAAATTCCTCACTCAGCAGCATAACAAATTCCCCCTAAGACAGCTCTTATAATTTTCAGCTATATATGATCTGAAGTGTTCTAGCAAATAGCATTCTGCTTTTAGCAGGAAAGAGTAATCAAGAGACACCAGTGACAAAGACAAAGGGATCTGAGCCAGCAGTTTTGAGTCCTGTCACCATCCCTTAACTGAGGGCTTGGACTTTGTCTTCAGGATGATCTGGGCCAGATCCCTCCATTTTTTTCTGGTTGGCTGTGTAATTTAATCTGATTACCTGATATTTTTAAGCCCTAGTTTCCTCATATGTTAAATAGAGGTAATAATACATGTTTATGGGCTTCTCTTGCGGCTCAGCTGGTAAGGAATCCATCTGCAATGTGGGAGACCTGGGTTCGATCCCTGGGTTGGGAAGATCCCTGGAGAAGGGACCAGCTACCCATTCCAGTATTCTGACCTGTATAGTCCATGGGGTTGCAGAGAGTCGGACACGACTGAGCAACTTTCACTTTCACTATACCACTATTATAAGGATGTGATTAAGTATATAAAACGGAGAGCCAGATTCAAAGTCGAGAAGTGTCACCGAAAGGGTTATATTCCTTTTTTTTTTTTTTTCTGGCTTTACTGAGATATAATTGACCTACATCATTATGTAAATATCAGGTATACAAAATGATGATTTGATTCACTTCATATTACAAATGATTACCACAATCAGGTGAGTTAACACCTCTATAGCTAACATAATTATCTCTTGTGTGTGTGTGTGTGTGTGTGTGTGTGTGTGTGTGTGAATGTTAAGGTTTACTATCTGGACAATTTTCAAGTATATAATATTGCTAACTATAGTCATCATGCTCTACATTAGATCCCCAGAACTTACATACTTTATAACTGAAGTTTAGGCCATTTGACCAACATCTCCCCATCTCCCCTCAACACGCAAGCCACTGGCAACTACCATGTACTTTTTGTTCCTTTAAGTTCAGCTTTAATAGATTCCAGAAATAAGTGACACCATTTGTCCTTTTTCTGTTTTATTTACTTTTGCATAATGTCCTTCAAATTTATTTATGTTGTTGTAGAATATGGGATATTTTTCTTTTAATGGCTGAATCTTACTCCATTGTATAAATGTATGAGTGTGTGCATGGGTATCACATTTTCTTTATCCATTCATCTCTTGCTGGACATTGAGGTTGTTTTCATGTCTCAAATATTCTGAATGTGGAAATGAACATGAAAGTACAGATATCTCTTTGAGATAGTGATTCTGTTTCTCTTGGATATATACCTAGAAGTAGGACTGCAGGATCATATGGTTTTATTTTTAATTTTCTGAGGAAACATCAAACTGCTTTCCATAGTGGCTGCACCAATTTACATTCCCACCAGCAGTGTGCAAGTGTCCATTTTTCTCCGCATCCTGGCCAACTCGCTTGTCTTTTTTGGTGATAGCTATTTGGACTGATGTTAAGGCTGAAACTCCAATACTGTGGCCACCAGATGAGAAGAGCTGACTCATTTGAAAATACCATGATGCTGGGCAAGATTGAAGGCAGGAAGAGAAGGGGACGACAGAGAATGAGATGGTTGGATGGCATCACCGACTTAATGGACATGAGTTTGGGTAGACTCCAGGAGTTGGTGATGGACAGGGAGGCCTGGCGTGCTGCAGTCCATGGGGTCGCAAAGAGTCAGATATGACTGAGCGACTGAACTGAACTCATTTTATTAATAACAGGTGTGAGGTAATAGCTCATTGTGGTTTGGATTTGCATTTCCTCGAGACCCACATTCTTGACCTTTACCATTAACTTTTACCCTTGACCTTGATCTTTACATAAACTGCTACACAGTAAGTGCACCTAACATCCAAGAAGTTCAGGATAGATAGACATAGTATTGAAAATATATTTGTTTCAAATCTTTGAATATTTGTCCAAAATTGGTCAAGATGGTAAGTAATTGAATTTGGCCATAATACATCATCCCCAGATTGTTTTTCAGTGTCTGTCTAAGAATCAGGTAATCCTGGGAGTGAGGAGAGGGGGAAAAAAGGAGAATGAAACTTGAGTAAGAAATTGAATAAGAAATCTAATTGCTGGGGCACTTATGAAGTCAATATGCTTTATGCCTGTGTTATCCTTTTAAAAATTTAAATACTATACAATAAAATACAGAGCTCTTAAAATCTGAAATCTCATTTCAATGAGGAATTGGCTAAAATGGGGCAAGAGGGGAATTCCTAAGGGATGGAAACATAAAAACTTTGTTTTTTATACTGGTTACCTAGGGTGTAAACAGGAGAAGGCAATGGCACCCCACTCCAGTACTCTTGCCTGGAAAATCCCATGGACGGAGGAGCCTGGTGGGCTGCAGTCCATGGGGTCACTAAGAGTCAGACATGACTGAGCGTCTTCACTTTCACTTTTCACTTTCATGCATTGGAGAAGGAAATGGCAACCCACTCCAGTGTTCTTGCCTGGAGAATCCCAGGGATGGGGGAGCCTGGTGGGCTTCCATCTATGGGGTCACACAGAGTTGGACACGACTGAAGCGACTTAGCAGCAGCAGTAGCAGGGTGTAAATAGCTGATACAACTAATTAAATGAGTGGGGAGAAGAATACTAAGTACTTCCTATGCTTTCTATGAATAAGCTAATACATGGAAACCATTCAAAATTAACAGCTAGGATACAGCAAGTACTCAGTAACATCCACTATGATTATTCTCCATATGCTAGTATTGAGTAGCCTTCTGAGTGTGCAGAGGTGAGAAATTAAGCTTAAGAGAGGGATAAGGGGTCAGATCAAACAGGCATGCATGGGTCAAATCAAGGAGGATATATTATAGTCAGATAGCAGCAGGAATCTTTTGGTCAGGGTATTACATACACAAATTTTCTGCCACATGGCATCACCCTCGCAATAGTATGGAAGATAATTTGAAAAGTGATAAACAAACATAGGGTAAGCCATTCATAACCTCTTGAGTGTTGCTTTCTTTATCTGTAAAATAAAGACAAGTGCCTAATATAGTTCACAAAGGAGGAATTAACAGGGAAAATAATGTAATGTATAAGAAAAGATATGAACAGATATAAAGTTCTTTTGAGAGCAAGGGTCAATATGTTGTATATGTAATGATATTGTGTTGTACCATTTGCTTACAGATTATGAGCAAGTAGCTCTGAAACAAAGGAAAATATTCAGTAGTGAGTAAGCCCATCCTTTCCCATTTTCAGCTGCCTCCTAGTTCTATGGATGAAATATGATAATTACAAAACTGTGACTATATCAGCATATTCTATGTACAAAATGAATAAAGGAAGAAAAGGAAAATCTGCCCTGTGCAATCACTGATAGCTGGCATGCAGGTCATTCCAGAACTCTGCAGAACTGTGTAAACATTTGCCTAAATAACTTCTAAGAGTCACTGTAGAAGGGAAACTTTCCCCCGAAGAGGCTCTGAAAATGCCCAGCAGGCCCCTTGCTATTGACTTTGCTGTCATTGGTTAGTTTCTCAGTTGTGTCTGACATCTTTACAACCCCAATGGACTATAGTCCACCAGGTTCCTCTGTCCGTGGAATTTCCCAGACAAGAATACTGGAGTAGGTTGCCGTGTCCTCCTCCAGGGGAATCTTCTCGATCCAGTCCAGGGACTGAACTTATATCTCCTGCATTGGCAGGCAGATTCTTTAACAGTGAGCCAGCAGGGAAGCCCTGCCACTGACTTGGGTGGCTGTTATTTCTTCCTAACAAGGTTTTGCTCTGGTGTTTCAGAGAAACAGTGAAGGCTCCTGTAGCTACCTCTTGAAGTTAAGTCAAGTATTAGTAACTTTAACCTCTGTCTTTATTTAATTAAACAAATGGAAAACTTGCCCCTTACAGAATACATTATCTCTTGCCCATTAAGTCATTAACAGAGGCTCTGTGGCTAAATTCTCCATTAAGAAAAAGAGATTTCTGACAATTCTCTTTTGGATTGAGTGCTCATTAACCTTTCACCCAAATTTAAATTAGGTAAACTGAGCGGTAAAAGCAAGAATATTGGGTATAGATTTCTGCTATCCTACACAGTAGCTGGAGAACTGCATGGCTACCCAGTCCAGTATTCTTGCCTGGGAAATCCCTTGAACATAAGAACCTGGCAGGCTACAGTCCATGCAATTGCAGAAGAGTCAGACACCACTGAGGACTAAACAACAACAAAAACAAGACAGTAGCTAGTAGCTAAATATGCCAGGCTGGTACTTGAAATATGACTAGTCCAAGTTGAAATGTTTTTTAAGAATAAATACTAACTGAATTCTGTAACTTAGCATAAAACCTAGGATATGAAGTGTTTCAATTTTCATTATTTGTTGAACTAATATTTTAGATAATTGAATTATAATGCATTATTAAGACGGCTGGTTTCTTTTTATTTCATTTACCTCAAAAGTAGCCACATATCTTAATGCATATACTAGAAAATTTTAAATTACACATGTATAATACATGTGTGATTTGTGTACTTCCATTGCATAGTCCTAGTATGGACCTTCTATAATTGCATGAGATATAAAATCAAAAGTGACTACAAGGGATGCAAGCATGGTTCAACATCTGCAAAATCAATTTATGTGATTGACAAAATAGAGGATAAAAATCACATGATCATCTCAAAAGATGCAGAAAAGACATTTGACAAAATTCAGCATTCACTTATGACAAAAACTTTCAACAAATAGGTATGAAGGAAAGTGAAATCATGGACTGTAGCCTACTACGCTCCTCCCTCCATGGGATTCTCCAGGCAAGAGTACTGGAGTGGGTTGCCATTTCCTTCTCCAGAGGATCTTCCCAACCCAGGGATCAAACCCAGGTCTCCCACATTCCAGGCAGACACTTTAACCTCTAAGCCAAGGCCATATAGAATAAGCCTGCAGTAATAATGGTGAAAAGCTTAAAACTTTTTCTCTAAAATCAGGAAGAAGACAAGGATGCTCATTCTTGCAATTTTTATCCAACATATTATTGGAAGTCCTAACTAGAGCAATTGGGCAATGGGAGAAAAAGCAGCTAAATTGAAAAGGAAGAAGTAAAACTGTCATTATTTACAGAGCAACATGATATCATATATAGAAAACCCTACAGATGCCACCCAAGAATTTAGAGTAAATCAATCACCAAGACTGCAGAATATCAAATCAACATACAGAAATCTCTTGCATTTCTACTCACTAATACTAAACTATCAGGAAAAAAATTAAGAAAACAATTCAATTTACAATTGCATCAAAAATAATACAATACCTTGGGATAAATTTAAGCAATGAGGCAAAACCAGTATACTGAAAACTACAAAAAAAAAAAAAAAAAAGAATGACACAGAAATAAATGGAAATATTTTCTGTATATCCATACCAGCCAAAGCATTCAACATAATCCTATCAAAATTCTAATGGTGTTTTCACAGACAATTCCAAAATTCATATGAAATCACCAAAGAGTCTGAATAGCTAAGGCAATCTGAGAAAGAACAAAGATGGAGGGATCATGGCCCCTGATTTCAGACTATATTATAAAGTTACAGAAACAAAATAATATGGTAGTGGAATAAAAAGATACAGATTAATGGAACAGAATAGAAAGCCCCAAAATAACCTCACAAATATGGTCAATTAATTCACACAAAGGAATCAGTAGTATACAAGGAGGAAAAGATAATGCAAATCAAAACAACAGTGAGATATAATCCCACACCTGTAAGAATGGCTATCATCAGAAAGACAAACAC
This sequence comes from Ovis aries, assembly GCF_016772045.2. Classification (NCBI taxonomy): domain Eukaryota; kingdom Metazoa; phylum Chordata; class Mammalia; order Artiodactyla; family Bovidae; genus Ovis; species Ovis aries. The sequence continues at coordinate 28,627,805 of NC_056075.1, read as the reverse complement.
AGGTACCAGCAAGGATGTGGAAAATAGGGACATCCTATGCTCTATTGGTGAGGATGTAAATTGGTACATCTATTAAAAATAGAACTACTGTAATATTCAGCAAATCTACCTCTGGGTATTTAACTGAGAAAAACAAAACCGCTTTCTCAAAAAGATATATGCACACCATGCTCATTTCATCATTATTTAAGATAGTCAAGCTATGGATACAAAATGCCCCTAAACAAATAAAATTATTTTTAAAATATGGCATATTATATATATATATATATATATTTATACACCCAAACACACGATGGCATATTATTCAGCCATAAAAGGAATGAAATCTTGCCATATGAGACAACAGAGATGGACCTCAAGTCTTTATGTTAGGTGAACAAAGTCAGAGAAAAACAAATACCGTATGACCTCTTATATGTGTGGAGTCTAAAAAGAAAAAAAAATCCAACTTCAAAGATAGAACAGACTGGGGTGGGGATGGGCAAAATGGGTTAAAAAAAAATCAAAGGAACAAGCTTCTAGATATAAAACAGTCACCAGATATAATGTTCAGCATGATGACCATATATAGTTATTATAATAAGACTGTGCTGCATATTTGAAAGTTACTAAGAGATAAGTCTTAAAGTTATCACAAAAAAATAAATTTTGTAACCATGTATGGTGATGGACATTTACTAGACTTATGGTGATCATCTCATAGTATACTTGTTATTGCTGTTCAGTTGCTCAGTCATGTCCAGCTCTTTGTGACCACATGGACTGCAGTGTACCAGGCTTTCCTGTCCTTCACTATCTCCTGGAGTTTGCTCAGACTCAAGTCCTTTGAGTCAATGATGCCATCCAACCATCTCATCCTCGGTCGCCTCCTTTCCCTCCTGCCCTTTCACAGCATCAGGGTCTTTTCCAATGAGTCCCCTCTTCACATCAGATGGCCAAAGTATTAGAGTTTCAGCAACAGTCCTTCCAATGAATATTCAGGGTTGATTTCCTTTAGGACTGACTGGTTTGGTCTCTCTGTTGTCATGAGACTCTCAAGAGTCTCCTTCAGCACCACATTTCGAAAGCATGTGTTATATCTTCTTACAATATGAATAGGCAAAACAATATGTCACTCACAGCATATATAAATAGCAAGTCATTACAGTGTACACATGAAACTGAAGTGTTTTATGTCAATTATATCTTGATAAGAAGAAATAAAAATTATAAACAAAGAGAAAGTGTTTTCCTATGGCCAAAAGGAAGGACACAATTTGGGAATATATGGTCACTTTTTTTTTTTTTTTAAGTTGAAGTTTGTCCTACTTTTTCATGGAGAGTGTTGACACAGTGCACATTTGTCAAAGTATATTCTGCTACAGAGTCAGCAATTTTGGGCTGGAATCATTAGCTGCTTCCTCTGTCAAACAAGAGTATGAGAAAAAAAGAAAAAAGGATATACATGGACTATGTCAGGCTAGTGTAGGATGCAGCAAGGGCAAACTAGAAGAAAAGAGCTAGACAGAGCCAAGGATACTGGCAGGAAGATTCTGGCAGGTGGCCTTGTTGCTAACAAAATTCTGAATTTAGGGATATCAGCCAGAGATTGAGACTGATGGGAGCAGCATATCTAATGAGCAACAGTCCAAAGGGCAGCGAGTACTGTAGCTTTTACTGCTCAGGATATATGAAACATGAACACTCATTCTTGAGCAGAGGCACCTTACTTTAGGTCCATTTCATTTTCCCTGTACCAAGTGGGTAATTTTTATACATAAAACTCAGATCATACCATGCAAATAAGCTGGTACTTTGACTTTTTTCAGTGAATATTATACCCTGAACATTTTCATATGACATTAAATTGCCTTCAAACTGCTATCGGAATGGACTCTACAATAGTTTATATAACTATTTATTATTATTACTGGGCATTTGTATTTTTTCTAACATTTACTACTGCAGAAAATATTACTGTGACCAACAACTGTGAGCCTCCATCGCCTTTCGTAAAACGTTAACAAGTACCACTTTTTGTGGTACTACTTTTTGTACAGTAAATAAGACATTTCATTGTTGCAGAGGGCAGAGCATATAGTAGAAATTTCATGAAGTTAAATTTTCATGAGCTAGAGAGACTTTAAGGAAGCTTTTAATTGACCCTAACTCTGGATAACAACAGTGTATTTGAGGTGGTCTCTGAAGAATCAGCAACCTCTCCTAGTGACTGGCCATAACGTTTCAAGGCTTTCTGCATGGCCATATACATCTTTTCTCTCCACAAATAACTTGGGTTCTTCTATTTCTCTTTTTAAAAAATTTACAGTGCACTGATTAAGAGTATAAATGCCAATGTCATGTTCCTTGGGCTCAAATTTCAATTCCACCATTTAGTAACTATAGGATAGCAGAAGGAGAATAAGGGCTAACAAGTGCTCAATCAATGTTTGTCCAAAAGATAAATAAGTATAATATTATCCGTTCAGTTACTGAGTTGTGTCCCACTCTTTGTGACCCCATGGACTATAGTCCATCACCAACTGTCCGTCACCAACTCCTGGAGCTTGCTCAAACTCATGTCCATTGAGTCAGTGATGCCATCCAACCATCTCACCCTCTACTTTCCCTGTTTCTTTCTGCCTTCAATATTTCCCAGCATCAGGGTCTTTTCCAAAGAGTTAGTTCTTCACATCAGGTGGCCAAAGTACTGCAGTTTCAGCTTTATCATCAGTCCTTCAATGAATATTCAATTTATAATATTATACAGGGGATTAAGGCTAAGTTTTATGAGCTAGACTATGGCCTAGCTCATTAACTGGCCATCTCTAGCATGGATTATTGCAACAATCCCTCATGAGCCTAGGCTGATTTGTGGGATTAAATAAGACATTCAGTCTTAGCATAGGCCTTACATACAGTGCTCATTATCAGCTAGTTAAAAGGTGATAATATTATAATATGGAAAACACACTCATTTATACTAACAGATGAATACAGAGTGAATAATACATCTAAGGCAGTGAACAGTTACATAGGAGGAATGGAAGGGAGTCTCTGCTATTCAGACACAAACAGTATATTTGGGGAAAAGGTTTAGGGGTTCTTTCAGAAAAGAAATTCCAAGAATTAGGGGGGGGAGGGAAAGATGGCGGAGGAATAGGACGGGAAGATCACGTTCTCCCTCACAAATTCCTCAAAAGAACATTTCAACGCCGAGCAAACTCCACAAAACAACTTCTGTAGGCTGGCAGAGGACATCAGGCAACCAGAAAAGCAGACCATTGTCTTCAAAAACAGGTAGGAAAAAATATAAAAGACGAAAAAGGAGACAAAGGAGGTGGGGAGGGAGCTCCGTCCCGGGAAGGGAATTTTAAGAAGAGAGGTTTCCAAACACCAGGAAACACTCTCCCTGCCGAGTCTGTGGCGAGCCTTGGAAACTCAGAGGGCAACATAACAGGAAGGAAAAATAGATAAATAATTAAAACCAAGAGATTACAAGCCCACCAGTAACTCCCCCAGCGGAAAAGCAGCACAGCCGCCTGCATCCGCCATTGGGAAGTGGGGGCAGGGCAGGGACGCGCGGGAGGCGCGGGCTGCAGAGCTTTGCAAGAATCGGGCAGGAACGCCCCACGCGCAACCAGAACGATCTAACTTGGGCTAGCAAACCAGACTGTGGGATAGCTACCACGCGAAAAGCTCGAACATAAGACACCAGCAGGACCGAGCACAGAACAAAGGGTGGAACGGAAAAAGCCGGCTGCAGACCATTCCCCGCCGGGGACAGGCAGCCAGAGCCGTAAGGACTGGAAAGGGGCAATTGCAGACCCGGAGAGACTTTACTTACCTAACTGCAAGCAGGCTCCTTTGCTAAGACTTCTGGGGGTGCTGGACAGTCACAGTCTGCCTCACGGGGTGCGCCAGCGGTCCACCCAGAGAGCTGAGCGGTAGCGGCGGAAAAGGTGACAAGCCCCGGCGATCGCGCTCACCAAACTCCTGAGCTACTCGGACCTGGGAAGGGCACAAAGCGCAGTTCCAGCCAAATCTGTGCCTCTGAGGGCTGCCTGAGCGCCGAACCTGAGCGGCTTGGACCGGGGAAGTGCACGCAGCCTAGGGCCGGCCCCAGACGGTTCCCGGCTGAGCATCGTAGAGCCGGAGCGGTTTGTACGCCGCGAGAAAGGACAGGTCAAGCGGGGCAGAGATACTGTGAACACACGACAGTGCTATTTGTTTGCAGCATCCCCCCTCCCCACAGCGCGACTGAACTAGTGAGCCTAAAAACCAGCAAACAGAAGAAGTTAAACAGGGAACCACCTTGGAAGTGAGCCCACACGGCCCATAACATCAGAGAAGAGCCAGATATATTTTTAATTTTTTAATATTTTTAAAATCACTCTTTTTTTTTTGCCTTTTGCTTTTTTTTTCTTTTTTTTTCCGAGCTTTTTTTTAATTGTTAAGTCTTCTATTTCTCCTCTAATTTTTATTTCTATAACCTAGTATTACTATTTAAAAAAAAAAGACTTTTTTTTTTTTTTTTAAGGCAAACACCATATATACTCTTTGGATGGTTGTTGGTGTTTTGTTTTTTTTTGTTTGTTTGTTTTTAATAATTCTTTTTTTTCTTTCTTCCTTTTTCCTTCTGCTTTTCTTTAATATTGTATCTTTGAAAATCCAACCTCTACTCCAGATTTTTAATCTTTGTTGTCAATTTTGTACATTTAAAACCCAAACTTCACTACCCAAGTTTACCTGAGAGCGAGATTACTGACTTGTCCACTCTCTCCTCCTCTGGCCTCTCCTTTTTCTCCACCAGGTGGCCTCTGTCTCTTTTCTCCCCATCTCTTCTCTATCCAACTCTGTGAATCTCTGTGTGTTCCAGACGGTAGAGAACACCTAAGGAACTGGTTACTGGCAGGATTTGTCTCTCTCCTACTCATTCCTCTCTCTTATCCTCCTGGTCACCTCTGTCTACTTCCTCCCTCTCCTCTTCCCCGTATAACTCTGTAAATACCTCTGAGCGGTCCAGACTATAGAGCGCACATAAGGAAGTGACTACTGGCTAGCTTGCTCTCTCCTCTCTTGATCTCACCGCATCTCATTCCAGTTACCTCTAACTACCCCCTCCATCTTCTCTTCTCCTTGTAACTCAGTGAACCTCTCTGAGTGTCCCTCAAGGTGGAGAAACTTTTCATCTTTAACCTAGATGTTTTATCATCGGTGCTGTATAGATGGAGAAGTCTAGAGGCTACTGTGAAAATAAAACTGAAAACCAGAAGCAGGAAGCTTAAACCCAAAGCCTGAAAACATTAGAGAACTCTTGAATTCAGGGAACATTAAGCAATAGGAGCTCATCAAATGCCTTCATACCTACACTGAAACCAAGCTCCACCCAAGGGCCAACAAGTTCCAAAACAAGACATACCACGCAAATTCTCCAGCAACACAGGAACACTCCCTGAGCCTCAATATACAGGCAGCTCAAAATTATCCCAAAACCTTTGATGTCTCATAACCCATTACGGGTCACTCCATTGCACTCCAGAGAGAAGAAACCCAGCTCCACCCACCAAAACTCCAACACAAGCCTCCCTAACCAGGAAACCTTGACAAGCCACTGATAGAACCCCACCCAAAGTGAGGAAGCTCCATAATAAAGAGAACTCCACAAATTATCAGAATATAAAAAGGCCACCCCAAACGCAGCAATATAACCAAGATGAAGAGACAGAGGAATACTCAGCAGGTAAAGGAACAGGAGAGTTGCCCACCAAACCAAACAAAAGAGGAAGAAGTAGGGAATCTACCGGAGAAGGAATTCCGAATATTGATAGTGAAAATGATCCAAAATCTTGAAATCAAAATGGAAACACAGATAAATAGCCTAGAGACAAGGATTGAGAAGATGCAAGAAAGGTTTAACAAGGACCTAGAAGAAATAAAAAAGAGTCAAAATATAATGAATAACACAATAAATGAGATCAGAAACACTCTGGAGGCAACAAATAGTAGAATAACGGAGGCAGAAGATAGGATTAGTGAAATAGAAGATAGAATGGTAGAAATAAATGAATCAGAGAGGAAACAAGAAAAACGAATTAAAAGAAACGAGGACAATCTCAGAGACCTCCAGGACAATATGAAACGCTCCAACATTCGAATTATAGGAGTCCCAGAAGAAGAAGACAGAAAGAAAGATCATGAGAAAATCCTTGAGGAGATAATAGTTGAAAACTTCCCTAAAATGGGAAGGAAATAATCACCCAAGTCCAAGAAACACAGAGAGTCCCAAATAGGATAAACCCAAGGCGAAACACCCCAAGACACATATTAATCAAATTAACAAAGATCAAACACAAAGAACAAATATTAAAAGCAGCAAGGGAAAAACAACAAATAACACACAAGGGGATTCCCATAAGGATAACAGCTGATCTGTCAATAGAAACTCTTCAGGCCAGGAGGGAATGGCAAGACATACTTAAAGTGATGAAAGACAATAACCTACAGCCCAGATTACTGTACCCAGCAAGGATCTCATTCAAATACGAAGGAGAAATCAAAAGCTTTACAGACAAGCAAAAGCTGAGAGAATTCAGCACCACCAAACCAGCTCTCCAACAAATTCTAAAGGATATCCTCTAGACAGGAAACACGAAAGGGTGTATAAACCCGAACCCAAAACAATAAAGTAAATGGCAACGGGATCATACTTATCAATAATTACCTTAAACGTAAATGGGTTGAACGCCCCAACCAAAAAGACAAAGACTGGCCGAATGGATACAAAAACAAGACCCCTCTATATGCTGCTTACAAGAGACCCACCTCAAAACAAGGGACACATACAGACTGAAAGTGAAGGGCTGGAAAAAGATATACCACGCGAATAGAGACCAAAAGAAAGCAGGAGTGGCAATACTCATATCCGATAAAATAGACTTTAAAACAAAGGCTGTGAAAAGAGACAAAGAAGGCCACTACATAACGATCAAAGGAACAATCCAAGAAGAAGATATAACAATTATAAATATATATGCACCCAATATAGGAGCACCACAATATGTAAGACAAATGCTAACAAGTATGAAAGGGGAAATCAACAATAACACAATAATAGTGGGAGACTTTAATACCCCACTCACACCTATGGACAGATCAACTAAACAGAAAATTAACAAAGAAATGCAAACTTTAAATGATACATTAGATCAGTTAGACCTAATTGATATCTATAGGACATTTCACCCCAAAACAACGAATTTCACCTTTTTTCAAGTGCTCATGGAACCTTCTCCAGGATAGATCACATCCTGGGCCATAAATCTAAACTTGATAAATTCAAAAAAATCGAAATCATTCCAAGCATCTTTTCTGACCATAATGCATGAAGATTAGATCTCAATTACAGGAGAAAAACTATTAAAAATTCCAACATATGGAGGTTGAACAACACACTTCTGAATAACCAACAAATCACAGAAGAAATCAAAAAGAAATCAAAATATGCATAGAAACGAATGAAAATGAAAACACAACAACCCAAAACCTGTGGGACACTATAAAAGCAGTGCTAAGAGGAAAGTTCATAGCAATACAGGCATACCTCAAGAAACAAGAAAAAGTCAAATAAATAACCTAACTCTACAACTAAAGCAACTAGAAAAGGAAGAGTTGGAGAACCCCAGAGTTAGTAGAAGGAAAGAAATCTTAAAAATTAGGGCAGAAATAAATGCAAAAGAAACAAAAGAGACCATAGCAAAAATCAACAAAGCCAAAAGCTGGTTCTTTGAAAGGATAAATAAAATTGACAAACCATTAGCCAGACTCATCAAGAAGCAAAGAGAGAAAATCAAATCAATAAAATTAGAAATGAAAATGGAGAGATCACAACAGACAACACAGAAATACAAAGGATCATAAGAGACTACTATCAGCAGTTGTATGCCAATAAAATGGACAACGTGGAAGAAATGGACAAATTCTTAGAAAAGTACAATTGTCCAAAACTGAACCAGGAAGAAATAGAAAATCTTAACAGACCCATCACAAGCACGGAAATTGATAATGTAATCAGAAATCTTCCAGCAAACAAAAGCCCGGGTCCAGATGGCTTCACAGCTGAATTCTACCAAAAATTTCGAGAAGAGCTAACACCTATCCTACTCAAACTCTTCCAGAAAATTGCAGAGGAAGGTAAACTTCCAAACTCATTCTATGAGGCCACCATCACCCTAATACCAAAACCTGACAAAGATGTCACAAAAAAAGAAAACTACAGGCCAATATCTCTGATGAACATAGATGCAAAAATCCTCAACAAAATTCTAGCAATCAGAATCCAACAACACATTAAAAAGATCATACACCATGACCAAGTGGGCTTTATCCCAGGGATGCAAGGATTCTTCAATATCCGCAAATCAATCAATGTAATTCACCACATTAACAAATTGAAAAATAAAAACCATATGATTATCTCAATAGATGCAGAGAAGGCCTTTGACAAAATTCAACATCCATTTATGATATAAAAAATAAAAAAAAGAATGAAAAAAAAAAAAAACTCTCCAGAAAGGAGGAATAGAAGGAACATATCTCAACATAATAAAAGCTATCTATGACAAACCCACAGCAAACATTATCCTCAATGGTGAAAAATTGAAAGCATTTCCCCTAAAGTCAGGAACAAGACAAGGGTGCCCACTTTCACCGCTACTATTCAACATAGTTCTGGAAGTTTTGGCCACAGCAATCAGAGCAGAAAAAGAAATAAAAGGAATTCAAATTGGAAAAGAAGAAGTAAAACTCTCACTGTTTGCAGATGACATGATCCTCTACATGGAAAACCCTAAAGACTCCACCAGAAAATTACTAGAGCTCATCAATGAATATAGTAAAGTTGCAGGATATAAAATCAACACACAGAAATCCCTTGCATTCCTATACACGAATAATGAGAAAGTAGAAAAAGAAATTAAGGAAACAATTCCATTCACCATTGCAACGAAAAGAATAAAATACTTAGGAATATATCTACCTAAAGAAACTAAAGACCTATATATAGAAAACTATAAAGCACTGATGAAAGAAATCAAAGAGGACACTAATAGATGGAGAAATATACCATGTTCATGGATTGGAAGAATCAATATAGTGAAAATGAGTATACTACCCAAAGCAATTTACAAATTCAATGCAATCCCTATCAAGCTACCAGCCACATTTTTCACAGAACTAGAACAAATAATTTCAAGCTTTGTATGGAAATACAAAAACCTCGAATAGCCAAAGCAATCTTGAGAAAGAAGAATGGAACTGGAGGAATCAACTTGCCTGACTTCAGGCTCTACTACAAAGCCACAGTCATCAAGACAGTATGGTACTGGCACAAAGACAGACATATAGATCAATGGAACAAAATAGAAAGCCCAGAGATAAATCCACACACATATGGACACCTTATCTTTGACAAAGGAGGCAAGAATATACAATGGAGTAAAGACAATCTCTTTAACAAGTGGTGCTGGGAAAACTGGTCAACCACTTGTAAAAGAATGAAACTAGATCACTTTCTAACACCGCACACAAAAATAAACTCAAAATGGATTAAAGATCTAAATGTAAGATCAGAAACTATAAAACTCCTAGAGGAGAACATAGGCAAAACACTCTCAGACATAAATCACAGCAGGATCCTCTATGATCCACCTCCCAGAATGCTGGAAATAAAAGCAAAAATAAACAAATGGGATCTAATTAAAATTAAAAGCTTCTGCACAACAAAGGAAAATATAAGCAAGGTGAAAAGACAGCCTTCTGAATGGGAGAAAATAATAGCAAATGAAGCAACTGACAAACAACTCATCTCAAAAATATACAAGCAACTTCTGCAGCTCAACTCCAGAAAAATAAACGACCCAATCAAAAAATGGGCCAAAGAACTAAATAGACATTTCTCCAAAGAAGACATACGGATGGCTAACAAACACATGAAAAGATGCTCAACATCACTCATTATTAGAGAAATGCAAATCAAAACCACAATGAGGTACCACTTCACACCAGTCAGAATGGCTGCGATCCAAAAATCTGCAAGCAATAAATGCTGGAGAGGGTGTGGAGAAAAGGGAACCCTCCTACACTGTTGGTGGGAATGCAAACTAGTACAGCCACTATGGAGAACAGTGTGGAGATTCCTTAAAAATTGCAAATAGAACTACCTTATGACCCAGCCATCCCACTTCTGGGCATACACACCGAGGAAACCAGAATTGAAAGAGACACATGTACCCCAATGTTCATCGCAGCACTGTTTATAATAGCCAGGACATGGAAACAACCTAGATGTCCATCAGCAGATGAATGGATAAGAAAGCGGTGGTACATATACACAATGGAGTATTACTCAGCCGTTAAAAAGAATTCATTTGAATCAGTTCTGATGAGATGGATGAAACTGGAGCCGATTATACAGAGTGAAGTAAGCCAGAAAGAAAAACACCAATACAGTATACTAACACATATATATGGAATTTAGGAAGATGGCAATGACGACCCTGTATGCAAGACAGGGAAAGAGACACAGATGTGTATAACGGACTTTTGGACTCAGAGGGAGAGGGAGAGGGTGGGATGATTTGGGAGAATGACATTCTAACATGTATACTATCATGTGAATTGAATCGCCAGTCTATGTCTGACGCAGGATGCAGCATGCTTGGGGCTGGTGCATGGGGATGACCCAGAAAGATGTTCTGGGGAGGGAGGTGGGAGGGGGTTCATGTTTGGGAATGCATGTAAGAATTAAAGATTTTAAAATTTAAAAAATAAAAAACTAAAAATTTAAAAAAAAAAAAAAAAGAAGAAGGAGGAACCACTGACCTTTTCCCTTCAGGACTCAGTTTAAGAGACAGAAGCCTCCGGTAGGGGGTCATCCCCTCCCAGTTTCACCCAACGTCTTCACACAGTTGTTTCACATTATATATCTTGTTGTTCCCATCAGGTTTTTTTTCCTAGGCCTTGCTTTGCAGTTGACTAGTTATGTGACCCTGGATTAACTGTTCTCTAAGCCTCAATCTCGTAATACCAGTCCAACAGAGAATGAGATGGCATCACTGACTCAACAGACACGAATCTGAGCAAACTCCAGGAGATCGCAAACGATAAGGAAGCCCAGCATGCTACAATCCATGAGGTTGTAAAAAGTTGTCATGATTTAGCAACCAAACAACAATACTAGTCCTTACCATCTCCCGGAGCTGTGTCACACTTAAGCGAAGTAATAAATGTTAAAATGCTTTGAAAAAAAAAAAAAAAAGAAATTCCAAGAATTAAATTGATCATTTCAAACTAAGCAGATCTTTGCTACAGTCCTGACACTGAGTCGCACTTTAAGAGATTTCATTATGACAATCAAAAGGGACTTCAAATTAATTTAAACCCAATTTGTAGTCTCCTGGTAAATACAAACATGAGTTATTGAAACCACTCAGAAAATTTATTTTTTTCTGAGTAGCTCTGATACTTAAGTTTGCACACTTTTTGTGGAATATTTTCAATGTATTCTCTTTTCCTTCATTTCACTTAATTCTGGGGCAAAAAGTCTCTTTTTAATTTAGCACCAAATGAGCAGGCTCATATGTTTTCTCCCTACCTCCTTCAATCTTTGGCACAGCTATTTGTCATTCACATCAACTTAGGCTCCTGGCCTTTTTTTCTTAACTCCCAAATACTGCACTATTAAAAAAAAAAATCCAGGATCTGACATAGGAATCATGAATTGCTCTGTTGAAGAAGAAATCAGAGAGGGGAGCTTAGTCACTCAGTCAAGTCCGACTTGCTGCAACCCCACGGACTTGCCCACCAGGCTCCTCTGTCCATAGTGCTTCTCCAGGCAAGAATACTTGACTGGGTTGCCATGACCTCCTCCAGGGGAGCTTCCCAACCCATGGATCAAACCCAGGTCTCCCACATCGCACATGTATTCCTTACTGTCTGAGCCACCAGAGAAGCTCATATAAAGGGGAGAAAGGGCTTCAAACAATTATAACTTAATAAGTGAAAATATAAGAAATGTGATACATATCATAAGAGTTACAAAAAAATTCCTACATGCTGAGACTGTGTGCAGGTAGCCAGTATTCTTTGAGTGTGGAGCAGGGGTGGAAAAGGGATGAGAGTGAGGTTAATCATTCACCCCACTCAAATAAAAAAAGCAAAATATATCTCTGTCATATATCAGCATCTCTATTTCAGCATGAACCTCTCTGTGATAGTTTGTCCACGTCAGTGTGTGCCAAACACGTGTTTCCTTGTGGGTGTACATGTATCTCTATTGTCTGAATCTCTTGTAAGACATTCGTGTGTGTGTGTATCTCAGTGTGGTTATATCTCTGGGCTATACCTGATGCTTATTTGACAATGGAAAGAATCAAGAAACTTCAACTGGGCCCAATGACACTTCTAAATTACTCTAGATTATCATCAAGCTCTCTGGAAAAGGCAAACCAGTGGCTCTTAATCTTGGCTGGAAAAAAAAAAATCACCTGGGAGCTTTAAAAAATTACTATATCTAAGATATTACACTTAAATATTTTGAAATACTAGGAAATGTTAGGAATTAGGGCCCCGGACATCATCATTGCTTAAAAAGCTTCCTGGGTCATTCTGACATTCATCTGGAATTCACTGCCAAGGCAGTTAAAAAGCCAGACCTCTGCTGTTTTCCCTGGAAAACATGAAACTTGACTCATTTCTGTGGGGCTTTAATTTCAGAGGATAACTTACAGTAATTAATTTACCTGGTTTAGCAAGAGGTTTGACTCTCTTCCTGCTCAAGAGGAAGATGATCCATAAAAGGAGCCCATAAATCATCAGCCTCCATATTAACTCAAGGAAACAGAGGAGAAAGTCCCCTCCCAGCCAACCTTCCTTCATTTCAGCTAACACACGTCTCCCTCTCATTTATAGGATGTCTAATTTAAGAAACTATAGCCCTGCTTCAAAGTCCATATAAATGCTTTACATCTACTGTATGCGTTTGACAAACAGTATATATGGGTATAATAAAATAAATACTTCATAAAATTCAAATGTGTTGATTTGCGAGAATGGCATTGAAACATGTATACTATCATGTAAGAAACGAATCACCAGCCTATGTTCGATGCAGGATACAGGATGCCTGGGGCTAGTGCACAGGGATGATCCAGAGAGATGATAAGGGGTGGGAGGTGGGAGGGGGGTTCATGTTTGGGAACTCATGTACACCCGTGGCAGATTCATGTCAATGTATGGCAAAACCAATACAGTATTGTAAAGTAAAATAAAGTAAAAATAAAAATTAAAAAAAAATTCAAATGTGTTTCATAGCATTCTTTGCAGACAAACAAAAAGAGGAAGATAGGAAACAAGACAAAACTGCTAACTTTGCAGAGTTAAAATCCAAGAGAACAGAAGGAAATCTCAGATACTTAAAGTGTGGGATTCAAGGCTCCAGTCCATAACACAGCTTTGTGAACGTTAGAGAATTGCTTTGCCTTTTTCGAGTTTCGGCTTCTGCCAGCCTAACAAGAAGAGCGTTGCTGGCAGTGGGCCTCCTGCTGCGCTGCTAGCTGGCAAGATCAGCAGGTCAGGCTGTCTGGGTGCCATGTGACACTGCTTCAGTCCCCAAATCTGGCTCATACTTTCAAAGAACACTAAGAAGTCTGGGGACTTAGATTCTGTCACATTTATTATGTATTAAAAACAGTAGGTTTTTAAAAATGCTTCTTGGTATTAAGCTCCTTCCATGTCCCTGATACATGTCTATCAAGTACTGATATAATTGAATAAATGTGTTGATGTTCAATGACAAGTTGGATCTAAGAAGGCAACTTGGATAATAGATCTGTCACAACAGATAAGAAGCCAAAGAGCCAAGGAGAAAGCTTTGTTTCTAAATCTGTCAGCAAGGGAACATTCCTTGGAACAAAACTGTTTTGGAAAATCACTAAGAGATTAGAGGTAGCAAAGACAGATCTGTGATAATTAGCATCACTTGCTGATATTTAACCCACCAGGGAAGAAAATAAAAATAAAATAAACCCAAACTTAATACTATTATTCTTTCGGGTATTCCCATTCAGTGATTAATATAATTGCATTACATTCTTTATTTCTCAGAATCTCAAGCCCTGCATATTCCTGGTTCATCTTATCACTAGAAAAATCTAAGTAAGAACTTTGGAAGGTGGAATAAAGCAGCGGTCATTTACACTCTCAGAAGGTCAACATAGGTCAGGACCTGTTGCAGGTTATAAACAGTTTTGCAGATGTTCTGGTTCATCTTGTTGCTGTAGGTAACAGTCATACTAGTCGGTCCAGATATATGGAATCTCTTGCTTTACTATTTCTAAACCCTGGGCTAGGGCCTAGGGTAGGTATATAGCAAGAACTTCAGCTTCTTTTGAATATCAACTGTGGCAGTACATTTGGAGGCTTGAAAATGGAGAGGCTAACACATGTTCCAGTGAGAGAGAGAGATTCAGTTTCCTACTCTTTCCTCACATGATCCAGTTGAATCTTTACTTCATTTCAAACATATCTCTCAATCCAAACAACTTGTCCTATATGTTTCATAGGACATAACTAGAGTTAGAAGGAACAGACAAATTGAGACCATTTTACCAGCTTCCAAAATTCTGTGTAACCAAATTGTTATAGTAACACATTGTATTATATCATCCCTGATGGTTCCCTTTCTCTGAACTCTGGAGTTGATACTGGAAACAGTTTCAGAGGAAAAGGACTTTAAGGACAGCTTCTCAGAATTAATTATGGATGATATGAAAGTTATTCCCTGATATGATTAAATTTAGAGACTTTAACTTAATCTGCTCTTGGTAGTAAATGAAATAGCATTGGTCTATGACATGCAGTGGCCAAGAAACTAATTAAATGATCATCTATTAATGATTGTAATCAAATATCTATAGAAGCAGATGCTGTCATAAAACATTTTAGTGAAAATAAAGAGTAATTATGGTTGATTTGTTACGTTCAATTCACTGGAAATCTCAGAATAACATTATGAACGCAGGGCTTTAAATATCCAGGTCAAGAGCAGTTTTAGAGACTCAGAAGTTTCTGTGATTGCCCCCAAATAAAACTTATCATCTATAGCTACAGGATTGAGAGTTCTGAAAACCAAATTCAAAGTCTAATCATGCAGATGGCTACGTGACAACATGTTGAATTTCCAAATTTGTGATGTTTTTTATGTCAAAGTTAAGGCGTCCACTGAGGAGGAAGGGGACCCTGGAATTTAGGATGGGGGTACTTGGAAAGAGTCTGATGAAGCAGGTGCATTTGACTTGTAAATTCAAAGCAGATCTTCCTCTTCTGAGCACAATACTATTACCATTGCCTAACAAATTTAAAAACTCTTCTATGAAGTAGGCATAGTACAAGGAAATTATTATTCAGTGCATTATCACCCCTATACACATCACCCCTACTGCTTTAAGACCTATAACAAGACCTGTCGTGGCAGACTGGAGGGTGAGGTTCAAAGTATGACCTCTGAGAAGCTGCAACATATATCAAATGAACTGCATTACTTAGAAAATTTATATGTAAAATGCCCAGGAAATGTGTGTGAAAATAAATTCTAAAGATGTTGGATTAGGAATAAAGAAATATTATGCTGGAAAAGGATAAACTTGCACTCATAAAACCAATATTTAGATTTAATATATTGCTCAAATGCTTTGAGGAATGTTTCTAATAGTTTTCTTCAATAGTTGAATGAAATTTCACCTCTATAATGGCCTATATTAAAGAAATTTGAAATGTCATACCCATGTCAGTATACCACAGAGAAAGTTATTTAAAAGCTTATCAAGAAGCTTTGTGTTAAGCTCAGAGTTGTAAAGACCCTGAAGTAAGCATTCCTATTCTTTTAATGAGAAAAGTTATAAAAATGGAAGAACAAATACTCTTATTTATCTCATCAGATAACTGAGGTTTTAGGGTAAATTATCATTCTAAAATCTGGAAAGACAGATACATCTAGGGAGACAGAGGACCCAAGAGTTGCCTGTCTGGATTCTGGACACATTTAGGTACACAAAAATAAAAAATACTGGTAAATGTGTACTGCCCAAGTGTGTGCTAGTGTAAGAAGAAAGTACTGGGAGCTGCATTCAAGGGAGGTCTCCAGACTTTCACAAGCTTTATTCCAAAAACTCCACCAGCCTCTCACAGTGAGAAATGGGCAAATCTGAAGACAGCCTTTCCCAGGACTATAGCTGGGTAAAAAGAGGAAAAGAAGAACCATTGTGAAATCTGACTGGAACTTTCTACAGAACACCATACTTTGTCTCAGGAAGGAAATCTGCAGAGGGCGATAGTGCAATCCCATCCCATCTAAAGGAATGGAATGTGGCTATGCACTGCTCCAGCCCCAGTTCAGCTTCCCTGTTTTACATAAGAAAAAAATGATATAAAAGTAATAATCTACAGGGGAGAAAGGTTTAGAACACAGACAGGATACTGGAGACATACTGCAGATAAAAAGGGATTAAGAAGCATGGGGGTGAGGGTGAGGGGAGAGTTATTTTCCTGGAGAATAAATAGAAACACAGTGAATGCCACATCTTTTATACAGAGACTTGATATTCACTCAAAATAACTGAGAATTATTCAGAAGGTTAGAAAACTCTCCCCACTTCTCCTTACTCTATCTAATCAGGTTAATAAGCCTACTTTAAAAATAACAGTGGATTACAGCTGGGAGAGATTACAGCTAGGAGAGTGGATTATAGCTGGGAGACACAGCCTTCTCAAGGAAAAGCACAAAAAGAACCTCCAAAGCCA
This sequence comes from Ovis aries, assembly GCF_016772045.2. Taxonomy (NCBI): domain Eukaryota; kingdom Metazoa; phylum Chordata; class Mammalia; order Artiodactyla; family Bovidae; genus Ovis; species Ovis aries. Next base: position 28,610,966 of record NC_056075.1, on the reverse strand, counting down.
AGAGGAGAAACAGAATAAGATCACTAAAGAAATGTCAAGCTTTTGGCACCCATAAATACAACAAATATAATACACAGACCAACTTTTGGCCCAGGTAAAAAATTCTCACACTAAATGCCAGTTTGCTTCAGCATCTGTTTCTCTATAAAACAACAATAAAACTACAAGGCAAGTTGAAAGGCAAGGAGAAAAAGAAAGCCGTAAGTAGAAAAGCATTAATCAGAACCAGAATCAGATATCAAAGTAGAATTTTTTAAATAAATATGATTAGTACGTTAAAGGTTCTAATGTAAAATGTAAACAACATGCAAGGTTAGATGAGTAACATGAACAGAGAGATGGCAAATATAGCAAAGAATCACAGGAAATATGGGAAATCAGTGACAGAGTAACAGAAATGGAGAATATCATGCCAGGGTTCATCAGCAGTCTCCAAGTAATAATGGCTAAACATTTTCTAGAATTAGTGATGGGCAGTAAACCCAAGAAGCTCAGAAAATGCTAATAAGATGAACACAAAGACAAAGTAAACTAAAAACAGAACACAAAACACTAAGCACATAGCATACAAATTACAGAAAAAAAGACAAAATCTTGAAGGTAGCCATGTGGATGAATCATTACCTGCAGAGAAACAAAGAGAACAATTACAGCCACCTTTTAAGTAGAGGTCATACAACAAAAAGAACAAGAGAATCAAAGTCTGACGGGCTTACAGAAAAACAAACAATAACAAAAGTAAAAACAAAATGCCAGGCAAAAATTCTAAATCCAAAGAAATGTTCCTTCAAAGGTGAATAGGAATATAGATTTTCCCAAAGTCCTATCATATAGAAACATCAAGTTCTTCGGTTAGTAGAAAACTGGTCAATGTGAGAATCTTGAAGAACATTCAAAAAAGAAAGAATGAAGTCAAATATACCCTTTAATGCTTCCTATTATTAATTCACATAAAAGACAAATATTTAAAGCAATAATATTAACAGCGTATAGATTGTTTAAAATATACATAAAACTGAAATGAATAACAATGTCACAAGGCAAAGGATGGAGGAGTTGAAAATATTCTGCTATATGGTATCTTCACTACATATGAGACAACACAGTATTATTTGAAAGTGGTTTTAGATTAATTTTAAAATTTATTGTAAACACGAGAACAAGTACTAAAAAGTTTAACAAGAAGTATACATGATCAGCCGATATGGCAGATAAAATTAATTTTTAAAGTTTTTTTAACTATGACACACCCATTAGAATGTCTAACAATAAAATATCAATTGAGCAAGAGGATGCAGAGCAATAATACCTCCTTTTCATTGCTAGTGAAAATTCAAGAAAATATAGCTGCTTTGGAAGACAGAGAGCAGTTTCTTATAAAACTAAGACTAATCTTATACATGCCAGTGATTGTACTCATAGATATTTACTTAACTGACTTCAAAAAGCTATGCCCACATGCAAATGTTTACAAGTTCTTTATTCATAATTGCCAAAATAGGCATCAACCAAATATCTGTCAGTAATCAAAAGGATAAACAATGATACTTCCATATAATGGAACGTTAGTTAGTGGTTAAAGACTAACTTTTTATTAATAAAATTCATTATTAAATAAATAATTTATGAGGAATTAGTCCTGGGTGTTCATTGGAAGGACTGATGCTGAAGCTGAGACTCCAATACTTTGGCCACCTCATGCAAAGAGTTGACTCATTGGAAAAGATTCTGATGCTGGGGTGGATTGGGGGCAGGAAGAGAAGGGGATGACAGAGGATGAGATGGCTGGATGGCATCACCAACTCGATGAACATGGGTTTGGGTAGACTTCAGGAGTTGGTGGACAAGGAGGCCTGGCTTGCTGTGATTCATGGGGTCACAAGGAGTTGGGCATGACTGAGTGACTGAACTGAACTGATTCTTCTATGCAGAACAATCCAGAAGGGAGGAAGAGACATTTCACTTTTACCCTACCCTCAAGGAGGTGGATCATAACACTCTTCTCCCTACATGTGAGCTGTGCAGCCTTATCTTCTCCAAAGCACAGTAAGAAAATTGGAAGCAAAAAAAGAGTATTACAGTAGAGAAACCTGATAACACTATGGTAGCTGGGTGATAAGACAAACATTAACTGTGATAAGTCAAACATTAACTGTGATAAGTCAGGTTAATTAGTATGTCTTCTTTAACTGATCTTACAAAAATGACACTTTGTCTGAAAGATCTTCCTCTACAAAATCCATAACTCTAGTCTAAGCATGAGACAAACTCATGAGGAACACAAGGCATCATGATGATAAAATGAAATATGGTGCCCTGGATGAGATTCTTAATAGAAAAAAAGGTTAAAAATGAAGGAAATCTTAATTAATGAATGATTTAGATAAAATAAGTGAAGACAGGAAAAGGAGGAAGAAGAAATAAAGAATAAATACAACAAACAGAAAAGAGCAAGATAGCCCATTTTAATGCACATATATCAGTAATCAATTTAAATGGTTTATACTCACCAGATTTAAGGGAGATTTTCCAGCTTAAAAAAAAAATAAGTAAAACTCCTTATGTATAAAGCCTTAGCTAACCTAAAATCGAAGGGATGGAAAAAGATATCTCATGCCAATGGTAATCAAAAGAAAGCTGGAGTATCTCTATTAATTTCAGATACTAGCCATTTTCTATGGAAGAAGTAATATGCCTCAGTATGAGAACCAGGAACTCAGAAGGCAGAGCTGAGAGTTTTGGCACATAATTCTTTGTAGTAGAAGTGTTAGTCACTCAGTTGTGTCTGACTCCTTGAGACCCCAGGACTGCAGCCTGCTAGGCTCGTCTGTCTGTGGAATTCTCCAAGCAAGAATACTGAGGTGGGTTGCCATATCCTTTTCCAGGGGATCTTCCTGACCCAGGGATCAAACCTGGGTCTGCTGCATTGCAGGTGGATTCTTTTACCAGTAGAAATTATTCTTTATTAAGGAACTGCCAACATATGCTCTGTTGGATTTCAAAATTGCTATTATCTAATAACTCCTTGTGCTCCTATATTCTCCTTTTTTGTATGAAAAGGCCTGTGGTGATTAGCTTTATCTGCTTCATAGTGTGTGTATTGCCTGTGTGAGGGAATGTAGCTTCTTTGGTTCATAATTCTCCAGATGTGCAGGAGCCATGTTGAACTGTAGCTGATGAGCAATTTCTACACCAGGATTTGACTTAGATGATGAAATCATGGATTTTTCAGTGATGCTAGACTGAGATGAGGAGTTTGGAGGCTTTGAGATGTAGTGAGTGCACTTTTCATGATGAGAGATTGTGTATCTCTGAGGCCAGAGGGTAGACTGAGAGTCAGTCTATAGGTTGTTGTTGTTCAGTAATGAAGTCGTGTCTGAATTTTGGTGAACTCAAGGTCTATAGCACATAGAACTATAGCATACCAGCTTCCCTGTTTTTCCCTGTCTCCTGGAGTTTGCTCAGATTCACGTCCATTGAGTCAGTGATGCCATCTAACTATCTCATTCTCTACCACCCTGTTTATTTTTTTGTTTTCCATCTTTCCCAGCATCAGGGTCTTTTCCAATGAGCAGGCTCTTTGCATCAGGTGGTTGAAGTATTAGAGCTTCAGTAACCAACCTTCTAATGAATATTCAGTGTTGATTTCCTTTAGGATTGACTGGATTGGTCTCCTCTGCTACCCAAGGGACTGAAGAGTCTTCTCCAGCATCATAGTTCACAAGCATCAATTGTTTGGCACTCAGTCAATGTTTAGTCCCTAAGTCTTGTCTGACTCTTTTGTGACACCACAGCCTGCCAGGCTCCTCTGTTCATGGGACTTCCCAGGCCAGAATACTGGAATGGGTTGCCATTTCTTTCTCCAAGGGAACTTGCTGATCCAGGGACTGAACTCATGTCTCCTACATTGGAAGGCAGATTCTTTATTGCTGAGCCACCAGGTGAGCCCAGCCTTAAAAATAGCTTCTAATTATCCTCATCTCCTGAAATTCATGCTCCCTAGCACTAAATTTGGACTGATGGTATACCCATTATAAGTAGGTGGATATGAAGGTATATGATTTTTGAGTCTAAGTCAAGAAAGCCACTGCACCTTCTGCCTTGGCCCTTTGGGTTGCCTGCTATAGGACAAGCTAGCTGCTACGGACACTCCAGCAGCCCCGAGGAGAAGCTCACATGGAGATAAACTAATCTATCAGCACACACTTGCCAGCCATGTAAGTGAGCCCCATTAACATCGGACTGAAGCCATGCTGAGTGCCAAAAAATTGATACTTTTGAACTGTGACATTGGAGAAGACTCTTGAGAGTCCCTTGGACAGCAAGGAGATCCAACCAGTCCATTCTAATGGAAATCAGTCCTGAATATTTCTTAGAAGGACTGATGCTGAAGCTCCAATATTTTGGCCACCTGATGCATAGAACTGACTCATTGGAAAAGACCCTGATATTGGGAAAGATTGAAGGCAGGAGGAGAAGGGGATGACAGATGAGATGGTTGGATGGCATCACCGACTCAATGGCCATTACTTTGAGCAAGCTCTGGGCTTTGGTGATAGACAGGGAAGCCTGGCATACTGCAGTCCATGGGGTCACAAAGAACTGGACACAGCTGAGCAACTGACTTGAACCGAAGTCTCATGAGACACCTTGGACCTGAAACACCAAACAGGGTGCCTGAAAAATTCCTGACCCCAAAAAACTGAGGGGAAAAATTGAATGATCATTGCTCAAAGTTACTCAATTTTTAAGTGATCTGTGAAGCAAAAATATAGAACCAATTTGGACAGATAAAAAATCTAACCAATATTTCTTGAATCATCAATATGTACTCAACACATTGTTTTCATGTTACTAGGCTTTATATTGTCACATTTTATTTTCTTATCTACTTAATTAAGTAGCTATAAATTCCACAAATTTCCCAGCTGAGAATAAAACTAAGATTGAAGAAGTAAAACAAGTACCTAGGCCCACAGAACTAGCAAGTAAATGAGCCAGGATTCTAACCTAGGTTATATGATTTCAGAACCCACATGATTATCCAGGGTAGAGTTTAGCTGTTCAACCACAGAAAAGTTAGGTATTATCACTGATGCCAGAGCAATTGATAAATGTGGAGACTCATAGACAAGGGTCACCTGGAAATTTTACAAACAATTTCTTTTGTATCCTATAGACTATGCTGCTTAGGAACAACACAAAAAGTCTTCTGATCCCACAAGTTTGAGTAGTAACTTCATGGCGGAGATGTGGGATTGCATTGCTTGCTGTTTTAAGTCATGAAAGATGATGTCTAACAAAATTTTAGGGTGGGAAGTAGCCCTAGATACTGTCAGGCTAGGATTTCCATTTGATAGTTGAGGAAGCTGGTGCCAAGAAACATGGAATCATGCATCGAGTCACTTAGCAACTCAGAGTCAGAACTAGAATGAGGCCTACATGTTCTTCATCTACTGCTTATTTCCCCATGCCATGCTATTTTCTATTCCTTTGGAAGATTTGAGCAGACAGAGTGAGACATATTTCTTGACCTCAGTATTATTTGGCCATTACACTCCCAAGAGAGTCTGATTGACCACATTTTTTTCTTTCAGTAAAAGTAAAAACTTCTGTGAGAACCAAAAAAGACTTTCCCTTTCTCTAGACCCTACCATGTATAAACTGGAGGAAATGCTCACACACATGCACATACAGGATTTTGCATGAATGCTCTGTGATGGGGGTCATCACTGTTTGGGTGAGAGGGCCCTGTTGGAAAATTGCGATAAGCCAGGTGCCCTTGAACTATGATGCATTCTGACCTTTTCCTAAGAGTGTGAAGGCAAAACAAATCAAACAGAGCATTTTCATATTTAGGGATGCTAGGCAGTTAGAAATAACGAAACATTATTTCTTGTAATATCTGTACCTTTAAATTGTGTTACCACTGTATCTAGTAAAGCAAACTATGAAAGTGGCCCTGCTACCAAGAGGAGTCAGTAGCCTTCTATCTGACCAATATTCCGAGTTATCTGTTACACACCACAAGTCCCCCTTTACTTATCTCTACTCATTGCTACCTGCCTTCAAAAAGGCACTTACTTACAGATATTTAGCTTTGTGAAGCAACAATGCAAGATCTCTAGACTCTGGAGATGAAGGGAAGTAAATGCCCAGTTAAATCTTGGCTAAGCTTAAGAGAGCTAATCAGAAAGTGACCATTAGAGAAATGTTATCAAGATTAAATCCTCTATGAAGCAGTCAAATAGAAAAAGAAAATCAGGGCAGGAAGGCAAGGCATAAAAAGGGGAAAAGTCACCTTGAAGATTCTTCTATTCTAAGTTCAACACTTTCTTTAGATACAGCATGTGTGTGAGGAGCCTTTCCTCCAACCGGAACTGTTGAATTCTCAGAACTGAAAATGACCTGGGGGCTGTGTATTCCAGTGTCCCCTCTTGAATCCCCTTCCTCTTACAATGCCACAAGCTGTTCAGCATCACTTTAAAGAAATCCAGGGATGCTGCACATTTCATTTGCTCAGTAGCCCACCCCTTTCTTACATGCCTGTATCATACATTCTTGCTTCCTGAACAGAAAGTCAGTGGAATTCTCAACTGTAAAGAAATATATGGAAATGTCATTCTTCCTCAGAGAAGTATAAAGTTAAAAAGGCTCCCCCTGCCCCCAGAAAATAGATTATATTAGGAAATTAGGGAATATGCTTTAGTTAGCCTGGGCTGCCAAAAAATTGTCATAGACTGGCCCTGCACCCAATCATTCTGCACCCAACCCTGGCTCTTGGTTGGGGTGGTCACCAAATTATGTTTAGGATCAGTCTTTCATTCTCTTAGAAAAAAGATACTGACTTCTTTTTAGAGGGCTGACTAATATCCTTATCAAATTTAGTCACATCTTTAGTGTACTATCTGAAACAGGCTCACTTTTTTTTTAATCCAATAGAGATAGTTTGAGAGTAATCCAAAATTTTACTTCCACTTCCCTTTTGATTAACAATGCATCTTTAAATCATTTTTCTCTTCTCATATTTTACTAAAGCATTCAGAAGGAAGGAACTAGGCTGCTCCTTCAATGTTTTGGTAGAAATTTCCTCATGCAAATACCATTTTCATCACTCACTTTCCACAAAATACCATGACACAAACACAATTCAGCCAAACTCTTCGCCACTTCATAACAAGGATTGCCTTTCCTCCAGTTGTCCATAATAATATGTTCCTCATTTCCATTTAGATCTCATTTGAATGACCTTTGCTGCCTATATATCTATCAACTTTCTGCTCATGAACACTTAGATTTTCTCTAAGAACATGGAGGCTTTCACTACAGCTTGCTTATTTTCTTTCTGGGCTCTCATCAGAATCACCCTTAACTGTGCTTTCACAGCAATGAAAACTTTTTCTAGCCTGCATCTCAAAATTCTTCCAGCCTCTACCCATTTCACATTTCTACAGCCGCTTCCACATTTCAGGTGTTTATCATAGTAGCACCTCCACTTCTCAGTACCCGTTTTCTTTCTTAGTCTGCTTAGGATGCTCAAACAGAATACCATAGACTGGGTAGCTTGCAGACATAAATTTATTTCTCACAGTCCTGAAAGCTAGGAAGTCCAAGATCAAAGTGCTACCAGATTCAGTCTCTGGTAGGATCCCACTTTCTGGTTCACAACCAGTACCTTCTAGTTGTAACCTCAAATGAAAGAAAGGGTGAGAGAGCTCTCTTGGGCCTGTTTTACTGGAGCGCTAATTCCACTCAGGAGGGATCCACCCTCATGACCTAATCATCTCTGAAAGTCCCTACTTCCTAACTTTGGAGGATAGGTTTTGACATGAATTTTGGGGATGCAAGACACAATGATCCAGACCATAGCACACATGTTTTAATTCAAAGTTGAAAATCAATATTTTAGGTTACGCTATTGAAAGATTAGTAAATCATACCCTCCTGAAAGAAAGTAGACAAGATACTGCTTGAATATCTAATACTTGTTAAGAAAGGATCTAATGATATCAAGGATGTTTTAACTCACTGGTAATAGTGCTGTTTATCAAGTTGTGTTTGCTTTACACTTACCTTTTTCCAGACTAAACAATGTATAAATCAGGCAGCAATGAGCAAGAAGTCTCACATTTATCCACATAAAAGGGCCTCTTACAAAAATACATGAGTTTAAGCAAAGACAAGACTGAAAATCAAGTTGTTGCTATCTTGAATTGTTACAAAAAAAGGAAACAAATAGCATTTGGTGAGATTTGGAGGGATTGTAAAAAGTGGAGATGGCAATTGACGTTATGTTGTTTCAACTGCAGCTTTCATGAAAAGACTTAAAGCAGGACTATTGCATAAAACCCAACTCAGCCAAAAGTGTTCAAAGGGGAAAAGGAAAAGCATGATATTCCAAAGACTGTATATCAATTTATGCTCTTTATGTCTTTCTTTACCCTCCCTCTTCTTTCTTTTACTGAACTTCCACCAAGTACTATCCTGGAACATGAAACATCTAGGTAAACAGGAGTATAAAACTTCCAAGTGGATATCATGATGTCCTAGGGATCAGTAATATCAATCCTCACTCTCATGATTGACATATATATATATAAATGGACTGAAAATATATTTTTCTAAATATCTAAATGCCACTTAAATTACTAATAAGTTGCTTTATTATTTACTCTTCATTACAACAAAATAAAAATAAAATTCACCATCCTATTTTTAAGTATACAGTTCAGAATCATTAAGTATATTCAAATTAGTATGCAACCATCACCATCATCCATTTCCAGAGCTCTTTTAATCTGGTATCAGAGGCTGGGAGTCTTGAGAATGGGGGATTGTTGTTTAATGGGCACAGTATCCCAGTTTTGCTAAATGGACTTAAGACCAGCTCAGAACACCTCCCCATCCTTAACACGTCACCGAAACAATACTAACAGCCTATTCACAACAGTGACTTTTACCAAGTTATGTCCAGCAAGCAAAAATTTACAAAGCATACTAAAAGGCAAAACACAGTTTGAAAAGACAGATAAGCATCCAAACACAGATAAAGGATGTAGTAATTATCAGACCAGTAATATAAAACTGTAATTAATATGCCAAGAGTACCTGGATAAAGTAAACAGCATGTGATAACAGACAGGCTGTGTTCATAGAGGGGCTTTCCTGGTGGCTCAGATAATAAAGAATCCACCTGCAATGTAGGAGACCTGGGTTCAGTCCCTGGGTCATGAAGATCCCATGGAGAAGAGAATGGCTACCCAATCCAGTATTCTCGCCAGGAGAATGCAATAAACAGGAGCCTGGTGGACTACAGTCCAGAAGGTCTCAAAGAGTCAGATAAGACTGAGCAGCAGAGCACTATGTTCATAGAGAGATGTAAATACTAAGAAAGAACTAAAAAGCAATGCTAAGGATCAAAATTACAATAACAAAAAAGCACTCTTTTGATTTGCTTACTAGTAGATTGGACATGAAAAAATTTCTATGTTAGAAGATATATCAAAAGAAGACAAAAAACAAGGAAAATATCAACGGACTGTAAGAGAACTACACAGACACAAAATAGCATGTGCATAAAATAACACCAAAAGGAGAAGAAAGGAACAGGACAAATCTTTGGAACAGTATCTTTGAATTACTCTATTAATGTCAGATATCAAACCACAGATATAGAAAGCTCAGAAAACACCAAAAGTCTGACAGCACAAAATCCTGGCCAGGGTATGGAGGAAAAGCAACTCTCATTCATCGCTGGTGGGAATGCAAAATAGTACAGCTATGTGTAAGACATTTTGGCAGTTCCTAACAAAACTCAGGGCTTCCCTCATAGCTCAGTCAATAAAGAATCTGCCTGCAATGCAGGAGACCTTGGTCCGATTCCTGGGGTGGGAAGATCCCCTGGAGAAGGAAATGGCAACCCACTCCAGTACTCTTGCCTGGAGAATCCCATGGACAGAGGAGCCTGGCAGGCTACAGTCCACAAGGTCACAAGAGTTGAACACAACTTAGCGACTAAACCACCACCACCAAAATTCAACATACTTTTGCTACAACATTTAGTAGTCGAGCTCTTTGGTATTTACTAAAAGAAACTGATAATTATGTCCATATAAAAACCTGCATAAAGTTGTTTACAGTAGTCTTATTTATGATTTTCAAAACATGGAAGCAAAGTAGATGTCTTTAAGTACATGAGTGGATAAACTGTGGTATATCTAAAAAAGGGAGTGCTTTATTCAGCACTAAAATGATATGAGGTCTCAAGTTATGAAAAGACATAGAGGAAACTTAAAATGCATACTACTGAGTCAGGGAAGTGAAGTGAGTAAAGTCGCTCAGTCGTGTCTGACTCTTTGTGACCCCATGGACTGTAGCCTACCAGCTTCTCCATCCACAGGATTTTCCAGGTAAGGGTACTGGAGTGATTTGCCATTTCCTTCTCCAGGGGATCTTCCCAACCCAGATATTGAACCCAGGTCTCCCGCAGTGCAGGCAGATGCTTTACCCTCTGAGCCACCAGGGAAGCAGCCAATCTCAAAAGAACGCATTCTATATGATTCCAGCTACTGGGGTGGTCAAAATGTTCGTAAGATACAGAGAGACCTGCACGAAATTTATGGCCTACTCAATATATGATATTCTGATAAAAGAAAACTATGCAGCCTTTAACAAGATTAGTGCTTACTGGGAAAGATAGGGAGGAAGAGTAAAATAGGCAGAGCACAGGGAAGTTTTAGGGCCAATGAAAAACTCTGTATGATAGATACTGAGGGATATGTCAAATACCTATGATACTTCCTGTAAAAAAATGAAAAAAACTTCTGGATTATTAACAGAATGTATATATTAGATAGCTGCAGTTATTAATGTTAAGTACTTGATTTTGATATGTTTTGTGGACACTTAGGCAAATCCTCTGATATAAAGAATGCACATGAAAGTATTTATGGTGGTGAAGGATCATGTCTATAACTTAAATGGTTCAAAAATATTTCACATACACACACACATACCTATATCTATGGTAGATTTAAAGAATTATAAAAGAAAAGATGGGAAATGTCAAGAGTTTCAGAATCTAGGTTATGGGAAGTTTTGTTGCATGATTTTCTCAATTTTGTTATAATTTGGAAAGGATTGAAAAGAAAGGAGCAAAATAAAAGTTCTTAACAGAGCTACCATGCTGATAACTGACGACTTGTTCTCCTAGAAAGATATTCATGGGACAAAATACTTCAGGGAAACAGCATCCTTTATATTTTTTCCTGACAAATAACAAGTTATTATTTTCTGAAGGGCACTAAGATAACAGATGAGGCCTTGCTGAGGGAAATTCCACTTACTTTCCTTGACGAAGGCAGCAAAGTCACGACTGCTCAAGTCAAGCCACATTTTAAATCTAAAGAGTAGAAACAGATTTCATCTGGGTTCACTCTCTTGGGTTCTAACTTCTGTGCCTGAGGATTATAAACAGCTAGGATAGGGTTTTATGAAACTTTCATAGGATTGCATAAGACGTTTTGAACTGTCACTGCTATGTAATTAACTTGTCTCTCAGGACACTGGCCTAGCAAGAAATCCCTTGCAAAGCTTTTAATTCTGTTTTAAGACTCTGGCACTACCTCATTTCTTCTTTCTAATAGCTCTCTTAGTTATCGATACTTCTATTAATCAACTTTCAGAAAGGAAAAGGTCCTCCAACTTTTTTTAATGACAATAGTTGGGATCAAACCTAACTTCAAGGCTGTGTCAAAATCTCTGTGGTGTATTCTCACAATCGTGTTGCTCTTTGTTTGTTGCTCCAAATCCCATCTATCCTATAAGCCTAATTAAAAAGTTTTCTACCCTCCAGAGGAAATCCATTCCTAATTCCAAAGACCACTGCCCTGTCCTGATTCATCTCCTACATGCTTCATCCTGGAGTTACCTACTCACATTTTATCTTCTTTACTCAGATTACAAGCTTCTCAAAAACACACTGAGATTTGTTCATCTCTGCAGCCTCCACTTTGATGGGAAAAGATCCCCAAACAAAGAACTAATTCAATGCATTCTTGTTAAAACAAGATATTTCAAAGATCAACAATTTAAAATCTGTGATAGATTGCAGGGTGTCCTCCATAATCTTGGCCTCCTAGTATTCACACCTTTGTATAATTTTACTTTCTAGAATACAGGCAAGACCTGCTACTTAATTCTAACAAAGTGTGGTAAAAGTGACAAGATGCATATATTATGTGTTGCAACTCATGGACTGTAGCCCACCAAGCTCCTCTGTCCACAGGATTTCCCAGGGAAAAATACTGGAGTGGCTTGCCATTTCCTTTCTAGGGGGATCTTCCCAACTCAGGGATTGAATTTGAGTCTCTTGAGTCCCCTGCATATTTGCAGGTGGACTCTTTACACTAGCACCACCTGGGAAGGTCCATAATTATGTGTGCTTGGATACAATATATAAGATTATAACAGCCAGCATAAAAGCAGGGTCTCTCCCAGGCTGGCTTTATGGAAAGAAGCATTCGTGCTGAGAAGGCTTTGTAACAGAGGACTGAGGGTAGCCTCTGGCCTGGAATGTGAAGTCAAGTGGGCCTTAGAAAGCATCACTATGAACCAAGCTAGTGGAGGAGATGGAATTCCAGTGGAGCTGTTTCAAATCCTGAAAGATGATGCTGTGAAAGTGCTGCATTCAATATCTTAGCAAATTTGGAAAACTCAGCAGTGGCCACAGGACAGGAAAAGTCAGTTTTCATTCCAATCCCAAAGAAAAGCAATGCCAAAGAATGCTCAAACTACCGCCCAATTGCACTCATCTCACACGCTAGTAAAGTAATGCTTAAAATTATCCAATCCAGGCTTCAGCAATACCTGAACTGTGAACTCCCTGATGTTCAAGCTGGTTTTAGAAAAGGCAGAGGAACCAGAGATCAAATTGCCAACATCTACTGGATCATGGAAAAAGCAAGAGAGTTCCAGAAAAACATCTATTTTGGCTTTATTGATTATGCCAAAGCCTTAGACTGTGTGCATCATAAGAAACTGTGGAAAATTCTGAGAGAGACGGGAATATCAGACCACCTGACCTGCCTCTTGAGAAACCTGTATGCAGGTCAGGAAGCACCAGTTAGAACTGGACATGGAACAACAGACTGGTTCCAAATAGGAAAAGGAGTACGTCAAGGCTGTATATTGTCACCCTGCTTATTTAACTTCTATGCAGAGTCCATCATGAGAAATGCTGGACTGGAAGAAACACAAGCTGGAATCAAGATTGCTGGGAGAAATATCAATAACCTCAGATATGCAGATGACACAAACCTTATGGAAGAAAGTGAAGAGGAACTAAAAAACCTCTTGATGAAAGTGAAAGAGGAGAGTGAAAAACTTGGCTTAAAGCTCAACATTCAGAAAACGAAGATCATGGCATCTGGTCTCATCACTATATGGGAAATAGATGGGGAAACAGCGGAAACAGGCTCCAAAATCACTGCACATGGTAACTGCAGCCATGAAATTAAAAGACGCTTACTCCTTGGAGGAAAAGTTATGCCCAACCTAGCATATTCAAAAGCAGAGGCATTACTTTGCTGACTAAGGTCCATCTAGTCAAGGCTATGGTTTTTCCAGTGGTCATGTATGGATGTGAGAGTTGGACTGTGAAGAAAGCTGAGCGCTGAAGAATTGATGCTTTTGAACTGTGGTGTTGGAGAAAACTCTTGAGAGTCCCTTGGACTTCAAGGAGATCCAATCAGTCCATTCTGAAGGAGATCAGCCCTGGGATTTCTTTGTAAGGAATGATGCTAAAGCTGAAATTCCAGTAATTTGGCCACCTTATGCGAAGAGTTTACTCATTGGAAAAGACTCTGATGCTGGGAGGTATTGGGGGCAGGAGGAGAAGCGGATGACAGAGGATGAGATGGCTGGATGGCATCACTGACTCGATGGACGTGAGTCTGAGTGAACTCCGGGAGTTGGTGGTAGACAGGGAGGCCTGTTATGCTGAGTTTCATGGGGTCACAAAGAGTCGGACACGACTGAGCAACTGAACTGAACTGAACTGAACAGTCTACAAGAATATGAGGCCTTCATTCTTACAGTTTGTAAGAATTAATTGCTGCCGACGTCATGCAAGCTTGGAAGAAAATATTTTTTGGATTGAGCTTCAGATAAAACCCTAGTCATGCCTGATGCCATGAATGCAATAAATACTGTCAAAGTTGATACTTCTCTTCCATGTTTCCAGTCCCCTAATCTTCTTGAGGGCTTTCCCAGTGGCTTATCCATACCAAATTCACCTGAAATGTAAGAGACACGGAATCGATCACTGGGTCGGGAAGATCCTTTGGAAAAGGAAATGGCAACCTATTCCAGTATTCTTGCCTAGGAAGTGCCATGGTCAGAGAAGCCTAGAGGGCTGCAGTCCATAGGGGTCACAAAAGAGTTGGACATGTCTTAGGAACTAAACAACAACAACAAAATCTTTTGAGACCAACGCTCTCAACCTATTTTCCTTTTCTTATCCCACTACCCCAAAGTACCAGTAATTCAGAATCCAGATTTTAAAATTCATTTGCCATCAAAACAAAGTTTTCAGGCAAAATTCTGGGAATTTTGGTAATCTCCGATAATCTTCCTCTCATTTGAAATTCAACCTCTCTCTGACTTTGAAGTGCTTTGCTCTCCTTGATATACATTTTCTCTCCTTGCTCATTCTTTAGTTTCTCTATATATGTTCCATCTTCTCTCTTCAGAGAGACACAGTGGCTCTTCAGGCTGAAGCTCAGTGTCTGACAGAGAACAAATCCTCCACACATGTTTTTCACAGGTAAAAATTCAAAGGTCAAAAGTCTTGAAATCATATAATGGTGTCTAACCCCTCTTCTACTAGAGACAAAAATCATAGTCCTGTGGTTGGCACCTAAACTCTCCAGATTCTAGAGAATTTCTGGAAATGTTTAAAGGTAAATAGAACTACTGCTCTTTTAAAATGCATCAGAAAAGTGAGGCTAACCAGTGCCCTAAAATAAGAATAACAAATGCAGACCCATGATGTGCATGAAGCATTTGCCATAGGTGGAATGGTTTATGCTGATATCTTGTTGTTTAAGGTCCTCAATCAAGGACCACTGATGATCTGGAAGCTCAGAAAGGATCATTTTTTTCCCTAAGATATCTGGTTCTCTCTTGGAAGGTCAGAACCTGCCTCAAATATAGTGTTCAGGCTAATCTCTATGTCTAATGAAGACAAAAGAGTCTATTTTGGGGGGAAAAACCCACAATCATGAGGATCAAAGCAAATCAGCTATTCTATCTTGTGTTTCAATTAAGTAAATAAAGTTGCACATGTCTCCCTGTGGTAAAGATGAAGTGACAAGATATTAATGGGTGTGGTAAACAATAAAATATTAGGCACAGCTAGAAATTATTGTTAATGTTAATTATTACTAATGAGTACTGACTTGGTCCTAGTAATACACTGGATACTTAAGCACCTAACTCATTTTATCTTCCCTAAAACTTTATGATGTTAAGTACTATCCATATAGTTCAGGTGAGAAAATGGAGACTCAAAAAGATGGTGATTTAAGCTTTCCCCAGGTCCCGTAAACACCAGAGCCAGGATCCACACTTAGCTTTCTCTAGTCCTCAAATCTACCTTCTAGAAATAGTTCATTTATTTTTGTCCTGCCATTATCTGCTTTTGGATTCATGTTTACCAGATAAGAAAACCCATTAAAACATTTTTAAAAATACTCTCCAGTAAGGCTTTTGGAATGAAATAAGCATCTACCTCCCTGACTCTTCATACCAGTTTGTAAAATAAAAGCATGACCGTGACAGTCTCACTCAGATGGCGTCAGGAATGAAATTCATAGCTCAGGAAGCCTGGGAGTGAGACACGCCAGGGAGCAGCTGAGATGAGTAACAAGGTGTCTATTTCGCATGGCCCCTTCTTGGACTGTAACTTTACTCCCTGTAACGCCTTCCCATGCCTCACCTTTGAAGGTGCTGGAGTGAGAAGAAATTCATTAATATAAGCCTGCTCTTGCCTGCTGAAAAGATGATGCTCATAAACTGCAGGCTAGGTCCCTATAAAAAAAAAAATGAAATGAGATGCCATGACTCCCCTGAGAAGACTGGGTAACAAGTTTCCAACTATTTATTTGAGATATGCTCAAATTACTCTGAGGAAATTTCCTTTCCTGGCCAAAAGCTACATCCTCTGAGTTGAGACTATCATGCCTCTTATTTTAGAATACACCTGAAATTAGATGCATGCACACATACACAGGAACAAGCACAAAGCCACTCACATGTACACCATGTGCAAACACCCTAATTTTATCTTGGAAAAGGGAAAACACTATTAGGCATTCTCTCCCAAAATGCAAAAATAAAAGAATCAAACATTAAAGCATGAAGAGGGGTGAGTCTCAGTCTAACAGACTAAAATCCAAACAGAGAAGGCAATGGCACCACGCTCTAGTACTCTTGCCTGGAAAATTCTATGGATGGAGGAGCCTGGAAGGCTGCAGTCAATGGGGTCACTGAGGGTTGGACATGACTGAGGGACTTCACTTTCACTTTTCACTTTCATGCATTGGAGAAGGAAATGGCAACCCACTCCAGTGTTCTTGCCTGGAGAATCCCAGGGATGGAGGAGCCCGGTGGGCTGCCGTCTATGGGGTCGCACAGAGTCAGACACGACTGAAGCGACTCAGCAGCAGCAGCAGTTCTTTCATACACTATCAGTGCAATCTTAGAAGTAACTTTCTCTCTGATTCTAATCTACCATCTATTAAAATAAGGACAAAAAAATACCTAATCTCCTGGTGTTGCCATGAGGACTTAGTTAACTAAAATAATGCAAGGCAACAAAGAACATATGGCACATAAGCTGGTAATGAGTGATCCCTAACAAATGCTTTCTTTAGACTGTGTGAGCATCTAAACTCTAATGAAGAGATAATATCACTCTGATGGCAGAAATTGAAGAGGAACTAAAAAAGACACTTGATGAGGGTTAAAGAAGAGAATGAAAGAGCTGGCTCAAAACTCAACATTCAAAAAACTAAGATTATGGCATCCAGTCCCACCACTATATGGCAAATAAATGGAAAAAGTAGAAACAATGGCAGATTTTACTTTCTTGGGCTCCAAAATCACTGTGAACAGTGACTTCAGCCATGAAATTAAGAGACACTTGCTCTTTGGAAGGAAAGCTATGACAAACCTAGATAACACATTAAAAAGAAGAGACATCATTTTCCCAACAAAGATCCATATAGTCAAAGCTATGTTTTTACCAGTAGTCATGTATACATGTGAAAGATGAATCATAAAGAAGGCTGACTGCTGAACAATTGATGTTTAAAACTGGAGTTGACTCTTGAGAGTCCCTTGGACTGCAAGGAGATCAAACCAGTCAATCCTAATGGAAATCAACCCTGAATATTCACTGAAAGGACTGATGCTGAAGCTCCAATACTTTGGCCACTTGATGTGAGGAACTGACTCATTGGAAAAGACCCTGATGCTGGGAAAGACTGAAGGCAGGGACAGAAGCAGGTGACAGAGGGTGAGATGTTTGGATGCCATTACCAACTCAATGGACATAAGTTTGAGCAAACTCTGGAAAACAGGGAAGCCTAGCATGCTGCAGTTCATGGGGCCTCAAATTTAGAGACTAGACAATACCAATGAAGAGACAGGCTCCTATAAGTGTGAAAAATGCAAAGGCTGGGTTATGTTTTAAAAGAGAGAATCTATGGCAAAGTACTAGGTTACAGGTCCTCATACAAGAACTCTCTCTTGCTTTCTGAACCAGCTTCATTTCAGCATGTGCTCATACTAAGTCACTTAAGTCATGTTCCACTCTCTGTGAACCTATGGACTGCAGCCCACCAGGCTCCTCTTTCCATGGGATTCTCCAGGCAAGAATACTGGAGTGGTGTACCATGCCCTCCTCCAAGGAACTTCCCAACCCAGGGATCGAACATGCATCACTTACAGTTCCTACATTGACAGGCAGATTCTCTACCACTAGTGGCACCTGGGAAGCCCCTCATTTCAGCACACATGTACTGAAAAGCTACTACATGCAGGTGATGGTTTGTATTTCTTAAACTTCTCTTCTTCAAGCCTCCCTTTCATTGGTCACCATGACCACATCTGGTCTTCCTGGAGGAATTCAATTTGCCTCCTTTTCAGATATTAGAACTTGTAACACAGTTGCATAAGTAGATACAACATAATATCCTTTCATGGACTCAGATTTGTTATTTCTAGAACCCCATACACTCCTAGAAAAAGCAAGGGAATTATAGAAAAAGCAAGTGAATTCATAGAAATAACAAGAGAATTCCAGAAAAACATCTGCCTTCATTGACTGTGCTAAAGCCTTGGTGCAGACCACAATAAACTGTGGAAAATTCTGAAACAGATGGGAATACCAGACCACCTTACCTGCCTCTTGAGAAGCAGGTATTCAGGTCAAGAAGCAACAGTTAGAACTGGACACAGAACAACGGACTGGTTCCAAATTGGGAAATGACTACATCAAGGCTGCATTTTCACCCTGCTTATTTAACTTATATGCAGAGTACATCATGCAAAATGCTGGGCTTGATGAAGCACAAGTTGAAATCAAGATTGCTGGGAGAGATTTCAATTACTTCAGATATGCAGATGACACCAACCTTAGGGAAGAATGTGAAGAGGAACTAAAGAGCCTCTTGAAGAGGAGAGTGAAAAAGCTGGCTTAAAACTCAACATTCAGAAAACAAAGATCATGGCATCCGGGCCCATCACTTCATGGGAAATAGATGGAAAACAATGGAAACAATGACAGATTTTATTTTCTTGGGCTCCAAAATCACTGCAGATGGTGACAGCAGCCATGAAATTAAAAGATGCTTGCTCCTTGGAAGATAAGCTTCAGCAAACCTATATAGAGTATTAAGAAGCAGAGTTGTTACTTTGCCGGCAAAGGTCCGTATAGTCAAAGCTATGGTTTTTCCAGTAGTCATGTATGGATGTGAGAGTTGGACTATAAAGAAAGCTGAGTGCCGAAAAACTGATGCTTTTGAACTGTGGTGTTGGAGAAGTCTCTTGAGAGACCCTTGGACTTCAAGGAGATCAAACCAGTCAATCCTAAAGGAGATCAATCCTGAATATTCATTTGAAGGACTGATGCTGAAGCTGAAGCTCCAATACTTTGGCCACCTGAAGCGAAGAGCCTACTCATTGGAAAACTTCCTGATGCTGTTAAAGATTGAAGACAGGAGGAGAACAAGATGACAGAGGACCAGATGATTGGATGGCATCACCAACTCAATGGACATGAGTTCAAGCAAGTCCCAGGAGGTGGTGAAGGACAGGGAAGCCTGGTGTGCTGCAGTCCATGGGGTCTCAAAGAGTCAGACATGACTGAGCAACTGAACAACAACGTTCACTCCTAATTCAGATGCTATAATGAAGAAGTGAAAATCCAGAAAAGCCAGAGGACAAGGTAGAAAGAAAGGAGAATAAAACAGGGAATAAATGATGGGGGGACAGAAGTGCCCAGAATCACTACCCTCAGTCAGTTCCATAAGGGCAGGAACCACACCTGTTTTATTAATTTCATCCCCTTAGTTCCTAGAATATGATCTGACAGAGGTCTATTGTATGAATAATAAAGTTGAAAAGAACAAGCCACTGTCAGAGATTGTTAAGAGCAAGTTTAGCCAAGTAACTCATTTTTCAGCATTTATAAGCATTCTGTTTGTAATTATTCCTTTTTCTGGAAAACAATCAGACTTGAAGACAGGGATAAAAGATGTAGGGTCTTGGCTATAGGCAGCTTGCACTGTACATGGTGGGGGACAAAGTAAATGGGAATGTCACAATCAGTTATATTTTTGCTCATTGGGTATACCTTTTCCAATAAATCCTAATTTCCAAGGACAATTGTTTCTCAGGCACCAAAAATTTGAACAAAATCAGACTTTTATGCCTCTCCTACCAAAACAAGTGTAATTTTATCTCTGACTAGTATTTTATTATTTTTTGTTTGTTTTTGAAACACAGGCAGAGATTTTGAAGGGCAGGTGATGAGGGAAACAGGGCACAATTGAATGCAAAGATGTTTCCTGAAGCATATATGCATCAAAATGAATGAATGAATCATTTAACTCAGTTTATACAACTAAGTTGTAGCCTCTAGATAAAATAAGGGTCTTATTTCAGTAATTACTTCATGCTTTTCTTTGCACAAAGACACAAATAGATGTCTTTTGTGAGATGCTTCAGTATGAAGCAGGAGACCAAACATACTATCTACCAAACAGGGAACCCTGGCTTTGCCATCATTAACATCAAATAGCCAATCGGTTCCCAGACAGACTTCAGCCGCATGTGCTAGGATAATGTGCAAAATAATTATACAACACTAGATAAACCCAGCATCCATGACATTAACCCTGCATTAAACCTTTGATGGGCTTTTCCAGAGCCAGATGTAACCTCACATCCTTTACCATGACTCAATTACCATAGTCACCTTCCAACCAGGACAAATTAGTTCAACAACCCTGGACTTCAATGATAGGTGACATCTCTGTATCAATCAGTGACTTGGTATCAGGTACCTGGATTATGACCCAAGGAAGAGTGCACAAACTAGCCGTCATGTTAATGACTCTTCAAATGATTCACAACATTCATTCAATGACAATTTTTTTTTAACTAGCCACTACATCTGCATGTTTGATTCCACAATTTCCATTGAGCTTTCTCTCTCGCTCCTTTTTTTAATGCTAATTCAATTGACATGTGTTGGGCATCTATCATATGCCAGGAACTGTGCAAAGTGCAGGGCAGGGAAGACACTCACAGTCCTTAGCTTTTGGAGTTTGTATTTTAGAGGATGGAGGAGAGACAAACCCTGAAATAGAAAGGAAGGGAGGAAAATGAGGAGGACAAGTATACAAATAATTAGTGACAGTAACTTTTAATCAACCCCATTATACATTGCTTTAGGTTTCTTTAAATTCGTGATTTATTTACTGACTCTTAATGTACCTGGCATTTACAAATGGTTGTTCAATAAATCCACCCAACATCTCTAAAAAGTGATTCTCATTCCCATTTTATAGACAAGAAAACTGAGTTTCAGAATACTATAGAATAATAACATCAGTTAGAAAGATATTTATAGAATCTAAGATCTGCCAACTCTGCAAAATGCACAAGCATTTACTCATACCATCTCATTCAATCTCACAGTCATCTTGTTGGGAGGCACTATTATTATCCCACTTAACAGGCCCAAACACTGTCTATTAGGAAAGCCAGAATACAAACTCAAGTCACAGTATTCTAAGTCTCTATTTTCAAGCATAGATGAAAGCCTGAGGCCTAGAAAGCCCAGATCTTGTCCTATAATCCCAAACCGAGGAAAATCTGAGCCCAGAACCATCTGGTTCCAAAGTCTCTGTTCCCACTCTTACCCAGGAAAGATTATTTTCTTCCAGATTCTAAAGGCACACATTAAAGATATTCATATTTTGATTCATTCATACCCTGAATATCTCTAATATGTGGCCTTATCTCTCAAGCAGCTTAAAAAAAAAAAAGGGCATGGCTTCCACTTGCCTCGGGTGTCTCACATGAAGTACAGATCTTCCCCCTCCCTCTGCCAGCCTCTGCATCTCTTTGCCTCGGAGCCCTCTCTCCTCCACACTACAGCCTCCTTCCTTTTCAGACCATGGCTGGACACTCACTACTCTGCATCTCCTCAGCTCTCATCACCTGGGGTACTGCTGTTCATTTGCACCAATACAGACTGCTCTGGCCATGTTCTTTAACCACGGCCGTGTGTGTGTGCACATGCACACACACACACACACACACACACACACATCACCCCTTCTCCCCCCCCCCCCCAAATAATTGCCACAGCAAAGGACAAAGAGGACAGAGAGATAAACAGAGAGAAAGTGGCAGGTGACAGAAAGGGAGAAAAGAACATGTCACAGAGATAAGAGGAGACTGTGGGAAGTCATCAGAGCCAAGAGATTTCCCGAAGCAAGAGACAAAGAGGAATGATTTCCTCTTACTGTGTTAGGCGCCATTCCAATTACATTAGAAACTTTACTTTTGAACCTGTTTATATCGATTCTGTATGCGAAGTACTATTGTTCCTTACCTTACAGAAAATACACACATACAGGTGTTATGGAAATTTTCCAGGGTCACACAGGTAATAGGTGAATGAGCCTATTAGCCATAAGGATTTATATCTTTATGGCTCTGCTGTCAAAAAATATTTTTTAAAATGTAAAAAGAAATAATGTCTTTGACAATAGTCCTCACTGTGGTACATACAACTGAAGAATCAGTGAGATTGAATCCTAAGGACCTCTGTTTTTGGTAACAAAGATATATAGGCAAGCCTACAAATTATCATCCATTCCAGGATAATCTGGAGATAAGAAGCGGTGCTGTTAATAATTACGCCAAGAAAACAGATGTAAATAGGGATGTATAGCCACCCTACGAAGAGAAATTCGCAAGGAGTTCCTTGGACTGCAAGGAGATCATAACAGTCAATCTTAAAGGAAATCAATCCTGAATATTCATCAGAAGGACTGAAGCTGAAGCTCCAATATTTTGGCCACCTGATGTGAGGAGCTGACTCATTGGAAAAGAGCCTGATGCTGGGAAAATTAAAGGCAGGAGGAGAAGGGGATGACAGAGGACAAGATGGTTGGATGGCCTCAGTGACTCGATGGACATGAGTTTGAGCAAGCTCCAGGAGATAGTGATGGACAGGGAAGTGTGGCGTGCTGCAGTCCCTGGGGTTGCAAAGAGTCAGACATGACTGAGCAACTGAAAAACAACACTAAGAGAAAATTGGTGACTTTCTAAAAAATAGTCTTAGTAGAGTATGGAAATATGGTGGAAAGCAGTTAGCAGAGGACCAAAGAGTTAAGAGAAGATAAATAACAGTAGAAAATGAGGCAAATGGGAAAGAGCTGGACCCTTTGAAAGTGAGACTTTATTTTTTAAACATTTTAAAACCATTTGTGTTCCAATCAGAGATCGAACTTAAGGATGCTATTCTTCTTCCAAATCTGTTTTTAATTACATAGCAATCACACCAAGGAAACAATGCCCAGGATTAAACCCATTTCCACAACCCTTTTTAGGACTTTAAGAGAGCAAAATATAAACTTTACTCTGGGGAGCTTGCAAACCCTAAAGGAGTATAAAATGTAAAAGCAAGTGACTATAATTGCAGTATTAAAATTCTTCCTGGCTAACCGAAGTTTGTTTTGGTGGGCTGCTAAATTCAGCACTAACCTAGTTCAGCACCAGGACCCTATGGAGGTTATTTTTATCTTATCTGACTGTACCTACAAACTGTGAAAGGAAGCCCAAATATGGAGACTTTTGCCCTTGTGATGTATGGGGTAAGCAAGGCCCTTTCAACCAGCCTAACTCTACTCAAAAAGGTCAGGCCTGACACTCAGCATTTCATTTCACTTAATCCTTACTATAGCTCACTAAGATGGATATTATTCTTATATAATTTTTCATATTAAATGCCTTGAGTCCAGAGATGTTTAAACTATTAGCCCAGCATCACACAGCTAGTAATTGTTGACAGTTCTGCATACCTTCCCTTCTATTCTGTAAATATGTTAGGAATTTTGTTCATTACTTTTATTAATAATTACTTATTATGTATCTTCAACATGTTACCCAAGGAATTAGTATTATCATTGGGAAAACTTAAAAAAAAAAGAAACATATTATAAAAAAAATATGGAATTATTAGTTAAGATTCAAAAGGAAAGTAAATGCTAAAGAGATTTAGAAGAGTAAGTTTCAATTTTCAGAAGAGATTTCAAACATACAAGTTGAGAGTGGATGTAGACTCCACAGGAAAGATCTGGAAAAGCAGGATTAGGCAGCCTTTCAGGAGGAGGATGAGAGGCACAGAGGGCATCTGCTTACACAGCAGATTTGGACTATTTTAGGGCCAAATGGATATCATGGACTGTTACATTTAGAGCCAGGGGACCAGGAATCAATATGACATCTAACTATATCTGCAGTCCTGACCTCAGTTTTCTCATTTGTAACATAAGGAGATTGGCTAAATGATACACAGGTTCCCTTTCAACTTCAGAATATACTGTTGTTTAGAGACCAACACTGCAGTCAGAACACAGGACATCCTGGCTTAAAAGGAATTCCTCTGCTTTGAGACAGATTATGATCAGTATATCCTTTCAAAGGTACTGTGATGGGAATGACTAAATAGTGGCTACTTACCAATGACAACTTCAGTTGTTACTATGGTTGCTTCTTGATAATAATCTACTCATTTGGAAACTATTCACTCAATATCATATATAACAGGCCTTGGGGAAGAGGGGATGGTTATGTACCTCCTCAAGAAGTTTATAATCTAAGAGGTTTTATATAACCTGGAGCCCATGGGTCAAATTAAGATCACAGATTATACTTTTACACTACTCAGTTTTTAAATGTTGAGTTGTTACCAACATTTAAAAATTACCCAATTTCCCATAAATGACCCTCTTGCTCTAGCTGGGTAAGCAGCAATTAAGAAGACTTTGGGAAGGAATAACCACTCACTGTCACGTGTCGTGGATGAGAAGTTTTGTTCTGTTTGGTTTTGTTTTCTACCTAAGCAGAAAAGACTACTTCAAAATTAGTTAATTTGTATGTTGAAGGAATGTATCTTCATATCTGAGCCCCTTCATATCTCCTCTGTGTAAAGGAGACAAACTTCACAAAAAAGATTTTAAAAAGCAAATAAATCTTAATCTCATGGTATAACTCTCTAACTTTAGTCTAGTAACTACTTTCTCCATTGAAAGGGCATACACACCGAGGAAACTAGAATTGAAAGAGACACATGTACCCCAATGTTCATCGCAGCACTGTTTATAATAGCCAGGACATGGAAACAACCTAGATGTCCATCAGCAGATGAATGGATAAGAAAGCTGTGGTACATATACACAATGGAGTATTACTCAGCCATTAAAAAGAATTCATTTGAATCAGTTCTGATGAGATGGATGAAACTGGAGCCCATTATACAGAGTGAAGTAAGCCAGAAAGAAAAACACCAATACAGTATACTAACACATATATATGGAATTTAGGAAGATGGCAATGACGACCCTGTATGCAAGACAGGAAAAAAGACACAGCTGTGTATAACGGACTTTTGGACTCAGAGGGAGAGGGAGAGGGTGGGATGATTTGGGAGAATGGCATTCTAACATATATACTATCATGTAAGAATTGAATTGCGAGTCTATGTCTGACGCAGGATACAGCATGTTTGGGGCTGGTGCATGGGGATGACCCACAGAGTTTTTGTGGGGAGGGAGGTGGGAGGGGGGTTCATGTTTGGGAACACATGTAAGAATTAAAGATTTTAAAATTTAAAAAAATAAAATAAAATAAAATAAAAAATAAAAAAATAAAAAATTCTTCAAAGTTAAAAAAAAGGAAATATTTGTATCATTTATATAAAAGTGAGAAGGGTGATTTATTTTGACTCACATTTTTATTACCCAATCTTCTGTTTGTGTTCTTATGAAATTACATTTATATTCTGGTTCTCAGTCTTCATAGGGTCATGTTGCCTAGTTTATATCTCTTGAACTTAAATGCCAAAAGCCAAGGCAAACCCAAGCATGAAGCCTCAGGTATAAAGCACTTGGAAATTTTTGTTTCTTGTCCTTGGCTAATTAAATCAAACACTGCTCTGAAACCTGCTTTGGAAAGTGACAGGCTTAATGGTCTGGTAAACAAACATTGGAGTTGCCATCACACTTGAGTTATCACCTGTTTAAACTACAAATCAATTGAAATTCATAGCTTCCATTTCCTAACAGAGAGAAATCTTCAAGGTATCCTGGAGGAGATAACCACTGAGTTCTAAGGAGGAAGTCCTTAGACTTAATGGAGGAAGAGACAGGAATGAATGACATGATCCCTATGTGTCTAATTATCCAAGGAGAAATTTTTTTTTTTTTAAGCCCACTCTTACACAACAAATGAGAAATACAAGCAATTATGAACCAAAGGCATCCAACAACTGATCTCTAGTGAATCAAATATATTCTGCAAGTTTGAAGTATCATCTCCATTCTTCCTTGTCCTGGTTACAAACATAACTGATAACTAACTAGCTCTGAACCTTTCTTTCACCTAGCCAGCAAGTTGGAATCAATGATTCTTGGAAAAAGGGAAACAAAAAACTTTGGCTAGATTATATGTAAGTATTTATATACTATTAATAAGCTCACATTTTTAGCATAACCAGTATTGCTTCCATTACTCATCACAGCTCTAATAATAAACACACTTGATCTGTAGTACATGAACTTGTTTTCAGACTTTTTGTACCTTCTTTACAGGGCTTTTTTCAGATGAACAATCTGGCTTTAAAATTTAAAAATACCTGAAAGGTAAAGGTTGAAGAAAAACAGATTGAGCATACCATTTCAAAGTGCAGTTAACATGCTGCTTAAAATTATTGGTTTGTTATTCCATATTTCTTGATTTTTGAACTTCTACTAGATTAGTTTATTTCACTTTCTAGTCCTCCAGTTGGAATAAGCAACAGACATGGTCAATCTTGCTTTAGTGAATGAAGAAAGGTAAGCTTTGGTTCATTTGGTTTAAAAGTAATTCAAAATATGGATAGAGTTGATGGCTTAATGAAAATAATTAAATAAATGAGTTTATCAAGTGGAATTGTATATAGTCATTAAATAGAAGGAGATAGACTCAAAATTATCAACATGGAAAGATGACTAAAAAATAATACCAAGGGAAAGATTACATTGTATGTATATATCAAACAAAAGTCTCTCAGTTGTGTCTCTTTGTGACCCTCTGGACTATATTGTCCATGGAATTCTCTAGGCCAGAATACTGGAGTGGGTAGGCTTTCCCTTCTCCAGGGGATTTTCCCAACCCAGGGATTGAACCAAGGTCTCCTGCATTGCAGGCAGATTCTTTACCAGATGAGCCACAAGAGAAGCCCTGCATGTGTATATTATGACCTAATTTGTATATTTGTGTGTATATATAAATCTAAACATACATATTCACATGCAATATGTTAATCCATAGACAGAAAAAAATCAGGAAGACCTGTAATTTATATATTAAAGATTTTCACATTGAAATGTTTATCATTTGTTTATATCATGCACATTTTTCTTTAAAATTTTTATTTCTAATGGGAGGTTATACGCATTTTGACACTTAAATTTGTGCAACTGTCAGTGTAAAAATGCAACAAAAAGTATTCACCAAAAATTGTGTTTATAATGCAAAGAAAAACGATGTTACAATAAATCCAGGTGAAGTGCTGGTATTCTGGAGGCCTCTGCCCAGAAAACCCCCTGCCACTGAGGCTTCCTCAGGAAGCCTCATCAATAGCAGCTGCTCCAGCACTTCCAGCCCCCAGGCCTGGAAACAGCTCGCCTAACACAAAGAGAAGCAGCTCTGTGGGAGACAGAGATGACTGGGAAGGCACACAGCTTTGATATTTTTATTCACCAATAATAAATGCATTCTCATAACAATAAAGATGTCTTGAATACTATTCTAGCAGCTGGAATTTGATCATGTGATACAGTGATAGCTTTGCCATTATTGGTGAGAAAAACCTGGCTTCTAGTGGGGGGAATTCCCTGCCAGTTTTCAGCTCCATGCAGTGTATGGCTTTAGAGCAGCAATGATATTTTTGGATTATTCTCCAACAATTAAAATAAGAAGATCAAATTTGTAAAAGAAAGTATTAAAGAGGTTTGGGGGTTCTTCTGAGAGTCTGAAAATCAGAACAATAACAACACAAACACAGGTGCCAGAGAGAAGCAGAGGAAGGGTATGCAATGCCAAGATACTTGCTTGTGACTTAATTTCCCCAGAATATCACATCAAAAATGGGTGGTATTTGGAAATAGCCTTGTCCTCTCTAATGAGGCACCAGTAACCTCCTGGAGGCACTGTTTCTGCAGTTTCTTCCTGAGTACATCCCTAGAGAGACCCTAATTGTTGGTCATTGACACTGCAGAGGAACTGAGAGCAGACCTAGTATTCACCACCACATCTTTACCAGTATCACTGCAGGTGACGCACTGAAAACACCATCTGGGCACTGAAATGACAAAAGCATCAAGGAGCCAGTATCCTGAACTTGCTCTGCCACCATCAGTGAGCAGGGTAAGTCAAAGGGTTTCCAGCTGGGAGAATCCATCCATTGCGGCTGCAGGAGAGAACAACTGAAGTATCCTCTTACCTCTCATCTCTCACAGGCATCTTTATTATCACTCAAAAGATCCAATCAGGCCCCAGTTGAGGATAGAACTCCACTTTAAGAGGTGTACACGTACCACTTGGGATGAAGTGCTCCCTCATATAAACAAAGACCTTGTTTTTCTTTCGTTTTTCCAGGAGTATCTATTTACTCTGTTTTGCTCCTTTAGTTCCCACCAGACATTTGACTTTTTCCCAGAATTTTAACCACCTGCCTTGCTCTGTCATTTGGAATTAGTGTCCATATGGCTGCTTTTGCCTGACTTGGGACTCAACTAGTCTACTCTGTGCTGTGTATGTCTCTCCCAGTTGTGGCCCATGGCTTTGATCTAACCTTGATCAAGCACCTTTGTGACCCTTCAAGCACTGCTTCAGGTCCCTGGATCCCCTCATCTAGCATCCTGAATACTTGCACACTGACCAGAATAACAGATTAAGGCTTGGCTGCTGGTTCCCTGGCTTGGTCTTCCTCTGTGTGGCCACTGTGGCCTTCAGAGAATACCCCACTCTCCTTGTCTGGGACAGAACTGGCACCCTATGTAAACTCTACTTCTCAGTTCCTAAGTGCTTCTTGGAAAACAGGATGATTAAGACTCTTTCATATACAGTGTTAGGAGGCCTCAGGGTCCATTTGGCTTTTTGTACAAAGTTACATGTTGCTATTTTTGATACACATGCCTCAATGAAGCTGCCTACAGGCATCTTCTCTTCTGCACCTCCTCACTCACCACTCCCTGCTATAAAATTTAAGAGCTCCATAATGGTTGGGGAGAAATATTCTCTCTAGATGATGGTCTAAGAAACAATGAGATCTGTTACTTTTAACTGATTTGCTGGATCCTTAAAATTTTAAATGAAATAAGAATGGTGTGAAGAACCATGTCTCTCCTCCATCACTAACCTGCATCCACATAGCTTTCTTCTAACCTTTCCCCATATGAGAATCCACCACTATCATTGTGTTCTATAGTAAAACCAAAGTTAAAGATTCAAACATCAGAATTTTCTAGTTTTGAAAATATATTAAAAGAATATATTTTAAAAACATATTAAGAATATATTAAGAAAATATATTAAGAAGCAGCAGGTTACATGGCTTTATACCACAATTTACTACTGAATTCTCCAGTTTACCAGATGTGAACTCCCTTCAGTCTGAAACAGAGGATAGGTATAAATAGGAACCAATACAGGGTGTTTCGCCAAGTCTAGAGGCACACGAGGTACGTGACTGACGTCTAATTATCCACAGATTCTGCTCTTATGTTACCAGGAAAACATGAATTGAATCTGTAGGGGATTGCTGCACCGGAACCAACAAGATGAGTATCTACCTGGGCTAAGCAGAAAACACAGGTCAGACACAGGTACGCCCTGACCTCTGGGTGATCTTTGTTGTTGGTTCCTGATAGCATCTAGGCTTAAGTTTCCAGAAGCATCTTTTACCTTTTAAAATCAACCCCATGTGCCACCTTTATAACAATCAGAGTTCCCCAAATACAGGATCAGCTGTATCCTGAGTCCAGCATGCTCCCTAGACAAGCTATAGTCTCAACTGTCCAGATGTTAACAAGTGGAGGGATCACACATGGCTGTATTAGATGACCTATCTTTTTATATGTACTCTTTCAAATTTGACTCCAGTGTAATAAAGTTGTGATTCAATATCCAGTATCACAAGCAATAAGATAGTTATTACTCTTCCCATCATTGTCATTAGTGGCAAAACCTGGACCAGTCAACATTTTATTGACTCTCAGCCCAATGCTCCATCTAACAGTCTTTAAGCCAAAGCTTACATGTCCAACGCCAAGAAGTTCACAAAATAAAACCCAGCAAAGATGAAGAGAGGTGGCACTTAGCTAGTATTTAAGAAAGTCAGAGAAGACAGGCTTGGAATCCAGGGCCAATTTTTTTCTCTCTCCACGATCATGAACTCATGTTTCATCTAACATCATAATTTCTAAGAATGCGCTACTGAGACCACATCCCATTGCTAAGTCCCTAGACAGACGTCTCCGTTCAATCACTCCATGCACTTCCTCCTCTTGGTCTGACTGGTCTGAGGCTGCCTAGGGGCTGACACAAGGAGGGAAAGAATCTGCTTCCACTCAAAACCATAAAAAAGACCATTCCATGACTCAGAAAACAATCCTGGTGTAGAAAGAGCCACCTGCCTTTGAATCCCAGTGAGGAGCAGTGTTCTGCACTCATAGTTGTGTGCACTCTGAAGGCACACGAGCAACATTCCTGTTCATCTCAAAAAAAAAAAAAAAAACACGCACAAGGACACAGCTACTTATCAGAGGATGGATCTGTTCCTTCATCATCATCTCCCCCTCCTTCCCACCTTTCCCCTTTCTCATTCTGCTCCTCTTCCTTCTCCTTTCCCATTTTCTCTTTTTTTCTTCCTAGCAGTCCATCCTCAGCATCTCAGCATATATTATATTCATAAAGTATTTCAGTATTTTGCTCTACCACACAGATAATCAGGGAAATTTTAAAAAAACACTATCAGACAAGTTTCCCCAAATCTTCTAGGTAAGGAGTTGGTAAAGAGAGAGCTGTCTCCTTATGTGACCCCAAAGCAGATTAAAGCAATGGAAGGTTCTGTGCTGGATAAATTAATGTACAGTAAGTATGACTGGTATGCTCACTTTGCAGAGAAGGAGACTGAGGCACAGGGATCATGTCCCTTTCTAAGATTCCACAGAATGCAACAGAGCTAGAATTCTACTCCAGAGGTGTGACTCACATGGTTATGTGGTTATTTGCCAAGTAAGGAATCATTGCTGGAAACGTTATCTCATTTAATCAAAATCACACTGCTAATCTGGAGTAGAGTCAGAATAAAACTCCATTCTCCTAAGTCGGGTCTAGTGCTCCTTCCTTAACATAAAAACAGTATCCTAGACATAAAGCCCAAGTTTCTCTACATTACCAGCTCACAGCTGAAAGGTGAGCTGATAATCATAGGTCTGCCCCATTTGCAAATATGAGACCCTTCTTACTTGGGGACACTGCCTGAAAGTAATATTTTGAAGAAATTACATAGAGATTCAGGCTTCCCAGGTGGCACTAGAACCTGCCTGCCAATGCAGGAGACCTGAGAGACATGGGTTTGATTGCCAGGTCAAGAAGAAACCCTAGAGGAGGGTATGGCAACCCACTCCACTATTCTTGCCTGAAGAATCCCATGGACAGAGAAGCCTGGCAGGCTATGGTCATAGGATTGCAAAGAGTCAGACAAGACCGAAACAACTTAGCACACACACACATAAAGATTCAACCATTGAACACTGTGTGAGCAGAAATCCCTGAGGGCCAGCTGCTCTCATACATTATGACACTTTTGCAACCTACCAAGAAAGTGGACAGTAGTGTAGCAATTTTTCACAGACGGGAAGAGAAGAAGTCACAGCAGATTAGTGACTGATTTCAGCTCTTGGAGCTAGTAAGTAGCAGATCAGTTCAGTTCAGTTCAGTCGCTCAGTCATGTTCAACTCTTTGCGACCCCATGAATGGCAGCACGCCAGGCCTCCTTATCCATCACCATCTCCCGGAGTTCACTCAGACTCACGTCCATCGAGTCCGTGATGCCATCCAGCCATCTCATCCTGGGTCGTCCCCTTCTCCTCCTGCCCATAATCTCTCCCAGCATCACAGTCTTTTCCAATGAGTCAACTCTTCCATGAGGTGGTCAAAGTACTGGAGCTTCAGCTTTAGCATCATTCCTTCCAAAGAAATCCCAGGGTTGATCTCCTTCAGAATGGACTGGTTGGATCTCCTTGCAGTCCAAGGGACCTTCAAGAGTCTTCTCCAACACCACAGTTCAGATGCATCAATTCTTCGGCGCTCAGCCTTCTTCACAGTCCAACTCTCACATCCATACATGACTACTGGAAAAACCATAGCCTTGACTAGGCGGACCTTAGTCAGCAAAGTAATGTCTCTGCTTTTGAATATACTATTTAGGTTGGTCATAACTTTTCTTCCAAGGGATAAGCGTCTTTTAATTTCATGGCTGCAGTCACCATCTGCAGTGATCTTGGAGCCCCCCAAAAATAAAGTCTGACACTGTTTCCACTGTTTCCCCATCTATTTCCCACGAAGTGATGGGACCGGATGACATGATTTTCATTTTCTGAATGTCAAGCTTTAGCCCAACTTTTTCACTCTTGTCTTTCACTTTCATCAAGAGGCTCTTTAGTTCCTCTTCACTTTCTGCCATAAGGGTGGTGTCATCTGCATATCTGAGGTTATTGATATTACTCCTGGCAATCTTGATTCCAGCTTGTGTTTCTTCCAGTCCAGCGTTTCTCATGATGTACTCTGCATATAAGTTAAATAAGCAGGGTGACAATATACAGCTTTCATGTATTCCTCTTTCTATTTGGAACCAGTCTGTTGTTCCATGTCCACTCTCAACTACTGCTTCCCCACCTGCATACCGATTTCTCAAGAGGCAGGTCAGGTGGTCTGGTATTCCCATCTCTTTCAGAATTTTCCACAGTTTAGTGTGATCCACACAGTCAAAGGCTTTGGCA
The DNA here is from genome assembly GCF_016772045.2 of Ovis aries. NCBI lineage: Eukaryota > Metazoa > Chordata > Mammalia > Artiodactyla > Bovidae > Ovis > Ovis aries. The sequence goes on along the minus strand of NC_056075.1, from coordinate 28,578,054 downwards.
TCATCAATAAAGCAGAAATAGATGTTTTTCTGGAACTCTCTTGCTTTTTCGATGATCCAGCGGATGTTGGCAATTTGATTTCTGGTTCCTATGCCTTTTCTAAAACAAGCTTGAACATCAGGGAGTTCACGGTTCACATATTGCTGAAGCCTGGCTTGGGGAATTTTGAGCACTACTTTACTAGCATGTGAGAAGAATGCAATTGTGTGGTAGTTTGAGCATTCTTTGGGATTGCCTTTCTTTAGAATTGGAATGAAAACTGACCTTTTCCAGTCCTGTGGCCACTGCTGAGTTTTCCAAACGTGCTTGCATATTGAGTGCAGCACTTTCACAGCATCATCTTTCAGGATTTGAAACAGCTCAACTGGAATTCCATCATCTCCACTAGCTTTGTTCATAGTGATGCTTTCCAAGGCCCACTTGACTTCACATTCCAGGATGTCTGGCTCTAGGTGAGTGATCACACCATCATGATTATTTGGGTCGTGAAGATTTTTTTGTACAGTTCTTCTGTGTATTCTTGCCACCTTTTCTTAATATCTTCTGCTTCTGTTAGGTCCATACCATTTCTGTCCTTTATCGAGCCCATCTTTGCATGAAATGTTCCCTTGGTATCTCTAATTTTCTTGAAGAGATCTCTAGTCTTTCCCATTCTGTTGTTTTCCTCTATTTCTTTGCATTGATCGCTGAGGAAGGCTTTCTTATCTCTTCTTGCTGTTCTCTGGAACTCTGCATTCCGATGCTTATATCTTTCCTTTTCTCCTTTGCTTTTCACCTCTTTTCTTTTCACAGCTATTTGTAAGGCCTCCACAGACAGCCATTTTGCTCTTTTGCATTTCTTTTCCATGGGGATGGTCTTGATCCCTGTCTCCTGTACAATGTCACAAACCTCATTCCATAGTTCATCAGGCACTCTATCTATCAGATCTAGGCCCTTAAATCTATTTCTCATTTCCAGTGTATAATCATAAGGGATTTGATTGAGGTCATACCTGAATGGTCTATCGGTTTTCCCTACTTTCTTCAATTTGAGTCTGAATTTGGCAATAAGGAGTTCATGATCTGTGCCACAGCTTCTAGTCTTGTTTTTGCTGACTGTATAGAGCTTCTCCATCTTTGGCTGCAAAGAATATAATCAATCTGATTTTGGTGTTGACCATCTGGTGATGTCGATGTGTAGAGTCTTTCCTTGTATTGTTGGAAGAGGGTGTTTGACCAGTGCATTTTCTTGGCAAAACTCTATTAGTCTTTGCCCTGGTTCATTCCGCATTCCAAGGCCAAATTTGCCTGTAACTCCAGGTGTTTCTTGACTTCCTACTTTTGCATTCCAGTCCCCTATAATGAAAAGGACATCTTTCTTGGGTGTTAGTTCTACAAGGTCTTGTATGTCTTCATAAAACCATTCAACTTCAGTTTCTTCAGCATTACTGGTTGGTGCATAGACTTGGATAACTGTGATATTGAATGGTTTGCCTTGGAGACAAACAGAGATCATTCTGTCATTTTTGAGATTGCATCCAAGTACTGCATTTTGGACTCTTTTGTTGACCATGATGGCTACTCCATTTATTCTGAGGGATTCCTGCCCACAGTAGTAGATATGATGGTCATCTGAGTTAAATTCACCCATTCCAGCTCATTTTAGTTCGCTGATTCCTAGAATGTCGACGTTCACTCTTGCCATCTCTTGTTTGACCACTTCCAATTTGCCTTGATTCATGGACCTGACATTCCAGGTTCCTATGCAATATTGCTCTTTACAGCATCGGACCTTGCTTCTATCACCAGTCACATCCACAGCTGGGTGTTGTTTTTGCTTTGGCTTCATCCCTTCTTTCTTTCTGGAGTTATTTCTCCACTTATCTCCAGTAGCATATTGGGCACCTACTGACCTGGGGAGTTCCTCTTTCAGTATCCTATCATTTTGCCTTTTCATACTGTTCATGGGGTTCTCAAGGCAAGAATACTGAAGTGGTTTGCCATTCCCTTCTCCAGTGGACCACATTCTGTCAGCTCTCTACTATAACCCGCCCATCTTGGGTTGCCCTGCAGTCATGGCTTGGTTTCATTGAGTTAGTCAAGCCTGTGGTCCTAGTGTTATTAGATTGACTAGTTTTATGTAAGTATGCCTTCTTATGCCCCCTTGCAACACCTACCATCTTACCTGGGTTTCTCTTACCTTGGGCGTGGGGTAACTCTTCATGGCTGCTCCAGCAAAGTGCAGCCGCTGCTCCTTACCTTGGACAAGGGGTATCTCCTCACCGCCACCCTTCCTGACCTTCAACGTGGGATGGCTCCTCCAGGCCCTCTAGCACTGGTGCAGCCACTGCTCCTCAGGTTGCTCCTCCAAGCCACCGCCCCTGGCCTCCTGCGCAGGGTGGCTCCTCAGGGCCACCACCCCTGGCCTCGGATGCGGGGTGTCTCCTCCCGGCCGCCACTGACTTCGGACTTGGGTAATTCCTCTCAGCTGTTCCTGCGCCATCACAGCCTGGCACTCTCAGCCGCTGCCCCTGACCCTGGACGTGGGGTAACTCCTCCCGGGCCGCGCTCAGTGTCGCAGCCGCCCGCGCTCGGTGCGCCGGGTCGCAGCCGCCCGCGCTTAGTGCGCCCGCAGATAAGACCTGGGGGTCAAATCTCCTGTCTGTGGTTTCAGATTTCTCTTGTTCAGTTTAGAACATATCAGAATCTGAATGGGGTATGCCCGTTAAGAGTGTATGAATGAAGATACCTCAGAAAGTAGAGTCTATAAGTAGGAAATGTGTTTAAAAGAAGAAAAAAGATTTTTTTTTTTTCAGTCTAGGCTAGATACTATACAGAAGAATCCTTCACCGCATCCCTCATCATGGAATAGAGAGCTCTGTACCAAGACAGAAGCTGGAGATGTTTAAACTTGAATCTTAATCACCTTGACCTTAATGGAATGCTTTTACAATTTCTGCAAATGTCTTACCCTTTAATAATTGATTATACAGACCTTATAAAATGGATAAGCCTGGCTCTACACTAATAAGCTGTTTTACTGCTCTTCATATAATTTTACTGATTCCTACAAACTTGTCTTGTAATAATAATGTTCTGCTTAAAAATGCAGAGAGTTCAGAGGTTTTGTCTCCACCTTGCCTTCTATAGCCCGAGGTGGGAGAGTTCCCAAAATACACAGTCAAATATGCCAGTTCTACCAAAAAATTATAAAATTTCTTTTTAAGCCAACATAAGTGTCTTTTGAAGAAAGAAATAAACTAACTGTTAACTTCCCTGGGTGGCCCAGTGTGGTAGAAATGAACTCAGCCTCTGACCCACACTCTTTGGCTTTGATGGGTAATTCTATACTTGGAAGAGACTGTACCTAAAACCAAATGGCAGGCACTTATAGCTTCAAGATCAGAGAAAAACAGAACTGTGTTTTGGACAAAGTGGATAGAGCTTTGCAATTCCTGTTTTCGTGGAAGGGAGGGACTTAAGAGGCAGAGAGACTTAAGGACACTGCATGCTGTGACATCACTTGTGACATTTGCATTCATGATCCTGGCCACAGAAAAGATTTTTGACATCTTGATATAATCTATATGTTGAACAAAAGTTTATACAATTACCTAAATGACCCGAATATCTTGAGCTGAAGCTGTTACTATTAAAAGTCCATTCATGCAGTGATGAAGCTGTAGTTTCCACATAATTGGTTAAACCCAACTCTTAGGTAGGTTTTCTCTCAGCCACAGTGCTGATTTCACATTAAAAGTCATGGCTCTGGCCCACCTGTCAAAGCATTCATAAAGTTAGTCACATACTCTTTTCCTTCCCCAGTTATACACCTGTTCTTGCTCTCCATCTCACTTGCTTTCATATCAAGACCCATTTCTAACCTTCGATTCTTCTCCATGAATCTATGATAGGTCACTGTGAAAGAACAAAATGCAAGAGAAAATAAAGAAATTAAGCAGTAGTTATCCATTTTTGTTCTTTCAATTATTTAATCAATTTTGAGTAAATGAATCCCTCATTTCACAAGGGCACAGGAAAATCACAGGAGCAAAGAATAGACTGAGAGTGGATAAACTGCACTGTAATCCTCTAAAATGGTTCTGAAAAGCTTGTTTTTCTTAATGCGAGCCAATTCCTTACCAGGAACAAACAGTTATGTCCAAGAGTTATTTGTGGAACATAAATGCATCTATGGTATTTCAACAAGATGGCTGGGACTTATAGCAAGCCAGCTTCACTTTGTTCTATTGAGTCAATGAGCTCCACCTTGTCTAGGGACAGAGCCTCAAAGACTGGCCCTAGAAATGTAATTAAACTTAATTAATTCAACTATTCTTACTCTCCTACTATTCAAAGAACCAGTCAACTTATCTCTCCAACCAGACAGTGAGCTCAAAGGAAAGAGTGATAACATATTTCTTTATATCTCCATCAAAATAAGTCTCAATCAAATAAAGGACTCAAAAAAAAAAAAAAAAGGACTGTAGAACCTACTTTAAAAAACTGAGCTTGTTTGTCTTGGGGATTGGGAACAAAGAAACAAATCTGTGAGTTACAAATCCACATTTCCAGCAGTCCCAAGTTCAAGCCAAAGCCTCCAGCTTATTCCTTGAGCCATGACTCCATCAGATGTATTCGATTTTTTTCCAGATAAGAAATAACATGAATTATTTTCCCATTTTGACAGATAGTAGTAGAATGATTTACGTGCTGAAAAGCAAGTGAGTCACAGATACTTTTGTGTTAGAATACAGTTTTCAAAATTTAAAATGTATTTTTTAAAGTGATTGTCTTTCAGGAATTCCCTGGTGGTACAGTGGTTAGACTTCAGCACTATCACTTTCATGACCCGGGTTCAGTTCCTAGTTGGGGAATTAAGATCCTGCAAGCCACAAAACATGGCCAAGGGAAATGGAAACATACACACACACACACACACACACACATGCACGCACACACACACACAAAGTGATTCTCTTTCCCTATAATGTCACTGAGTTGGTATGGGTAGTATTACAAAAGACAAAAGAACCAGGAAAAAAGAGATACTATGCAAATTAACTAAAAATTACACATTAAAATAAGCTTAACTGCTGAAATTAAAATATCACATCAAAGTATACTATTGTACCACCTAACTAAAATCATCTCACACACCATACCGTTACATATAACACACTTAGAAAATACCGCACGTTGTGATTTCTAAAGGTCTTTGCCTCTAAATTCTTACTCTCACCTCCCAGTAAGAAGGCAGCCTCAAGGACCCCTTCAGGTTACATGGTTGCCTCTGGGCTGATAAGTATTTCTGGGAATCTGGCTGACCAAACACTCTGTTCTAGGGTTTCAAATACAAGATCTGATGATGCAAAAAGCTGGAAACACTTCCAGCAACCATAGAAGAGTAAAGAGTATATAAACAACCATAGAGAATATATCCAATTTGAGGATGGCCTCTTGCACAGCATAGCTAGTCTCTTTCACTTGAGATCAATGCATTAGGCTTTAGAATCACTCAAAGGATATGAAAGACCACCTGAATTTTGTATAGGGTTGTCAGATTAAGTCCATCAATAGTGAGTATATAACTTCACTATTCAATATTCTAGCCACCGACTACATATAGCTATTAAGCTTTTAATAATTTAAATTAAAAAAATAAAAATTCAGTTTCACTGCTGCAATAAGCACATTTCAAAGGCCACATGTGGCTAAAAGCTACTGTGCATAACAGAGAACTCCAGAAAGTTCTATTGAAAAGGACTGCTCTGCAGCCTATTGGTGAAAAGTTTGCAGAGGATCTATATATTGGGAAAGAATAAAGTCATATGAGAAGATGTAGTCCAGCTAAAATTACAGGCATTGTCACACACATACATGCACACACACACACAGCCTCTAGTACAAAATTTCTATCTGTATGACAAATAAAATCCAGAGGAAAAGCCATGCCTCATTTTCTCCCCCCCCCCACTCCCTTTCCCAAGTCTTGGTCCTCTACTTGTGTTTGATTATCCAAAGCTTGTTGTGGCAGTAGATGAGACATGTGCCAAGTAAGATGCTGAGAGCAATAAGTAAATAGATGATTTGGAAAATGTTAGTTTCCTTCCCTACAACCTTTGGATCCTTCCAACTTTGTCTAAGGTCTAAGAGTAACACTGGGTAGATGACCATACTAGTCTGAGAGTAACACTTTGTAGATGAACAACCCCATCCAAAAGTGTGAAAAATGGAATTGACAGCCTACCAAAACTGAATGTGAAATATCCATTGGGTATCTGGATTGTTATAAATGCATCAAGGTTCCTATTATCAGGTTCTCTGGCCTTAGGACACAAGGGACCTCTAAAGTGGAAGCCAGGTTCCCTCCATTTTACAGGTGAAGGAACTTGGACAAACTTTGTTCTCATTTAAAGAATTTTAAAATGATGATTTGTTTTGGTTTTGCCATACATCAACATGAATCCGCCACTGGTGTACACGTGTTCCCCATCCTGAACCCCTCCTCCCACCTCCCTCCCCGTGAACCCGACCAATAGAATATTGTAAAGTAATTAGCCTGCAACTAAAATAAATAAATATGAATTAAAAAATAAAATGAATAAATTTATATTTTAAAAAATAAATAAATAAAAAACAGAGACATTACTTTGCCAACAAAGGTCTGTCTATTCAAAGCTATGGTTTTTCCAGTAGTCATGTATAGATGTTAGAGTTGGACCATAAAGAAAGCTGAGCACTTAAAAATTGATGCTTTTAAACTGTGGTGTTGGAGAAGACTCTTGAGAGTCTCTTGGACTGCAAGGCGATCCAATCAGTCTATCCTAAAGGAAATCAGTCCTGAATATTCATTGGAAGGACTGATGCTGGAGCTTGAAACTCCAATACTTTGGCCACCTGATGCAAAGAACTGACTCATTTGAAAAGACCCTGATACTGGGAAAGACTGAAGGCTGGAGGAGAAGGGGTTGACAGAGGATGGGATGGTTGGATGGCATCACTGACTTGATGGGCATGAGTTTGAGCAAGCTCTAGGAGTTGGTGATGGACAGGGAAGCCTGGTGTGCTGCAGTCCATGGGGTCTCAAAGGGTTGTACACAACTGAGAGACTGAACTGAACTGAACTGAACTCTATGCTATATTTGTAGCTCTTTAATTCTATATGGCCTTTGGAGGTTGGAAGCATGTTGATAATATTCATCCAGTTGAGAACTTAACCAAACATCTAATACCAGTTTATTATGACTTAATTTTGTTCATTTTATGTATTAAGCTAACAATTGTTTACACTAGAATTAACTTAATACCTTTAGTATTTTGGTGTAAATTGTATAGGTGTTTTTATGTAAATCACATAGCCTGGTGCATTGCTTTTGCACATAGATTTCATAAATCTGGGAGATTTCTTGAGAAAATAATCATATAGAAACGTGAGGAATTCCAGAATTGAAAGAGACACATGTACCCCAATGTTCATCGCAGCACTGTTTATAATAGCCAGGACATGGAAACAACCTAGATGTCCATCAGCAGATGAATGGATAAGAAAGCTGTGGTACATATACACAATGGAGTATTACTCAGCCGTTAAAAAGAATTCATTTGAATCAGTTCTGATGAGATGGATGAAACTGGAGCCGATTATACAGAGTGAAGTAAGCCAGAAAGAAAAACACCAATACAGTATACTAACACATATATATGGAATTTAGGAAGATGGCAATGACGACCCTGTATGCAAGACAGGGAAAGAGACACAGATGTGTATAATGGACTTTTGGACTCAGAGGGAGAGGGAGAGGGTGGGATGAGTTGGGAGAATGACATTCTAACATGTATACTATCATGTGAATTGAATCGCCAGTATATGTCTGACGCAGGATGCAGCATGCTTGGGGCTGGTGCATGGGGATGACCCAGAAAGATGTTATGGGGAGGGAGGTGGGAGGGGGTTCATGTTTGGGAATGCATGTAAGAATTAAAGATTTTAAAATTTAAAAAATAAAAAACTAAAAAAAAAATTATTATAATTGTGATAATTACTTTAAAAAATTCTAGGTCTTTGTTTAGTTCTCAAAGAAATTTGACTTTAAAATCATCATTAGATGATTTTAAATCTTTGTAATGTGTATTTTGTGTTTGTAATATTTGTATTAAAATATGAGGTCCACTGAAAAAACAAATAAATAAATAAAATGATTTGATTTAATGGATTCTGTCAGGAAGTAAAAATGTTCCATGTACTTTACTGTGGATGACTGCACAGTGAATTGGATCTTTCCCTTCCCACCAAGAGATATTTTTACCAATTATTGAAAGAAATTGCCATCAATTGAACCCTGCAACTCAGATTTCCTGCCCAGCCACCCATCTAATCCAGCCAGCAAGACTGCCTTCCAATAGAAGGACAAGTGCACTGTGCACTGCCTCTCATGGAGAACATTTCATCATTGGAGCTCCATTGACAAGGGGGCTTCCTCTACCGATGACACAGGGAACACAATGCTTTAAGTACCCACTGCAGTTTGAGCTCCCCAATTTTTTCTGAATGAAAGTATTCACTACTCCCCAGGAATAATAAACTTTGGGTGTCACTAAGTAGCTCTTGCACACTGAGTATTACTAACAGAATTTTAAAACAGGTTATTAACCAAAAGAGCTAACTTTTACTGATGCCTTTAGTATAGGCTAGGCATTAGGATGAATACCTTATTTGGGTGACTTGTTCAGTCCTCACTACTACCATAGATGCAGATACTATATTTTGCATCACTTTACGGCCCAGAGAACTAAAGCTTAGAAATACTAATGAATTTTGTTCATCATCGCATTTTCACTAAGAGGCAGGACATCATCCCAGGCTGTCTGATTCCTGATCCTGCACTTTTTTATACTGACTCATCAGGTTCTACTTGTTGATAACATAGCCAAATGTAAATGGATTTTTTTTTCTAACCTATCTACTATAGAGAGGAAAATGTTAATAAGGTTTGATAATAAGAACACCCCTTTCCTTTCAGCTGCTAATCAAAGGGAGGTGATTATGAGGAGAAAATGTAGAACAATGAACCAGTATCATTTATGTTTCTTCAACAACATGTGGAAAAGGGTCACTGATTCTGATTAGGTGTGACCTCAAATTTCCTGATGCAACAAGCTAGGAGGTCACCCTATCAAGCTACCTGTGATGCTTAACTCAGAGATTCAGTGTTTCTCCCTGAGCCGCTTCAAACTATCAGTTTATATGTCTCAAATTACTGTACTAAAATTAATAATAACTGTTCTTTTTGTATATAAACCTCTATGAAGATTAAAATGTTGAGAAATATCAATTGATTTAATTTGTATAACCATTTTACTTCCATGCATAAGCCTAGTATATTAAGGAGAGCACTTTGCAGGAAACAAATATATTCAATAATAAAAGCAGTTACCAACTAACTTGGCATAAAGCACTCTATCATACACCTCAATTTATTCTACTTGACTGGAAAGATGACAAAAACTATCATGGTCCTCCTTCTTTAAAAATAGAAATATACTGAATTATTATGAAGAAGTCAGCCTAAATAATAAAACTCTGCTATTATGAATCAGTAGTACTTTAAAATAAGTCATTTATACTTTTATAGATTATAAGGAGTACATGTATGTGTATGTATGTGTGCATATAAACATATGCATATACATAAACATAAGGAAAATGCTCAAGATTTGCTTTCAGCTGGGGTTGAGGTCTACATAAGGTCCAGAAAAATGAAGCTAGATTGGTACAATTATTTTCAAATCTCTCTCTCCTCTAAACAACCAAGTAATTCTTAAGTGTCTACTAACTCCTCCTGTTGGCGACTCTGGAAGTGAAAAATCAAATGATCTTGTTCCCTAATGTTTTATGTTAAAAAAAAAAGAAAGAAAAAAGTGAAGAATCTTACTAAAAAGTATTCAGAGTTCCCTTTTCTCCACACCTTCTCCAGCATTTATTGTTTGTAGATTTTTTTGATCATGGCTATGCATCACTGACTCGATGGACATGAGCCTGGATAAACTCTGGGAGTTGGTGATGGACAGGGAGGCCTGGTGTGCTGCGATTCATGGTGTCACAAAGAGTCAGACAGGACTGAGCTACTGAACTGAACTGATTCTGACCATTGTGAAGTAATACCTCATTGTAGCTATTATTGCATTTCTCTAATAATGAGCAATGTTGAGCACTTTTCATCTATTAGCCATCTGTATGTCTTCTTTGGATAAATGTCTGTTTAGGTCTTCTGCCCACTTTTTAATTTGTTTGTTTGTTAATTTGGTTGTTTGTTTTCTGTCTGGTGAAACTTTGCTGTATGACATGGGGAGCTCAAATCTGGTGTTCTGTGACAAACCTGAGGTGTAGGATGGGGTGGAAAGTGATAGGGAGGTTCAAGAGCAAGGTGACATGCATATATGTATAGCTGACTCATGTTTGTTATATGGCAGAAAACAACACAACATTGTAAAGCAATTATCCTCCAGTTAAAAATAAATAATTAAGAAAAGAGTCAATGAGACCATGAATTTGAAGTGCTTAACATAAGATCTGGCATAGACTAATAATTCACTGTTAGTTGTCTATTGACAATCACAACAATAATAAATAATTGATAAGCTATATTTTTAAAAAAGCATTGACTCAAACTCTCAACTCTTCATCTCCAAACTCTCACGTGCTGGTATTCATGGGGTTGCAAAGAGTTGGACATGACTGAGTGACTGAACTGAACTGAACTGAACTGAACTTACTACCTTCTGGTTGAGTACAATTGTGTGGTAGTTTGAACATTTTTGGCATTGCCTTTCTTTAGGATTGGATTGAAAACTGACCTTTTCCAGTCCTGTGGCCACTGCTGGCAAATTTCCAAATTTGCTGGCATATTGAGTGCAGCACTTTCACAGCATCATCTTTCAGGATTTGAAATAGCTCAACTGGAATTCCATCACCTCCACTAGCTTTGTTCGTAGTGATGCTTTCTAAGGCCCACTTGACTTCACATTCCAGGATGTCTGGCTCTAGGTGAGTGATCACACCACCATGATTATCTTGGTCTTGAAGATCTTTTTTGTACAGCTCATAAGTTACCAGGTACATATTACATAACTATAAATTAAGAGATGGGTGGATGAAAGGATCACTAAGTCACCATTTCAGATAAGGAATATAATTGTGGCAGGTACAAGTTACCATGTTTTTCTACAAGCAGATGAAGTATCCAAATCAACTATTTATCTTGCTCCCACTGTTCAATGAAATATGCCCAAATTGAATTGCTTAAAACACATTATTTTTCAAAATGCATTTCTTCCATCCAATATTAAAACCTAACACACCCTCTAGGCTTTAGTAACAAATCAATTGGATTTCCTATTCTGTTGTTTACATCCTGTATGTGTGTGTGTGCTTAGTTGTGTCCAAGTTTTTGTGGCCTCATGGACTGTAGCCCACCAGGTTCCTTTGTCCATGGAACTTTTAAAGCAAGAGTACTGGAGTGGGTTGACATTTCCTACTCTGAGGATCTTCCTGAGCCAGGGATCAAATCCACATCTCCTGCAGTGGCAGGTGGATTCTTTACTATTGAACCATCTGGAAGGGCCTTATATCCTGTATAGAAATTGAAGTCATTCAGTCATGTCTGACTCTTTGCCACCCATGGACTGTAACCTACCAGGTTCCACCATCCATGGGATTTTCCAGGCAAGAATACTGGAGTAGGCTGCCATTTCCTTCTCCAATATCCTGTATATACTTGGCTAAATCACTGATCCCTTTTAAGCATCAGTTCTTTTTCTCAGGTAATGGGAATTATAACATCTATGCTACAGATGAATCAAAAATTAGATGAGGTCATAAGTATAGAACTAAGAGATTAGACCAAATTTTAAAATGCCCCAGATTGGACCCTTAGTTTAATAGGAATGATTGGTACATGTCTATTCAAAGATGGACATACATGGAAAATAATCAGAGTCATGTCTTTTCATACTGAAAGTGCTAAGAATATAATAATATTAAAATAAGTCATGAAAACTATTGACGATGATTTTCTTTGATGATCATTTCTATAAATGCATTGCCAGTGAAAAACTTTTAAATTAAACCCAGGATGAAAATCTGAGAAAGATATGTTAAAAGACACCAGTGATTGCCCTCTATCTAATAAGAATTTTGAAATGATTAATGAACTATCGATGGTGTGGCACTTTGAAACTCCTAGAAGTAAGGATATACTAAAGACATACATGCATACACATACACAGGCATACACCTGCATTAGCACACTAAGTATCACTCTATAAGATTGAGTCAGGCATAGTACATCATTCCTGAGTGGGCAGAAGTAAATAGCCTTGTACATGAAAAATACTGAATACACATGGTCTTTCAGACCAAAGGATTCTGCACATGTTCTCCCAAATCTGTCAATGGTTCCAAATAGGCCAACTAAGGCTACAGAGAAGGGAGTCACAATATACCCATGACCTTAATTGACATATCTATTGCAGGTATACCTTTAAAGGAATAGGATAGAAAAGGGAAGGAGTCAAGACCACAATTTAAAATTCCTGAGAAAAATTCTTGTAAGGCAGCTTACTAGTATCATACATGTACATCTCTAATGTTGTTGAGATCAGCAGACCTTCTTGGAAAAGACTTTCAATTTTCAGGACTGTATAGGTTAAGTGGGTGTGTGATAACTTCGCCCCAAAGATTTGGGAAGAATTTATTTAATAAGAGAAGAAAACTAAATTAAGTCATAAGGGCTCCCAAATGGGTCCTCAAGCTTGGGATTTGTGATGGGAAAGAAGTAATATACTATATATATGAACAGAACTTGGTAGTATCATTGGATTCTTCTTCATTGGAGGGTGTACGATTTGAAGTAAACTAATCCAGAAAGCTATTATCCACTTTAAAGATGGAAAAATCTGGACTCAAATTGCCAAGGTCACACATATGACAAATAAATTGAACTGCTGCTGCTGCCAAGTCACTTCAGTCATGTCCAACTCTGTGCGACCACATAGATGGCAGCCCACTAGGCTCCTCTGTCTCTGGGATTCACTTCGATTTTTATTTTGACAAGTTGCCTTCAAAGGTTTATTTACAAACTCAATATATAAATGTATAAGTATTATATATAAATATGATAATGCAAATATTGTATACAGGCTCCTATCAAAGTGGACCAAATCCGGAAGACTGAAGGAAACTGAATGTATCAGTTTTTTGACAACTTGGGTAATTAGAATTTTCTCCCTCCTCAATCGGTGGGTAAATACTGAAAACATAAGCTGTGCATGTTGTGGGGGTGGTCAGAGAAGTCTTGAGTGAAGGAGTATTAAGGAAAAGATGACTCTATAGAGTACTTAATATGTTAGGATACTCAAAAACATGTAGTAGTCTACCTCTGTATTACTGCATTATCCTAGAATTCTTTGTCTTTCATTCTATAAATTGTAATGCCACTAAACTCTACTCTACTTACAAGCAACTGAGGATGGACAAAAATGGTAGAAATTGTTTAGAGCAATTCATAAGTGGTATTATTGGTTAGTCCAAAATAAAATCTTTTCACTTTTCCAATATAAGACATCAACTAGATGAAAGAGATAATAATACATGAGTGATAATTTACAGTTTAAACAATTTCTAAGTCTGTTGCTTCTTTGTCTGATGATAACTACATGCCCATTTTTGAAAGTGTCCTTTAATGTCAAAAGCTTTGCATTATTATTTAAAGAAAAGGGATGTCTATTCAACTAATTTAGTAAGATCCAAGTTCAAATTGAAGAATTAATTACCATGGTCATGACATGAAAACTACAATAGATAAGGTAGGAAATAAGGGCAAACTCTTCAGTCTGATGGAAACATTTTTTTGCTTCTTGTATTGATGACCACTGTTGAAAACAAGACTGAGTATCATGGGAAATCCAATCTTGTGGATATTTTGATGATATAAGCATCAAAAATAAACGCTTCCCTGGTCTGCCCTCCTACAATCTATATCTGTATACCAAGAGAATCCATAGATTATTTTTTAATGTTCATGACTTTTATTATTAAAAATATAGTAGCAAGCACTACCTACTAATGTGTACCTCTCTGGAAAAGATTTTGGCAAATAAATTACATTTGCAAACATTATAAAAGCTACTAGGCAGGAAAATCATTGCATATCACAATAAATTTCTCAATTTCTTGACTGAGTTTCTTTTTTTTTTAGTTTTTAGTCACCTTTCCTTTTAATGGTCTTTTTCCCACTGAATGAAAGGCTGGAGATTTTTTTATACTTTGTTAATGGTCTTGAGTTTTTTCCATAAAAGTTGTTTCCGTACTCTTTGGGCAAGTTGTTTTCCAAGTTTAGCTTAAACTACAACAGGGCTCTCAGATTGCAGGTGTAAAAGTTTCTGGAAAACCAAAAACCTTTCTGGAAGTAGTTAACATCATTGGTTTTCACCATTAACAATCTGCTTTATTAACCCAAAAGCTCAAACTCCAGTATCAGCCTCCTGTAACCTAGAAATTTCTTCCCTCTCTTCATAAAGGGGAGGTCTTTAAATCTTTACTTATACTCTTCCCTAGAGAAGGATAGGTAATGAGAGAATGGAGGGAGTGCTGTTACTGAAATATCTAATCTATGTACCACATAAGATGGAAAGTTCTAGCTACACACACAGACACAGGGTGTCTTTTAGAAAATGTGGAAGGGTTCTAGCACAAAAAGTGCATTGACAGTTTCTCAAAAAAAAGAATGCTCTAAGGGCACAGATTATGTGAAAATGTAACCCATTCATCACCAATCCCCAGACATTATCAACTTACCCCTTCTCCTTTTGGTCTGGTCTTTACCTCCGCAATTTCTGGCCAAAAAATCAAGAATTAGGGATTTGTCTGGAAGAAATCATGGCAGTTTTGTAGCACAAAACTGTGAAGTTATATTTCTCAGAAGATGGGAAGATATTTGCAGCACTTCCATGGTCCAGGAGCCCCATTAATGTCTGTTCTCCAACAGATCATTCAACCTGCTTTTTTTTTTAATTTTTATTTTTACTTTATTTTACTTTACAATACTGTTTTGGTTTTGCCATACATTGACATGAATCCACCACGGGTGTACATGTGTTCCCAAACATGAATCCCCCTCCCACCTCCCTCCCCATAGCATCTCTCTGGGTTATCCCTGTGCACCAGCCCCAAGCATGCTGTATCCTGCATCAGACATAGACTGGTGATTCGTTTCTTACATGATAGTATACATGTTTCAATGCCATTCTCCCAAATCATCCCACCCTCTCCCTCTCCATCTGAGTCCAAAAGTCCACTCTACACATCTGTGTCTCTTTTGCTATCTCGCATACAGGGTCATCATTGCCATCTTTCTAAATTCCATATATATGTGTTAGTATACTGTATTGGTGTTTTTCTTTCTGGCTTACTTCACTCTGTATAATCGGCTCCAGTTTCATCCATCTCATCAGAACTGATTCAAATGTATTCTTTTTAATGGCTGAGTAATACTCCATTGTGTATATGTACCACAGCTTTCTTATCCATTCATCTGCTGATGGACATCTAGGTTGTTTCATGTCCTGGCTATTAAAAACAGTCCTGCGATGAACATTGGGGTATATGTGTCTCTTTCAATTCTGGTTTCCTCGGTGTGTATGCCCAGCAGTGGGATTGCTGGGTCAAAGGCAGTTCTATTTCCAGTTTTTTAAGGAATCTCCACACTGTTCTCCATAGTGGCTGTACTAGTTTGCATTCCCACCAACAGTGTAAGAGGGTTCCCATTTCTCCACACCCTCTCCAGCATTTATTGTTTGCAGATTTTTGGATTGCAGCCATTCTGACTGGTGTGAAGTGGTACCTCATTGTGGTTTTGATTTGCATTTCTCTAATAATGAGTGATGTTGAGCATCTTTTCATGTGTTTGTTAGCCATCCATATGTCTTCTTTGGAGAAATGTCTATTTAGTTCTTTGGCCCGTTTTTTGAATGGGTCATTTATTTTTCTGGAATTGAGCTGCATGAGTTGCTTGTATATTTTTGAGATTAGTTGTTTGTCAGTTGCTTCATTTGCTATTATTTTCTCCCATTCAGAAGGCTGTGTTTTCACCTTGCTTATAGTTTCTTTTGTTGTGCAGAAGCTTTTAATTTTAATTAGATCCCATTTGTTCATTTTTGCTTTTATATCCAGAATTCTGGGGGGTGGATCATAGAGGATCCTGCTGTGATTTTTATTTTTTTATTTATTTTTATTTTTTAATTTTTTTTTAGATTTTTATTTTTACTTTACAATGCTGTATTGATTTTGCCATACATTGACTTGAATCTACCACGGGTGTACATGCGTTCCCAAACATGAACCCCCCTCCCACCTCCCTTCCCATAACATCTCTCTGGGTCATCATCGTGCACCAGCCCCAAGCATGCTGTATCCTGCGTCGGACACAGACTGGCAATTCCATTCTTACATGATAGTATACATGTTTCAGTGCCATTCTCCCAAATCATCCCACCCTCTGCCTCTCCCTCTGAGTCCAAAAGTCCACTCTACACATCTGTGTCTTTTTTGTTGTCTTGCATACAGGGTCGTCATTGCCATCTTTCTAAATTCCATATATATGTGTTAGTATACTGTATTGGTGTTTTTCTTTCTGGCTTACTTCACTCTGTATAATCGGCTCCAGTTTCATCCATCTCATCAGAACTGATTCAAATGTATTCTTTTTAATGGCTGAGTAATACTCCATTGTGTATATGTACCACAGCTTTCTTATCCATTCATCTGCTGATGGACATCTAGGTTGTTTCCATGTCCTGGCTATTATAAACAGTGCTGTGATGAATATTGAGGTACGTGTGTCTCTTTCAATTCTGGTTTCCACGGTGTGTATGCCCAGCAGTGGGATTGCTGGGTCATAAGGCAGTTCTATTTCCAGTTTTTTAAGGAATCTCCACACTGTTCTCCAAAGTGGCTGTACTAGTTTGCATTCCCACCAGCAGTGTAGGAGGGTTCCCTTTTCTCCACACCCTCTCCAGCATTTATTGCTTGCAGATTTTTGGATCACAGACATTCTGACTGGTGTGAAGTGGTACCTCATTGTGGTTTTGATTTACATTTCTCTAATAATGAGTGATGTTGAGCATCTTTGCATGTGTTTGTTAGCCATCCATATGTCTTCTTTGGAGAAATGTCTATTTAGTTCTTTGGCCCATTTTTTGATTGGGTCGTTTATTTTTCTGGAATTGAGCTGCATGAGTTGCTTGTATATTTTTGAGATTAGTTGTTTGTCAGTTGGTTCATTTGCTATTATTTTCTCCCATTCAGAAGGCTTTGTTTTCACCTTGCTTATAGTTTCCTTTGTTGTGCAGAAGCTTTTAATTTTAATTAGATCCCATTTGTTCATTTTTGCTTTTATATCCAGAATTCTGGGAGGTGGATCATAGAGGATCCTGCTGTGATTTATGTCGGAGAGTGTTTTGCCTATGTTCTCCTCTAGGAATTTTATAGTTTCTGGCCTTACATTTAGATCTTTAATCCATTTTGAGTTTATTTTTGTGTGCGGTGTTATAAAGTGATCTAGTAAGTTTTGGCCACAGCAATCAGAGCAGAAAAATAAAGAAAAGGAATCCAAATTGGAAAACAAGAAGTAAAACTTTCACTGTTTGCAGATGACATGATCCTCTACATAGAAAACCCTAAAGACTCCACCAGAAATTACTAGAGCTAATCAATGAATATAGTAAAGTTGCAGGATATAAAATCAACATTCAGAAATCCCTTGCATTCCTATACAAGGTGAATGGAATTGTTTCCTTAATTTCTTTTTCTACTTTCTCATTATTACCGTATAGGAATGCAAGGGATTTCTGTGTGTTGATTTTATATCCTGCAACTTTACTATATTCATTGATGAGCTCTAGTAATTTTCTGGTGGAGTCTTTAGGGTTTTCTATGTAGAGGATCATGTCATCTGCAAACAGTGAAAGTTTTACTTATTCTTTTCCAATTTAGATTCCTTTTATTTCTTTTTCTGCTCTGATCGCTGTGGCCAAAACTTCCAGAACTATGTTGAATAGTAGTGGTGAAAGTGGGCACCCTTGTCTTGTTCCTGACTTTAGGGGAAATGCTTTCCATTTTTCACCATTGAGGATAATGTTTGCCATGGGTTTGTCATATATAGCTTTTATTACGTTGAGTATGTTCCTTCTATTCCTGCTTTCTGGAGAGTTTTTATCATAAATGGATGTTGAATATTGTCAAAGGCCTTCTCTGCATCTATTGAGATAATCATATGGCTTTTATTTTTCAGTTTGTTAATGTGGTGAATTACATTGATTGATTTGCGGATATTGAAGAATCCTTGCATCCCTGGGATAAAGCCCACTTGGTCATGGTGTATGATCTTTTTAATATGTTGTTGGATTCTGATTGCTAGAATTTTGTTAAGGATTTTTGCATCTATGTTCATCAGGGATATTGGCCTGTAGTTTTATTTTTTTTGTAGTATCTTTGTCAGGTTTTGGTATTAGGGTGATGGTGGCCTCATAGAATGAGTTTGGAAGTTTACCTTCCTCTGCAATTTCTGGAAGAGTTTGAGTAGGACAGGTGTTAGCTCTTCTCGAAATTTTTGGTAGAATTCAGCTGTGAAGCCGTCTGGACTTGGGCTTTTGTTTGCTGGAAGATTTCTGATTACAGTTTCAATTTCCATGCTTGTGATGGGTCTGTTAAGGTTTTCTATTTCTTCCTGGTTCAGTTTTGGAAAGTTGTACTTTTCTAAGAATGTTTCCATTTCTTCCACATTGTCCATTTTATTGGCTTATAATTGCTGATAGTAGTCTCTTATGATCCTTTGTATTTCTGTGTTGTCTGTTGTGATCTCTCCATTTTCATTTCTAATTTTATTGATTTGATTTTTCTCTCTTTGTTTCTTGATGAGTCTGGCTAATGGTTTGTCAATTTTATTTATCCTTTCAAAGAACCAGCTTTTGGCTTTGTTGATTTTTGTTATGGTCTCTTTTGTTTCTTTTGCACTTATTTCTGCCCTAATTTTTAAGATTTCTTTCCTTCTACTAACTCTGGGGTTCTCCATTTCTTCCTTTTCTAGTTGCTTTAGGTGTAGAGTTAGGTTATTTATTTGACTTTTTTCTTGTTTCTTAAGGTATGCCTGTATTGCTATGAACTTTCCTCTTAGCACTGCTTTTATAGTGTCCCACAGGTTTTGGGTTGTTGTGTTTTCATTTCCATTAGTTTCTATGCATATTTTGATTTCTTTTTGATTTCTTCTGTGATTTGTTGGTTATTCAGAAGTGTGTTGTTCAGCCTCCATATGTTGGAATTTTTAATAGTTTTCCTCCTGTAATTGAGATCTAATCTTAATGCATTATGGTCAGAAAAGATGCTTGAAATGATTTCGATTTTTTTTAATTAATCAAGGTTAGATTTATGGCCCAGGATGTGATCTATCCTGGAGAAGGTTCCTTGAGCACTTGAGAAAAAGGTGAAATTCATTGTTTTGGGGTGAAATGTCCTATAGATATCAATTAAGTCTAACTGGTCTGTTGTATCATTTAAAGTTTGTGTTTCTTTGTTAATTTTCTCTTTAGTTCACCTGTCCATAGGTGTGAGTGGGGTATTAAAGTCTCCCACTATTATTGTGTTATTGTTAATTTCCCCTTTCACACTTGTTAGCATTTGTCTTACATATTGCGGTGCTCCTATGTTGGGTGCATATATATTTATAATTGTTATATCTTCTTCTTGGATTGATCCTTTGATCCTTATGTAGTGGCCTTCTTTGTCTCTTTTCACAGCCTTTGTTTTAAAGTCTATTTTATCGGATATGAGTATTGCCACTCCTGATTTCTTTTGGTCTCTATTTGCGTGGAATATCTTTTCCAGCCCTTCACTTTCAGTCTGTATATGTCCCTGTTTTGAGGTGGGTCTCTTAGTCAAACTGCTTTAATTATTTCTTTATCCTAGACCTGCCAGAGCTTAACAGCTCCTTCTATTGTGTTAAGATAAACCAGTGGATCATGGTTGATTGTGTAGATGTCACCTCAAATTCTATATCTGGAAACTGGTGGCTTTGCCCAAGTCATATTCTGGAGCCACAATCCTGGTGCTCTCCCTCCAAGAGTATCCCAAGAGATTGGTGCCCACAGCTCCATCCACTCTTTGTTCTCTTCCTATTTAGTCTCCCTCTGGCTGTAGAGGGCAGCATCTGCAAACATGGCAAGGGCTTGGCAGGATTTCTGCCCCATAAGCCCTAGTGAGGGGAGCCCCATGCAGTCAGAATCTGTGTGTACAGGTTTGAGTCAGCAGGAGCCACTGGCACAGAAGCTGAGGATGTAGGGACCAATAGACCTTCAGATCCACCACCAGCGCCAACTTTTCCCGTCATGGAATCCATGAGACAAGCTGGTGGTGTTGGGCTCTCTGCTGGCCAGTGCTGGGGTCAGGTGCTCAGGTACCCAATTTTAAATCCTGCATTATCAGGTAAAATAATGTTTACTTTTTTTTTTTTAGCAATTAAGAATTTTTTTAAGCATACACATTTTTTTCTTAGACATAATGCTATTTCACACTTAATAAAGTGAAACACCAAACATGTTGGGTAGAGGCGAATGCCAGGCAGGTAGAAGCTGCTAGGCTGGACTGGGTTGCTGCCACATGCAGGCTCAGCCCAAGTAATTCACACAGGATGGGGCTGCACTGAAGTCACCAGTGAGGCAGGTGCTGCCATGGCCCAGAGCACCATATATATCCTGAGCTGAACTGTGCACCCAGGGCTGTAGGGAAACCCTCCCCATTGGCAGCACAGGCCCTGCAGTCTCCTGCTCTGACTCTGCAGCCACAGGTCCCTTCCATCCCTTCCATAAGTTGGTGTGCTCTTTCTGGTGAGAGAGGTCTACCCTCTGCTGCAGATCAGAGTTGAGGAGGAGTCTACTCCTCCATCTTAGCCTCAATGATCAGAAACCTTGACCTGATTCTCAGAACTCAGGCTCTGGGGTTCTGGCATGAGGTGATACCCTGGAAAGGTAGCAATAAAAAATAACGGTGAATATGTGTCCCTACACATGCATACACAATAAATATGCTTGAAAGATTTTCTAAGGCGGAGATTACTAATATCCTTGGGCTTCCCTGGTGGCTCAGTGGTAAAGAATCCCCCTCCAATGCAAGAGACTCAGGTTCCATCTCTGGCTTGGGAAGATATCCTGGAGAAGGAAATGGAAACCCACTTCAGTATTCTTTCCCGGGAAATCCCATAGACAGAGAATTCTACTGGCGGGCTACAGTCCATAAGATGGCAAAGGGTCATGGCTTAGACACGACTGATCACAAGCACTAGTATTCTTCCTGATGTGATCAATGGGATTACATCTAGTTAGTGGGGAAAGTGAGTTTTGAAATTAGACTATCTTTTACAAGATTAAATGTTTTATACAACTCTTTTCAATTGATTTGTAATAGTATATCTATATGCAACCTACTCCAGTATTCTTGCCTGGAAAACCCCATGGATGGAGGAGCCTGGTAGGCTACTACAGTCCATGGGGTCACAAAGAGTCGGACACGACTGAGCGAATTCACTCACTCACTCACTCATAAATATATAAATATATACACATATATACACACATACATATGTATATGCACACATGCACACGTGTATATACTTGCATGCATGTGTGTACACATACATATAGGCACATATATATATATATATATATATATATATACACACTATACATATGAAAGTGACACTGAAAGTTGCTCAGTCATGTCCAACTCTTATTGACTCCATGGACTATCCATGGAATTCTCCAGGCCAGAATACTGGAGTGGGCAGCCTTTCCCTTCTCCAGGGGATTTTCCCAACCCAGGAATTGAACCCAGGCCTCCCGCATTGCAGGCAGATTTTTTACCAGCTGAGCCACAAGGAAAGCCATACTATACACATATATGTATATGTATATGTGTATGTGTATGTGTGTATATATATATATATATATATATATATTTAACATTGGCTATGACTTGGGTATTCATATTAGCACTTTGGATAACATTATTTGAGCAACCAGTTCTGGAAAGAAGAAAGCTATGTTAGAGTGGCTGAAGGGAAAGACTAAATCTGCTTTCAATTTAAATTCTCCTGTTTTAAAGAGATACTGCATTGAAATATAGCCTAGAACAATGACTTATTAGGTCGCAAAATACTCTCTCAAACTATACTAGATCATTTTTATTATAAAGTAAAACAAAAAAGCTAGGTGGAGCAAATACGTTGATTCTTCCTATCTCTTATCCAGGGACTGTCCTTTAAAATGTAATCAAGAATCAACATATTTTGGCATAGACCTGAAACCAATCTCTGATTATACAGACATATCTCATTTTATTGCACTGGCTTTATTGTGGCTCATAGATATTGAATACTGGTATTATTTTTACACAAATTGAAGGTTTGTGGCAACCCTGCATTGTCAGTTGATGGCTACCATTCTTTTCAGCAGTCAGTTCAGTTCAGTCGCTCAGTTGTGTCTGACTCTTTGTGACCATGTGAATCACAACACACCAGGCCTCGCTGTTCATCACCAACTCCTGGAGTTCACTCAAACTCATGTCCATTGAGTTGGTGATGCCATCCAACCATCTCATTCTCTGTTGTCCCCTTCTGCTCCTGCCCCCAATCCCTCCCAGCATCAGAGTCTTTTCCAATGAGTCAACTCTTTGCATGAGGTGGCCAAAGTATTGGAGTTTCAGCTTTAGCATCGATCCTTCCAAAGAACACCTAGGGCTAATCTCCTTTAGGATGGACTGGTTGGATCTCCTTGCAGTCCAAGGGACTCTCAAGAGTCTTCTCCAACAACACAGTTCAAAAGCATCAATTCTTCAGCACTCAGCTTTCTTCACAGTCCAACTCCCACATCCATACAAGACCACTGAAAAAACCATAGCCTTGACTAGACAGACCTTAGTCAGCAAAGTAATGTCTCTGCTTTTGAATATGCTATCTAGGTTGGTCATAACTTTCCTTCCAAGGAGTAAGCATTTTTGAATTTCATGGCTGCAATCACCATCTGCAGTGATTTTGGAGCCCAAAAAAGAAAGCCTGACACTATTTCCACTGTTTCCCCATCTATTTCCCATGAAATGATGGGACCAAATGCCATGATTTTCATTTTCTGAATGTTGAGGTTTAAGGCAACTTTTTCACTCTCCTCTTTCACTTTCATCAAAAGGATCTTTAGTTTTTCTTTGCTTTCTGCCATAAGGGTTGTGTCATCTGCATATCTGAGGTTATTGATATTTCTCCCAGTAATCTTGATTCCAGCTTGTGCTTCTTCCAGCCCAGCATTTCTCATGATGTACTCTGCATATAAGTTAAATAAGCAGGGTGACAATATACAGCCTTGATGTACTCCTTTTCCTATTTGGAACCAGTCTGTTGTTCCATGTCCAGTTCTAACTGCTGCTTCCTGTCCTGCATACAGGTTTCTCAGGAGGCAGGTCAGGTGGTCTGGTATTCCCATCTCTTTCAGAATTTTCCACAGTTTAGTGTGATCCACACAGACAAAGGCTTTGGCATAGTCAATAAAACAGAAATAGATGATTTTCTGGAATTCTCTTGCTTTTTCCATGATCCTGAAGACGTTGGCAACTTGATCTCTGGTTCCTCTGCCTTTTCTAAAACCAGTTTGAACATCTGGAAGTTCACGGTTCATGTATTGCTGAGGCCTGGCTTGGAGAATTTTGAGCATTACTTTACTAGCATGTGAGATGAGTGCAATTGTGTGGTAGTCTGAGCATTCTTTGGCATTGCCTTTCTTTGGGATTGGAATGAAAACTGACCTTTTCCAGTCCTGTGGCCACTGGTGAGTTTTCCAAATTGCTGGCATATTGAGTGCAGCACTTTCACAGCATCATCTTTCAGGATTTGAAATAGCTCCACTGGAATTCCATCACCTCCACTAGCTTTGTTTGTACTGATGGTTTCTAAGGCCCACTTGACTTCACATTCCAGGATGTCTTGCTCTAGGTGAGTGATCACACCATCGTGATTTTCTGATCATGAAGATCTTTTTTGTACAGTTGTTCTGTGTATTCTTGCCAACTCTTCTTAATATCTTTTGCTTCTGTTAGATCCATAACATTTCCATTCTTTATCGAGCCCATCTTTGCATGAAATGTTCCCTTGGTATCTCTAATTTTCCTGAAGAGATCTCTAGTCTTTCCCATTCTGTTATTTTCCTCTATTTCCTTCATTGATGGCTGAGGAAGGCTTTCTTATATCTTCTTGCTATTCTTTGGAACTCTGTATTCAGATGCTTATTTTAAATTTATTATGTACATTGTTTTCTTAGACATTATGCTATTTTACACTTAACAGAGCATAGTAAACCATGCACTGGGAAACCAAAAACTGTGTTACTCACTCTGTTGCAATATTCACTTTATTGAAGCATTCTGGAATTAAACCCACAGTATCTCTGTGGTATGCACATACACCAACTTAAAGTGGCTTAAAAATAGGATTAAGTCCTTTGATCTCTAAATGGTGGGATAAGACTCTCTAATGAACTTATAAGAATGTTGTAAAAGTTGTCCACTTTATGAACAACTTGGAAATACTAAAAATATTTTCCTGCATTATGCAACTTCTATCTCATCCTAGATATAAACAAGATCTGGATATTTTTTCTAACTTAAAAACTCTCAGAGTTTCTCTGAAAGATAAGTAGGGAGAAGGCATTATCTATATTTCACAGAAAAAAGACATTTACCCAACATCATAGAGTCAGCCTCCCAGCCAAATCAATATAATTTTTTGTCAATATATTATTCAGTTATATTACTTGGTATGATCATTTTATAAATAAGTGTTTAAATAACTTCTATAATCAATGAAGAACTAAAATATGGCATAATAGCATTATCTTCTTCCACTTCCATGTAGAAACAGGTAATGGCAGATCATCAATCTCACTGTAGCAAGCAAAATAAAAGTAGATAAAATGAAAGTTCATATAAAAGTTATCAGAGAGCTGTTAATACAAATAAAACAAGATGAACTAAAACTTCAGTGAGGAAGTCATTCATAGGTGAGCTGAGAATTCTGGCTGCTTTCTTCTCCAAGAGCATTTTCAGATTTGGGGCATGGACTGAGGATTGAGTATCTCAATGGGAGAAAAATCTTTACTAGTGAGAAAAATAAAGGGGAAAATAGTAGTTTGTGACAAACAGATAAATAAAAAATAAAATATAATTACTGATGCACTGGAGGATTTCTCCACAGGATTATTACTTAGTTACAAAGTGGCATAGTAGTCTGGAAAGCTGGCTACTACTATACAGAGCATAATTTCTACAAACCTGTAGTGCTTAGAAAACAAAAATGTGTGAGGCTACTGTAACGAAAATACAAGAGGTTTTATATATGAGACAATAGAAACCAGAGCTTTATGTATTGAAAGCTGCAATCCAATCCTGAACCTACCCAAATACTTAACAGATGGAAATTATCAGCTTCTCACTAGATTTTCTAATAAAATTAAAGGAAAAAAAATCTGTCCTGAGTAAAATCAAATCATTAAATATTTACTTTTTATACACACATTTTTCATGAAATTAAAAATACTTGAAGAGTAAGGAGGCAGAGAAATGATATTATTCAATGAAAAAATAATCTCACTGATTATAGTCCAGCCAGTCCATCCTAAAGGAGATCAGTCCTAGGCATTCATTGGAAGGACTGATGCTAAAGCTGAAACTCCAACACTTTGGCCACCTCATGCAAAGAGTTGACTCATTGGAAAAGACTCTGATGCTGGGAGGGATTGGGGGCAGGAGGAGAAGGGGACGACAGAGGATGAGATGGCTGGATGGCATCACCGACTCGATGGACATGAGTTTGAGTGAACTCCAGGAGTTGGTGATGGACAGGGAGGTCTGACGTGCTGCCATTCATGGGGTCGCAAAGAGTCAGATAAAACTGAGTGACTGAACTGAACTGAACTGAGATTTAGTGGATATTATAAACATTTTCACATATACTTTATATATTACATAATACCCTTGATAAGAATGTAGCTCAGTAAGAATCTGCCTGCAATGCGAGAGATCATGGTTCTATTCTTGGGTTGGGAAGACTCGCTGGAGAAGGGATACGCTACCCACTCCAGTATTCTTGGGCTTCCCTTGTGGCTCAGCTGGTCAAGAATCCCCCTGCAATGCCGGAGACCTGAGTTCAATCCCTGGGTTGGGAAGATCCCCTGGAGAAGGGAAAGGCTACAGATTCCAGAATTCTGCCTTCAGAATTGCATGCGACTGCCTGGGGAAGTCCATGGAGTCACAAAGAATCGGACATGACTGAGTGACTTGCACTTTCACTTCATTTCACTTCACTTTCATGATAAAATAGAGGGAACATGAAGAGATTAGTTTAAAGGTAAAGAACTTCAGAGATAGAAAATTTAAAAAAAGTAAAATGAACATCCTGAAATTTAAAGTATGTAGAATTAATTCATTGGATGGGTATAAGGATGGAGTAGAAAGATTAATGCATTTCAAGACAGATCAGTATAAAATGTAAACAGAAAAAAGTGGTGCAAACAAAACAATGCATTTAACATGCGGAAGAAACAGTCAAAGATCAAAATATATACTGACTTGTGCTTCTGAAAGGAAAAGTATAAAAGTCAAAAGATAAAGGATAAATAGTTTTTAATAAAATCATAGGTGAACTGTTTATAAAACTAAGACATTAATTCCAGATTAAATAAACTCAGTAAAACACATGTTAGATAAACACAAAGGAAAGCACCTCTAGCACAAACTCCCATAATCCAAAGAAATAGAATGTCATAATAATAGATATAAAATAAAGACAATTTAATTTAACTAGCAATAAGATTATGATTGCCTCTTTACCACAACCTATAGATATCAGAAGACAACTGAACAAGACTTTAAAAAGTGAAAAGCAAATAAAAAAAAAAAAACTATCAACCAGACTTATATACTCCATGCACATGTCCTTCAAAACTAAGACAGAATAATAATATTTTCTGGAAAATCTTATGTTGTTAGATGCCATCATACAAGAAATATTGTACAATTTAGTGCAAAAGAACTTGGTATAGGCTGAAATATTTCTAGAATAATACCTAGTACTGGAAGAAATGTTGATTATATGGTTTTATATAGAAAATTGTAATATTAACACAAACATAACAACAATGGGCCATAAACTTTATATCACATAGAAGAAAAATATGTTAACAGTAGTGCAGAGACCATAGTTATGGAGGAAATGAAGCTAATCATAGATAAATCTCTTGTATCATTTATAAACTATTTAAAGTATTAAGTAGACTATAATACATCAAGGATATGTATAGTAATTCCTATAATAACCACTGAAAGACTAGCATAATAATGCATAACAAATTTCTAATAGAAATAATGTCTTAAAATTGAATAATACTTGAATACATATGACTGTATTTCAACATTCTGGCAAAAATATTGGAAATAAGATTAATGAAATGATGTTATTTAAAGCTTCTATACAATTTTCCAAAAACTAAGAGGTCAGGATAAAAATACCAAACCTGGAAGAGTTTTTACTTAGGGACAGATAATATCACCTACTGTGCACATTTAGAAAGAATGTTGAGAAACAAAGTTATACACGTGAGGTTATAAAAGTGTGGTTTTAAAATATGGTTTGGATCATGATTAACTGACATGTTGGTTTATTGCACACTGAGCTTTTGAGAGTTTGCTTAAATCCCAATCAGTCTGAACAGCCAGGGTATAGTTCAGTTCAGTTCAGTTGCTCAGTCGTGTCTGACTCTTTGCAACCCCATGGACCACAGCACGCCAGGCTTCCCTGTCCATCACAAACTCCTGGAGTTCACCCAAACTCGTGTCCATTGAGTCAGTGATGCCATCCAACCATCTCATCCTCTGTTGTCCCCTTCTCCTCCTGCCCTCAATCTTTCCCAGCATCAGGGTCTTTTCAAATGAGTTAGCTCTTCACATTGGGTGGCCAAAGTATTGGAGTTTCAGCTTCAACATCAGTCCTTCCAATGAACTCCCAGGACTGATCTCTTTAGGATGGACTGGTTGGATCTCCTTGCAGTCCAAGGGACTCTCAAGAGTCTTCTCCAACACCACAGTTCAAAAGCATCAATTCTTCTGTGCATAGCTTTCTTTATAGTCCAACTCTCACATCCATACATGACTACTGGAAAAACCATAGCCGTGATTTGGACAATTGTTGGCAAAGTAATATCTCTGCTTTTGAATATGCTATCTAGGTTGGCCATAACTTTCCTTCCAAGGAGTAAGCATCTTTTAATTTCATGGCTGCAGTCACCATCTGCAGTGATTTTGGAGCCCCCAAAATAAAGTCAGCCGTTGTTTCCACTGTTTCCCCATCTATTTGCCATGAAGTAATGGGACCAGATACCATGATCTTCGTTTTCTGAATGTTGAGCTTTAAGCCAACTTTTTCACTCTCCTCTTTCACTTTCATCTTGGGCTCTTAATTCTTCACTTTCTGCCATAATGGTGGTGAGGTGAAGTGAAGTGAATAAAGTCACTCAGTCGTGTCTGACTCTGTGCAACCCCATGGACTCTAGCCTACCAGACTGCTCTGTCCATGGGATTTTCCAGGCAAGAGTACTGGAGTGGGTTGCCATTTCCTTCTCCAGGGGATCTTCCCAACCCAGGGATCAAACCCAGGTCCCCTACATTGCAGGCGGATTCTTTGCCAGCTGAGCCACCAGGGAAGGCATCATCTGCATATCTGAGGTTATTGATATTTCTCCCAGAAATATTGATTCCAGCTTGTGCTTCTTCCAGCCCAGCATTTCTCATGATGTACTCTGCATTTAAGTTAAAAAAGCAAGGTGACAATATACAGCCTTGACATACTCCTTTTCCTATTTGGAACCAGTCTGTTGTCTCATGTCCAGTTCTAACTGTTGCTTCCTGACCTGCATATAGGTTTCTCAAGAGGCAGGTCAGGTGGTAGCATTCCTGTCTTTTTCAGAATTTTCCATAGGGTATAGTTAGACCTGTGCAAAAAAAAATCTGTCTCAAAGTTCAGGTGCAGACATGTACCCCATGTCTAAATAGAAATTAACCATGTTGCTACATTTTTAAAATAAAATTTTAATAGTTTAAGCTCTAAAAATACTTGAAAATATAGTATCAAATGTTTCCGTTATGACATAGCTAAGTATATGTTAATAAATTAGCATAGCATATCTGTCACATTTATAAATGTGGGTTGATATCCTGTTGTCAAGTAGGGTTTATGATTTATTAAGATTTTAGTTTCTATCTACAATCCTTTTCCATTCCAGAATCCACTCTAGGAGACCACATTACTTATTGTCCTCATGCCATGTATGGACCCTCTTGGGTCTGACAGTTTCTCAAACTTTTCTATTCTCTGATGATCTTGATAGTTTTAAAATGAACTGGTAAGGTATAATGTAGAATACCTCTCCCTAGGATTTGGCCATTGTTTTCCCAAATTTTGGGCTTCCTTTGTGGCTCAGTTGGTAAAGAACTTGCTGAAATGCCAGAGACCTGAGTTCGATTCCTGGGTTGGGAAGATCCCCTGGAGAAGGGAAAGGCTACCCACTCCAGTATTCTGGCCTGGAGAATACTATTGACTGTATAGTCCATGGGGTTGCAAAGAGTCAGACACGACTGAGGCACTTTCACTTTCAATGGAATTCTTTAATAAGACCACAGTGGTAATGTGCCATTTTCATTATATCATATCAAGTGTTCATACTATCAATGTGACTTATCACCACAGATGTTGACCTTGATCATATGGCTCAGATAGTAACTGTTGGTTTTTTGTACTGGAAAATTACTCTCTTCACCCCCTTTTCACACTGTGTACTCTTTGGAGGAAGTCAGTCACAATGTGACTTGAGAAATGGGAAATCATACTCTTATCCTTTAGGGCAGAGTATCTGCCATAGTTATGTGGAATTTATCTGAATAAGAGATCCATCTCTTCTCCACTACTTACTTATTTATTGATTTTTATCAGTATGGACTCTTGGATCTATAGTTTAGGTTATAAACCGATACTACTTTATTTTGTTTCTTATCTTTTTTCATCTTTCAGTTGACTCCTATGTCCCTATAACATATTCCCATCAATGGTCCTTTTTCTTTTTTCAAAACATTTTTTTGGCACTATAAGATACTCAAGACTTTAGTCTATGTCATGTTCCAGTGCTAAAATCAGCTCTGTGTTTAAAGAATCTGGTTCCTTTTTATTGAAGAGCAGTTTAGAAATCAAGATCTGGATGTTAGTTATGCTCTTTATTATTGGGGTGCTGTTTCTTTAAGCCATTTCATCAGATAAAACAGAGATTTGTATTTGTGCATGCTAACACGTATATACACACATGTATATATATAAATATTCTATATGTAATAATCTATATTTATATTAAACTAAACATGGTTCATATTGATGTCTCCAACTCTCATCCACAATTATATGTATTATTCTAGCCTCCTACCTCATTTATCTCTAATTTATATTTTATAATGAGAAGCTTGGTTCCCATTATCTGTCACCCACACGTTGTTGCTCAAATCGTCTACATTATATTTCAATCTGAGAATTGTCAGCCCACATGCCCATGATACATTAGATTACAGGGTTTATGAGAATTATTTTTCCTTTAGTGTGACATATTTCACTCATTTCCAACAATGTCATATGTATGATTTATATATGATGCTATAACCATGGTTATATATATGATTCATGCATGTCATTTCTAACAATGCCATATACATACATATATAATGCCACCCACATATATCCCACATATATATATATATGTCTGTGTGTGTGTGTGTATATATATATATATATATATATATATATATATATATATATATATTCTGGCTCTTAACATTATCATGTTATTTACAGTAGAAACTGTTTAAGAAAAAATGAAAAAGAAACATTTATTCTAAAATTAAAATTGACCCATTATCTTTAGTTATTTTTACACATTTCGCAAATGCTAATTAAAATACTCTTACCTATAAATCTTATCTCAATTGAGAAGTTTAGATTCATGTTATTAACTTGACAGCAGAGACCAAGATCAGATTATACTATAGAAATAATCTCAATTATGATATTTTCTCACATTACCAAGGCAATGTGGGAGGACCTGGCTCTAAGTTTAAGGTTGTCAGGGACCATCCAAAGCTCAGTCACAGTTAAACATAATGAATTGAGAAAAAAAAAAATCAACACGCTAAGTACTTCAGAGAATTCGTATATAAATAACAATTCCTGCCCATATGGTACCTACAGTGTACTAGAATGGGAGGTTGTCATAAAATCCAAAATGTGATAATCTTTAAAATGAATAAAAGATTTGAAGAATTTATATAATTTAAAAATAATCAATTTAGAGATAGTAATCAGGAAAAGCTCAATGAGATGGGTATTATTAGAGAGATATCAAGAATTGTGTCAGTTTCTGTCCTAAGAGGTGCTGCTGCTGCTGCTGCTAAGTCGCTTCAGTCGTGTCCGAATCTGTGCGACCCCATAGACAACAGCCCACCAGGCTCCGCCGTCCCTGGGATTCTCCAGGCAAGAACACTGGAGTGGGTTGTCATTTCCTTCTCCAATGCATGAAAGTGAAAAGTGAAAGTGAAGCATAAAAAGTGAAAGTGAAATCGCTCAGTTGTGTCTGACTCTTCGCGACCCCATGGACTGCAGCTCACCAGGCTCCTCCGTCCATGGAATTTCCCAGGCAAGAGTACTGGAGTGGGGTGCCATTGCCTTCTCCAAAGAGGTAATGACAGAAAGCTAATTAACTGTATTTATATACAATATATTCAATAATACAGTATATCTGCAAAACAATTAGACTACTACTTCTGTTCACTTTGGCATATATAAAATGAATAATAAGTTCAGTCTTATTAGTGTACTTTGAACATTTAGAGTATATATAAATCAAAGGATAGTCAACATTTATCTTATAATCCATGAAATGATTAATGTATACAAGATTATTACATGCAAAGTTGCCTCCTATATCATATATTTCTATAGTATGAACACGAGTTCAGTGCTTTAGTGATGGACCAGTATAATTAAAAACCCTAGAGAGGAATAAATAAAACTATTGATTACTTTGCAAAAATAGTGCTGTTGATGTATAATAGTTGCTTACTCAGGTATTTGAAGGAGGGTGAATAGTCCTATCACAGTCACCTAGAGTCAAGATGATATTGGGATTGGTACAGGTTGTAAAACTGGTAAAACCAGGTGGCAACAGAATTGACCACCAGGGGGTCTTCTAAGGTTGGTATTCTGCCTCAACATTTAAACTAATCACATAGATACAGAACAAACTCTCAAACGTGTGTTCACTTATGAAAATTATCTTCTGATGACCCATGGTGCTTTTGCTGAGATATAAATTCCATTCAACATTACATAAGTATAAGATCTCTAGTCTTTCCCATTCTGTTCTTTTCCTCTGTTTCTTTGCATTGATCGCTGAGGAAGGCTTTCTTATCTCTCCTTGCTATTCTTTGGAACTCTGCATTCAGATGCTTATATCTTTCCTTTTCTCCTTTGCTTTTCACTTCTCTTCTTTTCACAGCTATTTGTAAGGCCTCCCCAGACAGCCATTTTGCTTTTTTGCATTTCTTTTCCATGGGGATGGTCTTGATCCCTGTCTCCTGTACAATGTCACAAACCTCCATCCATAGTTCATCAGGCACACTGTCTATCAGATATAGTTCCTTAAATCTATTTCTCACTTCCACTGTATAATCATAAGGGATTTGATTAGGTCTTACCTGAATGGTCTAATGGCTTTCTCCACTTTCTTCAATTTAAGTCTGTATTTGGCAAAGAGGAGCTCATGATCTGAGCTAGTGTCAGCTCCTGGTCTTGTTTTTGCCAACTGTATAAAGCTTCTCCATCTTTGGCTGCAAAGAATATACTCAAACTGATTTCGGTGTTGACCATCTGGTGATGTCCATGTGTAGAGTCTTCTCTTGTGTTGTTGGAAGAGGGTGTTTGCTACGACCAGTGCATTCTCTTGGCAAAACTCTATTAGTCTTTGCCCTGCTTCATTCCGCATTCCAAGGCCAAATTTGCCTGCTACTCCAGATGTTTCTTGACTTCCTACTTTTGCATTCCAGTCCCCTATAATGAAAAGGACATCTTTTTTGGGTGTTAGTTCTAAAAGGTCTTGTTGGTCTTCACAGAACCATTCAACATCAACTTTTTCAGTGTTACTGGTTGGGGCATAGGCTTGGATTACCATGATAATTGAATGGCTTGCCTTTGAAATGAACAGAGATCATTCTGTCATTTTTGAGATTGCATCCAAGTACTGCATTTTGGACTCTTTTGTTGACCAAGATGGCTACTCCATTTCTTCTGAGGGATTCCTGCCCACAGTAGTATATATAATGGTCATCTGAGTTAAATTCACCCATTCCAGTCCATTTTAGTTTGCTGATCCCTAGAATGTCAACATTCACTCTTACTATCCCCTGTTTGACCACTTCCAATTTGACTTGATTCATGGACCTGACATTCCAGGTTCCTATGCAATATTGCTCTTTACAGCATTGGACCTTGCTTCTACCACCAGTCACATCCACAGCTGGGTATTGTTTTTGCTTTGGCTCCATCCCTTCATTCTTTCTAGAGTTATTTCTCCACTTATCTCCAGTAGCATATTGGGCACTTACTGACCGGGGAGTTCCTCTTTCAGTATCCTATTATTTTGCCTTTTCATACTGTTCATGGGGTTCTCAAGGCAAGAATACTGAAGTGGTTTGCCATTCCCTTCCCCAGCGGACCACATTCTGTTAGAGATACCAAGGGAATTCTACATGCAACGATGGACTCAAAAAAGGATAGAAATGGTATGGACCTAACAGAAGCAGAAGATATTAAGAAGAGGTGGCAAGAATACACAGAAGAACTGTAAAAAAAAAAAAGATCTTCATGACCCAGATAGTCATGATGGTGTGATCACTCACCTAGAGCCAGTCATCCTGGAATATGAGGTCAAGTGGGCCTTAGAAAGCATCACTATGAACAAAGCTAGTGGAGGTGATGGAATTCCAGTTGAGCTATTTCAAATCCTGAAAGATGATGCTGTGAAAGTGTTGCACTCAATATGCCAGCAAATTTGGAAAACCCAGTAGTGGCCACAGGGCTGGAAAAGGTCTGTTTTCATTCTAACCCAAAGAAAGACAATGTCAAAGAATGCTCAAACTACCGCACAATTGCACTCATCTCACATGCTAGTAAGGAGAAGGGAATGGCACTCCACACAAGTACTCTTGCCTGGAAAATCCCATGGACAGAGGAGCCTGGTAGGTTGTAGTCCATGGGGTCGCCAATAGTCAGACATGACAGAACGACTTCACTTTCACTTTTTACTTTCATGCATTGAAGAAGGAAATGACAACCCACTCCAGTGTTCTTGCTTGGAGAATCCCAGGGACGGGGGAGCCTGGTGGGCTGCTGTCTTTGGGGTCACACAGAATCGGACACAACTGAAGCAACTTAGCAGCAGCAGCAGCAGCAGCAACAGCAGCACACACTAGTAAAATAATGCTCAAAATTCTCCAAGCCAGGCTTTAGCAATACATGAACCGTGAACTTCCAGATGTTCAAGCTGGTTTTGGAAAAGGCAGAGGAACAAGAGATCAAATTGCCAGCATCTGCTGGATCATCGAAAAAGCAAGAGAGTCCCAGAAAAACATCTATTTCTGCTTTACTGACTATGCCAAAGTCTTTGACTGTGTGGATCACAATAAACTGTGGAAAATTCTGAAAGGAATGGGAATACCAGACCACCTGACCTGCCTCTTGAGAAACCTGTATGCATGTCAGGAAGCAACAGTTAGAACTGGACATGGAACAACAGACTGGTTTCAAATAGGAAAAGGAGTACATCAAGCATGAATATTGTCACCCTGCTTATTTAGCTTATATGCAGAGTACATTGTGAGAAACGCTGGGCTGGAAGAAGCACAAGCTGGAATCAAGATTGCTGGGAGAACTATCAAGAACCTCAGATATGCAGATGACACCACCCTTATGGCAGAAAGTGAAGAGGAACTAAAAAGCTTCGTGATGAAAGTGAAAGAGGAGAGTGGAAAAGTGGGCTTAAAGCTCAATATTCAGAAAATTAAGATCATGGCATCTGGTCCCATCACTTCATGGGAAATAGATGGGAAAACAGTGGAAACAGTGTCAGACTTTATTTTGGGGGGCTTCAAAATCACTGCAGATGGTGACTGCAGCCATGAACTTAAAAGATGCTTACTCCTTGGAAAGAAATTTATGACCAACCTAGATAGCACATTAAAAAGCAGAGACATTACTTTGCCAACAAAGGTCCGTCTAGTCACGGCTATAGTTTTGCCAGTGGTCATGTATGGATGTGAGAGTTGGACTGTGAAGAAAGCTGAGCACTGAAGAATTGATGCTTTTTAACTGTGGTGTTGGAGAAGACTCTTGAGAGTCCCTTGGACTGCAAGGATGTCCAACCAGTCCATCCTAAAGGAGATCAATCCTGGGGGTTCACTGGAGGGACTGATGTTAAAGCTGAAATTCCAATACTTTGGCCACCTCATGAGAAGAGTTGACTCATTGGAAAAGACCCTAATGCTTGGAGGGATTGGAGGCAGGAGGAGAAGGGGACGACAGAGGATGAGATGGCGGGATGGCATCACCGACTCGATGGACGTGTGTTTGGGTAAACTGCAAGAATTGGTGATGGACAGGGAGGCCTCGCATGCTGCTATTCATGGGGTTGCAAAGGGTCAGACGTGACTGAGCAACTGAACTATAGTTTAAGATGTGCAATATGTTGATTTGAGTCATTTATATATTACAATATGATTAACACTGTAGCTTAAGCTGACACCTTTATC
This sequence comes from Ovis aries, assembly GCF_016772045.2. Classification (NCBI taxonomy): domain Eukaryota; kingdom Metazoa; phylum Chordata; class Mammalia; order Artiodactyla; family Bovidae; genus Ovis; species Ovis aries. The sequence goes on along the minus strand of NC_056075.1, from coordinate 28,542,035 downwards.
AGGCCACATAGTTATCATTTCTGTGTGTGTGTGTGATCAAAACATTTAAGATGGAGTCCTTTAGCAATGAAGTATGTAATATAGTATGGTTGACTATAATCACTATGTTATTTATTAGCACTTCAGAACTTGTACATCTTCTAGTTGCAAATTTGTACCCTTTAACATCTCCCCAGTTCCCCCAATTTCTAGCTCCTAGTAACCATCATTCTATTTTGTTTCTAAAAATTCTATTGTTTTAGAAACAAAAATAATTTTCTCCAAATTTTGCCCCATTATTTGCAGAGTACAGGTAATATTTTTCAGGGTCTGAGGGATGATACAAAAGATCAGGTTGCAGAGTATCTGTTTGGAGCTGGTACACAGTGAACTTTAAGAAAAGAAGTTTCAATTTTACAATGCCTGGCACAGAGTAAGTGATTGGATCAGTAAATGAGAATTTAACACTACCTGCTACTTTTTTCACTCCTCTTTCCATGAACCATGCCATCATTATTCATTTGTATGGAAGAATTAGCCAAAGATAACCGTGTACCAGTATGCCCTGTTGCCTGCAATTTTAAATAGTTTTATTATAACACAACCATGTTAATTGATTCATATATTGTTCATGACTGCTTTCGTACTACAGTAGCAGAGTTAAGTACTAGTTGTGATGAAAACTGTCTATGGCCTGGAAAGTCTAAAATATGTACTATCTTGCAGGTGACAGAAAAAGTCTGCTGAACCCTGCTTTATAAAATGGTGATCAATAGTTGTCCATTGGTTATGCTTGAAAATTTGACTAAGAATTGTCACTTTCACAATATTGAGAACTCCATGAGCTCTCAGAGAACATTTTTAAGCCTCATTATTTTTTTATCCTGTTCCCAACACAGAACCCAAAATACAATTATAAAGTTTTATAAATTATTTTCAATAAACAAATATCTATTGATGATGACTTCACTCAGTCGTATCTGACTCTTTGTGACCCCATGGACTGTAGCCTGCCAGGCTCCTCTGTCCATGGAATTCTCCAGGCCAGAATACTGGAGTGGGTGACTATTACCTTATCCAGGGGATCTTCCCAACTCAGAGATTGAACCTAGGTCTCACATGCTATAAAATTCATCTTTTTAAAGCATAAGTTTTTGGCTTACATACTATTGGTATTTAAAGTGATTTCCCTCTCATGGATGAGATTATTATTGCAAATTGGCATTATAAGATGTTCTCTTACCTTACAGAGAAAGTTGATCTTAAAACCAAAAGACTGGGCATTTTTGAGCCTGAGTTCATTTAATTTCCAACCAAAAGAAATAACTCTAAATTTTGTTAACGTTTTCACTTTTCTTCAGTTCTTCACAGGCCAGAGTGACTGCGATGATGCTTGGTTTGATGTTGTTTACATGTTCTACAAATGTGAGCCTGAAAAGAATGTCATTGAGACAAGGCCGCAACATTTTCACTGAGCTCATCACAACTCCAAAGTGTTCAGATTCACAGAGGTCATCATATTCATTCTTCAGCTCTGCCAGTTCATTGAGTACCTTCTTCTCAGTTTTTGTCCTTCAAGAATTGTTACAATCTTGTTTTACAAGATTATGAATTAAGGGCTCACTCAACATGTCTTCATTAACCTCCAGAACAACGTTTTTTATTTCTTCATATGGCATACCATACTATCCTAGGAAGATAGAAAGATTCTGTGCTGTTTTGGGATCCAAAATTCTCAACTCTCACTTTCTTCTTTGCAAGTATGGTTTTCTTTTCTTCTAAAGCTTCTGTACTATTAAACACATATAAATACTGTGACAACTGTGGGTACTGCAAGAAAGAAAAAGAGAAAAGAAATAATTGTTGAACAAGAAAAAAGTAGCAGACAGAATATGACTTAAAGAGAAAATGAATAAAACAAAAAAAAGCAAGTAAACAGTTTCAATAATCTACAAAGGAAAAGCTACTGACATGTTCATATTTTAGCAATGCCTACAGCTATGTACTTATTTCCCAGGGACTAAGAATATTGATGTAGCCAGTGCTTTCATTGAGACACCAAAACCGTAGGGGACTTGCTCAGAACTTTGAGAAATTCACTTTAAAAATAGTTTATTCATTTAGCAAATAGGTTCTTAGAAATAGCCTTTTATGAGGCAGCCATATACTGTAAGGAACAGCAGGAATCTAGATAAATGATACAAAAGACAGAATATGTACGAATGCCTGTCAGAAAGTATTATAGCCTAGATTTATGTCTATCTTCTAAAAGGTGTACAGAAAATACTTTTTAAAATAAAAATAAAAACTGTCCAGATAAAAGGACTATATTGTTAAGGAAAGGTTTGTTTTCACTTGAAAACATCAATTTTAGTGTCTGTATCTATAATTTACTAAACTGTTGAGTAATACACTATGTGTCATCTGTCTTAGACATGGCATGGTAAATATTTTATGACTTTAAAATTTTACTATGATTATAGGTGTATGTGTCTAATGTTTCAAAGCAGAAGAATAAAAAATGGTTACTTCAGTCAATAGCTAATTCTAAGTCTCTCACAATAGAAGCAAGACTAAGCTTTCCTCAGGATGTAAGAATAGCCTCCTGGGTCTTGGTCTCCTAATCTCCCGGTGCCATAAAAATGGCATAGAATTCCTTTTTAAAAAATAACTTTATTTTGTATTGGGGTATAGCTAATTAACAATAGTGTGATAGTGTCAGGTGTACAGTGAAGTAACTCAGCCATATATATATACATGGATCCATTCTTCCTGAAACTTCCCTCCCATCCATAGCTGCTACATAACATTGAGCAGAGTTCTGTGTGGTATACAGTAGGTCTTTATTGGCTAAAATTAGCATAGAATTCTTAGTTCAGAAAAGAAGTTAGTTTTTGTATTAGATAATGACAAACCTCTTCTCATTGTTGTAAATAGATTAAAAAGCTGGGAGAGCAATGGACTCATCATCAAACCAAAGTTATATTTGACAAATGTTATTTCTCTTACTCTTAACAGGTATAGTTGGGAACTAAAGAACCTAATTCTTTGGAACATCATTTCTAGTCTCCTGGCCATGTGGTAATCCAGAGAAAATTGCAGGATATGGTAGACGAAGAGGATTGTTAAGGATTAGACTGAAAAGCTTAGAAATGGCCAGATGACTGATGCCTCCAAAAGCCAAGATACAGATCTGCCCTTTATTCTGTAGTCCAAATAGAAATTACCCAGACATACTGTAACATAAGATGTTTTCTTTATCCCCTGATACCAGAGTTAAAGTGAGCAGTTTATTCTGAGAGGTAACTACAAGGAGATAAAACCTAGGTGGATTCAGTGACCCCTCACAGCAGCTGTCAGTCTATAAGAACCGATTTTGGCATGTTTCCCACCACGAGAGTAGTGGGTAGTGATACACCCACTAAGGGTGCCTGGTGAGACAACCATGCTTCTTACAGAAATGAAGAAATGAGGATGGATGTTTTCTCTGGTGCTTCATTATGCCCACCATATTTGACAGGTGCCAGGAAAGCACGAAGATTGAAGGTGTGGACTTTGGAATCACATCCTCCCAGATTTACAACCCACTGCTCCATTTACTAACTGTGCAGACTTACTCTCTCTTTGCTTCAGCTTCCTTTATTTATAAGAGGATTTCACATGAGGCAGGTGGGAGTTAAGGAGCTGACCCACGCAGCACCCTTAACCACTTAATTCCACTCTCTGAACATAAATTCTTAATTCATATTATGAATGTACAATAGCTGGCTAACAACTCATTTTGCATGTTTTTATTGATCCTGTGGTATTGGCAAACAAAAGTATCTTTCAAAATGGAGAATTCTGTACAGGGGTTTTATCTGTGGGGCTAATGATGAATTGCCAAAGGACAGAAGCTCAAAATGACCACTGAACTGCTTATGAGCAAGATAATGCTTCATGGCACTATCGTTCTCAGGAACCCTGCTCTTCCAAGCAGAAATATCTGTACTAATTTCCCATATATTTTATGAACTTCATCCAGCATGTGATAGTTAAAATATTCCTGTCATTTTTAACTTAATGTCTTAAAATGTGCATGAGTCAAAAAATGCTGGGTTTGCATTGACTTGACCACAACCACCTTAGGAAAAGCTATAACTAACTCTCTCTTGGAAACTATTGCATTTTGCTCAAACTGGCAGCACAGGAGCTTTTACTTCACTTTCTCCAAGAAACTAGTTGAATGCTGACACCTGGGTCCTCACTGTGATGGTTTCTGTGACCCCTGCACCATCCCAAAGATGCAAGCCTGCACCACTCAACAGCTTCTCACAATGGAGAAGGGGATTGAAGAGCACAGGCATCTCACTCAGGCAAACAAGGCCTCAACAGATGAGGTCAGTAAACAGCCACAGTGAAATTCAAAACCAGAGAAATATTATTAAAGTGGGATCCACGCTGAACTCAGGTCAAGATGGCAGAGCAGAAGGACATAGAAATCACCCCTAACCCCCAGGAATATATCAAATACACATCTACATGTAGAAAAATTCTCACTGAAAACTAGCTGGAGATTGGGAGAAAGACTTCCTGCACAACCAAGGCTGTAAGAAAGGTCCATATGCAAGAAGGAAACAGAAGCCATCAGTTCAGGACCCATTCCCCTGGGAGAGGACTTGGAGGAAAAGGGAAACTGTGTGAGCAGACATCTTCCCTGGGGAGTGAGTGGTTGCAGCCACATATTGGGCATCCCAGCCCAAGGGTCCAAAGAAGGAAAGATAAGTCCACTTGGCTAGTTGGAGGGCTATGGGACTAGCAGGAGGCCTAAGAAAAGCCTAGACTATTTTCATGAGGAATGCATGAACATTTACTTGCTCCATGGGCAGTTCATGGAGGGCACATTGAAACCACATAGGTGGCTGACTGGTATCCCACACTGCCCTTAGCCCTAACAAACACCACAGCCTGAGCTGAGCAAATACTCCCACCCTGCTTATCTCAGCTCGCTTCACCCTAGAGTGAAAATTGTTATGATCAAGGAAAGACTGGTTATGAGACACTGACGCAGCTCAAACCCAAAGAGGCAACTGAGCAGGGAGGGGCATCAGGTGCTGGTGCTTACACAGGTGGCACATTGAGACAGTCTAGAACACCAGCAGCAGCCAGAGAGCATCGCTGTCACAGCCCACACCCTGGGTTTCACCGAGTGCGCATGCCGGCACTGCTCTTGGTTGAGGGTGAAGTGCTCAGAAGGGAGAGAGCACACACTTGAAAGAAACTGAGCAGACTCGAATCCAACCAAGGGCCTTCGGCTACAGTAACTTGGGACCTGACACTGCCCTTGATAGAATGATGACACTCAATGAACATAGGTGAAGCTCTGGCTCACATCTGGCTCTGGCCCTAGACTCGCCACCTCCAATCAAGGTGACAGCTGACAGCACACCCTGAAGAAAGATGCAACTTGAGAAATTAAAGTGGATTATCGTGTCTGACTCTTTGCGACTGTATAGTCCGTGGGATTCTCCAGGCCAGAATACTGGAATCCGTAGCCTTTCCCTTCTCCAGGGGCTCTTCACAACCCAGGGATTGAACCCAGGTTTCCTGCATTGCAGGCAGATTCTTTACTATCTGAGCCATGAGGGAAGCCCAAGATGCAACTTGCATTCTCATAAAATCCAACATTCCCACTAAAGCCACTGGGGACAGGCAGACACTATGTTTCAAATAATGTACTCTAAAAGAACAATAAGAAAATGTTTCACATAGGAATAAACTTAAGTAAGGACGTAAAAGACCTAAACTCTGAAAACTGTAAAACATTAAAGAAGGAATATGAAAATGATACAAAGAAATGGAAAGATAACCCATTGTCTTGAATGGGAAAAATTAAAATTGCTAAAACATCTGTACTAACCAAAGCAATCACTGCAGATGGAGACTGCAGCCATGAAATTAAAAGACACTTGCTCCTTGGAGGAAAAGCTATGACCAACCTAGACAGCATATTAAAAAACAGAGACATTACTTTGTCTGTCTAGTCAAAGCTATGTAATAGCTTTCCAGTAGTCATGTATGGATGTGAGAGTTGGGCCATAAAGAAAGCTGAGCACTGAATAATTGATGCTTTTGAACTGTGATGTTGGAAAAGACTCTTGAGAGTCCCTTGGACTGCAAGGAGATCCAAACAGTCCATCCTAAAAGAAATCAGTCCTGAATATTCTTTGGAAGGACTTTTGCAGAAGCTGAAACTTCAATACTTTGGCCACATGATGTGAAGAACTGACTCATCTGAAAAGACCCTGATGCTGGGAAAGATTGAATGTGGGAGGAGAAGGGGATTACAGAGGATAAGATGGTTGGATGGCATCACCAACTCAATGGCTATGAGTTTGAGTAAATTCTGGAAGTTGGTGATGGACAGGGAATCCTGGTGGGCTGCAGTCCATAGGGTCACAAAGAGTCACATACAACTGAGTGACTTAACTATTAAAATTTCCATGACATTTTTCACTGAACTAGAATAATTTAAATATTATATGGACCAACAAAACATCCCGAATTGCCAATGCAATCTTTAGAAGAAAACAAAGCTGGACATGTAAATTTTCTTGAATTCAGACATTAAACTAGCGTGGTACTAGCACAAGACAAATCAATGGAACAGAACAGAGAGCCTGGAAATAAATCCACACATTTATGGGCAATTAGTTGATGACAAAGGAGGCAAGAATATAAAATGGACAGAAACAGTCTCTTAAATAAGTAGTGCTGGGAAAACTGGACAGCTACATATAAAAAAATGAAACTAGAACATCTTCTCACACTATATAGAAAAATAAACTGAAAATTTATTATAGACCTTAATGTAAGACCTGAAACCATAAATCTCTGGGGAAAAAGGCACAGGCAGAACACATTTTTACATATACCAATATTTTTGGATCAAAAGAGAGAGGCATAAAACTGAAACAAAAAAATGAGGCCTAATAAAATCTGTTTTGCAGTGAAAAAAAAAAACCACTAGTGAAATAAAAAGGCAATTTATTGAACAGGAGAAAATATTTGCAAATAAAGCAGGCTAAGCAATGAAGAACTATACAAAATAAACAGAATATACAGAAGAACTAAACAAAAAAGATTTTAATGACCCAGATAACCATGATGGAGTGATCACTCAACTAGAACCAAACATCTTGGAATGTGACGTCAAGCGAACCTTAGGAAGCATTACTATGAACAAAGCTAGTGGAAGTGATGGAATTCCAGTTGAGCTATTTCATATATTAAAAGATGATGCTGTGAAGTGCTGCACTCAATATGCCAGTAGCTGTGGGAAACTAAGCAGTAGTCACAGGACTGGAAAAGATCAGTTTTCATTCCAACGTCAAAGAAAGGCAATGCCAAAGAATGCTCAGACTACCACACAATTGCACCCATCTCACATGCTAGCAAAGTTCTCCAACTGAGGCTTCAACAGTATGTGTACCAAGAATTTCCAGATGTTCAAACTGCATTTAAAACAGGCAGAGGAACCAGAGATCAAATTGCCTACATCCATTATATCACAGAAAAAGCAAGAGAGTTCTAGAAAAATATCTACTTCTGCTTTATTGACTATGCTAAAGTCTTTGACTGTTGGAGCACAAAACAAGAAGAAAAAAAGGGAAAAATGTTAAAGAGAGGGAATAACAGACTGCCTTACCTGCCTCCTGAGAAATCTGTATGCAGGTCAAAAAGCAACAGTTAGAATTGGACGTGGAACTATGGACTGGTTCAAAATTGGGAAAGGAGCATGTCAAGGCTGTGTCACCCTGCTTATTTGACTTATATGCAAAGCACATCATGCAAAATGCTGGGTGGAATGAAGAATAAGCTGGATTCAAGATTGCTTGCAGAAATATCAATAACCTCACATATGTGGATGACACCACCAGAAAGAGAAGAGGAACTAAAGAACCTCTTGATGAAAGTGAAAGTGAAAAAGCTGGCCTAAAACTTAACATTCAAAAACCTAAGATCATGACATGTGGTCCCATCACCTCATAGTAAGTACATGAAGAAACAATAGAAACAGTGACAGACTTTATTTTCTTGAGCTCCAAAATCAATGCAGATGGTGATTGCAGCCATGAAATTAAAAGATGCTTGCTCTTTGCAAGAATAGCTATGACTAACCTAGACAACATATTAAAAAGCAGAGACATTACTTTGCTGACAAAGATCTGTCTATTCAAAGCTATAGATTTTCCAGTAGTCATGTATGGATGTGAGAGTTGGACTATAAAGAAAGCTGAGCACAGAAGAATTGATGCTTTTGAACTGTGGTGTTGGAGAAGACTCTTGAGAGTCCCTTGGACAGCAAGGAGATGAAACCAGTCAATCCTAAAGGAGATCAGTTGTGAAATATTCATTGAAAAGACTGACGATTGCTGAAGTTCCAATACTTTGGCAATCTGATGTGAAGCACTCACTCTTTGGAAAAGACCCTGATGTTAGGAAAGATTGAAGGGGGGAGGAGACAGGGACGCCAGAGGATGAGATGATTGTATGACATTACTGACTCAATGGACATGAGTCTGAGTAAACTCTGGGATTTAGTGATGGACAGGGAAGCCTGGCATGTTGCAGTCCATGGGGTGGCAAAGAGTTGCACATGGCTGAACGACTGAACTGAACTGACTCAAGCATCAAATAGTTGATGCTTCTGAGTTGTGGTGCTGGAGAAGCTTCTTAAGAGACCCTTGGACAACAAGCAGATCAAACCAGTTAATACTAAAGGAAATCAGATCAGTTCAGATCAGTCACTCAGTCGTATCTGACTCTTTGTGACCCCATGAACCACAGTACGCCAAGCCTCCCTGTCCATCAACAACTCCCAGAGTACACCCAAACCCATGTCCATTGAGTTGGTGATGCCGTCCAATCATCTCATCCTCTGTCATCCCCTTCTCCTCCTGCCCTCAATCAATACCAGCATCAGGGTCTTTTTAAGTGAGTCAGCTCTTCACATCAAGTAGACAGAGTATTGGAGTTTCAGCTTCAACATCAGTTCTTCCGATGAATACCCAGGACTGATCTCCTTCAGGATGGACTTGTTGGATCTCCTTGCTGTCCAAGGACTCTCAAGAGTCTTCTTCAGCACCACACTTCAAAAGCATCAATTCTTCGACACTCAGCTTTCTTTATAGTCCAACTCTCACAACCATACATGACTACTGGCAAAACCATAGCCTTGACTAGACAGACCTTTGTTCACAAAGTAATATCTCTGTTTTTTAATATTCTGTCTAGGTTGGTCATAACTTTCCTTCCAAAAAGTAAGTGTTTTTTAATTTCATGACTGCAATCACCATCTGAAGTGATTTTGGAGCCCTAAAAATAAGCCAGCCACTGTTTCCACTGTTTCCCCATCTATTTCCCATGAAGTGATGGGACCAGATGCCATGATCTTCGTTTTCTGAATGTTGAGCTTTAAGCCAACTTTTTCACTCTCCTCTTTCACTTTCATCAAGAGGCTCTTTAGTTCTTCTTCACTTTCTGCCATAAGGGTGGTGTCATCTGCATATTTGAGATTATTGATATTTCTCCCGGCAATCTTGATTATAGCTTGTGCTTTCTCCAACTCAACGTTTCTCATGATGTACTCTGCATATAGGTTAAACAAGCAGGGTGACAGTATACAGCCTTGATGTACTACTTTTCCTATTTTGAACCAGTCTGTTGTTCTGTGTCCAGTTCTAACTGTTGCTTCCTGACCTGCATATAGGTTTCTCAAGAGGCAAGTCAGGTGGTCTGGTATTCTCATCTCTTTCAGAATTTCCCACAGTTCAGTGTGATCCACATAGACAAAGGCTTTGGCATAGTCAATAAAGCAGAAATAGATGTTTTTCTGGAACTCTCTTGCTTTTTTGATGATCCATCGGATGTTGGCAACTTGATCTCTGGTTCCTCTGCCTTTTATAAAACCAGTTTGAACATCTGGATGTTCTGGGTTCACATATTGCTGAAGCCTGGCTTGGAGAATTTTGAGCATTACTTTACTAGCATGCGAGATGAGTGCAATTGTCCAGTAGTTTGAGCATTCTTTGGCATTTCCTTTCTTTGGGATTGGAATGAAAACTGACATTTTCCAGTCCTGTGGCCACTGCTGAGTTTTCCAAATTTGCTGACATATTGAGTGCAGCATTTTCACAGCATCATCTTTCAGGATTTGAATTAGATCAGCTGGAATTCCATCACCTCCACTAGCTTTGTTCATAGTGATGCTTCCTAAGGCCCACTTGACTTCACATTCCAGGATGTCTGGCTCTAGGTGAGTATGAGTGGTCACACCATCGTGATTATCTGGGTCGTGAAGATCTTTTTTTGTGTGGTTCTTCTGTGTATTCTTGCCACCTCTTCTTAATATATTCTGCCCTGTTAGGTCCATACCATTTCTGTCCTTTATTGAGCCTATCTTTGCATGAAATGTTCCCTTGCTATCTCTAATTTTCTTGAAGAGATCTCTAGTCTTTCCCATTCTATTGTTTCCCTCTATTTCTTTGCATTGGTCGCTGAGGAAGGCTTTCTTATCTCTCCTTGCTATTCTTTGGACCTCTGCATTCATTGGACATCAATTCAAATTCAAAAGGAAATCAACCTGAATATTCATTAGAAGAACTGATGCTGAAGCTAAAGCTCCATTTTAGCCACGTGATGCAAATAGATGACCCACTGGGAAAGATTCTGATAATGGGACAGATTGAAGACAAAACAACAATGGGACGGCAGAGGATGAGATGGGGTTTTATGGCATCACCAACTCAATGTACATGAATCTGAATAAACTTTGGGAGATAGTGGAGGACAGAGGAGCCCAGGTGCTGCAGGCCTTGGGGCTGCAAACAGATGTAAATGGCTTACTGACTGAACAACAACAACCTACAAATATTATCAATAAGGAGTTAATATCAAAAATATATAAGAATCTCATATAACTCAATATTAAAACCAAACAAGTCAATTAAAATGGGCAGAACACATAAATAGCCATTTTTCCAAAGAAGACATACAAATGGCCAACAGATATATGAAAATATTCACTGTTTCTAACCACACTAATAAACATTACCAGAACATCTGAAATAAGACTATTGACTCTAAGCAAGAGACTGTATCCTCTAACCAGCTTCAGAAACATGATAATAAGTTCTGAGATGATGAGCTAATTATTGCTCACAGGTAACTCACTCATAAATTTACACCAAATTAATCTGTACCCAACAGTAATAATAATTTGATTATAAATTGACCATCCTTCATTATTTTAGTCCTGATTAGACCAACTTGGTTGGTTTCCCTTTCAAATTGGAGAGGTGAACAGAGATAAACTGCCAAACAAAACCATATTTTAGAGGGTAGTCTACTAGAACTTCTAGGGAATCAAGAATCTCATTAAACTAAAACCTATGGTAAATTGGTTTACTTTTTTTCAATTATACTTAATTATTCCTGTAATAATAATTCCATGAGCACAGCTGTTTCAGTTTTCTACTAAAGAGGTATTCCTCTTGGCAAAAAAATGTTGCACAGGATTCAGAATATCCAAGATGATTTGTTTTGAGCTCACATTTGAGGGAAGTCTGGCATCACTCTACTAAAGACTCTCAAAGCATTGTGATAGGCAGAGTCTGGCCATTTGCAACTAGAGAGGAGGAATGCTATGAAAATGACAGTGAATTCAAACCAAATTTCTACTGTGGAATAGTTGCATGATCTTGGAAAAGGCATATCACCTCCTATGAAGTTACATGAAAACACAATACTTCAAACTATTGCATGCTGTCACACTTTTGCATAAAACTATCACTTTTTAGAGAATGCTTTTCTCCCTCTTGACGATGTCTTCCTGGTAAAATTGTCTTCTTTATATTTCAGCTCAAGCACCATTGCACAAATATACACTATCCCTTTATTTCCCCATTGGAGTTGACTGGAAACATAAGATTCTTGATGATAATAATGGCAACTTCTAACACTCATTAGTACCTTGCATGTCAGATGATACAGTGTTAACAGAATGTTTATTATATTCTAATTATTTGTCCACATGCTTGAATGTCCTATTAGGTGCAAATTCTAATAGGCAAGAAAAGCACTCCTTAAATATGTACATGCAATATATAGCACAGTGATAGCACACAGGGTGACCTTATGGACTGCAACCCACAAGGTTCCTCTGTCCATGGGATTCTCCAGGCAAGAATACTGGAGTGGGTTGTCATGACCTCTTCCAGGGGATCTTCCCAACACAGTGATCGAAGCCGTGAGTCTTATCCTTCTGCATTGGCAGGCAGGTTCTCTACCACTAGCCCCACCTGGGAAGCCAATAACACAGTGAATGTGAAGTTGCTCAGTCGTGTCTGACTCTTCACGACCCCATGGACTGTAGCCTACCAGGCTTCTCTGTCCATGGAATTTTCCAGGCAAGAATACTGGAGTGGGTTGCCATTTCCTTCTCTAGGAGATCTTCCCAACCCAGGGATTGAACCTGGGTCTCCCACATTGTAGGCAGACATTTTACCATCTGAGCCACCAGGAAAGTCAATAACACATAGAAGATACTCAATAATATGTGAATATGTTTCTATCAAAAGTTAAAATAAGAATAATGGTTCTTATGGCCTCCATTTCACAGAACTGTTTTTTTTTTTTGGTTTTGTTTTGTTTTTATAATGGTGAAGTTTTTATTAGTCATAAATAAAACTTATAGACAAAATCCTCAAAGAATACAAAATAATTAGATAATATAATCAACCAATGGGTTCTAATCCCTTATATAGGATATTTTCCCCCAAATAGCAAAAACAGATTTTTAAGTGTGCATGCAACATTAAACAAGATAACCCTATCCTAGTTCATAAAACAAATCTTGACAATATAAAATAATTGAAATCATACAAAGCATGTTACTTATCATAATGGAATTAAAGAACTGGTTTTGAGTGTGTAATAAAATTATATGTATCAATATTAAAGTCTGTCATGTCTGATGTACTATGTAAATATCAGAAATTATCATTTCTCATCAAGAAAAATCAAATCTATGTGAAAAACCTCATAGCTCCTTATTAAGTCTTTGTGGAAATGACAAGCCTATTAAAACAGGAGTCTTTGTCCTGAAAAAAAATATTAATTTAGTTGCAGAACAGAAAAAACTTTTTTTATCTAAGATTAAATAGTGAAAAGAAAGACTGTATTTGTCATGGAGTATAGATAGATAGGGGCTTCCCTGGTGGATCAGACAGTAAACAATCTGCCTGCAATTCTGAAGACCTGGGTTCGATCCCTGGGTTGGGAAGATCCCCTGGAGGAGGGCATGGCAATCCACTCTAGTATTCTTGCCTGGAGAATCTCCATGGGCAGGGGAGCCATGGGGTCACAAAGAATCGGACATGACTGAGTGACTAAGCACAACACAGCACATAGATAAACTGATAGAATGCTTTAAAACAAAACAAAGTTTTAAATTTTATTTATTGTTTGTTCTGGATAAACATGTATTTTACATAACTAAAATCCAGACTCTTCACCCTTTCTTGAAATGGTTTATCCCTCCCCGCCCTTCAGAGGGCCAGCTGCCTTGCTCTGTTTTCATTCACCACACTCATCAAAGAAAATCTACTTTCTGGTCTTGCCTCTGCTTTTCTAAGATATTTACACACAAAGGTGAAATGGTATGCTGGCAACTCCTTCACAACAGTGCAGGAGAACACACACATCAGGAAAACCAAAGAACATGGGATTAGCTTGTGGGAAGAGAAGAGGGGAAGAAAGGCTCCACTACTCCATGGGTCATTATCTCTTACTACTATTTCAACCCTCAAAGGCTTCAGACAGTATTAATTCATGTTCCACATGAATACAGAGGTGAATAAAAGCAGTGTACACACTGTCAAAAAGAAAAGAGATGAAATACTCGGGACACATACAGATGCTGAATCCAGCCTTAACACTGATCTTCTAAGAACTGACTGTTTTCATAATATCAATCACCAAGTACTAACAAAATAGCTAATTACTAGAGTATTATCCCTGTCATTCATTGTAGACATATTTAGTAGGAATAGAAACAGAAATAGAAAAAAGGTAGCTACCTTCTTTCATGAGAACAAGTTCCTTGAAAGATGGTGTCAGTATTATTTGCTTGTGTTAATAAAGTTTTATACTCTAGAATTTGCAACATAGTAGTCAATAAATATTTGCTGAATCAAAATGAGTGAAAGAAAAACATAGGAAGAGGGTAGAGAAAGAGAATGGAAGAGATGGAATTTGACTCTTAGGGGAGTACCAGGTATTACTAACTCAGTTCAATTTCTTACAATAAAAAGCATCTCAAGAATTTGTTTCTATCTGAGAAGACAGGCGGGAACAGGTGAAATCACATAGGCTTATATCTCCAAGTTCAGCCTTACTAGGCTGATTTCTCGAGTTCAGCCTAACCGAACTCTGGTTTTGATTTCCAGTGCTAAGGTCAGTCCATGCAGTTGCTCAGTCATGTCTGACTCTTTCTGACCCCATGAACCACAGCATGGCAGGCCTCCCTGTCCATCACCAACTCCTGGAGTCCATCCAAACCCATGTCCATTGAGTCAGTGATGCCATCCAACCATCTCATCCTCTGCCACCCCCTTCTCCTCCTGCCCTCAATCTTTCCCAGCATCAGGGTCTTTTCAAATGAGTCAGCACTTCTCATCAGGTGGCCAAAGTACTGGAGTTTCAGCTTCAACATCAGTCCTTCCAATGAACACTCAGGACTGATCTCCTTTAGGATGGACTGATTGGCTCTCCTTGCAGTCCAAGGGACTCTCAAAAGTCTTCTTCAACACCACAGTTCAAAAGCATCAATTCTTCGGTGCTCAGCCTTCTTCACAGTCCAACTCTCACATCCATACATGACCACTGGAAAAACCATAGCCGTGACTAGACAGACCTTTGTTGACAAAGTAATGCCTCCTTGGTGGCTCAGATGGTAAAGAGACTGCCTGCAATGTGGGAGACCTGGGTTCGATCCCTGGGTCAGGAAGATCCCCTGGAGAAGGAAATGGCAACCCACTCCAGTATCCTTGCCTGGGAAATCCTATGGTCAGAGGAGCCTGGCAGGCTACAGTCCATGGGGTTGCAAAGAGTTGGACATGACTGAACAACTTCACTATCACTATCACTATCACTCTAGGGCAAAACTACCCTGAAGTTGAAGACAAATAGAATCTTGTCCTGGCTCTGTCAATATTCATCGACATGGTCTGAGTTTTCTCGGTTCCACTTTCCTAACCTCAAAAATGACAAGGAATCAAACAGCTTAGATAGTGGTCATCAAACCTAACCCCTGGTGTACGTTTGACCACAGGGAAGAATCAAGGCAAATAGGTATATATGCAGATTTAAATTAACTATATGAGTCAGTGTCTTTTTGACATATTCATATCAATCCAATTTAGGCAAGTTGCTTCTTGGGCTTGTTGATAAGTGTTGCTAGTATACAAAACCTCATGGAGGCTGAGAGGTATAAGGTATCCAGGCTTGCTTTGCTGCTCAGTTGCTAAGTTGTGTCTGACTCTTTGTGACCCCAAAGAGGCCAGGCTTTCTTGTCCTTCACTGTCTCCTGGAGTTTGCTCAGATTCATATCTATTGAGTTGGTGATGCTATCTTAACACTTCTTATCTGGAAAGAATGTGGGAAAGCTCAGTGCTCAATCATCTCAGGTCTCCTGAGATCCAAAATATCTCATGATTTTTCTTAATAAATTTGAATGTGACAACTCCTCCCATTTTTTTGATTAAATAGACCCATATTTCAATCCATTGTCTTCCATGACATTCCAGTATGAACATTATTATTTAATGAGTTAAGGTTATACTAGATTATTCAAATTACTTCAGTAATTCCCAATACAATAATCTTGATTCCTGGTCACTCTACTTTCAAATACCTGATCTAAGGCTCAAATATCATTCTAAAGTATTAAATAAAAAAGTTTTGATCCAGATAGTTTGCTTTCACTATCAAAGAACATACTACCATTATATCTTAATATCCATATTGGCTTAACATCCATATTAGCTTAAAATCCATAAATGGATTTCTCATTTTTGAAGCAATCCTTTATAGCTATAAACTAAACAGAACTTTACACTAAACTTGATGCTGTTATTTTCAAGCTCCAGGATTATGATGCACCAATAATGCTCTGGAGTCCATGGAAATAATTATCTAAAATTCCTTATTACATTCTCCCAAATTCAAGGGGAAGGACACCTTAGTTTGATGTCATTGCATGAACTTTTGTTTTGACTTCATAAAGTGATAGAAGACCTGAAATTAAAAAAAAAAAATCTGACACCTGAGGCAGAAAGATATGATTTTCAGCCTCAGGAAATTGAATTCACCTAGATATTGTTAAAAAAAAAAAAAATGGTAAAAGCCCCAGATAGAAGGACTATCTCAAGGATGCATCTTCTGAGCATTTCATGTGACAATTTGATTTTACAGAAATGAAAGTGCTAATCCAGTAGATGGCTCAGACAGTAAAGAATCAGAAGGAGACTCAGACAGTAAAGAATCTGCCTGCAATGCCAAAGACCCACGTTCTATCCCTGGGTTGGGAAAATCCACTGGAGAAGGTAGGGCTACCCACTGCAGTATTCTTGCCTGGGAAATCCCATGGAAAGGGCTGCAGTCGATGGGGTCACAAAGAGCTGGACATGACCGAGTGACTAATACCTTCACTTTCAATACCAAAATACCACCTAATCAATATACTGTCTTTTAAAGAAATCATCCCACAGCAGATAGGGGATTTGAAAAGATATGAAGAGAAACATATATTTGTCCTTAAAACTGACTGTTCATATATTTTTTGGCACTGCATGACAAAGTAAAACAGATTGCAACAATATCCCTAAGAAAATTTTAAATAAACATAATATTAGTTCATATTGATATATCAACAGTTATTCAGTGCTTCCACCTACATGAATATTCTTTGACGGCAAGAAATGATGCTACTGAATAAAGATAGCAACTTCCTCTGGATATAACAAAAATAATATATAAAAAAGGAAATCTTCACATATCTCTGGCCTTCAGATCTCTAGAATATTGTGCTTAAAAATGATTAGGAGGAAAAAAGGAAAGGATTCCAGTGTGGGGGCATAATAACATGGAAAATAGGTATTCTTCATGAAAGCAATGAGAACACTGGGAAACAATGAGTAAAATAAACTTTTTTGGAACTTTGAAGACTAACCAAAAACTTTGAACAATCTGATGATACTAAAAAAATAAAAAATGATACCAAAAAAAAAAAAAAAAGACTGGAGAGATTTTAACAAAAGATGACATGACATATAAAGAAAAAGGAAATATAAAATAATGTTTATCATTTTTCATAGGAATAAAAACTCAATAAATACTATCCCTGAAAATGTTGGGTTTACTAAACAAAAACTTTAAATCCAAATAATTGAAGACATGTTTAAAGAAAGCATGAGAATGATGTCTCACCAAATAGACTATGAAAAAAGAGATGGATGTGATTTTAAAAATCAAACAGATTTTAGAGTTAAAAAGTACAAAAGCTTTGATTTTTAAAATAATAGAGCACATTTGAGATGGTAGATTTAAAAAAATAAAACAAAACAAAACTTGAGATTACCTGGTCTGAGAAATAGAAAAAATGAAAAAAAAAAGAAGACACAGTGTTGAAGGACACCATCAAATATCCCAACATTTGCAAACACAGTACTAGAGGAAAAGATAGAGACAACATGGAATAAACTATTTAAATAAATAATTGCTGAAAACTTTCCAAGTTTGGAAAAGAAAAATAATCTACCAATCAAGAAGCTCAATAAACTTGAAGAGAATAAACTCAAATGTAACCACACCTAAAGATGTCATAAACAAACTTTAAGTAAAAGACAAAACCTTGAAAACAGCAAGAAAAATAAAATTCATTTTGTACTAGGAGGAGACTTAATAATAGGTAGCTTATTAGAAATCATGGAGTTGAAAAGGCAGTGGGATGACATAGACAAAAAGATGAAAAAATATGACTATAAGAATTTTATATCTGAGAAAACTATCTTAAAAAGGGAGGGAGAAATTGAGAGATTCCCAGATAACTGAAAACTGAAACAATTTGTTGCTAGCAGATTTGAGATACAAAATATACCAAAAGCAAAAAATCTTTTAGACTGAAATAAAGTGTAACTATATAGTCATCCAAATACACATAAGTAAATATATCAGTAAATTTAATATTATAAATTATAATTTTGTTTGTTGAATACAGAAAATTTATAATACTATGTAGACATTTATAAAGATACAATTTCTGTGACAGTAATAGCACAAAAGAGGGAGAGAATAAGCTTTACTAGAGAAAAATTTTTGTATAAAATTGAAAATAATCTGTAGTATTTCAAAACAGTTGTTTAAGAAAAAAATTTATAATTTCTAGGAAAAGCATTAATTAAAAAGCAAATACAATAAATTTTTAAAAGGAAATTTAAGCTAGTTTTTTACTTTTTTAAGGAAACTCCATACCGTTCTCCATAGTGGCTGTGCCAGTTTACATTGCCACCAACATTTCAGGAGGGTTCCCTTTTCTCCACATCCTTTACAGCATTTATTGTTTGTAAAGTTTTTGATAATGGCCATTCTGACAGATGTGAGGTGATACCTCATTGTAGTTTTGATTTGCATCTCGTTAATAATTAGTAACTGTGAGCATCTTTTATGTGCTTTGGGGGCATATATTTGTCTTTTTTGAAGAAATGTCTCTTTAGATCTCCTGACCATTTTCTGACTGGACTTTTGTTTTATTTTTTGTTTGTTTGTTTATCTTTAATACTGAGTTGCAGGAGTTGCTTGTATGTTTTGGAGATTCCTTGGTCAATTCATTTGCAAATATTTTCTTTCATTCTGATGGTTACTTTTGTTTTGTTTCTTTTGCCAGGCAAAGATTTTAATTTTAATTAAATCCCATTTTTGTGTTTGTTTGTTAGCCATCCGTATGTCTTCTTTGAAGAAATGTCTATTTAGTTCTTTGGCCCATTTTTTGATTGAACAGTGTGGAGATTCCTTAAAAAATTGCAAATAGAACTACCTTATGACCCAGCAATCCCACTGCTGGGCATACACACCGAGGAAACCAGAATTGAAAGAGACACATGTACCCCAATGTTCATCGCAGCACTGTTTATAATAGCCAGGACATGGAAACAACCTAGATGTCCATCAGCAGATGAATGGATAAGAAAGCTGTGGTACATATACACAATGGAGTATTACTCAGCCGTTAAAAAGAATTCATTTGAATCAGTTCTGATGAGATGGATGAAACTGGAGCCAATTATACAGAGTGAAGTAAGCCAGAAAGAAAAACACCAATACAGTATACTAACACATATATATGGAATTTAGGAAGATGGCAATGACGACCCTGTATGCAAGACAGGGAAAGAGACACAGATGTGTATAACGGACTTTTTGGACTCAGAGGGAGAGGGAGAGGGTGGGATGATTTGGGAGAATGACAGTCTAACATGTATACTATCATGTAAGAATTGAATTGCCAGTCTATGTCTGACGCAGGATACAGCATGCTTGGGGCTGGTACATGGGGATGACCCAGAGAGATGTTATGGGGAGGGAGGTGGGAGGGGGGTTCATGTTTGGGAACTCATGTAAGAATTAAAGATTTTAAAATTTAAAAATAAAAACTAAAAAAAAAATAAAAAAAAATAAATCCCATTTTTGTTTTTATTTTCATTACACTAACAGGTAGATCAAAAAAGGTCTTGCTGCAATTTATGTAAGAAAGTGTTCTGCCTATTTTCTAACTAAACTATTAGGTTGGCCAAAAAAGTTAATTCAGGCTTTTCTGTTACATCTTATGAAAAAATCTGAACAAACTTATTGGCCAACCCATTGAAATTACAGCTAGTATATGATCCAGCCATCCCCTCCTAAGTATATTTCTGGAGAAAACCATGATTTGAAAAGCTACATGCACCACAGAGTTCATTGCAGAACTATTTACAACAGCCAGGACAAGAAAACAGCCTAATTGTCCATGGACAGAGGAACAGACACAGAAGATGCAGAACATGTATACAATGGAATATTACTCAGACACGACAAAGAACAAAACAATGCCAGTTGCAGCAACATGGATAGACCTAGCAATTATCTTTCTGAGTCTGATTTACTTCATTCAGTATGACAAACATTATATGATTTCACTTAAATGTGGAATCTAGGCTCAGACGGTGAAGAATCTGTCTGCAGCACTCGAGACCTGGGTTCAATCCTTGGGTCAGGAAGATCCCCTGGAGAAGGGAATGGCCACCCACTCCAGTATTCTTGCCTCGGAAATCCCATGGACAGAGGAGCCTGGTAGGCTACAGTCCATGGGATCACAGACTCAGACACAACTGAGCGACTAACACATTAGTTCAGTTCAGTCGCTCTCTCATGTCCAACTCTTTGCAACCCCATGAACTGCAGCACCCCAGGCCTCCCTGTCCATCACCAACTAACGTGGAACCTAAAAAAAAAAGGAAGATACAAATACATTCATCTACAATATAGAAATAGATTACAGATGTAGAAAACAAAGTTATGGTCACCAGGGGATAAAGGGAAAGGAATAAATTGGGAGACTTGGATTGACATATGCACACTACAAATAAGGACCTATTGTATAGCACAGGAAATGCTACTCTGTAAGGAAATGGCAACCCACTCCAGTGTTCTTGCCTGAGAGAATCCCAGGGACGGGGGAGCCTGGTGGGCTGCGTCTATGGGGTCGCACAGAGTCAGACACAACTGAAGTGACTTAGTAGTAGTAGTAGTAGTAGTAATGGCCTATATAGGACAATAATCTAAAACAGAGTGGATACATGTATATATATACCTGATTCACTTTGCTATACACCTGACACTAACACTGTAAATCAACCACATTCCAAGAAAAACAGTTTTAAAATGGTGCACTAGAAAATATGCAGTTAGAAATAACAAGGCAATAAAAAATAATGAGGAACAAAATGATACGAGATGCATAGAAAGTAAACCCAAAATGTCAGAAATAACACCAATCATACAAATAACAACATTAAACATTAAATTTAACAACATTAAATTTGAATGGATTAAGCAATCCAATCCAAACACAGAGACTGTCAGATTTTTTTTTAAATCCAAGAGTACGCTTTATAAAAGAGACATTTTCAAAGACAAACATGCCTCGAACACAAGAGGATGAAAATAAAATATATGAAATGCACACAGTAAACTTAAGAGCTGGAGTAGCAATATTATTAGACAAAGTACATTTAAAATGTGTCTAGAATTATAAAGCAACTATACTCCAATCAAAATTAATAAGAAATAAAAAACAAGAAAAACAATAAAAAACAAGAAAGACTTGAAAAAATGTGTCTAGAGGCAAGGAACATATTTTATAATAATAAAAAGCATCAATCCACATGTAAGATAGCAATTATAAACAGATAAAGTCCTACCAGCAGAGCCTTAAAATGTGTGAAGCAAAATCTGACTCGGCTGAAGTGAAAAATTAAATTCTTTAATATCATTTGAGATATCAATACCTACTTGCAATAATTCACAATCTAGTCAGAGTATCAGTAAGAAAGTGGAAGACTTGAACCACATTGTAAACTAGCAAGACTCAACAGATAACTGTAGGAAATTTTACCTGACAGCAGCAGAAGGAATATTATTTTCAATAGCAATGGTAGGTGATATTTAACCCATTAAAAATATCCATTGCTATCCACAATGTATTTCCATATATAACCAAGGTTTGAACAAAATCAGGTGGGAGGGCAGTTGAGCCAACTGAACTAAGAACGTGGTTTGAGTTTGCCCCACATTGTAAAAAGCTGTTGCTTTTCTGAAGACTCCCATACCCTCTGCCCTCATTTCTGCCTTCTTTAGTGGTTATCAGTTTTTGAACCCTGGATCCTCAGAAAAAAAAAGAAAAAAGAAAAAAAATATATATATATACACACATACACACACACACACAAACTAACAAAGGGCAGGTAGCCCACAAGAGTTCTCTACAGTCACCAGAGCCAAACACTTTTTTTCCCTCTCATCCTTTATATTGTGTCAATAGCAAAAATTCTAAATGAATATTCAGTTCAGTTCAGTTCAGTCACTCAGTTGTGTCCAGCTCTTTGTGACCCCACGGACTGCAGCACACCAGGCCTCCCTGTCCATAACCAACTCCCAGAGTTTACTCAAACTCAAAGCCATTGAGTCAGTGATGCCATCCAACCATCTCATGCTCTGTCGTCCCCTTCTGCGCTTACCCTCAATCTTTCCCAGCATCAGGGTCTTTTCAGATGAGTCAGATCTTCGCATTAGGTGGCCAAAGTATTGGAGTTTCAGCTCCAACATCAGTCCTTCCAATGAATATTCAGGACTGATGTCCTTTAGGATGGACTAGTTGGATCTCTTTGCTGTCCAAAGGACTCTCAAGAGTCTTCTCCAACACCACAGTTCAAAAGTTCCATTCTTCAGCACTCAGCTTTTTCTATAGTACAACTTTCATATCCATACATGACTACTGGAAAACCATAGCCTTGACTAGATAGATATTTGTTGGCAAAGTAATGTCTCTGCTTTTGAAAATACTATCTAGGTGGTCATAACTTTTCTTCCAAGGAGCAAGTGTCTTTTAATTTCATGGCTGCAGTCACCATTTGCAGTGATTTTGGAGCCCCAAAAGATAGTCTGTCACTGTTTCCACTGATTCCCCATCTATTTCCCATGAAGTGATAGAACCAAATGCCATGATCTTAGTTTTCTGAATGTTGAGTTTTAGCCCAACTTTTTCACTCTCCTCTTTCACTTTCATCAAAGGCTCTTTAGTTCTTCTTCACTTTCTGCCATAAGGGTGGTGTCATCTGCATATCTGAGGTTCTTGATATTTCTCCCGGCAATCTTGATTCCAGCTTGTGCTTCCTCCAGTCCAGCATTTCTCATGATGTACTCTGCATATAAGTTATATAAGCAGGGTGACAATATACAGCCTTGATGTACTCCTTTTCCTATTTGGAACCAGTCTGTTGTTCCATGTCCAGTTCTAACTGTTGCTTCCTGACCTGCATATAGGTTTCTCAAGAGGCAGGTCAGGTGGTCTATAAAGAGGAGAAAAGCAAAGGAGAAAAGGAAAGATATAAGCATCTGAATGCAGAGTTCCAAAGATTAGTGATAACAGATAAGAAAGCCTTTTTCAGTGATCAGTGCAAAGAAATAGAGGAAAACAACAGAATGGAAAAGACGAGAGATCTCTTCAAGAAAATTAGAGATACCAAGGGAACATTTCATGCAAAGATGGGCTCGATAAAGGACAGAAATGGTATGGACCTAACAGAAGCAGAAGATGTTAAGAAGAGGTGGCAAGAATACATGGAAGAACTGTACAAAAAAGATCTTCACAACCCAGATAATCATGATGATGTGATCACTAATCTAGAGCCAGACATCTTGGAAAGTGAAGTCAAGTGGGCCTTAAAAAGCATCACTACGAATAAAGCTAGTGGAGGTGATGGAATTCCAGTTGAGCTGTTTCAAATCCTGAAAGATGATGCTGTGAAAGTGCTGCACTCAATATGCCAGCAAATTTGGAAAACTAAGCAGTGGCCACAGGACTGGAAAAGGTCAGTTTTCATTCCAATTCCAAAGAAAGGAAATGCAAGACAATGCTCAAACTACTGCACAATTGCACTCATCTCACATGCTAGTAAAGTAATGCTCAAATTTTCCAAGCCAGGCATCAACAGCATGTGAACCGTGAACTCCCTGA
This sequence comes from Ovis aries, assembly GCF_016772045.2. NCBI lineage: Eukaryota > Metazoa > Chordata > Mammalia > Artiodactyla > Bovidae > Ovis > Ovis aries. The sequence goes on along the minus strand of NC_056075.1, from coordinate 28,518,184 downwards.
TGTTCAAGCTGGTTTTAGAAAAAGCAGAGGAACCAGAGATCAAATTGCCAACATCCACTGGATCGTGGAAAAGGCAAGAAAGTTCCAGAAAAACATCTGTTTCTGCTTTATTGACTATGCCAAAGCCTTTGACTGTGTGGATCACAATAAACTGGAAAATTCTGAAAGAGATGGGAATACCAGACCACCTAACCTGTCTGTTGAGAAATCTGTATGCAGGTCAGGAAGCACCAGTTAGAACTGGACATGGAACAACAGACTGGTTCCAAATAGGAAAAGGAGTATGTCAAGGCTGTATATTGTCACCCTGCTTATTTAGCTTATATGCAGAGTACATCATGAGAAACACTGGAGTGGAAGAAGCACAAGCTGGAATCACGATTGCTGGGAGAAATATCAAGAACCTCAGATATGCAGATGACACCACCCTTATGGCAGAAAGTGAAGAGGAGCTAAAAAGCCTCTTGATGCAAGTGAAAGAGGAGAGTGAAAATTTGGCTTAAAGCTAAACATTCAGAAAACGAAGATCATGGCAACTGGTCCCATCAATTCATGGGAAATAGATGGGGAAA